>NC_136759.1:17928906-20328906 GCF_936440315.1 Barbus barbus | reverse complement strand
TGGCTCTGTTCGATATATATATATATATATATATATATATATATATATATGCTCAAGAACAAAACATTTATAGCTGTATTTATAAACTGCTTACTAATGCCTATTAATGCTGGAACAACACTTTATAAAGGATGGATTGCCTATTTACTAATACTTAACTAACGATTCATAGTGTGCAGTTATTATAAAGTGTTACCATGTTAGTTAATCAAAATGTTCATGTTAATTCACAGTGCATTAACTATTGTTAAGAGATAAAACTTAAAAATTTAATAATGTTTATAAGTTTTGAATATTAACTAACATTAGTAAACACTATATAAGTATTGTTCTTGTTAATTAATATAGTTAATGTTAGTAACTGAAACTTTATTTATTTACAGAAGTTTTATGTATTGTTGTGTGTGTGTGTGTTTCACAGTCTTGATGGTTTGGATTAACCCTTTCATTGCGGAATCCCTCAAATCCAAACTGCCAAAGGGTTACTGTAATGCATGTGCTCGCTGTGCACCGTTTTCCTGATGCCACGGGGGTGGCGGTTGCACTGACGGCTTGGGCCCGTCATCGCTGCTTGCAGCTTTAATATATTATTATAATCAAAGTTGAAAATAGTTGTAATGTTGATCATGATGAAACCATGATACATTTATTTTTCAGGATACTTTGATTTATTTTAAACAGAAATAATTTTTACCATTATAAATATTTGCTGAATAAAAGTACTAATTAAAAATAAATAAAAAAAATAATAAAAATCTATATGAATGGTAGTCTATATGCATAGATACACTTAAATATACATATTTTGATAAATAAAACACGCGTTTGCCGATTTTATCAGGATTCTGACTATAATTGGTCTTCTGATTATTGCAAGACCCTCAATCCAAAAAAACAATGATATGCATTCCCCTCGAAAAGCCTGTTGACACTAGAGTTAATGAGTATACTTGTGGGATGTCTTCGATTAATTAATTCGTTCGCACAATAATTGCATCTCAGCTAAACCCCACATGGATAAGGTATTATAAATAACACTCAACCTTAGAACGTTCAAGTGAAGTTCTTCATGCTCTCATTATTAACAAAGCAAAGAGAGGTGATGATTCAGAGCCGGTGAATGTTTCCTGCAGGTTGACTGTCACGCATCACTCGCTTTGATGTTCCATTGAGGGCTGTTGCTGTGAAGCTGGTGTCAAATACAAATATGCTCATATTTCCTTGTCAAACCTAACTGAACACCTAGCAGATGATTAAAGGTGATCTTTACCCTACACTTCTTAAACTGGGCTTTTTTCCCCCCTCCAATAGCAGGTAGCACCATTGCAGACAGAAGTGCAAACATCCACACACAGCCAATAGTCTGAATCAATAATAGAGATTTAATTAAAGTGCTATAAAGTGCAGGCCACACCTTTGCAGCACTGAGAATCAGCTGCTATCCCACAGGAAGTGCTCACACAGAAATGCACACACCTACATACAGACTTATTTTGGGTGTGAATAGGATATCATTTACAGGTTTACAACCTTTCTGAATCTGTCATCACTCTAGTCACATTAATTCAAGCTTGGACAGTTTAGCTTTAAAGTGATCACATTGACATTTAATATTCCTGGAGAAAGCAAGAACTGATAAAATATATACAGTAGTAGTTTGAAAAAAAAAAAGTATTATCTACTTCTCACGGTTTTTCAAAGCCTGTATTATTTACAGTACTTCTCTTACTGAGGTTGATCAAAGACTGTAGGACAAAACAAAACTAAAGACAAAAAAAAAAAAAACCAACACAAACAAAACAAAAACTATTGATTTATTTAAATTTTATTATTTTATACTGTTTTCTATATATTTTATTGATTTTCACTAATGTTTTTCAAAGCTGTATGACAAAAAAAAAGTATTTATTCATATTGTATGATAGAACAACAACAACAAATAATAAAAATAAACAAATAAATAAACTCAAATCTGTTATTACTTACTTCTCTGTCATGTTGTTCAAAGCCTATATGACAAAACACAACAAACAAAAAGCAAAGCAAGCCAAACTTGAACTCTCACTCACATTGTTCAAAGTCTATGAAAAAAAGAACATAAACTAAACAATAAAACAAACAAACAAAAGGCACAAAACACAAAAAAACTAACTTATGTACTTATTTTTCACTCATGCTGTTCAATTTAGAATGCCAAAAAAAAAATATTTACTCCTCTCACTCATGTTGTTCTAAGTCTGTAGAACAAAAACTAAACTAAAAACAAACCAAAACCACAACACAAAACAAAGCAAAAACATGTTAATTACTTTTTCACTCAATTACTTTTCAAAGCCATATGCAAAAAAATAAATAAATAAAAATTATATAATATAAATGTTTTTTTTTTTTTGCATATGGCTTTGAAAAGTATATATAAAACACACACACACACACACACACACATATGTTTTTTATTTTGGGAAGATTTTGAAATGTCAACCCTGTTACCATGGTAATTCAAATATGGGCATTTGTAGAAATATCAAAATAACTTGTAAAGCCTTCAACCCTGTCACTTTTCTAAAAGCACAATACAAATTTAATATTGATATTTATAATTTTCACTTTAGATGGTAGTGGAGTAACACTTTCAGTAAACACAATGTTTAAAATACTAGGCCTACTAAAATAAATAATATCATATAATATAATTGTATATAAACATATAGTTGTCCAAGCAGACAAGGATAAAGAAGATTTTGCAACTTAAATACCAAGCAAAATGAGGGAAATAATGACAAACACATGTGAGACCAAATGAATGGCTATGTCACGAATCTGGTCCATGTTCTCCCGGTCAACCACCACTAGAGGTCACCCGTTCACCACATTGACTTTTTCACTCACAACACACTGGACTCCATTTCCCACAATCCATTGCACTGACGACATGCACAGCTGTTCACCATTACCTCGCCCACACCTGATTATCATTTCACCATCATGTACTCACTATTTAAGCCTGGGACTTGCTCTTGCTCACGGCCGAGTATTGTTAGCGTTTATCACTCACCTAGGGATAGCTACTTTACAGAGCCACTGTTATAGTCCTAGTCTTGCCTTGTTTATCTTGCCGTGTCTGACCCTGCCCGTGTTTCCTGGATTCACCCTTCGCCTTGCCGTTTGGACTCTGTTTGCTCCCCGTTTGGATTATTGCTCTGGTTACTGGATTATCTCTCTGCCTTGCCCCTTTGGATACTGTTCGCCGATCGTCGACCCACGCTTGCTCCACGGATTGCTCTGTCTTGCCCTTGCCATACCTGTTTGCCGATCTCTGACCCTGCCTGTTTTCTGACCATGTTTCATAATAACGCTTTGCATATGGATCCGCATGTCTCACGTCTCGTCAGCCCCGTAACAGGCATCTGATAAGTGAGCGGGAAAACTGAACAAAGGAGAACAGAAACTAAAGAATACAAACTTAAGAGTGCATGAAAATGAAACTAAAATAACAAGATAAAGTCTGTGATAAAAAAAAATATAAATAAAATAATAATTATAATAATAATAATAAATAAATATAAAAATAAAATGAACATTGGGTCACACTTTATTTTAAGGTCCAATTCTTGCTATTAACAAACCATTAACTATGACATTTGCCTCAATAAACTCCTAATTTCCCGCTTATTAATAGTAAAGGTAGTTAAGTTTAGGTATTTGGCAGGATTAGAGATGTAGAATAAAGTCATGCAGAAAATGTGCTTTATAAGTACTAATAAACAGCCAATATATTAATTATAGGCATGCTAATAAGCAACTGGAATTGGTACCTATTCTAAATTGTTACCGAACTTTGCCAGATAAATCAAGAAAAGGCACTATTTTAGAGCATGTTTCCACTGTTCTTTCCTAAAGGTGTGTTGATTTTCCAGGAGAAAAGTGCTGATCTCCCCCAGCTCCCTGGATACTATGATCTCAGTGAGAAAACAGCACTGAACTGCAGGTAGCGTGTCGATTAGACACTAATTACAGCCTTCTAGTAACTGTCAAGAGATCTTATCATCTCAGCATCAAAACAAGCGTAACAGCCATGATATTTCAAGCATGATAGCTTAAATATACCTAGCAGTTGCTGACAAGCTAATTAAAGGGATTTGGAGAGGTGAAAGGTTTATGTGCATTTGTATGTGTTCACATATGTGAGAGTGTGACTGCTAGTAGACGAGGTTAGTCTCATCCAGACGGCACACCCAGGACCGCCTACTGATTATTCACAGACCATCTGATTCACACACATCCCCGAAGCCCTTGTGAAAATCATGAGCTTCAATCAAAGTGCCCAACTGTGAGTCGGAGTACACAGGTTTTTATGTGTTGGAATATTATGTTTAAAAGTAGTGCTGTCAATTGATTGAATTGAATTGAATTGAATTGAAATGAATTGAATTGAATTGAATTGGAATTTCAAGATACTAGATTTATATCATGAGTGCTTTTGAGGAAGATCTGTATTCAATTAATATTTGCCAGCTTTGTGTTAATTTAATTTAATTAAGTTAAAATACTCTTTTGAACCTTATATTCATCAATGATTCCTGGAAAAATGTATCATGGTTTTCAGCACTTTTTTTTAACATTGATAATAATAAATGTTTATTTAGTAGCAAATCAGCATATCATAATGATTTCTGAAGGATCGTGTGACACTGAAAACAGTGAACACTGACATAATGCATAAAATCAACTTTACCGTCACAGGAATAACTGACATGTTAAATATATATTCAAACAGAAAACAGTATTAACAATATTAATATAACAATATTAATACTTTTACTGTATTTTTTTATCAAATAAATGTTTGTTTTTTCTGTGAAAAATGCATGAAATTTTCTGGGCTGAATTTGGCTAGTCCGATTACAAATGGATTCTTAGGGTACATGTAAACACAACTACGGTCAAACAGCATACTTCCGAACTCCCTGCAGTCCGTTCACTGACCATCTCATGCATATTGTCCATAAATCTAGCACCTTCTAATCTGATTGACTGACTGTACACCTCCTGGAGTGCACAGGGATTTTTATCAATTCCTCTGGAAAGTCATGTTTGCAAGCTCCTAATTATCAGTGAAGCATAAGCAGATCATATGAAAGCTTAAGAATGTGGTGTGAATTAATATGAATTAGCCTCTTGTAAGATAGCAGAGACTGAATCAGACAATTTTAAGATGGATCAGAACATTGAAACCTGAGGAGCTGGAATTCAGAGAGGCTCCAAGAAACAGGATGTAATAAATCTGTCCAGATCCGAGCACCAGCTAGTTTCCGTCACATGTAAACCTGTGATAGGAAATCCCCACCTACAGACTCTCTTGGGCGGGTCTTCCCCCATACAAGACAACACAGACTTGAATTCCTTTGTCTAAAAGAACATGCCTTCGTTCTCCTTAGAACTACAAAAAGACTTTCTTTTTCATATGCCCATAAAATCATCCTAAAAGGACATTTTTATGCAGAACCCCATTTTATGTTTGTAACCCACATATCATGTTTTAATCAAATAATATGTATGTCTTTTTAATCATTATTGAATAGCTGAGGGATTAAGATTCATGTTTAGTATGTATGAGTTTGAAAATTCATACTTTAAATGTTTCTTCCAATCAATTCTTTGTCAAATGCATCATAGTCTTGTTATAGAAATCATGTTCAAAAAGTATACTTTGCAAGAGCCTGTAAAGTTCGGACCTCCGACTGAACAGATAACAAGTTGATTTATGATTTGGTGGAGACACAAAGTGAAGTGAAGTGAAGTGACATACGGCCAAGTATGGTGACCCATACTCGGAATTCGTGCTCTGCATTTAACCCATACATAGTGCACACACACAGCAGTGAACACACACACACACACACCGTGAACACACACCCGGAGCAGTGGGCAGCCATTTATGCTGCGGCGCCCGGGGAGCATTTGGGGGTTCGGTGCCTTGCTGAAGGGCACCTCAGTCGTGGTATTGAGGGTGGAGAGAGCGCTGGACATTCACTCCCCCCACCTACAATTCCTGCCGGCCCGAGACTCGAACCCGCAACCTTTGGATTACGAGTCCGACTCTCTAACCATTAGGCCACGACTTCCAAAGCAACTCCCCAAGCAAGGACAGTATCTAAGTATCTAGGGGGAAGTCGTGGCCTAATGGTTAGAGAGTCGGACTCGTAATCGAAAGGTTGCGAGTTCGAGCCCCCGGCCGGCAGGAATTGTAGGTGGGGGGAGGGAATGTCCAGCGCTCTCTCCACCCTCAATACCACGACTGAGGTGCCCTTGAGCAAGGCACCGAACCCCCAATTGCTCCCCGGGCGCTGCAGCATGGCTGCCCACTGCTCCGGGTGTGTGTTCACGGTGTGTGTGTGTGTGTGCATTTGTTCACTACTCACTGCTGTGTGTGTGCACTTGGATGGGTTAAACGCAGAGCACCAATTTCGAGTATGGGTCACCATACTTGACAATACGTCACGACTTAAAAAAAAAAATAATAATTGGTCAAGACATCCAGATGGGACGGTCTGAAAACAGAGTTTAAAAACTCAGGACACCATCTTGGCTCCTCTGGGCTCTCTCCCTTGCTTACTCTTTTCCAAAACTCTTTGTTTTGCCACCGCGTGCTGCTCTTTGAGCGTGCTCTGGCCCACATGCTAGCTGCTACCACGATGGAAAGAAAACCAACCTAGTCTCATTACATCCTTTTATTCTTTTACTTTAGTTTCTTTTCTTTCCGTGGAGTTTTGTGTTCTAATGTAAGTTTGCTGCAAAGTCCAGCTCCGACTGCACTCGCATCCTCAGCCAACGCCC
This sequence comes from Barbus barbus, assembly GCF_936440315.1. NCBI lineage: Eukaryota > Metazoa > Chordata > Actinopteri > Cypriniformes > Cyprinidae > Barbus > Barbus barbus. Next base: position 20,322,069 of record NC_136759.1, on the reverse strand, counting down.
AAGACCTCACTTCAAAGACTACTGAACTCTCAACCAATCAGACACTTCGGGGAACCCCCTGTCTGCAACGACGACACAACCCCGTTACACAGGCAAAGCAAGCAAGTACACCTCCAGATTCTAACTGAATCAGGTGCAGTTAATATAAATTTTAGCCTCATTGAGAAACTCAAAGCGAGGGTTAAATTAGTGATTGATGGTTGTTCAGGTCTATGCAATTGAACATATTGCTGTAAACTTGGGATTTCACATTTCCATTCTCTTAAACTCATCCTTTCCCCACTTTCTCTCTCTCTGCAACGTGTGAATGTGTGAATGCGTGTGTTCATGTGTTAGATTAGTTTATGTCTTAGGTTTATATAAATAAAATCTGATTTATATTGAAAAGAGAAGTATCTTGTGTTTTCTGCTCACAAGTTAATGTCTTAATCTGCCGATTTTGTTACTGTGCTATTTAATAGTGTTTTCACTATATTTGGATTTTAAGATCCAGTGCAGAGTTTGTAAATCCCTATAACATCATAAATTATTCCCTTTGAGATAAATTAAACTATTTATTTAAATTACATATTAATATTACTTGTAATACGTTTACACTCTAGTTTGCCAAAACATAAAATAGTCACAAATTTAGCAAATAGATTTGCACAATAATGCATGATTTTTAGATAAAATGTAATAATCACTTGGTTAGCCCAACGCCGTACACATAGCAAGGTTTATAAATGAAAACTGAAACTCCATCCTAAACCTAACCACAAATTGAGCATAAGCAGATTGGGCAAAATAAGATAAATTAGAGGAAATTTGCCTCCAGTGTGCTAAAACATAAAATAGACACAAACGGTGCAATTCGTTTTGTATGAAAACACACTTTTTTAGATAAATTGTAAGCATGAAACTCAACTCTAAACCTAACTACTAGTCAAACGTAAGCAGGCCATATAAAAACACTCAGATGGTACAAACTAATACAAATTTGCCACCAATTGGACAAAAAATGAAATAGTTACGAATTCTGCAATTAGATTTGCACGAAAGCGTACAGTAATTAGATAAAATGTAAGTATGAGGATATACCCCTATCTGTAAGTCGAGAGTAAGCATATTGTACAGAAACATATGAATGAAGTGTTACAAATTAATACTTTCCCCCAGTTTGCCAAAACATAAAACAGTTACGAAATGCACAGTAAGATTTGTGTGAAAATGCATGCCATTTAGGCAAAATGTGAGCATGAAGCTCCACCCCTAAACTAATCTGTCAGTGGAGCTAAGCAATCATACAAAACAAGCAAGCAAACAAACAAACAAAAATAATACAAATAAGATGGTATGAATACGAATTTGACACGAAAATTGCATTACTCAAAATTTCCATGAGAATGTGTTGGTTATATCATGTGAGATACATTTACACAACAAGTGCTATTGGCTTTTAAGAACTGAATTCAGATGAAAAAACTTCCTCAGTACTATGCAAAAAAAAAAAAAAACACAAAAAAAACTACCTCGGTCGTGAATGATTCAGGGTACCTTGAAAACCATCACCCAGAGCGCATTACCACATGACACAAGGGAGTTCAATCATATCACTCATGTGAGCAATGAAATTTCCCAAAGCTCTCTGTTCTTAGCATCATACTGTAATACAAAAAGCTTCTCTACCTCCTACCCCTTGGTTTCTTCAGTAGATGGATAACGCAGTGGCTTCATTAGCCGAGCGTCCTGCTGTTTGGAGGCTGCTGCTGGCGTTTCTCCCTTACTTATAGGGGTTATGTGAAAGTGTACCTCAGAGAATAAAGCAAGCCATGTAGCTAAGTGCGTGTCCTGTCATCGTGACATTATCTCTTTTATGCTAATGGTAGAAGAGCTCAGTGAGGAAGATGCTCAGTATAGCTTTGTCTAATTATTTTCATTGGACAGTGAAGTTCTTAGCTTCTTGGTTATTATTTGATCTATTAATTTTTGGTTTTTGGCCATTTAGCTTAAGACCTCCATGCTCTGGGGCATTAGAAAAAGTGTTCTCTTTCTTTTTAATTTATTCTTATTTATTTATCTGCCTGCCTGCCTGCCTATCTGTCTGTTTGTCTATTCCCAAATATTATGATCCTCTGGTAGCCACTTCCTAACAAAATATAGTTATATTTATGCATACAGACCCGTTTTGTACTGTATGAGGCAAATATTAAGCATAATATTGTGAAGACATGTTGTTTCCTAAATAAACAAATAAAAAAGCAAGCAAGCTGACAGTGAATACTTTTTCTACAGATTATTCCACTTAATGTTAGGTACAGTGTAATCTTAGTATCATCAGGATACTACAGCTTTTATGAATATTTTGAATTAATTTTATTTCTACATTTACTACATTTTTAGTTAAAGTCAAAGTAAATTTATTTTATTTCACTTATGTTTATTTTATTGAAAGCACTGTGTCAGGGTTGGGTAAAGGGATGAGGCGAGGACTCAGTGGTGCAGGAGAATGGGCTTTTTATTAATCAAAAATAAAACAAAACAAACCAAACCAAAACTACCACTGTAGGGGAAAAACAGGACAGCTGGCAGGCTTGGCAAGGCAGGACAGGGCACGACAAGGCTAGGCAGGATCAGCACACGACAGGGTAACATATGACGACGAACTGGCACAGGACTGCAAACTCAAGGGCTGTATCCGAAATCGCCCCCTTTACCCTCAAATCGTGCACTATTTGAGGGGACAGCCATTTTAAGTGGTGTTCGAAAACATAGTGGACGTTCTCGAGTGTACTCATTCAATCCCACAATGCACCGCGAAAACAAGTGTACAACCGATGTACACTCAACTGCTAGAGATGACCCAGAATGCACTGTGAGAGTAGCGCGCCGAGTCAATTCCCGCGTCTCGCCAGAAGATGGCGCCCGCAGCTGAATCATACATTCATTCATTTTAGAGGTGCCTGTCCACGGCGTAATACAGGTAATACAACACAGGTACAAAATTAATTGTAAATTGACTATTAGGGTTTATAAATAATTTCCGTGACAGAGTTCAAGATAAATCCTTCAATCTTACTAATGGAGATGCCCGTTTCAAATGATTATTAAACAGAAAGCAAACTATGTAAAAGCGGCAGTCCTTCCGGTGCACTGAGTGTCCGATTTCACTCACTCGTTTTCATTCACTCCTTCAAGTGAATTGTATGAGTGGACTAATGTAGGGAATAGTGAATGGGGGTATAGGGGCAATTTCAGATACAGCCCAAGAGATTATAAAGGGACCAAATGAGGAGGGTAACGATAGGGTAATGATAAACACATGTGGGGCAAATTAACCAATAAACAGGTAACAAGATGGGTGGGGTCAAGGAAATTGACATGAGAGCACATGGCACACAGAAAACTACGACAAAAGCCATGTGCTCACACAAAACAAAAGCACAAGCACATGGCCAGCAAAACAAAATCACCAGCCATGTGCAAAACAGGACACGAACATGCAGCTAATGAGTATACTCATAAGCCGCGTGTTCACACAAGACACGACAACATGAAAGCACGCAGCTTATAAAAACACGTGCAACACAAAACAACACTCATGGACAAGAGAGTCCGCAGCCAAGCGAACTCGAGACCACACGCTCACACAACAAGACAGGACATGGAGCGCGAGTGTCCGTACCCAGACACGAAACCGAAACTCACGACATGAGTGCTGGGATCCGAACACCACGCTCCATCATAAAACAAGGCACACAGACGAGAGGGCGCATGGCTCAAGCACACTCAAAGCTGCACACTCACATAAAAACAGGACATGATGGGAGTGTCAGGGCTTTGTCACAAAACCATGAATAACAATAGACCGAAGTGACAGAACCCTGACACTACCCCCCCTCAAAAGAGATGCTACCTGGCATCCCTAACGAGGAACACCAAAAACAAGACAGGAACATGACAGCACAAGAACTTGACAAACATGACTATACAAGACTGACACACAATAACAGACAAGACAAAAAAATCAAAAGACAAGGGGGGGGTGCAAGCCAGCCAGCCAACAGGACAGCCCAGACAGTCATAATAGGGGCCAGGGAGTGGCGGGAGGGTTGAGCCAGGGAGGCTCAGGCAGTTCACGAGTCCTGGCAGGGGGCCAGGGCGGGGCCGGAGGGACAGACAGGCGGGCTCTAGCACGTCTGGAGTCCTGACAGGGATCCAGGGAGGCGCTGGGAGCTTGGGCAGAGCCGGCAGAGCACTCATCAAGGGCAGAAGCAGCATCAGGGCAAGGAGATTCAGCGGCGGTAGCAGAGCAAGAAGCTTGGGCGGAGCCGGCAGGGCAAGGAGTTTGAGAGGGACCAGCAGGGCAAAGAGCTTGGGTGGAGCTGGCAGGGCAGGAAGCAAGAGCGGCTCTGGAACGGCCTTCTGGCCAGCAGTGACCTCCTGGATGGCCTCCTGGCCTTGTGGGATGGAGAAAGCATTCTTCCTCCTCCGTTTATTAGAACGGGATGCTATGGCATCATCGGCCTCCACTGGGGGCACAGCGGCATCATCGGCTGCCACAGGGGGCGCAGCGGCATCGTCGGCCTCCACTGGGGGCAGTGTAGCGTCTTCGGCTGCCTCTGGGGAGCTGCCTCGTCTTCGGCCGCCTCTGGGGGTGCTGAGGCAGGCCCATTCTTCCTCCTTCTCCGTTTCTGGGTCATTGGAGGGCTGGGGCTTCCACTGACTGCAGGTCGAATGGGGGAACAGTCAGTGGAGTGGGACTTCGCTTGGGGTGGGGGTTCATGACTTGTCTTAAACAGACTTTTGTCTCTGGTGATTTTTTAAATTTTAAGTTAATTTTCTTCACAAACAACACCGTTGTTGTTACCTTGCTTGTGAGAAGTCATGTAGCTTTTAAGTTGTTAAACTATGTTACTGATAAAATCATCAGAGTAGCGCTAACAACATTAGTGCGTATGTTAATGTGTGTGTGTGTGCAAATTGTCTGTGAGGGAGAGAGCGGGGCAGAGGAAGAGTATGTGCTTTCCGTACACAATAAAACATAATTTTGTGGCAAAAACATGGACATGATCAGTCGTTTTTATCCTATTATTTACTATATTGATTTGTTTGGCCAGTGTCGTTGTGGGTTTTGGTTATTTTGCTGATTTAGGCTATAAGGACCTTTGAAATAAGCCTCTGATTTGTGCCACAAAACCCCCATGTTGAATTTGTCCCCCCTCCACCCCCGAAATGCAATCGATTTTTAACCCTTTGACGCACCGCGCTTTGGCTGGTGCTGAGCCAGAGAAAGACGAGCTCTGAAAAACTAAAAAGAAAGACGCGCTCTGTGCTTTTCAAATTTCATAATTGTTCAGTGTTTTCAACCAAATACAGTTTATTTTAGGGTTCAGACATTTAAATACACTTCAGTTAAGAAAAAAAAAAAAAAAGACATAGTTTGTTAAATAGGCTACACGCTGATTTCTATGGAAAGCGGCAACAATAATCCTTTCAATTAATGGGCAACATGTTTTATTCCTATCAAATAGACATTTTGTAGGTTACTATAAAGTTTACTCTGTTTTTCTCCCAGCTAACTGGCCACTTACTTTCATGTATTTCGGGAGAAATAGGTGAATGTATTTAATGTTAATCCGACAGAACCACACGGCGTCCGGCGCATATCCGTGTCATTATTGTGCCTGCATGACATGTCGCTATGGAAATAATAAAATTGTATGTTTGTATAGTTTCCACTGTCCACTGACATATATCACGAATATAGAATAAAATAAAAAAATAAAATAAACGGTCATTTAATGTAGACAACTCTTGGGGGCCCTAAGCAGCCGCTTAGTTCGCTTATGCCTTGGGCCGGCTCTGAATTGCACACCTTAGAACGTTCATCAGCCAATCATATTCAATGATACAATATACAGTATATATATATATATATATATATATATATATATATATATATATATATATAATTTTATTTATTTATTTTTTCTCCTCAGCAAAATACCTGTAATATATCACAATCTGTCCATGGAGCATCCCTTTTACGGCAAACTCATCTGACCATTATTTAGGAGGTGAGATGATCAGTGTCAAGCATGTACTTTAAAACCTGTTAACTGTCTTAACATGATTTAAACAGAAATATCTTAGTCTGAACCAAAAGCAATCTTGACAAAATATATATCATTTGAAAGCTTACATTAGTGTTAGAAACATTCTTAATTTCATGCAATAACATTTCCTTGTTTTAGATATTACACAATTCATAAATTATAATTTTTTTTTCTTATGTTTTAAATTAGATTTTAAATCCCAGATTTTAATTATAGATTATAAGGGAAAATTAAGAAAAAAAGTAATTTTAGTACAGGTACACTGAAAGCATGTCAATTAATAGCAATTAATTCAATGCCACAAGAAACCCTGCATGCAGACCAAAATGACTGCTACAGGAACCACCTTTCCTCTTTCTGCAGCCTCACTTCTGTCCTCCATACAGTATATGTGATTCCATCAAACACACAGAGAGAGAAAGTGATCCGTTCCAGGTTGTACCCCATCTCACCTTCCATCCTTTAGGGAATATTAAGAATTCCTTGTGTTTGTATGTTTCTCTGCTCAGTGGCACAGAGACAACTTATGCTATCTTTCTTTTCCAGTGACCTAGATTCCAGGGAGCGGCTCTGTTTGGAAGATTCACAGACCTTCACAAGCTCTGGTTACATATACAGAGTATCTGCACTCATGGTTTATTTATTACATTCATTATGAATGACCATCCCATGTGATTCATTGGTCATAGGTCTCCTAACACGGTTCTGTTTTGTGAGGGGTGTATATAGAGTCTTTTGGAAGTCTGAGATAATGTATTTTAGGCTCCATGGCTTGTACAGTATCAGTCGTTGGTTACATTGTGGGCTACTGGCTAATATTATGAACCTCATTATCATCAGCATTAGAATTAGCATAATTGGACTAAAGCATATGGTGAAAGCGCTTAGCTTTCATCAATTCTCCCAGAGTTAACATTTTGAAATACACCGTCAGGTTTTCACATGCACCTATTTCCTATAGCTGTGTAATCAAAATGTACTTGGGCGGGATAATTGATTCTTTACGTTGACTGGGTTTTCTTGTCATTATTATAATTTTTATTGATTAATTAAATTCAAGGAGAACACAGAGTTTTTCTATATTATTAGTTGGTAATTTATAATTACCCACAAAGCAAATATTTTGTTCAGCCATATGACAGCATATTTCAGTCATGACAGCTTTGATTTCTAACCAGCATTTATTGGCATGAGGCATGAAATGTGCTTGATTTTGGTAGACACAGTCTTCTTAACTACTTCTGCTACTGAGGAAATGCAAGGAATTTTTTCAGTTTTACTAGGGGGAGGAGCCCATTAAAATGATTTAAAGTTAAATTTCTATAGTAAAGCAATGTATGAAATCAAAACACTTTTCACATGATGAAGTTTTAGAGTTGGAACCTACGAATAATATCTAATTTAGGATGATTACTAAAATATGTGATAGCAAAAAAGGCAATAAAACAGAGAAAAAAAAAAATCTTAAAAAAAATCTTACTCATCCCAAACTTTTGATCGGTAAAGTATGCAGCTCCATACTTGCCCAGATCTGCAGCTGTCAGGAATCCACGATAAATATCTAGACCAAAGTCCAAATTTCCATATTGCAAAGGTCAGTGCACAATGTACAATGCTGAAGAGACAGACATCAAATGTGTTTAGAACTCCAAGTGAATCGGTCTCTCAAATTTCCAAGAATACAAAAAAAAAAAAAAAAAAATACTCCAACAGAGCAGAAAGCACAAGGCTAGGCAAATCCATTTTTTTTGTGAGACCTCTGAAATAAGTTTCCAATGATAAAACACACGTGGTCTTATGAATCCAAATAGCAACTTTTCCCTAAAGTGTATTAATCACATCCGTCTACAAGATGGATTTTATCTTTAATTCCATAAAGCAATTATGGACGGATGTCTGTGATGGTGGCTGGATTTTTCGTGCGAAATGTTAATGAGAAATGAAAGTCAATTTATTTTAAATTATCATCCTGTCACATTTTCTATATGATTTTGATTATGCCGTATCACTTATGTTTGCTTTCTTTCTGCACGATTGTCTGTCTGCATGATATATTCAGAATAATCACAGTCACAGCACCATATGTAATGTATAATTCATACGATACTGTGAGGTGTTAGAAGGTAATGAGCAGCTGATTTGAGAAACAAAACTTCTCTTTAAAAGTTTGCAATAAAGTGATGATGTAGTATTTGTGGCTCTTCAAATATTCATATTGATCTTTCGGAAGTGAGGTGTTTGCATTGCTGGCTCAGATCCACATTTTGCACATTTAATTCAAATCTGATTAGTTTTATGTGATTTTAAACGCCATAAAATCCACATGGATTCAATATGCATATCCAGACTAGATTCCATTAATAATAGAATGGCTTAGACTTAGATTGCATTTTACTCTTGTTTGAAACCAAGATTTTTAATCTTATATGTGAAAATCTATCATGTGTTTTTAAATATAATAATACTAATGTATAACAATATCACCATAATCATAATATATTAATAATCTATTTGAATATTTATTGTGTGAAAATGGTTTATTACACAAATTCAGATGTGGTTACTTCCGTCACAATCAAGATTTTTTGTATGAAAACACATTTTTGTGTTAAGAAACAATGCTATTTTGGTATTAAGTAGCATTTATTGATATACTGAACTATATATTTTTTTGTTTTAGTAATTTTTGTGATTTTTCTTAATCTTATTAGAATTTTAAAATATTTCTGTTTTGATTCCATCTGTCTTTACTTTATTTTTTAATAATTTAGTACTTTAATGTGTTTATTTCAACACATTTTTTTTTTTTTTCATTTAATTTAGTTTAAATCTGTCATCTAATTTGAGTTAACATACACTGTAAAAAAAAAAAAAAAAGTTGAGCCAACTTAAAATTTTAAGGCAACCAGCTTCAGCAGATTTTTGAGTTTTCTCCTACAAAAATAAGTTGAGAGAACTCAAAAATTAGCTTTTCAACTTTTCTTTTTTTTTTTTACAGTGTAGAAACATCAAGATAAACGACTTGAACAGAATAATTGTATTGTATGTAATTTCCAAGCAAACTGTGCTTTTTATTAAATTACGAAAAATGTGGGTAAATATGATTTAATTGAGTATTCATAAAATGGTAGCTATGGAATTAGCATATGTATTTAGTTTAAAATGTAATTTCTAGCACAGTATGTTATGAAGATTATTACACCATTTGATATGAAATCATACTGTAGTGGAAATAATCATGAACTTGAAAAATGACTCCTTTTCTCCTTTTGATGCATAGTATATTATTTTACAAAAGTCTACAAGGCCAAGGCTACAGAGTGCTTGAAGAGACTGAAATATTGGAGGAAATAATATATTTAATTTAATAAAACTTTCAAGTTTTGTGTTTCGCTGAGAAACTTTGTGTTCCTTGAAAAAAAAAAAAAAAAAAAATTAAATATATTTTCCTTCCATCCCATTCCCCCCATCACCACACCTTTACAAGCTCTGTACAAAATACCAAACACATATTCAGTTTAATAATCCAATACAGATCATTGTCATTCAAAAGTATGTGAAATATTTAAAGTTTGCGGCATTGAATCTTTAAAATGCATCTGATAGTTTTACACACCGGTTTGTTATTGTGGCGACATTTCCATGCCCCGAAACGTCACACTAAACAAAACGAGCTATGATTGGTTGTTTGACATGTCAGTCAAACATCATCATGGGCGGGCCTTGGCCAATTAAACCTGCCATAGATTCCAGACCTTCAGCCATCAGTCTGAAGGTCTGGCTAAGCGAGACTATTCTCTGTCTTGAAATATTCCAGGAACGTCACAGCTTTTCTGCTACTTCCACACACCACAGCACACAGTGATTCCGGTGGTGAGAGTGACAAGAAATAAAACAACACATTCTGTATCTTCCTCTAGACTCCACAGTGTACAAAGCTGTCTGTCTTCTCTACATGCTGCCAGCTTACTGCTCCTAGTTATACAAGAAAACCGCTTAGCATAGTGCAAATGCCCACGCCATTACTATAGCAACCATAGTAGAAAATAATCATACTGCCTGAACACAGATCAGATTTGATCACTTGTAAATAACAGTGTGGACAATCCTAAATATCGCATTCAGAAAACAAACTGTCATTGTCTGCATTGTGAACATAGTCGCTCCTCTCAATCAAATCTCGGAAGGATTTGTAATCCTCCATCACAAGTGGCATCACCGAGTACATTCAATCACAAAAGCTAGAATTAAAATCATAAAACATCAGATGCTCAATATTATCAAATGGGATTACTCTTGGAGAGAGAACAGATTTTGTTATTCAAATTTCCAATTGATTTTGCTATGAGACTGTCGCTGCTTATTACACTTGGATGCAGAAGGAGCTGACATTTGAAGATTTTTCCCCCGTGTTTCTAGAGCGATTTGCAGACCTGAACAACTCTGCTGGCATGTTGGACCTGGGATGCAACAGATTCTTGGGTTACTGGAAGAGGCACTAATTACTTGTTTTGTATTGCAAAATGGCTGCCAACTGGATCGTGCTGATGGAGTGTGTATCTGGATGTGTTCTTCCCCTGTGGTCGTCTGCAGATATTCGCTTTGATTGGAATGAGAGTTGCATCTGCTATAAAAGTATGCGTAGTGGTACTACAAATTGGAAAAACGGCATGGAAAAGGTATAACATGAAAAAAAAAAAAAAAAAATTACTTAAAGGGATAGTTCACCAAAAAACGATTTAGTCACCCTCAGGGCATTCTAGACGTGTCTGACATTCCTCTTTCGGACGAACACGGAGTGTTATATTCAACATTATCCTGTCTGTTCCAATCTGTATAATTGCAGTGAATGGTGCCCCCGTTTCTGAATCCGAAAAAAAAGTATGCGTCCATCATAAAACTATTCCACACAGCTCCGGGGTGTTAATAAATGCCTTCTGAAGTGAAATGATGTGTTAGTTTAAGAAAAATGTTGATTTTTAAAACTTTTTAAACTGTAATGTGCAGCTTCCGGTCTCTCAAGCAGGCGTGTTCACGACAAGGGGGTCGAGCATATGATGTAAATTAGCCAAAGACTTTAATATAGTTATTAAGTTATCATACTTGGTGTGAATGGGCCTTAAGCCTGTACGACTTGTAACTTTCCCTTCCAGGATACCATTATGATTATATTTGAATTATGTCGGAAATACATAACTGGAGTTCATCCCAATCCCACAAAAGAAGAAGAAAAAAAAGAATAAGTCTTATAAAAACAATGCATGTCTTGCCCGAAATACTTCCATTGTAATATTATACAAACTGAGAGATGAGCAATGGATAAAAAACATTTGTCTGTGGTAACATTCATCACATTCATATAGAGCTCCTAAGGGGATGTGGTGATGGGAAAAGTATGAGATAAGAGAAAAAAAAAATACATTTAAAAACGTTTGCATTTAAAAAAAACTTTTCCTTTCCTCAAAAACGTTGCATTCGATCACAAATCTTTTGCACTCCACCGATAAACTTTGAATTGATTCGCTAAAGCATTGAAATATAGTTTTTCCTCCCACCTCACATTATTTACATCACCAGTTTTGCAAGAGAATGCAAAAAATATTTACATATGGCTGTTCAAAACTGCATACTCTGCAAGTAATTCTGTTGTAAGTAACTACTTCACAGCCATTAAAAAGTACATTCTATAGAGCATGAATGTAATCCAGGCGTGCTACTGTATATTCATCATGTCAACATTGTCATGTGACCTACCAGTGTCAGTTGCTTTGCTTCAGGGTCATTCACAAATCCTATCCCATGGCCTCATGGGACAGTAAAGTGCCCATCAGATGCACACTTCAGAATCTCGGCATAAATAGTATGTCAACCAGATACTTTTTTACTATGCTTTATGAATTCTATTTTTCATCTACTGTGTGCTAGGGAAGTATGTGATTTTGGATGCAGGCGATGTTTCTTTCAATTTTGTATTTTTTACTCTTAGGGACATTTATTTATGCAAACTTTCATTTAACCTATATTTTTCAGCAGGAGTCTGCTTTGTTTTTTTGGTTGAATTATATTTTGCACACATTCTTATATTTTAAAGCTGAGGCAAGACTTTTGGCAAGTTTAACTTATTTCAGAAAACTCCTTTTAATCATGAGTGAGTTTTAGCTTGGCAACTTTTAAAGTAGCTTCCTCGACACTGCTTGTTGCCACCACTGCCAGGCCGAGGCAATGATCCTCTGAACCTGCAGCACTGGGATGTTATCCAGTCCTGGCAGAAGAACTTCACAAACTTGCTGGCCTTTGGCAGGGGAAGAGTAATGTCTGTGGACCCATCTGATGTGTTGGCCCTGTTCTGGTGTAACAGATCTTGGACGGTCATCAGTCCTGTGAGTCGTCTGAGATGTTTTCGGCATGCAGGTCTCAGTCAAGTGGTGTGTCTGTGTGTCTGGAAACAAGCACACATGACATATTCGCCTGTGGCGTGCCAAATGCACACTATTTTGCTTCTGGTGATTATTTGAGACATAATGGAAATGAAGAAGGTATAGTATTTAGTTGTAAAAATGTTTAAACTAATATAATAAGTGTCACGACACTGGAAGGAGGAAGCAGAGATGCAGGTGAAACAATGTAAGTATTTATTAATAGTCAGATGACACGAACACAGCACAGTCTCTCGGATGGGATGGTGGCGCAGGGACACGATGAACAGCGTGCTGGTGAAGAGTGGCGACGGTGAATCCAGTGCCGGTGAATGTCCAACGAGTGATGACGGTGAATCCAGTGCCGGTGAACATCCAGACGAGACGAAACCCACGAAGACTCCAGACAGACGATGACCAGGAACACTGAAGCAGACGGCACACGGGGAACGACACAGAGGACATCAACAACGATCTGACAAGGAGAGGAAAGTGCGGTGAGACTTTATAGGGGAGTAGATTGGCAGCAGCTGGTGCAGGAATTGAGATCAGCTGGCACGCTGATGACTGGAGTGAGCGGTCACGCCCACTCACACACACCCACACACACAGTGAACAACAATACACGAGACATGAAGAAACCAGTGAATTCATGAACCGTGACAATAAGTATACACACGACCATGTATAATATATGCATATATACTACATAACTTCTCAACCGATCTAGACAGGTGGTGCTGGGGAGGAAGAGGGCTATTGCGCAGACTAAGCAACATATATAGTTGAAAATAAAGGGTATCATAAATAGAAATAAGTGATTGATTGGCTGCAGAACCAGCAATGAGACAGCCAATCAGTGTGCACAGAAGAGTTTCATGACTGAATTTGTTATTATAGTTTTACAATTCATATAAATAAGAAAATTATTTGTAATGTTTTTACACTTCAGATTAGTTATATTTTATGCTTTTCTATAAGAATTTTGACTGAGAATTCTTTTTACAGCCTGTGTCAGGGATGGCAACAGATTTTTGTCTCTCTGGAGGAGGAAGTAATTACATGCTTTGTATCATAAAATGGCTGCCAACTGGATTTTGGAAAAGCAGCGTTTGTCTCTGGTGGGTGTTTTCTGCGACTGTGGTCGTCTAAAGATTTGTCCTTGGAGTAGAATGCATGTTGTTTCAGATGTCGAGCACAGAAAGCTTATGTGCTTAATGGTCTTAGAAACGAAAAACCATGCTCTCAAAAAAAAGAGAATGGAGATGCACAATAGACATACTTAAGGATTTACTGGATTTCTGCTTGCAGAAGTAAATGGCTTGGAAGCAAAGTGTTTTGATGAAGTTAAATTAAGGCCACACATACACTGCAGCGAAATATAGTGTGTGCAATACTGTTCTGAACACAGAGTTTGGTTGATTACATGAGTGACAACCTCATTCTACAACCAAATTTCCTCTAAACAAAACAAATACTGTACAATACATTTGTGTACTGAACCAAACCTGAACACCTAGTTGTTAATGCGTTGAGGCTGCTGCTCTATTTTGGCAGTGGCAGCAAATATATTTCACAAATTGTACAATATTTCACACTGTCAGAATAAAATGTGCAGAATTTGTGATTATAGTAGTTCAACAGCTTACTACTTAGGCATTAGCCTTAAACGTGTATCTCCAAAAGGTGGATATTAGGAAGCATATTACATCTTTAAGGTGTAATATTCATCACTTACAGGTAGATAAGGTACAAATGTGTACCTTTGAGGATACATAACTTAGTGAACCCACCTTTAGTGAACTTAAAAGTAAGAAAATTGCACATATCTTCTTTTTTGAAGGGATAACACCCCACGAAATAGAAAAGTATTTTCAACCATCTGAGAGCAAGACAGTTTTCCTCAGTCAGCTAGAATGCATTAATGGGCCTTCAGTCATTTCCCTGCTTGCATATTCCGATAATTCTCCTGGTATGAGTGTCTCTTTCACTCCCCTCTTCAGGTGTCACATCTATAAAAAGCAGTTACACACTGTCAACACATCTCATTTCTGTCGTTCCAACTCTTTCCTCATCTCCTCCGTACCCTCCTGCAGTTTTCTTTCATTCTGAATGAAATGTAGATGCTGTTTTCATAGGAAAATGCAAAATGGGGGCCTCTGTATTTTGAAAGATTCATGATTTCCCAAATTAGCCTGGTTAATAATTCAGCATGTATATAAGCTGACTCTGGAAGGCAGGGAATGAGAGCATGTCTGCCGTACCGGGATGGTCTGCTGAAATAGGGGCAAAGATGCTTCACTGCACTGACAGGCCATTTTTGCAGGTTAAAATGGCTTCAGCATAATGAACTAGCCAAGGGACTGGATGTTTAAAGGGCTGACCCGACTTATTCAAGTGTGAATGCGAATATGCATGCACATTAACATGCACAAACCCTCTCTCTCGCTCCGTGTGCCCTTCCATAATCTTCTCTTGGCCAAGACCTGTGATTTATCCTTTGAGGCCATCCACTAACATTTACTGTGCAGCTAATTTTCACAGGCCAAAGGAGGTGGCAAAAAGCTTCCCACCTAACTTAAAAAAGCCCGTTTACATTATTTGAGTTTCAGTGAGCAGAGATTATTCTTTGTTATACATGGTCAAAAAGATTTATGAGGCAGTTATTAACCTTTTTTTTCAGCCATTTTTTTGTTCTAAAATTTGTGTGATCCCACATCCCAACTCATGTACCAGAATTAAACTATATAGTTTAGAATTCCACCATTGTTAAACATTTAAAAGAATATCAACACACATGAAAATGTTGTGAAAAATGTGCACTTGTACTATAGCTTACATCAAACCTTAAAAGTATATTTAAAATAACAATATTAATAATATCAATGTAATAAAAAAGTACACTTTAGTGTACTTAAAATATAGTTTCTTGACTGTTTTGACTTCTTTTAAAAACTGCACTTTGTAGTAATAATAATAATAATAATAATAATGTCAAATTAAAGTTTTAAAGTAAATTTTAAATAATCATATTTTAATTATATTTTGCCATACTAAAAAGATGCACAGTTTATTCTATTGACAAGCATTATAACACATACTTGATGATAAATGTACTGAAGTGTGTTATTTAATATTATGGCTAAAGCTAATATATTTTAGCTAAATTGCAGCTTTATCGTTACAAATGTGTAATTACAAATATTTAAAAATATATTTATTATATAAATTATTATATGTAATTTAAATACTGTATGAATTTATTTATTTATTAGACCACAGCCGAAATGGCGACCCATGGTGGAGCCAACGGTGGAAGGAGCCATGGTGGAGGAAGGGCTGACGACTCCAGGGGGCCGACCGATGACGGCGGAGCAGGTGGCGGAGGAGCCCGAGATGGAGAGCCGATGAGCCAGGGCGACAGGCAGGATCCGAGGGATGGAGGGATGAGATGCAGGCTTTGGAGTGGAGTCCTGAGGTTCAGGATGGTTGACGACAGACCAAGGAGTAGCCGGAGGGACAAGGGAGCCCAGCGGAGAGGAGGGAGCTAGGAGCCATGGTGGAGCTGACGGTCAACGGGCCGAGTCGGAGTCCAGAGCTTAGAGTACTTAGAGCTCCACACAGCGGGGAGATGGTGGGCTGGGCACTTGGGTCCAGAGGGCACTGACGGTGAATGGGGATCTGTATCTCGCCAGTGTCCACTCCACAAAGGACCATATTCGGACGAGGGCGCTCTGCACTCGATGCACTGCCGTCGTAGAACGCATAGAGCACGTCATCCGAGTAGCTGGTGGTGTCAGCTAGGAGCAGGAACAGTCTCGTATGGTCCTCGACAGATTTGTCCCCCTGCTCCAGTATGAGGGGGAGGTACTCGGGGCGAAGAAGGGCATCCATACAGGGAAACATTTCGGAAACAAAAAAACTGAGCCAAAACGAGAAACAAAAACGGAGAGTTGACACGGAGGTAACTGTGTTGGTCGGGTCTTTCGTCACGATTGCCTACTGTGGAGGAACAAGGAGCGAGAAGACGAGGAGACGCAGGAGTAAACATGAACAATAGTCTTTAATATAACCACTGGAACACTGGACAGGCAGGAACACACACGTAGGACAGGGATTTGACATTTAAGACCCGACAAGGAACCATAATGCAGACTACACATTATATACTAAACTTAACGAGGGACAGACAGGTTCGGGGAATCAACTAATAATCAACCTAATCAGACTGGGGAGAAACTGTGTCACGGAGCACATGGGGAGGAAAAACACGTCAAAGATAGTCCATAAACCTGACACCTTGAGACTCATGGTATTCATCTTAAAAAAGAAAAACACATCTCACAATTTGAGTTATTCCAGTGGTCTATTTTTGTTGTATTATCACATATACTGCTCTTAAATGACACATACAAATGGAATATAAAGTACTTAATTGCTTTTTATGTTGGTAAATGAGATGGTAAAACATATTCTTGACCAGAATAAGCTGTGAAGTTAACCAGACTTTATATAAATAATCAAATGTCTGGAAGTCTAGGTGGGCCACTTTGGCCTCCTCAACACTGGCAGCTACTGGTAATAGATCATTAGGTGGTCTGCTAACTCTGAATGACCTGTCATGTCTGCTCCAACTTCCCTTTGTCTCTCTAGCTGCACTTAAAGCCTGAAAAACAACACTTATTACCAGGCTGAACCATAAATGTTTGTCTCAACACTTGTTCAGCACAAGTATATCTTCAGGGTTTGCTAAAGTGTTACGATATCAGTCTTTCTTATAGTGAGCAGATAGTTGCTCTCAGCAACTCTTTGGGAAATGGATAGCCACATAGAGCTCCAGGTCAATGCTGTATAAAGAGACACAACATTATTTTTCAGTTTAAGACAAGCATAAATGCCTTTTTTTCTGGGTTTCAAAACGGCAGAGGCATTTTATTTGTTTAAAGTTATACTTGTTTAAAGTTAAAGGACAGGGTTTAAGCAACTTAAGCATCGGCAAAGAGACATTTAGACCAATCAAAGGACATTGTGTCTGTACAATCTGTTTTAGTGTTGATTATTTCCCATATTTAGCAGTTATCATGGTTGATTACTGCTGATTTAACATGATCAATACAGCCATTATCAACAATGATTCCAGAGCACTGATGTGAATCAGTGTGTGAGAGAGAGAAAGAAATGAGAAAGTTCAGGCATCTACTTCACTTTATAGTACAAACACCTACTGAAATTCTCAGCTTCACTTGAGTCTTATAGCGTCTATAGTGTTATAGTCGAGACCAGCTCATTTGAGTCTGAGTCCAGGCCAAGACCTGAGTAGGTTGAATTGGTTTGAAAATCAAGACTAGAAGAGGGTTGGGTCCAAGTCAAGACCGAGTCCAAATGCTCCCGAGTTCATGACAAGACCAAGACCATGAAAATTGACCCAAGACCAATCTTGAGAACTTCAACACTGGTCTTAAAGCTGTGGCTCTCAACTGGTTTTGCTTTACGATCCAGATTTTGCATCCAACATCAAGTGGTGATCTAAAATAGATTGTTGTACAAAAGTAATAAATATGTCAAAAACATAACTTTAAATAAGTAATGATCATTGTAAATATTACCATGAGCTCAAACATATTTGTAATATTTATTGGACACACAGGGGATAGAGACTGACAATAGCATGTTGCTATGCTAACAATACATTAAAAATAGACACATAAATGAATACGGGGAAACAATAACGCATACCACTCACCATTTAGTAAAATGTTTGCTTATGGTCCCTTAAAATGTTGTCTAGGTAGGCAGATCACTAGATTTTAAACATACATTGTTTCAGAAAATTAGATAATACTTTTTTTGGGGGGAACGAAAACATTCTCATATGAAAATCATTATTATTAAAATTTCTATTATTAGTTATTATTATTGTTAACAATAATCTATTTTCTAGACTGGCATATTTTAATCTATATTAAAATGGAAAACATATATTTGTGCAAACAAACATGTAAATGAAAACATGCAAAAAAGCTAATATGCAGTAAAAAAATCTAATAATAAGCTATGTATAATTATACAAATATTCTGACCTGCCCGTGATAACTCCATGCACGACACTGAAACTGTTGTTACATTGGCACAGTGCTGCCATGAAATGCTGAATTAAATCAACAAAACACGATGCAGCAACAGCAATTTCAACAGCATTTTATCTTTATAAAATCCATCACTTACTCGTATCTTGCTCACTTTCCTTATTATTTTTCCTCTTCTCTAACCCAAACTGACAGTGCCACACCACTTCGACACGACGGGGAGGTAGGGTCTTGTGTAATTTGTGGGGCCCTGTATGTAACTTGCTTAGTGAGCGAATAGGGCTGCTCTGTCTCAGTCTCTGTATTTATTAAACACTCATGCATTTGACATGGCCTAATCTATTTATTATGTGTGTTATTACGAGAGAAGGCATTTTGGAGCTGACAAATTTAGATAAAACAACAAATTCTTCATCTGTCCTAGAATCCAAACATGAAACGGTCAGGACAGAAAACATGCTTTTCTTTTGAGCGTTCCTGAAAATGAAATCTTTCATTTATTAAAGCTGCAAATGAGTGAGACTGTCAAATGGACCTTGGCAATAGAAGCTGCATCAATAAAAGGCTTAACTTCAAAGCTTTGCTTTCCTAATATTTATTCTTTTTACAATGTGCTTGCAGAGAAAAAGGCATTTGCATCACCAAAACTGCAGCATATGAAGCCAGATATGCTCCTCTCTTGCCGTCAACAGCCACACTAAATGAACTTGTCATGTTTCATCTGATCTGTTCAAACATCTATCCCTCTTCATGTTAAGTGTGTGTGTCTGTTTGCCACTAATCCCGTCACACATTAAGATTTCAGTATATAATCTGATCTCGAAACATTAACATTTCATCAAACCACGTAAGAACAGAAATCATAGAAAAGCTTTCATGAAAAATTAATTACCATTGGCAGGTGTATTCCTCTGTCTGTCCATAAAATAAAACCACAAATGGGGGTCAAGGCTTTGTTATGGCTTTTAAATGTTTCAGACACCTGAAGCGGTCTTGAATGAATTCATTAAAATGGATAGAGTCTCAAAAATAGATGAGACGTTTTACAGTGACAAGATTGTGTGAATTTAAAGATTTCTGCTGTTGTGAGAATGGCCTTCAATTTTGTCTCTTCATATTCCTCCTGCATGTCAAAGCAGCAACATTTCACTGCCATTTCATATAACAACTAAAACTTAAATCAAAAACAAAAATCACTTAGAGTAGATAGTAGAGTAATACTATTAATAGTGCAAGTGAAGTGTCAAGGTTTGACATCTATTGCAAATAGCATTAATAGACATGTATTACACATATTTCAATGGAATAGCTGATTCTGATTGGTCAATCACATTATCCTGTGGTGATACAGAATAACAGACCTTTATCGTCACATTTGGCATTAAGTTGGATAAAGTTCCTCCTGCTGTAAGTCAAGTAAACTAAAAATAAACTTTTATCATTTTAACTGTATATTTAGCTTCATATGAGACTTTACTGTGTGTCATCTTCATCTTAATGTACAGCAGAATCTGAAATGGCCTTTGAAGAAAAATGAGGAGTTGCATATTTTTCAGTAGCGAATGTGATTTAATTTTTTTTACCTCTTAAGACCCGAGAAAAAAAAAAAATGTTCATGTCTTTACATTGTTTAGAGCATTTAGAATTATGTAAAAAAAATAAATTAAAATTAAAAATCAAGCATTCTGCGTTAGTTCAGGCAGGCCTTGTAGTCAAGCTCCACTATTAGCTGATTGGAGAAATTCAAACGCGGCCCCTATCAGCTGATCCGACTCCCAAGCTCTCAATTGGCAAATATCAAACAAGCCTTACTTAAACCCGGCTTCTGTTTGCTTGCTTTGCTGCTTCCTCTGTACGCTGCTTGCAAGAACTTCACTGTATGTTGCCGTACCATGTAATTACACTTGTTTTTGATGTTACTCACCCAGCTGGTTATCATGTCTTCTGCTGCCAATGACGAAGATCCGTGGGTCGAATCAATCGAAGAATCTCAACAACATCAAAGCCAAACAGGGGAAGCTCTTCTAGATGAGACCAATGTTTCTGTCCGTCAGAGCACTCGTTTGGCAAGTAAATCCTTTTGTTCTCCCGGCATTAGCGACTGGCCTCTGCCTAAGATATTGGAGGTTCTGTTTAAAAGCCATATCCCGGTTCCAACCGGAGCTACTCATGAGGAACTGTTTACCTTGCTTAGTGAAAGTATTGATGTCCCAGCTCCCCAGTCTCCACCTCCTCCTCAAATCTCCGGCAAGAAAAATATGCAGAAAAGGAAAAACCTCAAGCCGGCTTCCACTTCGGCCACTGGTGCACCCAAACGGGCATTTGTCTTTCCAGCTCAGCCCGATCAAGCCACTCCACGATTCAAAACAATGATTCAGTGTTGTTAACATTGTCAAGTATCCAGTCTTCGATCTCTGACATAAACTCCAGAATCCAGGCTCTGGAGTCTGGCTCAGCATCCAGGATTAAAAAAAAATCTTCTCCTCTCCGGTCCGGCTTCCTCGAACACTGCGTCAACCACGGTCACGGTGCAACTACCTGGAGCCGAGCAACAGGTTGATGACGTCATTCCGGCGACAATCCCACGGAGGACTATGGGAAGTGCAGTTCCCGTGTCCACTAGTTCTACATTCTTTTCGCCAACTGCTCCAATCACCCATCAGTTGAGAAGCCAAATAATTGCAGGTAATGACGTCAACCTCGTAAAAATATTACTGGGCCCAGAATTAAGTGACGGGCGTGTTGTTGATTGTGGCGATGTGTCCGTCATGCTTAAACACAATGACCCCCGACTTTCAAAAACTTTGACTCTGGCTGAATTTATTGTAGCATTTGGAGTTTTCAGAGATGTTATATGCAAAGTTTTTCCGTCTCGTAGAGACGAGCTAGACACGTATCTGGCTATTATCGCTGACTTAGCTCTCACATATGGAGGAACTCTCTTTTATGAATACCATAAATCTTTCTCCTCAAAAGCTGCCATGTTCATTCAGCGATTCAACCAGAGACTGGACTGGTCTGAAGTCGACATAAATTTCATCAGCAGACACTTTACCGGTCATCAAGCTCTCTCCTGCTTGATCTGTGGCTCTCACACTCCAACCCGGTCTCATCCCAACTTGTCACATATTGACGCTAAAGGGGTACCTTGAGCGTCAAAAAGCGACGCCAAAACCAAGCATCAATATGTGACGAGTTGGGATGAGACTATGTTACACACTCACACGCCCAATCTATGCCCAAAAACTGTCGCTCTCCAATCTCCTAAACCTGGCTCAAGCTTGCAATCTGATCCTAAGGTGATGCCATTTGCCACTCCATTGTGTTATAATTTTAATGAAAATGTTTGCAAATTCTATAACTGTAAATATGTTCATGCTTGTAGTTACTGTGGAGATGGCCACCCCAAATCTGTGTGCCCGAGATGAACACACTTTATGAAAAAGGAGAAAAAGAAATAAATCCATCAACCCCAGTCAACATTTCAAAGTTGGGTCGGGCGTTGAGAAATCACCCTAATTGCTGTTTCGTCAATTACTTAATAACTGGTCTTGTTCAAGGTTTTTTTGTAGGGTTGTCTTGGATGCCAGATTATTCTCTAGTATGTAAAAACTTGCTTTCTGCTTTAAAGGAGCCTGAAGTAGTCAAATCTTTGTTAGAGAAGGAGGTTAAGAAAGGATTTATGATTGGGCCATTTGATGATCCTCCCTTTTCAGACTATCGAATTAATCCGATAGGAATCGCGACTCGTAAATATTCAGGGAAAAAGCGTTTAATCATTGATCTATCTGCCAC
Organism: Barbus barbus; assembly: GCF_936440315.1. Lineage (NCBI taxonomy): Eukaryota > Metazoa > Chordata > Actinopteri > Cypriniformes > Cyprinidae > Barbus > Barbus barbus. Next base: position 20,299,674 of record NC_136759.1, on the reverse strand, counting down.
TCATAATGATGCAGCTCAAAGTGTTAACAGTCTCATTCCTCTAGTTCCTTTTTCTCTGTTTTACGCTACCATTGATGATGCAATCAAGTTAATCAAAAAAGCAGGTCGGGTTGCTTGGCTCACAAAAGCAGATATCTCGGACGTTTTTAAAGTCATGCCTTTACATCCATCGCAATGGCATTTATTTGGCGTTAAATGGCGATATAAGTTGTATTTTTCAGTTAGGCTCACCTTTGGCTGTCGCAGTAGTCCAAAAATATTTGATACTCTGTCAGAGGCGCTGTGTTGGATTCTTCTCAATAACTGCAAATTGCCGTTCGTACTTCATCTCTTAGATGATTTTTTGCTAGTTGACTACCCACATGTTAAGCCAGACCGTTGCATCTCGGCGCTAAAGTACACCTTCAACGATTTGGGTGTTCCTCTTTCCGAGGAGAAAACACTAGGTCCTCTTAAAGCCATTGGATTTTTAGGCATCACATGTTTGTTTGTTTGTTTATTTGACAAAATTTAGAACATTATATAAAAAGTCCAAAAAAGACTAGTTCATACACATTTCAAAATAATGTCGAGGATAAAATACACAAAAAAGCCATTCGGCTTATTTCCATTGTGGTCCTCAAAAATTACATTAGATTCTAACTTAATGCAAGCTTCCCTGCCGTCAGAGAAATTAAATCGAATTAGAGAAGTTATGAGAAATGCTAAAAAATCTACATCTTTTTCTAAAAGAGATTTGCTCTCTTTACTCGGCCATCTTAATTTTGCGATGCAAATAATTCCACAGGGAAGGTCTTTCATAGCCAGGCTCCTTGACCTCTCAAAGTCAGTTAAAGACCTTAATGATATACTTACCCTAGATGAAGGTTGTAGATCAGATCTCCGATTCTGGTCTTTGCTCCTTATTAACTGGAATGGCATCTCGTTTTTCTATTATGATGAGCTGGAGTCTTCTGCAACCCTTAAATTATACACAGATGCCGCGCCTTCCGTTGGTTTTGGGGGGGTATTTAATGGTCAGTGGTTTGCTAGTGCATGGCCAAATGAACTGCTATCTGTACCTGTTAATACCCTGTCAACTGCTTTGTTGGAGTTGTACCCTATCGTGATAGCTTGTATTTTGTGGGGTAAGCACTGGTCAAGGAAACAAATTATGTTCTTCTGTGACAATGAAGCAACTGTCAATATTATTAATAAGGGTCACTCCTCAGTACCGCTTATAAACCGTTTTGTTAGGCGCCTTACTTGGTTATCCGTATTGGTTAAACTCAATTTTCGGGCTGCTCACATTCCTGGCTTAAACAACCAAATTGCTGATTCTTTGTCTCGGTTTGAATTTCAGAAATTCCACCTCCTGTGCCCAGAGGCAGCACCATCCAGCCTGGTCTGTCCCTCTTTCAGCCAAACTGTACTAGACTAGACATGACCTTTCAATCATATTTGCACTCTGCCGCTCACTATATGCGTAATGGTCTAGCTAAAACTACATTAAAAATGTACGACTCTGCTTGGTCTCACTTCAGTTCTTTCTGTGCAACTCTCTCCGTTGCTGTACTTCCGGTCAATGTTTCATGTGTTAGTGCTTTAATAGTCCACTGTTATGAATAAAAAAAAAAAAAAAAAAAATGCAGCCTTCAAGCATCAAAAGTATGGTCGCCGGTATCCAATTCCACCTGCGCTGCTTGGATCCATCTACCACCAGCTTACTAGGAAATCCATCGATTCGTCTCCTGATTAATGGCCTCAAAAAAGAAAAACCTCAAGGCAACGATCAACGTCTCCCCTTAACGCTCCCACTCTTGCTAAAGTTAATATCACCTTTAAGAGAAGGATGCTTTGGGTCTTATACTGATTTAATGCTAGAATCTGCTTTGCTCACAGATTTCTATGGTTTTCTCAGAGGTGGCGAGTTTACCACACACACTGATACTTTTAATTCATCACAAGACCTCACAATTTCTGATGTATCCATTTATTCTCACTACTTCAGCGTATATCTAAAGCATTCTAAAACTGATAAAAACAAGGAAGGCTCAGTAATTTTTATTTCTGAATCTATCTGAATCTGTCCTCTGTGTTCTCTACCTTGAAGGCCATGGGGCGATGGTCTTCAGTTGCTTATGAACGTTACCTCTGGCCCGACGCTCGAGCCCTCCTTGAGGTTCAAAAAGCTATGAGTGTAGCTCTGTAATCTGTGATTTAAAAAAAAAAAAAGCATGGCTTCAGTAGCTGTTGATTCAAGATTCAAGAGTTTTATTTGTCACATACACAATTATACAGAGTATAACCAGCAGTGAAATGTAGGTCAGGTCCGCTCCAAGGACAGTGCAATTATAAAGTATACAAATATTAAGAGAAGAAAAGTAGAAAAAATTATATAAAAGAATAAAATAAAAGATAAGATAAAAAATATAAATATAAATGTGCAGGTCAGTATGATGTTGACTTAAATAGTAATAAGAGGAATGTACAAAAATAATGTGCAAAAAAGTTGTACAGGGTATTTAAATAGCAGCAATATGAGGTAGATAAAAATTATGAATAGCTTATTGAGTGTGTTATTTAAAATATTTATTCTATCTTCATTCTTATACTGACTTCACGTAGTTAATTTAGCTATTTTTAAGCAGTAAATTGGCTTTCGGCATGCTCAGTTGGTTTCTCTGCTGGCTCTTTAGCAGAAAGAGCCAGGGAGGATCGCCTGGTATGGTTGTTGGGGGTTTTTGTGCTACTCTCCTATTCCTAAAATGGGAGATTTGCCCCTGAAGTGGCTGCTGTTTCCCTGTCTTGGCTTTCATGGAGCTCATGAAAAGGACAGGGAACTTGGAACAGAGCCATACCGCCAAATGTAACTTTAGTAAATATACTGAAATCAAGCATTCTGCGTTAGTTCAGGCAGGCCTTGTAGTCAAGCTCCGCTATTAGCTGATTGGAGAAATTCAAACCCGGCCCCTATCAGCTGATCCGACTCCCAAGCTCTCAATTGGCAAATTTCAAACAGGACGCCTTACTTAAACCCGGCTTCTGTTTGCTTGCTTTGCTGCTTCCTCTGTACGCTGCTTGCATCCCACCGCCTCCCCATCTCCTCCTTTAACTTGTTTAACTTAAACAATGTCATTCTGTTGTCATTGTTGCTTGCTCTGTTCTGGTGGGGGGGGGGGGGGGGGGGGGGGTGGGGGTGGGGGGGGGGGTTGTGCTACTCTCCTATTCCTAAAATGGGAGGTTTGCCCCTGAAGTGGCTGCTGTTTCCCTGTCTTGGCTTTCATGGAGCTCATGAAAAGGACAGGGAACTTGGAACAGAGCCATACCTCCAAATGTAACTTTAGTAAATATACTGAAATCAAGCATTCTGCGTTAGTTCAGGCAGGCCTTGTAGTCAAGCTCCGCTATTAGCTGATTGGAGAAATTCAAACCCGGCCCCTATCAGCTGATCCGACTCCCAAGCTCTCAATTGGCAAATTTCAAACAGGACGCCTTACTTAAACCCGGCTTCTGTTTGCTTGCTTTGCTGCTTCCTCTGTACGCTGCTTGCATCCCACCGCCTCCCCATCTCCTCCTTTAACTTGTTTAACTTAAACAATGTCATTCTGTTGTCATTGTTGCTTGCTCTGTTCTGGGGGGGGTTTGTGCTACTCTCCTATTCCTAAAATGGGAGGTTTGCCCCTGAAGTGGCTGCTGTTTCCCTGTGTTGGCTTTCATGGAGCTCATGAAAAGGACAGGGAACTTGGAACAGAGCCATACCGCCAAATGTAACTTTAGTAAATATGCAATAAAAGTTGAATTAAAGGCTTGTCTATGGTATTCTTTTTGACTTAAGAGGTCCTGACTGAAATTATATTTCATTCATAAGTTATGCTATGTCCTCGGTTGAGGACACCGGGACTCACTAAAAACACATGAATGAACATGCATGGGCAAAAAAAAAAAAAATAATAATAATAAAATAATATATATATATATATATATATATATTTATTTATTTTTTTTTATCACCAATACATTTTTAGTCTCAAGAGGTTAAGCTAATTTTAATGTTTTGTATAGTTTATGCAGCTACATAATGTTAATCTCCTGATTGTATTTCAAACCTAGAATGCAACTGCAGACACAGTGACACTCTCCTTTTTACTTATTTTGTTTTACATATTTATTAATTTCCATTATATTCAAATCAGATGAAGATCTCCAAATCCAAACTTACATCTGCATCTCATCTTGTTGTATACATTTGGTGAACACTGAACTCCTACAAGAATAATACTTTGCATTTTGAAATAGGTCCTGCATCATACATAAACATAATATGCAATAGTATGAACATGCAAATCTTCCAGAATAATATTTTCTTTAGAAATACAGAAATATATGCATATATGCATCATTCATTCATTCATTCATTCATATACAAACTTTTGAGGTTGGATTGATTGATTGATTGATTGACTGATGCATTTATTTGATCAAAAAATACAAGAATTGATTACATATGCTAAAATGTAATTTATTTATGTGATTCAAAGATGACATTTCAGCATCATTACCACTGTCACATGATCTTTCAGAAATCAATCTAATATGTAGATTTTTTTTAATTCTTTGAAGAATATAAAGACCATAAGAACAGCATTTAGACAATAAGAACACCATTTATTGAAATCTGAATCCTAATATTAAATGTTTTTACTGTCAGTTTTAATCAATTTAATGCATCCGTGCTGAATAAAATTATTAATTGCATAAACTGACCCTGGTAGTATATATAATAGTAGTTTATTTATTTAGCATTTCCTTTAAAAAAAATTGTTTGCTTACACTTACCATAAAATGCAAATTTCATCAAGTCAAATTCTGTTTTGTTATCCCTAAGAAACCATTCCAGGTTAAGGTCAGGCTGTTTAGATTAACTGTTGGTGATGAATTGTACATTAAAAATCAATAATCTTTTTGTCTTATGTTTGCTGCCAATGATTAAGGGTGAAGTTCAACTACTCTTGAACTTTCTGTTTGACCACTAAACTGTATAATTAACCTTAGTCTTTCTACATAGCTGCCCTAATTTCATCTCTCTCTATCTCTTTCTTCTTAAAATGACTTTGTCAAATCAATATTTCAAGCCCATTCACTACTTTATTTGGTGAGCAGCAGTGTAACGTACAGTCAGCAAAATAAACACCTACATAAACCCCTTATATATAGTGCTGATAGAGCTCTAGAGCTCAAAGTCACAATGATCAGGTCACTGAACAAGTCTAAAGATGAGTTGAGTCAACACATCCAGAGTTTTCTCTGTTACAGAACATCTTGGACGAAGGTTAAACCACCTCTCTGCTATTCCCACCAACACAGCCACCCACTAACCAAACTGAATAGGAGTTTGAGGCCATCCTGTCCTGATGTCACAGGGAGCAAAGCACAAAAGAGCACTAAGAGTTTGAGTGATCCAGTGAGGTGAGGGGCCACTGAAAGAATCAGGATAAAATATCAAGAGTCTTTCAAAAGTCTAGAGGCAGACGGAGACATTTTTTTTGCACTGCAAAAGTAGTCCAGCAGATAAGATCACTTGGTTAACAGGGTCCAAAGCCTGAACTAATCATGCACTGAAATATATCCCTCTCAGCACCACTGAAGCATAACCACCCCTTCAACTTAACAAGGTCTATTATATGTGTTACTTGATAAAAGAAGAACATCATCATGTTTCTGCCCGCATTTTGAGAACATTTTGGTGCATATGATCAAGATGTACTGCGCCAGAACACAAGCAGGGTCACAAAAAAAAAAAAAAAAAAGAGGGATGTGTGTATCACGACCAATTGTGACTCTGGAGCACAAAACCAGTCTTACGTCGCTGGGATATATTTGTATCAATAGCCAAAAATACATTGTATGGGTCAAAATTATTGATCTTTATTTTTGCTAAAAATCATTAGGACATTAAGTAAAGATCATGTTCCATGAAGATATTTTATACATTTCCTACTGTAAATATATCAAAACTTAATTTCTGATTAGTAATATGCATTGCTAAGAACTTCATTTGGACAATTTTAAAGGCGATTTTCTTATTTTTTTTATTTTTTTGCACCCTCAGATTCCAGATATTCAAATAGTTGTATCTCAGCCAAATATTGCCCTATCCTAACAAACCATGCATCAATTGAAAGCTTATTTATTCAGCTTTTAGATGGTGTATTAATCTCAATTTCGAAAAACTAACCCTTATGACTGGTTTTGTGGTCCAAGGTCACAATTGTATTAAAGTTCAAACTGATTTTTTTTTTTCAACTAGTCAACTAGTCGAACAAACCTCCAGAAGAATATATATATATATATATATATATATATATATATATATATATATATATGTATATGTAAACTGCCTGTATATGCAATCCATTTAAAATAACCATATACTTTATCAATAAATCAAAGTCAAATCCCATACAGTTTGAAATTCATCTTAATGATGAATGTATTACAAGCATGCAGTTTTTCATTCACAGTTTATTACTTGTGAATTATTGTGATGTTTTTATCAGCTGTTTGGACTCTCATTCTGACGGCACCCATTCACTGCAGAAGACTGATTGTTGAGTAAGTGATGTAATGCTAAATTTCTCCAAATCTGTTCTGCTGAAGAAACAAACTCATCTATATCTTGGATGGCTTGGGGATGAGTAAATTTGCAGCACATTGCAGGACCAATAGCTTATAAACAGATTTTCTAAAATAAAAGTTAACCAACATAAAGTCAGCACATTTCTTTCTTAAATATATACATGTATGCGCATGTATTTATTTATACATAATAAATAGGCACAATTCACACACTTATATTATGTACACAAAAAAAAAAAAAAAAAAAAAATATATATATATATATATATATATTAGTCGCGGGAGGAGCAAACGACAGACACAGTGGGCGTGGCGTCAGGCCTCGGAGAGGTTTTTATTAAACAATAATCAAAATAAAGTGTCCAAAGGGGGTAAAAAGTGTCCAAAATAAAACAGGGAATCTGGTGTCCTCGTCGTGCTACGGGCTTGTGAAGGAGGGCAGTGTTCGGGAAGGAAGGGTCCAGGTAAGGGGCGGAGTCTGGTGGCCGCACGCGCTCCCCTCTCGGGACCGGGGCGCGTGGGTCGGCGGCTTCTTCTGAGCGGCATCATCCATCCTTTGCCCGCGGCGCTTCCGGGGGATAGTACGGCCCAGCATCCTAGCCCATCAGCCGTCAAACGGGTGCGGAATTCCATCCATACTTTACGGGTCCGGCAGCTCACGTCTCCGGTGGTGCGGGAATCCCTCAACGCTCCCTTCCTGGACCCACGAGGACACCAGCGTGAATGCACGGGGAAGAGACCGGTCTCCCGAAGAGAGGCACGTTCGGCATTTAAACAGCAGCGGTGATGAGGCCCTATTCACATCAGGTGTGCCTCATCACACGCCGCCAGCCCTGGCTGTTCAGCGCCCCTCCTCTCTCACACAGCCACTCCCGTCGGGAGCCTGGTGAAGGGCGGCGAATACGGGACGGGGTGGTGATGATAATAAGGGGGGAGGCAGCCGACTCGTCACATTATATATGTATATATATATATATACATATATACATATATATATATATATATATATATATATACATATATATATATATATATATATATATACATATATATATATATATATATATACATATATATATATATATATATATATACATATATATATATATATATATATATACATATATATATATATATACATATATATATATATATATATATATATATATATATATATATACATATATATATATATATATATATATATACATATATATATATATATATTAGATGTGATTAAACGTGATTAATCTTTGCTCAGCATTAATTATATTATATAATTATATTATATAATCTATTATTCTATTTAAAATGTAGCAACAATATTTTTAAAATAGCCTTTGTAACAAATTAGCAAAATATAAATGTGCCATGTATTTCTTATGATGACTAGCAGCAGCAGTGTTGTTTAGTTGACCAACCTCACACATACCAACAGAAAGCAGGTGAGAATGTGATTCTGTAAATCTAATTACATTTTTTTGCAGCTCACAAACACAGGAAAACTGAAGCCGTGGACATATTAGATGAAGATATAGCATCACCAGAGGCTGGATCATGTCAGGAAGTAGCTATAGGTTCCGCAAGACCCAAGACTAAGCCTGGTTATTGCTTACTTGTGAATGAAAACAAAAATGGAACCCCCGAAGGCTGTACAACACCTGAAGCTTAAGAGCAAAATTGCTATTGAAACTGGATTTGGTAGCGTGGGATACTCTAAACTGTTGTTGTGTTACTCCAGGATCAGAGCAGGATCAGTGATCCTGCAGTTCCACAGATGCAGAAGAGGCCACAGATGCGTGATGACAGCAGAGATTCGGCTGTCGAAGGAGACAGAAGCTGAATTGATGAGCGAGGCCGGTGAGGAAGCGGTGAAGAGCGCCTGCTGCTGCTGCTGCTGCGGCTTTCTGTGGTGTTGAATGAACGACAGTAGGGTATCTCTCATTTCTCTCAGCTGTCATGATTCAAACAGCCACAAGCAAAATCACCGGCTGTGTAACCTCACAACCAACAGTCATGCACAAATACATATTTATATATATATTTTTTATGTGTTTTTTATAGTGAATGTTCATTTAAACGGTATACTGAATAAAGGGTGGGGTTTTATTGTGGTGCACCTCCACTCCACCTTTTGCTCAAAGCAGATTCACGGGTTGGATAGGAGTGGTTAAGAATATCTGCTTGTTACATCTGATATCACGCTTCACCGCTTCTGGGTCCTAACGCTCTGCCAGACGCACCAAGAAAACACCAAACTGTGCTAATATAAACCCACTATGTCATGTAATACTGAAAAATTATAACCCTAACCTTTATCTCCATACTGAAATCCCAGATGGCCTGATAGTGATTCAGCTAAAATATTAGTGTCTGAGACACTGTGATGTCTGAGACACATGGAGACTGTAGAGTGCACAGCAAATGTTAAATGCTTAGCTTAAATATTTAATGTTAATTGAATAGTGCTTATAAATGGCTGTTGAGATAAGTGAAATGAGTAGAGGCATGGACCCAGAAAACAGCAGTAATTTTTTTTTTCCTCAGTGTATTGACTTGCAAGATTCAATTGTTCACCACAAGTCTAGTAAAGTGCACTAAAAAAATAGGTAGGGTCATTTTTGATTTCATAACAACTAATCATTTAATACCATTGGCAAAATTACCCCACACATACTGCCATATAGATATTTAAATTTTTTATTTAAATTTTTTACATAAATGTTTTTCAAGGCAGCTACATCATAACTAGTTACCTAGCTGGGGACTACTTTCAGGCGCTGCGCAATATCATTGCGCCTGCTGCACCCATGGTACGGCAGCAAAGTTCCTTGATTATTACTCCAGAATGAGAGTATAGTTCCTAGCCATATCGGCCTAGAAAATCACAACTTTTTATTTTTCGTCAGTCTTAGTACATGATGTAACTACAGAAGAGTCAAGGTTTAAATAGGAAAAATATCGAAACTCTCTGGTCATTTTTGAGCGTGATGTTAACAGTCTAATCAGATTCAATGATCTATTCTAAGCTAAGCTAAAAGTTCTACCGCCAGGCCCGGAGATCGGCTGAATGGATTCGAAAACGGTAAAACTCAACTGTTTATCTCTTGGGGAGTTGGAAGATAAGCCTATTTAAAAAAAAAAAATGGGCATCCGATGACCCCTTTAATATGCTTTCAAATGGAATTCCTGTGACAGTGACGCTGTATTTTGAGCCATTTTTCCAGCCTTCATGAACAGTCTGCAGTCAGATGATTCATTCATTCATTTTTTTATGGATGGAAGTAATTACAAGTAATGAATAGAAGGTTCAAAAGAACAATGTATGTATATTTGTCCATCCATCCATCCTATTTTTTTCAATAAGGTCTCTTCTGATCAATTTAATGAATCACTACTGATTAAAATGAATAACTCCAAACCATTTAGTGCCTAAATGTTCCTTAGGCATCAATCACACAAAACGTTAAATGTTAATGCTAGAAACAAAAGCTTAAATTTATGCAATAGTGATTTAAACACAGATCCCAATTTAAAATCTGTGCACTCTTGAAACATGAATTTTATCATCATTTGACTATTCTGAACAACCTGGAGCTTTGATAATGATATGACAAATATGGGTCACATCTGAAAATATATAAATCCGTTATACTCACGTAATATAATCCAAAAGCTGTAAAATGTGGCTCTACAAAATAAAAAGAATTCATGCAAACTTTCAGTGTTTTGAGATTAGAACAACTTGAACGTACAGTGCGCAACTGTAAACTGTTTACGGGTCTGAATATTTATACAGGCATTTTCTAGGACACCAGTACGGACTGTACATTCTCTCATCTTTAATTGGAGTCCTTGAGAAGACAAAGGAAAGAAAGAGGAAAAAACATCTAGCGTGAACAGTCAGTTGTGTAACAGCAGAGCTGATTATGCGCAGGCCTAATAAAAAGAATTCATGCAAACTTTCAGTGTTTTGAGATTAGAACAACTTGAACGTACAGTGCGCAACTGTAAACTGTTTACGGGTCTGAATATTTATACAGGCATTTTCTAGGACACCAGTACGGACTGTACATTCTCTCATCTTTAATTGGAGTCCTTGAGAAGACAAAGGAAAGAAAGAGGAAAAAACATCTAACGTGAACAGTCAGTTGTGTAACAGCAGAGCTGATTATGCGCAGGCCTATAAATACAGACTGGAAGCAGGAGCGCATCGTGGGCCAGTGTTTCCCCTCAGCCCACTCGGCTTTGTTTATTCCCAACCGCCTGGCTTGTTATGCCTCTGCACGGCTTTGACATTGGCAGAGAAATCAGGAAACACAATGCACAGCATCAACTCCCTCACAGACTTTGACCGATGCCTCCCTCGCTGTATGTGTGACTCCCTCGTACGAGAAAACAAACGATCAATTTGCCATACATCGGCCGTTTTATTGGCAGGTATAGTTACGATGCTTTCCAGTACGGTAACCACAGAATAACAAATGTTTCCTCTGTGCGAGATGATGCAATGATTAATGTAGCTGCCCTGTCCTGTGAATAATTTCACCTGGTAGCCTAGAGCTAGTGTAACCCGCAACACCTCCGCTGTCGTTTGTCCTTAAAAAGAATTCAGCTCAACTCAGTTGTCAACCAATCCAGTTCACTCTCGGCTTAAGTTAAGGTATCGCCTGGAGTAGCTGAAGCGGAAGATGCAAATGATAAACACATATAATGTGAAGAAGATAAGGAGAAAGAGGCCGGCAGAGTTGGGTCTCATCTAAATTGTTAGATAATGCATTTGAATGAGTTGCATGTATCTAGCTTTTCCGGAGAATTCTGCCATGCATTTTCTAAGCTTCTAATGAAACAATATATCACCTTCACTACCCACGTTCCTCAGCCTGGGTGCGGGCTTGCTAACACTTCGGCTTTCATCTTCTAGATGTGGGAGATATTATTCATAAAGTGTAAAAATCAACTCTTCAGCTATTTACTGCAAGCCCAGCAAACAGAGAGAAGAAAACGGAAGCCCTGGGGAGAAAGTCACTAAGTCCAGCCATATCAGCGCTGTGTCAGAAAATACAGTTGGTTTCGAACAAACTAGTTTACTCAAAAATAAAAATTCTGTCAGCAGTTACTCACTCTTGTGTTGTTGTAACACTGTATTGAGTTTCGTGGAACAAAAAAGGAGATATTTAGCAGAATGTCCAAGCTGCTGTTTTCCATACATTTAAAGTAAACTGAGACTATGGCAGTCTATGATCCCAGGACTTGTAAGGAAGTTAACAATTTAACTTCCTTAAAAGTTCCAATTAATGATTCTTTTCAACTTGAGAGGAGAAAAAAGGAGGAAAACAATACAAAATCCAGCTCCGTCCTAATAATTTTAGTAACAAATCTAAAACAATAAAGAATAAAAAATGTGGTAGCTTTGTTTTATTCAGTTATTTTTTACTAAATGCTACATTTTAAAATGCTAAAAAAAACTCATAATATGGTTTTATTACACACTTTAATATTAACAAGCAATAATTACACTGATTTTACAAGCTTTAAAGGGCACCTATTATGCAAAATTCACTTTTACATGTTGTTTGAGCATAAATATATGTTGGCAGCGTGACAGAAATTTCAAAATTTCACAAAAATGTAGAATAATCTAACATTACAATTATGAATTGTAATCTAACCAGTGTGTCACGTTATTTATGTACATGTTATTAACATTATTAATCATTGAACCAACATGGTTCAAATGACAAAGATGTGCCCATATTATAGTACTATGGTTTTGGTCAGATTCAATTCAAATTGAAATTATTGGATTTTGCCAAATTTTGCAGACCATCTTATTGCAGGAAACTCTTTTCATTTTAATTTAGTATTTTAATTTGGAGCTCTGCTCTTCAAGTCCAAAGTTAATAGAACTGAACAGCATAAAAATTTGGTTCCGGCATTTTTTTTGTTTTGTTTTTGTTAATTTAAAAAGAAATAATGCTGCCTTCAAAACAGCTAAACGTCTACTTTTGAGTTGCACAAAACCTTACAGGATTGGAACAATATGAATGAATTGTGACAGGATTTTCATTTTTATGTGAAGTATTCCTTTAAGCACTCCAAGTTTGGATTTAATAGATTTCAGATTGACTATTTCCTCTGTTTACTGACATTTCAAGTATGCAGGGCACAGCTGATGTATTTAAGATGTCAATTCATCAGGAAGCTCATGGGGAAATTGTTTGATTTTAATGTTGTGCAACTGTATCGACTGGTGAAATTACTATATTGCAAGCACACAGGTAAAGGTGGCCCAGGAGATGTTTACACTAGCTGAATGTTCCTTTCATTAACAGCACAGCAATGTTTATTTATACTTTCGCCATTTCTGCAATGCCCAACGGGCTGCTGGAGTGTCCTGTGATGATGAGCTGGTGTAATCACCGAGCCCAGCTTGTGATTTATAGCTTACAGCACAGAACCTAAAAACAGATGCTCTTTAGAGCACTTGATTTCTACAAGTTTACAAGCCCTGTAAAGCACTGCAGTAAGTGAAGGTCTGGCATTACTTGGGGCTTCAGGAGAACTTTGTATTGACGCAGGACCGCTGAACTGTAATTGGAAAAGACTTCAGGAAACTCACAGGTAAGCCATTTATCACAGATTCAGGAGGGATTTTATTCCCTGAGTCCCACCAGGGTGTAAATGCTGGCCTTGTTGTATGTTTTAAATAGCATAATAACCTTGAGACTGTGGTTATCAAGGAATAGTTCACCCAAAAATGAGCATTTGCAGAAAGTTTTCTCACCCTCAGGCCAGCCAAGATGTAGGATGTTTATTCATCTGAACAGATTTGGAGAAATGTAACATTACAGTACATTAATTGCCCACCAATGGATGCTCTTCAGTGAATGGGTGCCGTCAGAATGAGAGTCCAAACAGCTGATAAAAACATCAAAATAATCCACAAGTAATCCACATGACTCCAGTCCAATCATCAATGCCTTGTGAAGTAAAAAAGCTGCTTGTTTGTAAGAAACTAATCAATCATTATTATTATTATTTTTATTTTTTTGGTAATTCAAACCATTGATTCTTTCATTGCTGACATTAGTCCTTTATTATTACTCTTTGTTTAAGTCAAGGAAGCTATTACATATTTTACTATGGGGGCTATTAAGGAAATTAAAAATAAATAAATACATAAAAAAACGGAATGTTTTGGAACAAATATCCTCAAATGCATACTCTGTCTTGAGGGGTGGTAACCATAGTATAGGTGGAATAAGTGACTCTAGGTCATTTAATAATTGGAAAAATAATGCACACTCTAATTTATATTTTTTTCTTACTTATGATATTGTATTTTGTACAGATATAAATCAAAATTTTAAAGTTAAATCACCACAATGATGAATTGTTTTCTTACAAGCACACAGCTTTTCACTTACTAAGACGTTAATTAATGGATTGGAATTGTGTGGATCATTTGTGAATTATTGTGATCAGCTGTTTGGACTCATTCTGATGGCACCCATTCACTTCAAAGATCCACTGGTGAACAAGCAACGTAATGCTAAAAATCTGTTCCAGTGATAAAACAAACATCTACATATTGGATGGCATGAGGGCAAGTACATTTTTATTTTTCGGGTGAACTATTCATTTAATGATTAGCTTCAAAACGCTTTTTATTTTATTTTATTTTGTCCATGCAACCAATAAAATACATTTTATCAAGTATTAAAAATACCACCATCTTTAGCAGAGCCTGCCAGGTCAAGTATTGCTCATATTTTGATTTGAGCAAATCGTTACACATTAGAGCACAATTTGTTTCTCATTCATAAATAATTAAGTAAATAAATAAAAGTAAATAAACAAACTGCCTAACAACTATTCAAGACACCTAGGCTGTTATACCTTACAGGTTGGTTGCTTACAGCCTTACAACCTCAAAACCGCCCTACAGGCGGTTGGTTACCTTACAATTTTGGAGGCAAGTTTCTGTGGAAAATGTAAAAGTCTAGTTTATTGAAAAGTCTAGTTTATTTTTGAATGTTGTGTAGTTTTTTTTTTTTTTTTTTTTTGAGCAAGAACAGAGTAAATTAACTGCATGTTATCAACAGATTGTGAATGATGTGGCAGAATAATAAAGTTTCACTAAACAGTGAAAATGTATAATGACTTCAGAGCAATGGAGCAGTGCACCTGGCTGTTTTATGGCCGTGCTGATGTGAAGTGAAATACTATGACACAAATCACCGTAACTGGCACGGAGTGCTTATTTGCATGTCATGCTAAAATTACATATCTCTAAATAGACTTCATGGAGTATAATTAAAAGGCTAAACTCTTTCAACAACGCATTCCTACATGTTGTTGTTTTTTTTTGTTTTTTTTGGCTCTACCTGACCTGTATACATTAGACAGATATCTGTTTATTTCAACAATCATTTTGACAGAACAACTAACAAACTAAAGGTATTACTTATTTAATTTATATAAATCACATGTAAAGTGCTTTTTTTATAAATTGTTGAAATATATAACTCGTAATGCAATTAATTTGATCAGGTAGCGCTAGTTCTGATTCTAAAAGCATATACACAACTTAATCGTCAGGAAAAACATAACATAAATATAGCCCCACTAATAAACTTGTGTTGCATCTTGCATAAGATTATTGCCTACGCAATGAATGCATCTGATCCAAAGTTCAGAATCAGACCACACAATGCTGCTGTTCTTTTCTCTTTTGATAAAATTGTCAAGGCTGTTCTGTATGCTTTTGAAACGATTCAAAGTGAATGTTTTCTATTTTTTTACTCACTGTATTGTGATGTGTACTTCACATCATCCTCATTTGTACCCTGGGATTAAAACGAGAAGCTTAATCGCACAAATCAGCAGAACTGGTGTTCTCTGGAATAGTCTTTGTAGAGTAAGAGGATTTGGTTTGCAGTTCAGCTCTGGATGATAGAGATTGTTTATGGTGACGGAGACACGCTCATAATCCCATTAAAATTAACTACAGGGCAGATCTCAGCTCTGTTTGTCACGCTCATTGCGACCGTTTGCACGCCATTCTTACATCAGTCACATCGCTCATCATGTAGCGAGAAGCAAACAGGTTGCAGGATGGAAGCTGGACTAGATCCAGTGAGCCTGTGTGTCTTAATATATAGTTAAACTGATTGTGTGGGTATTTTCTGCGAGTAACACGGTGTGGGTTTGCTTATGAAAGTACAAAGTGTTTTTTTTTTCTTGGTAAAGGGTATAAATAATACCCTTCAGTGAATCAGTGTGTAAAGAAAGGGAAACAGGTTTGATGTAAGATATTATATGGAAGGGCTCAGGAGAAACTCATAGAACCCCATGATTAAAGCAGCTTCTCAAAAGGGCCAGATCCCACACAACTAGTATATCATTTTCCAGAACTATAATATAGTAATATATCAGGTTTCTGCATGCAAATAGCTCACGGGTTTGGGTATCAGGATAACAGCTGTCGCTCATTCTGTTCAGCATCTTGAATACATTTTTAAAGGGTCATTGCATGTCACAAATGTAGTATATGATCTTGAAGTTTTTATGCTTCGGATGCAAATACTAATGATATGGTTTGTGTGGCCATAACAAATGTGGATGAGTGTGTTTCTTCATCAGAACTGTTAAGAAGAAATATAGCATTTCATCACTTGCTCACCAATAGATCCTTTGCAGTGAATGGGTGCCGTCAGTCCAATCAGCTGATAAAAAACATCACACTAATCCACAATTAATTCACACAACCACAGTCTGTCAATTAATGCTGTGTGTTTGTAAGAAACAATTAAGACTTCTTTTAACTTTTACTACTGTTTTTTTTTTTTTTTTTCAGGGGTTTTATCAGCTTTTTGAACTCTTATTCTAACAGCACCCATTGACTGCAGAGGATCCATTTGTGACAAATGATGTAATGTTACATTTCCTAATTAGAAGCTTAAAAGACTCAGTCTCCATTATAATTGCTTGGAAAAAGCTTGGCATTTTCACTTTTGGATAAACAGTTCCTTGAAGTATACAGAGCAAAACAAGTTTGACCTTTTCAACCTTTTGAAGTCGTGTTTTTAGGTATGCTGTAATCCATAATACCCTAAAACAACATGAACTTGAAACACCAGAGATTTCCATTCCCTAAAAATCTATTTCCTATTATCTCACCCACAACAGTTGTGGCGTGACGATCACTTCAAATCCCATTTTGGTCAGGCAGCTTCTGCCAGCTCAATCTACTGTTCCACCAAGGCACGGTGAGAACAGAACACTTCAGTAATCACAACTTCCAAAAAAAAAAAAAAAAAAAAAAACCTGTAAAAATAGACTTTCCAGAATTGTGGAACCGCAATGGTTACATGGGCAATAATTATAACAACTGATTTTAATCTGTTGACCTCATATACTCATTATATACATAATATTGGAATAGTCTTAAAAGTTTGAGGCATAACATAAAATAGTTAAAAAATATAATATTCAATTTTGAAATGGCATTTGATATCAGAGACCGAATCAGAAACATGAGAAGCTGAAATTCCAGAGAAGCCCAACAGGACGTCATAAATCTGTCCAGATCCTAGCACCAACTAGTCTGAAGAAAGCCTAACCAGCAAGCCTCTTTCACAAAACAGCTTGCAACATTGAGATAAAAGAACACTTATTAATAATTCCAATTCAGGAAAAAGACTGTCAAATTTTGGGCAAGTAATCCAGACTGATGGTCAAAGAGATTGCCATCAAGTGTTCCACTATTGAAATCACGAGCTTCCTTAGATTGACTTTTCCCCCACATATACAAGACAAAGAACCAGACTAAAATTCCTTTGTTCACAGAGACTGTCATTTCCATATGCATCTAAAATCATCTTAAAAGACTTTCATTTTCATTTTAATGAAACTAATCATTTTTATGCATCACTCCATATTATGTATGTAACCCACACATTAGACTATCATGTTTTAATAAAAGTCTTTTTAATCATTATTGAATAGCTGTAGATTCATAGATTCATATTCGTGTTTGGTATGTATGAGTTTGACAATTCTAGCTTGAAACATTTCTTCCAATTGATTCTTTGTCAAATGTATCATATTCTGGTTATAGAAATCACATCCAAAAGTATACTTTGCAAGAGTGTGTAAAATTCGGACCATGTGACTGATAACATGCTGATTTATGATGGAAGGAACACCCCTAGCTAAGATATTAGCCTATCTAATTGGTCAAGACACCAGAGGGGATGCGTCCAGAAGCCGAGTTTAAAAACTCAGGACATCATCAAACTCTTTTTTTTTTTTTTCTCTCTCCCTTTTTGCTTCAACTTTTGCCACCGCGTTTTTGATGCTGCTCTTTGAGCGTGCTCTGGCCTACTTGCCAGCTGCTACCACAATGAGAAGAAAACCCACCTAGTCTCTTTACATTCCTTTATTCTTTTATTTTAATTTATTTTATTTTCCGTTGCGAGTTTCGTGTACTCAGTTAAGTTTTGCCACCACGCCACGTCTCTGAGTTCAGCTCGAGTCTGCCTCAAAACTTCTACCAGCCACAACTCTGCATCCTCAGCCAATGCCCAACCATTGGCTTCCCAAGACATCACTTCAACGACTACTGAACTCTCAGCCAATCAGCAACTGCGGGGAACCACCTTTCCTGCAACGACGACACAAAAGGGAATCCCTTAGCAACAAGTTCAAGTTCAAGTTCAAGTCAGCTTTATTGTCAATTCTTCCACATGTACAGTACATACATACAGAGAATTGAAATTGCATTACTCTCAGACCCTTGGTGCATACAGTTAACATTAAACACGTTCAGATACAGATAATACAGTTTAAACATATGTACAACTATACAAATATACAAATGAGGATATTGTAGAAAAAAAAAAAAAGAATTAGATCGATAAGTGGCATAAGGCGCATGGCAGATAGAGTGCAAACCAGTTAAATAGAAACAACACTGTGTAGATATATTTGTAGTGCAAAAGAGCTTATCAGTCTGAGGACATTGTAGAAAATAATAAAAAAAGAGAGATCGATAGATAAAGTGCATAAGGCACATGGCAGAATAGATGGAGTGCAAACCAGTTGAATGTACAACAAAACTGTGCAGATTTGTTTTGTTTTGTTATGAGTGTAGTGCAAGAAGAGCTTATCAGTCTGTTAAAGTGACAAGTTCGGATAGCTTTTTGTCAGACTATCCGAAGAGGTAATTTGCAGTCAATGTTGGATGGGTAGTGATCAGCCAATGCTGCACAAGTGACAGGTGCCGGTCACAGTTTGTTGGTCGGTGGGGGGGTGTCACAGAGTCAGAGTTCCTAGTGTGTTGCTGTGTTAAATGGGGGTGAAAGAGGGGAGGGGGGGCAAGGACGGGAGGGAGTTCAGCTTCCTGACAGCCTGATGTATGAAGCTGTCCTTCAGTCTGCTGGTCCTCGCCTGGAGACTCCGCAGTCTCCTCCCTGATGGCAGCAGACTGAAGAAGCTGTGTGTCGGGTGGGTGGGATCGCCTGCAATGCGGAGGGCTTTGCGGGTGAGACGGGTGCTGTAGATGTCCTGGAGGGAGGGGAGAGAGACACCAATGATCTTCTCAGCTGCTCTCACTATTCGTTGAAGTGACTTGCGGCAGGATGCGTTGCAAGCGCCATACCACACAGTGATGCAGCTGGTTAGGATGCTCTCGATGGTGCCTCTGTAGAAGGTGCACATGATGGGGGTCGGTGCTCTGGCTCTTTTGAGTTTGCGGAGGAAGTAGAGACGCTGCTGTGCTTTCTTGGCCAGTGCTACAGTGTTGTTAGTCCAGGAGAGGTCCTCTGTGATGTGCACACCCAGGAACTTGGTGCTGCTCACTCTCTCCACAGTCGCACCGTTGATGGTCAGAGGGGCATGCTGAGTGTGTACTCTCCTGAAGTCAACAACAATCTCCTTCGTCTTCTTCACATTCAGAGAAAGATTGTTGTCACTGCACCACCCGGCCAGGCGGCTCACCTCGCTCCTGTAGTTTGTCTCATCTCTGTTGCTGATGAGACCCACCACAGTCGTGTCATCCGCAAACTTAATGAAGATGTTGGAGTTGTATGATGGTGTGCAGTCGTGGGTCAGCAGAGTGAAGAGGAGGGGGCTCAGCACACATCCTTGGGGGGCCCCAGTGTTCAGTGTGATGGTGCTGGATGTGTTACTGCCGACCCGTACTGCTTGAGGTCTCCCGGTCAGGAAGTCCAACAGCCAGTTGCACAGAGAGGTGTTGAGCCCCAGCTGGGCCAGTTTGTGAGTGAGCTGTTGAGGGATGATTGTGTTGAATGCTGAACTGAAGTCTATGAACAGCATCCTGACATATGAGTCTTTTTTCTCCAGATGTGTGAGGGCTGGGTGGAGGGCAGTGGTGATGGCATCATCGGTCGAGCGGTTGGACCTATATGCAAACTGGAAGGGGTCCAGGGAGGGGGGGAGGACAGACTTGATGTGGTGCAAGACTAGCCGTTCAAAGCACTTCATGAGGATGGGAGTGAGTGCTATTGGACGGTAGTCATTGAAGCAGGATGGAGATGACTTCTTAGGGACTGGAATGATGGTGGTAGCTTTGAAGCATGTGGGGACAACAGCCTGGTTTAGTGAGATGTTGAAGATGTCTGTGAAGACCTCAGTGAGTTCCACTGCACAGTCTCTCAGTACACGCCCAGGAATGTTGTCAGGACCCGGAGCTTTGCGTGCATTGATCCTGCTGAGGGATCTCCTCACACTGTCCGGGGACAGCGTCATCACCTGGTCGCCGGGAGGAGGTGGAGTCTTCTGTGCAGTGGTGCTGTTTTGTGCCTCAAAGCGAGCAAAGAAGGCATTCAGCTCGTTCAGCAGGGGGATGGTGTTGTCACAGGTCTGTGGTGGGGGCTTGTAATCCGTAATGGATTACAAGCCCCCACAAGTAAGTAACAAGTAAGTAACCTCCAGTTTCTAACTGAATTGGTGCATTTAATACAAATTTTTTCCTCATCGAGAAACTCAAAGCGAGGGTTAAATAAGTGATGGATGGTTGCTCAGGTTGATGCAACAGCACATATTGCTGTAAACTTGGGATTTCACATTTTCATTCTCTTAAACTCATCCTTTCCTTACTTTCTCTCTTTCTGCAACGTTTGAATGTGTGAATGCGTGTGTTCATGCGTTAGATTAGTTTATGTCTTAGGTTTATATAAATAAAATCTTATATTAAAAAGAGAAGTATCTTGTGTTTTGTGCTTACAAGTTAATGTATTAATCTGCCGTTCTTGTTACCGTGCTATTAAATAGTGTTTTCACTATGGTCACAGATCGGCTGGGCTCCATCACCAATCCATCACAGCGATCTCTGTCATCTGAGTTCTGATTCACACCACCTGCACCTCATCAGCACCCAATCAACCCCGCAATACATAAGCACACACCCCACTCCAGTTCATTGTCCAATCTCGACTATACAAAGTGGACTCTCTCAGCTCTTCGCTGATACCTACCTGCTAACGTACTTACCCCCTGCTCCTCTCCTTTGTTGATCCTCCGTGTCTCCTTCGTCAGTCCCCCTCCTGCGATTTATCCTCCTTCATCTCCAACGTCTGTCTGGGGTGTGTGCTGCCACAAGTCTTCCACAAGTTCCTGGCAAGATACAACATCCTTCCGTATATCCTTTCTGCTATACATTCAGTATCAAGTCTCTACTCACCTTCAACTGCCATATTCCCTCTGCTGAACCGATAAACATCCTGCTTAATTTACTAATCATGTGTGTCCTGACCACTTCTGTAACAACTATATTTTGGATTTTAATATCCAGTGCAGAGTTGATGTATATGGCTCGGTCAATGAATCGCTGCCGCCTCAGTGATCAGCCATGAAACAGTGATTCTGTTCAAATTCCCTATGAAATCATAAATGATTCCCTTTGAGCTAAATTAAACTATTTGCTTTAAATTAAATATTACATTTTACATTACACATTACTCAGTCAATACAGTATATTATATGTAATTATATTGTATGAATGAATGAAGGAATGCGTGCATGCATACATCCATACATACTACCTAAAACATCCAAACATAGCAATCACGAATAATATGAATTTGAAAAAAACTAAACTATAAAATGAACTCATTACAATAATGCAATTTATTTGGAAAATGTGCTTAAATATCCGAAAATAATGTCAATGCAAAAATCTTAATGGTCCTAAAATAGGTTTCATTTTCTTTTTGCAAAATATTATTTTTTTTTTTGTTTGTTTTTCTTCTGATTTTGGGGTGAAATGAGCCTTGGACATGTTTTAGTGAGATTCAAACATGAAAAATTCCAAACACCCCCCCCCCCCCCCATTATAAATGATATTTTTTATATCTCACAGTTAGCAGATGTTAGAAGGCAGCACAAAAGTTTATTGCGTGTAATTAGCTCTCCCTAATCAACTTTATAAATTTAATGACACTTGAAATCCTCTCCACCATGCGAGATGTTTGAGAGTAATGCTCTCTCAAGCAAGAGTCCTATAATCTGCCATCAATTAGCTATTTCAGTTCAATTAACCATCACAACACAGGAAAAGGTGCAGCCACATGTCCAAAACAAGGAAACTACATAAATCACGCTCTTAAAGAGATGCTCACATCCACCTGTCTGGGTTTCACTTCTAAACAGTTGGCTTTCATTTTCTTCCAGAACAGGCTGAGCTGTAAGATAGTGATTAACCTTGCAGGTCATTAAAAGTAACACAGCGTGAAGAATTTGCAAAGTCTGGGCCATTAAGCGTGCTGGGTTTAGAAGTTTTTAAATTACCCTTTCTTTTTCACTATTGGACTCCAGAGTGTAAGATCTGTAAATCTGTAATAGTAGATGGACCGGAACCAAGACAATGCATCCAGGTCTCTGCTATGTGTATCCAATATAAGCTTTCTGACATTGGGAACTTCACTCATCCCTATGTGAAAGACTGTTGGAGTCTCTCAAGAATTTGAGAAATAGTCTGGCTTTACGGCAAGGTCACTCTGAAAGAGGCCGACATTGCTCACAGTGACAGCACAGAAAGGAGACAGCACTAAAACAGTCATTTCACTAAAATCTGCCATTACAAACCTCCTCTCATTTCAGAAACGATGTCAGCAAATGAATACTGAATGTGGTGATAAATAACTGTTACAACCAGATATCTGCCTGTTTAATACAGCAGTAATTCGCAACCCGTGGCAAGCACCACAAAATGAGTGACATGCCTATGTTCATAATGAAATGGCAGTAACATTTTAGCATTCAAATATTTTAAACTGTAACATAAAATGCAAAAAAAATGAACAAATGAAAATGTGACCAATTCTCCCTTATAATAATAATAATAATTTGTTACATTTATATAGCGCTTTTCAAGGCACTCAAAGCGCTTTACATAGTAAGGGGGGTATCTCCTCGTCCACCACCAGTGTGCAGCATCCACCTGGATGATGCGACGGCAGCCATAGTGCGCCAGAACGCCCACCACACACCAGCTTATTGGTGGAGAGGAGACAGTGATGAAGCCAATCAGTAGATATGGGGATGGTTAGGAGGCCATGATGGTCAGAGGCCAATGGGCAAATTTGGCCAGGATGCCAGGGTTACACCCCTACTCTTTTTCGAAGGACATCCTGGGATTTTTTATGACCACAGAGAGTCAGGACCTCGGTTTAACGTCTCATCCGAAGGACGGTGCTTTTTACAGTATAGTGTCCCCATCACTACACTGGGGCGCTAGGACCCACCCAGACCGCAGGGTGAGCACCCCCTGCTGGCCTCACTAACACCTCTTCCAACAGCAACCTAGTTTTCCCAGGAGGTCTCCCATCCAGGTACTGACCAGGCTCAACCCTGCTTAGCTTCAGTAGGCAACCAGTCTTGGGCTACAGGGTGATATGGCTGCTATAACTAACTGATTCTGAATTTTTTATGATTTATTTTTTTTTGTAGCTTGCTTGTAGCTTACAAAAATGTAATATCATATAAAAAAAAATTGAGACACAGTGGGGGGGGGGATTCAAATTTAAAATTATAATAATAATTTAATCAAAATGTGTTACAACACTTCCTAGTCTCCTTTATGACTAACTGCTTATTTTGTATCCACAGACCTAAAAATGAGTGACCTATGCAATTATTTGTAAAGGTCAATATCCTTTCCTGAAAGGTTTTGTAAATTAAATAAGACACTTTCATTAAACTTGTTATCTGTGTTTGTGATAGTTTCTGTCATGTGTCGCTAAATCATTTCCACAAAACTGGAAAAATAATTTAACGGAGAGTTCTCCTAAAACCAATTAACGCTAAAAGAGGAAATGTTATTTTACTGGTAAAGAAGATGCCTTCCTTAAGCAGTATATTCACCGGAGACTGGGTATAAAAATTATTTGCATTGTTTTTGATAATTACAGCATATCCATGACTCTCTCTTTGACCGCAGACATTTAATATAAAAGTTGTAACCGCATAAGGTTATGTTTTCATTGGACTGCTATAATTATTACTCTAGGTAAAATGTTTTGACACTTGGTTTGAACCTTGTTCCTCTCCACCCTGTTCCCTCTTCGATATACGTTTGGGTCTGAATCACAGTCCACATGCGTCATCAACATGAATACCGGCGTGATTACTAGCGGCCGCTGTTTTACCACTAGAAGTAGGTGATGACTCAGGAGAGGATGTCAGTTTCGCTGTTATTGAAGTATTTGTCCCTGGAACAACAGTGCTTGTGTCCCTCTGCCACAGATGCATTGCGAGAGATGTGAAGAATGTGAGCTGTCTCTGAATGCAAATTATCTGGAGAGAAGCAGCTAATATGATTTACTTACATTACACATTGATGTGCAATTGCATTTTTTTATTTTATTATTTTGGCGAAGGAAGATGAGAAGGAGAGGTGGATCTTAATAGAAGCTGTTTAAATTTATTTATAAACAAAAACAAAGAAGGTGATCTAACAATTATTCAAACTGAAGCAAAGGAGGGAAAGTACCAGCTTTACAAATATTAGCAAACAATAAAGGACCTTGAACTGAACCAAACATGATAACGTGAAACTGAAAAAGACACAGGTGATCAAGATTGGTGACCATGGGGGAAATAAAAAACAACAACAAAACTAGACATGGGGAAAACAAGAAACAGAAACGTACAAACTAAGAAGGCACTTACACAACACCGTTTTCAACTAAAAACAGAAACATTTTAATGCATTTTGTCCGTTTATTTACACGATAATGGTATTTTGGGGGCCTTTTTTGAAAACGGGTTTCAAAGTGCAAGTTTTTGAAAATGATGCTGTTATAGTCTGTGGGTAAATTATAAAAACGTGAATTCGTAAAAACGGTGACATCATGCGTTTAGGCATTATGTGTTCAGTCTTTAGGCAGGAGTGAGTTTATTTACAGAGTTTCATTGTCAACTACTGGCCTGGTATGCATACAGCCTTTTAGTCCTATACAAATAGGATCAGAGTAAACAGGAATAGTTTTGACAACTTTGCTGTCCATATGCAAAACTTTTCAAAAACACAAAGGAAAAACTTTACTGCTTTATAGTTTGTCGTGTAACCCTAAATGTCCTTGGAAATGTAAACAGAAAACCAACTAAAACATTACTTTGATTTGTAAATGACATGTTTTGCATTCAAAATGTAATTTATTTCTGTAATATATTACTCCTACTTTATTAAGAATTCTAGCATGCTGACTTGATCTAGAACTTGATCTTGAAATAGAATTCTGTAATAAATTGACAAATTTAAAGCAACTTTAACTTTAAAAAGCAAATGTTC
The DNA here is from genome assembly GCF_936440315.1 of Barbus barbus. Classification (NCBI taxonomy): domain Eukaryota; kingdom Metazoa; phylum Chordata; class Actinopteri; order Cypriniformes; family Cyprinidae; genus Barbus; species Barbus barbus. The sequence continues at coordinate 20,274,236 of NC_136759.1, read as the reverse complement.
TCCCCTAAAACTTAAAGGGGACCTATTATGCAAAAATCACTTTTATAAGGTGTTTGGCCGCAGTGTGTGAAAACAACCAGCCATAATGTTAAAAATCCACCAACTCTTTTTTTTCTTTTTTTCTATAAAACCAATATATCATGAACAGTCTCTCCAAACGAGCTGTTTCAGATTTTCCTTCTGTTCAAGTCACTGAGGGGAAAAAGTCCCACCCATTTGTGACGCTCTCTGCCCTATTAGCATAAAGGTGTGAGTGAGAAGCTACAGCCCGCTATTACTGGAAATATATGCGTCAGCACCAAAGAAGCATAACAAGCATTGTGTTTTGGGATGCACTAATGAACAGGGGTCGCCATAATCTCCACCCATCTGAGCCAAGGACACTGTGGTTAAATTTCATTTTCGAAGGAAATATCCCGGTTCAGGGTTACACTTTATTTTGATAGTCCGCTTTAGACATTCTACTAACTATAAGTAACTTTGTAACTACATGTCAACTAATTCTCATTAATTTGCAGCTACATGTCTACTAACTCTCAGAGTAGACCGTTAGGGTAGTTTTAGGATTAGTAGAATAAGTTGACATACTTGCAAAGTTTCTCATAGTCAGTGTGTTGTATGTTGTGGACCCATCAAAATAAAGTGTTAGAAGATATTAAACAGACAGTCTACTAATACTCTAATGACTGATAGTTGGCATGTAGTTGCAAAGTTACTTAATGTTAGTAGAATGTCTAAAGTAGACTATCAAAATAAAGTGTTACCAAAATTGGTAACATCCCCTAAATGTTTAGGAATCAATACCAACACTTTGTGCGCAAACATCAGCTCCTGACAAAGAAAGTATAATGCATTTGTTTTCCAAATTGCCTTTCTGAAAGACCTTCTTGGCACTCTGTAAGGCTAATTGCTAAAGCTAACATTAATTGTATCTGCCTGTTTTCACTGATGCTGCCTTCAAGTACTACCAGAATGATCTTAAATAGGAATGTGGTAGTTAAAAAATTGCATATGAAAGCAATGCAAGTTGATCGCTTGAAGTTGTCGAGCTCATAATCAGAAGGGGGACATAAAGTTTGTGATAGCATGAGACCAGCTGTGTTGTTATTTTTATCCCGCAGTGCTTCCCGTCTGTTTAATTCATAAATGTGAATTTATTACGCACAGTATAATCAGGTGACTGACTTTGAGTTTTATGTTTTCTGTAAAGATAACAGGCTTGTACTAACAGTGGAATCTTTATTTGCAAAGGTTAGCACTGCTAATGCCTGAGCTTGAGCTCTTGAAGCTCCGCCCTCTTCTCCGGGAGCAACAGCTTATTTGCATTTAAAGCAGCAAACGCAAAATCAGCGCGTTTTGGCTCATACCCTGAAAGTGGCAAAATTAACAAGCTATAAAAATTTATCTGTGGAGTATTTTGAGCTAAAACGTCACATATACGCTCTGGGGACATCAGAGACTTATTTTAAATCTTATAAAAAGGGACATAATAGGTCCCTTTTAAATATCAGCTTAAATCATTCTTTTGGTACACACTGACTTCTAATAAGGCTTTCTAATAATGTTCTTGGATTATTTAATGGTGAGTTCACACTAAAAGCGAAGTGAATATTTCCATCATGTTACTTGCAGGATTTTATTTATTTTTTTCACATCACTCTAGCAAATAAAAAAATAATAAAAAAACTCTGATAAAACTGATGTGTCAAACAAGATGCGTCAATAAGCTCTTTGCTGATTGGCTTGTGGAACATGTCGTGAATTTTCCGCTCAAGTTGATTTTTGATGAACTTACGCAGAAGATTTGACTGAGTTGAATGTTTTTTGCAGCATTTGCATTTGCAGCAAACAAGTTACCCAATTTGCGTCATTTGCATGGCCTGGTACAAATTCACGTCTATTCGCGTCTTTTTCTCAACTTTGTGTGTACTCATGCTAAAAATTTATTTAGCTTTTGGTGTGCACACACCATAAGTTTAGTAAGTGGGTACATAATTCCGCAAACTGGCTTTAAAGCAGACAGTAAATTCCACTCACTTACCTGTGTGGGGCTCCAGACTCACAAAAATACATTACACTGCGTACTGTTGCTTTAATGAAACATAAAACATGATTTTTGAAAATTAAAAACAACGGAGTTATCAGTTTTTGCAAATAAATAAACTCTTCATATATTTTTAAGTATTAAAAAAGCATTACAAAGCAACAAAGCAAAAATATTTTTTTTATTTTTCACTGTTTTCATTTCTTTTTTCAGTGCAAGAAGTCTTATAGACACATAAGACACATGTTTGCTACAGGGCAATTAGCGGCTGTGTGATACCCATGCTTCACCTTAGCCTATGCCACCATAACCAGCGCTGATCTCTCATCACGGAGGCATCTTTTCATCCCCTCAGGCCAAACTGACAGGATTAACAGCGAGGCAGCAGACTGCTGTTATTAATTGCTCTCCCTGAGGAGAAAAAACCTCTAAATATTCAGTAAGCATTATATATTTTCACACTCCATCAGCCTGTGCCATTCTGAGACTTTTATGGTTTTTGAATGTACTGCTTTGCCTTTGCCAAAACTTCCCCCTCTCTTTCCCAAGTGAAGTGCCATGTGGTTTCACAGCAATATACCGCACTAACGACATTTTGATGTCACTCTGCTTTTGTAAGCCAGTGGTTAACCAAACTAGAAATTATAGCTTTTTCTCCCAGTTCCTATCCTTTATTAATTTATTCATTCCATCCCCTTTAGACTGTGATAAGGCTTAATTCACATTCACAGTAAAATGGAGTGTGGTCTCGTTTGCAGAACTCGCTAACTTTCAGAAAGCTCCAGTTTATCAAAGAAGAACAAACAGTGTCTATTCAGCTTCTGTCGAGTTGGTTTTGAAACACTGCAAGGAGTAATAGCGTTTGCAGTTCTTTCAACCCATTAATGGGTTTCCTGTCATAGCCTAGAGTGTCGTAGTGAGAGAGGAAGAGAGAAACCGGCTCCATAATTACATCTGAAGTACCACATTTCAAGCTGTATTCAATTACCTGGCTGTCAGTGCTATGTTCAAAACTGCCGGCTCCAAAACTGTTATTACCGTAACTACATTTACTCACATAATAAATGAGGTGAGAGGTGTGCTTTTTAGATAGAATAATTTTGGGCTGAGTATAGATGAAGGGCTCATCCAAGGATTATGGTGTTGTCATGGATGTCTGAGACCTGGAAACATATGGCGTGACACAACTAACTAGACTGTCCTAATAGAATCAGTGAAAATGTCTACCAAGTAAGCATTCCAACACTGCTCAGCATTGTTACGAATAATCAGGGAAGTCTAGCTTTGTTGCATGGTCAAATAAGCAAAATTTGGTCAGATGATCTGGAAGAGTGCTCCTAAAAACAAAAACAAACAAACAACAACAATATCAAAAAACCTTATAGTCCAGGTGATATGTGCAAAATTTGAGGTGATATGTTTACTTTTTCATAAAAGCATGAAATTTGGTACACTTGTATAGTTTGCGGCCCTAAACATTTTCAGAAATGGAGCCATTGTAAAAATACCTCGTGGTTGCCATGACGACCATTTTACTTTCCACCATAACCAAATTATGCATTTTGTGTCATATCTCCTGAACCAAACATGATAACACATAAAACGTGAAGTCTACCCCTATGCTTTGATGGTCAAGGATCACAATGACACCACATACAGCAACATAAATTGTTCAGGTGACGAGTTAATGGTGAAATTAGCAATGAGCATCACAGAATCACAGCATTTACAAAAGTCCATATTATGGCTATTGTTGTTTTTATTTCTTTAATATTTTATTCAATAGTACAATAAAAGGATGTTTTAATTATTAATTAATTACATTTAGTGCTTTTTTGGGTACTCAAAGCGCTTTACACGGAAGGGGGAATCTCAATCTCAAATGTGCAGCATCCACCTGGATGATGCGACAGCAGCCATATTGTGCCAGAACGCCCACCACAGACCAGCTAAATAATATTTTATTCAATAGTACAATAAAAGATTACTTTCAAGAATACAATAATTTATTTCAGAGATATAATAAAATATCATCTCAAGTAAGTGTATTTTTCCTTACATCTCAGATAGAGTAAGTTCGGCGGTAGTACATTCTTGTTCTCTCTCAACAATGCTCTAACATCACACGCAAATGGTAACGCAATCTTGCTAAACTGTGTCCTATTTGCACCTCTTCTGCTGCATCTCTGTCACTTTCTCTGGGTCTCTGGAATTGTCAGTCAGCGGTCAACAAACTTCATTCTGGCCATTGCTTTTCAGTCTACTCTTAGTATCTTGAGCTTGACTGTGACCTGAATTTGTCCAGAAGCCTCCGCAACCCCTGCTGTTCTCTCGAACAACTTCCCTTTCTCTCACACCCCCCGGCAGGTTGGAAGGGTACTGGTCTTCTCATTTCTAATAATTGGAAATACTCAACCCACTCTTCCCTATGCATTACAAATTATTTTGAGTTTCAACTACTGAGTAGTTAAACTCCATATTGTAATGATTTATCACCTTCCTGGTCATATATAATCCTTTATAGAGGAGCTTTATGGGCTGCTGTCCTCATGGCAGTCCACCTGTAGTCTTTTGTGGGGGAGTCGTGGCCTAATGGTTAGAGAGTCGGACTCGTAATCCAAAGGTTGCGGGTTCGAGTCTCGGGCCTGCAGGGATTGTAGGTGGGGGGAGTGAATGTCCAGCACTCTCTCCACCCTCAATACCACGACTGAACCCCCAACTCCTCCCCGGGCGCCGTGTGTGTTCACGGTGTGTGTGTGTTCACTGCTGTGTGTGTGCACGTTGGATGGGTTAAATGCAGAGCACTAATTCCGAGTATGCGTCACCATACTTGGCAGTGTGTCACTTCACTCACTGACATCCATCTGGAGAAGCCTTACACTGCAGACTTCCACTTCCACTCCTAGCTTCATTCGATATCAAATGGCTTACCACCACAAGCACTAACAAATCAGGCAACCAGCTTGACTTAATTTACACATGCAATTTTATCACAGACAACATTTGTTAAAACCTCTAGACATCTCTGCTCATTTCTGCTCATAATATGTATTCTACATATGTGCCTGTGTGCCACCAATTCCTCTACCAGTTACTTTTAGGCAAAACCTACGCTCCATTTCACCCTTCTATCTTTTCCCTGTAGTGTCATCCTCTCTTCCCTCACCCACCTATCTCATCTCTGGATGTAAATAAAGCAAATGACACTGTATGATCCACTTTAACTTCATTGAGCAAGTGAGGCAAAGCAAACGCACACCTATAGAGGTGCAAGTTGAAGGAAAAAATATGATCTAATTTAAAGAGAACAACTGCGCACTCACTTAAGGCTATTTATTATCCTTAAATAAGTGTTCAGTTGTTCTCTTTCAATTAGTCCACTTTAACTTCATGTCAAGACAATATCTGTCTAGACAGGCCAGTGCATACTACCCCTTCTAACCTAAAAAGTTGCCCGATGTATCATCATATTTAGTGTATTTTTGCTGAGCAGTCTTTTGGGTGGCTCACCAATGTAATAGATTTCTCTAATATCAAAAATTAAGTATGCTTGACCAAACATTTTTTAGGGAGAATAATTTATTGAAGATGGTAGTGAAGCATTTCTTCAATAGCTATGTTAGCATGTCTTCCTTCAAACAATCTTAACCCTTGTATGAATCCTAGCTTCTCCCAAAGTTCTAACAATGGGATATAATTGTATAACTGAAGACAAAAAGGCTATAAACAATACTGTTAGGACCTTCCCTCTGGAGATCCTGCAATCTACAAGACGTTCCTGAGGAATGCTGTTCCTTTGTGTCTATAAAGGTGTGAACCAAATAGTCCATTCCATTAGAATAACAGTTACATTATTTCCTTCACAGAATGACCACCTGAACTTTAACCAATCAGGTTTCAGCAGTGGCCATTCAACTCAGACTGCTTTGCTGTAGGTCACTGTAGCCCTGCAGTCAGAGAAAGCTGATTCCAAATCATAAATTCTTATTCTGCTGGATGTATCTGCCACTTTCGACACTGTGAATCATCAGATTATCCTGCCTACCATCACAGGATCTACACTCCACTGGTTTGAATATTATCTCGGTAGGTCTTTCAGGGTTTCCTGGGGAGGAGAGGTATCCAAAGAACATCCACTGGCCACAGGGTTTCCTCTGGGATCAGTTCTTCACCATATACACTACATCACAGGTGTGTTTTGCTTGTTTTTGCAATATATTCGATAATGTCATGTCTCACAAATTCAGTATTTGCTCTAAATCTGTGCAGACTTGGCTTGCATGAACTTCCCCAAGGCATTAATGAGTGAACATAACTTATGAAAATAACAGCCAAATTGGCTAGTGATTTGATGACGTTACCCACCACAGCTGATTTTTACCCGCATTTGGCGGGTGTTAATTTCAAACCCTGATTGTGATTATAATCAAGCATAGCGTAAGTTCTGGCAGGTCACGTTAGTCAAGCTCGCATCAGCTGACTCTCAGCTGATCCCCATCTACCTGTAGGAATACAACACCTATCTAAGCATCCATTTATAACGTCCCTCAGTATTATCAGCAGTTTTCGCATTGCTCAATAGCTAACTACCCTCCTCCATCCCCAACTCCTCCTCTGTTAGTCAGGATTCAGCCTTCTGATTCACCTTTGAATCAGACTAATTCTAAAATGTACATACAATTACTGAACTTTAACAATATCTGCAATTCATTTATGTTGGTTCTTTTCTGTTTTCCATGGGGGGGGGGGGGGGGGGGGGGGGGGGTGGTTATGCTAGATTCATGGATGCGCAGGGAGTTCTTGCCCAGAACAGAACCATACCGCCAGTCTAAATTGTATGCTAATTGTCAATCATCTTTGACGACTGTGGTCCTGACAGAAATATAGTATATATTGTGAAGATATGTGAATATGTTTGTGACAGAGTGGAAAATGTGCAACCCAGGCTCATTCAAAATACATGCCTCTAAATATATTTCTGCAACACCGTTATTATGGATCTTACTACACATTTCATGGCAGTTTCAATGTGAAATGTCCAGTAAGCGGCGCTAAAATGCGGGTTCAATATGTGACCCTGGCATGTTTTTGTTACGTTGCTATAGGCATGTATTGCTGTGTTTGTATTACGTTGCTTCAAGTGCGTATTGCCGTGGTTTATAATTCAAATATCTGATGAGTGTCACTAAATGTTAATGCTCTATCGTGTTGGAAATATCCCCTACACCAAACCCAATCTTAAACCTACCCGATAGTGTTAACAAATGCAAAACTGATATAAAAATAATTTTGTTGAGACAGCTGTGCTATTTTAACTTCCTTACGCACATTTGATGTGGTTTGTCGAACCGTGTTTTCGCAGGGTTTGTACCGGAGCTCTTCATCTCTGAAGTGCAATGCCGCATTGCGTGAGCTACTGAGCAAACCTGCTAAATTAGAAAACTCATGCATACGAAGCTGGATATGTGAAAACACCCTCAAAAGTATCAGTTTTGAAATCTTGCAGCATGTTAAAATTGTTTTGGATTCATAACATAATATCCCTCAATTAATATGCGACAATTAGTCTTTATTAATCGAAAATTTGGACCTGCAAATCATATTTTGTGTGAAAATAAATAAAAGTTGTTGGAGTTCTACTGACTCTAGTGTTCATTTCTACTGGAAACTGTATCAATTTGTGCGTATAGGTACGTTTTTTTTTTAGTTTTGCAGAAATATATGTAGAGGCATGTATTTCCAGTGAGCCTATGTTGCAAATGTAAGTGAGATTTCATTGGCACTGTGATGATGGAAGTATTAAAGCACACTAATCCATTGTATTTCAGCTAGTGCTTCTCAGCTTGCCCTGATAACTGTTAATTTGCAGAGACTTCACCTGCTGTTTAGCATGTCATTGTTAATTTTGTCTATGCAACGACCATCGTATCTTCTTGGAAATGTCTTCATTTGGTATGTAAAACATATGTTCGACATCAGGATGGGACTGAGTGGGTTTTCAATCTCCTTTTGAGCTGCATAGCTTTTCTCCCATTACTTATAACAATTTTCTGCTTGAAAGAGCCCTCTTATCGCGCTAGCATGCTCACTTGACTCGGGGCCTTATCCAAGGACCTACTGACAGCTACTGTACACATTGTCACACACGGCAGAACTACCTAGCATGATATTGACATGAGGTGGCATTGGTGGTGAGGATAGTCTTTTTGGACCTGCATATTTACAAGATTATGCATCCAAACTGTACCTTAAAGTCAAACACCAATACAAGAGAAGACTTCATTCATTCATTCATTATCCACAGTTGCATATAGACAATGTCAAATATCATATTCAGGTTTACATTTAGTAAGAAAGCTAATAGCAAGCTGGCATTTAGCTGATGGTTTTATCCATATGTTTTTACCGTATAGTTATTACAGTGAAAGTCCCCTTGGAATAACCTAAGGTTATTGCTAGCGCACATAATCTATATTATCACTACAATGTATTTTCATGTTGTTCACAAAACAAAACATGTGATAAAGAATACATATCTAATTGTATCGTATCACATATGTAGTCTAGAGGGGGAGTTATCTTTGCATTACAGGATTAAAAGAAGTTTATGTAATCTACTAATTAGCAATTTAGCTAATGCTTTTAATTTAAGGTGCACTCAGTCATTTTGTGCTAATTAAAAATACACACACACACAAAAAGTGGTTTTGAGAAATTGCATTAAAATGTGGTGCACTCACATGAGATCAGTCTAATAGAAAAATGGTTTTATTCACCATGAGGTGGGTCGCCCTTGGGTGCTGCCATTTTGAGGCCACATGGCCAGTTCTGTTACACAAGCTACTACTACTAATGCTACTCTCACAAACTGTTTACTTTGTGAACCTCTATAGCCAAGTCAAGGTATTTTACAAAACACATGCACATAAAAGTACAACTGGACAAAACAAGCTACCCAAACAAAAGAATACCAGACATAATATACATATTAGACTCAACATAACAACAGAAGTTGAGTCAACAGCAATGATCAAAGTGATGGTATGGCTCAGCACATGTGCAATCCTCCAGGGAGATCAAATAGAATGAGTATGAGTGGAAAACTAAAATGTTTAAACAAAAACCTTGCAGAGGTTTTGTAAAAACAAAAAACAACAACACAACCTTCGTGAGCGCATCTTTAAGGAAAAGGAAAGCAAAGTGGTGTGTGACCAAGTATGGTGACCCATACTCGGAATTTGTGCTCTGCATTTAACCCATCCAAGTGTACACACAGTAGTGAACATACACCCGGAGCAGTGGGCAGCCATTGTAGTTGGGGGTCCGGTGCTTTGCTCAAGGGTCTCACCTCAGTCGTGGTATTGAGGGTGGAGAGAGTTTTGGTTATTCACTCCCCCTACCAACAATCCCTGCCGGTCCTGAGACCTGAACCTACAACCTTCGGGTTACAAGTCCAACTCTCTATCCATTATGCCACAACTTCCCTTTAAAGTACACATATTTCAGGCACCGGAGTAACCTTAACTGAAGTGTCTCGACCAAATGCACAGCTGTGATGTTTCTGCAAAAAATCTGAATTTACAACCTTTAGCCATCAGCCCAGAATCGTACCCATTATACTTTACTACCCATTACACAGCAACTCACAATGTGAAATGACATGTTAAGATGACGTCAATGAATCCCCAGTGGTGTTATGTCTGAAAGCTGAACATAAAAGGGAAGTGTTTAGGACAGAAAACCCTCAATCCCACCTCTAATTTCCCACCTATAATGTGTCCTGGAGCGCTACGCATCACAGGCGGTGGGAGTTGTCTTTTGAATATGCTGCAAAAATGCTGTTTATATTACAGGGAGGCTTCACTCAGTTGGACCTGAAGTCCCTGTTGAGTTCATTTTATTGTTTGACCTCATTCTTGGATTCTGAACGCTAATAGACTGGTGAGCTTTTTATGAGGCATGCACTTTTGAGATGTTCATTTGCATTTCACTCCAGAAGAGAATTAGCTACCGTATATGCGGAGTGCAGCGGAGTTAATCACTCTAGCCTCTAACCATTACTGTAAAAGCTCTGCAATTTTCTTTCTTTTTTGACCCTCAATACTGCACTTTTTTACAGTTTTTACCATTCAGTTGAAAATTCAGCATCTTGATGAGATAAGACTGAAGGTCATAATTTATCAGTGATAGCCCATGCTTTCACTTATCCTGCATTCCATTCAACCCCAAAAGTCACAATTTCCAAATTTCTACTTTGAAAAATGCATTAGCATGGCACGCTCATAAAATGCCATTCTGAGAATTTCACAAAATTTAATTTTGTGATTTATCTGTTCAGACCAGACCAAATGCAGATTCACTCTCTGACAGTAGGTGGCACTGATTGAAAAGCAGAAATACCCTGTTTACGACTGTACACAAAGTGCTGTGCAACTTTCGCTTGTCACAAAAAAGAAAGGAATTTTTGTTTTCATAATGACACCAAATACAAGAGTGCCGTTACAAAACAGCTGGTATTGGATTTATTCTCTGCTATTCAGTGTCATTAGGCAAAATACTCACAACCAAGTTGTAGTTTTATGTAACAGTTGATGCTCTGGGTATGTGATGAAAAGCATTATTTTTTTTCTTCAAATGTGTCAAATGTGAATGTATTTTCTTAAATATGTTTTTGATATATGGAGTGTGAAATATATTTATGTCAATCTATATAGAAAAAGTATATTTATGTAAATATATATTCCATATATATTGTACCAAAAGTATTTTTGGCCATTTTTTAAAATTATTTTATATGTGTTGGCATTCAAACACCTGCAAAGCTAATGGTAGTACTGTCATTTTGTTTTCTTGTACGTCTTATTTGTAGCATCAAGCAAAGGAACACCTTCATGGAGATATCCAGATATCCAGATGTATAGAATGGAACACAGCACTAAGCAACCACAAATTCATGAATTTTCTGTGAGAATTGGTGATTCTGGTGATACAAGCAGCAATGTCCTGGTTTGATTCATGGATTAAAAATTGTTCATCTTGTTCATTATATACAGCTTCAATATATATACCAACACTGGACTGTACAGACAGTTTTCTGTCATAAATGGAATGACCATCTTATTTTTACCAACAATACGTCTCATTTAGCTGCAGAAATACCTACTATGACCAATAATACGGTGACCCGGTGACCTACAGTGATACAATCACCGCCAGCATGAACAGGCATAAGAGGAAAAGACAGGAAGCGACTTGGCATCAAAGAAGTCAAAGATTGCTTGAGGGGAAACTGTTCACAGCATGGTGTGTTGTGGTCTGTTGCAGTCTATAGATTAGTTTTCAGGATAGACATCGAGGAAAGTAAGGAGAAAGGGCGAGAGCTGGAGAAAGTGGGTGTAGACCGGTGTTTTTTCTGTGTGACTGTGCCCCAGGGGGTTTTTCACAGACCACACTGAAGGAAATCCAATAATCAGCCTGCTCTGAGTTAGGCACGCTGAGGCCAATCAAAGCTGCTCTCAGTCTAACAACTCCTTCGTGGCAACGCCCGGTACAGACCGGCCGAACAGATATCCACACAGCTGGCTTTGCCTCAAAACATGACATCTCGCAGGAATCTCCTCTCCTTTTTAATGAAAAAGAAGATTCCTCAAATCCAAAAATCCCAGCTCAGTTTTGATCAAAATCTGTGTTTGACTAGCCAAGGTGAGGACAGATGCTCGAATTGGAGGTATTAATATGTTATCTACTTAAGGCCTCAATATAAGGAATATATAATACAGGTGTGATATTTTATTAAAAATTAAAAATGGTGTTTTCATTTTTGGAACTATTCCTTTAATGTGTCACTAGACATGCCATGTCATAAAATGTCCACTGTTTCTGTACCTGTTTTTTTGATAAAGTTCATGTTAGTAGCACATTTGTGCTAACATACCTGAAGCTTCCTAAAACATCTATAACCTCATCTCAAGTCCATTATTAATACCTCCAATTCGAGAATCTGCTGGCAAGATCTTAATCTGCATAATTCATTTTAATAATAAAATATAAACATCCTAATTTACAAATGCAGACCATCACTGAATTCATATAACTCCTGAAATTACAATTTTAGCAGCTTTGAATGATCTGTAATAATAAATCTGACACCTGGAAATACAAAACCATTAAAGTGTAAAAAGAGCCATGGTGTAAGAAGAGAGCCATGTCAAAGAAACAGAAAAAAGCTATTAATAATGACAGCAGAACGTATCAGGGCCACAGAAACTCCTAGCCTCTCTTTCCTGCCTCCCCGCTGTGCATGCTGCTTATTCCTAAAGCAATCTGTGCCTCCCCAGCAGCCTAATCTCAGCCTGACGGAGCCCTGTAGACCACCTTCACATGCCCTCAATGTGTCTTCCTGAAAATACAGCCGTTTAGTCCCTCCCAGAGTTCCACATCTCACTGGAATAATTACTGGCCCAAAGGTACAACGCACTTCTGTTCCATTTATACGTCTCTCATCATTTACACGGAAAGCGGTTTTGTGACGCTGGGAAATGTTGACAGTCCGCAAAAAGGGAAGAAAGGTGCACTCCGAAAACAGAAATCAAATCCTGGATGATCCCATTTTAGCATTAATCTCAGCACAAAACAGAGATGCAAGCAAATAATGTGATTAAGAGGCACTTTGATTAGAATTGACATCTGATGAATTGCTCTCAGCACTCCACACCTCTAAAGATGGATATATATGTTGCTAAGGAGAATCCAATTACTCAGAAATTGTTGTCCGTGGATAGGATAAAAAATTGATATCAAATGTTCAGTCATGATTAATGTCGCCGCATGGATGGGCCAACAAGAGGCGTTTCCATTGCTGCGGTTTGATGTAGTACTGGTTATTGACTGATCGTGGAGCCGCATCGCAGAAAGTGTGTACTTTTAATCATTGAGACTCCAGCCTTCGTAGTACTCGTGAATCGTGCATCGCTTGCAGCCCATAGAAATGTGCCTAAATCAAGTCAGGGGATGAAAAAAGCCAGATAAATGATAATGTCAATGCGAGGAGATATTGAGAGGGTAATGTAACACAAATGTCATCGTGCAGACATTATCGGTTAAAGCTGAGGTTATTTGTGGCTCACTGAAGATAAAAGCACCATTAAAGCAGGGTGATATAACTTTCTTCCTTCTCCTTGGGCTGGGAATGTGACAGAGCACCCGAATGTAGAAATACTTGGATTTGCATAAAAAAAAATATGACCAGGGAACGGCAGGAAAGAGGCAAACATTGGGTGAAAAACATCCTACAAATGATAAGTTCAACATGGAGTCATTTTAAGACCTTTTACCTTACAGGAGACCTGATGTTGCTGCTGATAAAAGACCTTGAGTTTGGTTCGGTGCTGGTCTAGCGAGCAGGAAGCATGCTGGTTAAAATAGTTAAAGGGATAGTTCATACAAAAATTATTTTCACTGTAAAAGACGACGTTGAAAGTTTCAACTGTTTTTGTTCATTCAGCGCAAATGGGGTCCAACCGTTTGAAATTTCTAAAAGCACATAAAGGTAGCATTTAAATAATCTAAACATCCAGTATTGTAATCCAAGTCTCCAAATTATTTTTGGCATTTTTGACATGTTGCCATATTTGATTTGCACTCTGTATACATGAGTTGTTGCATCATTATATGTGATTTGAAAGTGAATAGCCTCATTAATTTAGCTTTTTGCATTTTGGTTATGAAAGTGATAATTCACATATTGTTTCAGAATTCGTGGAATGTCTGAATTACTTGTATGCTATGCTTACAGTATGTCCTTTTGTGGAGCCCTTAAAAAATAAAATAAAAGAAACAAAGAAAGAAACAAATAAATAATAAAGTGTGTTTAATTGTATTTAATATGTACTTGTAGTATACTTCAAATCTTAAAAGTATCTTTATGAAAAGTAATACAGTAATATGCAATTAATGCACTTTTAAAAAAGTGCACTTTGTAATAAAGTACTTTTTAAATCATTATTTTTAACAATCTTTTGTCAGATTTAAAGAAGTACAAATGCACTTCCATAATGTACTTAAAGTGCTCTATTTTCGCGCACTAATTTTGTACTTAATATACTAAAAATGATCCTTTAGTACTTCTTAAGATAAACATAAGATCAAATAAGTGTACTCAACTGTGCTATTTTGAGACATCATGAATATAAACTAAAATGCATTTTTAACCTACTATCTTTGTACTTAAAAATGTATTTATTTACCACGTATTTAATTACCACTTTTAGTACACTTGAACCCATCTTTCATTCACTAGTAAACTCAAGTGTACAACAAGTGGTAACTAAATGCATTTGTTAAATACAAAGATAGTATGTTAAAAATGCATGTTAGTATACAGTATATTCAGTTTTAGTATATTATTTAGTTTTAGTATATTAAGTACAAAATTAGAACGTGAAAATAGAGCACTTTAAGTACGTTATGGAAGTGTACTTGTTTTTCACCATACTAAAGCACATGTAGAGTACTTGATTATAATTTTAACTGTTATTTGATATTACATTTAAAGTTAATATATTTAAAATGCACTAAATTCTAAATTGCAATAAATTTCACTAAATTGCAACATCGTTGCAAATGTATATTTACATTTTTAATTAAATGTGTAATTATATATCGAGGGGTGAGAACCAGAAGGGCCGTAAGTGACATTTCACCAACTTTACAGGAGAGCCAAAACAAAGATTTTACCATAGTTTGATCTGACTTTGTGTACTGATTTCAATTGTTTATAATACAAATGTGTACGCTTATGGATGACAGTACTTTTGCCAGTAGAAAGTGCTCATTAAGAGCTTTCAATTGATGTATATATCTCCATTACACCAAAAATGTCACTTACGCCCTTCTGGTTCTCAACCCTCGATATGTACTGTATTTACATAATATACAGGTTTTAATGGAATTGAAATTGAAGTATGTTTACTTTAACATACGTATATGCTTGTCAGTACATTTAACACTACACTTTTACACATTACACGCAATACACATTTAGAGACGACAGAAATAATTATGGAATTATAATACATTTTAATTTAATTTAATTTTAAACTATAATGCATTTTCACTTAGGCTAATTGCAAATACATGCAATTAAATATCCAAAAATATTATATTCAGTTCACAATTCATTACTTTTGATATATTATCTGCATAACAATTACTTAAAAAACAAAATATGCTAAAGTGTATTTCTTTTCTACAATGGACTTAAAATTGTTGGACTCTATTGACAATCATTGTATGAACAAAATAAGCTTTCATCCATCATGTTTCATTATTTCTTCCACATGCAGGGACTAAACAAAATATATTTTTTTTATTTTTGAGTGAACAATCCCTATAAGTTCTCCTGTTGGAACACTAGAAGTCAAATGCAACATATGTTGGTGCTTTGCAATACCGGTAGAAATATTTATCTTAAAATGAACACATAATGGAATTTTTTATTTACATCCCCCCTCTGATGAAGAAATGAGCAACAACAAATAACATTTTAACTGAGGAAAATTGGTCCCCTTTTGATTGCCCGACTTTTCCTGCAAGATGATCTCTCTGTTTCCTTAAAGCCACTTTAATATCTACCAGTTACCATGATGTATTGCTTTTATTGGCAGCTTGTTGATACTGGACTTTTCAGGGATTTCATCAGAGCAACGGAACATTTCTTCTGCCACTGCCCACATGTTTGATAAGGTGGTAAATGGCATAACCAAATCAAAGAATCCAGCCACTGCAGAAGATTGAGTGCCATCGTGCCAAAATAAACTGTAGACCACTTCAAAGGTAACACTTTATTGCCACGGATCGTCTGTAATAGTCAAAGCATTCTATGAAGCTCGGCATGCTTGAGTGCAAGTTGAGTGCAAATTGGACCCACTTATCCTTTACTAGTATGTACTTGCTTTTACATTAATCATTTCTTACAATGCACTTCTTATGTTTTTAGATTGTACTTTGATTTGAGAATACCACCTTGTGTATGTGTAATTGATTTCTGTAGTTACATCTATAAGTGCACTTTTGAGCCTACCTCTACTTCTTAAAACTAATCATACCACCAAACCTGCCCAACCTCAATAGCAGTCATTCCAAAAGCCAAAGTTCAGTCATAAATGACAATGATGTGTTCGCAAATATAAATTCTGTCAGTATTTCCACTATTGACAGAGTTTTGAGAAGACCTCAGCTGACTATGAAACAACTCTACAAGGTGCCATTTGTGAGAAATAGTGAAAGGAGCTGCGATATCAGTATGTTCAGGTAAACCATTGGTGTGAACTTATGTTGTACAGGAAGTTGAACTTTAAAGATGCATGCATATATTTCTTGAAGTTTTACTTTAAATACCCATAAGAGGAGAAACCATTTAGAAATATGTCTAAAATAAGCTATAGCAAATTTAGTTTCTGTGTAAATTCATAGAGAATAATGGAGCTCGAAGGAAACAAAACACAGGAAACACATTTTTTGTGGACGAGGCTGGGTTTAATCTGACCAAAGTCAGGAGATGTGGCAGCAATGTCATTGGGCAGCGTGCCACTATTGGTACACCAGGTCTACGTGGGGCCACTATTACTGCCATTTCAGGCAGAAGCGCACATATTCCACACATTAGGCCCTATAACACCCAACTTCTTTTGGCCTTCCTACACTCTAAAAATGCTGGGTTAAAAATAACCCAGCCTTAACCCAGCTGCTGGGTAACTATGGGACAGAACACACGCTGGGTTGTTTTGACCCAAGTGCTGGGTTGAGCCATTTGACCCAGAATGCTGGGTTGTTTATTTGACCCAACCAGTGGGTCAGGCTAACTGTGTTGCTGGGTTAAACATTACCTAAACATTGGGTTATTTGTTTGTCTCATTGCCTTGCTACCTTTATATTTACCAATATTACCAATAATAAAAAAAAAAAAAAAAAAAAAAAAAAAAATCACAAACGAATGTAAAATTATTTTTCTGTAATACAATTACACAACACACAACAAAAAGCAACTGTAAATATCAATTTAATGAGTTTTCACATTTCTTTTTAAAACAATTTTTGAATAGGTGCTACTGTGACACATTACATCCAACCCCTACAGACACAAATAAAACAGTTTTTTTAACAGTTTCTTTAAAACACAAAACTTTGTAAACTAGGTACTGTGGATTCCTATTCTTTGTCAACATTGCAGCATCATACCACTAAGAAATGTATTACTGCCACATGAGAATCAGTCCAAACATTGTGCCATTAAACCTAAGCCAAACAAAGAGACCTACAACAGACAATACATGTGATGAAACATGTAAACATTACAAGTGGCCAGAAAACACTGTTGCCCTCAAATACTTCACACATGAAGACTCATGTCCATCAATATGATATACTGCATACTGGAGAAATTCCCAGGAAGGAAGATGTTAGTGTAGCTAACATCAAGCTCAAAAAATGAAAAAGATAAACAGCCTCAAGCAGCAAGTCCGTTCCAATGGCATGGTCCGAAACAATGACAAAGGTGTCATGTCATTGTCTTGTCACCAAGACACAAAATGTGCAGGAATGCATCACCATGTTGGTCCCCACCTGTTAATTTGAGGTTTTTCACCCTGCTGACATGAAGAAACCGAACAAACTGAGACAGACTAAATCCAGAAAAACTGTGGCAATGTCTCCAAAATGCTTCAAGAGACCTACCTGCAAAGCTCATGAGAAACTCTGCTCAAACTCTTGCACTGAGGGCAAAAGCTGCTTGAAATTTAAAGGATGATCACACCAAATGTTGATTTAATTTAGTTAATAGAAGTTAATTGATAAATAAAATATATTTATGACATTATTTTTGACAGCATCCTCATTTTACAGCATTTTTTTCACAAGTGTCTAAAACTTTTAACAGCACTGTAACTTTGCAGGTAAGTTTCTTGAAGCATCTTGGAGACATTGCCACAGTTCTTCTGGATTTAGTCTGTCTCAGTTTGTTCTGTTTCTTCATGTCATTCAAGACAGACTGGATGATGATCAGATCAGATCTCTAAATCTCACTGGATTATTACAATTAATGGCAAAATGAATGTTTGGAAATGTAAACTGATATGTCCTACTGACACACTACAGCAAAAAGACAGAAATAACTGACTTAAAACCATTTTTAACTGTTGAAAATACTAGTGGCCTAAAACGTTTGCACAGTACTGTACAGAGTAGAAAAAGTAAAAAGAAAAACCTTACAGGCTGTACATATAAATAAATGACTTCCAGGATTCTGTGGTTGTGGGTCTGAAGACCTTTGCTCCGTTCTTGTATATTGATTGGGGAAGCAGAGTGTGCAGGACTTTGAAAGCACTCTCCCTTTTAGCATCTAAACCATAAGAATAATACAGTGCAAGCTGTGAAACTGATCTCACAATCAAAATTACATATTGAAACACTTTTCCTGTGAAAATGTCTTCATTCCTTTAAATAGCTTGGATTGGACTGGATTTAAATAGATTGGATCAGAAACAAATGACACAGGCAGACCATGTGACAATGGCATGGCTGAGGTGTGACTTAGCCTACATGAATGATTCCTGAGACAAACATAATGTAATTTATTAGGAATATGTAGATGTTAGTGACGTTCTGGCAGAGGTGCTGCTGCTGTGTACACTCACAGAAAACAATGTGCTCAAATTTGAAAGATGTGGGGCAGCTCCTGTAATATCGCCCTGACTATCAACAAAGACGTCAGCTCTCAGCGATATCTCTGACTGTTGTCAATACACTATATCATCTATCTGCACAACCCCACTAACAATTTAACCATTTCAAATTTCTGTAAAAGAAACCATGAAATAAAAATTACTTCTTACCATACCAAGTTTTTCTAGAAGCCTGGGGAACTCCTTCAAGATATATGGGATGCTTGTAGGCCCATTGCTGCAAATCCATCATTTCTTGAATTTTTTTGGGATGCAAAACAGATTATGTAAAATAAGGATGAAAAACTGGGTTAAAAGCTAGCAAAACCATACAGTATGCCAGCCTAGAAATCTAGTGATCTGGATTGATTATTCATCAATTTCAAATACAAATTATTATCTCTAACAGTAACATATAAAGAATACTTGATATGGCCTCTCTAACTTACTGTTAACCTAGATAAACCTCTTGTGTTCTGATTAAAGCAACAAAAGCATTCACTAAAATAGAGGAAGAGAAAAAGGACCTCATACACCAGGAAAGATTAAGTCTAACTTTACGTAAAGTAGACAACATTACATTTAACGATATTTAAGAATAATATTACATAACTGTAATATCGTGGTATAACATCAAGGGTAGATAATGCAGCTAATGTCACCTGATGAAAAAAGAGCGCGAAAAATAAGTTGTTTCTGGATTTGGCACGTCGCAGACATTTACTTGGAAAAAAAAGACCTTAAAAGATACATTTTAGTAAGAAATGATCTAATTATGACAAAACATTACAAAGCCATACAGAAACGTTACATAGACAGTAAGGTAACTGAACTTACCCCTGTATTTCTGACCTAACGATAGCTCATACCTTTTCCATGAGGCGTTAAAATATATCAAAATTTTATATAACGATAAAGAGATTGTGGAGGCCTTTTTTGTCAACACAAAAATGTAGGCAGCTACTTCATCCACAGAATAACGCTAACGTTAACCCGCACAGCAACACATTAAATATCACATTAACCATGAAATCAATGTGCTCTTACTACAGTTTATTAAAGATAGAGGTAAATAATCATATCATTATATTAATTTACCTTATAATCCTGCTTGCTGCGAGTTGCTTGACCGTCTGACGACGAGATGAGTGAAGAATCCAGAAAATTTGATGAGGAGGAAAAATAAACATCCAGGTGTTCAGTGGTGAAAGAACCCCTTGCAGTCCATTAGACCCAGCACAATTAACCCAACAATGTGTTTACAGAAATAACCCAGCACTTTTAAGAGTGTAAACACACATTACTGTGACCTAATACCAGAACACAAAAAGAGGTTTAGTTAGACCAGATCGGCCAGTTTATGTTATTGTCTGGGATAACGTCAGTTTCCACCAAACCAACATTGTTAGGGAATTGTTTACTGCACATGAAATATTATATTGGAGTTCCCTCTCCACCATACTCCCCATTCCTGAATCCCATAGAAGGGTCTTTTTCAGCATGGAGGTGGAAAGTATACAACTATCAATCACAAAATCAGATGTTTCTGTTAGAAGCCATGGATGCTGCCTGCGAGGACATCACAGTTGATCATTGCAAGGGATGTGTGCCACTCGAGATTTGTATTATTATTATTATTATAATAATCTTTCGGATGAGATGTTAAACCGAGGTCCTGACTCTCTGTGGTCATTAAAAAATCCCATGGCACTTCTCATAAAGAGTAGGGGTATAACCCCGGTGTCCTGGCCAAATTCCCTCTACTGGCCCTTGTCTATCATGGCCTCCTAATAATCCCCATACACTTGATTGGCTCTATGACTCTCTCTCCTCTCCACCTGTAGCTGGTGTGTGGTGAGCGCACTGGCGCCGTTGTCCTGTGGCTGCCGTCGCATCATCCAAGTGGATGCTGCACACTGGCAGTGGTTGAGGAGAGACCCCCCCCCCCCCCCCCCCCCCCCCCACACACACACACACACACATGATTGTAAAGCGCTTTTACACAACAAAGCACTACATAAATGCATCATTCATTCATTCATCATTCATTCATTCATTATTTTATTAATTAATTTATTGTGTTGAGGATGTCAGAAAGAATAATGTATTTTTTTTTTTTTATGGATGTCATTTTGTGGTAAAATTATGTTCACTGATTACTGTAACGTACAAAATGCTTAAAATTTAAATTTAAAATGGAAAAAAATGAAAATGGGCAAATTTTCAGTTTACGTTTCTATACTATTTTCATTTTACATTTTTCTATATCAGTTTACACATTTCTATAAAATAAATACTATATATATATATATATATATATATATATATATATATATATATATATATATATATATATATATATATATATATATATATATATATAATTTTTTTTTTCTGTGTTGTACTAACTATTCCCAGTAAATTTTTACCTACTGTAACATTTTGTATAGTACAGTAAGCAGTCATCAAAAATGCAGAACATGCATGAACTTTGTATATAAAAATAATTTCCACGGTTGACTGTCATGGTGAGAAAACATCTAAACATTTGGATAAGTGTGGCTCACATGATGGACCAAAACACTTTCTATTTTGGTGGTATTGGGCAATTTTTTGACTCAATAACTACCTCTTGAAAAAAAGATGATAAAATGACCTACATGACTTATAGAAATATTTGACTACATTTGCATATGAATAGATTGATTGTTTGATGTTATCCTTGCTTGGTTCCATGATGGCATAATTTGAAAACCTCCATTAAAACTCCATTACATTACCAGCAATTTTGTTTTTTCAACTTTTAATAGAAAATGTCAAAGTATATTAAAATTGAAAATTCCCATTATGTACATTATGGAAGCTTGTAAAACCAATGTAAAACTCCCCAGCTGTTCACTCAATTTAGAGTGTATTATTCACTCGAATCAGAGACAACCTGACAGCTTTGACCATAAAATAGTAAAGTAATGAGGAGGTGGAAACAATGCCACAGAAGCGTCCAAACGCCCTTACTGAGAAATCTTTATTCATCTCTGATATAAACCATTAGAGAGAGTGCAGTACTTTAATGCATAGCCTGTGTCTCATTAGGTTCTGCTGAGGTTGTCTCATAAACTGAGGATAGAATAATGACACATGATTTTATCAGAAATGTATTTGAAATGTTTTTTTTTATTATTATTATTATTATTCAAAACAAAAGGAGAAGAAAAAATGATCAGAAAAAAAAAAAAAAAAAAAAAACTCATTCCAGTTGGACGCATCGGTCATTACAATTTTTGATCTATTCAGGCCAGCAGACATGCGTTGAGATTGATCTTATTAAACTGCATGATGAGTAATTGCTCTTAATCACATGCCGTTCAGAATGAAGTCATTGCTCATGCAGAATAACGATGCGGCAAACAATGAATCCCTGTGACTCATGCCAGAGCTCTCTGACATCAGACTGGCCCTTAAGTTACCACATGCCTATCACTTCTGATTGCCTGTGTGAATTCAACAATATTAGTTTGTTATTCAGACCATAGTAGAGTCAGTAATGAATGCCAATGCACTTGCAGGGTTTGTCACAGGTTAAAAAGAGAGCCTATTTAGCTCAAGAAAAAAATACATCTTACTGTCAAACTAGAGTGTTTTATTGACAAGGTCAAAAGATGTGTCGCAAACTTTAGAAAATGATTAAAACCACCAATTTAAAGTCCTAAAACTTGCCTCTGAGATTCTTGTGTTTTCTTGTTTATAACATATAGCAGTATTTGTTCTTCTTGTTTGATAAAAAAAATTGTGTAAGATTTACTTTGAAACAATTTTTATTCAGAAATTGCCACTACATTTCACGAAAAAGAAAATAAAAAAAATTAAAATGGCCAGTAACATACTGAATGTAACATTTTGAGGTATAGGCTAAGGATTGAAATCATATTTTCATATTGCAGTTATCGTTGCTTTATTACAGCTTTATTTACAGAAAATTTGCAAAATATGTGTCAAAAAAGTGAGTGACACTGTTACTAATTTTTTTATTTATCAGAACTTAGACTTAGTGAAAAATTAGGAACGAGTGATAAATCATGTCATCAACAATATTAGCAGTGCTATAAAGTTGCAAAACAGACAACGTTTTATTTGAAATGTTAACATAAGATTGCTTTAAAATTAATGTGATTACACATTAGTCACAGAAGTTGTGTTTTTCAGTCAAAAAAAAAAAAAAAATGTTCCTGTGGTGCAGCTGGTTGCCATTATTAGCGCCCCATCTAGCTAGCAAGCTATTGACTAGCTGTGGTTACAAAAACTTTAGCATTTAGTTATCCAGTGATATTGATAGCTGATGTCAAATGTGCCCACATAAGCTTTTTCACGTAAAGCTGCATGATACTCAAGTTAATAATCAAATTCATAACATAAACTCACCACTGATTATGGCATAAACTGCATCAGAACACATTTGTAATCTAGTTGCTTATAGTTTTTTAATGGCTCTGTAATCATAATTTTAAAATGTATCAATGCCAGGATTTTACAGCCTAATGTATTCTAAATCAAATTAAATGGACAGTTTTCTGACAGTAACAGCATTTTACCCTAAGTACACTCTCTACTGTATATCCTCCGACCTTTTCTGTGGATTTATGTAACATTTTTATCAGACTGAGCGGTTCATTTATAGCCTTACTCAGAATTATACATTTATAATCCATTACTTCAGAGCTGAGACACACAATTCCTACAGAATTCTCTCAGGATCCTTTTGGGACTCCAAATAAAGAGCTGGAAAAATATTCTATCATTTTGAAAACACCCACCAGTGACTGTGGGGTATGAATGAGTAATATCCAGACACAGTGAATATAATCAGTAAAAGCTATTAACCTAATCAGATACTAGAACAGCAGAGACGCAGAGAGTCTATGACTAAAATCCGCCTTAATCCGCACAAAGGTCAGCTGGAAAAGTCGAGGTAAATTCTTAACGTATGATTTTGAGAGCTGGGTCTAAGCTATTTAAAGTCTATCTCTTGCTAGAATGGCAGGACTAGCATTTCCCCAAAGCATTTCCATTCTGTGCCAAATCTGGCTCTGGTTATGTTATTGGACCCAATTAACAGGTGTACAACAGCATTTTATAGTCCATTGATTGTATGGCATTAGGAGAAATGCAAAAGCTGGAATAAAAGGACTGAACCAAATGGATTCGTTGCAGCGAGTGTGTTCTGCTAATAGGTGCGACTGTAATCAAGATGACTAAAAGGTTCTTATTTTATCCAGAGACAGCAAAAGATCCAAACATGGTGGATAATATTTCACCTCTGTGCCAGTACTGCGCTTTACAGTTCACTGCTCATGTGGATTATGCAAATAGCATTTGCAAAATCATGCAATGTACCCTTGATTTGATAATTGCTCATGGAGGGCTGTCGGATGATTTTAAATATGGTGATAAATGAAGACTGAGTTTCAATATTTGGTTTAAGTAACTGATTCAGAGCTAGTTGAAGTACGTAAGAAAGTATCTAATTTCTGTTTTGTTACAATCATTGTTTAGATGTATGTATATGTCACAATATTTCCTGACATACTATAATGACACAGACTCTGTCAGAGGGCTGGCATTTTAAAGGCACTTAAGCACCATCATTTGTTTTCTAATGCGCAGCATCCGCTCATCATACACTATTGTTCATCTGTCAAATTCTACAATGTGAAAACCTCATGAGGGTTTTAATGCTTTAATGTTAAACCAGCTGACTGTGATATGCAATGGAAAAACTGAGGGTGAGTAACATAACAGCAACTTTTACATTTTGGGGTGAATTATCCTTTTAACAACCCCGTAGCTCGCATAAGCACTGTCTTTAACAGTTTCTAAGTTAGTTTTCAAATCCAATTCCCCTATGGAGAAAATAAATGGGATGTTTGCTTCCAGAACCCGACAGTTGCACTCTTTAAAGAACAGCTAGAATACTACAATATTTTACGATGTAAAGAAAGATGGTTAATATGTTTGTTACCAAGTATTCATTTGAGTGCACCAGCTGAGGTGATTATTTTAGCTCTAATCAAACCACTAGCTCAAAGGCATATGTACTTTTATGTAAATAAGGTTAACTGATACAAAAAGAGGGCATTTTTAGCATTTCTCCCTCTTATTTAGAATACTGTGGAAATATTAAAGGTTTAGATACAACCAACAGGCATGATGTCAGGCCTTTTTAACACCCTGCAAAAACTGCTGTGTTGCAGAGCGCATGTAATGCGATCCGTGGGCAGAGTCATTCAGATTCTGCCGTTTAACCAATCAATTCCACAAACGCAGCTTCACCTTATCTTCAGGTGCACTACACCAATGATAAGCTTAACATTGATTTGTTATGTTTAAGTGTTGTCTCTGCAGGAAGCATGTGTACAGACTTTAAACTCTTTCCAAGCACCAGTGAAAGACCGGAGTTAGCACAGAATACTGTGTTTGAATGTGAGACTGGAAAATAGCTGCAGGCTAGGAAAGTTGCCTCATTATGCTCTCTCATGATAACTGTGTGTTGGAACAGTGATAACCCAGTGAAAGTCTAGCTAGTTACATTCATTTAAGGGAGTTCTGCCCCTAGGGTATTTTCTGTTTTTGGCCAAACTATACTTCATACCTCCCTTTTGATAGTTCTGAGCTTGTTAGTATTGAAAAGCAAATCTTGATTTTAAATACAAGAACAGAGTGCTCACACAAAGACTTCTGATTTTTGTGCACCTGCCTAAACATTTAACCTCTATACACTACCATTTCTACACAGCATGTCAAAACTGCCTGTATAGGGATGATTTTGTCCACGCATCAGTGTCTCCAAACCACCGAACCATTGAAGAAGACTGACAAGACGGAATCTGATGGGACTACATTGGAGAAGTGTCGAAATTGTGGGGGGAAAAGGACCCCAATTTTGTTGAGGCATTTTGTTCTATAAATGGGATATGTTCCATATATAGTCTACATAATGCCTTGCATTTTATATACATACATACATATATATATATATATATATATATATATATATATATATATATATATATATATATATATATATATATATATATATTTCTAACTTAGGGTTACAGCACAAAGTCCAATGTATCACACAATACAATTGCAAAAAAAATAACATGGAAATTAAGATGCAAATTTAGCCACTGCTTAGTGAATAATTGAACTCATTAAAAAAATAATAATAATAAAAAATAAAAATAAAAATAATAATAATAATAATAATTTGTTCTGACATTAGTCTATTTCTGTCATTTTAAAGAGTGTGTAATAGAATTGTAATATCAGCCACCACAGACCATCACAAAATTCATCAAATCCATAATTTTGCCATTTTTAAAGAAAATCAAACAATAAATACTATTTTGTGGCTCTATAATGTGTCATGACAGATCACTGTAGCCGCAAGTGAATCGATCATTTCTTCATCTGTACTAGTTATAACAAAAAATAAACATGAATAAACATCAGAAGGTATCTTGTTTAAACCTCGAAAAGACATCAGCACAACCTTTTTCAAGTTGAAGTCCACCGAAGTTAATCTACTGTCCTATCTGAATTGTTAGTTGGACAAAATTGCAGCTTTGAGTAATGATTGTTCAGATCGCCTGTCAATCAAACTCCCTGCGAAGGGTCAATTCTGACTTTGTAACTCTCAATTGCGAATTTCCATCTTGTGTCGGAAATTGACTTCCACACATAGATAGTGTTTTTCACTCTTGTGTTTATTTTTTTGTGGCTTTAGCATGACTCCAGCCATCCAGCGGTCCTACACAACATCCAAAGAGCCAGACCGAGCAGGAGCTCATGTTCCTGTCATGTGAAGTGTCTGATTAGGCTGGAAAGAGAAAGGAACAGAGACTGGAACAGAATCCGGCTCTCTGATAGCTTTGACAGCAGGTAATGAGCCACTTAATGAAGTCCTGGGTAATTTCGCAACCACAACAAGAGGGAGACACAAGGCGTGCGGTGTTAGGCCCATAACAGCCTTTAATCAAATGGGAAAGGCAGGCTGAAAATGATAGCCCGGGTCTGCAGGGATTTCGACGGCGACCGCAGGTAGCAGGTGCTTCTCTTAACCTGTTGGCATGGCAACCACAGCATAGTTTCTTCCCCACCAGTACATTTACGCCATCTCCAAAATGATCCTCACACAAGAAAATATGTTTGCTTTATTTTTGTTCATCAGGAGGCCTTCCACTGCCACCCACACATCTGCTGCTGTTGACTCTGCCTCCTTCAGGTTGTGTGTTTACCATTGGCATGTTTTCAAGATTTCCTCAATCAGCAACATGATGCTTTTCCTTCTCGTCATAAATAATCAGCGTTTTTCGGTTCCCAGTGGAATAGCTTGAGAAACGGTACTAATTAGTAGTTCAGAGATATTGGACATTCCTCACTGCAGAGGTTCTCAAAATGTCAAGCGATAGGCTATACTGTAGTATAATTTTTTTGATAATATTTTCTCCTTTTAAATTTTGAAAAAGAAGTCTCTTATACACACCAAGGCTGCATTTATTTGAGAAAAACCATAGTAATATTGTGAAATATTATTTTCAGCATCATTACCCCAGTCTCCAGTGTCATATAATCCTTCAGTAATCATTAATATGCTGATTTGCTGCTCGAGAACATCTCTTGTTTTTATCAGTGTTGTAAACTGTAGTTTTTGTGGAAACCACAATACACTACCATTAAAAAATTATAAGAACCATTATTAATAACTGAACACCAGTAATAACTGACAATATCTGAGCAGCAAATCGGCATATTATACACTGTAAAAAGTGATAAGTTGACTTAACTTAAAAAAATTGAGGAAACCCCTTGCCTTAAAATGATCAAGTAAATAATAATTAAAAATTATTATTATTATAATCATTTTTTTAAATGATTATTTACTTGATAATTTTAAGGCAACGGGTTTCCTCGTTTTTTTTTTTTTTAAGTTTAGTCAACTTATCACTTTTTACAGTGACGAGGAAACCCGTTGCCTTAAAATTATTAAGTAAATAAATCATATAATGATTATTGATTTACAGTATAATGATTAATATACACTGAAATTAAATGAAAGGGCCTAGTCCTTGCTAGATATGGCCTAATTTACACTAAGACTAAATATTTTTTGTGACTGTTATTTGCAATATATTATATATATATATATATATATATATATATATATATATATATATATATTATTTTTGTTGTTATTGTTTTATGTGTGAACATAAACACCTTTAATAAATATGCAAGTCCATAGATAGATAGATAGATAGATAGATAGATACAATATAGATGGATCTATCTATCTACACACACACACACACATACACACAATAACAACAAACAACAATAATGAATAAATCTGTAGTATATAAATATTAATTTTCATTTTCTTGAAAGGCACTATTTTTTATTTATAAATAAATTACTTTGAATTATTAAATATTACAATATATAAAAATAATACAGTTTTTTAATATACAAATACACAGAAAAACATAATTTAAATAATTATTGAAATACATAAAAAATACAATTATAAATAATTATTCATATATTTAAAATATATATATATATATTAACAATTAATTAACAATTATATATAGTTATTAATTTATAATAAGTACAAAATATTAATTTTTAGCTTACTAATACACCATTTTAATGCTTCTGGCTATTTAATTCTATAGAAATCATCCCGAATAGACTGTTCTGCAACATTAAATGCATCAATAACATACATTCACACGGACGTCCCTAAAAGTTGTGCATATCATCTGTCGTACTGTAGTCAACCTTGAATAGACCTTTTGTTTCTTATTGCATATTTGTTTGCATATGGTGTGGATAGAGCTCCCTTTGTCTGCGAAGTGCAAATGCAAGTGATGCATATACAAACACCCTTCACTCCCGTTCTCCCTCTTGTCCATTTGAAGATGCTCATGCAACTTGCCAGCACCACAATTAACTCCCAGAGCGACCTGCTCACCATCCTGTTGTTGAATTGGATTAGGTCTCTCTCCGTCTCCGCCAAGCTCCTGCTGGCTTATCTGGGGCATGTTTGGAGGGCGCAGCAACAGGACAGGGACACGTGCCTGGAAATAAACGGAGTCTCACGGTGATAGCCTCCCTGCTCACCCAGCCATGAAGGTTAAAACGTCTCTTTCTTGCCTACAGTCAACCTTGCTCCATGACTGTGAATAAGGACGAGGACGTCTGCCTAAGAGTGCAGACATCTGTGTCTGTGTCTGCTGTCATGGGTCAGCAGGTAGACAAATGATGGAGGGCATGGTGGGGGTCACGGCGTGTTTAAACACAGAGGGCAGCAAAGTCAATCAATGGATAAGAAAAAAAAATGTTTCAGGCATTGTGAGGCGGTAAAGTGCACAATAATTTCAGTATTCATTGATTTAATCCTGGCTTCTGCTGTATTGTGTAGCCTTATGAGATACTATATGCTATAAAAGTGTGTTATTTAACACATAATATTTAACATATTTAACATAATTTTATAATATTTTTATTTTAAAAATGTTTTAATATTTGTTTAATGACATTTTTATGACTGAAGGAGAATATCACTGATAGAATACTACTGTTTTCTCTAAGAAATATTTTTTTTTTGCTGTAATATTTAACCATTGACTATGTAAATTCAACATTACAATATAATTGAGAGCGATCGATTTTAACATTTATTAGCCTTAAAATTAATTTAGAAAAAAATACTTTTAATTTAAGTGAACTCATTATAATAAATGCCATATTCACTTGCGTCCTTCAGAAAGTTGGAAATATAAAGAAGTTATCAAACACTAAATTCTAAATTAAATATAGATGAACCATTCAAGCTACACAAATTGATTTCCTCTTTATTCTTGTTTTTTTTTTTTGTTTTTGTTTTTTTTTACTAACAGACATTTCAGCAGCTGGGATATTAGGTTATTTGACTGCTATTAGTTTAAGAGCTGCCGCTGCTGAACATGACACAGATCTGGCACGCATGTTTCTAGTTTAATTTGCGCTTTAATGGCTTTAATATAAAATGATATAGGCACTGAGGAGAAGTCTGATTCATGAACAAACAAACAAACCTGTTCTTTTCAATGAATTATTTGAGTCAGGCTGATTTTTTTACAATGAGGATGCTTCCTGTCTCATTTAGATTACATAAAACAGGCACTTGTTCTTGAGCTAACACATGTCCACACAACATATATGTTTGTGGCAAAGTGGATCGCTACCCACATTTCCAAGAGGACACCATTAGAATCTCTCAAACCTGCATATGCAATTGATTCAATAATACAGCTGGGCTGCATTAGCCACCAGCCTGTGCTGGGATGTGTTCCCTGATGGCCCTATAATCAAGGAAGTGCTCTTTGCATTATGTCCGAGTTCAAGTATGAATGAATCATTCTCCATCTGTGCGGTCCAGCGTTTCAATGATAATGCATCCTGTGAAACTGAGTAGCGAATGAGCCACAGTGATATGAGGGCTGAAGGAGGATACTGTGTTTCAAAACAGACATGCCCATGGCAACATTAAAATACGATTACAATTACATACAAAAATAGATCACTGCTATTATCATAGCACTATAATAGAAGCTAAACTTGACTTTACTCAATCAGATTTATTTACTGATTCATTCTGTGGCTTTTTTCTGTTAAAACATTAAAGCGGTCTTTATTACGATACATGTACTTAGCATAATAATAACAATAAATTATGCATAATTAAATGCAATAACCCAAAACTAAAGCCTAATCCTAAATTTAATAGTAAGTACATTTTGTTAATTAATATTACTCAGTACTAAATGTATGATTACACTGTAAGAAGGACAAAGCTAAATTAAGTGATACCCCTGCAACTTTACTGACTTAAAATGCAGATTTACATTCATACTATTAGTCATAAAATCATAAAATATACATAATATTGCACCAACAAGCTAAGGTTTGACCTCCCTAAAAAAAAAAAAAACATGTCTTTGACTGTTGCACGGCATATTGTGTCTTTAATGAGTGCAGAGTTATTATAAGGTTGCGTCATGAACTTTTAAAAACCCTTTTTTCCCCATTTCATTTCATTTTACAAAGCAAAACAATGGAAAAGCAGCACACTGGAATGCAAAAACACCAGACACAGTGTAGTGCAGTGAACTGTGAGGTACTGTATAAAGCAAACCATGCTCATTAGAAAAGAGTGACACTTTTTTTTCTTTTGCTGCACATTCCGGGGGAATTTTTTTTTTTTTCTTCATTGCAGGAGCAGGTTTATTAAATATGAAGGCCCTCACATGATATGCAGGGGAAAAAAGAAAGTTTATGGCAGATGATTTACTAATTCGTTCCCTTGGTTTACTAAATTTTGTGCACAATTTACTAATTCGCTCCCTCGGTTTAAGTAAATTGTGTCCTCAATATAATTATTATTTCCCTCGCTTTAAGTAAATCGTGCACATTAACTCATTCTGCTTCCTGTCCACACCCTCATAAACCTGTTGCTGCTATGTTGTGTTGTGTTATGGACAGAGACACTTTAATTGTGTTTTATTTTTTGTTGGGAATGAATTATAGAGACATTCTCAAAAGCCTTGCTGTGTTGCATGGAATCTTTGGTTTATGAGAACACGCACAGGAAATACAAAGAATTATGAACACAAAAATGAGGGCAAAAATTATTATTTTGTGCACAATTTATTAAAGAGAGGGAACAAATTATTATATATTGTGCACAATTTACTTAAAATCATGTCATGTGTGGGGCTTCATAATTAAACATCACAGTGGATGTCGATGTAAACTGGTCACAGAATGATATTGTGTTGCTTATCAAGTGAAATGTCCAGTGTCTGGCGTTAAATAGAGTGTTCAGGTCTCTCAGACGTAGTTAAACGTTACTGTGGCAAAGTTTTAATACTTTGTTTGTTTTAGGTACCATGGCATGTTCAGAAAATAAATGTTGCATTTCAAATTAACATACCACCAACACTAAACCCAACCCTAAACTTCACCAATAATGTTGAAAACAAAACAAAACACTCATTTGCTAAAGCAACAATGTGATTCCTTGTACAAGTCTTTGAGTTATTTTATTGTCTCTTGTTTCACAGAATTCATACCAGAGGTGCTGTGCATCGCAAGTTCAACATTGTATCAGATGAGCTATCGAGCAAGTTTACTATGTCAGTGAAGTCATACATATGGAGCGAATAATGTGATGCAAATGTTAAAATGCATTAGTTTACAAATCGCACACTATATTAAAAGTGTTTATAACATAGTATTATGCAAAGAAACTGTGCAAAAAATACACTTTTATTCATCAGTATTTGCCTTATAATCATAATTTATGTGAAAAGTCTAGTGTTCATTTCTCCAATATAGGTATTAAATTTGAATTTCAGTTTACTTCATGACCATCAAAAATATACATTCTATAAGGAAAGTTTGAATGAAATTCAGACTACATTTTTCTTGTTGTTACTGTCATAAGAAATGCCAGCATCGGTTCAGTCACTTTACTACCATGCCTCTCGTCTTATGGGATAGTATGGGATAGTAAGTGTCCATTAAATGTGCACTCCAGAATTTCAGCAGAAGCAGTAGGTCATTTGGGTACTTTTTGTCTACTGTTTTTCAAATAGAAAAACACTGTCAGAAAAACAGTGATTCCAAAAAAATAAACAATTTTTAGCTCCACTTTGGGGTTTCGGCTACATGAATATGAATTAACATAAAAATAGTTACGTAGAACTCACTTTAATTTCCTGCGGTTCTATATGAAGAATAAACAATGTGAAAGCTCAACACCAGCCTGCCGTTGCAGTTTCGCTGTAGCACCACTTACTGTATGTGCTGCTTATGCATGGGGTGAGTGTGAAATGGGCTTTATTTGTGATATTTGGATTGGATTGCTGATTACATTTTTGTAATTAATTAGTAATTTCTCCAAGAAAACGATTCTAAAGCCCTCCCATATCTGGCTGCTGCTGACACATTCAGAAAAGTAAATCCTGTTGTCTCGTTGCCTTCACGACACATTTCGTCCCTGATCCTGGTGTCAGCTTGTGAGGGAGAGGTGTCTAGAAGGGGTTTTGGTAACCACATTATCCATGTTCTTTACAGTGGCTGAGTCTCCTGGAACCATTCGGACGGCAGATCAAAGCCTCTGGTTCTCTCTGTGCTGGTCCAGTTACTCTGGCGATGCTAGCCATCAGTCCTGGATCCAAAGACAGGCTTCTGCCTTCACAGACCATGGCTTGGATTGTTTCCCCAAGTGCGGACATTGGGCTTTGATGGTCAGTTTGCTGTGACTGAGACCCAAGGGTAGGCTTAGAAGGGCTGAACATGGTAAATAGGATGAAACGGAGGCTGGAAAGAGAGAAATTCTCCTTTCCACAGAAAGATTTTGTCAGCAGCATTCATGCTTCACAAGATGGAGTTAGCATGTTTTCGGTTGTGTGCAAGCACTGAGGGAGATGAGCCAAAACATAAGCAGCAGAGATATCCCACAATGTGTGGATTTTTGGGGCTAAAACTGAATTAACTGGAAAATCCCAACTGAATTAATTATATGATATGGTGATTAAGTAACCAAATTAATAATAATTAACAGCCTACATCAATATTTGCTGGAAAAAAAGTGTGTGTGTGTCGTGTATATATTTTAATCACACTAAATTAATCTGACGACCTTTTATTTTCATCTTTCTAACCCCTTTTTTCTCTTCCCTTCCATATTGTATATCATTCTGTTCATATACTATCTATAAAAACAAACAAACTTACGAACAAACATATATATATATATATTTTTTAAACAAATAAAATGAAAAAATCACACTAAATTAACCTGACAATCTCACCTTTTTTTTCTCACACTGTTTCCCTCTCTTCCCTTCTATACTGTGTATTATACCATTCATATCTAGCCTTCCATACTGTTCAAATCATTCAGTATGCTGTGCGTGTCACAAAGCCATGACTATCATTTTAGTGCCCCGCCTCCTGCTGCTAGATAAAAGCAATGTCCTGGTCTGTCTCGGCTGGACTTCCCGACCAGCACTAATTATTGATATGCATTTGTCTGGTTTGCATCAGCCTCCTCTGTGATCTTGGCTTATGAGGTGCGATTATTCCAGCAATTGTTCATGGAAAAATGCACTGGGACAGGCAGGGCTGTTTATGGATGCTTCTCAGCCTCTTAAATTATGGATTCTTCCTTTGCCCCTATTCGCTTTGTTATTTTTATTTCACTTTTTATTGGGTGAATAAGCAGACTGAATTCTCGAAAAACCTACATGTAGACAGAGCTACATTAATGATTTAAATATTTATACAACCTAATAATCAGAACCTAGACAGGCTAATTTTAGTTAGAAAAGAAAATAAGTTTTTGATGCAAAAACATCTTTATTGAAACAATCCCCATAAAACCTATTAAACTTCCTTCCAAGAGGCAATGCAGATTTATCACAAATTGTAATCTGTTACTGATTACAAATTCCATTAATGAAAATTTTACTAAGTTATGCAATTTAGATTTTAGGTAATGTATTCTGACTAATGTTGGATTATTTTTAGACTATATATGACCTAATTTATGACCCTTTTTTATTTGAAATATTTTATTTGTTTAGCTGTATATCAATGTGACCATTAACCAACTACACTGTAAAAAATAGCAGTAAAAATACAGGGCATTTTCTACAGTAATATACTGTTCTATGTAAATACAGTTAAATACTGTAAATGATGGTAAAATATTAACAGCAAGTTACTGTTCAGTCTTAACGGTATAATACCGTTTTTTTAGTCTTCTCAGACGTGTGGCGTTGTTGCTTGAGCCCGCTCATAGCTCATCTGAGCAAACCCACGAAGCATTAGCTCACATCAACAGTCAAGAGGTGCGCACTCATGCAGGTTTAAAATGACTGATCTACAATATTTTATTAACAAGAGAAAGAAGAACGAGAAGCATAATTAAAGATGATTTTTGTGAGCTGACAGCATCAAAATGGATGGCACATACACTGGCTTGCTTTTCTATTCACCGAGTAAGGTAATTGCGATTTTTAGCAAAGTCAGTTTTAGCCTGTGATATTATTTACATCTTTTTATATCTTTTTATTGAATGAAGTTACCAATAACAGTTTTTTTTTTGAATATCCAGTGAACAGTAAACAAATCAGCTCATATGTTCATTTGAGTTTAACTTTTGTTCGTGGTATATGGGATCATCCATTTAATTTTTGTTTTGTAAAATCTATGTGATAGACTGGGCTTTATTTTACAATTTGTTGTGTGGTTTATTGAAATGCGCACTAAAGTTATGCTAACAGTTATAGTTATACCATAATCATTTTATTATTCTGTCAGAGAGAACTTCAAAGATTGTCTGTGTTGGTCTAGTAATATGACCAACATATTATAGTAATATTATTCATAATATGATATGAATAATATAAATAATGTTTCTATTATTGTTGTCTGCATCAGTTGCTGGTGATGAAGTCACAATTGAAGGTTGGATGATCAGTATTGAAGCCAGCTACTGTCTTCAACTTACAAAGCCAAGAGAAAGCTACAAAGACACCGGAGTTTGATCAAAGGTAAATCTTTTTATTTTTATTTTTTGCCCCTCTTCCCAACTTTGTTCAGAAATCGCTGTTCTCTCTTTTTGCCTCCCACTCCACCTCTCTCTTTTGTTATTTCTCTCAAACACAGTAGGAGGCAAAATCAATCTTTACTTGCCACGCCTAACATCCCATATTTCTCTAATATTACATTTCAGTCAATTCATTGGTGTGAACCATGAGAGGGAAACAAAGGCCAGCCAAGTGACAGTGGTGTCGAAGAAGACAGGGTAAGGTTTTATAAAAACCTTCTGAACTTTGAGTAGGACAGTATTTAGTAAAGTTAAGTCACGTGTTCTGCAATCAGAAGTCATAGCATTTTGTTGTGTTCAGTCCAGTCTCACAGGTGAAATGGAAACAGTGTCATTAATAATGATTTAATACAAGCCTAATGTTTTAAAGCCATCTCTTGTCCGAGCAATTTGTGTTCAAGTCATTTTGAGTTGTATTTAATTATAGAATGTACATTTAAAATAATTAGCTTAGCAGTGTGACAATGTCAAGATATACATAATGTAAAATAACAGTGTAATGACAGTATTATACTGTAAAGCGTATATTTTGTACGGCGTGGTACTGTAATATTTTTTACAGTAATAAACTGTTGTTGCAGATTACAGTAGGTACACTGTAAAATTACAGCATTATGCTGGTGAATCTAGCTGCCAGTAGTTTACTGTAATTTAACAGTGAAATTAATATATACACACAAATGTGTCATTAAATGATTGAAATATTAACTTTAGTCTCAGGAGGACTTCAAGGAAATAGTTTAGGCCAAAGAAGTTTGACCGAGAAAAAGTTTGTGAACCCCTGCATTACATGAACAAACAATAATAAACATGAAATGACATGATCAATGTCTTACATGTTTTAAGGTTTACTGCCATTGTAAATAAAAAAATTAAATAAAATAAAAAAAGATTCATCAAATTTAGTAAAAAAAAAACAATCTATCAAAAAAAGTCGTTGCAATCAATTTATTTTAGCTACATTTAAATAAACACATTTATTTTACTATCTTTGGACATTTATTTATTTAAAGGTGGGTAAAATAAATTGTTTGCAACCACTTATCTTAAAAAAGTATTATCATTCTTTTCAGTGTATGAATAATTTATCATGTAATCCATAAAAAAAATACTTTATCTGAACTTTAACAATACATGAGCATTTTAATGCATACTATAATTACAAGTACAACATTTTGGGAATATGTTTATGTAATATGATTATGTCAAGAGATTGTATGTAGTGTCAGAGGTAGATGAAATTTTATAAAACATGTTGGTTTTTATTATTTTATTTTATTTTAAGATAGTGAGCTGCCTTGCTGATTTTGCCTTCACAGACCCTTGTGAAAAATAATTACACTTTAGCATACTTATTATGGAAATAATACTTGAAAATAACATTCTTAAGTGTGAACTCAATGTAATGATTTTAGACACTCATTTTTTTTAATAAAACTGTATTATAATTTAAAATTAATATTAAATGCAGTTATATGAACTTCCAAGGTTTTGTTTTGACCCACTTGAGGAGGACTTTATATGTAATACTGTACATGTAATTTCATAATTACTTTTATTACACTTGAAATACTGAATGCACTGACAGGCATTTCTAGTAAACTAAAATATACTTTAATGCCATTCATATTGAAACTGTCATGTATTTAAACTTGATTGCCATTTCTACTGAAACTACTTTACATGCACTGTAGTGTTTTAGTCAACACATCAACATGTGTTGTGCTTCTTTATAGTACTGTGTCTTCAGTGTTCAGAAATGTACTTTTAAGATTTGAAGTTCACTACAAGTGCACATCTAGTACAACTAAGCACTTCAAAAAGAGAGCTATTTTTTCAGCATCCTTACCTAGATGAAACCTCCTGGAAAGCAACAGATATGAAACACTCTACATGCAGTAACTCCACATTGGAGACTTGATTGTAACCACAAGTGATGTTAGCATGTAGCTAATGATCAGCCTGTCAGTCACAAAGCAGAGCACAATGCTCTAATAAGCACAGCAATACATAACAAACACAAATATGGCACAAATACGCCATTTTGGATTTGTTTTCACTCAACATATGAAAGTTCATTCTGGCAATGCTTTCTTTTATCATTAAGATATCTTCATTCATGAAAATGCAAAGTGTCAATTAAAAAAATATTATAATGACTGATGGCAGAAATGATAAGATACATATGCTAGGATGCTAACTGAAGAGGAGTGCTAACTGTCTGACACACAAAGGTTTATGCAGCAGCCTACAGTATGTACTGGCAGACAGCAAGGCAGCTCAGTAGGATTTGGAACAGAGCCATTGACTTGACCGCTATATGAAATAAACAAACAGTTCATCATGCTCATTTTCTGTAAGGAACAAATCATTGTTTCTATGCGTAATGTGTCCTGGACACAGATTAGATGCAGTTTGTTTTAGGTTTTTTTTTGCACAGTAGAATATTCCTCCGCTGGGGAGTTTAATCCATGACTGGGTCTAGAAATACTGCCCTGGAAATTGGCCATATGGTTTGACAAAGTGAGGTTTCCCCTGAGTGATTGTGCGGCGTAGGAGTGTGAGGATGTTTTGCAGAAACACCTTTGAGTAGGTTGTGACATTACATGTCTCTAGATTCTGTGCCGAGAAATACAAATGGAGTGAGATTTCCAGACGTACGGAGACAGGGGTGCATAAGGTTGACCATATTCAGCCACTCAGTCGCTAATGGACAATTTATGTCAGGTAGACTAAAAAAGATGCGTCTGAACTCTAAAGTGCAAGTTTTGTCGGAAGAAAGAATTGACTTTTAAGACTAAAATGTCTATGTCTGAGTTAAGGGAAATTGGATGTAATGAATGCAGCACGTCTGTTGATGGTGGGCGTCCCAGAACACAATATATTATACAACCAAGGCAGCATTTACTGTGGCAAGATGGCCTCTCACTTTTCCCATTTATCCCTCTAGATGTATTGAGAAAAAAATAGCTACCACTTGCATCAGAGATAAAACATTAACTATGGCATAATGTAGATGAAATCATTCAGCTGTCATTTCTAATAGAAGGGCAGTGTTCAGCAGGATCCTTGGGAGGCGCCAACCTTATGACATCACAATGGTGTGTTTCGGTGAAAGCGAGAAATGGAGATCTCATTTCTTAAAACTTAGAAGTAGGGCAAACTGGACACTTCATTTATTTTCTGATGATGTCAATAATTCAAATGTAGCTGTGTATTCATAAGATAAAATTCAGACTATAATAATAATAATAATATATATTTTAATGTTTTATTAGTAGATTAAAATATTAATATATTACTGTGGGTGTGTGTGTGCATTATTAGTGTGTGTGTACAAATAATAATAATAATAATACATGAATAGTTATATGCATGTAAATATAAAATAATACAATATAATATTAATTATAAATGTATTTTATAATATAATATATCATAATATACAATGAACACATAATTTCTCTGTGTTATATATTTACATCATATATGTACAAATGTTTTTGTTTATATATTTATAAACATATTTTCAGATGTACATTCATATATTCAGAATTATAACCATATATTCAGATTTACATCTATATATTCACAATTTACATTTATATATTCAGACTTATAACTATTTATTCAGATTTACATTTATATATTCAGGCTTATAACTATATATTCAGATTTACTTCTATATATTCACAATTTATATTTATATATTGAAACTTATAACTATATATTCATATTTACATGTGTATATATTCAGAATTATAACTATATATTCAGATTAACATTTATATATTCAGGCTTATAACTATATATTCAGATTTACTTCTATATATTCACAATTTATATTTATATATTGAAACTTATAACTATATATTAGATTAGATTAGATTAGATTCAACTTTATTGTCATTGCACATGTAAGGTACAAGGCAACGAAATGCAGTTAGCATCTAACCAGAAGTGCAATAAGCAGAGGTACAGGATATACAGTGCCTACAATATGTTACATATGTACAGAAATATACAGATAAGGCAGTAGTACTATGGACATAATTTACAAGTTTGTAAATACTATCAGTATGATATACAGATGGGTGATATGAACATACTATACAGATGGGTTGTGCAGTAAATGTATGTACAGTAGTACTATGGACATAATTTACAAGTTTTTAAATACTATCAGTATGATATACAGATGGGTGATATGAACATACTATACAGATGGGTTGTGCAGTAAATGTATGTACACTATGAGCAAAAACTATGAAAATAATTACAAATGGATATGAATAAGCTATAAATTAAGATATATAAACACTAGTGCAATGAACATTGAAAGTGCATAGAAATAAAAATTTACAGTACATAGTAATCAGTGTAGATTGGTTGTTTTTTTGTTTCGTTTTTTTAATCGATTTAATGATGGGGAGGGGTGAAGAGTTTGTAGTGGTGTGTGAGGGGGGTATCATTGGGCAGAGTTTAGTAGGGAAACAGCTGTAGGGAAAAAGCTGTTCCTGAGTCTGCTTGTCCTTGATCGGAGGCTCCTGAAGCGCCTCCCAGAGGGCAGCAAGTTAAACAGTCTATGGTCAGGGTGAGAGGAGTCCTTAAGAATGCCGCGAGCTCGACGTAAACAGCGTTTTCTCTGGACGTCCTCAATGGCAGGGAGTGGTGTCCCTGTGATGCGTTGGGCGGTTTTCACCACCCTCTGTAGTGCCTTGCGGTCAGCAGCTGAGCAGTTCCCATACCAGACTGTGATGCAGTTGGTCAGGATGCTTTCAATTGCACACCGGTAGAAGTTCCGCTGGATGATTGGAGACAGGTGGTTCTTCTTCAGTGTCCTAAGGAAGAAGAGGCGTTGGTGAGCCTTCTTGACTAGGTTGGATGTGTTGGTGGTCCAGGTCAGGTCCTCCGAGATGTGGGTTCCCAGGAACTTGAAGCTGGAGACACGTTCAACAACCATCCCGTTAATGTGGATGGGGTCATGCGTTCCACTTTTCTTCTTCCTGAAGTCCACAATGAGTTCCTTTGTCTTGCTGGTGTTGAGGAGCAGGCTATTGTCAGCACACCATGCAGCCAGGTGCTGTACCTCCTCCCTGTAGGCAGTCTCATCGTTGTCTCTGATGAGGCCAATCACTGTGGTGTCGTCAGCAAACTTGATGATGGAGTTGGATCCATGCACAGGCCTGCAGTCATGGGTGTAGAGGGAGTAGAGAAATGGGCTCAGCACACAGCCCTGTGGTACGCCGGTGTTGAGTGTGATGGTGGTGGAGCAGGTGAGGCCTGACCTAACATGCTGAGGTCTGTTGGTCAGAAAGTCCATAATCCAGCTGCAAAGGGAGGTGTTAACACCCAAGTCTCCAAGTTTAGTGGTCAGCTTGGAGGGAATGACGGTGTTGAATGCTGAGCTGAAATCAACAAATAATATCCGTGCATATGTGTTGTTGTTTTCCAGGTGTGTGAGTACCGAGTGCAGTACTGTGCCTACTGCATCCTCAGTGCTTCTATTGCTTCTATAGGCAAATTGGTGTGGGTCCAGTGTGGGTGGGAGGCAGTTCTTGAGGTGTGCCAGGACCAGTCGCTCAAAGCACTTCATAACAATGGGTGTGAGTGCTACGGGGCGGTAGTCATTCAGGCACGTTGGGGAGGAGTGTTTCGGCACTGGCACAATGGATGTCGACTTAAAGCATGTTGGCACCATTGCTTGGGTGAGTGACAGGTTGAAAATGTCTGTGAAGACCCCTGCGAGCTGCTCTGCACATGTCCTGAGCACACGTCCAGGAATGCCGTCGGGGCCAGCAGCCTTGTATGCGTTGATCCGGCTCAATGCTGTGCAGACATCTGTGGAGGTGAGTTTGAGGGTCTGATGGTCTCCTGAGAGTGTGATCTTGGTGGCTGTCTCCTTGTTGTTGTTGTCAAAGCGAGCATAAAAGTCATTTAGCTCGTTAAGGAAGGAGACGTCTGTGACCGTTGGAGTGGAGTTGCATGGCTTGTAGTCACTGATGACCTGGATGCCCTGCCACATGCGCCGGGGGTCAGAGTTGGAAAAATGCTCCTCTACCTTTAGCTTGTAGCAGTGCTTGGCCTTCTTGATGCCCCTCTTCAGGTTAGCCCTGGATATGCTGTAGGCCTGAGCGTCATCTGATCTGAATATTCATATTTACATGTATATATTCAGAATTATAACTATATATTCAGATTTACATTTATATATTCAGGCTTATAACTATATATTCAGATTTACTTCTATATATTCACAATTTATATTTATATATTGAAACTTATAACTATATATTCATATTTACATGTATATATTCAGAATTATAACTGTATATTCAGATTTACATTTATATATTCAGATTTACGTCTATATATTCAGACAAAAGTCCAAAAGTTTGGAAACTGTTACATGATGTTCTGTTAGTTGTGTTTTGCCATGTCTTCCGCTGACCTAGTTTTCCTTAGTTGCCCTGATTAGTTAATTAGCTCCTCACCTGTATTTGTTTCCCCATGATTACGTTTAGTATTTAAAGCCTGTGTTCTCACATGTTGCTTTGTCTGCTATTATTTTGGATTTAAGTTTGGTTGTGCCCTTCTCAGTCAGTGATTTATTTAAAAGAACTCCTTTTGTATTCCTTTGTCGTGGTCTTTGTTTTTGCACACCAGACACCCCTAACTGAAACACCCTAGAAAAGTAGGATTTTGGACAATATTGGCACGAATCCTTTTTCATTTGTGATGATTTTGCATTGATAAGTGATAACAGAAAATGTGAAACCATATTTTATTACATAAACAGTTTATACATAGAAAAAACTAAAATTTTTTATTCATCTAAATATCCACCATTAGCAGCTATTACAGCTCTGCATAATCTGGGCATCCGAGCTGTCAGTTTATTCAAACATTGACTTTGAATTGGCAATCAATTGCTGAAGCTACAGTATTAAGGTGTGCTGACCCAAACATCTTTTAAAAACCTGGGCCAAGTTTAAACCAGTAACCAGGCATCACAGCTGGCAAAGGGGCATGTCTGACTTTGACAATGATAATGTCCAGTTACCTTAATGTATTTGCACCAAAAAACGATAAATATTTATGCTCTGATATCGTCCAAAACCACACTTTGCCAGGGGTGTTTCCAAACTTTTGGAGGGCAGTATATATATATATATATATATATATATATATATATATATATATATATATATATATATATATAGTAAACATTTTATAACATTGCATAATATAATATATAATAAATGTATAATGTAAATTAGTATATATTACACATATTTATTATTTACAAGGTTTATTTTTTTACAATTTACAAATATTTACAAATATTTTCTCTTATTTTACAATATTATCATTTAGTAAAATAATAATATTTAAAGAAATATATGATACAATTTAAATGTGTTGCTTTGTTTTATAATAAGAAAGTATATGTTTTATATATATATCATAATATTAAATATTTATAATTTGATATATTAATCATATATTTAAATGTGTGTAAAAATGTCAAAAATGTTTAATGTAATCAAATATGTTTAATAAGTAATACAAAATTAATATTAAATATATGTTTAAAAATACATGTAATGAATTTTTTTAAAGGGATATTTTGTTGTCAGTATAATTAGTTATTAGTTTTATGACATTTGTAGCTCAGCTGGTAATTGGGTCTCAAACTGAGTGTCTTGTAGCAAACAGGTCATGTACCTCTGGTGGGGTCATGCCATAAATTCTTATTATTATAAATGGGAATGCTAATGAATAATTTTCTTGAAATAAGATACACCTTTGACACATTTAGCCCAAGTGAAAATAATTATTGTATGTATAGTGATAATTGTACAGTCTACAACTTTTTTGTTTATAAAGTGAAAAGAAACTACCTGTCGGGAGTGTCAATCAATTCACAAGAAATTCCAGAAACGAACGTCACTTGCTAAAACATACCCATTAGAATTGAGCCAGTCTTTTATTTTATTAAAAAAAAAAAAATAATCACACACCATAAAAATTACATGTACAAAACTATAAGATCTTAAATTGATTTATGTACAGTTACAAAAGAAAATGGCAAAATAAAAAGTG
This sequence comes from Barbus barbus, assembly GCF_936440315.1. Classification (NCBI taxonomy): domain Eukaryota; kingdom Metazoa; phylum Chordata; class Actinopteri; order Cypriniformes; family Cyprinidae; genus Barbus; species Barbus barbus. The sequence continues at coordinate 20,230,645 of NC_136759.1, read as the reverse complement.
ACCAAACAACTCAAATTAACAGGTATACTTGTGCTCCCATTCGGGACTGTTGCTGCTTCTGCTGCCGTCTGTTTGTTGCTTTGAGTCCTTTAGGTTTGAGTTCTCACTGGACGAGAGGGTCACGACTGACACTATAAAGCCGGAGGAGATGCAGGAGGAGACGCAGAAGGGCAGATTGATGAAAGTGCAGAAAGCACAGATATGCTGTTTATTTTGTCCCATCTGAGTTTCCGCTCACTGGTGCAGTTTGCATGATTGAATGGGTGGAGGATGATGAATATCTAGAGAAAACAACAGGTAGAAACAAGATCAGACTCTTTGGCAGAAGGCGTGACGCTTCTAAAGAGATAAGTAAAGACTGCAGGTCCTGCCTAGTCATCGAGGAGCTAACATATACAATTCAGAAGAATGATCCGGTTCAATACAGTTTAAGCTCTGTAGACAGCGTTTGTGGCATAATAACAGCTATTTACTTGTACAGAAGTATATAGAGCAGTCGTGGAGGGTTGGTGTCTATCTATCCATCTATCATTCTATATATTATTCTATCATGTTATATTGCTCTAAATATCCATCTATTGTTGTCTATCCATCTATCACTCCATTGTTCTATCATCTATCATTCTATCTGTCATTCTCTTTATCTATATATTGTGATATCATTCTATCTACTGTTTAAACTATCCATCTATCATTCTATTTGTCCATTCATCATTCTATATTGTTCTATCTATCCATTTACTGTTCTGTGTATCCATCTATCATTCTATTGCTCTGTTTTTCCATCTATTGTTCTCTGTCTGTCTGTCTATCTATCTATCTATCTATCTATCTATCTATCTATCTATCTATCTATCTATCTATCTATCTGTCTGTCTGTCTGTCTGTCTGTCTGTCTGTCTGTCTGTCTGTCTGTCTGTCTGTCTGTCTGTCTGTCTATGCAAACACTTGTGCTGCTTAATATTTTGAAGTTCAAAATAACTTTGAAAGGAAAAACGTAAAATAACTTTTTTGCGGAAAAAAGTTTTAATTGTCTTTAAAAAAATTATTTTCACTCACCCCAAACTTTTGAGACAACAGTTTTAGCATTAAATTAATTAATTTTGTAAATTATATTTATGTATACAATCCACCAATATAACAAATATTGTTTTATTCACTTTTAACAATTACTCCACAATACACTGTGGATAACTGTGACTGTTCCCTTTACTTTAACAACTACAAAATAAATACACAAAAATGAAAGGGCATAGTCTAAAAACGTTATGCGGTGATCAACATTATGCCACAATTGCTGTGTACTGAGTTTACTTTACACTCAACCCGGTTCCTTCCTTTATAGCCTGAAGTGTTCAAAGACCAGAGGGAACGAGTGAAATTGGCTTTCATAAGTGGTGATTGTGACATCTAACATTACATTGATCTTATATGCATAAAGGAACAAAAGGAATGAACAGCAGTGCTGGCATCCTCTCAAATCTATGATGGTGGTCTTCTCTTTGGGCTTCTGGACCCTTTGGATGGGAGAAGAGCTGATATAAATGTTAATTTGTTGGCAGGAGTAGCAAATGGTGCCGCCAAGCTCTTTGGAAAGCTTGTGAGACCATGAAAGCAGCCGGGATTAGACAACATGTCTGCCAGTGACTCGACCCCATCCCTGTTCTGCTATTGTCAGATGCGTTCGCAGAGACCACCTTCAACACCTGGACAAAGACCTCCATCCACGTCCTGTTTCAGCAAACACTACAATCAGTCTCCCATCAAAACCTAAATGAACGGCCATCAATATTGATCTAAATATGTCACAACTGATTTATTTTTAGCTCGTTCCTGACAAAAGAAAATGCATCGACATGGATTTGGCCTCTAGAGCAGCCATATGTTCCAGCCAAGCGATGAGACAGATACTGGATGTTTCTCACCGCATGTGGGCTCCGAGATGGATCTGTCTGGAGCCTCGCGGCTCTAAATGACAACGAAGACGTGACAGTAGACTGAACACACAACCAAGAACATTCAAACACAGCTAAGATCAACAGCTCTGGGCATTTGCATATTAAGTGAAGTTTCTGTTTTTAATCTCAGACGTTTTCTCTTCTCGTAGGCAGGAAAAGCAGAATCGTTCCGGTGTTTAATCTTGTTAGGTGAGTGTGGCAACGTAAACAGACTACTTAAGAAATATGGGAATAAAAACAAAGAGAAAAGACATGCCTGTTGTTCCGGTGAGAGGACTATTTCAAGTAAAGAAAGAAGATAAGTAAACTTCAAACTACAATTGCATTGTGTCATAAAAGCCTGATCTTTCAGCCATATAAACGCTCGCCCCAAAATCTGTTCATAATTCATGACAATTAAGTCAGAAATTGTTATTTTCATTTGCCCTGAAGCTTCTCTTACTTTTAAAAATGTTTATACCAGTGTATTCAAATATGCACTGTACAAAAGTGTGAGGTCAGTAAGATAATATATGTATATTATTGAGTAAAGATGGATGGATGGATGGATGGATACAAACTAAACTAATCTAAACTAAACTAAAATAATGGCTGCAGAAAATTATTTGCATCACATAAATAAATTGCATTTAAAAAATACATTAAAATAAAGAACACAGTAATTTTAAATAATAATAATAATAATAATAATTTACTGTACCTTCGACGGCATTCAAAAAATGCAGCCTTGGTGACCATAAGAGATTCCCAAAAACATCTCTAAAACAAGCTCGCAAGACTATTCCATGCATAAATTAAACTGAAGTTCTACACTGAACTCCTAGATGAAATCTTTAGAGTAAACACATTCAATCTTCTATATCAGAAACCGAGGATGGCTTTCAGCACTCAGAGAATCTTATTACTTGGTTTGGCTGCCATTATAGCTTTCATTATGAGTTATATCTCCACACCTTGTTTCTCGTCAGCACTATTGATTATGCAATTAAATCCAGCCTGTCCATTAGATATCAAATAAAGGAGTCTTTCAATGAATTTTGCGCAAACCCAGGGGCAAACGGTGAATGACACTCATGCGTAAATCACAGAGGCTCTTTAATAAAACAGCAGTCTGTCATGCAAATGACGCACACGACGGCGACATCACTTTCCGAAAGAGAGAAAGAGACAGGTAAACTCCATATGAACTCTAATCATTTTATAACACCAAGACATTGATTTGTTTCATTTGTGCATGAAAGAGCATGTATGTGCATAGTATTTTATTCTGTACTGCATACACTTTTTATCATTTTTAAATGACAAACATATTTTAAAAATTGCTTAACTGTTAGTTACTATAGCATATGTGTTGCAATTTTACTGTAAAATACTTTTTTTAAAGTAAAAACTATGAATTACTATATGATTACAGTGAAAAATAGTAAAATGACAATCCCAGACATCCATGCATGACACACCATATTTTATTTAGATGATTTAAACAATATTGTGTTACCAGTATGTACATTGGGGTGTTTTGTTACAGTTTTTGTTATTTAGTTAATGTTTATTGCATTATTTTATTTATGTCATGTGCGTTACCTGGTGTCTTTGTTTTATGACCATGTGTGCATGTGTTTATATATACTATATATATATATATTGACCATAAATTATGGATATGCCACTTATTAACTCATCATGTGATGTTTTATTGTGCCACCTATATAATTATGATGGTTATCAGTAAGGTAAAAGAAAGACTTTGGTCTATCAGACTTTGGACATAGCCAGTGTTGGGTAAGTTACTTTCAAAAAGTAAATAATTACAGTTACTAATTATATCATCAATATTGTGTTTAAATTACTTTAGTAATTATGCTGTCTGAAAAGAAACTTAGTTACTCAATAAGTAACTTAATTATTCAAATCGCTAATTAGGCTACATCTTAAAATCCCTATAAGCTTTAATATAAATTAAACTCTTTATAATTTAAATTCGAGTCAAACATAGAATAGTTTAGTCGTCTTTCAAAAATGATGAAAATTAGATGAATCTTGATTTATCTATTCTTATATATTTTTTTTGTATCTAGGTGTGGGCGTTTGCGAGCAGGTGACTGCATATAATGAGCTCAGATACAGCAAAGACTGCACCTCGTTTTAGTTTCATACGGATTACATAATCAGAACATTCGTTTTCGATTTGAATTCGTTCATTTAAAAGTAGAAACTTCAAGCTTTCAGATGGGGTAAAGACTGTACCTTGCTTTACTTTCATAGGGATTACATAATCCCTATGAAAGTATGTGTGCAATCGCTTTCTTATGTTTCACCTTTGCTTTCGAAATCGATCACGTTCAGCAAGAAGGGGAGAGGATGGAAAGTGGGGGGCACAGTAACTTGGCACACTGATAGCTGATACTATCAATAGTAACCACACCAAATTTGGAGTCTCTAACTCAAACTCTCTAGCGCCACCACTTGTCCAGAATTTCACAATTTTTTAAGTTAATAACTTTTGAACCGTAAACCACAAAATTTAAATTATTTTTACCTCTGAATCCTTGGCTCAAGCCGAGTCGAATCAAGTTCAAAATTCAAAAATCATTAGGTTTAGTTTTCCCGTTATCTTCAATTGTTCGTAAAACCTACTTTTCGAACTCGTCCTAGACGGTTCGTCCGATTTTCACCAACATTTGCTCAGATCATCTACAGACCATACTGGCAAAAATGTATGGAATTCAAGTCGAATCATCCAATTCAAGTCGAATCATCCAAGCGTTCTCGAATACCACACTAACGAATTTGCCGAAAAGCACGCAAAAATGGATCTGAGGCTGTATCTCCGCAAGGGTTTGGCGTATTGAGACCAAACTTGGTGTGTATTATAATGAGCATGGTCTGAGTTTACCTGCAGTGTTTCGGCGCTGTGCCACCTAGTGGTCAGGAGATATGAAAAATGCATATTTTTGCTTATAACTTGTGAAATTCAAAATAAAAGTTCAAAGTTATTTTGAACACAGGATTAAAACTGGTCTCTTTAGATTCTGTGCATCAGTCCAACCATATCCAATTTTCCCATGTCAGCCATTTTGGGCGTCAGCCATGTTGAATTTTGTAGTAAAATGCTATATTTTATGAATGCATTGACGTATCGTTACGGAACTTGGTATGGGTCATCAGCACGAAGTCCTGAAGGAGCCTGAGAAGTTTGGAGCCAGCACCACCTAGTGGTAAAATCAGATAATCACATGCTGATAACTTTTGGTGTGGTCGACTTATTTTCCCCCAAGTTACCTTTTCAGACTCCTGAATCCTGGCCGAATCCAGCAATACCAAACTTGGCAGGTTTAGCCTAATGGTTTATGCTATGTTGCATTTTAGCACTTAAAAAACATTTACCAATATCTTAGAAACCGTTACTCCGATTGACACAAAACCAATTTGGAGACTTAGCATCCTGGCTATGCACTAATGCCAAATTGCCAAAATTTTGATAGTAATTTTGGCAATTATGCTAATAAACAAAATTGCTAATAAACTCAACAGTCAGTCACAAAAAAAAAATAAAAAAAATGTTTCATCTACTTACACACAAATATGTCTATAACTCCAAAACAAAATTAGATATTTTCACCAAATTGGACACACATATGTATGGGCACACTCTAAGGACACGTACAAACATTGGTGGGATTGTGCCTATGACGCTATAATTGAACAAAACATGAAATTGCATTGACTATAATGGAGTATTATGAGATAAAATGCTATATTTTACAAATGCATTGGTGTACCATTATGAAACGTTATATGTACCATGGGGACCATGACCTGATAGTACTCAAAAAGTTTTGAGACAGTGCCAATTTGTGGTCAAAAGTTACAATGAAATGTCAAATTAATGCTAATAGCTTTCTGTGAATTTTGCCTATTGTAATGAGACTGATATTAATAGATTCCTTGGGTCATGCTGAGAAAAGTCATACCAATGTTGCCGTAGTCAGCCAAACTTCCTCTCTGCCCTTTTGATTTTCTTTAAAAACCTACTTTGTCGAACTCCTCCTAGACCGTTGTTCCGATTTTCACCAAAATCGAATCATATCATATTCAGACCATGCTGACAAAAAGAATGGATTTCTTGTTGATAGACAAAACAGTTTTCACATACGACAACAACGAATTTGAGGCATGATGCCAAAATGACACTTGAGGCTGTATCTCTGCAATGCTTTGGTATATTGACACCAAACTCTGTGTGTGCCATTGTCACCTCACGCAGAACACACCACATCGATTTGATAACAGTGCCAACTGTTGGTCAAACGTGATAAGCCAATTAATCATATTACCAGAGGTTTATTTATGATTTTTCAGCCGTTTTGACTAAAATAATCCTAAATGGCTTCAATTACGAATTTCTGCAGTTGGTCTGATGCTCCATGCTATGCTTAGCTCCTCATTTTGCAGCTAGAGTCCTTGGCCCTGTCATTGCTGCTTGCAGCTATATTTATTATTATTATTATCACTAAATATATGATTATATCTGGTTATAAGTTGTAAAATATACAGACACCAGTATGGCATGCCATAATAAATAACTAGCTAAACTAAACTAAAGTAAAATGTACAATATTTTTTATATTGAATTTCTGGCAACCAGTTCTATGCTGCAAATTTTATTTATTTTTGATTGTTAATTTAATTTGCACTGAAGTTAAAATGCTAAAATAGTACAAATATGTTTAACCGATATCATATAGAAACCTGTTGCATTCAAATCAAACATGGAAGAAAATCTAATTTTGGTGAATAGGCACCAAAATGAGAAAAGTAAAAGTAAACCCAATGCAAACGTCAGTAATTAAGATAAGTTACACTGTTACTGGAATCTGAAACAATGTATAAATCCATGAGATATTATAATTTTGAATAACCCATCCATTTAACAATTCATCTGTCTCATGTGAAATGTAATAATTTTTTTTTTTATATTTTTTTTTCAAAGCTAAGCAGAAGCAATGCAGTGTGGGTATTATATCCTGCTACTAAATTCTGAAATAATTTTACAACCTTAAAATCCAGAGTGACCACCCCCGAAGAAAACAAGATGCATTTGGAGAAGTCAATGTGGGCGACCATTGAAATACATCCGGTTAATCTAAGCAGTAAGCAAATTCACATTTTCTCTGACCCTGTAAGGAAAGCATTTGGTCTCATTGAAAGGGCAAACTTGTGAGTCATTATTTGTTTCATTCACAAATTCTATTTGCCAGAAAGTGCACACTAACGGGTCTCCAAGAAACAAAACATTAGCAACAAAACCAGCACCGAACCGTTAATTTCGAAGAGTGCGGCTGTACTACATGATTAACAATGTTGTGGTAATTACTAATTAGAGAGTACTTATCTCAAAGAGGTGGAAGGTGGAACAAAAAATTAAGGTATCAACAAACATTGCCTCTGTTGAGGAGACAGAGGCCAGATAACATCGCCACAGACTCTTTCAACACCGCGTTCACAGACAAAACAACAACAATCACAAGAACAGCTCATTAAACCAGCAGAAAAACATGCTGTTGTCTATAAAATATACTTTTTAAGTTTTCAGTATCTGCTAAACATTGTTGTAAATAAACAGATATCAGTACAGACACACTCATTTTCCAAGACATGTTTCATGTCTTTGCCTTGAGGTAACCGGTCAAACCAAATCTGAGATTAATGCATTTATCATCCTTATATAATTAATCATTATGTATCAATATTTTGTTAATGTAATTTCTGTTTTAATGGTATTTATGTGATTAAATGGCAAATAAGCTATCCGAATGGACAACCAACATGAGAGTCTGTGGCAGCAAAATGTGTTGAGTGAGTTTATCGCTGTGTCATCGGCGTGGAGAAGTGATTAGTCACGTAATGATTTTTTAATTGGTGAAGAAATGAAGCTTGACAAGTCAAAATGAAATGCTAAGTGTGGCAAAGGGGTGCCAACAACTAAAATACTGTGTAATTGCAGTTCAGTTGGACTATTTTTAAAATTATAACAACTTAGATGCACCACTGAGAGAAGAAAGTCTGAAATAACAGAGTTGGAAAGCTCAGTCATCGTTTAATTGAGCCAAAAGTCATCTGTGCTCTGCTGAAAACAGAGTGGGGATCTTTAAAGTCATTCTACTCTTTCAAAATGTCTGGATGAAGAATTAAATGCAATCAGTAACTGAAACATAATGAAACTAGTGCCTTTTTCATTATCCAAAGATGTCATTTTAGCAATTAAAGACTGTCTTAATGTGTTTTTAAATTGCATTGTCAACTATAAGATGTACAGATACATCTAAAAAAATTTGAATATCGTGAAAAAGGTCAATATTTTTTGTCACTCATTTCAGAAAGTGAGATCCATATATAGATCCCGGCCTTCAGGTCATCTGCATTGTTGGAAAGTCAAATGCAAAATTGACTTTCATCTGAAAAGAGGACTTTGGACCACTGAGCAACAGTCCAGTTATTTTTCTCCACAGCCCAGGTAAGACGCTTCTGGCGTTGTCTCTGGTTCAGAAGTGGCTTGGTAGCCCTTTTCCTGAAGACTTCTGAGTGTGGTGACTCTTGATGCACTGACTCCAGCTTCAGTCCACTCCTTGTGAAGCTCTCCCAAGTGTTTGAATCCCTGTTGCTTGTGCACCTTTTCCTACCCAAATTCTTCCTTCCAGTCAACTTTGCATTTAATATGCTTTGATACAGCACTCTGTGACTTACCCTCTTTGTAGAAGGCGTCAATGTTCGTCTTCTGGATCATTGCCAAGTTAGCAGTCTTCCCCATTATAGTGCTTTCAAAGAACAAGATATACCCAGAATTTATACTGTAGGGATGGTCATTAATTGAAACTCAAATGTAAATATTCTAATATTTTGATATACAGATTTTTGACTTTCATGAGCTGTAAGCTTTTTTAAAAAAAAAAAAAAAAAAAAACTTTTGAAATTTTACTTTATATGTATTGAATCTAAAGTACATGAAAGTTTCCCTTTTTTAAATAAGTTATAAGAGAAAATTAATTTTTTCACGATATTCTATTTTTTTTTTAAATGTACCTGTACCACACACACACACACACAGAGAGACTGTAAAAAAACGATAGAAAAAAATATTTAAAAAATATTTTCTAGATAGATAGATTAAGCCTTGTTTGTGAGTACATGAAATACAGACTTTTGTAGCCTATATTTTTATTTAATTTATTAGTTAAGTTACATTTTCTGTATACTTTTATTTTAGCACTAATAATAAAGTCAAATAATTATATGTGAGAGAGTCAGTGGTAAACAATATAAATGTGTTCCTATTGGTCATTGTTAGAGGAACACAGGCTTAGCCTGACAGCTAACCTACCCCAGACCAGGGGTATGTTTCCCAAAAGCAACTATAGTCACAAGTTTCCTCATTGCCAATACAATTCAATGGAAATCTATCTATGCTTCATTGCTTAATAAAACTATTTATTTATTTAAGAAAAAAAAAATCAATAATAATAAATAAATAAATACAAATCTTACTGAACCCAGAGTTAGAACAGTGGTGTATAATTTATGGCAAAGCTGAAGTATATTGGACATGACTCACTCAGCTACTCCGGGCGATCATCGCAGAGGCCTGATGATCTATATGTTGATACGTTCATCTGTGGTCTGCAGCTTACACCTGCTAAATATCACAGAGACAAATCTCAGGATGACACCTGACAGCTGGATTTGATTAATAGCTTCGAGCACTGAAACAGGACAATAAACAACTCAATCCATCTTAACTTTGCATTTCACTTTGCCCCGTCGAACTTTTAACTGCTCTCGTTTCTCAAAGTCATGGAAAGCAGAAGCTTTGATTTTGGGATCAATAGCCGCGTGAAGCACCAATCGTTGGCGTGTCAATTTTTCCTTGTCAGCTCCTTTAACTGGCAGACTTTTGAACAGAGTTCCACTGATTGCATATGACGTCGGCATCAAATAATTGTCTGGGGTCACAGACACCACGATCACACACAAATTCATATTTATATAATATATAATATTATATTATATATAATAATATATATATTTATATAATATGTCATGAAGTGAGCTGCAACTTAATTGGTTGCTTAAGTTTTTGAGAGCCGTTTATTCTCTGACAACAAATACCTGAAATAAAACAACGAATGTGCCTCCGGGAACATCCGTATCTTTGTTTATGAGCTACTCGTATGAATCGTCCGATGTCTGAGTGCGTAACATTCCCTTGTGCATTGCTTTGCGTGCAACAGCCTGTTCATTTCTTTGGCATGCTCTGTCAACCCTCTCTTCTGATGTCACAAGGCATTGTGGGGGAATTTTTAGCAACAGTTAAAACCACAGAAAAACAATATCAGTGTGATCAATTATTCATGAGACCGTTGCTGTTTCTGAGCTTGAATACAGTCCACATATCCACTGTGTAACAACTATGCTGTTTAGTCACATTGTAGTGAAAATTGTGCATGGCTCCTTTATAACCTGTGCTTGACATCTAGCCTCGAACAAACTTACATACTTGGCATTTACTATGGCCTTATGTTGGCATTTGTTTGCAGTCTGAGGTGATACTTATAGATGAAAGGTACTGATTTTGCAACACAGCCAAGTGAATTATATTTCCACATGAGTGATTGTGAGTGGAGCATCTGATATATGAAGCTGAGCTGCAAGACATTAGCTGATAACCTCAGGACAGACACAGCAATGTCAACACAAGAGCCGAGTGCTTGCTAATCACTGATTCTCATCTCATTTGAGCGAGCAAGCCTATATATTTCTGAATATATGAGCCAATGTTGACTGTTTCATAAAATATGTTTAGGAACATTTCTGGTCACCAAAGAACACAAAAATTGATGCATAGATAATATAATATAATATAATATAATATAATATAATATAATATAATATAATATAATATAATATAATATAATATAATGTAATGTAATGTATAATGTAATATAATATAATTAAAACAACTTTGTGTTACACTGATTTTATGGTATATACTTGCCTTCGTTAAGTTATTTTATTAACAATAATAAAAAATAAAAAATAAAAATAATAATCTTAGCAAGAAATAAGTAATTAAAATATATTTAAAATATGACAACTTTGTTTTTTATTTGTTAATTTGGAGATTCATTGTGAAAATGTATTTATGATTACAAATAGTCATGTTAGGTGTGATTAATTGTTATTAATTATAGAATTTGGGGAAGTCGTGGCATAATGGTTAGATAGTCGGACTCGTAATCCAAAGGTTGTGGGTTCGAGTCTCGGGCCGGAAGGGATTGTAGGTGGGGGAGTGAATGTCCAGCGCTCTCTCCACCCTCAATACCCCTTGAGCAAGACACCGAACCCCCAACTGCTCCCCGGGCGCCGCAGCATAAATGGCTGCCCACTGCTCCGGGTGTGTGTTCACTGCTGTGTGTGTGTTCACTGCTGTGTGTGTGCACGTTGGATGGGTTAAATGCAGAGCACAAATTCCGAGTATGGGTCACCATACTTGGCAGTATGTCACTACACTAAATAATTATTTTATTGTATTGTATTTTTTTATTTATTTATTTATAAAGCACTTTACAGGCTACAATTTTAAGGCTATCATTTTATGCAATATTGTAATCACAGAATTGTATAGTACACAGTACATTTTATAGTATTATTATTATTATTATTATTTTCAATTTATTGAAAGCACCAACATTTTTTATTAATTTGTTTATTTGTTTTTAATGATTGATTGATTTGATTGATTGATTGATTGATTGATTGATTGATTGATTGATTGATTGATTGATTGATTGATTGATTGATTGATCTGTTCCTTTGTGTGTTTGTTTATTTATTTTTTCTCAGCAAGGCTGTATTTATTTAAAAAATTAAATACAGTGTAATACTATTTTGAAATATTATTGTTTTAATTAAAAATAACTGATTCTATTTTAATATATTTTAAAGTGCTATTCATTTCTGTGATGGCAAAGCTGATTTTTTTTAAATCAAGTTAATCAAATCAATATAATATAATATAGTTTGAATAATATGAACAAACATAATAGAATGTTTAAAAACACTAATGTACATTCACACATTTAAAAGTGAACTGCGGTATACTATTGGAATATATGCACATACAAACAGGCTGTAATTGGAAGAATTACAATACATTTAAATGCTATAATGTTTATGTATGATGAGGCTGATGTCAAGTACAAAAGCATTAATAAATATTTTTCTATATATAATAATTTTCTATATAATTTCAATGACAAAACCTTTTCAAAACAATCAAACTGTTTGCATTTTGATTTATTGCATCTTGATAGAATATGTTGTAATACTACCCAATGTTTGCTTTAGCAGGTAGAGACACATCAAGGTGAGTGTTCTCTATAGAACACATGTATACTCACCCCTTCAGTGAAGTATCGTTCTTCAACCCAGACCGTCCAGTAAACAATGCATACTGTAGTCTGCAGCATACACATAGACAGTCCCGGCCATGGGGATGTAAAAGGCAATATGTTCTAAAAGCCAGCGATAGAGAACAATTGGTGTGCTCCGTTTCCATTGGTTGCAGTAGTGGATTAAGTCCTCAAATATGTCCCGTAGGAAACAGTTGGATAGTCCTTGGAATACAGTGTGAAGAGTGAATGCTCAGGGGAGAAAGCCCAGTAGGGGTTCAGACAAATTATTCCATATTCCTCCCCATAATCAGATGACCTGGCCAGCTCTGGGACGGGTTGAAAACAGAGAGAGAGCGAGAGAGAGGCCAATGATAAACAAAACACTCTCAAAAGCCAAATTAAGTGCAGATGTCTCAGCTGTTAGTGCAGATTTTTTGGAAATACAAGCCCGAATAGTAAACAAGTGCATCTGTCACACTACACAGAACTGAGATGAAACAGCTGTCATATGCACCAGACAGGACTGCCGAAACTACACCAGTACCAGTGTAAAAAAAATAAACAATAAAATACTGTATGTATATTTGTTTTGTGCCGGACAACATCCCAGTCTTACACTTTCATCTCAGGGTGCTTTCTTTTTTCCATAAAAATTACTTTTTTTTATGGCTGTTTTGAGCAAAGATCAGTTAAAAATGATAATTTACACAATAAATAAATGACAAAATACATTAAATGAACTGTAAAATTCTTCTATTATATTACTTGCAGGTAATATAATACTAATGAAACAACAGAAAACTTAAAACAGTGTACTTAGAGTACATTTTCACGATTATGTTTCTCAATGCACTTAAGGGATAGTAACCCAAAAATTTAATTTCTGTCATAATTTATTCACCCAAAACCTGCATTAATTTCGTTCTTCTGCCAAACGTAAAAGAAGATACAAACCCGATTCCAAAAAAGTTGGGACACTGTAAAAATTGTGAATAAAAACAGAATGCAATGATGTGGAAGTTTCAAATTTCAATATTTTATTCAGAATACAACATAGATGACATATCAAATGTTTAAACTGAGAAAATTTATAATTTTAAGGGAAAAATAAGTTGGGACAAGGCCATGTTTACCACTGTGTGGCATCCCCTCTTCTTTTTATAACAGTCTGCAAACGTCTGGGGACTGAGGAGACAAGTTGCTCAAGTTTAGGAATAGGAATGTTGTCCCATTCTTGTCTAATACAGGCTTCTAGTTGCTCAACTGTCTTAGGTCTTCTTTGTCGCATCTTCCTCTTTATGATGCGCCAAATGTTTTCTATTGGTTAAAAGTCTGGACTGCAGGCTGGCCATTTCAGTACCCGGATTCTCCTTCTACGCAGCCATGATGTTGTAATTGATGCAGTATGTGGTCTGGCATTGTCATGTTGGAAAATGCAAGGTCTTCCCTGAAAGAGACAACGTCTGGATGGGAGCATATGTTGTTCTAGAACTTGGATATACCTTTCAGCATTGATGGTGCCTTTCCAGATGTGTAAGCTGCCCATGCCACACACACTCATGCAACCCCATACCATCAGAGATGCAGGCTTCTGAACTGAGCGCTGATAACAACTTGGGTTGTCCTTGTCCTCTTTAGTCCGGTTGACATGGCGTCCCAATTTTCCAAAAAGAACTTCAAGTTTTGATTCGTCTGACCACAGAACAGTTTTCCACTTTGCCACAGTCCATTTTAAATAAGCCTTGTCCCAGAGAAAACGCCTGCGCTTCTGGATCATGTTTAGATATGGCTTCTTTTTTGACCTATAGAGTTTTAGCCGGCAACGGCGAATGGCACGGTGGATTGTGTTCACCGACAATGTTTTCTGGAAGTATTCCTGAGCCCATGTTGTGATTTCCATTACAGTAGCATTCCTGTATGTGATGCAGTGTCGTCTAAGGGCCCGAAGATCACTGGCATCCAGTATGGTTTTCCGGCCTTGACCCTTACGCACAGAGATTGTTCCAGATTCTCTGAATCTTTGGATGATATTATGCACTGTAGATGATGATAACTTCAAACTCTTTGCAATTTTTCTCTGAGAAACTCCTTTCTGATATTGCTCCACTATTTTTGGCCGCAGCATTGGGGGAATTGGTGATCCTCTTGCCATCTTGACTTCTGAGAGACACTGCCACTCTGAGAGGCTCTTTTTATACCCAATCATGTTGCCAATTGACCTAATAAGTTGCAAATTGGTCCTCCAGCTGTTCCTTATATGTACATTTGACTTTTCCGGCCTCTTATTGCTACCTGTCCCAACTTTTTTGGAATGTGTAGCTCTCATGAAATCCAAAATGAGCCAATATTTGCCATGACATTTCAAAATGTCTCACTTTCAACATTTGATATGTTATCTATATTCTATTGTGAATAAAATATAAGTTTATGAGATTTGTAAATTATTGCATTCCTTTTTTATTCGTAATTTGTACAGTGTCCAAACTTTTTTGGAATCGGGTTTGTATTTGGAAAATACTGGTAACTTAACAGTTGATGGACCCCATTGAAAATTACTGTAGAAGTCAATGTGGACCAGCAAATTTTTGGTTACACACATTCTTCAAAATATTTGATTTATAATAATGTCAAATGCAAAGTAAAAGTACCGTTTTCTCACATGATTGATTGATTGATTGATTTCATTTCTGTTTTTTTATTTAATATTTTGAATTTTTAGGAGATTTTAGTGTATACAAAAATACTCTTTTAAAAAACTATATGAAATATATATTTTCCAAAACATGTTTTTCTCTAAAACAACAAGAAAATCAAAGCCATGAATCATGAAACAAGTTGTGTTCCGTATTTGAAGTTGATATCTGAAAAAAAAAAGCTTTCAGAAAGATTTTGTTTCAATGAAATTTGTGCCCCATTATTTATTTATTTATTTGTATTATTATTATTTTTTTTTCTGGTCCTAAGAGCACCAGAGTGTTAAATCATGTTTTAATAATCTTTCATTGTGCTTTTAAAAAGTATACTTATTTTGATGTGTTGATTAACATACTAAAGCAACTGTAAATTAACTGATTATAATTATTTACAATTAAGTTAAATTTGGTTAATAAATTTTTTTTAATGATAATTTCCCCAAAAAATCATTAACACTACATAAAATCCCACATGACAGATAACTTCAGAAGAATGAAAACAAGAGATGGCATTACTCTTTAGGTTTGATGGCTGTCTCTTGCGGGACAGCGGAAGGAGTCATCAAATTTTAAAGTCGCTCCAATCTCGTTGAACCTTCTTCTCGTCGCTGACCTGTGGGCTTGATGTGTCTGGGGAAGAAAGAAACACAGCGGTGAGGGATGGGTTGGACTGTGTTAGTGACAGCACCGATGGCAATGTGCTGGAGGAGGTGAAGGACAGCAGCCTGTCTGTGGCAGCAGAGTGACTATAATGAGTCAAAGAACAGATAAATATGAGATAGCGAATCAGCTGATCATAAATACAAAACAAACATGATAAGGTGATCAGGAAGCAGAGTAATCATAATACGATATGAAAATATTAGCAGTTGATACCGATACTAATGAAATGGCATTTTTATTGCATTTATTCAATAGCTACTTAGCAATTAATAACTAAATAAATAAACAGACCTGACTATTGTAAAAAAAAAAAAAAATAAAAAAAAATAAATAAATAAAAATAACTTAGCTAAAAAATATGTTTATAAAAATGTAATTGCAGGTAATAAAATATTAAAGAAATAAACGGAAACTTTAGTGCACTTAAAAATAGTATTTTTTAAGTGTGTTACTCAATGTTACAATTTTTTACATCAATTTGTGTACATCAATTTATACAAACAAAACTAATATTTATGGGTTGGATCAGGTAGAAGTGGCTCTTAAAGGTAACAACTGCAGGTTACCACTATGATAAGAGAAATAAGGTTAGCACAACACAGAAACACAGGTCAAATATATTGCATAATGGTCATTATATACAACAGAATTTCACTCCACAATGCTGCAGCTGACCAATCATGATGAAGTATTCCAGAGAGCCATGTAATCCTGACTCTTATGCAGTAGCAAGGGAAAACACATTCTGTGCTGGTACAAAGCCTTTTTGATTTACAACGAGCAAACGTCTTTCAGATGTCAAGATCTGACAGGACTGTAGCTGTTCAACTAATCAGCAAACTGTTTGTTGCACATGAGGAATAAATACTATTCCATACACAGACTCCTCTGATGTG
Organism: Barbus barbus; assembly: GCF_936440315.1. Lineage (NCBI taxonomy): Eukaryota > Metazoa > Chordata > Actinopteri > Cypriniformes > Cyprinidae > Barbus > Barbus barbus. The sequence goes on along the minus strand of NC_136759.1, from coordinate 20,213,984 downwards.
TTATGTAATATACAAAGCCATCTCTTATGACTACATGTTGTTTATCGACAGTGTGTTGGTGGGATGCCATTTTTGGATCAGCAGCTATACAGAAATGCAATTCTGTGAGGTAATTGTTGGCACTTTTCATGAATCCATTGTTTGTTTGCATATACATATATGTATATGTATGTATGTATGTATGTATATATATATATATATATATATATATATATATATATATATATATATATATATATGTATGTGTGTGTGTGTGTGTGTGTGTGTGTGTGTGTGTATATATATATATATATATATATATATATATATATATATATATATATATATATATATATATATATAAACCAGCTTAAATGCACAAAAAACATTAGTTTAATCTACTGAGGTTCCCTGTGGCAGACACTCTTCAGTGTCATATGTTCCTCCAGAAATCATTCTAATATGCTGTTTTGCTGTCTAATTATTATCAGTAATTATTTGTGATCAATTAGCCTACTGTATTACTAATGGTTTTCATTATCATCAATACTGAAAACTGTTATCACTTAATATTTTTTAAAGAACAGCATTCATATTAAATATACATAACTGTCACTTAACTCAACTTAATGCGACTTTGTTGAATACAAGTATTAAGTTATACATATATTAATATTACCCTTGACTAAATGGTAATGTATCACATTTTCCATAAAAATATGAAGCAGGACAACTGTTTTCAACATTGATAATAATATTCAGAAATGTTTCTTGAGCAGAAAATCAGCATATTAGAATGATTTCTGAAGGAACATTAGAAAGGCACCATAAAAAAAACAGTCCACATTCTGCACTAAATCCACTAAATTCGTAAAGTCTTTTAAGCAGAGCATTGTGTCATATGGGCTGACATTATGGTGGGTATTTAACATTTGTGATATTAAACTGTCCCTCTAAAAGAGATGTGTAAAAATCCTTCTAAATTTATTTGTCACATAAACCAGAAAAGACTAATTATAATGTAAAAAAAGTATGACAGTCATTCATTAATTTTAATGATAATAATTTCAATAATAATGTTAGCCGGTGGGTTTATGGTGTGGTGTGATGTGGACCGGGTGTGGTGGGCCGCTCTGTACCAGAAAGTCCAGGGCCACTTTTTAGCCCCAGTCCGCCCCTGGAGGTTCCCAATGAACATTTTATGAAAGTTATGTCTCTCATTTCACTGGCCATTAACTGAAAAGAAAAGACCGTATTTCAGGTCCTGAAAAAGTTCCTGTCTGAGCCATCATGCTCCTTCAGATATAATACTATTTAATTCACATCCTGTGCTAACTTAGTTGACTAATGATTACTTTTAATTCACGGCCATTAGGTGCCTGGGTGACTGACGGGATCAGGAGAATCATGGAAGTTCACCCTTCTGCATCAGCAGCTCTTGACTGAATGGACTTTATCGATTTAATGATTTAAGGATGAGGTCTTCTTGAATTCAATGAGCATTCATCTAGAAACTGCAATTACCTGATTGGACCCATAAATCTAAATTCCACAAAGGAAAAGCTCTTTAAGGAATACCCGGACGTGGCCCATTGAATCAAGTGAATAGCTCTATTCCTGGCAATTACAAGAGTCTATATAGATGCACTCGGAGCAGCTGTAAGGTGCCTAGGCATTGTTAAAAGCCTACTGTTGCAAGGTTATGTGAATGTGCAATTGCCTGCAAGCAACCTTAAGCGTTTTAAATCACACAAGTGATTTGCCTTTGGTTTTAATAAAACGTTCTTTTTTGTACTTGCTTAACTTTTTTTTAGCTGTACTTTACAGTGAAAAACCATTTGGTAGTTATACTTTCCATTACTGTTTTCCCAAAAGTGAAAATTTGCTAAATTATACTCAACCTCGGGCCCTTCAAGATGTAGATGAGTTTGTTTCTTCATCAAAACAGATTTGGAAAAATTTAGCATTGCATCAGTCTTTCACCAATTGATCCTCTGCAGTGAATGGGTGCCATCAGAATGAGAACTGATTAAAAAAAAAACATCGCAATAATAACACAAGTAATCCAATTTCAGTCCATTAGTTAATATATTATGAAGCAAAAAGATGTGTGTTGATAAGAAACAAATCCATTATTAAGATATATTTTAAATTATTATTATCATTTCATCATATCATTCTTTCCAGCTAAAATACAAGTCCATAATCCATAATATTGCTTTCCGCAGTGAAAAAGTTGTCACATCTGAATCAGTAGATAAATATGCACATATCAAAGGATTTGTTTCTTACAAACACGCAGATTTTTACTTCACATTATGCAAATTGATGGACTAGAGTTGTGTGGATTACTTGTGGATTATTATGATGTTTTTATCAGTTTTTTGGATTCTGACGGCACCCATTCACTTCATAGGATCCATTGGTGAGCAAGTGATATAATGCTACATTTCTCCAAATCTTTTCACAGGAAGAAACAAACTCATCCACATCTTGGATTGCGTGAGGGGGAGTAAATTTTCAGCAAATGTTTATTTTTGGGTGAATTTGTCATTGAAGACAACACCGAGGAAAAAAAAAAAAAGTAATAATGTAATAATAAAATGAAATAATTTTTACTCAATTGCTACAAAATTTTACAAACATACTCCAATTATCTGTCTTCAAAGAAAAATGAGTGTACATACCTCCTGGTGTGTCTGTGCTTGTACCCTCTTTGGAAGACAGAGAAGGCCGTCTCCTGAGCTCTATACAAGTCCTGGAATGGTGCTTTTGTGTGGGGGACACTATGTCCTCGGAGATCATGTCTGATATCTGCACAGTTGTCTCAGAGTCTGTGACCAGCACCATGGCAGTGGAGTCTTTTAAACTAGTGGCGGCCCTGGCAGCCCCCCCTAAACCCGCTCCCGTGGCCTCCTCGCCCTCCATGATTTTGGAGCTGGAGCACGGGACCTGCCCCGCCGCTTGCCCCCCATTGGTCTGCGAACGCACGTTTGTCATTGCGGTCCCCTTTCCAGAATCTGCCCCATGATGGCTGTAGACTTTATACCGGATCATGAGGATGATGATAAAAACGAGAACGGAGGCCACGATGATTCCTCCGATGATGATAATCATGGTGCCACCCAGGAAGTGGCTGCGGAGCGACTGGCACTGGCTGTACTCCGTCTCTGTGACGAATGAGACGCAGCCCACCTGGCGCGTGGCGGTCAGCGAGGTCATGCCATCATCGTAGACGGCCAGAACGCACAGGTCGTACTCCCGTCCGGATACGAGGTCTCGCACCAGGAAGTCGTAACTCGTGGAGGGAATCATTCTGCAAGACAGGCAGGGCAGAGTTGAACGTTATCATGTATTCCTCTGATAATACATGAATATAATTAAGATTACACTCAGCCGGCATGTGCATGTATTATCTATGGCCACATGATCACTGTACAGAAATGTATTTAATTATAATTCTGAATATCATGGACATTAAGTAAATTCTGATTAATTAATATAATAAATATCATACTACAATGTAATTTCTAGCCATTGAAGAACTATTTCCCATCATGAAAAGTCCAGGGAAAAATGTAGTCTTTATTATAAAGCTCCATCAACATAACTAATGTCAATACACAAGACATTATTGATTTCTAGTGAAATTTACAGCATGAATAAGGTGTGCTGTAAGTGCAATGGGTGAAGTGTTAATATATAAACAGTATAGTAAATGCATCTTTTAGTGATGTTAGAGTGGAAAATCTATTTTAATACCATTTTGATGTTTTGTTAAATATTTATTTATTTGAAATGCACAATTTGTATTTTTTTACCCTTTTATTCATCAGTGTATGTAAAAAAAAAAAAAAATTATAAAAAAAATATATATATATATATAAAATAAAAATAATACAAAAATATATATTATTATTATTAGTAGTAGTAGTAGTAGTAGTAGTAATATTAGTATTATTATAGGATAATATTAAATATGAATACAATCTAAATTGACTTGTTTTATTTATTGTAGCAGTTTTTGTAATTGTAGCACTATAAATAAATAAATAAATAAAATATGATAGCACTTTATTTTAAGGACCAATTGTCAGTATTAACTACCTGCTTATTAGCATGCATATTACTAGCATATATAAAAAATATATGTTTATTAGTACTTATAAAGCACATATTAATGTCTTATTCTGCATGACCATATTTTAGATCTCATAATCCTCCCCATACCTGAACTTAACAACTATCTTACAAACTAGCAATAAGCAGTAAATTAGGAGTTTATTGAGGGTAGGCTCTTAATTAATAGTGAATATGTGTTCCCTATTCTAAAGTGTTACCAAACATATTTGAATTATTATAATTAGTAGTAGTAGTAGTAGTAGTAGTATTTAAATTCTACAATTTATACGAATATATCTATAACTTATTTTATTTTATTGTAGCACAATTGTATCAGCCACTGCCCTAAGATCACAAGAAATAACTTTATTTTAACTTTTATTTTATTATTACTTGAGCAATTACTGGGGCAATATGGAAAATACATTATTTTGAGATATAAATTTATCTCATCCGCACCTTCATTTTCTATAGATGAAGTAAACACATGACTATTACGTTGTACTTTCCAAATTTACAATGATCAGAGACTATATTTAATATGCAACATTATCCTGAGAGTTGACAATGAGGAAGAAGTGATTTTCCTTTAAGCAAATGGTGGAAGATCTTGCTGCAATTAAATCTGCATTAACTATTCTATTGCTTCAAATGACCATTAGAAAAGTCATTAAGGGTAACAGAAAATTGACCATTTGTCAAACCAAACACTTTTGTGAACGGCTCGACTACAATGATGAGAGAGATTTTCCAGAACTATGGTCCTCATAATGCAGAACTCAACACTCATAAGCTTCAGTTCAGAATAAAAAGCTTGGTGCTTTTTAATCTGTACATTTTCCACACACTAATGCTGTCCATAATAACCCTGCATATCATGACTGAGCACCATACAGACTATCCATTACTTTAAAAAAGATAATCTCAGTGTAAATGCATAGATATTAATATAAGATCTGTATACACTGCATTTCATTGAACATTAAATGTAGAAATGCATTTCAAGTGACATTTTAGGATTAAATGTATAATCTTATGGCAGATTATTTAGGATTGGGCTGGGGTTACAGTACTACTGGTAAAAATATGAATGCTAAAATGCAAAATATAGGTGTGCTGGTCATAAAACACTGGAAATCTGCTGGTAAAAAAAAAAAAAAAAAAGGTTTTGAACTCGTGCACAATTTGAACTGTTGAACCAGAGAGCAGAAAAACATATCCAGCCTTTAATTCCACGGAGGTGAAAAGTCAGGCTGGAAGATGTTTTTTTGCTTCCATACCTTTTTCATTTAAATATTGTGGTTTTATATATATGGGTCATGCAGTAAAGCAAACCTCATGTTTTTTTCAAACATCTATGCTGTTATTTTTTCCCCTCTGGAACACAAAAGCAAATGTTACACCGTTCCTGCCATAAAAGCCCCAAACAAGCCAAAAAGCATTATATAAATGGTCCATATACACTATATTCCAAATCATACGATAGCTTTATGAGAGAAAAAGCCTGAAAATTCAAGTCGTGGAACAGTCTGTGGTGCTTTTATGGCGTTGTCTGTCTTTTTTTTTTTTTGGAACTTGACAGACCCTATGTCACATTCTGTCAGTGTTTGGTGTTGCGTAACACTTATCGGTTTAACAACATGAACATGAAAGTGAATAAATAACAGAATTCTTCATGATTGGGTGAACAATCACTTTAAAGCCTATGTCAGATTTCATTAAAAATAAATAAATTGAGAAATCTCTTCATGATGTTACAATGTGGCAAAGGAGACGGTTGCAACTTCTGGTTATTGATTTTAAAGCCATCTCTGAAGTGCTGTCATTTGCGTCCTGCCTTCTGTTCATTCAACAAGAAACCGCTTTATTTTTCCCCCCGCTGAAGATGACATGCGTCAGATCCTTCTGCACCTTAATTCATTACTCAAACACACTTCATTTGCATACCGTCAAGGGCCTTTTCTTTCTGTATGATATTAGGGCCACCAGTGAAGTCTGGAGTTATTACAGAGGTATTCCAGACCATCAAAGACCATTGAAAAATAGCTTTCAGGAGAAAAGTGCTGCTAATAAAGAAACACAAAGATAATACAATAGAGGACTTTGTGCAGCTGCGGCACAATAATAAAAATAAAAAACGTTCGAATTAAAAGACCCATAATTTAGTGAACAGCTGAGAATCCTTTTCTCTCTGGTGCCACACAAATCAAAGCCGGTCTCTATTTATGCAGTGCGGTGTTTATTGTTGTCATATTCGATTCTGTTGAAACCTCAACAGTACTTTTCTGGAAATGAAGGAACAGTATCGATCACAGTTTAGTGCTACACGGCGACTCTAAGTTTGAGTTTTAAAACACACCTTGCTTATGAAGCGAGTCTTCTTCCTAATGCTGATATTTCAACAGAAATACGCATTTCAAAACAAACTATTAAAATGATGCCCTTGAGGGAACCACATACTCTAATCCAAGAGCAATAAAACACTGCGGTATGTATACTGCAATCTAAGTAACACGGATGCTAAGCTTACTAACACTGTTAGTGCACACCTGCCACAAACCAGTCAGTCATTTAATAACTTCAACGCAAAGACAATATAAGAAAACAATGCTTTTAAAGAGAAATCACACCAATATGCCATAGGGAAAAAGCTATTTGTTTTATTGCCGAAGAAAAACATTATCATAAAAAAAAATTGAACCTTAAGCAAAGTAAAGCCTATAGATGCTAGCAAGGAACCGTCTCGTTTGTCATGAGCTTACGGACAAATAATACACAAAATACTACTTATTTATAATCACGCTGCTTAAAACATACCGTAAACCTGTTTTTCAATGCAGCCTCAATATGCTTTTATGAGGCAACATAAAATAATGAAGCAAGTATGTAATATCATCGGTAGCCTAAGTGATGATTTTTGGGGTTGGTTATCAATACACATTTCTCAGTTTGTTTTTAACTCTGGTTAATTTGAGAACATTTCAGTTACAACATGAATTTAGTTTTCTCTCTCTTCTCTGCTAAAATTGTAAATAGGGTGATGTATCAAATGGTTTAAAACTTATCTTTTAAAGAGTCATTTTTCCAAGAATCTAGCTAATACAGGTGGGTTTTTAATTCATTTAAAAGAACTGGCTCGTAATCATTTGTTTGGGAATCGGGCTACTCAGGCCGTGCTGCATGTTTTTGATTCACTAAAAGCATTGCTTCATAAGAGCCATTTGCTTGTGAATCAGACTACATCCAGTAAACTGACTGTGCTCTGTGTTTTTGATTCACCAGAAGAACCATCTCATAAGAGTGATTTGTTTGTGAATCAGCCTATGCAACATTAGTTGAGCAGTGTGTTTTTTATTCATTAAAACAACTGACTCACAAAATAATACCAATTTGTTTCAGGAATCAGGCTACTCTGGTCAAGCTTCATGATTTTATTCACTAAAAAGAAATTAAGAGTTTTTGTTTGTAAATCAGACTACATCATATTTATCACACAGTGGGCTTTTGACTAAAAAGATCCAACTCATATAAATAATTTAATTGTGAATCACACTACATCACATTTGTGATATATGTTTCTGATTCACCAAAAATAATCAATTCATTTGTTTCGGATATGGGCTACTCTGGTTGCACTTTAATTTACTTAAAGGTGTCATATAATGCATTGATACAATTGTTTAAATTGTTCTCTAATATCTACATAGAAGGTATGTGGCTTAGGTACGGGCAAAAAAAAAAAAAAATCTCCAAAAACAGTTTTACATATACATTCACAACTCTAGGATTTGGCCCTAGAATGACATGGTATGTTATTACCTTATTTGGAAGGGTCATGAATAATAATGTTGAGCTCTGCTCTGATTGGCTGTTTCACAGTGCGGCTCAATGTTGAGCTCTGCTCTGATTGGCTGTTTCACAGTGCGGGTCATTTCAGTAGCTCACACAACACTAAGGAAACACAGGGAAAATAAATATTTCAATACTTTCTCGTGCAGTTATATCATTGGGTAATTATACTGTAAATAAAATGCGGGCATCATGGAGCCGCTATTAATATGCGGGGCATTGAAATTGCTTTCGAATGCACGATCGTTTTTTACTTTCACTTTCACTTTCGAGATTTGTGATGGCACGTGCTCTGTTTATAATATGGAGCGGCAGTACTTACCACACATTTTACAAGATCAGATGCTTGTCAGTGGTGCTCAGGATCTGTAAATCATTCGCCATCATCCTCAATCATTTCTCCTTACTCTGTTTTTGAAGTAAGTGAAATCGTATATACTATAATGTAACAGGCTACCCCGAGCAAGCAGCTAACCATGTGCCTTTAGTGGCTCGCGTTATTTTATTAGAACGTGTTATTTGCTTTCCATGCCTTTCTGAGTACAGACACCAACCCATCCCAGCACTTCACATCCCCTGCACAGCCTGGAACATAACATTTATTTCCATTATCTGCCATTTCCGCTGTTGTCCTCGCTTGTTTCTTCACAATACCTGCAGAACTTCTGATGACTCTGCTAGCGGCTGGCCTAGAACATGGGCGGGTCTATGCAAATGTTGGGGGAGTCTGTGTTATGTTCTGATTCGCCTGTTTTTCAGTGGTCTTTTGCATTCACAAGATTTACATAAGAAGGAGGAGACTATGGTGTTTGAGGCTCACGGTATGTCATTTCCATGTACAGAACTGTTATTATTAAACTATTCCAAGATAAATACAGTTCCATTCTATGGCACCTTTAAAAAAAGAAGAAGAAGAAGAAACCCATATGAGTCTTTGTTTGTAAATCAGACTACATATAATTTATCACACTGCAGTTTTTGATTCACTACAAAGAACTGACTACTAGATTACTATTAGAATCAGCTATTAAGACTCATATGTTTCAGGGTTTGGTCTCTGTTTTTGATTCATTAAAGAGAAATTGTTTTTTAGGCAATGGTTTTATACAGTACATTATATTAGGGTGACCATACGTGCCATTTTTCCCAGATGCATCCTGGCCAGGATTTCTATATTGCCTAAAATATTTAGGATTTGGCTTTATTTGCGTGTGCAGACCAATTGGTGTATGACATTGGTTCCTTATGTTTTCAAAATGCTCTCGAGATAATTTGAATCAAAGCTATATAGAAATCCTGGCCAGGACGTGTCCGGGAAAAATGGCACATATGGTCACCCTAATTATATGTGAATATGTTTTCTAGTAGTCAACCAACTGGAACAAAATATTTTCATTTCACCTGACATTTAAGGTCAGTTTCAAGGGTTTCCAGGAATTTTAGCATGAATTTTGCTCCTTATTTATAACTTACATGGAAGCAGAGAATACTTCCTAGATTCAAACCAAGTGAGTCATCACACATACTGTACAATTTTCGAGTGTCCTGGGTATCCAAAAAAGACTGCATCCTCTAGAGACTAAATTAAATAAATAATAAACTGCCACATGCACATACACCAAGATCTTATGCCGCCCTATGTTCTAACGTAAAATCCCATCTGTGCTCTTGAACTGTGTAACAGAACAATCACACCCGCTCTACAGTAGAGGTAGTGACCCAAAAACTTGACAACACTGCACACATTGCAGATTTTTCTTGCACAGGAGCAGTTTTGTCATACGCTAGCATCCACTAAGCTTATTTATTGGTAAAATTATCAGTACTGTAGTCTCCGGCGTACCTGAACGGTTTGTTAGCAAGGGTGCGCTGGGGGAGCATCGCTGAGCTCAAGCTTTCTGTACGTGCGAGCAGAGTCTTGCCACAGCAAGATTGGCTCTCGCAGGTTATGATCTCAATGCTGCTCAGTTTCAGGGACCAATTTATTACACCAATTTATCTCATATCAGGCTCAGGCTAAAAGCACAACTGTTAACTAGCCGTTGAAAAGCTATTTGTTACAAAATTCAAAATTGTCTTGTTATTATTGCATCAATAATAATCAAGCTCTTAAAATGATACCTAGATTCAGTTGCCTGGTCAAAACACACCAGTGTTAGGGAAACATGCCTTTTTTAAAACAAAAAACTAAGCTAGTCATTAAATGTAATTAAATAGTCAAGCTAATCTTTTGAAATGTAGTTAGTTACTCTACATGCTACTAACAATAGGTAATTAACAGTGTTGGGGAAAGTTACTTTTAAAAGTAATGCATTACAATATTGCGTTACTCCCTAATTACGCTACTTTTTATGGAAAGTAATGCGTTACGTTATTTTTGCGTTACTTTTTAAATATGAGCAGGGCTTGTTTTTAATACAAGAAAGTTCTAATCATAGCAAATGTAAAAGCCCTTTCACACCAAAAAGTGTAATGAATAGATCTCAGGCTGAAGGAAGAGTAAATTCACGTCTGTGAACGCAGGAGAAGAAGGTTCAACACTCTTCAGGAATAAAAAAACAACAAAGTACAATTGTTAGTTTATCTAAAGTCATTTTTGCTGCTTAGTATGGTTGAACTGGATCATATTCTGATGCATATTCTTTTTGCGTCATATTCTGAGTTTGCATTTCACTGTTTTAATTAATTTTGATGAATACTAAATCAGTTTTTTGGGAGTGGGATGAATTAATGCACATTCATATTTAGCCTAGAACTACAGTAACAGAATGACAGCGCACTGTCAGTCAATAAATGGGAAAAAAGTAACTGGCGTTACTTTTTTGAAAAAGTAACTCAGATATTTTCTTGTAAATTAAAACGTAATGTGTTACTTTACTAGTTACTTGAAAAAAGTTATATTATTACGTAACTCGCGTTACTTGTAATGCGTTACCCCCAACACTGGTAATTAACTATGAAAAGCTATCCAAAAATTCATTTCAAATACCAAATCCATAAATCTCAATTAGGATGATATTGTTGTTTTGGGAATTGGGCTACATTGGTCGCGCTACAAAGAACCAACTCATGTGAATCATGTGTTTGGGAATTGGACTACTATGGTTGAGCTGAACATTTTAATTCGCTAAAAAGAAACACCACAAACAAGTCATTTGTTTGTGAATCAGACTATGCCACATTGGTCATGCTATATGTTTTTACTTTACTTACTTTACTTTTGTCATTTAGCAGACGCTTTTGTCCAAAGCGACTTACAAATAAGAAAAAGTAACTAAAACTAAAAGTTACAACTCTATAAATACTAGATACCCACATATTTAAGAAAATAAAGAAATTAAATAAAATTGACATGCATATAACAACATTTCAATAATAAATATATAAATGAAAAAACTAAAATAAAAAGCGATACTTCTATCCCTTGGTGGAGTCACACGGGAGAGTTGATGGTCTTTACACTCTTCGGTCTTCACACTAAGAGGGCTTCACACGACGACTGCTGCGACCGCTGCCGCGGTATAATAACCTTTTTTATACCAATCCAACAAATCACCATTTCAATTCAGCTGGACCCACTTTCCTGTTTATCAACTAAAAATGGCCAAGCAAGTGCACACACTGACAAGATACGCGATACAATACGAGACCAAACGCGATTTCAGCAACTCTCAACACAGTAAACAAAAATAAACGTTTCCTAGCAACGGCAAATGCGCTAAACACTGAGACAAGTAAATACACTTACGAGCTGATTTTAAACTTCCGCTGATAGACTGCTTCTCTTAAAGACTATTTCATTACACTGCCTTCTGCTGGCGCTTGAACCCACTTTCCTGTTTATCAACTAAAAATGGCCAAGCAAGTGCACGCACTGATAAGATACGCGATACAGTACGAGACCAAATGCGATTTCAGCACCTCTCAACACAGTAAACAAAAAAATTAAAAATTTAATTCACTAAAAAGAAACTGAGTCATATAAATAATTTGAATATGAATTTGACAACTCTGGTAATGCTGCATGTTTTAATTCACAAAAAAAAATATTATTCATAAGAGTAATTTGTTTGTGAATCACAATAAACCACATGGGCAGTGCTGGATGCGTTTGAATCAGTACAAATAACTGACTCACAAGAAAAATACATTTATTTAAGGAATTAAGATATTTGGGTCATGCAGCACGTTTATGATTAAACTTTTCTTTTTTTTTTTTTTTCGTGAATCAGACTAAACCACATTGGTTATTCTATATGTTTTTGATTCGCTGAAAAGAACCAGATAACTTGTTTCAGAAAGTGTCTTACACTCATTAATCTTTATGTTTTCCATTCATGCAAAACAAACAATTTTACACTATGTATTTATACAGAATAAACAATTGTCTTGCATTTTTTTTAATGATCCTTTGCACATAAACCTTCAGAACCCTTTTTCTGCTTAAACACTTCTCTAGATCAGCTGGTTTGCTCATGCAGTAAAAAAATAATTGGTAATGTACAGTATGTATTGATCTAAATTAACTATTAAGGTAAAACCTTATTAACACAGTTTGTAATTGTAATATGCATTGTTAACAACATGTTAAAGAGATAAATATTATAGACTGCTGAATTAACTTCTCAGGTTGCGAATGTATCCATGGTTCCCTGAGGGGACCAGATGCTGTGTCCAAAAATGCTTTGGGAACGCCTTCAGTGTGACCCCGCTCTGAATCACATGTGCAATCAGTCCAACGGAGGGGCGAGGCATCACAGGCGGGGTGACGTCACGACCAGGAAGCTTAAAAGCACGTGCGGCGGAGCCGGCATCAGCTTCTAGGAATGAAGCAAGCACTGGCAGGGATGCCGGAAGTGTGGCCTCGAGACGCAGTGTCTCGTTCCCTTCGGGGAACCATGGTTACGTAACCTGAGACGTTCCCCTTCAGGAACTCGAGCTGCATCTGAAAACTCGCAAAGGCTCCCTTCTCAAAGAGAGCCCTCCGGGAGCGAAGCTTGCGTAGCGGAAGCGGCTTACAGTGTGGGCAGTCGGCTCCCTCAAGAGCCGACTCCGCATGCTTTGCACCCAGGCCGACCACGCACAAACTGTGTGTATCCCCGCTCATGATGTAGCGAGGGCAAGGAGGAACACACAGCTTGAAACATGATCCGTGATCTCCCTTATGTTTTGACTTGTGTGTAGCCTTTGACATAGTGATTGTTTCTGAGAGGAATGAAATGACAAACAAAACACTAAATAAGACTCACAAAACAAGTATCAGACTGACAGACACACAGAGCGCTTGCTGAATGCCAGAACTCTGCCGCACATGCTTTTAAGCTTCCTGGTCATGACGTCACCCTGCCCGTGACACCTCGCCCTTCCATTGGACTGATTGCACATGTGATTCAGAGCGCGGTCACACTGAAGACATTCCCAAAGTGTTTTCAGACACAGCTCGAGTTCCTGAAGGGGAACTTAGATGTTTCAATGTGACTGGTGGATTGATTAAAGTGTGCACTTGTCTGAATTAAGTCCGACTTAAATGTCACAGGTAACACTGAATAGTATCTGTGTGCCAGCTGACTGTGGAAGCACACAAAGACATCTAGACAGACACACAGAACAATCATCTGTCCAGTATAAAGACCATAAACTCAGCTGGATATAATAATATTTCATTTAAAATCCACATAAAACAGCATTCACAACCAATTTTAATTTTACGAAGATGACATATATCTTAAAAAAAAAAAAAAAAAAAACTGATTGGATTGTGAAATATGAGTGTTAAACACCAGAAACCATTCTGAAACATATTCGACACCCACATTTGAGGAAGCATTTGTCCAGAAGGTGGAGGCTGAAGGTTAAGTTTACCCTCGAGAGCATCTTGACATATTCCAATGGCGGCATTTCTTTTTAAAAATATGTTATTATGGCTATTATTACTGTAACCTTTATTACATGAAGGTTAACCTGCATTAAATTACTACTGTAGATTATTCGCACAGTCTTAGAAAGGCCACATACCTATAACATCAGCCAAAAACAAGGTCTGAACAGCCACAGTATTTGGCTACTAGTTAACTATTTAGATGTAAATAAATAAAACAAATAATATATTGATATAGGAAGCCACTTTTTATTTAATGTTTATTTAATCCTACTTGTCCGCCAAAATAATATATATTTATTTATTTTTTAATTATCTTCAATTTCTTAGCAAATGTTGATGTGTGATTATTTTTGATTAATTTGATTAAATTATTACAAGACATGCTGATTATTTAATGAAACTTATAGGTCTAGTTATTGTATTATCGTGGATTATGAGGACAAAAAGTTTTATTTTTGCCCTTTTAAATTATTTGCTTTGATAAACTGTACAAAATAAGTATATGAATATGTATTAAAAGTGTATGTTGCCTTTAAAATCTTACAAAAATGTATTTATTTATTTATTTTATTGTTTTGAAGGATTTTGCCCACCAAGGCTGCATTTATTTAATCAACAAAGTTAAATATAGTAATATTGTGAAGTATTATTACAATTTGCAATAAAATGTTTTAAAATGTAATTTATTCCTGTGATGCAAAGCTGAATTTTCAGGATCATCACTGCAGTCTTCAATGTCAAATGATCCTTCAGAAACCATTCTCATATGCAGATTTGCTGCTCAAGAAAAAAATCGTATTATCATGCTGAAAACTGTGCTGCTTAATATTTTTGTGGAAACAGATAATTTTTTTAGGATTCTTTGATGAACAGAAGGTTCAAAAGGACAGCATTTATGAAACTGCCATCTTGTGTAACATGCTAGTCTTTACTGTCATTTTTGATTTATTACCCCAAACATTTGACTGTCAGTGCAGTAAAAGTAGGAGGACAACAAAAGTCAAACCATACTATGAAACGTCATGTCACTTGGAGCTGCTCTTCATCAGAGATATTCATAAGCAATTGACGTTCGCTTCTCAGACGGCTGGCAGGCCTGTGTAGAAGGGGTGATGGAGGGAAGGATAAGTTTGGCCCATTCCTCATTCCCAGAAGAGAGCCAAGGAGAGCGTGAGCCTCAAGATGTTCTCTATCTCCTTTCCCAGCTCCTCCTATATAGAGCAGGTCTGTTTCCAGTTCGCATGCGACAGGGAGAGTCACAATGCATTTGCAAGTCTCACATTCCCAGAAAATCCCTTGGAGCAGAGTGATGTACAAATACGACTTTCAGGAGATGAAGACATCCAGAGAGCCACTAGATAATGAATTCTCCAGGCTTCACCCTATTTCATGATACTGCATATCCATTGGATCCTATTTGAATTGCATGCTATTAATTGTATGCAGTGCATAACAGCTTCCTCATTACAAACGCATGCTAACATCGAGTCACTGCCCTCTGTCCCAAATGCACATTACACAACGACGAGGCTCTGTGTGTCTGCATCTGCCTCGTGCATTGTGCCAGGACTTGCATTATTGATGTGCGGTGAGTTTCTAAAGAGCTTTGCAGAGGTTAGCCGGTGGGCGGCAAATACAACCCCTGTCTCCAAGCCCTCAATGTCCCTCTTCTTCTGTACTGGGACACCAAGCATAACCGGGCCTAAAATATTCCCTTATCTCTTATTCATAAGCTCACCTCGGAGGTCTGTACCTAGCAAACATGATTTCAGTAATAGCAGTCTACACTTTGGGTTGGAGGTCCCTTGAATATTGAGTCTTAATGTATCTTAACCGGAATAGCCTGAGAAATAGGCTAACCTGAAAAGCACAGCTCCTCTTACCCAGCTTTGTTAAAAAGAAGTCTGCTTACCTGTATCAAATGTGCATCTGTAGTTTACTTAAAGTACATCTTAAAAGTACATATACTTGCAAACAAAGCCACTTAAAAGTTCTCCCAAATTTGCTGAAAATGAACTCACCCCCAGACCATCCAAGATGTAGATGAGTTTGTTTCTTAACTAGAACAAATGTGGAGAAATTTAGCATTGCACCATGCACTCTGCAGTGAATGGGTGCCGTCAGAATGAGAGTCCAAACAGCTGATAAAAACATCACAATAATCCACAAGTAATCCACACCACTCCAGTGGAAAAAAAAAATAAAAAAAATGCTTGTTTGGAAGAAACTAAACCATTAAGACGTTTCAACTTGAAATGAACCCAAAATAATACAATTAAAATATCTTAACACTGTTCTAAACAAACACATTAGTGGATGTTGATGTGAGAGGACAAAAAGGGATGTATTTTTTCACAGAAGAAAGCATTATTGTATATTATGTATTCATAGTTTGTCCAGAAGCGACAGGTTAAAGTTAAAACACCTTGAAGCATTTGTTTACATGCACTTTTTCATTATCAGGATGTTAATTGATGGACTGGAGTGTGGATTACTTGTGGATTAGTATGATGTTTTTATCAGCTGTTTGGACTCATTCTGACGGCACCCATTCACTTTAGAGGATCCATTGGTGAGCAAGTGATGGAATGCACATTTCTCCAAATATCTTATGATTTAGAAACTCGTCTACATCTTGGAGTAATTGTGATTTTCATCAAAGTTTAATTTTTGGGTGTGATATTCCTTGAAATATACCTTCTTTTAAGGTATATTATTATTATTATTAAAAAAAAAACTATGCTAGTCTACCTCTTTTCACAAGGTTACAAACCCAATGCCTGCAAACATTTACTCTGAGGGAAAAAAAAAGTGATTGTTGGTGGGAATGTAAAGCCTTGTTAATAATTGATGCAATACATTTCCACTTTGCTCGGACACTCCCTTGCTTGTAAAAAGACACCGCTGCTTCACTCTCAGCTGCTGCTTAATGAATGGCTGAATGGCCGCACAGTGAACTGTGAAATGTCTGCAGAAAGTGTGTGCAAATCCATGCATAAACACAAGCAAACACATGGCTGTCCTTGAGAATGCCCCTTTACAGTCATATAAGTTTTTATTGAGATTCTACCTGAACTCTACCTTCCAATTAAATATGGATTATAATGTTGGATGTTCTTGAATTACAGGTTTTACAGGTTGCATTTGCTTAGAAAACATGCATTTATACATGGGTTTCTTCCCACACATTTTCCTACGCTTAGTCTACATCATTTCCATACTGAGATCTGGGGATATAAAAATATTTTACAAAACAAATTTTTAGAGCTATCAAAGTTGACATGTGAACTTACAAGAATAGTTCGCCCCAAAAATTTATTTAATGTATTTATCATCTGTGGATGGTGTAGTACCATAAAATGTCCATCTTCGGTTCAAGGGCTATGACAGACAAGTACAAGTACATACAGACAAGTGTGGGTAAGTACGGTCACTTACAGGTAGTGCCAGTACGTGGTAACTAATAAGATACTTTACCGTACTTAATAATGTACATACATGGTAAATATGTAGTATTTACGGACAAGTGGGTACAAACAGGCAGGTCCTTACAGTATCTGTTTATGGTAACTAATAAGACACGTTACTGTACATACTAGTGATATATACATGCTAAATGTGTAGCACCTACGGAAAAATGTGCTATTATGTGGTAACAAACAAGACACATACTGTATTTGGTATACACGTGGTAAATATGTAGTACTTACAAACAAGTGTGTGTTAATGTTAAATTGCTCTCCACAACAGTGCTTACAAAGTTTGAAGATTCCTGTGTAATGTTTATGTAAAATGGTGCACTTTATTTTACAGTCCTATTTCCATATACTTACTATATACATCTACCATCAATTACTCAATAAGTACCTTGGTACATGTTTATATCCCGAACTTGAGTACCGCATAACTTTTTCTGTACATTATCTAATAGGTACATACACCAGTACTTACATAATAAGTATATGGAAATAGGACTGTACAATAAACTGCACCGTTTTATCATTAGTATGTACAGTAATGTCTTATTAGTTACCATATACAGAGACTGTAAGGACCTGCCTGTTTGTACCCACATGTCCGTAAGTACTACATATTTACCATGTATATACATTAGTAAGTACAGTAATGTATCTAATTAGTTACCACGTACGGGCACTTCCTGTAAGTGGAAGTGAACTGTTCTTACCCACACTTGTCTTTATGTACAAACTAATTACCATGCATGTACGACTGTTAAGTACAGCCGTGTTTCTTATTTGTTACCATGTACATACACTTCAGGTAAGTACCTTGTGTTATCACTCATTTGCCTGTAGGTACAATATATTTACCATGTATGTACCAGGGAAGTACACGTACTGTAAAATAAAGTGCTACCTGCATACCTCCGCAAACCCTATTCATGTCCTTAGTGCTTTCCATTATGCTATTGCAGAATGAGTGAGAATGGAAGGAGTTATTATTCCAATATTATTCACTAATGTTTTCTCACTTGAGGTAATCTGACAGCATTGCATTCAACCCTCCACCAATGCCATCTATCATTGTGTCACTGATTAGCCTCTGACCTTCCGGAGTACGTTCATGTGTTTTGGAGGAGGCATGAATTTGGAGAGTGATTTGCAGGGAGGATGGGATCTTATGCTTTCAAAGCTAGCTTGCAATTGCTAGCATCTCCAAAACCGCATATACTGTATGAAAACATACATCTATTGTAACACTTAAAGGTTATGCACACTACAACTCAGCTATAAGCTATAGCAGTTGATCTGCTTTATTTTTATTTTTTTCCATCAAAACATTATCATAATAAAGCATTGTGCTGCTTAGCAGCTAAGACTTAAATTAAGTGATTAGTGTTATTATAACCATTACAAGAGGTGCTACCACAAAATGACTTGGCGCAGTAACTTAAAGATATAAAAACATAAATAAGACCAATGTCCATCCCAAATGTTTATTTTTTATTTAGTGGCAGTGTTACATAAAAGCTCAGTTCTATCTAAAATACAAGACTTTCAGTGGCATACATACAGCTCTATTTGTGGCAAACTGTAACACTAGTTCACCTCAGTGAATAGAAGTGTTAAATTGTTCTTCCTTGCAGTCGTCTGAATAAGATCAACTAATTAGGAAAAACGAAGACGTCTTGTTTCCTGCAGGTAAACAGTGGCTTGTGTGACATCAGTCTGACAGTCGGCCTAGAGTCAAATAATCACTGCAAATGAACGTGTAACGGCAGCCCGTGCTCAGAGAGATGTCTGATTGGACTATGATTACATTCAGTCGCAGAGAATATCTCTATATTGACATGGGAATGTGGCTGAAATTGCATTTAGGCATGCCATTCAGTAAGGAGGTGGATACATGTCAATGCTTTCCTGTGAGGAATGTCAATTGCGTCCTCACATGGCCCACAATCCTCTGGGCTCTGCCCACGCTGGTGTGAGTTTGGCCCGTCTCTGAGCTAATGTGCTGTGAAGTGAGCTGGGCCTAATAAAGCATGGCAAAATGGGAGTCGACAGACCCAAGATGTCATCAACGAGTGGGCCAAGAAAATGAGATGCACTGAATTCTGCTGTATTAATCTGGCAGGTCTCAAAACTAAACTGCCACATTTGTGCTTGAGTCTGTTTAACTGCCTGTTTAATTTTCTAAATGGTCCTGTAAGATGATCAGATAAACTGTTTCATTCATCTTGGCAGAGGCATTTACAATCTTTTGTAGAATGAGTATGACAACATCTCTAATATAATAATGTAATCTGTCCTCAACCAGTAAGTAAGCATGTTTGTACCACTGTCATGCAAAATACTATACCTTTAGAGACCTACGTGTACACAGTACCTTATCTCAAACTGCATTGATTTGTTTAAGTTTTCTCTGCTTTAAATTATATATTTGTTCCTTATATTGTGCATAAATAAAAAAGTAGCCTTAAATAACTGAGTAAAATAATAAGTTAAAGGGATAGTTCACCCAAAAATGAAAATTCTGTAATTAACCCTCATGTTGTTCTAAACCTGTAAGACCTCCGTTCATTTCCAAATTAAGATATTTTGATGAATTCTGAGAGCTCTCTGACCCTCCTGTATACAGCAATGTAATTACTATGATCAAGGTCCAAAAACGTAGCAAGGACATCGGTAAAATAATCCATGTGACATCAGGGGTTCAACCGTAATTTTACGAATCTACAAGATTACTTTTTTGTGTGCTAAAAAAAACGCCAAAAACAAAACTCTTTATTCACAAACTCTTTCTTCAAAAAAGAAGAAATATATGATTTACATCAATAAAAAAATACATATATCATAACATTACCCAGAATGCAAAGAATACCTCACCAGAGGGCTAAACTTCAAACTGAGGTTTCCTCTTATTTCCTAAAATGTATTTAAAATCCCATGTAACCGTCTTAATTCAATATTAGCAGTTCATATTTACTTTATTTCACGTCTCAGCACTGGAATCTAATAGGTCTATTTTTTTTCTATCTGCTATGGACATTTGAGCTAGTCTGAATTGTAAGAAACACAACACTGGAAAATATACCAGAAGCGACAGAAGCAGAAAGCCCAGAGAACACGGGGAGCCACACCACAACTTCTCATCTTTCCCTGTAAATGCCGTGGGCGATCAGGCCACGCTGGGAAAGATACATTCCTGCAATTAAATCGGTACAAGCTTAAACTGTCCTGCCGACTCCTAGCTGCATTTCTGAATGCTATCTTGTGCTCAGCCAGAGGAGGAAACGGTTTGCGGTAACTGCCTGACAGACTGGAGGGGAGGAGGATTGAATTGTGTTTCACAATGTCGGCTAAACAGCTTCCAGTGTCAGTGTTATGGATAGATAGGGCTTTTTGTAGCAAAGCCGCTGTCCGACTATCAACTCGTTAAGTATCACAATATGGCTTTTCATCTGGCAGACCTTGTGTAGACCTCAGGTGGGCAGCGCAGGATGCTTTACCATTTTATAGTCATATCTGCCAAAGCAATAGCTATAATTTTACACAGAATAGTGAAAACAAATGGCCTATTGGATTCAGGTCAAGATCAAACGTTCAACAAACTAGGCTCATTCGCAAACTGCTCTGATAATCCATCAGTTCCAGTCCAAAAGAAGATTCCCAGTCACCTTGAATATTTCTATGTGAATGTCCTCTAAAGAAACTCACTTCTTCTTCAGAGCGCTGAAGGCTTTTCTTTCACCACATCTTCATAAAAAAGAAGTGAAGAAGATTTGCAGGGCAAAGTTGCACAATAAACAGAGAGAGAGAGAGCAGAGAGCAAAAAGCTGGTTCAACAGAAGAGCATGGCCTCATAAATCTCTCCTCTTTCCTTCCAAGGATCGATTGATTTGATAAACGGGGGAAAAATATGGTGGTGCTAGTCACTTCTTCAAATCTGCCTGGTTTCATTGTAAGCACAGGGACTTTAAGTAGCTCTAGGAGGAGATGGTCTGGCTCAGAAAATGCCTTTATTGCATTAAAGTGAAACCTCAGTCACACATGCTAGCTAAAGGGCTTTGCTGTTTAGCTTAAGGGACGGGGTGTGCTTACATTACAACAGATGCATTTCGGCCAACATAGTGCTCTTTTGATTGTTGAGCTGCACTATGAATTGGAAAACTTTGATATCTAGACCCCTGTGACGCAACTTTGCTTATTTATGGAAAATCGTGTTTGAAATGGACCACTCAAGCAAATTTGTTTACCCCTTATGTTGTTAAAATTCATTTTATGGTTTTGTTTGAGGTTCCGGACCCCATATAATGGTTATTTTGAAACTAACCTGTTATTTTGCTTTCACATTTCTTTTAGATGTTCGACCTAGTCAAAGAGAGACAGATTTTACTGAAGCTGTATCCCTCAATTTTACCACAAGACCATTAGAAAGGCAACTGCTAGGGCTGCACTACTTTAAGGGATTGTTTTCATTATAAAATATGTGAATACAATTTAAAATGTTATTTGATGATGATAATAATAATAATAAAAGCATTAGGTTTGTTGTGGCTATATGTAATGCTGCACAATTAAGCCAAATCATTAATATTATGCTATATTATTATTATTATTATTATTAACAACAACAACTAATACTACTACTACTAATACTAATAATAACAATAATTTGGCCGGATAAACACTAGATAATGTGGTGGGTTCAGTTTTAACAGCAAGAACACATTTTAGAAAACAAAGAAAAAAAAACGTGACATTTTACAGGAAAGTTAAATTGAAATTTAATTTATGATTTAAAAATGGGGGGTTAAATGCATTCTCTCTGAACACAGCACACCCAATATAGAATAAATCCCCAGTGTCACAGCATACTAATACATGCTAATTACACCCCCACAAGGAAAATTAATTTTATGCTTCGTTTAGAACGACTGTGGTATAGAGGATGAAAAAGACATGAAAAACGAAGCAAAGCCATTTTTAATAAATGGCTGATGCTCCAGAAATGCTAAATAAATGCAATACATAAAGAAGACGTGCAGAAATGTTTAATGTTTAACTGCAAGGTGAAGTGTGTAATTGCTTCGATGTTAAAATACCTTTTCCTTTCTCAGTTTAATGAGGACAGACAACAATTAGTACATCTTTCATTTCTTTCATTAGTTCATTTCCCTCTGAAACACTTAGTAGTGCCATCAAAAACACAAAGAAAGAGAAATGAGTTATTATTAAATGAATTAGTTATTTTTTTTCAATTCCAATCAGGCTCCAAATATAGTAGCCATTAAAAGTAACATCTAGATTTCAAATAACAGCTTTCTGCAGGTATCACTGACCTTCCTGGTTTGAAAACAGCCATTATTATTATTATTACTTTTTCAATAGCACAGAAATTACACATTTCACTTTTAAATCATTAAACCACTTTGTATTCAAGAAGACAATATGGTCTGAGGCAGGGAGAATCCTTCTCTTTCATAACAATGATTCCAATTTCTTTTGTTTTGCTAGATTAGCATCTTTTCTTTAAGGCTACCTGTTGTCAGCTGTCATTAAAATCACTATCTAGGCCAGGGAGAGCTGTTTTATCTGCAGGGCTGTGGCACGTCGTTTTAATTAAAGCGTGTCGTCTCACTCCGGTAGAGGGAGGGGAGTCATAGTGACGTCCATAATTAAAAATTGATCTGGGGCACAGCAGGAATGATGAAATCCTGAGAGGGGGGGGGGAGGAGGAGGCGTGGTTGATCGAAATGCAAACTCAACATTTTGACAGTCTGCAGCTTTGGGTGTCATATTCCTTTCCAGCAACAGTAAAATCTGGATAATAATAATCATACACAAAAAAAAAAAAAAAATCAATGCATGTTTTATGCATTGTTTTTCACACATACTCTATTGTTCACAAGTTTGGGGTGTGTATTTTATTTCGTTTTTTTTTTATAATACTGAAAGAAGAATATTATGCTGCTTTTTATTTGATCAAATATCATAATGATATTGTAATGTTATTAGAAATGTAATGTAATAGTTTTCTATTTGAATGTATTTTAAAATGTAATTTATTCCTATGATACCGAACTGAATTTTCAGCACCATTACTCCAGTACTCAGGTAAACATGATTTTTCAGAAATCATTCTATGCTGATTTGCTGCTCAATAAACATTTCTTCTTATGATCAATGTTGAAAACAGTTGTGCTACTTAATATTTTTTGTAGAAACCATGAAACCGTGCCAAAAAAAGTTGTTCCTAAATTATCTTAACATGTTTAATACATTTGCAACCAGAAATGTTTCATGAAACTAGTCTAATGACATGCTATTTAACAAATTAAAATGTGTTTAACATGAAAATGTATTACAATGTTACTTAAAAAAATTCAACGTATGTTCTATGAATGAATGAATGAATAAATAAACAAATAAATACATACATATGTACATAAATACATGTGCACACTTCTAATTGCTACAGTAAGTAATAGCACTACCAGCAACAATGGCAATAGAATAATTGCATTACTAGATCACTGACAAGTTGTTAATCTTGTATGCATAAATGCAGTATTTGGATGGGGATTTGTAAACCAGCAGTAATCTAGATTACGGCCTGTAATCTACACTGATAACCGGCTTTCGTCACAACCAGGCAGTGGTTTTGCACTTCCATAGCAGCATAAAGAGAACCTGGCATGTGAAAGTGAAGAAATGGTGCAGATAACGTAGACGCCACGCTCTTTACCACTGCAGGCCAGAGATGCCCTTGCTGGGAGTCATTTAATCAGCTCATCAGTCATTCATGATGAATGGGACATTAGTCCTTCTCCGCTTCCCAGTTCACACATTAACCATCTGCTAATCAGGACTGATTGGGCACAACTACTCTTAAGTTCATCCAGGGAAAAATTACTGCAATGTATATGTTCCTCCTGAATGTACTCCTCCAACACAGCCGTCATCAGTCATTATCAGCGTGTGGCCTGTGTTTGTTTGCATGTGCAATCTGGTTAAGATAGTTAAGAAGCCAAAAATAAATTGTGTAATTTTATGGACTGCTTCAAATCTAACAACACACAAACATTGGTTTCCATGTTCCATGGACTCTCCATAGGTGTAATGTTTTTTTTATTTTTTTTATACCTTCTTTAAAATAATATTTTCTATACCCTTACCCTAACCCTAACAGTAGATAATTCTCAGATGATTATGTGCTTTATTCACATGTCTAATGTGAGTCTGAATATCATTTTGCGTGACCTTATAGCCGTACTGAGAGGCAACAACAGATATAGTTTACCTCAGATCTTGAAAATAAATGAAAGCAAACACGTAGGCCTACATTAAAACTGTGAACTCTCTGCGAACCAACAAGTGTAGGCTATTCCATAACAAAGATGATGTCAGTCCCTCAGTATGCACATAATGATGTTAAAAAGGGTTGATATTTATGAATTAGAATATAAACTTACACATTTCATTGTGAGTGCAGTGCGCTTCCAGAGAGAGCCTGTCCACCTACGCTTTTAATTTGATGTGATATTTTATATTTTGTTGCGTCTGGAGTGGACAGACAAATTGCTTTTTGCTGGAATCTTGTTGTGTCGCGTGTAGTTAGGGTACAGTGTTAATTTACAATTTGATAATTTAAATGCATTCAATTTTCTATTTCAAAAACAACAACTAAAAATATATTATGTGTGTATGTGTGCATGGATGTTTTGTAGAAATATAAATAACATTGCTATAACAAGGTATTATGTGTTAGGGATTAAACGATTTTAATGCACAACATGAAGGCAAAGAACCACTCGACAGGCAGTGGAGTGCATTAAAATCGTTTAATGCCAGAGTTGTGGACTCGAGTCGCTTGACTCGAAAATTGACTCGATTTGAATTTGAGGACATGTGACTTGACTTGACATAATGAAAGAAGACTTGCAACTCAACTTAGACTTTGACAACAATGGCTGGAGACTTGACTAGAGCCCTGTGACTCAGCAAGTCTTTACACCGTGTCTACACCAAACGTGAGCGGCGCAGCGTGAAAAAAATACAATAGAATCCATTATAATCAGTGATGCTGTCTACATTGGATGCGGCGCGGCACGGAATGACAAATCCCTGACAGTTCTATTTATGACGTACTGACACAAAGTTCAAATGATTTTTAAGGTCACTTTGTCGCGTCTAGTCAGTGTAGACAGACTAGCTTTTGCGATGTGTCCGGTGTAGACATTGGTATAGTGCAGCTTTTGGCACTGAACCAGAGAGGGATTTTCTTGAGTGAGCGCTTGTGTATTCATCCACATTATGTTTAGGATATTTAATGTGTTAGACATTTAAAATAAACATAATCACTAGACGATGTGGAGGTTGAACACATAGTTTTGAGAATTTCATTTCTGATCTGAGAAATGCACCAAAGCGACTGAGAAAAATGTTAAATATTCATATATCATAGGTGCATGCTCTTTAAACAGTGGAGGTTATATAACGTGCTACTCATGCGATCAGTGCAGGTGCAGCTGCAGGTGTGCTCAATGATTTGAGAACAACCAGGACATCTGGGTCCAGTCAGATATCTGCATATGCTAGTTTTAGATGGGACATTTTAATTTCAATAATTCAGTCCCCGTGTTACTAATAATTGAGCTCATTTTGGGGAAAACACACTCCCGTTTATGGTGGGTTCATGAACAATATACAATAAAATCCATATTACCTGGAGTAAAAGTGGCTCTACAAAGAAATGTGTCCTTTTCTCCACTGAAAAGAGGTTTTAGGTGGTACAATCATGCAGCTATTGAACACAAGGGGGTAGGTTGCACCAACCATCTGTCCCACTGTTTGAATAACAAGCACATCTACCTTTTTCATCAAAAGGCACGATTTACATTCCTACTTTTAAAGCACATATGATCTGGTCTAATTAAGCTATCAGGGAAGCTCTGGACTTTACTTTTGTCTGGCTGTGAAGTGGATAATTGCTGTGTTTCTTTAAAAGCATCTGACTGGGGGCCCAGTGAAAACAAAACCCTGAATTTCCCGATGCTGGTTTAATATTCATTAAGAAAATAATTAGCAGATTGCTAAGAGTAAAACCTTCCTGCCATTTGTATTAGCAGAACACCCATCCGTCCCTGTGGTGGGTGGTAACTAACTAACTAGGGGTCATAAGATGTGATTTCAAGTTTTGCTTTCTCTTTGGAGTGTTACAAGCTGATTGTGCATAGATCCCTGAAGCTGCAAAGACTAAAGTCTCAAAACCAAAGAGATATTCTTTATCAAAGTTAAGACTCTGCCACGTCCCCCTAAAACGGCTCGTTCAAACAACGTCAAGATGTGGAAATATTTGCATAATGCAGCCCAAATGTTTCAATAACCGCAGTTGTGTTGATGCAGCTGTGTCAGGGAGACGTTGTGTGCTTCTAGGTGAAACCAAAAGCACTTTATTTGGCCTTCCGAAAGTAGATGCATTTAGGAATCATTAAGATTAACGTTACTTACAACAGAAAAGCAAGACAATTTATGGATGACTGTTTCGTGAACCTAGGCGAGGAGGTAATTCTGACTTTGCTATGACAATCTGGCGCTTCTGAATCAGCGACTGTATGGTTTGTTATTAGTTTTTACTATTGACTGTTTAAATGCAAATTTGTAAATTTTAAGAGCAGACTGCACTTGTCGGAAGAAGGGACTTTGAGAGAGGCGTTTGAGAAGAGGCGGTGCATAGAGGACTTACAATAATGTACAGTATTTGAAAAATAATGTGTTTTTTGAACAATAAAGCATGTAAACATATTATGTTACACCAAATACACAAAATAATGATCTTTAAAAAAACATCATATAACCCCTTTAAAAGTAGCAACGCTACGTACTTCATTTCATTTTGAGTCGCATGAATATTTACAGGCAGTATTATTTTTTATATTATTTATATATAATATTATATGTTTTCTTTTACTTTAAGTTTTAGTAATTTTGTTATGTGTAAGTTTTTGTCATTTTTTTTTATTTTAATATCCATAATAAAATATTTTGAATATTTTAAAATATTCATAAAGTATTTTGTATTTTAGTTTTAGCTTAAACTTAAATGTATTCATTTATATAAGTTATTTGCCTAGACATTTCTAATTTTCTTTAGAAGATTTATTTTCATTAATTGTATTAATTATATTTATTTATTTATATTTGATCAAAAAAATCACACACATTTGAGACTTATTTCATTCAAAACACCCATGTAGTTGATGTAATTTTAAATCACTTTGCTTCTTTATCTAATTGAACAGATCACTAAACACTGAAAATCCATCATCCATTCATCCAGTGGTGTAGAAATAACCAATATTGCACATGAACACACCCATAACACTTATGCAGACACTTATGTGACCCACACCACCTGTGAATTTTAACACGTCATTCACTGTATTCGTCTGTCACACTGTATTTAGCCCTATCCGGACATGTTTTCCCTCAGGACTTTTGTAGTGTTTTGCAGAAAATCCCATTTAATCCAGTCAGAAGTGAACATGTCTGGCAAACTGTTTTCTTTCACTTTTAATATATTTTCCCCTTCCTCAAGTGTGTAACTAAAGCTAAATTTAGCATTTCACTACCTGGTGCTCCTTCATTAGTTGTTTTAACTTTTTAAAATAATTGGTGGGAATAGTTCTGCTGGCATCTCATTATAATTGTAAATTAATCCTATCCAAAGTTGGAATTGAATGGAAACATAAAAAATTAAAAAAAAAAAAAAAAAAAACTTTTGGAAGTGCTCAGCTTCTGATTTATGAGGAGTTGCTTTTAACCACTTTTACCATGCGCCACCAAGCTTATTTTCTGCAACCGTACACAAGACTTTCTTAGGGATCTTTATTTAAGGAACACAGCTGTGCTCTTTTCTTCCTCAGAATAAAACACTCAGAGAATAAAAGTATCACCCTCACAAGATGTGCTTTAAAGACAAAGCCAGCAGGCACATGCTGCTGCTCAGAGCATTCTTTTGCCACAATGAAAAATTGCAACTGAACTTAATTTGCACTCGTTGATAGATGTGAACGCTTTCTTCCCAAAAGACACCTCTATAAGCAAAGCCACTTAATCAGTCCTTTCTAGCAGATGCTTTTCAATGACAATTACGACACGTTTTCATTATTCTTCCAGCAGGTTTAATTAATCTCCTGTACACATTAGTTTATGGCTGTACTAGCACAACATGTTACATTTTATTGAAATATAGCATTGGATATGACTTGGATTACCTAGACAAGAGCCTACTTAAATGTTAATTCAGTATGTTTTTGTTCATATTTTGCAGTATCTACCATGTTCAAACATCCCTGTATGTTTTACTGACACCTACTAGCCTGGATGAATATCTAATGGATATCTATCTAATCAAAACTATCTTTTATCCATTCATCATCATCCATCTGTTCGTCCATCCACCCACACACTCATCCATCCATTCATCCATCATCTATCTGTGTCCGTTCTTCCATCCCTCCGTCCACCCATCCATCATCTATATGTCCATCTGTTCATCCATCTATCCATCTACCCCATCCATCATCTATATATCCGTCTGTCCATCCATCCATTCTTCCACCCATCTATGTAAACAAATATCCATCCACCCATCATCTGTGTTCATCCATCATCTATCTGTACATCTGTACATCCATCCATCCATCCATCATCTTATCTACCGTTCTAAATTGGTTTCAGTCATACCTGTTGGACAGAAAGTTTATTGTGAAGCTTGGTAATTTTACCTCTTCCCCTGCACCTCTATCCTGTGGCCTTCCGCAAGGTTCTATCTTATCTCCTTCTCTATTTTCTCTCTACATGCTACCTTTGGGTTCTATTCTACGTAAACATGGTATGTAATTTAATTTCTATGCAGATGATACTCAAATCTATCTACCAATCAAAAGAGACAATTCCGCAGCGATTACCTCTCTTCTGCAATGTTTAGAGGAGGTTAAATCATGGCCCTTCCTAAATGAAGACAAGACCGAAGTAATTGCTTTTGCTTCTAATGAGAATTCTCAGTATATAAGCCCCGATTTGGACTGTTTATCTGTTTTTAGATCATCACAGGTGCGAAACCTAGGTGTTCTTGTCAACCAGCATTTAAAATTCGATAAGCATATCTCTTCCGTTATCGGTTCCAGTTTCTATCAACTTCGTCTACTATCTAAAATCAGAGACTTTCTCACTGCGACCAGGCTTTGCTGGTAGTTCCACATGTTAGACTTAAGCGTAGAGGGGAGCGTGCATTTGTGGTTGCATGGCCACGACTTTGGAATACCCTGCTTTTAGAGATTAGAATGGCCCCTTCCCTGTCTGTTTTTAAGTCCCTGCTAAAAACCTACTTGTTTTCCTTGGTGTATTGATTACTGTTTTACTGTAATTTTAAAATGGATTGTTCTTTTTATCTGGCTTGTTTTCTGTGTATGTTTTTATAATTTTCTCTCCTGTAAAGCACTTTGGTCAGCCGAGTGGCTGTTATAAATGTGCTATCCAAATAAAATGAACTTGAACTTGAACTTATCTGTCTGTCTGTCTGTCTGTCCATCCATACTTACACCTATCTATGTAATCAAAATATCCATCCATCCATCCATCCGTCCATCCATCATCTGTGTCCACCCATACATTAATCCATCTTGTCCATCGAACATTTATTTGTCCATCCGTCCATCCATCATCTATCCTTCCTTCCTTCCCTCCTTCCTTCCTTCCTTCCTTCCTTCCTTCCTTCCTTCCTTCCATCCATCTATCCATCCATCATCCACCCACCCAACCATCATCTATATGTCCATCTGTCCATCCATCTTCCATCTATCCTTCATCTATCTGTCTGTCTGTCTGTCCATCCATACTTCCACCTATCTATGTAATCAAAATATCCACCCACCCATCCATCCATCCATCCATGTGTCCACCCATACATCAATCAATCTTGTCCATTCATCAATCCATCCATCCATCCATCCATGCATCCATCTGTATGTCCATCCATCCATCATCTACCCTTCCTTCTATCTGTTTGTCCATCCATCCAATGATCCCTTCCTCCATCCATCCATTCAACTCCAAAGCTTTTAAAACTTGACTTTGCAACATTCAAAGTGTTTTCTTTTGTGTATTTTACTGTCTAGTACTCACTACATTCTACTATCATTATTCAATTTCAGTTATTGAATTTAAATTCTAAAGGCATGAATTCAGTTCAGTGAATGATGCACAACCTTGGTAAACACTTAACACATTTAACCCTGGTAATGCATTTAACATTACTAAAGTGCAGTTTACCTTACCGTGTATTACAGGAAATCAGATATCAGGCTCTGTGTTGCCTAGTCATCATATTCATATTCATTCTTGCATACCTACAGTAAAGTCTTATAGACAGCCTTTCATTTAGGGGATAAAAATGCCTAAAGAAATATGTTCTGGTTCACAGAGTTCTTGTCCCCTGCAGCTGTCCTCTAGTGTGAAAAGAAACAGGAACCTAGTTTGATACTGTATGTCTGTCTCTATTCAACTCTTCTTTTGGAGAGGCTGTTTGAGGTGTTACTCTGAGCTGTCAGTGGTACATTGCCTTCCTGTGGCATCCTGTCAGAAGGAAGTGTGGCCAGTATTATAACAGAGCACAAGTGCCTTTCTAGATCCATGCCTTTATAGATGATTTGCTGTTTATGTAGAGTATATGTATTTACTCCTAACATGACATCGGCTTTAACAGAGAAATACATTACAATCTATATGCATGCCCTATAAATAACCTATTGACAGGCTTATTCAGTCAGAAGGAGCAGCATTGTAGAGATTTGGTTAAAAAGTCTGGAATGAAAAAACTGGATGCCTGTTTTAGAATCAGTTGCTTTGCTTTAATGCGCATGAGATTTGGCAAGCTGGACTTCTCCTTGGGATGACCCAGTTTCTTAGAGTTTTACACTAATTCACTGTTCAAGGTACATTTCACCCAGAAATGAAAATTATGTTATCATTTACTCACACTTACTTATGAACTTGCATGGTAGATCACCTGGTACAGCATTGCATTTGAGATGCACAGTGCTCGGGTACGAGTTCTGTGAAACACGAGTCAATATATAAGAGCTCAAAGACCTGTAGATTTTTCTCTAACATTTGCTGTTGCTAACACTATTGGCTAAGTTTAGGGTAGGATTTAGTGTAGGTTGTTTTCAAATGCAATACAGCATTAATCTTTTTTTTTTTTTTCTCCACTCATGAGACGTTTTATTTTCTAACTGCTATGTTATGTTCAACAACCATCGTTATAAAATATTAAAGGTGCACTAAGCGATTTTTGCCAAATTACTTTTTACTATTAAAGTGTGGTGAAATGTGCAAAAAAACAATCTGATATTATGTGCTGAAAAATTCACCACAGACACCTTTTTTTTTTTTTTTTCATTGAGCCAGGTTGTATTCGTGTGATATATTCTAATTTTTTTTTGACATTTTATGTTAGCTTTGAATGAGGAAAATTCCCCTCTTCAACATTTTCATTGTAAGGAAAAGAACAGCTTGAACATACAACTGTCCGTTTAATAATTTTGAGACATTTTTATAATCTGGAGAGAGAGCTAGTAATGTTAGGAATGTCATTCCAAAGCATAGTTACCATTTTATTGTTAATTAATTTAATATTTTATTATCAAAGTATCAATGATTCATACACCCCAAAGTATTTATTTTACCACAAGAAATGCCCATATATAAACTTTTATGCCCATATATTTCACTGTATTTTTCCCAAGGTTGTGAGATGGATACTAATTCACAGTCGTCCCCAGCAACCAGACTAATTAAACATACCAAACATCTGTGAATGAGTAGATATCACGTGTGGATTCTAACCATTAGCAAGGACAAATTAGCCTGGTTTGTGCCCACCTCTCCCAGCACAGGTTTTGTTTTTGCTCATTCATGTCAAAAATAATCATCTGTTAGTGTAACTATAGAGTCATCCTCTCTGATAATTCTGTCTTCTTTCATGAATGGGATTTCTGAGGCTCAAAAGAATATGTGCACAAACACTTTGAATTTTGGATATCCCACAGCTTTAGAAAGTGCTCTGGGAATACATGGCCCACAAACTGTTCAACTTCTGACAGATGAAGCAAATATTTTCTCTTTTATCATGACAAAGGCATCCTGCGGTGGAATACAGCAGAAGTTCTTCCTATATATATATATTTTTTTTTTGTCATTCTGAAACCTCAAGAACAAGGCAGGTTCATAGAGATGAAGGCCATTGATTGTTGCATTAAATAAAAGAGTAAATAATCAGCAGTAAACAAAAGCAATATTTAGAGCGAGTCCCAGCAGTAAAATCAATAGAGATTGGTATTTAACAACATGCAAAACATATCATTATAACAGATTTGTATAGGAGGCTGGATATGTTATTGGACATGCAATTGCACCACAAGAACCTTGCTAAACTAGCACAACCAGGTGCTCTACTATAAATTAAATTAGATTTTCAGTTCACAAAACAATGAGGCTTCTTACCTGTAGACCAAAGTGTCATCTGCTGAGCTGTTGTACTGAATCTGATACATCCTGATTCCAGGGAAATGTTGTTGCGAAGGCCACCTGATGAGTGCAGAATTTGCCGTAAGCTCAGCAAGTACCACCTTCCTCTCATGAGACCTGGTCTCATTGCTTACGGATGAAGTTGACTTTGCGGATGTTAGAATATCAGATGGTCCTGGATCAGGTTCTCGGATTCGGTTAGTGCTGTTAGCTAAGTGCGGTAGCGGGTTGACCACCAACTCCACCGTGCCTGTAGACTCTCCCGCGGCATTAGACGCAATGCAGGTGAAGACTCCTGTATCCTTCGATGAAGTGATGTTGATCTCTAAGCTCCCGTTGCTAAAGCTTAAAGTACGGGAGGTGTTGGCAATTAGACGGCCTTCTGGGGAGATCCAGTGAACATCTGGGTCTGGGTCCCCATTGGCCTTGCATTTCAGACTAGTGGGCTGGCCCTCCATGGCAAAGGTTTTGGGAGATTTCCTTGTTATCACAGGGGGATCACATATGAACTCTTCCTCTGGGATGGTCCAAAAGTACTTTGCCATAAGGTCAGGAGGTGACGCACAAGTTTCCAGGTCATCCTCCCTCGTAAGCCTCCTTAGCCAGAGGAGCTCACAGTTACAATGTAGTGGGTTCCCTCCAAAACTTAGGACAAGGGAGGAAAGGGGTGACCCTTTTGACTTGGCATAAACTGGTATCCTTAGGAACAAGGGATCAGGGGGTATTTTCTTTAGTTTGTTGGATGTCATATCCAAACGGGCTAGTTTGTGTAGGTTTGAAAAGATTCCTAGAGGGACGTGCTCTATGAGGTTATGGTCCATGTTGAGAGTGTTCACATTGGTGAGGTGTCCTATAGTCTCCCACGGGATGTCCACCAAGTTATTATATGAGAGATCCAGGTCCTCAAGAGTCCCCAAAAAGTCGTCAAACGCATGTGGGGAGATGTTGTGCAGTTGATTGTTGGCAAGGATAAGGTGCCGAAGATTGGTTAGTCCTCGGAAGTGGTCGTCCGCGATAACGCTCAGGCGGTTGCTGTCTAGGTGCAGTGCACGCAGCCGCTTAAGATCAGCAAAAGTGTAAGGCATAATCTGGCTGATGGTATTGCGGGACAGTGTCAGGTGCAGGAGACTGGTCATGTTTGCAAAGTCCCTCCTCCTTACCACCGTGATGAAGTTCTCGGTGAGACGCAGCTCTACTGTACGCCGGTCAATGACTGTTGGCACAAAAAGCAGGCCGGTCTTGGCACAGAGGATGGCTAGAGATGGCGATAGGTTCTGGCACATGCAACGCTTGGGGCACAGCTGTCCCGACACAGACACAGCCAACACCAGCAGGGAGAAGATCAGCCACTCCATCTCTCAGGGGAACTGCAAACAAACAAACACAGTGTGCCAGTGTGATGACATGTAAATGCACTCTCTACTTGAACGTTCAAAGCCAATGACTTTGCAAAATGCACTGTCACTCTATTAGATGGATAGCCATAAACAACATCATGCTGTTGACAGTGGCCTACAATAAGGACAGTAGTTTGTAAAGTATTTTTAAGATACTCTTGGGCTCCGTATACAAATCCACACTCAACCCTTGTGTTCTGTTTGTGGTCTTTGAAATTCCAAGGTTCATTTAATACCTTGGAAAATGTACCTAACATTGAAGTATCTGGTTGATACGTCATGACTTTTTCTAATCTTATGTGAATTGATTATAAATAAAATTTCAAGGTTCAGCCATACTGCATAATAAATGTTATATCACTTGGGGTCTTAGAGAGTGCTTATATAAAATATTCAATGATTAAAAAAAAAATAAAAATCAGTCACACTTTATTTGAAGGTCCAATTTTCGCTATTAACAAACCATTAACTACGACTTCTGACTCAATAAACTCCTAATTTGCGGCTCATTAATAGCTAGTAAGGTAGTTGTTAAGTTTTGGTATTGGGTTGGTTTAGGGATCTAAAATATGGTCATGCAGAATATTACTATATGCTTTATAAGTACTAATAAACAGCCAATATGTTTATAATTGGCATGCTAATAAGCAACAAGTTAATAGTGGCAATTGATCACTATACTAGAGTGTTACCTATATTTCTTACTTAGGTTCTGTAAAAAAACACACAGAGAAACTCACTGTCCTTTGACTAGGTCAGAGAGTGATATTGAAAACATATGATGGAAATTTAGTTATTTAAAAATGCCTTTTTGTTTCACTGTATCACAGCTTACTAGATACACTGATATCAAAAGTAAGAATCATTGTACCATGGTAACAGCAAAATGTGGCTTTTCCATGTTACGGCTACATGGTAATGTAGAATCAACTCATAAGTAAGTGTGTGTGGAGATGATGTAAGGTGGCAGAAATATGTAACCTCTTGAAACTGCATTAAATATCCTTGTAGACACTGCAACGATACAAATACTGCATGTTTTCCAAAATCAAACTAGAGTCCTCTGAGAAAAAAAAGAAACAAGTACAAACAATTCTTACATGCTGTATTCAGTTCCGTCTTTTCCTCTCAATCACAATAAAACCAATTCCCATATTACAGATAAGGTTTGTTCTAAAGTATCTGGCCTTCATGAAATGAGTGCATCTCAGCAGGTCTAGAGATAGACATAAAATAGAGATTAATCTTTGTGTATATTAGGATGCCATTCAAAAGAATTTAAACAACAACATCACAGAAACAATTATGTACTGCTTAAACAAAGCTGTGGCAAAATCTTTGTTTTTCTGAAATGCATCTGATAAACTCTTTAATAGATTTATAGCTGTTATTGTGCGGTTATGCTAGTCATCATAAAACTGCCCCTCTGGCTGACAATAGGCCTATTTATGACGTAATATCTGCTGCTAAAGCCATTGGCTTTACAACATAACGATCTACTAGAGACTCGTTATAGGCCATTAAATGTTTTTATTATGTGAATTTGAAAAAATAAATAGTATGAAAAGCCATGCCGCTGTATGTAATAACATTTTGAAGAATGTAATGTAATGATACTCATGTTTTCTATTCATTTATTTGGTATTAAGAACGGAACAAAGACTGAATCCACTGTATCCATGGACTAGTAACTTGATTGTAGTTGCCTTGAGCGAGCCAAAGCATTTGCATTTCATCACAACAAAAGGCATAAATCAGACAAATACTCTCATGGGGTTTGTTTAAAGACTGCTCTTATCATCAGATTCATAGAAACGTATCTCTGATGTAGCAATCTGATTTGGCATCCAGTTAAATGTTTGTTTTTCTGTACCACTGGCTTCACCAAATAGCATGGTGTTCTTTGTTCTTTATTACTGTGTTATTGGTGTTTAATTGTTGATGATTTGACATGACTGGATTGTTTTGTTCTACAAAGCTCATCTCAGAGTTGCTGTCATAGCAACAGGTCTGTAAGCTCAAACCTGAACAAAATCAGCTTTATTTAACTAACAGGTTTCAATACCTGCTTTTATAAACAGTGTATAAAAGCCACAATTTATACTTCTGTTTAGAATTTGGAGGCAGGTTATTTATTTATTTATTATAAAAAAGTGCATTCATTTATCAAAATAGACTATAAAGACATGTATCATGTTGCATGATATTTCTATTTAAAATTGCTGCTGTTTTGAACTATTTATCAAATAACCTTGAAAAAATGTCAGTGCAATGTTTTCAACATTGATAATAATATAAACATTTTTTGAGCTGCAAATAAATCAGAATATTATAATTCTAAAGGATAATGCGACACTGAAGATTGAATGATGCTGAAAATTCTGCTTTGCATCACATATATAAATTCAAATTTTAAATATATTCAAGAAAACAGTTCTTCATTTCATAATATTACTTGTAATTTTGGTCAAATAAATACGGACCCCAAACTGGTAGAGTCTATTAGTATATTAGCAATTAAAATGGAATAATGTTTTATTACTTATATATTTTCCATGAATCTGACAAAGAAGCAGATCAGCCGTAAAACTCAATGTTAAAAATAACATTTTAGGGAGACCTACAAATAACAGACACACAGTTGACTCTGCACATTAAACTAAGAAGAAAGTATTTAAACATCAAGAAATAACACATATAACGCAGCTGATTCTTCAGTCACTGAATTAAGCTAAAGCCACATCATATACAGTAGAACTTTCTGCTGGGAATTAGTGAAAGATTAGTTCATGTCAATACTCAGATACAAACCCAAATACCCTTCAGAACAGTAGCCGATCCTTCTCCTGAAACCTCTCCATCTGTAAGAAGCTTACGCTTAAATACTGACAGGTGGATAAATCTACCTGAAGTAGAAGGAGAGAGTGACTCTCCTCCACTCTACTCTGACACTAGTGAGAGGCAGTAATGAATTTTTGGAGTCTTTCTAACGCTTCGTGCCTCTGCAACTGACAGAATTCCTGGCCCAGAGAGCACTGACGCAATGGAGATGGATTACCACGTCCATGTCTGCTTTCTACCAGAGTGCCCATGGGCCCTGTGAGGTAAAAATGTGGTAAATCGATCTGAACTTCCTTTTCCTGGAAGGAATGGGGAAAAAAAAAAAAATACCTCATAGATATTTTTTTTGAAGAACTCCGACTAGCTGCTTCGTTATTTTGCTTGCTTGTTTTGTTTTTGTCCATCTATTCAAAGCGGCTGCATATTAGTTGCAACTACTTTGCTGCAATGCATTGCTGTGCATCATCATGTGACTCAAACCCCTTTGTGCTTCAATCAATGTCATCCAGTGGAGAGCTCTAGAATCAAGCAATCACAGTAATCATATGCTGCCTTGGGACTTGAGACGTGACCTGCAGGGCGGATGTCATACTTGTCTGTCACTCACAGTATGCGCTGAATTACGAACTGAATGAAAGTGACTGTTCTGAGGTTTTCAATTAAAAATTCACAATGGATTTAATTCGGCACAATGGAGGCCCAGTCGGGTGTCATCAAAGTTGGAGACCCCCCTGGGGAATTACGTGGTGTGGCAATGGAGTAAGACGTGCCTAGCTCGGGCTCCCGCCGAATTCCTGTTTTATAAAGTAAATAAGCGACCTGTAACAAAACATTGGGCGGAATCTGTTTTGAGTGCGTTTCTAAAACAAGAAAATAGTTGATATGTGGGCCAATGGGGGAAAAACTAAGCAAATATAAATACGACACATCATCTGGTACTAGGCCCAACACTGCCTCGACTTCGAGTTCCTCCAACCTCGCTGGACAGCCCAGAGAAGATGAACGCGACAGCCTTGAAATCAGAAATTCTTCACTCGCTAAAAGCGGACATTTTGGACGTGATTAAATCCGAACTAAAAGTGTGCTTGCCGATGATTTCAGTTCTCTTAAAAACGAAATACAAGCGGTAAAAACGGAAATAATAAATAATATGGCGGCGATTCACTCTGAGATAGACCAAATGAAGGCTACGGTCAAGAAAGTGGAAGGCGGGCTGTCAGCGTGGTCAGACGAAGTGACAACATTGCAATCTGTGGTAACCGATTTGAAAGCAGAGGTGACTGTGCTGAGAGGAAAATGCGAAGACATGGAGTGAAGGATGAGAAGGTGTAACATTAGGATACTGGGGGTGGCGGAGACAGATGGATCAAGCTCTACTGTGTCTGTTTAGAGGCTGCTGAG
This sequence comes from Barbus barbus, assembly GCF_936440315.1. Classification (NCBI taxonomy): domain Eukaryota; kingdom Metazoa; phylum Chordata; class Actinopteri; order Cypriniformes; family Cyprinidae; genus Barbus; species Barbus barbus. The sequence goes on along the minus strand of NC_136759.1, from coordinate 20,175,459 downwards.
AGAAGCGCTACAGCTGGAAAAGGATGTACTTGTGGACCGCTCGCACAGAAGTCTTGCACCAAGAGATCCGGATGGAAAGCCATGCGCCATCGTGGCTAAACTTCATTATTACCAAGACTGTGTCGAGGTGTTGAGACGTGCGCGCAGTCGGGCCCTGCTGAGATTTAATGGGGATTCAATCGCCATTTTTCCAGACTACACTGCAAGCGTTGCTAAGGCCAGGGCTGTGTTCATGGAGGTTTGGAAACTGTTGCGTAACCGCCAGGGTGTCCGGTTTGGTATCCTACTTCCAGCCCGTCTACGCATCTCTCATGATGGTAAAGAAAAATAATTCACTGATGCAGATGAAGCGATGAGATACGGCAAGAAGAACATCATAGCTACAGAGACTCGAAAGTGACTGTGAGACTGAGTTCTGTATATACACGTTATTTCAACTTAAACGGAGTAATAATTTGTTTAAAATTTTTTTTTTTTTTTTTTAGCTCTTACAATGGGGGTAGAATTGTGTTACTCAGTCATAAGCAACGGATGTTCTGATTAATCGCAAGGACAACATTGACAGGACAGTATTTATTTAAATGGTTTTGCTGGAGATGTTAATATCACCAGTTAGTGTTGTAAGTGCACTGTTAAAGCTTCCTGTCCTCTAATCTATTTGTCTTTCTTGATAGATAATTTTGGTCACCTTTTAGATTTGAGCCTGTGATCCTCGGCCACAACATCTTGAGGGAAGCGTATAATATTGTCATCGTTGTTGCCATTGTCATCAGGCTCTTTTCTTTTTTATTATTATTATTATTATTACTACTATCTTATACAGCAGAGTTTATGTTATAATAGCATAATGCGCGGTTTGAGTTGCCTTGACATGGAGGTTTTGGCGGGGGCCTGAGCTGTTGTCTCTAGAGAGTTCCCTAACACAAACACTTAATGTGTGGATTTGTTTTGGAGGGGTATTGTGCTCACCTTGTTCTTATGGGTGTTAAAGGGGGAGATTATAATTTTTGTTTAACTACCAGACTTATTCTGACAGATGTCCATTTTAATTTTCATTTGATGTCATGTTGTGACATTTATAGGTTTCAAATACATAAATATTTCTCCTTAACATGAGTAACACTAATACTTCCAGAGGGATGAAGGGCTGCTCAGTCAACTTCATGAGTTGGAATGTTAAATCACTTAACTACCCAGTGAAACGTAAAAAGGTATTTGCACATTTAAAACAACTTAATGTAGATATCGCATACCTCCAAGAGACCCATCTACGTACAACGGATCATTTTCGACTTAGACAGTGTTGGACAGGACAGATATATCACTCCAATTTTCATTCGAAAGCTAGATGGGTAGCCATACTTATTAATAAAAACACACCATTTACTATGACTAGTGTAGAGGCAGACCCATTAGGGCGTTATATTATTGTGGTGGGGCAGCTTTATTCTTTACCAGTCATCTTGACTAACATTTATGCACCAAACTGGGACAACCCCGTATTCTTTTCAAATCTTTTCTCTCGTTTGCCAAATATGTCATCACACCACCTTATTTTTGTTGGTGACACAAATTGTATACTTTCCCCTGTCTTAGACCATAGTTCACCCAAAAATACCTCCCTGTCTAAATCAGCACGTTCGATTCATTTATTTCTTAAATCCTATGGCATAGCTGACATATGGCGGTTTCGTAATCCTACCTCCAGAGAATATTCTTTCTTTTCCCCTGTCCATAAGACCTACTCCCGTATAGATAATTTCTTCCTGGATAAAAGACTCCTTCCCCTCGTTACCAAGTGTGATTATGGAAGTATAGTAATCTCAGATCATGGTCCTCTAATTATGAAAATGTTTATCCCTAATATACAGTCCAGTTACCGCCCTTGGAGACTCAACTCTCTGCTCCTTTCGGAAGAAGCTTTTACTAAATTCATCTCTTCTGAGATTACATTATTTCTTGAGATCAATCAAACGCCCGGGATGTCATTTTTAACTATATGGGAGTCGCTAAAAGCATACTTACGGGGCCAGATAATCTCTTATTGTGCAAATAAAAATAAAAACAATTCTGCACGCCTTAAAGAGCTGATGGACGAAATACTGAAGCTAGACAGGTTAAATAGTCATACGCCCTCTGCAGAAATAATGAAAAAGCGTATTTTACTGCAGACCGAGTTTGATCTTCTGTCAACGCGCCAGGCTGAGTATCTCATCTCTAAGTCTCGGCATGTGTGTTATGAACATGGAGAAAAGACTGGACGAATACTTGCTCATCAGCTGAGGCAAAGGACTACCAATCAGACCATTCCTGCAATCAATGATGAGCTGGGCTCAAAAAATACTGATAGCTTAAATATTAATTCCTGTTTCCAAAATGTCTATCAGTCACTGTACAGCTCTGATGTATATGAGGAGGACTCCTTGCTGGAGGTTTTTTTTGAAAATGTACAGGTCCCCTCCATAGAACCAGAGTTGACTGCTCAATTAGAGGAGGACCTTACAGTTGAAGAGATAACATCAGCAATTAGATCTATGCAAAGTGGCAAATCACCAGGGCCGGATGGTTTCCCAACAGATTTCTTAAAAAAATTCTCAGATCAGCTCTCTCCTTTATTGTTATCAGTCTTTGAAGAATCACTTTCAGTGAAATCCCTTCCATCAACCATGTGTCAGGCAGTTATTTATTTAATCCTCAAAACAGATAAGAACCCTCTTGAATGCAGCTCATTCCGTCCGATCTCCCTTCTTAACACAGATGCCAAAGTTCTGGCTAAGGTCCTTGCCCCTCGTTTGGAAGGGGTTCTACCCTCTGTTATATCCCCTGACCAAACAGGTTTTATTAAGAACCGTTACACTTTTTCTAACATTAGACGTCTTTTGAATATTCTTTATGGACCCTCCCCACCCGGTACACTAGAGGTAGTGCTTTCACTGGATGCTGAAAAGGCGTTTGACTGGGTGGAGTGGGGCTATCTTTTCGACACACTACAGAGGTTTGGATTGGGCCACAAGTTTATATCTTGGATCAAACTTTTATATACATCTCCATTGGCTGCTGTACGCACTAACAATAATATATCTGCTTACTTTGAGCTTCACCGCGGGACGAGACAGGGTTGTCCTTTGTCCCCACTTTTATTTGCAGTTGCAATGGAACCACTTGCTCTAGCTTTGAGACAAAGAGCTGACATTAAGGGTATACAGCGGGCAGGATTGGAACATAAGGTTTTTTTCAGTGTCTTCTGTTTTTTTTTTAACAAAATCTTTCTTCTTCAAACTAAATAATCAGATATCGGCCTTTATTTTGAACAAAAAAACACCAAGGATAAAAAGAAGTATACTGCAGAGGCCTCGTGCAAAGGGAGGGATGGCACTCCCAAACTTCATGTATTACTATTGGGCAGCCAACATAAGAGCATTGTTATACTGGATAAATAATGACACCTCTGCCCCTGTATGGTTAATTCTGGAGGGGGCTTCAGTTGGGCCCACCTCACTGGCAGCCTTATTGTGTTCTAGACTACCATTTGCACAGCCCATCTCTAGCTTGACTCCTAATCCGGTTGTTATACATTCAATTAAAATATGGAATCAGATTAGACGGTCCTTTTTCCTTAAAGATCTATTGCAATCTGCACCAATCATAAAAAATTACGTTTGCCCCATCAATGATGGACAAAGCTTTTGATGCCTGGGCTAGAAAGGGTGTGATCTCACTGTCTGATATTTATATGGATGGAAACTCTGCCTCCTTTGAACAGCTGGTACAGAAATATGACATACCCAAAGCGTAGTTCTATAGGTACTTGCAGCTCTGGAATTTTGTAGCATTGAATTCGAACGATTTTCCATCGTGCCCTCCCATTTCATTAATAGACTCAATCTTTGAATGTAAATCAGTCAAAAAACAGATTATAAGTAGGTTTACAAACTACTAAACATATATGATTCAACACCCTTAGACCTACTTAAAAATAAATGGGAGACAGATTTAAACGAACCAATCTCGGAGGAAATTTGGCACAAAATAATACAAGGAATGCATATCATCTATATGCCTTAGATATGCTGTAATACAATTCAAAATTGTTCATCGTCTGCACTGGTCTAAGGTCAGACTTTCTAAGATTAGGGCTGACATAGATCCCATATGCGATCGATGTAGGCAGGCTCCCGCCACTTTGCTGCACATGTTCTGGACATGTCCAAGGCTTTACATGTTCTGGATTCATTTTTTTGAGACCTTTTCTGGGATATTTGGAGAGGTAGTAGAACCATCCCCATTTCTTGCATTGTTTGGTGTGGCCCCTGAAAACACTCTTCTCAACACAAGAGAAATCAACATGTTGGCATTTGGCTCTCTTTTGGCTAGGAGACTGATATTGTTTAAATGGAAGGACCCTATTCCACCGACACATAACCACTGGATAAAAGAAGTCATGGGTTATCTTAAGTTGGAGAAAATCAGACATACAATCAGAGGGTCTGTTGGGACATTCTATAATATCTGGCAGCCTTTTTTAACTTTCATGGAGGAAATGGAAGCACACAATATAGCAATGTAAAAGAAAGGGAACCTGTATTATATCTTTACTTCATGTATTTTATTTTTTCTTTATGGACGATTGATTATATATATTGTCTTTAGGTCTGGTGTTTGGGGAAGGGGGGGTTAGTTACTTGTGTTTTTCTAGTCTGTATAATGTGAAAACAAATAAAAAAAAAGCTTTAACAAAAAGTTGGAGACCCCTTTGGGGGCACAACAAATTGGGTTGAGAAACAGAGTAAAAAACATAAAAATAAAACTCAGAGAGTAGAAACACAAACCCTGAGCTTTTTACCCTGGATATCAGCTGTCTCCAGCACTCATTCATCTAGGGTAAAATTATGCCCATTAGTTCATGTTGCTATGACAATCCAAAACAGAGAGTGCATTAATCACATCCCATTACCAGGCATTTTATCTTAACAGTGGGCCTGTGGTTTGCTTCTCAGTATTGAACACCGATCTGAATTATATCAACACAGTGATAATCCGCAGAAACAGGGATTTTTTTTTTTTTTATGAGCCAAAACAGATGCTTCAAGTACATAACACATTCAAATAACAGCAGTTAGCCGTTTCTATTCTTTCCAAGGCCTGCATATCCATTACAATTCCCCTAGTTACTGTAGGCCTCATTTGACTGCAGATGTTCCCTGGTTCATTTAAATAAATAATTAAAACAAACTAGTAGGTCAGATTTTTACTTAAAAGTATAATTCACTCCCAAAAAATATAGATGAGATATAGATGAGTTTGTTTCTCCATTGAAACAGATTTGGAGAGATTTAGCATTACATTACTTGCTCACCAATTGATCTTCTGCAGTGAATGGGTGCCGTCAGAATGAGAGTCCAAACAGCTGATAAAAGCATCACAATAATCCACAAGAACTCCACACACCTTCAGTCCATTAATGAATGTCTTTTGCAGTAAAAAGTTGTTTGTTTCTAAGATACAAATCCATCATTAAAGCATTTTAACTTTAAACCATTGCTTCTGGCTAAAATATAAGTCCATAAAGCATAATGCATTCCTCGAGAGCATCCATCTCCTGTTGTCCGCTCACATCAAAACTAAACAACATATTTGTTTAGAACTGTTTTTGCTCGTAAACTGTGCTTGATCTGTGCATATTTCTCTCCTGATTCAGGCGAGACAATATTTTCACTACTGAAAGCAATAGTAAAACAGAACTTGAATTTTGTCCTGGGGCAACGGTTTGAATTCAAATGATCTTGATTTGTTTCTTACAAACATGCAGCTCTTTACTTCTCAGGATGTTAATTCATAAACAGTTGTTTTGATTACTTGTGGGTTACTTTGCTGTTTTTAACAGCTGTTTAGACCATCATATTGTGTGTGTGTGTGTGTGTGTGTGTGTGTGTAAAAAGAGGATTCTTTTTTTTTTCTGGGCCAAAACAGATGCTTTTGCAGATGTATTCAAATAACAGCAGTTAGCCGTTTCCACTCTTTTCGAGACCTGCCAATCCTCGTAGTTACCGTAGGCCTCATTTGACTGCAGATGTTCACTGGTCCATTTAATATGGCTTGAGTTTTCAAATGAAATGCAGAGGATTCATATATTCACACTGTGAGGGTTTCCTCACTAAGAAAATGGAGATGTTTTAATCACAGACTGATTCAGGATGATCTGTTAATTGTTTGTTCGGTGTTAAGTCTCAGAGGGAATTTGAAACTTATTTAAAATGTGATAACATTTTTGCTATAGTGGTCTATAAAGTCCTCAAAGTCTTTTATTAAATGAGATGAAATGAGTCAATATCAGTTAACATGTCTGATTTCACAGCTCCTTTATAGAAGAACATTTTTCATTTGTTTAATTTGTGATAATCGATAGCATGAGCTCAAGGTGTAGTTAACCATGAAAATGTATTTAATAAGTAATGGGACTATTTACAAATGGTTCATAAAACATTAAATGCTCCATTTATATGCAAATGCAATCTAAACATTTGAAAAGTAATTTAAAATCGTAATCGTAAATGTATAGTGTGATCTCACTGAAGAATCATTTTGCGCTACACAGATTTCTGTCCAATCAGATGGTCTAAAATGAGAATGTCAATCAATCAATCAATGCTAATGGTAGAGCATAGGGTTAGACAAAAATCTGTGCAAAATGAGTTTAAATGTTTACAATTTATAAATGTAATTATAAATATATAATATAAATATACCAACATATTAACTATATACACCTACATTTTGCTGAGATTTCAAATGATAAATAAATGTTCACAAGAATAAGCATTCAAGACTGTAAGTTATTATATGTTCTTGTATATTAGTACATAAAATTGCATGCATAATAATAAAACATGTATTATTATTATTATTAATAATAAAACTGTGGCTTAAAGCAGTTCTAATTGGATTATTGCAGATATTGCAAGTACTGCACTGCAGGACACTGCTGTCACACTAAGCTATTCTGACATGTTGTTGCCAACACTTATACGCTCATATGCTAATGTCCACACACATAAGTACAGCTCTAACCAACTTTTTGCTTATTAATGCTGAAAATCTGTATACTTTGTGATTGTTAAAGGTCACACTGCAGGACGCTGAATAAATGAACATGGAAGCAGGTTCACATAAACACTGCAATTTTAAATGGTAGAAGGAGGTAAAACCTAAACGCTTTTTTTAATTGAAGCATCTTTACTTCCTGTTGGGATCCTGATTAGTAAAATTATGGAAAAAAGCACCAAGAGATTGCCTGATTAAAACGTTTTTTTTTTTTTTGTCTTTTTCTTTTTCTCAAAACCACCTTATTACTATTCTATCACTATATTACTAACAAATCTATCAGTGTTACATATTCAAAAGAAAATCAAATTTGAGAAGATAATCGCATGTTGCATGTTTACAGGCAATCCATCATCTTTGCTGTCTAGTCAATTAATATATATCTAAGGGAAATATTTTGATTCTAGGAATTAACATACCAGCTACAGCCTATATAAAACTGTCGGCCATTGAATTATTTGTCAAATATTGCAGTAACGGCAGTTTTCTGAATTAAACTCCATTAACTCAGAAACGTCAAATTCCACACAGCCATGACAATGTAAAGCTGGGTCAAACAAGGAAAAGTGGCAGTTTGGTTTGATGACCCAATGTGAATGACAGAGGGCATTCTTAAAGAGCTCTTTAATACGCAAAGTGCTGCAGGAAGAGAAAACACACAAACAACAACACATAGAGAAACACATAATTGGCCGTGACCTTTGCGCAGGGCTCCCACAGAACTGGGCAGCTCTTCAAAAGAGCGGTTTCAAGGAGACAGGAAAAGCAGTGCCATACTCTGTGAGACAGGCTTCTATTCAACAGCCCTGCATGCAGCTGTCCCTCAAGGCCACTTTCTTTGATGTGATAAGAAAAAAAATATTTAAAGATATACGCTGCCTTTTGAAGATAGCTTTCTGTGTGCATTTGGAAATATTACTGTTGCTTTTTTCCCCCCTTAGTGACTGTAAGATTCTGTAAGCGTCTGGGTAGTTAGATCATATGGTAGAGTTTAGGGGGTAGCAGCCCTACTGGAGAGAGCTAAAGCTGTAATATTATAGTTTTATAATAATAATAATAATAATAAATAAATATACATACATATAACAGTTGATACTTTTTGAGATTCACTTATGGGTAACACTTTATTTCGATAGTCCTTTTTAGACATTCTACTAACAGTAAGTAACTTTGCAACTACATGTCAACTAGTAGTCATTAGAGTATTAGTAGACTGTCTGCTTAATAACTTCTAACACTTTATTTTGATGGGTCCACAACATACAACATACTGACTATGAGAAACTTTGCAAGTACAGTATATGTCAACTAATTCTACTAACCCTAAACCTACCCTACTGAGAGTTAGTAGACATGTAGTTGCAAATTAATGAGAATTAGTTGACATGTAGTTACAAACTTACTTATAGTTAGTAGAATGTCTAAAGTGGACTATCGAAATAAAGTGTAACCCACTTGTGTGTTTAGGAGCAAAAATAATCTAAAATATGTTATCTGTGTTTCAAGATGTCAAAACTCATCACCGAACACCAATGACTTGTATAGACACTATAAGGACAAAAGTATTTGGACACCCCCTTCTTTAGAACAGAAAAAGTCACTAACAAAACTGTGGCAACAAAGATGGAAACATAATTAATGTATTTAAAAACTGTATTTCCATCTCTGTTGCAACAGTTTTAGACGTGTCTAAAATGACAGTATCCTTATGTACAAGTCATTGGTGTTTGGTGATGAGTTTTTGGCTCAAGGTCTGCATATAAAGTCACACCAGAGGAGTTCAGCTGGGATCAGGACTTGGCTTTCTGCAGACCAGTCAAGTTCTTCCACACTGACTGAATCAATCATGTCTTTTTGAACTGTGTCTTATACACAAAGGCACTGTCATGTTAGAATAGAAAAGGGTCCTGTCCAAACTGTTGCTATAAAATTAGAAGCACACCATTCCTTAGAATATCATTATATGCTTAAACATTAATATTTGTACTCATAGAAATTAATAAAGTAGTCAAACATGTTCATTAGAAGGGGGTGACCCAATACTTTTGGCAATATAGTGTTTATATATATATACATACATACATATAACACTGACAACATATACACGCGCACACACACACACACACACAAATGAAACTCAAAAAGTATCAACTGTTATATTTGCTATTTATTATCTACTACTACTACTAATAATAATAAGTGTTTTTTTTTTTATTTTAATTTAGTGAATCTCCTCCTTTTGCAACTATCTACAAACTACAAATAAGTATTCATGTATATACCGTGCACCATTTGACCAGTTACTGAATAATAATAATAATAATAATAATAATAATAATGTCTGTGGTTTTTATTTTAGTGAAACTCCTCCTTTTGCAACTATCTACAAATAAATATGCTTGTATATACATTGCAAAATTTGACCAGTTACTGAATAATAACAACAACAAAACAATAACACTAATGATAATAATAATAATAATTCTGGCCAATATCTGATTTCATCTTTTTCTTGCATATCTCCTAGACTGATCTGCCAATTAAAACCACTACCTGTTCTTTAAATAAGATAAGTTGCTACTAAATACCCCAAGTTTAAATTATTAAGCCATTATTAAGGCTTTCCTTAGAAAGTTCCAAAATATTAGGCAGTTTTAATTAACATTCTAAAACAAATCCATTATTTTAGTGTTATGCTTGTGCATAATGGCCTTACCTGCAGAATGTTCATGTGACTGTATAGCGTTATGTACTGTAGGTTTCATTAGCAGCTGTATTCATTGATTGCCAAACCAACCGCCTCAGGCCCTGAACATATATTCCCATGTGTTAACTTGGCAAATATTTCCATAATTCAAGCTTTTTAATATGTAAGATTTTGCAAATTCCTTCCCCATGGCCTTGCAGAAATTCTGAAGCACTTTTTGAAGACAAACTTACAAATGCAACTTGCTAACACAAATGGACTCGGCCTGCCTGAAATATGGTTGTTTTGGAGTGATATTCAACATCCTGTTTACTGCACATTTAATGTGCCCTCATTTTTTGTCATTGATGTCTAACTTGTTCCCTCAGCTTACTATTCTGAATAGCAAAATAAAGACAGAGGCCTATTTAGACTAGAAACAAACCTAAAACTGCCATGAACACAATATTCACAATTTGACATCATGAGCTGCAAACAAACCTCAGCAAAAATCATATTTAGAAAGGAAGTTTGCCTGTTTGCTGCAGCTGTCACATCTTATTCTGTCCTCCAGATATATATATATATATATATATATATATATATATATATATTTTTTTTTTTTTTTGTTGTTGTTGAGATTATACAATTCCATAAAGGACTAACTTTCGTTATTTTCAACTAAACAATAAATGCTGTAATGTAATGCTGTGCTCTGCAAATCCATCATTGCTAAATAAACCAGATATATAAAACATGAAACTAAAACATGAAAATAAAGCAGCTCTGACATGTTATATGAAGGTCAGACTTTTCTGACCATGGGCATGATGATGTAGATATAGTGTTAGCATTGCAAACTAAACTGTTATAGAGTCATGCATTCGCTCAGCCATTAAACATTGAGGTCAAACTTCATTGCACACACAAATACACAAATAAGATCTTATCAGCTATTGAGAAAGTAATTCACCACTCCACGCTGATTTAAAGCCCAAGCACTTCCTCTTTCAGCGCACTAATCTTTTCCTAAACAATGGTTAGCAAATCACTGATATCTAGAGCCATGTAAACAGGGCATTACATTATCAGAAGAGACAGCAATATCCAAAGAAGTTTAAAACAGAATACAGCATGTCATATCACTATTACAATTATATAACTCATTTTAGATAAAACACATTTTAAGAATGAATGAATGAATGAATGAATGAACGAACAAATGAATGAAACCTCATTTGCCATTAGAGGTGGATGAATACTATGAACTAATATTCAAAATGTAGATTATTATAAACAACAACAATAACAACACTCTAAAAAAAATGGTGCTATATAGCACTAAAAGTGGTTCTGTGGCTCATAATCATAGGGGAACCACTTCTGGTACTGTATAGCACCACATCTTGGTGCATCAGTGGTTCTTCGGCGGTTCTTCCCCGGTTCTTTGGCACCGCTACCGTATACAGAACCTGTTAAGCTCCTGTATGGTTCTTCAGCGGTTCTTTGGGGTGATTAAGGTGCTATATAGTACCACTGCTGTACAGAGAACCTATTAAGCCCCTTTAAAGCTTCTTCACGAGCCAAAGAACCACTGTTGGTGCTGTTTAGCACCATTTTTGTTGAAGAATTACAGTGCAATATGGCACCTCTTATGGTTCTACATAGAACCATTTGACAAAGGTGCTGTATAGTGCTGTAAGTGACATATTTATCCCATCATCTTTATGCAGTTGAAACACTGACTGTGTGATTAATTGAGACATGAGACATGATACAATTTGGTAAGTTGTACTTTATTGTGATGTTCATGCAAGTTTATTCCGCACTATAACCTGTATGAATATTACTGACTGTAATTGCTATAACTGAGTCACTACAAGCAATCATGCCTCATTAAAGAGCGACAAAACAGCAATCATCATTTATTGCTTGAATTTTGGGATAAAATGGACATTATATGAGATCTGTGACTTTGGCTCGCTACAAATAATATTAATGAAGAGAAACTGCAGACCTGGCAACCCTATCTACAATATAATTTATAAGGTCAAACAGAATCTGAGATGATGATGATTATGATTATTATTATTATTATTGTTGTTGCTGTTGTTGTTGTTATTGCATTTATCACTTACAGCAGCCCTATATTGAGACATTTGAAGTCTGACACTTTTTTCATGGCCTTTTTAAAAAGGGTCATAATCTGCTTTGATCATTGGGCGATATTATTATTATTGTTATTTGTAGTAGTAGGGGAAGTCGTGGCCTAATGGTTAGAGAGTCGGACTCGTAATCCAAAGGTTGCGGTTCGAGTCTCGGGCCGGCAGGGATTGTAGGTGGGGGGAGTGAATGTCCAGCGCTCTCTCCACCCTCAATACCAAGACTGAGGTGCCCTTGAGCAAGGCACCGAACCCCCAACTGCTCCCCGGGCGCCGCAGCATAAATGGCTGCCCACTGCTCCGGGTGTGTGTTCACTGCTGTGTGTGTGTTCACTGCTGTGTGTGTGCACGTTGGATGGGTTAAATGCAGAGCACGAATTCCGAGTATGGGTCACCATACTTGGCAGTATGTCACTTCACTTCACTAGTAGCTTATATAAATTATTATTAAGTCTTGTAATGTACACCAAGTGATGCAGGACTGGCACAGACATTTGCTAAAAAAAGGTGTTATATGCCCCTGAATAAACACCAATCCATTTAGTCCATTAATGCCTTTAAAAAGTACTTTCCAAACTGAAATGAGGTTTTTGTTGCACAGACACAACAGACTAAAATATTAAATATCTAAATATGTATGCCTGAATGGGATGTGTGTTTTAGCTACAGTGATTTACACTAATGCATCTGAATCAAAACCTATTGTCTATTCAAACTTCATTTCAAAATCACTGTCAAATGAGTTCAAGAGGTTTCATGCCGTTAGAAAATCACTGCATGAGGCACATCATTGTTATGATTGATCACTTATATAAGTGTGCTCAGACAACAAGCCTCTATATGGAATGATAATTATATCAACACAACGGCTTCATCAAAAATGCTGAGATAATTTAATCTGACCCCGTTTGTGTGATTCATTTTTCTAGGTCTTGAACTCAAGATGTATTTTTCAAGTCAATAATCCATCATAAGATGCTTAATCCTGCCCTACCAACATACTCAGCGTTCATTCGTCCTCTCGGTTTGTCTAACTACTCATGACATTTTATTTTCGTAGTAAGATTCAACATAAGGAAAACGTAACCTGCGAATAAGAATTCTGTGCTCTTGAATGACTAAATTCTGCTGGGCGTTCTGCTGATGTTTGCCTTAATTAGCACAGCGCCGCATGGATACCCTGAGGAAAATAAACTTGGCCAATAAGCGACTGCTCGGTTGTGAGATAGCCTCTCTCAGTCAGTGAAAATATAATATCAGTCAGCCTCTACAGCCTAAATGACCCTGAAACGCTCTGCCGCCCACCCTCTCCAGATACTGTCATCATCTACCCTCTACCGTAGTGTTTGGACGAGTGTGTGAAGCTCCACTGCTGAATGAGGTCAGCCAGACAGATGTGGTCTTGACACATTATCGTTGGTTAGCATAGACAACCTTTCAGACCCCCACTGCCATTCATTCGCTGCCCACACTGTGATAAAGCCCTAGTGGTTGGTTACATCAGCTATTGCCACTCTTACTTGTCACATATTACGCTCCTATATGTGTAATGCAAAATACAAAACAGAACAAAGTAAAGAACAATACAATACAGCAACATAAACTAAGCAAAAAATAAATCAATCAATCAATATTGGTCTTTGGTCTAATAAGCATTTTCAGCTGTTAGACCTTTTATTTAGACGTGTGCCTTTCCAAATCATACCCATTCAATTGAATTTGCCGCAGGTTAACGTCACATTAGCGTTTGCCGCAGGTTAAATGTGGTAACATTTACAATCAAAATGAATGGTCCTGAGCTAAATTTCATCTGTCCCAGGTAAGGGTATGAATACTTATGCAGTGGAATCATTTAAGTTTTTTTTTGTTTGTTTTTTATCTTTAATAAATTTGCAAAGATGTTGAAAACCTGTTATTTAACATAAGGCTGCAACATAAAATAAGAAAAAAAATTAAGGGGTTTGAATACTTTCGCAAGGCACTGTATTTATATTATATAACATTAACATACACTATGGGAAATTTAGCTTGTTTTTATGTAATTTAATAATATTAATAATAACACAGTCCTATTATACAGTATATACATAGACTTGGATTGTCACCGTTATGTATTCCACCCCTTAAGGAATAAATGCACAAAACAATGCTGGGAACTGTACCAAACAGTACAGCACCATTACTCACAAATCATCATGAAGTTGCATCTCAATTTCTGTCCTTTACATGACCATTTAAGGATATGCAATCTCAAGAACATGCTTTGTAGGGACATTGACAGAATAACATTTAAGTTCTGTCATTCACCCAATGCATTCAAAGCCCCTGCATCGGCTTCATGTGTGTCGGTGGCATTTCAGTCATATCATTCCCAAATAAAAATTATGTTTCTGACTATTGTTGCGACATTTAGAGTCAGCTCCCACTGAAATGCTTTGGACTGAGGCTATTACCTAGAGGGCCTCAGCAGTCAGCTCTGAATGCATCATGTTTCTGGAGCTTTAAAGAACCCTTCACCTTGAATTAGACCAGGTAGGGTATACGCTAGACCGTGGCAGGCCTGTTTTCCAGAAGGAACATGCATACTTCTGCTGTATTTCATTTTTCCCCTTTAGTTGACCTCTGACCATAGTTGTGACTTTGCTTTGCTGGATGCAGCTTTTTCACGCACATTAAACACCCAGCAACTGTGGTCTGTTTACTGTTTAATATTTCTTCTTATGAGACTATGAAAACAATGTTTTTCTTTATGTCACTAAGTATTGCGTTATGACTAATGCCTGTCATATTATCTAGTACTTTGAGTTGAATATAATACATGACTGTTCTATAACATGCAAATATATATATATATAAAAAATTAAAACCATTAAGTACAAGTATATGAACTGAGGAAGATTTTTATTATTATTATTATTATTATTATTATTATTATTAAAAAAGTAAGCTCTAACAGCATATCTTTGTCTTTTTGTCCATTATATTTCCACTCAAAAACAACATTGCACACTGCATGAAATCTAAATTGAATCATGTGTGGAGAGCTTGGTGCACCTTACAACTTGATTATGTAAACACATCATATCCAGATGATTAGACAGTAGGAAGGAGTGTTTGACATTGATGTGTTTTGAACCACAAATCTGTCATTTTCAGGTATGAAGTAATAAATGAGGAGAAAAACATTCAGGTACATCCAGTACTGATTTGCTTTTTGATCTTTAGGACTGGCTATATCTGCACTGTCATTTTGCAAGTAGTGAAATCAGATTGGTTTGTTCAGACGGTGTAGTCAATATCCGATACAGTACATGCTCTCCATAGCATTGGCTGCTGCATTTTGCAATGTATGACATTTGTGTATGATGTTGCACCCATAAAGAACAACTTCTGTGCTATACAAATCCAGACTGACCACAATGTTCAAAAACACGGAGAGTTATACAGAGGTTGTTTGCTAAATTCTCATTTAATACAGTAAAAACTTTAGCATTCTGAAATATCATTACAATTTAAGGTCACACTTTATATTAGGTGACCTTAACTACTATGTACTTACATGTACTTATTGTTTTCATATTGCATTGCAAAAACACTTCTGCTACTATTGAGGTGGGATATGGGTAAGGTTAGGGACATGTTTGCTGGTATGGGTAGGTTTAAGGGTGGGGTTAGGTGTAAGGGATAGGTCAACAGTGTAATTATAAATGTAATTACAAAAATTAATTACAGATGTAATTACATATAGGTATTTTTAAAAATATAAGTAAATGCATTTACACAATAAGTGCATTGTATCAAATTATTAATTTAAATGTAAATACATAGTAGTTAAGACCACCTAATATAAAGTGGGACCAAATTTAAAATTACAGTTATATTGTAATATATTTTATAAGCACTTTATTCCTGTGCCTGTGATTCAAAGCTGAATTTTCAGCACCATTTTTTCCAGTCTTCAGTGTCGCATGGTCCTTCAGAAATAATTCTAATGTTCTGATTTGCTGCTCAAGAAACATTTCTTATTAGTGTTGAAAACATTTGCTCAGATTTTGTTCAGCATTCTTTGATGAATGGAAAGTTCAAAAGAACAACATTTATTTGACATAGAACTATTTTATAACATTATAAATGTCACTTATTAACTGTCACTTTTAATCATTTTAATGTGTGACTGCTGAAAAAAAAAAAAATCCTCACCCCAAAGTTTCTGCTGTTCATTCATACTATAAACAACTAAAAGGGTTTGAGTCAAATACGTCAAAAACAGTGAGAGACAGAAAAAAATCTAATTTTGTTGTTTGCCTAAATGTCTCAAAGAATGTTCATAAAGATTCCTCACTCACAGTCTCATCAAGTTAGGGCTTGACAGCTGCCAACATCAACATCTGTGCTGCTTTGTCATTTTAGGTGTGAAATTCCATATCTAGGACAATGTGGGATATTTCAGCCAAGAATGAAAATACAGTCATGTTTTTCCAAACCCATATACATTTTTCTTTCTTCCACAGACCACAAAAGAATGTCCAGGTTGCTACTGTACAGTGAAAGTGGATGGGTACTAGGGACTGTCAAAAGCGGCAAAAGCACAATAAAAGTGATCCCCATGATTAATGCGCTATATTTTAATGTATTTTGACACCATCAGTGTTGTTACATGTAGTTACATGTAACCCTCTGTAACCCTTTATTTTAAGGTGTCCTTGTTACAATGTAATTATACATTTCAGTACTGAATAATATTAATTATGCAATTATCCATAATTTATTGTTATTATAATAGTATGTACATGTAACAAGGACACCGTAAAATAAAGTGTTACCCAAAATATATGCAACTAATCCATTACAGTTGCTGAGAAAAAAAGGTGCAATTTACAGTTACTTATGAAAATATTAATGATTACAAAGGTTACAGCTGAATATTTTCTGTAAAAAGCAATGATATTGAATAATATTAAATTGTTGCTTTACCTGTTTTTGATTGACCGCTCTATAATATGAGACGCCAATGTTTCAGGACTTTAGGACACATAATAGGACATGTGCTTATTCGATAACTGTGTTATTTCTTATATATATATATATATATATATATATATATATATATATATATAGTTGAAACCAGATATTTACATACACTTCAGAAAAAAACACAAAAACTTTTTTTTCTTTACTGTCAAACATTAAATCAGAGTAAACTTTTTCTGTTTTATATCAATAAATATTAACATATTTTTTGCATTTGTTAAATGTCAGAATCGAGCGAGGGAGAATTTTATATATATTTTTTTTTATCACTTTCATCAAAGTCAGAAGTATACATACACTTCCTTAGTATTTGGTAGAATTGCCCCGAAACTGTTTCACTTGGGCAAATCGTTTTGGGTATCTTTCCACAAGCTTTCTACAATAGTTTGCTGGAATTTTGGCCCACTCCTCTTGACAGAACTGGTGTAACTGGGTTAGGTTTGTAGGCCTTCTTGCTCGCACTCGCCTTTTAAGTGCCGCCCACAAATTGTCTATGGGATTGAGATCAGGGCTTTGTGATGGACACTCCAATACCTTGACTTTGTTGTCCTTAAGCCACTTTGTAACTAATCTGGAGGTATGCTTGGGGTCATTGTCCATTTGGAAGACCCATTTGCGTCCAAGCTTTAACTTCCTGGCTGATGTCTACAGATGTTGCTTCAATATATCCACAAACTTTTCTTTTCTCATGATGCCATCTATTTTGTGAAGTGCACCAGTCCCTTCTGCAGCAAAGCAGCCCCACAATATTATACTACCACCCCCATACTTCACAGTTGGGATGGTGTTCTGAGGCTTCAAAGCTTCGCCCTTTTTCCTCCAAATATACCGTTTATCATTATGGCCGAAAAGTTCAATTTTTGTTTCGTCAGACCACAGGACATGTCTCCAGAAATTAAGATTTTTGTCCCCATGTGCAGTTGCAAACTGTAGTCTAGCTTTTTTATGGTGGTTTTGAAGTAATGGCTTTCTCCTCCCAGAGTAACCTTTCAGCTCATGGTGGTACAGGACTCGGTTTACTGTGGATAAGAACACTGTCTTACCAGTTTCAGCCAGCATCTTCACAAGGTCTTTTGCTGTTGTCCTGGGGTTGATTCGCACATTTCGCACCAAAAAACGTTCTTCTCTGAGATTCAGAATCCGTCTCCTTCCTGAGCGGTATGATGGTTGTACATTCCCATGTTTTTTATACTTGCATATTATTGTCTGAACGGATGAATGTGGGACCTTCAGGCATCTGGAAATTGCACCTAAGGATGAGCCACACTTGTGGAGGTCCACAATTCTTTTCCTGATGTCTTGGTTGATTTCTCTTGATTTTCCCATGATGTCAAAGAAAGAGGCTCTGTGTTTGAGGTGTGCCTTTATATGCATCCACAGGTGTGCCACCAATTAACTCAAATTGAATCAATTAACCTATCAGAAGCTTCTTAAGCTCAGAATGGAATCATCTGGAGTTTTCTTTTTGTTTAAAGACACAATAAACTTAGTGTATGTATACTTCTGACTTTGATGAAAGTGAATAAAAAAAATACATAAAAATTCTCCTGCATTTAACAAATGCAGAAAATGTTAATATTTATTGATCTAAAACAGAAAAAAGTTTACTCTGATTTAATGTTTGACAGTAAAGAAAAGAAAAGTTTTGTGTTTTTTTCTGAAGCGTATGTAAATATCTGGTTTCAACTGTATGCTTTATTTTTTAAGATTAACTGTTTTTATTTATTTAGTTTTTCCAAGGCATTGTTAGAGCTTTCAAATCTAATTTGCAGTAAAGTGTGTATATAAGTGCAAAGGCATATTTTTAAGTGAAGTTATTAACATAATTTCGGGAGGAGTACGCCCATCTAATCTTCCAATTAATATCCGAGTATAAAAACAGCCTCTTCCGTTTTTAGTTCTTTCGGCATCCCTCCACCTCCCTATCTCCTCCTTTACCACTAATGCTAAGATTATATGGGCACACAAACTCATGAAATATTGGTTGTTTAGATTGAGAAAACATAAAATTAGTCACATAAGATATATCAAATTGTATTTTTCTAATGTATTAAAATATAAAACACTTATTCTAAATTGTAATAATATCCCACAGTATTGTTGTTTGTACTCTATTTTGAGAGGCTTCTTTCAAAAAATTCAACATTTTAATTATTCTAAACTTTGACCAACAATGTATTTTTATGGTGCTTTTTGATACACAGTCTATGGGCACCATTCACTTTCAATTTAAAGGAGCAGTGCCGAATATCTCCTGTTGTTCAAGTACTACAGGTTTGTGAGTAAATGATAATTTTGGGTGCGTTATTCTTTGAACTCCTCACTGCAGTGTGATTTGAAGTGTACCTCTATCTGAGAAGCGTAGAATGGCTGGAGATGCTCATGAAGGCTCCACTGGCGGCGTTAGTGCTGAGGATAGCTGTAGACTCGGGCTGCTACATGTGTACAGGCAGAGCAGAGACTCAAGGCATTGGCCCAGGAACATGAGAGTATCTGGCGCTCAGAGCCACGACTGACAGCACTGCAGATTTCGGAGCTCCATCCACCTGTGAAAGGAGAAAGGGAGGAGGGACATTTACACGAGACACAAAGCATGTCTGTCTGGATTTTTCGCCTCTCGGGACAAGGCGGCCAATACATTTTCAGGACAAAAACAAGAGCTGGACAGTGAATTTGCACCCCCTTTTTTAACATCACAAAACAAATAGAATGAAAAAGAAAATGGAATGCAGTAAGAGCGAGGACATTAATAACGACCCAGAAGTGTCATGCTGTTTGAACGCTCCTACCATCACTCTTGATAATAGCTGCCATACGCAATATATTTAGCTCCATTCTCTTTGGAAACAAATCCTTGTTATTATTTCAAGTGTTTATTTTACAGTTGTCTGCCTCTTACATTGCTGGTGGTTATAGCTGTCCCACTGGACAGTTGGCACAATTACAGTTTGTTCTTTTTATTCTCTAAATTCATGCCACTGCACAAACAAATGCTGCTTAAACCAGCACAGGGTTTTTCTGTCGATTGCACCATTTGAATTACTTATTTCAGGGTGAACATGCTGTAGGAGTTATGCAAACTGAGCTGGTGTTTGTTGAGCTTGTGTTTGGTTCTCACGACAAAAATATGAATCATGTTTTAGGACCATTAAGATTTTTTGCATTTTGAGCCTATTTTCATGACAATTCTCATTGAACATAATGGCAAAAAATCTGATAACTCAAATGTAACAGCATTTTCAAATGACAATTTATAATTTGTGATAATTTGTCATGGAAATAATGTCAAAATGCAAAACAATATATGTAATGGGTCCCATTCACCTGCTCTGAGTGGGTCTCAAACCCAGGTCTCCGGCATGGGAGGCGGACGCACTAACAAGGAGGCTAAAGGCTGCAAGCACTAGTTTCAGTCGCTAGTACATCTCTTGAGATCAAGGGAGTGAGGTTTACTTGCACATCACCTACTCACTGGCCTCTGTTACATATGTAACATATTCCCCTGGAGGCTTCAGCCCTTCCTCCACCATGGGTCCTCCCTCCATCGACTCCCCCGTGGGCCGCCATCATGGCTGTGGCCTGGCTCCCCCTGCTCCAAATCCCTTCTGTCTCCTTCCTGGCTCCTCCCTCCGTCTGATCCAACTTGGATCCTCCTGTCTTCTCCCTGGATCCTCCCTCCGTCATTGTCCTCCTCCCGGTCATCCGGCCACCTCCTGAACCTCCTCCAATCACGTTATTCCATCCCACATCCACTTATTTGTCCTCCTGCCAAGTCCCCCTCCGTCCCTCCCTTTGTTGATCCTGTGGCGTGAGAGCGCACCTTCTGAGAGGGGGGCAAACTGTCACACCCCAGGACTGTTTGTTGTGTTTTCATTCCCCATGTGCTCTGTGTGACCAAGTGTTCCCTCATGTTTGATTATGCCCATATTTGGTTATGTTCCTGTTCTCGTTATGTCATTATTAGTTCATCCTCCTGGCCTGTCTGTCCCTCATCAGCCCTCCTATTTAAGTTGCAGTCTGTTCAGTTCAATGCCATCCAGTCTTAATGTTACCAGCATGTGTGTGTATCCTGCCTACCTGATGTGGATTACCTTTGTGTGGATGTATTAAAGACTGTTTACCGTTATCTTTGTATTCGTGCATTTCTTCCACACCACACCGTGACACACACACACACACACATATATATGTATGTATATAACAGTATGTAATATAAACAGTATTACATTACTACAAAAATCAGAACAGATTTGGAGAATTGTATCATTGACTTTGCAGTGAATGGGTGCCGTCAGAATGAGAGTCCAAACAGCTGATAAAAACATCACAATAATTCACAAGTAATCCACACGACTCCAGTCCATTAGCTAATGTCGTCTGAAGTAAATATCTGCTTGTTTGTAAGAAACAAATCCATTGTGATGTTAATTGATGGACTAGAGTTACTTTTGAATTATTGTAATGTATTTATCAGCTGTTTGGTCACCCATTCACTGCAGAGGATCCATTAGTGAGCAAGTGATGTAATGCTAGCTTTTTCCAAATCCATTTTGATGAAGAAACAAACTCATCTACATACCGGATAGCTTAAGGGTGATTTAATTTTCATAATTTTAAAAAACAAATTATATATATATTTTTTTTAATTTCTGGGTGAACTATTCATTTAACTTTCACTCCTCCATTACAAAGTCACAACTTCACAAGTTTCATGCTAAGCTGCCAAATGCATCCAGATGGTTTTTAAAATGTGCAGTTTTGTCAAAATACTGTTTAGTCTGAAGGCAATGCCAATGATTCATTATGAAAAAAACAAAATGAAAAAAAGAAACAAAAGTGCTATTGTGGCTGTTTGGTATTATGGCTTAATGTTTTTCTTAATATATGCAATAAGATTTGCAGGTGCTCTCTCTCTCTCTCTCTCTCTCTCTCTCTCTCTTTATCTCTCTCTCTAATCTTGTTTTCCCACCCCGATGATCTCCCCACTCCACGAACCTAATTAGAACTTCTTAATTAGACATTTATGTCCCTACTGCGAAGAAAGCCAAGTCAAAAAATCATCTTACTCAGAGATCGTATGATTTTGTGCAGACACGACGATGTGCACATTTTGTTCCTTGAATAACTATTTCTATTACTGAGTGTTTCTTCAACTATGGCCACTTTTGGCCCTGTGGACAAAAATAATCTTAAAACAGATTTTTACACTCTCACTAGCTTATTTACAACGTCCTCTAGACATACAGTGACAGAAGAATTATGATTTTTGTCATTTGTTTCTAAATATACAAATGTAATTTCCACCATATACAGTATCTCACCGAAGTGAGTACATCCCTCACATTTTTGTAAATATTTTATTATATCTTTTCATGTGACAACACTGAAGAAATGACACTTTGCTACAATGTAAAGTAGTGAGTGTACAGCTTGTATAACAGTGTAAATTTGCTGTCCCCTCAAAATAACTCAACACACAGCCATTAATGTCTAAACCGCTGGCCACAAAAGTGGGTACACCCCTAAGTGAAAATGTCCAGATTGGGCCCAATTAGTCATTTTCTCTCCCGATGTCATGTGACTCGTTAGTGTTACAAGGTCTCAGGTGTGAATGGGGAGCAGGTGTGTTAAATTTGGTGTTATAGCTCTCACTCTCTCATACTGGTCACTGGAAGTTCAACATGGCACCTCATGGCAAAGAACTCTCTGAGGATCTGAAAAAAAGAATGTTTGCTCTAAATAAAGATGGCGTAGGCTATAAGAAGATTACCAAGAACCTGAAACTGAGCTACAGCACGGTGACCAAGACCATACAGCGGTTTCACAGGACAGGTTCCACTCAGAACAAGCCTCGCCATGGTCGACCAAAGACGTAGAGTGCATGTGCTCAGCGTCACATCCGGAGGTTGTGTTTGGGAAATAGACGTATGAGTGCTGCCGCCATTGCTGCAGAGGTTGAAGGGGTTGGGGGTCAGCCTGTCAGTGCTCAGACCATACGCCGCACACTGCATCAAATTGGTCTGCATTGCTGTCATCCCAGAAGGAAGCCTCTACTAAAGATGATGCACAAGAAAGCCCGCAAACAATTTGCTGAATATTACTGGAACCATGTCCTGTGGTCTGATGAGACCAAGATAAACTTATTTGGTTCAGATTGTGTCAAGCATGTGTGGCGGCAACCAGGTGGGGAGTACAAAGATAAGTGTGTCTTGCCTACAGTCAAGCATGGTGGTGGGAGTGTCATGGTCTGGGGCTGCATGAGTGCTGCCGGCACTGGGGAGCTACAGTTTATTGAGGGAACCATGAATGCCAACATGTACTGTGACATGCTGAAGCAGAGCATGATCCCCCCCCCCCCCCCCTGCAGTATTCCAACATGATAACGACCCCAAACACACATCCAAGACAACCACTGCCTTGCTAAAGAAGCTGAAGGTAAAGGTGTCCAAGCATGTCTCCAGACCTAAACCCCGTTGAGCATCCATTATATGTATTTTTAAAAATATGACCAAAGAACATAACAAGATTATTTTTCCAATATATTTTCTCATAATTCTTAGACTATGGGCACTTTTATGTTTTTAAAACAGATGTATTTATGTATTTTTTTTGTTATAATGAGACGTTGTGACATTAAAACAATGCATTTTCATGTAATAATGAGATTGTCGAGATTGTCATTAAAAAATATGCTTTTACCATAATAATGAGATATTATATTGTTAAAGTAACATATTTTGTATGTGATGTGACAATGTAGGCTTATAAGCCTTTATATAATTAAAATGCATACATTTATTAATACAAACCGAATTCCGTAAATGTTGGGATGTTTTTAAATTTTAATAAAATGAAAACTAAAAGAATTTTTAATCACATGAGCCAATGTTTTATTTACAATAGAGCATAGATAACATAACAAATGTTTAAACTGAGAAATTTTACAATTTTATGCACAAAATTAGCTAATTTCAAATTTGATGTCTGCTACAGGTCTCAAAATAATTGTAATGGTTGCATGTTTACCAGCATCTCCTCTTCTTTTCAAAGCAGTTTGAAGACATCTGGGTATTGAGGTTATGAGTTTCTGTAGTTTTGGTGTTGAAATGTGGTCAAATTCGTGCCTGATATAGGTTTCCAGCTGCTGAAGAGTTCTTGGACGTCTTTGACATATGTTTTGTTTAATGATGCATCAAATGTTCTCTATAAGTGAAAGATCTGGACTACAGGCAGGCCAGATCAGCACCAGGACTCTTCTACTACGAAGCCATGCTGTTGTAAAAGCTTCAGCATGTGGTTTTGCATTGTCCTGCTGAAATACACAAGGCCTTCACTGAAGTAGATGTCGTTTGGATATGCTGTTGGATAACGCATAGGCTGCTCTAAAACCTTTATAAACCTCTCAGCTTTTATAGTGCTTTCCAAAACATGCAAGCTGCCCATACTGTATGCACTTATGCACCCCCATAACATCAGAGATGCTGGCTTTTGAACTGAACACTGATAACACCCTGGAAGGTCTCCCTCCTTTTTAGCCCGGAGAGCACGGCGTCAGTGATTTCCGACAAGAATGTCAAATTTGGACTCGTCTGACCATAAAACACTTTTCCACTTTGAAACAGTCCATTTTAAATTAGCCTTGGCCCACAGGACATGACGGTGCTTCTGGACTATTTTCACATATGGTTTCCTTTTTGCATGATAGAGCTTTAGTTGGCATCTGCAGATGGCACAGCGGATGGTGTTTACCGACAGTGGTTTCTAGAAGTATTCCTGGATATACTGGCTATGCCCATTTAATAATGTCAATGACAGAATCATGCCGATGAGTGATGCAGTGTCATCTGAGGGCCCGAAGACCACAGGCATCCAACAAACGTCTTTGGCCTTGTTCCTTACGCACAGAGATTTCTCCAGTTTCTCTGAATATTTTGATGATGTTATGCACTGTAGATGATGAGATTTGCAAAACCTTGCAATTTGACGTTGAGGAATGTTGTTTTTAACGTATTCCACAATCTTTTTACGCACACTTTCACAGATTGGAGAGCTTCTGCCCATCTTTACTTCTGAGAGACTCTGCCTCTCTAAGACATCCCTTTTATAGCTAATCATGTTACAGGCCTGATGTCAGTTAACTTAATTAGTTGCTAGATGTTCTCTTGCTTTTTCAGCCTTTTGTTAACCCCTGTTCCAACTTTTTTGAGACATGTAGCAGGCATCAAGTTCAAGTTTATTTGTATAGCGCTTTTTACGATACAAATCGTTGCACGCATCAAATTTGAAATGAGCTCATTTAGTGGATAAAAGTGTATAATTTATCTGTATAAACATTTGTTATGTTCTCTATGTTGTATTGTGAATAAAATATTGGCTTATGTGATTTGAAAGTCTTTTAGTTTTCATTTTATTCATATTTAAAAACTGCCCCAACATTTCTGGAATTCGGGTTGTATATTGTAATAATGGAAGTTTGGGTCTGGGACAAGGGTAAAACAATTAAATGTAGTATATTATAATATAGTTAATATATAAATATAAGGCACTTGAAAGTAGCAAAAACAAATTATTTCAACTTGGCAACAAAAATACTCAAATGTTTTAATGTGTTCATATAACAGAAAAAAAAAAACTATGGAAATCTTATTAACTTAAATATTACGTACTATACTGTTTCACCCATTTGGAAAATACACAATCATGTTGCATAATCTAAAACGTCTGCCATCATTGATCTTATGCATGCAAAAGGTTATGCCTCTTGCAGGAGGAATATGTGCTGACTCCAAAGCTGATAGAGCAGAAGCTCAGCCTAACAATGCAATATCCTCTCATCACACCGGCTTTAGATCACAAAGCTCCCCCTCCCTCCATCGAGTATGACACAGGGCGCAGATTAGTGTCTATGTACATGGCCGTTCTCTTCTCAGCGCATCGTCAGAATGAGCCCAGCTGCCTGGGGAAAACAGGCGTCTCTTTGTCAAGACTCTGACTCACTTTTGGCCTGTCCTCAGTGACTCTGTGTTATCCACCCGTTCTGTTGAGCCCCAGCGTGAGGTTAAAAAGACAGAGAAGCAAAGAGCTGTGTCCAATAATATTCCCGTGTTGTGTCACGGCGCCGTCTGATCGTTCCATTATCAACCACAGCACTTACGTATTAACGGCTGCCACAGATTGCTGCTGTGAAGACAAAGGTCATTATTTCCTGTCAGCTCCTCTTTTGCTTTGAAGTGAAAGTTTCTTTCAAGTTTCTGCTGCTTGCACATTGTGCAGTTTATTGCCACAATTTGGCCAATTGGGCTAAATTTCAGAATCACTTTCTTCACAGAGCAAAAGTGACAGTCTTAAACACTACATGAGTGAGGATCACACACCACCAGACTTCCGGATCATTCAGAGCACAACAAAGGTAATGTAAAAACTCAAATTAAATCTGCAGAAGGTCTCTGACCTTCAACTAGTGTTGACTCGTCCAGATTCTAAACTGGGGCAAAAATCTTAGTCGTAAAGTGTATGCCAGCCTTAAATTAGCTACCAGAAAATACTTTGTAAATTAATTATTAACCTGTTTTTAAAAACAATATTTTGCATTGTAGAACAACTGCAAATTACAAAATGACTGCAATGTATTTAAAAAAAATACATAAAAGTATAAAAAAATACATTTTATTTTGCTTGGAAAGACTCCACTTTATATCTGACTTCACAGAATAACGCAATTTAAAATCTACAATCTTTTCTAGTAAGTGCTCAGTTCTACAGCCATGTTGTTTTGAGTCAATCATCTGAGCCATAGCTATCATTTGACTAATTACTATTGTAAGTAATTATATACTACACGTAATTAAGATTAGTATTCGTAGTGAAACAAGATCAATTCCTTGACCTGATCTTAGACCTGATTAGCTAGATGGCCAGACAGAAAGGATAGACAGATTAAAAAGCTTAGACAGGCAGATTGATTGACTGATATATTGATAGATTGATTGATTAATCGATCGATCAATAGACAGAACAACAGACAGTCAGACTACTCATCACTTCACAAGCCATTATTTCTCTCACAAGAAAGTTTGTGCCTCAACCTTCCACCTGTTGATATCTTTGATGCTTGAATGTCAGGTAATTGAGTGAATTTGGTATTAGATATTTTGCCATTTTTGGAATAATTTGTA
Source organism: Barbus barbus (assembly GCF_936440315.1). Lineage (NCBI taxonomy): Eukaryota > Metazoa > Chordata > Actinopteri > Cypriniformes > Cyprinidae > Barbus > Barbus barbus. The sequence goes on along the minus strand of NC_136759.1, from coordinate 20,148,304 downwards.
GATGGCTGAGGCACATTTTTGAACTGGGAACTCAGGAATGTGCACATATAGAGTAAAATGCCCTTAGGGGTTTCTTGTTTTTCTTGCTAATGTTAGCTTACTATATGACATATATGTTTACATAACTAATGGGTCTTTATATTTGCACTGTTTCATCCTCAAAAGGTGACAGTTCTGTTTGAAGACAGAGATTTGTAAGGATCTAAGATGACAGATACAGTAACACACCAGTTGAGTTAAAATTATCACAAAATATGTTAAGGAATAAAACAGGTTGTGTTGTTTTTAACACGTCCATTTTAAAAGTGTAGATAGACAGACAAACAGACAGATCTATTGACAAGCAGATAGATCTATTGTCAAAGGCAGGTGGTAATACAAGGAGACAAATTTTCAGTCTACATAACAAACATTTGTAAATGCAGAGTATAAATATGAGTCATCCATAGTTTTTGTCTGTTTTCCAGTGAGATTGTTCATTTTAAATGTGGTGAAGTGAATTTGATTAACTTTCAGTGCTTATAAATGGCCTCAAAGCTAACAGACACAGACTAAATTCAAATTTAGATTTCACGGGGTCTCTAAACTGCGTTCAGCCCACTCGACAACGCTAAATCTAACATGCTGGAACATGTGCTCACGCCTAACTGGCATAGTCTGGAAATCACACGAACACTCTCAGTGGGGGATGCCGAACGATTGAACGTGGGCTCAGTTTGTGATTTCGGATGCCAAACTGCTTTAATTCGAGGAGACTGTGCTTTACGCAGCATACGATATGCATCCAGGCACACGCCATTTACATTTCTCCCTTTATGAAATGAGAGAAAATATATAATTGAGAGGATCCATCGTCTAACGATAGGGAGCAGCGGTAATTGGTGAGTAAACACGGAACTCAAGCCTCTCGAAGGAAATAAAAATGGGAGCACATGAAGCCAAACAACGAGTGCATTAAGCTGGGATAAAGATCCCAGCTTGACTTAGATATTACGGCTTTATCGTGCCCATCCACTCTTCAGGTCTCGGCTGAGCTGCTCCGCTGTGACTTGCGTGTGGAGTTCGGTTTTTCTCTGAGTGTTCCATGGAGACGTGGTCCTCCCTCCAAACTAGTCCATTAGAGGCTGGGTCAATACCACACAGTGGGTGGGGATGAGGGTGTGTGAGGACTGTGTTTCTGGATGGGAGCGTTAGCATGCATGCCCCGATGTCAGTGCACTGCCTTTAAAAGCAATCAGGAGTATGGTTGTACATAACACTAAAATATTGTACATGAAATATTGGATTTGTCAACAGCACTTGAAAAGAGAGATGTTGCATCTCAGCTTACATGAAGGTTTATTTTAGCTTTAACAGACAGACAGACAGATAGATAGATAGACAGACAGATTGTTACTGTGAGTTGTTTAGCAGCCAACAACCACAACTGATAAACATTGCTTACCTCATTAAATATTCATGTATTTTGTGCAGCTTTCACATGTGTTGTGATGATGTGTTTCACATGAGGAATTTCAGAATCTGGCAGAAACATTAAAACGTAGGATGTTAACAGCAAACTTAAACCAGGCAGAATGGATTTACACACCGACAGTTTTACAGATGAACAAGCTGTTATTAAAACTGGGTTGCATATCATCCAATTGTCTGATCAATGTTACTGACCACCTAATTAGGCAAATAAGAACCTTAACTAAGGGTTTACAGATTTACAGAAGGGAATATCAAAACCTAAATACTCAGGATGAATTATTAACCCACTGTAATGAATATGAATATTGGTTCATGAATGTAAATTAGTCGACAATGCATCCTGTCCTGTGTCCTATAATATAATATTTATCTAAAAAAGACATGTCGATTAGGATTACATTCTAGGATTACATTACAGTATAAATGACCGAGTGTGAAAACCCCATCTGACAAAGTGGACAGATCATGTGTAAATAGTTTTATAAAGCAGTATTTTTGAAGGTAAAGCTTTTTTTAATATGCACTGCTCTGTGAGTGGCAAATGGTGTTGCTCTCGGAGCAATTCTCTTCATAAACTGTGATAATGTAGTGCTCTTGCCACAGCTCATGATTTGGTTCCCTGCTAAAAAGTTCTGCACTAACTTACAGCAATTCCTTCAAATAGGTCACACTAAAAGCACTCATCATGCACAGCATAGCATTTGAAAAGTCCATTCTTTCTCATTTATTTTGGTTCCAGGCAGCAGATGGGCTGCGGTTGATAATCAGTAGAGATGTGGGTTCCCTGTAATAGGCATGAAGCTGGTCAGATAAGAGAGATTGCTTCATAAAAGAGAGGTTTAATGGCATTTAAGTGGGGTGAGGGAAACACTTTTAGTATAAGAGGCTTTTCTTAGTCACCTGTGCGAGATTCAGCTCAATATTGTAAATAGGAAAACAACAACTAATAGATGAACTTGATAATACTTGATGATGGCATTAATGATGAAATTTCATTACAGATTACATGAGTTTTATGGATTAGTAGGGTCAAATGGAGTGCGACAAAAATTTGATTTTGGTTAAATTAAATAAAATTTAGCCTTTAAAATAGCCATAAGTGAAACCCTATACTGTATTTATTCAGCGGTTTATTTATTCAACTATATATTTATGTATTTATTTATTTTAGCAGATTGTTTATTATTATTATTATTGTCATTATTAACAACAACAACTTTTTTTATGAAATGCTACATTTTTAAGTGTACCCAATTATAATATTAAGGATTTTTTTTTTCTTCTTTTTTAATGATAATCTTTTATATTCGTATTTTTATGTATAATAATGTTCTCTCCATAAATTCATCATGTTTTGCTGGAAAACAATGGCAAATAATGCAAAACATGACTATTCGGGTTTAGAGTTTCTGACATCTTTTGATGCTTTTTTGAAGACCATGCATCAAAAGTCTGCAATTTTGAAAAACCCTTATCTGTTAGTCAGCTAACAACATACAAAGGTTTTTGGTAACATTATCTTAGTAGTGTCTTGAAAACAAATCAGCAGAATTTGCAATAAAAATCTAGAATCCATCACAGAAAACCAAACGTTTATCATGGTTGTACAAGATCAATGAATGCAATGAATGTAATCAATGATTTGACCTGAAATAACAAGCAAAAGTTCCTCTTGTCTAGCCCTGCATTGATTTTAATTTGCACATTGATTGAAGATAACAATATACAAACCTCTAGATTAATCTATGATTAAATCAGTTGCTAGTTGCAGCCCTAACTGTGTAAAGTCAGTAGTTAAGAAAAGAAGAAAAGCAAAAAAAGCCTGACCTCTCATGTCTTTAAATACAGAGTAGAATGGCTTCTAAATATCAGTAAGGTTTTATGTGTTCTCTGTAGTTTTTGTCTTCTTTAACCTCAGAGGAGGCTGTTTCTTCCTCTAATTGAACAGCTGCCTTCCTCCAAGTCTATCTGAGCTCAAGCTCCCTCTCCGCACAGCTAATAATTTGCGCTATATTTAGCTGGAGTTGTGCCTGCCTGCCCATGGCTTTGCGTTTAGCCTTATCCCTGGGCACACGGTAATTGTAATACGTTTTTGGTAAAAACAGTTCCACCAGAGGAAAAATAAACAAGTCCTTCGGCGGGGAAGGGATTTTGGCTGAGGGCGAAATGCCAGCAGGTGGTCATGTTTCACGATCGCAGTGGGGAATCATGCAAGACCACCTCACGGCTTATCGCATGACTCACCGTATGTGTGCGTAGAAATATTTTAAAAAACAACGCCACCAGCATGCATGTCCCAATTCACTACGCACATAGTGCCATTGACTCTGTTTCTCTGCGCCACAATCTAGAACTTCTCAGAACAGATAGCACAGGCCCCCAGAACACATTTTGTCCCTTATGTTTGTATGTGAACTAAAAATGCATTCAAAACAAACACAAACGCGACTTGGGGACTCCAAATCATTTTTCAGCAAGCTTTCAGGAAACAAAACATGTTTTGTTATTGATATTCTTTGCAGTCTTGCACTTTCAGGCACCATTTTGCTGATTTTCCACTATATTTAACTGACAGGGGTTCTCTTTTGTTTTAGTCATGGTTGTTTGTTAGACCTGTTGTGAATTTTGAGATGAGACTAGAAGGAAAAGGATACTGAAATTTACTGTAGCACTGATTAAAAATGCTCTGAAAATATTTATCTGAATGCCTCTTCATTGGCTTGACAAAACAAAGCCTGTAGCACATATTTGTGACAAAAGAATCATCAGTCAGATCAGACAATTTGACAAAGTGTGTATTTTTTTCTGCTCTGTGTATAAACACAAACACAAAATCTGCATAATTTTTCTATTTTTCTGTACACGCTGCACCAGATGGATAACCATTGAAGAAAGTTGTGATATTTTGGCTAACAGTTAGTGGCGTTGTTGATACTGCTATAAACTAAACTAAACTAAAAAAAATAAATTAAAAATTAAATTAAAAATTAAATTAAATTAAATTAAATTAAATTAAATTAAATTTACAAAAAGCACAAAAAGGTCCTGTGATTAATACAATAAAATAACATTTGAATGAAAATACAATAAAATATGGTACACAAGGTTATCAAACATCAATTATTTGTTAAAATGTTGTCATATTAAAGTATGATGTCATTTGCAATAAAACAAAGCAAAGCAAAACAAAACAAAAAAAGCCTACAGCCCTGTGATCACAAAACAAATGTTGTCAAATTACAATATTAAGCATGCATGTCATTTTACAATAAAGCAAAGCAAAACAAAACAAAAAGCCCACAAACCTGTGATTACAAAACAAAACAAAGCAAAGCCAAACAAAAACCCAGTCTTGTGATCGCAAAACAAAATGTTGTCAAATTACAAACAACAAATCGCACAACATTTATCATGTATAACATGTTTGTTGTTGTTTTTTTGTTTTTGTACAAAGAACATTATTAATTATGGCTTAATTTTGTTCTTCCCAGTTACCATAAGGAAAAAAATATCTGAGCCACAGCATAAAATACAATATCTGCTAAATAAAAACTATATTACTACTAATAAAAAAAAAATACAAATAAATAATCCTTACTTATGACCAATCAAGTGCTCTAAATTGCATTTTTTTCCATGTTCTGCAGAGAACTCATTGTGATTGTTATCAAGGCAATGTTCTTTCTGTCCTTTCAATGTTCTTTCTGAAAAGTGCTATCTATTTCTTATCCTCGGCTCTACACCTTTTCCAGTGAAATCACAAACAAAATGTAATCAAATGTGTCCTAGCTGCTGATATACATCCACTGACATACATCTGACACTTTGGCTTATTAAAATAAAATTTAGCAAATTACAAACATGGACTCCTCCTATTCAAAGAAAGTTGGTCAGCAAGAATACCTGCTCCCTGAAATAACAAAGTGTATGTTAAAATAGCAACTATTGTGTTGTATGCACTACTATATGTTCTATTGACATAATTGTGTGGATTTATTCTTTTTTTTTTGGACACTTGAGCATAACCTAATTAATATTCATGAGTGAAGAATATGATGCAGCCCCAACACTTTTTGTGAGTGATGTCTATGAATATGTGTATTTTTGTCTTCTGGTGTTTTTGAGCTCTTGCACTCCACAGGATAAAAAGAAAAAACTAAATAATGTGAAAAATAGAGTCAGAAAAGCATGCTCTTCCATGCGATAAATGGAGAAATTATCACAAAATTCATGGAATAAATTCTGGTCTATTTTCAAAGCGCACCACAACATCTTTCAAACATCTACCTGTAAAGTGCACATCTTTTTCAGGGCTATCTACGTTTTCTATATACTGTAGAAAAAATAAAAATAAAAATTATATCTTGCTGTGTGTTGTTTATGCTGCGTAAAACAAATATACCGAATACCATCTCCAAAATATCAGGGAAAAAATGCCAGCTCTCTGTTAACGTCAATGTTTGGAACTCAGTGTAGAGACACTGTTAAGACAGGCTGTGAGCTGTCATGTTAATGGAGGCTAAAAGGGATCGTGAGACGAACCCCCAGCAAGCCTTCTCATCATTACTGTGAGGAGACCACAGCACACGCCTAATGGGCTCTCCTATTAGAAGCCATCATTCACAAATCCCTTTGTCACGTACCACTGTAGCACTGCTCACTCGCGTGGAGATCCAACAGCAGCGTTTAAAGGGGCCGAGATCAACATGTTAATGCTAATGAGACAGCGTGTAGCCACACAGAGACGACTGTGTGATAATGGTTAAATAGTCAATTGAGAAGTGTATGATAGTGTAATATTGCAGCGATGGGCTTGAAAAATCCACAAAATGATACTATTCATGGTGTAAAGCACTCCGATCTCCAGTGTTGGTTGTGTTTTAATGGAGAAAATGAAAGAGACAAAAATATGATCACTGGTCTGTGAGATATAAAGCCTGGCTGTATGTAATATCAGACTCATACAGCACACCCACAAACATTTCCTCAACATCTGATGCTTATGGCACACAGAACTGCCAGCCATTTCTGAAAACTGCAGGTTCCTGAGGTAAATAAAATAAATAAATGAAACAAACACAAAGAACTATATAAAATATACACAGGGCCGGCGCTCCGCACACGCACATCACGCACTGCGCGTAGGGCACCAAGTGCTTGGGGGGGGCACCAAAAAATCTGGGTCGTGAAAATATCATCACAATATAGGCTACTAGTATAAATAACAAATAAAATATTTCTAGCATGTTAATATACAAACGCAATACAAAAGTAATATAGGCCTAGACCAAATTAGTCGAGAAAAAGGTGAATCTCTGTGCCAGTCTCCCTCTGGTGCCCCCCCTTCCCCACCTCCCAGTGGTCTGTTCAATTATGCTTCAATCAATTTCAAATTTGGCCGACACCGACCTCAGACATGGCCTCGAAAAGGCACCAAGAGTCGGGGGCGGAAAAAAGAAAAAAGAAGAGACCGCGGGATGATGCTCGCGCGTCGCTTGCAGGTAAGACAATGTTTTAAATAAAAATGTTAGTTTTGTGCGTGTAGTATGCAGGGCCGGCGCTAGCCATTTGGGTGCCCTAAGCACAAACGCTTGGCGGTGCCCCCCCCCACCACCACCAAAGAAATAACTACCATTCAGAATTTCTTAGTTAGGTTCTCTTTACTTCCAAAATAACTGCTGCAAATAAATAATTGGAACAGAACAATGTAAACACAGAAAGTTAAAAGTGCAAATAACAGTATAAGTGTATGAATTTTATGAAGTATGAATTTTAAAGTGCACATTTTAAACTGCAAATAACCATACATAACTGCACAGTAGAATTTACTTCTACATACTCCTGGCCTTGAGTTGCTCCTTGCATGTATTTTAGCATTGACCCTGCATTCAGAAATACAAGACAAAATATTCAGGGATTCTACTGAAATGCATTTTTGATTGAACCATCAACCATCATACAAAAATATTGCACACATTAGTCTTTTATATAGGCCTATGTGTCACTGGAACATTTAAAATTCAAAACTCTATTTTACCTTTAAAAGAGGTCTGATGAGGCACAATATAATAATTCTATACATAATTTGTAGGGCTGGGAAAAGATTAATCTCGATTAATCGCATCCAAAATAAAAGTTTGTGTCTACATGATATATGTGCGTGTACTGTGTATAATTATTTTGTATATATAATTTATATAATTTGTATAATTATTTTGTATATATCATTTTGTATAATTATTTTGTATATATAATTTCTATATACAAAATAATTATACACAGTACACGCACATATATCATGTAGACACAAACTTTTATTTTGGATGCGATTAATCGAGATTAATCTTTTCCCAGCCCTAATAATTTGACAACTCTGTGAATATGAAAATATACAAACACTGAGATTGTGGGTTTTTTTTTTCTAATTTCAGTTTCACCAACAGATGTCGCCCTTGGCCGAACCTCTTGAAAATGACCGCATAGAACAACAACGAAAAAACTTTATCTAAGCGGTCTAATTTGGCAAAATCACATCACGTTCAGTTGCAGGGTTTTTCTAAAGTTCACCTTACCAAGAGGCAGATAGGCATTATATTGAAGCGAAGAAATTACAATAGGGAACGTTCTGCACTTATAGCTATATGCACACACATCTGTAACGTATAGCCTACCTAGGGGGGAAATTAGCTTTATTTGTCATTCAAATATGACGATGAGGACCCCAACGATTGGCCTTCCTTTCCTTCTCAAACAAACTGCATCTTTAACAGCCCAAGTTTCAAAATTTCCCGGGGGAGAAACCCCCGGACCCCGTTAAAATAAAAGACTCAACATGCAGGGCTAAAGCCCCGGATCTTTTGCACTACTAGCGACGCGGACGCGCCGACGCCCCTGGACATGCATACTACCAGGGCCGGCGCTCCGCACACGCACATCACGCACTGCGCGTAGGGCACCAAGTGCTTGGGGGGGGCACCAAAAAATCTGGGTCGTGAAAATATCATCACAATATAGGCTACTAGTATAAATAACAAATAAAATATTTCTAGCATGTTAATATACAAACGCAATACAAAAGTAATATAGGCCTAGACCAAATTAGTCGAGAAAAAGGTGAATCTCTGTGCCAGTCTCCCTCTGGTGCCCCCCCTTCCCCACCTCCCAGTGGTCTGTTCAATTATGCTTCAATCAATTTCAAATTTGGCCGACACCGACCTCAGACATGGCCTCGAAAAGGCACCAAGAGTCGGGGGCGGAAAAAAGAAAAAAGAAGAGACCGCGGGATGATGCTCGCGCGTCGCTTGCAGGTAAGACAATGTTTTAAATAAAAATGTTAGTTTTGTGCGTGTAGTATGCATGTCCAGGGGCGTCGGCGCGTCCGCGTCGCTAGTAGTGCAAAAGATCCGGGGCTTTAGCCCTGCATGTTGAGTCTTTTATTTTAACGGGGTCCGGGGGTTTCTCCCCCGGGAAATTTTGAAACTTGGGCTGTTAAAGATGCAGTTTGTTTGAGAAGGAAAGGAAGGCCAATCGTTGGGGTCCTCATCGTCATATTTGAATGACAAATAAAGCTAATTTCCCCCCTAGGTAGGCTATACGTTACAGATGTGTGTGCATATAGCTATAAGTGCAGAACGTTCCCTATTGTAATTTCTTCGCTTCAATATAATGCCTATCTGCCTCTTGGTAAGGTGAACTTTAGAAAAACCCTGCAACTGAACGTGATGTGATTTTGCCAAATTAGACCGCTTAGATAAAGTTTTTTCGTTGTTGTTCTATGCGGTCATTTTCAAGAGGTTCGGCCAAGGGCGACATCTGTTGGTGAAACTGAAATTAGAAAAAAAAAAACCACAATCTCAGTGTTTGTATATTTTCATATTCACAGAGTTGTCAAATTATTAGGGCTGGGAAAAGATTAATCTCGATTAATCGCATCCAAAATAAAAGTTTGTGTCTACATGATATATGTGCGTGTACTGTGTATAATTATTTTGTATATAGAAATTATATATACAAAATAATTATACAAAATGATATATACAAAATAATTATACAAATTATATAAATTATATATACAAAATAATTATACACAGTACACGCACATATATCATGTAGACACAAACTTTTATTTTGGATGCGATTAATCGAGATTAATCTTTTCCCAGCCCTACAAATTATGTATAGAATTATTATATTGTGCCTCATCAGACCTCTTTTAAAGGTAAAATAGAGTTTTGAATTTTAAATGTTCCAGTGACACATAGGCCTATATAAAAGACTAATGTGTGCAATATTTTTGTATGATGGTTGATGGTTCAATCAAAAATGCATTTCAGTAGAATCCCTGAATATTTTGTCTTGTATTTCTGAATGCAGGGTCAATGCTAAAATACATGCAAGGAGCAACTCAAGGCCAGGAGTATGTAGAAGTAAATTCTACTGTGCAGTTATGTATGGTTATTTGCAGTTTAAAATGTGCACTTTAAAATTCATACTTCATAAAATTCATACACTTATACTGTTATTTGCACTTTAAACTTTTTTTGCACTTTTAACTTTCTGTGTTTACATTGTTCTGTTCCAATTATTTATTTGCAGCAGTTATTTTGGAAGTAAAGAGAACCTAACTAAGAAATTCTGAATGGTAGTTATTTCTTTGGTGGTGGTGGGGGGGGGCACCGCCAAGCGTTTGTGCTTAGGGCACCCAAATGGCTAGCGCCGGCCCTGAATATACATAAACAAGTCTTATAAAGAAGTCTTAGTCTACACACACACACACAAATATAATGCCATCTGAAAAAAATTAAAAATAAATAATATAAATATATATATATATATATATATATATATATATATATATATATATATATATATATATATATATATATATATTCATAAACAAACAAATTAACAAACAAGCACACTTAAAAAATAAACTACACAGGTTAACTTGCTATTTTTGCACTTCAGAAAGTAAGTACATAAGTAAGTTTGAAGTATAAGTAAACGAAAAAACAAATGAATGAAAGGATAAACAATTTAAAAACTTAACACCCTATACAGGCTAACTAACTTTAAAAATAATAAAAAATAATAAATAAAATTGCAATAAACCTGTTTTGTTTTTTATAAACAAATTAAAGGAAAAAAACAAAACACAATGAAATGAAATGAAATAAAATGTATATTAAATGATTTTTTAAATTAAATACATTTTTTAATTAAATTAAATTAAATATTTTGCTCCAAACTGAAGCAAAATATAAATGAATGTACTTTAAAAATCCCTATACAAACTAAGTAGCTTTTTTGCATTTATAAACAAAAGAACAAATTAACAAATTAACGAAACAATCAATCAATCAATCAATCACTTATTTACACAAAGCCTTGTAAACTAACTAGCTTTTTGATCTTATGAAAGTAAAATAATGAATGAATTAATTAATGAATCCATCCTTCAACAGTTTGGTATGATAACATTACTTATATTGTTCCTTCTTACTATATTTCATGTTATAATTAAATAAATAAATAGCTTTTGTTAAGGGAATACATGTATATGGACTCATCAGGGCTCTCTGTTGGTCTGGAACAACAGCGAAACACAATTATTAGTCATTTATGTAATTCAGACGGTGCGTTTCTGTCTGTACCAGGCTGGTTACTGAGCAGAATAAGCTGCAAAGTGGATCAGACGTTATGCTGACCGAAAGGCTGGCTCTGTAAGACTAGCCTATGTGCATCAGCATCCGGTTAAAGCTGAAACGGTCTGCTAACACAGGCAAAATCCCTAATCAGGAAACAAGACAAAAAAGACTGAGGAACTGCCAAAAAACATCTACAGTCTGTGCTGCACATGGACAATTGGACAGCAGTCCTTGTCAAACTGTCAGTTCCAGTGTAATTCCTGTGAAAACATAGAAAAGAATATAACAGCCAAAAAGGGCAAAGCATTCAACTCTATAAGAAAAGCTTGCTGTATTGTTGTTGCTGTTTTTCAAATCTAGTGTCTGACCATGTGCTTCAGAAGGCATGATGTATGCTGTAATTAATGCCATTGTTAAACACAGCACTGTGTCAGGTGAAAAGACTCTTTCTAAAGCACTAGACAAAATAAAACACTAGACTCAGTCATTGTAAACAATGCTTTTCATATTCAGTGACCACAGACTAGCTTTGTAACATGCTGAGCTTAACAAACCACTGTTTGTTCTTTTCTACTTAATCTGACCCTTAAAAATGAGTGCAATGTTTCTGTACAAAAATAAAATAATATTAATAAAATACTACTACTACTACTACTACTGATACAAATGCTAAATTCTGACAGACTGCTGGGCTCATGAATATTAATCACATAGTCTACAATCGCTTAAACTGATTTGCTGAAATGAAAAGATGACATAGGATTGCCGCTTGCATGAGTACTCGGTCTTAAAGGCTTTGTTGTACACCAAAGGTTAAAATAAGGGATAATTTCAAATGAATTCCATCATTGTGTCAGGAAAAAAATAAAACAAATAAATACAAATTAAAGTAAGACATGTGCATGTTCTTAAACCAGCTTATCAGGATCAGCTCATGACCAATATATTCATTTTTTTTTTTTTTCAACAGGGTTTGAGAGTAGAGACAGTGGCTGCGTCCGAAAGCTAAGGCAATGACTTTGCAGACCACTCTTAAAAATAAAGATGCTTCACGATGCCATAGAAAAATCTTTTATGTCTAAATGGTTGTATGAAGAACCTTCTGAAGAATATCTGAAGAACCATTCTGTTTCACAAAAGGTTCTCTGTGGTGAAAGAAGGTTCTTCAGATTATAAAAAAGGCAAGAAAGAGATGGTTCTTTAAAGAACCTTTGATTGAATGGTTCTTTGTGCAACCAAAAATGGTTCTTCTATGGCATCGCTGTGAAGAACCTTTTAAGCACCTTTATTTTTAAGAGTGTACCTCCTTAAACTGATTTAAGACACGCAATATAATGGTTTAACGATCTACAACAAAGAGAGAGAGAGAGAGAGAGAGAGAGAGAGAGCTTTCTCATAACTAAGCAGATATTTAATAACCACAATACTATTTTCTTGCTTGAAATTATCTAAAACAAAATTGGCAAATTTGGTCAAAAATGTACATTTGCACACAAGCTGACCACAAACTGTGACTTTCAGATGCCATCTTTATTTTTTTGCTTAGCTGTCATGGAATGAAAAACACAGGATTTTGGGATATGAATGGCTGTGAAGGATATATCTATACTGCCTTTAGAGGTGGATTAAGTACTTTATCTATGTAGTTATTGTTATTATTATTTTGGCAAACTTTTACTTTTGCTTCACTACATTCCAAAGCATAAACATCATGTCCTGGCTCTTCTAGGCTTTATACTGACAGTGACTGGTGGTCAAGGTTTTGAAGTAAAATAAACTGCATCCATCCATCATGAAAAGTACTCCACATGGCTCCAGGGGGTTAATAAAGGCCTTCTGAACTTTCAAAACTACTATGTCTGCATAGCATTCTTTTTAACACATTTTGCCCTAGGTGACTGCATATTGTATGTTGTCATCCTATTTACACACATTTTGTTTGTTTTTTTCCTCATTTTAATATGAAGTAGTATTTTATTAGGCTATCTGTACTTTTAATTCATCACAGTTTGTGTACTTTGTCCAACACTGGCTGCCTTCACAAATCTATCAGATAGGTATCTCAGCAAACAGAACACGATCACTGGATTCAGAAGTGCCTTGTTGTCTTCCTCCCTTCATATGCTGCCTGCAGAGGCAGTATTTTTCAATTTTCAGACACAGCCAGAGAGAGTGCTCTCATTTACACACTAGAGTTTGTGATGTGTCACTGTACAGTATGAGACTGCAGTCCAACTCACTGTGTTCTTGCTTTATTTACATTTAGAACGGCTCATTCCATGCCCTCATAAACACAAGTGCACTTATAAGCGATCAGTCAGAGCATTCTAGTATGTAGGCGCTTTAAAGGGGTCATAGGACACAGCATGCATATCTGTGCTAAACTTATTCTTAGCTTCTAAATTAATAGTTGCATAGTTGCCAGTGATTTACTCACAAAGAAGTAAGGTTGAAAAGTATGCTAAAGTGAACTTCTTTTTCATGAGGGTATATAACTACCTCTTCTAGATGTAAATGCATGCTTGATTTTACCACATTAAGCAGTATCTTTCTTTTTTTTAACTGACATTCATTTTTAGAGTGTAAATTTAAAGAAGGCCTCTGAAGATTCCCAGAATCTTTGCCCAAGTCTCATTTTACATGTCACTTCTGAAAGATGAAACCAGCTGATGTTGGAGGGGAAAGCATCCAGAAGATTTGATAGCCGGAGCGTACCACAAACATGAATGAACTCTGAGGGCAAACGGGTTGTGATTTTGTTACTCAGGGAATATGAGATATTAAAGGTCACCACAAAGTGACCTTCAAGACAGAAGAAAAAGAAAAAATAGCTCTCCTTTCATTTATCAGACGCTTTTATCCACAGCGACTTACATTGCATTCAAGTTACAGTTTTTGCATTTTATCAGCTCTTGCTTTCCCTGGGAATCGAACCTATGACCTTGCTAGCGCCATGCTCTACTATTTGAGCTACAGGAAAGCTACAAAAAAAGCTACAATAAAGCTTTCACACACACACTTCTCACATACTCTCCACAGACAGACATGATCCTGCCTGGTGTCAGAGGAGTGGGATGAGAGAGTGTTTAAAAATTAAACCAACTCCATTTTAAATGGCTTGTCAGCTAGTATTCATCATGAAACATGTGTTCTACATGGTACTTGGATATTGAGCTTTATACTGTACCTTAAAGCATTTGCCTCCTTTAATATACAGTGCAGTTATTAAAGGGACAGTGCACCCAAATATTAAATTGAGGTTACCAATTGCTCACTTTTATGTTGATCAAAACCCATATAAGTTTTCATTTTTGACTAAGCTCTATAATATACAGAGGAGACAGATGAAGCTTCATTAAATATTAAGAAAATATATCATGAATTAATATTAATAATACAATTGTCTCCAATATATATTGTATCCAATTTGACTTAACACATTTTTCTACATTAAGCTACACCTCAGAAATATTTTTTAGCCAGTAAACAGATTTCTACTGGTTTATCATTTAAATCAGCATATTGCCCACCCTAGCAAGTACCACCCACTTACATCCTTCAAAAGAGGCCATTCAGTTCACGTGGTCAAACTCGTCTCCTCCTGAATCTTTCAACTCACATTGAATCTTTGACTATTGAGAGCAAATAGGAAGATTATAGCCACTCTCCACAGCATGCTTTTGAACTAAAATCTACAAAGAGACATGACATCAATACCATGCCAATATCTGGCTCAGCATTAGGGATGAAGGTGGCAGCGCAAGGCGATTTAACTCAGCAGAGGCTTATTCCCACAGACAAAAATGACTTCGGCACCAACTTACTTTTAACTTAATGGACTTTGCCTTTGCTTTCACGAAGGCATCTTCATGTTTCCTTCGCTGTGTTAAAACCCTTTACTCTAACCTAATACTCTTCCCATAGCCAGAGCACCCAAGACACCACTTAGAGATGGCATCCTTAACAACCTCCTACAGTTCCATTATTTTTCTAAATATTTGTATATTTTTTTATATATTATGAAGTATTATGTTTATTTATATTACAAAGTATTATAAGTATTATTATAAAAAGTGTTATTTAAATGTATTGTAACAATGTATAGTTTATACAATGTATAATATATATACTATATATAATATGTCATATGTAAAACAAATATGTGTGTTTTTGTTCAAAAAAGACAAAGAAACAAGACTTAATAATATATAAAAATATACAAATATTTAGAAAAAAATGAATTATATTTTATATAATAATAATATAATAATAATATTTGTATTATTGATAATAATAATAATTGTTATTATTATTAATAACAATAATAATAATAATAATAATAATAATAATAATTATTATTATTATTATTATTATTATTTATTTATTTATTTTTACGAGATTTTCTGGGACTCAACCACAGTCCTTGGGAGTTCCTCTCTAAGAGAGTACTTTGTGTCTTAGAGAGGAACTCCCAAGGACTCTGGTTATTATCTGATTATTGTTATTATTATTAATGGTCAAACTATTATATATAAACCGTTTTCAGATAGTCCTGAATGTTTTACCACTGTACAGGCTTTTGGGGCATGAGGCAGTAGTGGTAAAATGTTCTAATCTCCCCTGAATGACGCCAAACTCCTGGTGCAGTCAGTTTTGTGCTGTATACTGCCTGCTTTAAGCTCTGACTTGCCTAGAACTGTGAAGATGTGTCACTGATTCTGCTGGATCCCATATAGGTTAGCACAGTATGGAGGAATTGAAATACATATACATATATATATATATATATATATATATATATATATATATATATATATATATATATGAATCAGTGCTAGGATTTCAACCCAACATTACATGCAAACACATTTTTTTTTGTCTTATGTATTTATATATTCTATACATTGCAAGATTTAATTTACCCCCCCCCTCCAGTTTACACTTTGATGCGTATACAATGATAAATAACTTAACACTAAATAAATTGTTTTTTGAAACCATTTCGCTTTGCAATCCATTCCAATCTACCACTTTTCCAGTTAAAGTTGAAGATTTAATTGAGTTTATCATCAGAAATGACAGACCTGACTAGGGCAGAGACGTATTTAGGGATGCCGTTTTTGGAGCCTGTGATTTACCTGTCGCATCTTATGAAACATTCAGCAAAATGTTTGAAGTAGGAGTAAACAGATGCCTTAGGATGTTGATTCTGCTGAAGAGCATTAACATATATATCTACATATCACACCTAAACCTAGCTATAATTCCAATATCATATTCACCAGACATGTTTACCTAGTTGGAGGTTAATTAACTGAGCCTGCCTTCAAAACCACATGAGATAAACACGCACTAAGCCATATGTTTAGAATATGTATCTTATTTATTTGCTTATTTATTTATTAAATAAATGGAATTATATCCATTTAAATAAATTAACTTAAAAAAATAATTAAATTAATAAATTTAAAATAATTTATCAAGACAAGTAGAGAGAAAACTGTTCCTAAGTCAGGCTTACTATGAAGTCTTATGATAGGATCAATGCAATGATTCAACCTTTAGACTCAGCCAAAAGACATTTAATCAACTGATGTGTGCCACAGCTGACCACTTATTTGTTTAACTGCCAGTTAATGCGTCTTAAGTGCTGACCCATGGGGGCATTTTACCTGGGCTTATGAAGGGGTAGAATAAAACCAGAAGCACATAGTGCCTTTTTGGATTGCATTTGAGCACCTAAGATTTCAACATGCTGGTTCTTCTTCTTCCCCTGTGACCTCTAACATCTGTCTCTGAAAACTGCCTGAGCTGTTCATCCAACCACATTAACACTCACTTACTTTGCTCTAGTTCACACACACACACACACACACACACACACACACACACACATACACACACACACACACACACACACACACATACACACACACACACAAACACATACACACACACAAACACACACAAGTCACACGTCACAAACTAAATTATGGAAAAGTTATGTGAAGTTCTCATTATCCTGCTGGATTTACAAAATAAACTTGTAAAAGTTATTTTTGCAATTTTCCAAATACATATGAGTGCCTGTTTAGATCCCATATCCCACATATTTTGACCAAAAGGGTGTGAAATGATAAAAAAAATATATATATTTTTTTTTTTTCCCAAATGCACAGATACTGTAGCATTGAACCAGGAATATTCTGGGTTATCAACTGAAGCACTTTAACTCACCCCTCGGTTTATATATATAAAAAAACAGCATGTTTATAGTAACATATGCTTACAGGTCAGTTGTATCAGAGGATTTAAAAACAAAAATATTTGACATGAAATATTCAGTGCTGAAGTAGGCTATGTTCAGGTTTACTGGGTCTGCTAAATTAACAGTGTATTGAAATCTTGGATATAACTTTACATCAACAAGGTTAATAAGCTTAACCTTGTTTGTGTTCAAGTGTTGTGCTATAATTGTGTTGATTTTTTGCTTTCCAATTAAAATCTAAAAGCTATTTTAAAAAATAATCTGCCAGGGCTTTTTTTTTTATTTAATTTTTTATTTTACTTTTTTAAACTTATTTATAGTTTGTTTCTTTCAGTGAGCAAAAACAAAACACATTTTTTTATTAAAGTTACATGTTCTTAAAACAAGTTTTAATATTGTCAAGGATTTTTCAATATTTTATGGAAATAGACAAAAGAAAAATACTGTTTGCTGTGTATTGTAGACAAAAAATATTACTTTCAGTCACAATCAGACAACATTAAGAACATTCCAACATCAGCATCTAGTTCTAGGAACCTAATGTGCTCATTTGTTTTATGCTGATGCTGATACATTTCAGAGAAATCGGGATGTAAAGCTTTCAAAATTAATGGATTCTGTAAAAGATCTCTTGAGCCTGTGAATGACAGCAACAAAGAGTGTGACGTAAGGAACAGAGCTTTTTTTCTGTAAGTGGTTAATAATTTGTGATGTTTATTTTTGTGCTCCCAGTTGAAGGGCAATTCCATTACGCCAGCTAATTTCCCTGTCTGTTAATGCATCAGAAATTAGCTTTGAGTATTTACAAAGTTAGAGCACATAATGCTCTTCTACACTCCCTTTCCTTATTTTATTGTTATCAATTTCAGTGCCAGTTTTCTTCTTTGTATGACAGATACGCATTTAAAAAAGGCTTTTAACATCCCGTCAAGAAGCCTTCAGTTACTAGAGTCCCTTTTGGAAATGTGTGATGGATAAATAACGGGACGATTAACAACAGTTGTGGGTGCATTAAACATGCCTCACCAACAAAACTAGCTTTTCTTGTGCATCATCTGAGTAAGGCTGACCATCTTTCCCCTTTTAAGCAGGTTACAAAACATACCCAAAGCACAGAAAGCTTATGCAATGGAATTGAGGTTCCTTCCGGTTTTAACCATGAGCCACCAGATCCTAAATTTTTCATGATCTCTTAGTCTTTGTGTTAGCACAATTCATTTGTCCTTGCACGCACACATACGCAAGTGTCTCAGATTGCCTTGCTTCTCAAAATGTGTTCTGTCTTGAGCTTTCTCTTAAAGGAATAGTTCCCCCAAAAATTCAAGTTTGCTGAATATGTACTCCCCATTAGGCCATCCGAGATGTACATACATTTTCCTCTTCATCAGAACAGATTTGGAGAAATTTAGCATTAAATCACTACTGCAGTGAATGGGTGCCGTCAGTATTAGAGTACAGACAGCTAATAAAAACATCACAATAATCCACAAGTAATCCATTTTACTGAAAAGCTACTTGTTTGTAGGAAACAAATCCATTATTAAAACATTTAGAATTTCAAACCATTGCTTCTGGCTTAAATACAAGTCCTCTATCCTTAATATTGATTTCTCCAGTGAAAAAAAAAAAAAAAAAAAATAAAAAAAAAGTTGTCTCATCTGAATCAGGAGAGAAATATGCACAAATCAAGCACGGTTTACAAGCAAAAAACAGTTCTAAACAGATATGTTGGTGGATTTCGACAGTTACAGGAAAACAGAGGATTGACATTTTCACTGGAGAAGGTGTTATTAAAGATTGTATATGTATGTATAGATTATGAATATTTTGCCCAGAAGCGACGTGTAAAGATAAAATGCCTTAATGATGGATTTGTTTCTTACAAACAAGCAGCTTTTTGCTTCACACAGCATTAATTGATGGACTTAAGTGGTGTGGATTACTTGTGGATTATTGTGATGTTTTTTTATCAACTGTTTGGACTCTCATTCTGACGGCACCCATTCACTGCAGAAGACTGATTGTTGAGTAAGTGATGTAATGCTAAATTTCTCCAAATCTGTTCTGATGAAGAAAAAAACTCATCTACATTTATGGATGGTGAGTAAATGTTCAGCACATTTTCATTTTTGGGTGAACTATTCCTTTAAAAAGACTTCAACACTTAACGACTAGAGATTGGGATTTGGCTACAGCGATTAGAGGATTCCTGAACACAAAAAAACTATGAGAGATACAGAGAAAGAAACCTATCCACACATTGAGATATATCAGTTATTCACATGCAGCAAATATTAATGAGGTTTTCATTCTCAGTAGGATTACTCAATCATGAAGAGAGACCTTGGAAACATGGCACCTTTAATAAAGACTCAGAAGCTGCCTTTCAAGGACACTGAAGCCTGCATTACCAATTTTTTAATATTTTCATATTCAAACAAGCACAATAAACATGAGGTGAAAACAAGCTCGTTGGTCGATTTTTCAGTTCGCTGTGCTGTAAAAAGGTTAACGGGTTCATGATTTGACATTACACTAGAGGAAGACATGCAGGAAGAGATGAATCTGAGGTAAAACCAACCCTGACAGATGTGCGCCAGCGGGTAGGAAACTGATTCTCTTTTTTGCTTTCTATGCCACAATATCTTAAAGTATCTCCATCTGATGCTACATATCACAACACCAATTCAGCAGCATGTTCCCATAGAGAGCAACACTGAATTAATTTTGGAGTATCCTAACCATTTTTTTTTTATGAGTTCAAGCTCCGAAATGTCAAAAAATGCACTATAAATTTTTCATAAAAGTGGTTCATGACTCAGTTGCTATCTACAGTCTTCTGAAGTAATACAAAATCTTTGTGTGAAAAAGATGTTAAGGTCCTGATATACTTTAAGCAAAATCAAAGAACGAACCGGTGTGATGCTATTTTCGATAAAATATTAATTTGGTGTTCGTTTCAGGAGTCCGAAAGTTCTTTTTACCAGTGAGTGAAGACTGAAAAAAAACTTTGCTGTGAGTAAAGTATGTTGTGCCTAAATAAATAAATAGCCCTAGCTGTCCTTGGCACATTCATGAGATAAATATTGATTTCCAATTTGTGAAAGGATACAGTCAGGTCTGTGAATGAACTGTGTCAGATGCTTTCTGTTAATCGGTTTATCTAGTAGTGCTCAGAACTGGTCTGATGATTTGTTCACGAATCAAACAGATTCACTCTTCGATTTCAATTCTAACTCACTAATTTGCAATAGTTAACAGCTCACTGGAGGGGAAAGATGATCTGTAAATTGATAAATAAAATTGTAGTCGAAAGTATACTTATACTAAACACTAGGACATTTGTACAGTGCGCTTAAAGCACGCATTTGCACTAATAAGTTTGTCCACAAGGTGGCAACACTACAGGCCTGTTGTTTCACAGTCGAAAAAGAAACAGAAGAGACAGAACAGCAAAAACAAAGAATTACTAAAGCCACAACAACAACAGACATGTGTTAATGAGCGCGTGTGTGAGTGTAATGAAATATAGTGCAGACACTGGAAAAGGATACACTTTCTAGCGAGCTCTGTCAAGTGCCTATGTTCGTACAAGCTATTAAATATACATTTAAAAGCAGCCCCCATTTATTGTAATTGCATGGAAAAGAGCAACCAGCATATTTTTCAAAAATGCTTCTTTTGTGTTCCAGAGAAGAAAAAAAGTAATATGGTTTTGGAAAGACAGGGTGAGTAAATGATGCTATGAATTTTCATTTTTAGGTAAACTCTCTCTTTAAAGGGGTCATCGGATGCAAAATTCACTTTACAAGTTGTTTGAACATAAATGTGTGCTGGAAGTGTGTGTAAACATCCATCCTATAATGATAAAAATCCACCCAGTGTTTTTTTTTAAATCCCTATTTTAAAATCCCCTTTCTCAAATCAGGCTGTTCTGAGATTCCTGTCAGAATGACGTAGTTATGTACAGACCGCTCCCACGATAGTTGATTGACAAGACCGTCTTACCTTAGGGCCGCCCTGAGTGAGCTGTAAACAGTCCAACCGACTCCGGTGCAGGGGAAGACAAGATGTCTCAGATTAAGCGATTGAAGTGTTTAGTTGCTGGATGTAATAATGAATATAGCAGTTGTCATTTACTCCTGACATCTGAGCAGCTGAAGAAGCAGAGGATTAACTTTACTTTCACTTTGAAGTGAATGCGGTGATCCCCGATCTACATAAATGCATCTATGTTCGCCAAAACATTTGTGATCCAGCTTTATCTACAGAAGAAGTGAGTATAAGGGTTTATATGAATCTTTGCAAATCACCTTTCCTAATAATGTGCTAGTTAGCCAGTTTCGCGGCTGACGTTTACTATGCTCCATAGATATACCTAGATCCTTCATTATCGGCTGTTTCAATTTTGGAACGGTCTGCGAATCTTTGAGCACATTGACTGTGTGCGTCTACAACAGCAAGTTACTCACTTGTATATCTTTGAATATTAATTGATTATTATGGTGAATGTGAGATGGCTGACGAGTCAACGTATCTGGAGCGGTCGAATAGGGAATCTACACATATCTATGGTCTGCTCGTCACGCCACGGAAGAGAGGAGGGGTGTCAGCAGAGCTCCCTAGCATTTAAAGCAACATGGACTAGAACAGCGTGCTGAAAACAGAGCTGATTTTGACAGGGTAAAGGTGTTTTTTACACTACCATTGAGAAATTTTAACCAAAGTATGTTATAGACTTTTCATTAAGACCCTAAAGAATCATATCAACTTGTGTAAAACGGCATCCGGTGACCCCTTTAAATTAACAGTAAAAGCATGTTTCTGTCATATTCAAGACTCTATTCTGCACTATTAATCATCGGTGTCATCTCAGATCCTCTAGAGGAGGATTACCGGCTAGCATTTAGCAGTAACTGACCCTGTACGTCCTTGTAAAACAATAGGAAATTACCCATGAGGCGTTAATATACTAAACTGACATGTACTTTTGTATATACTCAGACAGAAGGTCAAGCAAGATTGGTCGGAAAGGTAAATCTTTCAGTATGGGTAAAGGTAAAGCAGTCAGTATGGCATCTTCCAGACTGGCACAGATTTTAATGGCATGTTGCACGGATTCCGATGAGGAATATCAATGAAAATGAAGCAAATCCCAAGGACACTTCCACAAGGGTAGATATGATGGACAGAATGGCCTCTGGATGTAATTATGTAACTGTGAAAGGTGTGGGATGATGCTTAGATGAGAATCTCCAATGAGAGAAAGCATGAAAAGCACACATTCGCAGGTTTTTCCCTCTGGGAAACTTCCTAAATGGGGATTTTGCCATTGTTGTGCCCTTGAAAGCTCAATAAGGGCCTCGCCTACTGTGGAAAAAAAAAACCTTTTCAACCAAACACACTGATGGAGCTTGAAAGCAAGTCAATTACGCTTTTAAACAAATCATGCTAATTACCAATCTACTGTTTCCACAAAGAGAGTCCAAACAATAGAAAAACAAACACATAAATGGGAGTTGGTTTTCTATCAATTAACAGGATTGGTAAGCTTTTTTCATGGGGTAGTAGGTCTCTGGGGAAATGTCGCCCACATTTTGGCCTTACTGCCATCACAAGGCCTTAAACTGAGTGTGATTCTTGTCCTGTTCCTGGCCTTGCATAGGTGGCCCTCAGGGACAAGGTGCTTTAGACTATTGAACCATTTATACCCCCAATGGAAACGACTGTATACAATGTCACCAGAAAACTCTGCTACTAAAGAACGAAGAAGCCATTTCAGTCTTAGATTGTGCTTGTATAAAACATTTGGAATCTTGATAGTATGTGGAAAGAAATGTCTTCGCTGATCTGCTAATATAGTCTTTGGAGAATTGTGTCTTTCAGAAGAGCAGAGTATCTGGCTTTCAGTTAGAATGTTTCTAACACCAAACTCCAATGCAAATGGATTACATAACACATAATAAGACATTCTGGAAAAAAATAAATAAATCAAATGTGTGAGCAAAAAGTATGAATCTGATATGTGCTCTGTAACATATTGTGTCAGAATGGAAACTACAGCTTTTATTCAATTCATTCTGAATTGATCAAAAGTGACAGTTAAGAGTTTTTACATTATTATAAAAAAATGTATTTCAAATAAATGCTGTTCTCTTGAAGTTACAATTTATCAGAGAATCCTGCGGAGAGAATGGCATAGTTTCCACAAAAACATTAAGAATTAAAGCTCTTTTCCTCAGCAAAAAAAAATAAAAAATCAGTATAGAATGATTTCTGAAGGATCACGTGACACTGAAGACTGGAGTAATGATGCTGAAAATGCATCTTTCATCATAGGAATACATTTTATATTAAAACATATCAAAATAGAAAACAGTTATTTTAAATTGTAATAATATTTCACAAATTACAGTTTTTACTGTAATTTTAATCAGCAAATATTCCTATAAGATCAACTGCTATACGCCTACAAAGTGCACACACAATCTGATAGACTGCACAAGCAAATTAGTACCTTTCATTTGGCTTCTTAGTGAATAAAGACCTCAGTCCCCTCTCTGGGGAAAACAATCCCATCATTAGGATATTGACGCACTCATGCCGAAACAGGCACGTTTGGTTTTTCTTTGTGTTTGTCTCGATCGGTAATTAACTACATTAGTCCACGCAGCTCCACACTTCTCTGTCTCTTGTTCTACAGAAGCCATCTTTCATCTGGTAAGCCCAACATAACATACCAGATATCCAGTCAGTGGGGCTCTTTTCCTCCAAGCAACCCCCCCCGCTTTCAGTGCTTCAGCAGTTGCCCACTGCGGGGAGCATCTTCCACTGCATTATGCACGATGATGTGTGCCTTGAAACTGGGAAGTACTAAGCAGCAGCAAATCTCCATGTGTTCCTCTTTTTTCTCAGTGAGGAGTCTTGTTTCCACCTCATCTGTAATTTCACCATCTCCACCCCAAAAACTGGAGCAGCTGTCACTGTTTCCAGTGCAAAATCATCAGAGGTTAGACGCTTTGATGCAACGGAAGTTCAACTCTTTTGACGCCATTGTGACTTAGTCGAAACTTCACAAACAACATATTGTTTGTGTTTAATAATAAACAAGATAAAAGGTGGATCTTTTGGACCATCTCACATCAGGTGGGAATCTGACAGAGATGAGGAAGCTATACAGATACAAGGTCTTGGAAATGTTTTGTATTTATGTTGCTATTAGGGAGAAATAGATATGTGTTTATATGTTTATATTTCATGTGTTGTAACCATGAGACAAAAAAAAAAAAAAAAAAAAAAAAATGTTGTATTTTACTTACACCTTGAATACATTTTAATTACTGAAATTATAACTAAAATTAAAATGGAATTAACAAAAACTTAAACTTTCAGGATTATAATATATAATAAATTCAGAATTCAGAATACTATAAATTCAGAATTCTGATTTTTGTTCCGTGCAATTTTGAGTTCATATCTCACAAATCAGATTTTATATCCGACAATTCTGACATTTTCTGTTCTTTTTCTGAGAAATTTTAATTTACATTTTGATATTCACCTTTCTTTTTTTTTGGAATAAAAATTTGAATAAAAATTGTAAAAATATTTTTGTATTTTTTTTTTTGTATTTTTATCTCAACATCATGACTTTTTCCCCCTTGCAATTGTGAGTTTATCTCACAATTCAGACCTTTCTTGTCAGAATTTTGAGTTGCAATTCTGACTTTTGTCCCTAGAAATTTGAGAGAAATATGTCAGAACTATGAGATAGAAACATCAAAAATCAAAATTTTGAGATAAAAAGTTGCAATTCTTTTTTTTTTTTTTTTTTGTCCCAAGGCAGAAAAATATTCTTCAATTACAAAAGAAACAAAAAACACAAACAAACAAACAACAACAAAAAATAAATACAAATAATATATATATATATATATATATATATATATATATATACAGTATATATTAAACTATTGTAGTATTTTAGTGTTACTATTACTACAGTTACTAACTGTCACATATTATGCCACTGTGTCATAGTCAAAACTTCACAAACAATATGCTGTGTGTGTTTGATAATGAATACAATAAAAGCATAATCTTTTGGAGCATCACACCTCTTGAGGGAATCTGTTTGCCGGTTGTTTTTCTTGAAAAAGACAGTGATGTGGAAGCTTCAAAAGGTACGATGGGCCAAAGTCAGCTTCCATGGAGGAAACATGAAGATGAGCGGCAGAAAGCAGGAGGAGATGTTACTGCAAATGTGACACTTGCCTTTCTCACCCCATTCCTAAGAAGTCAGACATCATATGGTGTCAGGCTTTCCAGTACAAGTGGCAACTTGTGATGGCTGCGGTATTGAGGGAATCCAGGTCTTGAGGGCTTGTGATCCAGGAGCTGTCGCGTTCAGACACTCTTGTCACAACAACCCTGCTCCTTTGATCAGCCAATGGAAACAGCCAAACCCACATTTCTTCAAGGCTGTTGGCCCACGGGAATCTTTGAAATGCAACCTTGACAACAATAGCAAGCATGCAGGCGTGAAACGGTTAGCAACTCTGGAAAGTTTGAAAGGGACAAACACTGAAGATGCATTGACTCCCACGTGAGATACAGCGAACGATAGTATAGTATCTAAAAGATTCTTCAGGCAGGTGAACATCTCTGTGGATGAAGTTCAAGAAGAACGTGAGAACGAAGAGTTGTGTAAATGGAAACTACAATAGTATCTCAGCCTATTATTTATATGACACTTTCACTAATTCCCACATAATGTATCTTGTAAAAAGTTCAAATAATCTGAAATTTCAAGAGACTTTTTGGCATTGACACAGAGTCACGAGAGTCTTAATTTCCTGTTTTATGGGTTTTTTTTTTCTTTTGTTCTGCATGTTCCACCACACAACTTTAATTTCCTCAGACATATCAATGTCATTTTTTAATTGTTGTGCCCTTTAAATTGCACATTCTTCAAAACAACATTTAATAAAACACACTGATGGAGCTCAAATGCAAGCTAATTATGCTTTCAAATAAATTATTTGATCAAAGCATTTCTAAAATTGCAAGTTTCTGAAACCATACACCCTTCGCATGATCTCAATGTGTGGTAGAGGGAGTAACACAAAGATTGTAGTAGCAAAGCGATGCTGGAAAACTCAACACCTCCTACATACGAGGAATGATGCCAACTATCCATCTTAAAAGGAAATTGTGAAGGAGTATTGACTGTGTACAAAATGTATTGTGCACATACACGCAAAACCTCTTCTAAGAGAGTGTTCTAATGCATCGAACAGGTGAGCAATAGTTTCATAACACAAATATATTTTTATCGCTTTAGTAGCAGTAAACATTGTTCTTCCTCTGGACATTTTTTATTCATCATTGCTGAAAACTGCAGGAGATCTAACAGAACCGCTGTTTGGTTTTCTCACGCAGTGACTAATTCAATATATAGGACTAGAGCTTATCTTAAAGAGATTTATATAATATTGTAATAAGTTGTGGATTTCAAAATCTCATATTTTAGTCAAATGTGCTTAAGTGCAAAACAGAACATATGGAGAATGAATATGGCTCATGTAAGGACTAAAGAATAGGTAAATCTATTAAAAATGAAGTAACTATATTAAGTATTTCTGATTGTTAACAGTATATACAGTATATATATATATATATATATATATATATCACACAAACGGATAATGAAAAATAAACATACAACAGCACTCTTGCTCATATAATATTGCTTATAATAATGCAATATAAATAGACTTTACCCACAAACAATGGTGACAGCTTGCGGACCAAGTTGTTTTTTTTTTTTTTTTTCTTTAATTTGAGCCGTCCACATCATTCCCCCGCACAGACGTGTCACTATATGCACAATCATGTGGCCAAAACACTCACATATGACCAGCCTCTCACACTCTGCAGCGTTTGAGCTATTGCCAGCTATGTGCGAGAATAGCAAGAATAGGGAATCCAAACTGTTTGTGCTCAGAATAAATTACTTAATGACTGTGAGGTGTTCTTTGGGAGATGCCACACACAATGTAGTTACCAAGCAACCCACTCGTTATCATCCATCCAATTGTAGTGACTGTGAATGAAGAGAATGAGAGAGATGAACCTATAGTGTGCTGAAAATCATGTAGATATGAGTATATTTTACAATTGGGGAAAGTCAAAGATATGTATGGAAAAAAGAAAGAAAGAAAGGTAATTATGGGGCAGCAGTGGCCTAATGGTTAGAGAGTTGGACTTGTAAGCCAAACGTTACAGGTTCGAGTCCCAGGTCCAACGGGGATTGTAGGTGGGGGGAGTGAATAACCAGTGCTCTCAATACCATGACTGAGGTGAGACCCTTGAGCAAGGCACCGAACCCCAACTGCTCCCAGGGCACCGTAACATTGGCTGCCCACTGCTCCGGGTGTGTGTGTGTGTGCACGCGCACTTGGATGGGTAAATGCAGAGCACACATTCTGAGTATAAGCCACCATACTTGGCCACAAGTCACCTCCTAATTGTGACTTTTTATCCCACAATTCTGACTTTATATCTCACAATACTGCCTTTTTTTTTTCAACAGTTGATTGTTCCAATTGCAGCAATTTGGAATAACCATTTGTTTCTAAATGCAATCAGCACCACATCGTTTATATGGTGTAGTAGTAGTTTGAAGTAATGCATTAAATATGTTAATGAATATAGGCCTGCAAATGTAATTCTGCTTTTATTCGCACATTGCATAAGTGACAGTGATTTTTTTAAATGTAATAATCCAGCTAGTTTGTAGCCTAATCATTATGCCATTTCCTGGTTGGCATTTTCATTTTCTGCTCTAAATGAAATCTTATCGCTCTTTATGAACTCTTCAGATTTTTTTGTTCATTTATGTTGTACAACAATTTGCATGTGCCATTTTCCTTAAATACACAACTACCCCAAAAGAAAGAAGTTCTATCATGACAATTCTCTGAAAATTTTAGCATGGTAATGGATATGACAATTTTAATGTATTTGGTCTTGGCAGAATAGATCTGCTACGCTGTTGCTGAATTGTTGCTGCTGTTGGTTATTGCTATTGTTGTAGATTATTGCTGCTGCTGCAAAGCAAGTACAGAGACTTGCTACTGCCAACACATACGCTGATACGGTGATGTGAGTATTTAAAACATACTGCTGCTGCACAAATAACATAACCCATAGCAGATCTATACAGGTGGAGCTGGGGAGGTGGATGGTTTCAGAGGAGTTCACTCAACCAGTCAGTTTATGCCAAGTATTTTAAAGCTATGAATATCATCAATTTGCATTAACATACCATCAGCCTGCACCAACTGGGGTTTCATGACAGAACTTGACATTTGTCTGCGGAAGCCCATTTTCATTACAGAATTAAAAAAAATAAGGTAATTGTGACTTTTTAATCCAATAGTTCTGACTTCATGTCTTGCGATTTTTGCTCAGAATGATGAGACAAATTCTGATGAGATGAATTCTGTTTTTTTATTTTTTTTACAGTTTACATCCCAAGTTTATATCTGAGAAAAAAGTGAGAATTGTGACTTTTATAACTGAGAAAAATATCTAAATTGGGAGCTATAAACTCATAATTCAGTTTGTTTTTCTCTCTCAGAAATTAGTTTATCTATTACAATTCTCTCACTCTCGCTCTCGCTCTCTCTCTCTCTTTATCTCTCTCTCTCTCTCTCTCTCTCTCTCTCTCTTTTCACAAATAATTTCAAGAAAATCTGAAATGCGAGATAAAAAGTTGTAACTACCTTGGGTAGTTGCATATCAAAAGAACACATGCAATTTGTCATACAACCGATACGCTCTCCTTTATTGGAATCTAGCTCTGTTTTAAGCCCCACAAGAAAAAAAAAGAAAAGAAACCGTATCCCTACCAGCTGAACCAGATCGGCAACAAGTAGGGTTTGGAAAAGGGTGTTTTTACAGTAATGCCATAGAAGAACCATTTTTGGTTCCCCAATGAATCTTTCAGTGATCAGTTCTTAAAAGAATCCTATTTTCTTTGTGTGAAGAACATTTTTATAATCTAAATAACTATGTTTTTCTTCAGAACCTTTTGTCCATTGAAAAGGTTTCATGTATGTTAAATGTTCTTCATGGAACCATCAATGTCAACCTTTTAAATCAACCTTTAAATGTAAGAGTATAGCACCTTTCCATTGCACAAAAGTGAAAAAAGTGTACATACAGTAAATCTGCTCAGAGATCTATCTGAAGTGCTCATATCAAGCTATATGATTTCATTTAGAGAGGTTTCCTGGAAAATTGCAACCAGGAAATTACATAATGATTCGGCTACAAACTATCTACATTACTACATTTAAAAAAAAATAACTGATGCTTAAGGAAAGTGCAAATAAAAGAAGAATTACATTTGCAGGCCTATAGTCATTAACATATACTTCAAAATACTTATCCGCCACAAAAACAATGTGGCGCTGATTGTGTTTAGAAATAAATGGTTATTTCAATCAAGCTTTTCTTTTTCCTTCTTTTTTAGATGTGTGATCATGCGACCTGACAGATCTTGATGTTAACTGAAAACAAAGCATGTTCGGAGTGAGATAATTATACCTTATGTCAGTTGTTTGCTAACTCACAAATAAAGCCCTGTCTATGCACCAGTAAGCACACACACACACACACACACAGAGAGATTCGTGCAGATTCGATGTTTGCAGATTTGTGAACAGATTCATCACCTATCATCACCTCTGTTCTTATCTCTATCAATGTGACACAGCTGTAAGTTCCCTGCTTAGTTTTTATTTATTTATTTATTTTATTTTTTTACCTGCTCGAATGCCATGCCTGAATAGCAGCACATATTCAACAAGGTGCTGCATGATTTGGCTATGAAGCTTATAGAAATGTGTTTCTTTCAGAATGCTATATTATAGCTCCATAACAACTATTGTTACTGGCAACAGAACAGTTGGTCTGACTCTACAAGGATACTGAGCTACTGTTAGCACATGTAGTTATTCCCAATGAAATGGTTTGATGAGTGCAGTTTTATTTTCTGTACTGATAAAGGAGGTCTATAATACCTGAAGGAAGTTGGGTATAAACATTTCCATTAATCTCAGTAACAGTTGCTCGTCCAGTGCAAAACTAAATGACCTGCCTGTATCATTGACAAAACAACAGCATATAAGTGACCTCCAAACTTGATTTTGACTACAAGACACAAAAGTAAATCTTTGATTTTCTGGGAGGGAAGGAGGGAGGGAGGGAGGGAGGGAGGGAGGGAGGAAGGGAAAGAAAGAAAGAAAGAAAGAAAGAAAGAAAGAAAGAAAGAAAGAAAGAAAGAAAGAAAGAAAAAGAAAGAAAGAAAGAAAGACCTAGCCCTAGTAAAAATAAGTATACAAAAATGTAATTGAAATACATTTATTTCATGCTAATTATACTACAAATACATTTACATTTAAAAATACCTTGCAATTGTACTTTTACTATATAAGCTGGTATACTTAAACAACTAAATTGAAACAACTAATGCACTTAATGGACTGGAAGTAGTGTTGATGTCCAACTACGGATATACTGAAGTATATTTGATTGTGCTAAAGTGGAACTATTACAAGTATATGTCAGGTACTTCAGTTTTTTTTTTTACTTAAGCTTCGTAAAACTAAGGATGAACCACTGATGTCACATGGACTGTTTTAACAATGTTCTTACTACCTTTCTGGGCCTTGAACATGTCAGTTGTGTTGCTGTCTATGCAGAGTC
The DNA here is from genome assembly GCF_936440315.1 of Barbus barbus. Classification (NCBI taxonomy): domain Eukaryota; kingdom Metazoa; phylum Chordata; class Actinopteri; order Cypriniformes; family Cyprinidae; genus Barbus; species Barbus barbus. Next base: position 20,117,140 of record NC_136759.1, on the reverse strand, counting down.
AGAAAGCTCTTGGATTTAATCAAAAGAATATTTTAATTTGTGTTCCAAAGATGAATGAAGGTCTTACGGGTTTGGAACTTCATGAGGGTGAGTAATTAATGACAGAATTTTCATTTTGAGTGAACTGTCCCTTTATTTGAAAAACAAATTAAGCTATATGCTCTTATAGACTATGGACTATGCATTAACATGGACAAAAAGATTAGCTACAGAAATGCTAAAGAATCACATGACTCAGGCACTTGTATTGCATAACGATGTTTGTTGACTCATCAGTGTTAGATCCTGTGGTCGATTACACATTGTGTGCCCTGCATAGTAGCAATCAAGTCCCTGCTACATAAGGGGAGGCGGGTAGGATTAGTTTTACTCTACTCTTAAAAGGCTTCTTGTTTGCACTGTTTGAAACTGTGAAAACCGAGGCCAGGCACAGAGAAGCAGTTCTAAAACACGGTTTTCAAGTCATTCAAGCTGGCCAATGTGCATTACAGGCTTAATAGGTGACATTGCATTCACAGAATCAAGGTCAAAAGCATAAAAGGGTAAAAAGCTTCTCCTGCGGTACTCTGGATTGTGTTTTGGTGAAATGCTTTTGTGATAGCTCAACAGAGGGGGCAGATTGAGAGCTGTTTGAGGCTAATAAACCCTGAGTGACTCTTAGCTAAGAGAGGGGGTTACTTTAGCTGTCAAGCATGTGCTTAATCTAGCATTAAAACATATGATCGGCATTAAGTAACCAGGCCAGACAGGATATTATTGAAGAGCAGCTGGGGCAGACTCTCTCTTTACCTCTCTCAATCCTGTTCCCACTCGATTATTGTTCCTATGTCCTATGTTCCTCATGTTCAGTTCACATACATGTTGCTAGACCCTATTTAAATGGGCTTTCACTCTAAATATTCCATTTGCCATCATCAAAATGGTTTACATTATGACTAAACAGTGATATTTGTGATCATACAGTAGGTGACTGGCGCTGCCCCACTCTTCAGCTGTCAGAGAAACACACTCCATTTTCTCATTTCCAATGAAATCACTATATAAAATGCAATAAAATTTGCAAGGGCTATATGCACGACTGACATGATGACACCCCCCCTAAATATTATAATGTTAAAAATAAAATAAAAATGCATTAAAAATAGAATTCATGCATTGCTATAATAATAATAATAATAATAATAATAATAATAAATCAGGGTGATAAAAAATGCCCTGAAATCATAATCATCACTATACAAATTAGAACTACCCTTCCACTACTAAAGTTAAATACAGTTTGTTTGGAATGCTTTTTGTATTATTAGTATAATAATTAAAAAAAAAAAACAAACAAATGTTTATAATTGTTTGAAATTACATTTAAAACATTTGTCTGCCACATCAAAGACATATGGTGTGGTCATCAAAGCCATGTGATGTGACTACCGTACATAATTTTTAGTAAAGTGCTGTTTTTTTGGGGTTTTTTTTGTATAATCTTGTCTTATTATTATCCGTATTTCTCTTAATTATTCGCTTATTAATATCTGAAATTACATATAATAAAAACTTTAGTCTGAAAAACTGAATCATGCGGTGCAACCAACATGCAAATATATATAGTGAAGCCCCCTTCAGACCTTTATCCCTGTGTCAGTATTAGTAACTATCTTAAAATATCACATAATTTTACTTTTAAATTACAAAATAATGTTAGTTCATAGTTGTAAAACGTCATGTGGTGTGACTCCCCAAATATGTAAAGACTTTTATCAATTACTAATTGATAATTTTATATACAAAACACTAAATACAAACAAACAATACATAAACAATTAAATGATTTATTTATGTATTCTTACGTACATACTTACTTGATGGTTATACCACATGACGTTTAAATTTATGCTTTTCATGAAAATGCTATAACACTTTTTGAAAACAAAGTTCTTAAAAATAATATATTTCTAGAACATTTTGAATTATATTTTAAGAAGATATTGCACTCTTAGATACTCATATTCGTCAATGACCCACATACATCTACTGGCAAACAGATGCTATTTTAATTCCTCTAGCCTATTTAAAAATAGTCTGACGAATGAGATTCAAACTTGTAAGTTCTGGCACATCAGGCAATAAATATCCCTTTAAGCCACATCAGTTCATGCTCAGGTAGGGGGTCGAGCCCTCTTAAGACCAAGACTCCAGAACGTGTCATTGTTTTGCCTAGATTATGCAAGTAATCTTCTGTGAAACCTTTGTGGGAACGTTGATCTGCCCCAGAGCATAATACTCCTGACAAATACCCAGAATGCCCACAAAACACACATACACACACTATCCCCTGCAATCATTAGCTGTATCACCTTCAGTAAATCCACAGCTCAAGAGACGACCCCCAATATATAACCCAGAGCAGCTCATCTGTATGCACGTGGTCAGAAAAAGGACTGGAACAGACGCAAAAGCCATCCCGCCGGATGTCTACACGGATCCCATAATCTGACCCGTCACACTCGCCAATGAGAACAGGCAGATGGCCACTGAGAACATTTCTATTTATACTGTATGGCATAGAAAGAAGCAAAGCTGAGCTGAGCTGTACAGAGAGACAGAAAGATAATGCCGGAGACAGAAAGAGAGAGACAGAGCAAGGTGTAGTCGAAGGTCATGGATGATTGACTCCATCACCACTGAAGGTGCAGCCGAAGACGACTGTGTCAAGAGACAATGCTGATAAACACACTTCTCCCCGCAGTTACACGCCAACTGGTAAAACACGGCGGAGATAAAATCCATTTCAGGATGCTCTGTTTTTAGGGTTTACAATATCTCACTGTGTATGACAGCTACTCACACATCTCAATGAGCTGGGAAAGGATGAATACAAAAAATCAACAGGAAGCTGAGACAACTGTAAAAATGCACCCTACTCACTTAAAAAGGTGAAAGCAAACTGGGTATTTTCCTTGCAGACAGTAGGACCAAAGGGAACTGCAAAATGATGCAATTTCCAAACACTTTCCAAAGCCTCTTCTGTCCATCAAAGAGGCGCCCTAGGCGAAAATGTTGCCTCCATCAAAGTACACCAACAATGAAAACAAGTTTCTGCCTCAGAGTAAAAAAATAAAACTTAGTTCAAATTAAGACTTTATCACCTATTGTTCGATGTGGATTCACATGTCAGCATGCAAAATTTCCATGGACACTGCATCTTTTAAAAACAATGTTCAATGTATATCACATCCACATTGTAAAAATACTTACTTAATGACTTACTCAAGTCGCAAATTTAAAGACTTGCTTGACTGAATAAAGAAAATGACTTTGACTTGAGAGCCAATAACTGCATGACTTGACAATGACTTCATAACAACAGTATAATCCAATTAGTTTTTAAAAATAAATCATTGTGATACAAATTGATAAACAAAATCAAAGATACCACACCAGTGGCGCCAGTGATCAGAGTCGTTGCATAAGCACATAAAAAGAAAAAAGAAAAAAAGAAACATGGAAAAATTACAGAGGGTAGAAAAAGAGTCTCCCGAAATCATTTCATTTGGATAAAACACTTTGAAATTGGCCATATTAATAAAATATCTAGAAAGTATAATGTGCAGATCAGCATTCAGCATGCTTCTTCATACAAAATTATGTTTTCAGTGTAATCAAGGGCTTAGGATGTTCCAACTCAACTGATTTCAAGGGCTACACCAGCCATGGCCACTTGTGCAATGCAAGCATCTACGGTCAACGTGACAGAGGGAAGTTAGCAAGGGAAGGGCATAACAAAGTAAAGTGGAATGCACCCCTGAACTTTGAAGCTCTCATTTTGCATGCAAATAAATGTCAGTGGACAATATATCAAGTCATGTAATGAGCTATGCATTCACGAGAAACAGCCATGAGATGCAATAACAATTACCTTTTTTATTTATTTTATTATTATTATATTTTTTTTAGTCTGAGGCAAAAACAGGCTTCCATTGAAAAATTACTAAGGGGAACCATAAGACTTTATGGTACATAAAGATTTTAAATATTTTAAGCAAATATACTTAGTTAGTGGAGTGAATCTGTGTACTAAAGTGGTTCATGGAGGGCCACATCCTTCAGAGTTTAACTTCAATACAAATTCAATACTTGTACTTGAACCAGCTAATCAAGTTTTTCAGGATTACTAAGGTTGCATCTGAAATTGCATACAGTCTTATGCTGTGTTTGATTTACCTCGGAAGTCAGAGCTGGGAATGACGCCACACCCAAGTAGACCGTGTTCCAGTAGAGAAGCCAGAAAATCAAGATGGATGCATCCATTGTTTGCAACATAAAAAAAAATATTTTGGACAGGTAATGCCATGGTATCATGTCCACTAATAGAAGTTGAATAGTACTATGTGCACCACTGAGTTTATTGAGACAGAGACAAACAAAAGTGGTAATAAACAATACAGTATATTACTACTTGTTCTCTTCTTTTGATGCACCAAGAAGCCATATTGGATTTTGAATTTGGAGTTGCTGCAATTTCTCCGGGAACCCTTGGACTTGGGAGGGGGTTCGAGTTAAAAGTTCCTACTGGGAACTCAGAATTTCCCAGTACAAATGGAACACACCATAAATGCCCAATTTAACCCCTTTTCCTGAAATTCCTGAAATTGTCCAACCACTCAAACAAAGCAATATGGAAACACCAGAGACATTTTTGTACACACCTTGAGAAATCAAACTATGAATGCAGGTAGCAGTTGTCTTTGTGGAATAAGACAAAGTATTCAGTTTTAAATGCTTAAACTTCTTTTCACAAGCCATATTATATATTTAAAAAGGGCCTTCAAACTTTTGCATGCCCTGATAAGAGGAAATAGACTTAATGATAAGAATGTGACGCTTTGAACAAAAAATCCCATGCTATAGATTCAAATCCTTCTATCTCAAGCCACCGAGTCACTAAGAGCCTCTCGGCTCCAGAGGCACCATATGATTCGTTACTCTTATGAAACGCAGATAAAAAGAAGAGTTAGACAACTCAACTTTATGTCTGGGTTTCTTAAGAATACATATATGAGAAGACAAGATTTCTTTGGTTTTGACTAGTGAGAACTAGAATGTCTGGTAAAGTATGTTTCTGAATATCAACTTTCATGGTGTGACACTGAAATAATAAGGCACAAAATCTGTGCTGAATGCAATTTGCACACCTCAGTTCCTAACATTAATATCAATTATTCCCAATAAAATGACAAAAGTGAGATGGCTATGCCACACGTCTGAAAATATGTCTTCATTTGATGAAGAACTGCTAGGCCTTCGTCTCCATCACTTTCCCATGTCAACATTAATCTCTTTATTTGAGGGCATTTAACTGCTGATCACCTCCAAATGAAGAAAGCGGAGCGTTCATTTGGACTTAACGCCAGACCCAGAGCCGGTCAGACAGCGGTGAACGCGATTGTGCCGGGACCCCATCATAAAGTGATTTTTATCCTTGAGAGGTCAAATAGGAAGTGATGGTTTCCCACCGTGCTGGATCCGTTTCTCTGCAGGAACCCCAGAATGGATTAGTAAAGGCTTTGGTTGTGGTTTGACTGGCTGTAACCGTAGATCAACAGAGGGCTTTGGAGTGCAGGACAAATACATAAAGTGCACTTAATTATACCAACAAACACAATGTTGAAGATACTGTATACTGAAGACTGAATTTTGAACAGAGTGAGCCAAATGATTCATTTTCTGGGTCATATTTCACATAATTATTATTTAAAGTATATTTAAAGTGCTTATGGTGGGGAAAAGCTGTTGGTCAGGACTAGATCACACACTATCGACATGCATTTTTAATGTGGTACACACTAAAGAATCTTTTTACAGTTCTGGCTTTTGGAATAATGTCAGTGTGTATACTTTACATTCTTGATATAACAAGTGATATTAAAATCAGAGTGCAAAAAATAACATTACCTGAGTGCAAATAAACGCTAAATAAATAAATAAATAATAAATAAGTAAAATTACCAACCAACATTTTCAGAAATTGCATGCTTTAGGTCTCTGTGTGAAAATGAGAGGAGATACAAATGGTCTACTAAACCTCAATGCTTCTCACACATCTTCTGAGGAAGCAGAAAATAAAATGTTTTCTTCAATTTGTTTTCAATTAAAGATGTTGCAAATATCGGGAATTATTAAGCAAACGAAACTAAAATATGAGGAATAAAATCACAATTTTGTTTTTGCAAACTTGGTTGGTATGTCTGCTGCAAATATACAAGAGAAAAACAGGAAGATATGACATATGCATGAATAATAATTTGGATAATTAATATATAATAATATATCATGTTTTTTTATTCAGAATGAAAATAATTCATAATTATAATATAATTATATATATAATAATATTATATTATAATACTATTAGTTATAAATAGCAGCAAAATAATTATATAGAAAAAAATAAAGTAATCATTCTAAGTAGTCATATAATATTAGGTTATTTTATTTAGAATATATATATATATACAACAAAATATTTACATAGGGAGAGAACAGTTATTTGTAATATAAATAATCAATCACATAGTAATAATTTAATTTATTTAGAATTAAAATTAATAATTGCAAATTATATACAAACACATCATTCTTAAAATTATATTAATAAATTATTAAAATTGAGTTAATATTTTTTATAATGAAAAAAAGCTTAAAAAAATTTAAGCTTCTTGGCTCGTTAGAATGAATGAATGAATGAATGAATATTAATTAATTCATTTATTTATTTGCCATCAAATTTACTCTATTCACCTGCCATTGGTTGGCATGACTAAATACTTATTTTGGATCCAGATTACAACTGCTTTTATGCAAAAAGTAACTGCCAAATCCTTTTATTATTCCAAATGCGAGTACTCCAGTGAGAGCGGTGGTAACAGCATACTGTGAGAGATCCTGTTCTTAAGCCCTTTTTGGACAGTACTAGTTTTCCCTGAGGAGGTCAGGTTAATTTGTGTTTCTCAGACATACTTTGCGATTTTAATCCTCCGAAATCAAACGCGTCTGTGCTTTCCCCCCACACAAGAAACATAAAATAGCAAATTACCTACTGTTTTTCGGCTAGCTCAAGGGGTCCTCTGAGAAATCTAATCCGGTCCGGATAGGGATGTCTGTGGAATGACACACCGCTTCTCCTCATTTATTTTGACCTTCATCGAATACCGTAACATAAGTTAAATTTCTCATTGCGCTGCCTGCTGCACCTTCATTATGGATTTCAACCTTTCTGCCAGCTTTCTGGGGGAAAAGTAACAGTTGGCAGTTCAAGTGCTGCTGGCATCAAATCCGATGTAAAGGGAAAATTAAATCAAGCAGAGTCCTATCGCTGACTCATATTTTTTTACAATAAAACAAGCCTGACAAAGAATAGGATTCGTAGTGAGTTGTTGCTAATACAGAAGATAAACTCATTAGGGCTCAAAAGCTTTAAAGTCTAGCAGAGAGCCATTGATTTTGCTGAGGTGTGAAATGTTTAAGCAGAATATTGATGTGCTTCGCAACATAATGGAAGAACAGGCCCGACCTACGCCATCCTTTACTCCGCTTCACTCCCCACCCGTTTTACAGCCTGCCTCCATCCCGCTGTCCGCAATGTGTATCTGCGTTGGCTTCCAGACCAGATCAACTGGAAAATTACACGTCTGCCCATTTAAGCTCCGCTGGCCAAACTCTGTTGTTGGGCATCAACTCAAAAGTGGCAAGAGTTCATTTAGAGCGGTCGCCGGCCGCGTTAAGCGTCGAGGAGAGGGAGTGGGAAGAGTAATAGGTAATAGAAGAGCAACACACAGGCTAATACATCGGCGCAATTAGCCGCAAGCCGAGGCAGCTGTGGCGTGACGGAGGCCTGAGGGTAATTGCAGACCCCACTCATCACTGCCTCTCGTTAATACAGAACTCTACACCCCTGGGAGAGAGAAAGAGAGGGTCTTCCTCTTCCTTTCCCTCGCCCCGCTCTCGACTTCCATTCCAATCATCCCTGAGCACCACTCTGCTTCATGGTGAGCCCACTCTCTGTCTTTCTCTCGGGAGATTGGAGTGTGCACCCTGGTTCTACCACATGCTGGAAAATATGACAGTCTGTTTGAAAAACCCGGGATGGAGTGTTCGATCTTGAGTGTGAGCTTGGAATACGGCCTCGTCTGCATATTTGGTGAGCAGTGCGGCTCATGGTGGATGGCAGAGGAAGAGGGAGGGAAAAGGGGAAAATCTGAAATATTCCACTCAGACGCTGTGGCTCTTATAGAATCATGCAATAAACGATGGTGAAATTACATTTTGCGACACCATGAAACCAATATTGCTGACTAATGTGAAACTATGACACTTGATGTGGAAATCAAGCTAAAAAAGAAGTATCTGGCAAACATAAAATAAAATAAAATAAATAATAATTCAAGACAACTACATAACCATTTTTGAGACTTTCTGATTAACATTTTCAGTTTGTTTAATAATAATAATTATGACAACCAACACAATATTTTACCAAATACTTTGGATTTATATATAATTTTAAACATATTTATGCATAATCTTACTTTATATAATCTAATAATAATAAGTTTGGGGTCAGTTAATTTATTTAGTTTTATTTTATTTTTATTTTATATGTGTGTGTGTGTGTGTGTGTGTGTGTGTGTGTGTGTGTGTGTGTGTGTGTGTGTGTGTGAAATAAGTTAATTCAGTCAGAGTCAACATATATGTATATGCATAAATCAACAAATATATTTTTTAAGTTTATTCATTTTTATTCTTACAATTTAAATTTAGCTCCAGTCTGCAGTGGCTTGTGAACAAAGTAAGATGTGAATGAATGAATGAATGAATGAATGAATGAATGAATCACCATATTTGGAGGAATTAGGATGAGTTTTTCTTTTTGTTTTTTTTTTTACTGGAAAAGACTCTCAAAAACACGTCCTTTCTAAAAGGATCATTTGGACACTCAGAGCTCAGAGAGGTTCCACCTGGAGAGTGGAAGTCCAATCAGTGCAATTTTAAGCTTTTAGCGTGCCCTTTTCCACCATGTGTTTTCTCGCTGCTCATTTGACACCAGTATGAGCTTTAAATGCTAAAGAAACCTGTAAAACCTTGCAAATCAATCTATTTCAAAGTCTCTTTTTCATTTTACACAACAGGGAATGCAACACGATGCAGCAGGCGAGAGAAAATAGCCATTCTGTGGTCGCTGTGACAGATGCAGCAAAACCAGCGCCGTTCTCACAGCTAAATGGTGACTCTTTAAACAAATGGCAGTGCCATGTGCATACTGTAATAAGGAAATTTGCTGGTACCAAATCCAGCTCGGTGTATTTGCATTTCATTCGTCCTGCTCTGTTATATTTGGATGTAACATCACCAACCATCTATCCATAAATGAGAATACGCTGCTGCATGTGGTCATTCTGCAACAGCAACTGACTAATATATTAAAACAGTGTTTCTACTTTCAAGAACAAGTAAATAAACAAGGAAATAAACTGAATTGAACACATTTTATTGATATGGTCTTTAAAGTGATAGATCACCCAAAAATAAAAGTTCTGTCATAATTTGTTCTGAATCTGTATGAATTTCTCTCAGCTGAAGAGCACAAAAGAAAATATTTTAAAGAATGATGGTAACCAAACAGTTGATGGTAGCCTTTGACTTCCATAGTATGGAGGAAAAGAAAAAAAAATATCTATGGAAGTCAGTGGCTACTGTCAGCTGTTTGGTTACCAACATTTTTCAAAATATCTTATAACTTGACTGTGAGTAAATTTGTTTTCCTAGTGCCATGACTTTGTGAATTTGAGATTTTCTGTTCTGATTTAAGACATTTAAGGCCTTAATTTGTGGAAGGGCTAATTAAGCCTTTTATGACCATTAACCCTGTAATAAGTCAGAATAAGCAATTTTCTCATTTGCATATCCCAATATGAAAATAAATAAATAATATAATGAAATAACACAACTCAGATGGCAATCATGTTGAAGGGCATTAAAGGGAAAGAAACATATGTTTGCTATAACAGCTCATACGGATTAAATTAAGACCGGTTATGAAATAACCACCTGCACCTGACATGACTCAAATGTTTTCAGGCTGCAGAAGCTATAGGCAATACAGCACAAGAACTCATCTACAGGCCCACCGTGGCCCCCTACCTGTGGACAAGAATAAGACATTATGAGCTTTGCAACTTGACATTCAAAACTCCTCCAATTTTTGGACAATCATAAACAGGCATATATGCAATGCATGGGCATGAACCAAGTGGGGTTTACCTTTCTTTTAAAGCACAATTCTATAAAAAAAATCCACCATCTGATCTGATATTAAACAGTGCTTGTTAATGAATATAAGAAAACAGTGATGACACATTTCACCTGGCATCATGATAATCATCACAGGACATTTTTGCATATGAATGAAATCCACATGAGTATTAAAGACACATAATATGATATTGATGAAAATTGATCCAGGTATTTGACACATATTTGCTGATAGATTATATCAAGAGGTCTGGTGCACTTAAAACCAGTATTCATCTTTAAAATTACAAGCAGAAAAGCCCTGTACTATCGCAGTATAAACGTGGGTAGAACATCTTGTCATGCAGAAAAACCTATCAGGGTGTGCTGCCACCATGGGTAAAATACCTTGTCAGGCAGAACTAACCCACAACCCTAACCCTAACATTATTGGAACGCTTATACAGCGTACGGATTGTCTAAACATGGCTTTGCATCAGTTAAATCACCATTTTGAAAGATCCAAACCTTCAAGTACTTGCATATGAAAATACAGAGGAGAAAGTGAGCTATCAAATTCATGATGGGGATAATCGTGGCTCTGGTGCATTGCTGACCATTACTCAGCATCCATGCAGAGAAACACCTCTAGATCATTGCATCTGGAAGAACACCATACTGCTAATTTTAAAAAAATAGCTTTATAGTCATCAGAAGCCAAACTGAACCCAAAAGATGCGCAAAAACGCGCTGGAAATCAAGAAGAGAGAAATAGTTTGCACTGCACCGTCAATTAATCCCAGCAAGTGAGTCTTTTAAGAGAAGGTTACCTTTCTACAACGATGTTCCTTCTTCTCCGGTGAGAAGTGAAAGCCGGTGGTCGTTTGATGGGGACGGGGTGGGATAGCGCTAATTAATGGAGGGGGAAAAGATCAGACAGGTTCGGTACGGTTGCACAGTTGCTTAATGTTCTTCACAATGTGCACCAAAAAAAAAAAATACAACCTATAATTTTCTTCACGGAACGCAATTTGCCTCTACTTTTGCTTTCGCGCACAAATAGTTCCCATTCTTGTGCTCGACCCTTCTTTCCAGGTGCGGCGAATCAGATATCTAGTTTCCTTGGCTTTTCAGTTTCACCTTGCAATAAAGAATACATATCCGTATGCTGCTGAAATACAGGACAATCCAATCCGTCAGAGGTGTAGATCCTCGAGAAGGAAGCCTCTCGCAATATCATCCTGATAGATGGGTGAGTTAGAAGACAAATACGCACGAAGCGTCTGCTCGTCTTGGAGCACGCTCAAGAGTGGGCGTTATAGGGGTAGATCTTCACTGCTCACTGCCAATAAGCATGCATGCCTCCGCCTAAAGCGCTGCTCCTGTACATGCACACAAACAGGCGTTCTGTCAGCGCGGATGGCAGAAACTTGTGACTTTGAGGTTGGTGAGAGGTAAAAAGGATACCTCGTTACAGAGAATGAGAGGAGAACTCAAGTCAGGCGAAACTAACGGAACAGCAGGGGAAAATATGAAAATGAGCGCCCGGCACGTGAGTGGGTTCGTATAATGGAACTGCAAAAAAAAAAAAAAGAAAACAAAAAAAAAAGAGGATAATCTGACCCGCGCGCTGATAGAAATGTCTTGCGCGCTTAGGTTTCTTTGGCCAGTGTCAGTGGTCTGGTTTGTTTCAGCACCAGGGACAGCGCACACGAACGCTGATGTATTTGTACTGGTATGAATGTGGTTTGTGTGGCTGTTTATAACAATAAAGAATTTACCGAGCGCGTCTCCGTTTGGGATGGATATAGTAAGTAATTCAGTTCACGATATAGGAATATAAGAAAGTATTTATTGATTTATATAAAAATAAATAAATAAATACATTTCTGCCAGTTAATTCATCTTTTAATTTGTCTTGCTTACCTTTGTAGGCGTTGTGACTAATTAAAAAAGTCAACAAAATTCTAGTTGTTATTTTAGTATGCCATTTCTACCCTGTTTGTTGTTAGACTTTGTTCCCACTGCAAGTTTGTTTGATTTTGCACCCTAGCATTTCCCAAAACATATTTATATAAACAAATCAATATTTACAATGAGCAACCTTGACTCATGCTCAGACAAGAACAACAATATATCCAAGATGAAAAAGAAGACTTACCTCCCCGAAAAGATGTTCTCTAATATTTTGCAGCAACTTTATGTGAAGCACATCCTTCAAATTTCCCACGCAAAAAAGTGGATGTTAATGCGCAAAGACACACTGATGAAGACAGTTGCATAACAACAAAAATATTCACAGCGTTACAACTTTACTCTAATAATATATCTCATGAATCAGCTGGACTAGTTTTTAAGGCCAGAATTCACCTAGTAGGCCTTATTTTAATAAAATAAAATTATTATTTGTTATTTATTATTTACACCAATATAGTGTCCTCTGTCATGTTTACCTCATGTTATTATGCAAACTTAATATCCTCACACTTTTGGCACAGGCCGAAGAGGTTACTGCAGCTAATATGACCCAGGGACCTTGGGAATGTCATTTAACCTCAAGAGACCTTGAAAGAATAAAGGAAACGGATGTGAAATCCCACAAAATGGAGGTCTGGTGCAGGGATGAAAGAGACAGCATGCCTGCTGCACTACTCCTTAGAGACATTAAAAGCGATTGGCGGCTGATAAAGAGAAGTAGGAAAGTCGACAGGAGACTGAGTGAAAAGAAAAGCTGAAGGGTTAGTGTGAAAATACACAAACACTCTGGAAACAAAGCAGGTGTCTAAAGCGCAGATCACTGAATCGCAAAGAAAGCAAGACAGATACAAAGTGAAACAGGTAGTCTGTAGATATAATAGAAAGAGATGAAAGACAGGAAAGGACTGACTAAGGCAAGGCTGAATAATTGATAATAACTACTTTGTGGGGTGTCAGATGTGGGGAAAATGGAACAATAGAACATTCAAAGAATACGTGTAAGTCAGTTTTAAACAAGACATTTATTCTGTCAAATTGGCATTTTTGTTTCTTGGTTTTCTATTTCCTACATATTTCAGGTTCCAACTATAATTGTTTAGAATCTGTTGTCCTAATCTAATGGGAAAAAAAAACTAAACAAAAACACAACCACTGATGTTTTACTTTTTTAGGTAAATAAATAAATAATATAGATAAATAAATAAATAATTGTATTTATTTATTTATTTATATTATTTATATTAGTAGTAGTAGTAGTATATTTTATTTTATTTTATTTTTTCTGTAATTGCTAACTTTTGCCTTGTTCTGTTGTATTACTTATTTTGGAAGATGATTAATAATTAACCATGTATATAAACATAAATTACATTGATTGATTGATTGATTGTAGTACAATTCAGTGTACAATATTATAGCATAGCGTAGCATACTTTAAAAGACAATTATGAATTAAACTTATGGGCGTACTTATCAATCCTCATTTTATGAGAAATTGCTTCTTAATTGGCACAGTGGTTCCGCAGCGTGGTTTCTAGCCCAGTTACTTTTCTTATTACAATAACCATCCCTGCAGATTTTGCATGGTAAATACTATATAGTCAGTGGCCATTATTAGATTATAAAAGGTTTAACTGGATCTAATTTTAACAACCAGTTTGAGCATGACAGAGAATGAATAATACATGATTTAATCACATCTATAATACAAAGTTCAATAAAGAATGAAGAGATATGAGATAAATTGCAACTAATATTGAAATTGGTATTAATGTGCGGTACTTTTTTCATATGGATATTTCTATCTATCTATCTATCTATCTATCTATCTATCTATCTATCTATCTATCTATCTATCTATCTATCTATCTATCTATCTATCTATCTATCTATCTATCTATCTATCTATCTATCTATCTATCTATCTATCTTTACAAAACCTATAATACTACCGCAGTGCATATTTGTTTTTTGTGGAACTTCTGAACATAGTTTTCTTGTCATTTGATATCATGTCAGTGTATTTACGTAAGATGTATGCAAACAGGTCAGGAAAGTTTCAGACATCGTCCAGTTCACATTGTGGGGCAGTCACTGCAAATCACTCAGACCAAAACGGACTCTGCAGCACTGCCTCAGGGCTTCATAAACATCAATCATACGTGTACACATGGATCAGCGAATGAGGGCAGGTGTGGGGAAGGTGCCAGCTACCATGTTAGTAATCTGTTTGAACAGTCTCAACCTTTAGGCTGAACATCTTGTTAGTATCTCTTTTGTTTTACATATTAGATATAAATTCATATAAACTCTGCTGGTCTGCAAATGTGCTATTTGGAGCAAACTTGTACAGGTGTTTGCCAAGATCTATCCCTAGCTTGCTTGCTTGTTTGTTTGTTTGTTTGTTTGTTTGTTTGTTTGTTTGTTTGTTTGTTTATTTATTTATTTATTTATTTATTTATTTATTTATTCATTCATTCATTCATTCATTCATTCATTCTTTCAAAACAGTGACTCTCAAACTGATGCTTTGAATGTGTACATAATTGTTCGGTCCAACTTCTGAGCTAATAGATACATAATTTTGTAATACACTACACTTTTTGTCCAGACTGTTGCCCTGCAGTTTGGATGAGTCGATACTAGTTGCTGAAAGTCACAGCCAGTCTACATGGGCACAGCTTCAGGTTATGAATCCATCCAGTCGGAGGATATTGAACGTGTTTGATATTTTGAGACAATTTTAGAACTACTTACTACAAGACGCATAGGTTGGTTGGTTGGCTGTTTACTTCTTTACTTATGTATGTATACTTTGACTTTTTTTACTGTGAAAGAATCATTGTTCTATTTTAATTTTGAACGAAGTTAGCATATTTGATACAGCAATATTGTAAACTATTATTACTAAAATATTATTCAAATAACTGCATTCTGTTTGAATATAATTTAAAATGTAATTTATTCATGTGATTCAAAACTAAATTTTTACATATTTTGGTACTGAAGTTGTTGTTATTGTTGAAAATAGTTATATATGTAAGGAATAATTGACGACGGGCCGTTGAATTATTAGAAAAATAATGCACACCCGAGGTGGTGATGCGGCCACGACGCGAAGCCTGTAAGTCTGCTTTAAGATGCAGCGCTGTTATTACCTCGCTAGTGGTAATGATTTTATCAGTTAGCCTAGTGTAGCAACTTAAAGGCTACACATGACATTTCTCACTAGCGAGGTAATAACAGCGCTGCATCTTAAAGCAGACTTACAGTTTAGAGACGGTGCTTCAGAACACTGTTGAGGGACACACAGAGGTAGCCTAATTCATACAAGCTCTCTCTCTCTCTCTCTCTCTCTCTCTCTCTGTTTCTCTTTCTCTGTGTCTCTGTCTCTCTCGCTCTCTTTCTAATAACTTCATTATTAACTGCATTAGTCTGCTATCAACGGCTCAAGCCTCCATTGCCAGCTTTAAAATGACGTTTTGGAACTAGCAAAAGAGTCGTTGGATGAGATGCGGAAGAAATAATCCTACTCACAATAGCGATTTAAGTAGAAAAACCGGACGAATCCCTTGAAATATATAATCTGATCGATGTCTTGAGGTGTGGCAACCGTAGTATAAGCGGAATAATTGACTCCGGACCGTTGAATTATTAGAAAAATAATGCACACCCGAGGTGTAACGGCCACTCCGCTTCGCGTCGTGGCCGCATCACCACCTCGGGTGTGCATTATTGTTCTAATAATTCAACGGCCCGTCGTCAATTATTCCTTACTTATACTACGGGGCCGTTGAATGCTTGAATCTGATTGGCTGACGAACGTTCTGAGGTGTGCAATTATTTTCAGGGAAACACACGGCGAACGTAGTTCCAGGCAGCTTTCTTGACCGCATTACAGTTCCATATCACTTCGCATCGTTGTCAGCGCTGCCCTGACGATTTTACTAGCAAAAGAGTCGTTGGATGAGATGCGGAAGAAATAATCCTACTCACAATAGCGATTTAAGTAGAAAAACCGGACGAATCCCTTGAAATATATAATCTGATCGATGTCTTGAGGTGTGGCAACCGTAGTATAAGCGGAATAATTGACTCCAGACCGTTGAATTATTAGAAAAATAATGCACACCCGAGGTGTAACGGCCACTCCGCTTCGCGTCGTGGCCGCATCACCACCTCGGGTGTGCATTATTTTTCTAATAATTCAACGGCCCGTCGTCAATTATTCCTTACATATACAATCCACAAGAGAAAATAATAGATGAATTCATAAATAGGACTATGTTCAAAAGTTTACATACACTTATTTTTTTAATACTGTGTTGTTACCTGAATACCTTAATGAACCACAGCTGGGTTTTTTTTCAGTGGTAGTGTATGTAATGGCAGTGTATCTTGCATTTTATTTTCCTCTAAATTCTTATAATATAGCATCACTCTCATTTTGTCTACTAAGAAACAAAGCAAAATTTAACTCAATTTTGGCCTTAAGAGATCTTTTCAACATCTAGCCCGAAACACCTCTCAATGGTGTAACCCCCTTTCTGCTGGGTCATTTTAGGTCTCAGGTATGCTAAAGCCCCTGGAGTGGGGTAATGTGTGCTAAATGCTGAAGCAGCCATGGGTACTAACACTTGCAGTGCCTGTTGTTGTCAGCATGAACTGAACTAACCCTTGGATGCCGTCCAGCTGAGAGGGTGTCAGTGTACTCAAGGCCAGGCTTAATCTGTGGTGCTGAATAACAAGCACCCTCTCAAAATCCCACCGAATGCCCAAGGATCTGTACAGTGCACAGGTTTATACTGGGCATCATGCATCTTAAAACAATCTACCCATCCCTGGACTAAATAGATAAAACACGTCAGGCTTTACAAATACCCATTTGCTCTAAATTTGTCTGACGCAACTCAACTTCAGTTTGATTTGCATTGATACAAGCTGGGAAAACATATAAAGACAAACTACTGCAAATGTGTAGCCAATACTTAATATTATACTGTGTTTATACATTTGGGCTTATGTATTTATTGTAGTTAGTTCAAATTTTGTATTAGTAAACTTACTCCTATAAAAAAACAAAACAAAACAAAACTAAAAAACTATTAAATATTTAAACTGTTTACAAAATTATTGACTCATTTTACTAAACTATTTCTGAATTATTTATATTTTTTACTATATATAGTGGAATGTTTTTTTTTTTTTTAAGTTTGTAGACATACTATGGTAAAAATACATGCTTAATCGGTATTATTGCCTTTAAAAACTTCTCTATTTTAATAATAATAATAATAATAATAAGTATTATTATTATTATTAGTATTATTAATTTTTAGTTATTTGTTTGAGCAGGAATTCATACACACACACATATATATATATATATACAGCCTTCAGATCTTCAGCAACTCACATGCACAGAGTTTGGGGGAATATATCTGAATAAATGTTATTCATTTTAATTGATATTTCCAGCAGTCATGCCTCAACGGTCAGAATACGGCCCCCCACTAGGCCCTGTGGCGCTTTGAAACCCTACAACCTTCTCATCAGAATGGATTTCTGGCTCTCAGATGTTTTTGTTCCAAGTAGAACAAACTGTGCATTTTGCATTGTTGGTATTATCTCCCAGTTGTGCCATGTTGCTGCAGTTCCTGAACAGCATTTCATAGCTATCAAAGAATTTGGTTATGACACTTTGATGGCAGAGCTTAGACGAAAGGCCTTTTTCTGAACACTATTCTTCTTACATAAGAAATGAGAGAATGATTTAGGCAAAGACAAAAGCTTTAAGTAATCATTCCTTCAGGGTATATTTTCTCAACTGCACCCTTTTCCTCACCTTAATTTTTGTAAAAAGCCCATTGTCTTCTGCACTCGTCAGAAACGGAAGACGGAGAGAAGGATTTATCCATGTACTGTCATATAATCCTCTTGCGTAATAATAATTCTATGAATTGTTCCTGAAATATTTCATATAGTTTGTATGTCATACACATAGAAGAAAAGCATGAGTTTAGATGTGAAATGTAACTCAAACGGCAAACACGATGAAACAGACCGATGAGGTTGAGCGTGCATTAGATTACTGTCTTGTTGGCTTAGTGTCAGCATCATTTGGGACGTAGTTTTACATTTCTTATAGCATTAATCCACAAATCTTTAAAAACTTTCTTGTTAGAGTGTTTTAGTATCACGACTGACATATGATTTAGCTGTGGACGCAATCGTTTTGGTTACACAAACTAACACAAGCTAAGTTTTGACCTCAAAAATCAGTTTGACAGAAAAACGAGTTGCTTTTGGAAGATGGAGAAAAGATGATGGTTGATGTAGCGGAAGCGGAGGAGTAATTGTCACCTACTGTGTACTTTCTGGCTGTTTTAATTGGTTGCCAAATTAAAACGTCTCACAGCAATGTAATTTATGCTGATGATAAAACTGTTCCCATTCCCTATATGACTCCGCAGAAGAGAAAAACACTTGGTCACATTGGTGTCGTGTTGCTCATGTTCTGAAGCAGAGTATCTCCAGATGTGCAGATTGCAGCAAACGCACGCTCTCAGCTGTGGTGAAGTACGTCTGCCACCTTGGAATAGTTTGTTGCTTGACCCAGTGTGATTTCTCTTCACACGTCCCTGTCTGCTGTATCGTGTTGGCGTATGTATAGGGAAGGATGAGGTTTGCTGTATTTTTACTTTGCAGTGAACACTTTATTAGAAGCCTTGACTATAAAAAGTTAATAAACATTTTACTGTTATCAACCAGAATAAAGATTCATCTGAACAGCTGAAGTTTGGAATGTTGTCGTCAAATTCAAATTCAAATTCAAATTTTATTTGTCACATACATATACATACGTAGTACGACATGTAGTGAAATGTATTGTACGACTGTCCAACAAATTGTCCAACAAAATTAAGAAAAACCTCAAGTTTACAAAAATACAAATAGAAAAATTACAGTAAACATATATACAGAAATAAACTAGCAATAAAATAAAATAAAAAATAGATATGAGAATAAAAATAGATATGAAGAATAAAAATAGAATATGATTCTATAAAAAGTAAAGTGTATGTCAGTGATAAAGTGTCCGTGTGCTGTGCAGTGCAGTAAAGTGTATAAGTGAGTAAAAGGAATACTAAAGACAAAAGACAAATGGTATGTAAGTCCCACTCATTTATCCTTACGTAACCTTCTACAAATTAGTGCAGATTGTAATGAAAATGTGCAAAGTGGAAGTGTGGGATGATGTGCTTAGAGTGGAGAGAGGTTAAGACTCCGAATGGCCTGCGGGAAGAAGCTCCTCCTCATTCTCTCTGTGTTCGCCTTCATGGAGCGGAAGCGTCTCCCTGAACGCAGCAGAGAAAAGAGTCCATTGTTGGGATGGCTGAGGTCCTTCACTATCTTCCTGGCCCTGGTCAGGCACCGCTTGCTGTAGATGTCCTGCAGGTCAGGGAGCTCGGTGTGAATGGTACGTTCCGCTGAACGCACCACCCTCTGGAGGGCTCGTCTGTCCTGCATAGTGCAGTTCCCGAACCAGGAAGTGATGCTGCCCGTCAGGACGCTCTCGATGGTGCAGGTGTAAAAAGTCTTAAGCACCCGAGAGGGAAGTCTAAAGTCCCTTAAGCGTCTCAGATGGTACAGACGCTGCCTGGCCTTCTTCACCAGGGTGCTGGTATGACAGGACCAAGTCAAGTCCTGCGTGATGTGAACACCCAGGTATCTGAAGCTGTCCACTCTCTCCACTGGAGTCCCGTTGATCGTGATCGGCTGGTATGACCGCTCCTGCTTCGTACTGAAGTCCACTATCAGCTCCTTAGTTTTGCTGATGTTCAGGTGTAGACTATTCACCTGGCACCAACTCTCCAGGTTCTTAATCTCCTGTATGTAAGCCGTCTCGTCGTTGTCTGAGATCAGGCCCAACACAACAGTGTCATCAGCAAACTTTTTTTGTTATCAACATTTTTTATTTTTCATACATAACACAACATAAAAAAAAAAAAACAATATATTAAGAAAATAATGAAATAAAACAACAGACACATACTCAACATCTCAAAGTCCAGTCAAAAGGAGGGAGAAAAGGAGGGACAGAAAAAAGAATCCCACAGAAGTCACTCCTCCATACAGTCACGTATTTCAGAGAGAAAGCACTGCCAAGCATCAATGGTAGAAGGCTTGGCTCCATTGATTCGTGCTGTTGTACATTCACAAGACACTATTTGCAAGAGGCTATGGATCCAATATGTTTTCCCACACATATGCGGTGTAAACCAGTTCTGTATTATGGTCTTCTTCGCAGCTGTAAAACCAGCAAACAACATTCTCTTTTGCATCGAACTTATACAGAGACCAGAATCATCATTAAGAAGACACAAACTTGGGTTAACGGACCAATCAATTTTCAGTAAGGATGATAAAACCAGGTTTACATGTGTCCATAGACTGCTAGTGATAGGACATTCCCAAAACATATGCAGAAAAGTACCTGATGATGTAGTATTACATATATGGCAGTTGAAATTTGATTGTAGTTTCATTTTGAATCTTTTGTAAGGAGTTATGTATGCTCTATGAATGACTTTGAAGTGAATAAGACGATGCGCCAGATTTTTAGATGTTAAACTGAGATTAGACCACACCCTCTCCCAGTCGACAGATAAATTAAGGTCAGATAATTCCCTATTCCAAATAGTTTTAATAGAAAGAGGTTTTATAATGCAATCAAGAATCTTATTATATATTAAGGAAGCAGATGGCCGACCAGCAGATGGTGCAATCCAGTCCCGCATAGGATGAGAGGAAACGGGAGAACACCAAGGAACGCCATACGCTTTGAGAGCGGAACGTAATTGAAGAAAGACAAAATATGCAGATGCTGGTAGACAAAATTTAGTTCTTAACGTCTGAAATGAACATAGGCCCTGGTTATCATATATATCACCGCACGTGTTTACACCTGAAGAAGACCAAGAGGGTTGGACAAATGGACGATTTCCGCATACAAAATTAAAATTGTGCCATAAAGGTGTACTATTACAAAATTTGAAGGGTCCTCCAATCCGACGTTCAACCGTTTTCCAGATTTTAATAGAATTGGCCACAACCGGACCAAATTTATAATTATCCCCTTTTTTCCCTGTGCCAGTAAATAAAATATCTTGGAGTCTATTTGGTTTAACCTTGTCAGCTTCAATCACTCTCCAAGAAACTGTAGATTGAGGATCAACCCAAGTATGAAGAGCCTTAAGCTGGAACGACCAATAATACAGTTCAAAATTTGGTACAGCCAGTCCTCCTGCGCTATTAGGATGTTGTAATGTGGTAAGTTTAATTCTGGGGCATTTATCATTCCAGATAAATTTCGTAATTATGGAGTTGATCTCCTTAAAGTAACCTGGAGGGGGAGAAAGCGGTAGCATAGAGAAAAAAAAATTAAATCGAGGTAGCAAATTCATCTTAACAGTGGAGATTCTTCCTTGGAGGGAAACGTTAAGATTCTTCCATCTTTGAATGTCATTCTTGACCTTAACTAAAATATTATTAAAATTGTCCCTGGCAATCTTATGAATGTTTTTATATATGGTAACGCCCAGATAGGTGAAAGAGTCCTTAATAGGGATGAATGAGGGAATAGAAGAATTAACTTTAATATTGTTAATTGGCATTAAAGCAGATTTGCTCCAATTTATTTTATATCCTGATAAGCTACTAAAATGATCAAATTCCTTAATTATATTAGGGACTGAAACATCAAAGTGGTCTAAATATAGAATAATATCATCAGCGTATAACGAAATACTATGATTATGATCATGAATCTTAATCGATACTTCAGACTTCCTGATGGCTTGTGCTAAGGGTTCAAGAGATAGACAAAACAATAAGGGGGAAAGTGGACAGCCCTGCCTCGTTCCCCGCTGTAAAGGGAATGGGGGGGAAATAACATTACCAGTTATGACTGATGCTGCAGGTGAGTGGTATAATGTCTTAATCATAGAAATAAAGTGTTCACCGAAGCCGAAACATTGCAAAACTGCCCACATATAATTCCACTCTAGCCTGTCAAAGGCTTTTTCTGCATCAAGTGAAAAGACTGCACAAGGGGTTGGGTGGGAGTCTGCAAAGTCAAGAATATGAAGGAGTCGACGCATATTATCAGATGCATTACGCCCCTTGATGAAACCAGTTTGGTCCTCCTTGATCAGACTATGAATTACCTTCTCCATACGGGAAGCAAAAACTTTAGCATAAATTTTTAGATCACATGAGATAAGCGAAATTGGTCTGTAGTTGGAACAATCTAATGGATCTTTCCCTTTTTTAAGAAGTAATGAAATCAGTGATGTTTTTTGATCTCTATGAAATACCCCATGTTCAATTGCAAAATTAAATGAATTAAGCATAAGTGTCCCTACCAAATCCCAAATTTCTAAATATAATTCCGGGGGGAGACCATCTAGGCCCGGCGATTTGCCCTTCTGAAGGCTTTTTAACCTTAAGTTATCCTCTGGGGTCAATATGACCCCAAGCGACTTTTCTTTAGTTAAAAATAATGGTTCCCTTTATCTCAGTGGAATGAAATCTTGTGACTTTTTCTAAATTATCTATCCATACACACACAAAAAAACTGGGCTTGATTTGGTTGTTCTAAAGGTATGTAAAAAAAAAAGTCACACTCATGACCTTTGGGGTCAATATGACCCCACATTGAAATGAATGGGAAAATCAAAAAAAAAATGTTTTTTATTTTTCATTTGTCAAAAAAAATCTATAAATCCAGAATAAACCTGACAATTTCCATACCACAATGAAGTCCTGGTACTAGAGCACAAATGTAATGTGGAACGAACATGATCACTTGCACACACACATGCTCACGCACACAAACACACACACAGGTGTGACTCCAATTGAAAGCATTTTTTTTAGAAATTGACAAATAAAATCAATAATTCCAGCATAAATCTGAAAATTTCCACACAGAAATGAAGGCCTGGCACTAGAGCAAAAATGCAATGTAGAAAAGACATGCTCACTCAACACACACACACACACACACACACACAGACAGGTATGACTGCCACAGCCAAATAAAATCAGCCACAAATGCAGAACAAAGATAAAAGGGGTGAGACCTAATCCACACACACATGCGCACGCGCGCACACACACACACACACACACACACACACACACACAGACACACATGCGCACGCGCACACACACACACACACACACACACACACACACACAGACAGACAGACAGAGAGAGCAAGGGAGAGATGAAAGGCAACTGACCTGTTCAACTTTGAGAAAGTTTACTCTGAGATCTAAGAGCTGCAACTTTATTTTGAAAACAAAGAAATAGTTCCCACACCAAAGGTATAAAAGAGGGTCTTTGGTGTCACACAGTTCATTCTGTGTCAGTATGGCAAAGCGTTACACTCTCCTGGAGACTTTAGATTGCCTGCTTGATTCAAGTGAAACTGAATCATGCCTGGAAGACACTGAGGGCGATGACTCTGAGCCAGATTATTATTAAATTAATATCTTCTAAATTTTTTCACATTTGGTTCATTAAAATAAATAATATTCAACTACAATCTGATTCTAAGTCTTGTCCTTTAGGTGTTTCTTATGTGGCAATTTCTGTGGTATTTTGTAAAAACAGACATTTCAAATCGCTTCAAAAACGACCAAAATTCTACTATTTGAAAGAATATTTATTTTTAATGTCTTTAATAATGTTTATACATGTATAAATTCACAAAATCTATCACAAAAGTTATAATATGAGCAGTTGGCTACATCCAGTAAAATGAATGGATCTCTATTGCCCTCTTCTGGGTATCTATGGACAATACAATTTCTTTCTTAAATTTTAATTCCTAAAGGTTTGTCTTTGACCAACAGATGGCAGAATTGTACAGCTAACACCTAGATCAATATCCAGAAACAACTTATATTTAATTTAGATCATTGTTTAAGTATTTTTTTCATAAAAAAATAATATTTTACATGCAAGCTAATGGTATAGTTGAGGAATTGTGTGGTAAATAGGTACAAAAGTACTTTGTATATCCAAAAACACAGCATTACTGTACAGATGAGAAGTAAACAAAAAAAATAATATATTATATGTATTATTAAAAATGTACATTTTTTTTACAATCATTCTTTAAAGTTTGGGGTCATATATACCCCAAATGCAGTGAGTGTGAACAGGAAACTAAGGTTATAAGAAGGTTAAAGAGACATGGAGTTCCTCCAAACTTAATGGGGCCTCCAAAGATTCTTTATCCATCTGTGAGATCCGAGGCAGTTCCAATTTATCTAAATACTGCTTACAGATGGATTCATCAAAATCTGTTTCGGCTTTATATAGATTTGTGTAGAAACCTTTAAATATTTCATTAATTGCCACAGGGTTTGTGGTGACCTGATCATCCGATGATTTTATTGCGCTAATATATGCCTTCGACTCGCATTCTCTCAACCTAAGAGCCAATAAATGACTAGGTCTCTCCGATTCAAAATAATATTTTTGCCTAGTCCTATGTAAAATAAATTCCGCCTTTGATTGTGAAAGCAAATCATATTCTTCTTTTAAAGAGGACAGCTGTGTAGCCTGTTGCTCAGTAAAATGTTGTTTTTGTAGGTTTTGTAATGATTGGAATTTATTTTCTAATTGTGTAAACTGGCGGGTTTTCGCTTTGGCAAGAGTAGAAGAGAAAGATATACAGAAACCTCGTATAGCACACTTAGTCGTCTCCCACAGTTTTTGAGGATCCACACCAGAGGGCATATTAATTTCAAGAAACTCCTTAATATATTCTTTTAAAGAAGTAATGAAAGTCTGATTACTTAATAATGATATGTTAAAGCGCCATCTAGGGGACTTGGCTTTAACATCGGAAAGAGGAACACTGCACAGCACAGCAGAGTGATCAGATAATAAAATTGGTAATATAGAGATGGAGGAATCAGACGAAATTAAAGATGGGCTGAGAAATATGTAGTCTATCCTAGAGAAAGTCTTGTGTCTATTAGAGAAAAAAGTGAAGTCCTTAGATTTAGTATTCTGAATTCTCCAAAGATCGATTACGTTAAGCTCAGTGATAAATTTATTCAGTAATTTAGAGGATGGATTGGCTGTTGTATCAGATTGAGATTTATCTAAAGCAGGATTTATGACAGCATTAAAATCCCCACCCACCACTAGAGGGCAATCAATCTGCTCAAGCAGAGTTTTGGAGATCTGTGAAAGGAATGCACTGTCTGTCTCATTCGGACCATAAATAGAGACCAAGGCTAACCTATTATTATGTATTTTGCATCGGATAAAAACAAATCTACCCTTCTCATCACTACCAAGGTGTTCAATTGTTAAATTTAACTTCCGGTTAACAAGAATAAGCACCCCCTTAGTTTTATTTTGAGCGCAGGAAAAAGCTGCTAATTTGTAATACTTATTCTGGAAACGTGCCACGTCGGATTGCTTTAAATGTGTCTCTTGAATTAGGGCACAGGAAATAGATTTACGATGTAAATATTCTAACACACGAGTTCGTTTAACAGCAGAATTTAACCCATTCACATTTAGTGATAAAATATTTAGAGTATGCATTGAATATATAGCGTGTAAACGTTGACGTGTATTTTAGATACCAAACCTCCTAGATGAAAAATCCCTTTAGCAATAAGGTAAAATAAATTAAAGTATAAATGTCTGTTGTAAAAAGTAAAAACCACATAAAAACATGAACAACCGACAACCTTAAACAAGGAACAACTCAGACCGCACATTACCGAGAACATAGGTCTGACTGAGCAACAAAAAATAGTGATGGTTCGTGACCGATCCACTCCAACGCAGGACATGTCTCCCAAAAAGCTCGTACTGCCAGAAAAAAATATTTTAAATTAAACCAACTCTCCATTAGTCCCCTCCAAAAAGAAAAAAGGGGTGTCAGTCTTGCCAGCAATGAGATCGTTGTACCGGATATATAGGAAACAATATCTCAGTAGTAGAGTGGAGAGAAGAAAAAAGCAAAAAAACAAATTTAGTCAGCGTCCATGTCCGTTCTGCCATCATCCGCTCCTAAGCCGCTGGGACCATGTTCATCCCGACCATCAAGCTCCTCCCGCCGGGCTGGAGAAACAGCGGCCGCCGTTCCCCCGCGCAGAGCCGCGGCATACGTCTTCTGCTGGGACAGGGAGCTAATAAAATCCTCCGCTTCCTGAGGGGAATCGAAGCTTTTCTGTTCCCCCTTGTGCCGTAGTTTGATTACGGCCGGATAGATGAGGAAGGGCTGGAGACCAAGCGCCGTCATCTTCTTCAAAACCGGACCAAATGCCTTTCTCCTGATCACTGTAGCTGGACTAAAGTCGGGAAAAAATAGCAGTGTGACATTGTTTTGTGCGCATTTCACCGGATAAGCCTTTCGAGCACCCTTCAGGATATCTGATCTGTCATGCCATCTCAGTACACGGAAGATGAGAGTGCGCGGCCGGTCGGAGCCCCTCCCTCCGTCATATACGCGATGTGCCCGGTCGATCTCAATGTCACGGCCCTTCAAGGAAGGAATCCACTTAGAAATATTATCTCTGAGGAAACCAGCCGCGTCGGATCCCTCAGCCCCCTCTGGCAGCCCCACCAGTCGTACGTTGTTCCTCCTGCACCTGTCCTCCATATCCGTCATCTTCTCGGTGAGTCGCTCCAGCTGATTTCTTAAGCCCGTGACTGTCCTCCTATCCTCACGTGCAGCTGCTTGAACAGAATCTACGCGGTCACGTGTCTGCTTCGCCGTGGTAGTTATGGTCTCAAACTCCTCTCTTAGCTCTTTAACAGACTTGTTGGTCGCTTGTATGTCTTCACGCAGTTCGCGTAATGCTGGAATCAGCACAGAGTCCATCGCCTCTCTTACTGCCAAATTCACAACCGAATTCAACGTGTTTTGTTGCTTTTTAAATGCTAGTTCGATGCGGCTAGCAATAGCCTCGTCGAGGTCTTCTCTGGAGATGGCGGAATCTCTGAATTTTTTCTTCATTGGCGATTGCTCAATCTCTCTTTTCCGATCCCCTTTGTCTGCCTTAGCACTCATGACAGGTCCAATGCAGAGTGGTTCAAATTTTACTGACAGGATTATACAAATTATGGCAAAGTGAGCAGAGCGAAAGATTCAAGCCTGCATCGCCGTCGAAGGGTCACGTGATCCCCGTCATCAGCAAACTTGATGATGGTGGTGGAGTTGGAAGTGGCCACACAGTCATAAGTGTACAGTGAGTACAGCAGGGGGCTCAGAACACAACCTTGAGGGGCTCCAGTACTGAGGGTGATGGAGGATGAGGTGTGTTTACCCATCCGTACGGCTTGCGGTCTGTCCTTCAGGAAGCTGGAGATCCATTGGCACAAGTATGTGCTGAGACCAAGGACCTCCAACTTGGAGGTGAGTGTGGAGGGAATTATGGTGTTAAACGCTGAACTGTAGTCCACAAACAGCATTTTTACATAATTCCCTTTTCTGCAGTCCAGGTGACTTGTTGTGGTGTGGAGGAGGTGTGAGATGGCATCCTCCGTGGAGCAGTTATGTCTATACGCAAACTGTAGTGGATCCAGTGTGTCTGGTAATGATGCAATGATGAAGTCTCTGACCAGTCTCTCAAAGCACTTCATCACCACTGATGTGAGGGCTACAGGGCGATAGTCGTTTAGGCAGGTGGGCTGGGGTTTCTTGGGGACAGGAACAATGGTGGACTGCTTAAAGCATGAGGGGACTATGGACTGTTCCAGGGAGAGGTTGAAGATCTCAGTGACCACCGGTGCTAGCTGGTCAGCGCAGGCCTTCAGAACCCGACCTGTGATGCCATCTGGTCCTGCTGCCTTCCTGATGTTCACTCTCCTGAATGCCCTCCTCACGTCATGCTCCGTGATGGTGAACACGTTGTTCTCACCGGCTTCCTCAGCGTGAATGCAGATAGCACTCGAAGCCTCGAAGCGAGCATAAAAAGTGTTCAGCTTGTCAGCCAGAGAAGCGTCCGCATTCCCCGATCTGGAGGGTGGTGTTTTATAGTCCGTGATGGTTCTAAGTCCCTGCCACAGGCTCCTAGAGCCGCCATGTTGGAATTGCGACTCTAGTTCAAATCAAATCAAATCAAATCAAATCACTTTTATTGTCACATCACCACAGCACGTGTGCCTTCGTGAGTGAAATTCTTGAGAGCGTGCTCCAGACACTGCAGAAACAATTTACATATAGACAATTTACATATAAACAATTTACATATAGACATTACCATACATACGTACAGACTTATACAGATGACAATGTGTAATATACACATACATATACTCAGTACACATAGTGTACTATTAGACAGACATACAGTTACCGATACACATTATACACAGTATGTAGTACACATTCTACGTTATATACACACAGTAATATGCGAAGATGCAGCAGATTATATATAAACCGGGTGTGCAAATGTCATGGATGTGCATTGGATGGTATCCAGTGCTGGCAAAAAGATTGTTGTATTAGTGCAGTAGTGTACTGGTAGTCCAGTTTGAACTGTATTGGAATTAAAGTGCAGTGCGTGGTATATTGTAAAGTGGGAGTGTGCTGTAGGGTGTATTAGTTTTTACTGTTCATTAGCCTGATAGCCTGAGGAAAAAAGCTATCCCTCAGTCGGCTAGTGCGGGATCGGATGCTGCGGAGACGTCTTCCTGAGTTTCCTCCCGTAGCGCTGCTTCGCCTCCTTCACCGCTCTGCGCGCGCTGTAAGATGCAGCCTTGTAATCATCCATGTTCCCGGTGATGAGCCCTTTGTTGTAGGCAGCGGAGCGGGATCTCAGGGCGTCGCGGATGGTTTTATCCACCCAAGGCTTCTGGTTGGGAAACGTCCTGATGACGTTGATGGTTTTCTGCACCGTATCATCCATTAGTTTCTCTATAAATCCCACAACTGCTTCCGTAAACAAGCTGACGTCATCAGAGCTGCGCCGGAACATGTCCCAGTCTGCGTCATCTAGCGCGTCACGCTGTATCGGGTATGTAAGCTGTCACAATAACATGCCAATGAACCTGTTTTTACCTTTAACCAGTAACTAAACAAAAAGTAAAATGTAACAAATAAAAAAATAAAGCATTTTTTTTTTGTTTTTGGCAAACACATTTATGAATATTTCTGCATAAATATTCTTGTAACTAATCAAGGTAAGTGGTTTGACAAAAATAATGTAGAATAGTATGAGTGATAATTTCAAAATATACTTTTTTTTTTAATAATATGATCATGCTGTTGACTTTAGTTACATTGTTCCACCATTAGATGTCAAAAAGAGACTTGTAAACATGTAAACAAGCTTGTAAACATGGAAGTTATTTATACTTTCAACAACAGCTTGTGAGACACAGCCAACAAATGCGCTGAGCAGTGCAGTCACCAAATCAGATGAAAGGATAGTGCGACAAAGATATTGCTTGCCTCAGCAGACATTCAAACTAATGATTTATTGTGAATATGAGATTGAGCTGAAGAATGAATGCTGTATACGGTGCAGGTAATAGTGAATAGAGAATAGTGAAGTGACATATGGCCAAGTATGGTGACCCATACTCGGAATTTGTGCTCTGCATTTAACCCATCCAACGTGCACACACACAGCAGTGAACACACACACACACACACACACACTGTGTGAACACACACCCGGAGCAGTGGGCAGCCATTTATGCTGCGGCGCCCGGGGAGCAGTTGGGGGTTCGGTGCCTTGCTCTAGGGCACCTCAGTCGTGGTATTGAGGCTGGAGAGAGCGCTGTACATTCACTCCCCTCACCTACAATCCCTGCCGGCCAGAGACTCAAACCCGCAACCTTTTGGATTACAAGTCCGACTCTCTTACCATTAGGCCACGACTTCCCCACAAATAATTACACTCGCTCTGTCCATCTCTCTATGATAATGCTCTAAATAATACAGTGAACTTGTAATACAATACAATGAGCTTTTAATGAAACAACTCAACGTTCCTTTGTACAAGTTATAAAGTAACCAGGCCTGCAGCCTTGTGTCTATGGCTGAATTGCAGCTGTTCTGATATATAGCCATATTACACTGCTACTCGTGTGATATTGCTCATTTAACAATTGTAGTGATTTCTATTAAAATACTGTAGGAGTAAATACAATTCAGTTGTTTTTGCAACATTTTTTAAAGTTAAGTTTTGTTATTGTCTTTGTTTATTTTGTATTTATATGTTTTTCACTCTGTGTGTTTATGTGTCTTCTGTTTTGTTGGGCTTCTGTTGTGTGTTTTGTTTTAGAAATAATGGTAATATTGGCAAATTTGTTTATATATATATATATATATATATATATATATATATATATATATATAACAACTGTTGTAGTGATTTCTAATGAAGTGGGACTCAATGCAGTTTTGTTACTTTTTGTTATATTTAGATTTTTATTTGTTTTGTTTTTAGTTTGCTCTGCTATGCATTGTTTTGTGTTGTGTGTTTTGGCTTGGTTTGCTTTTTGTTGTGCATTTTGCTTCAGCAGTAATGGATAACAGTTTACAATAGGGGTCCATATGTTAACTATATTTAATGCATTGACTAACATTAACAAACAATGAACAATACAACCTGAATTGCGGAAATGTTGGGACATTTTTTATTTTTTTTGAATATAATGAAAACTAAAAGAATTTCCAACTTTTTTGAGACCTGTAGCAGGCATCAAATTTGAAAGTGACGTGACATACGACCAAGTATGGTGACCCATACTCGAAATTTGTGCTCTGCATTTACCCATCCAAAGTGCATACACACAGCAGTGAACACACACACACCGTGAACACACACCCAGAGCAGTGGGCAGCCATTTTTTTATGCTGCGGCGCCTGGGGAGCAGCTGAGGGTTCGGTGCCTTGCTCAAGGGCACCTCAGTCATGGTATTGAGGGTGGAGAGAGCGCTGTACATTCACTCCCCCCACCTACAACTCCTGCAGGACCTGAGACTCAAACTCGTAACCTTTGGATTACGAGTCTGACTCTTTAACCATTAGGCCACGACTTAGAGGAACATTAGAGGATTGTTATTCTATATTACCTCAGATCCATTAAATAAAATTGATAGATAATTTTAATACTAATTTGTATTAGTAAATGTTGGAGTCAACATTAAATAAGATTAATAAATGTTTTAGGAATATGGTTTTATTGATTTATGTTAACGTATGCAGTTAACTAATGCTAAAAAAATGGAACCTTATTGTAAAGTGTTACCCAATGATGATAATATTGGAAAACATAGCAACTGTAGTGGTTTGCAATGAAATAAGAGTCTGTGCATGTAGTATGCAGACAGGAGTGATGCAGGCGGTTTTTGACATACACTGGTCATGGCCGTCATTGAATGAAACTATGTGATGGCAGATGGGGTGCAGATGTGTGACCAGCAGTGAATCTAGGCATGACAGGAGCCAATGAACCTTGACATGGGCGTCCTAAGCTTTGGATGAAGAAAATAAATGTGAAAAGTAAAGGATGAAATGTAATGGTGACAAAGAATCAAACTGTAGTCCTCAGCACTCAGAGCTACTACAGCAGGATTAAAAGCAGACTGTCGGAATTGAACTGTATGCCTGGATAAACAGAGTCTTCAGTCTAGACTTAAACAGAGAGTACAGTATGTCTGAGTCCTGAACAGTGCTACAGCTGGAGCTCTAATACAATCCTTAAAGCCATGTAAAAAAATAGTTAATGTATGTAACGATCAGCCTAACAGGCTGGGTTACAAAGTTTAAAATGGGGTTTTTACTGTGTGAGAGATCTGTAGGTGTTAAAAGAATGACATAAAACAGAAATACATTTAAGAATGGGACTTTAAAACAACACAATAAATCCAGCAAAACTCAGTTCACTGCACCATACCCCAAAAACAGTCCAAGAATCCTAGTGTGCTGAAAAAATCCCAAAGTGAGTCCACCAGTGTATATACAATCCAAAATGAGTGATAATCCAATTTGTTGCAAGCGAATCTGGAAAGGTAAGTCCACAGAAACGAAACTCCACAATCCAGGTGTGTAGGGTAGCTGTTAGTGGCTCCTAGTTTGCTGGCCATGATGCTCTCTTTATACTGTTCCTGCTTCCTATCAGGTGACTGGTAATAATGTAATGTACATAGTAATGACAGTTTATTGACAATCCAGTGAATTACATAAATTTCACTAATGAAAGGGTTTATTTATTTATATATGTATTTATGTTTGTTTGTTTTATTTCCTTTTGTTTTTTGGGCTGTTTTGTTTATTATTAATTATTTATTATCATTATCATTTATTTATTTATTTATTGTTGTTTTGTTGACATTTTATTTTGCTGTGTGTTTTGTTTTTGCATTAGTTTTGTTTATTTATTTATTTTTGTTTGTTTCTTGTATGTGTTTTGCTAGTTTGTTTTTGTTTTGCCTACAAAAAGGTTTAGTGATTTCATGCACACCAATGTCAGCTTCACCTCTGTTTGCTCCAGGTGTCTGGACCCTGACACCTTAGGTCCGTACTTGTGTTGACTGATGAGGCACAACCCAGCAGGCATAGTCTTGTACAGATAAATTATGTTCCTTTATCTGGTGCTGGAAACAGATGCCCAGTAGCAGTGAAAAGACAGCTAGTTTCGTACACATGAGAACGTGTGGAAAGAACCATTAGGAGCAAAGGGCTGGGGGTGCAAAAATCTGTCTTCATGATGAATGGTGCTTTTCCACCAAAAAGGATGGGAAAATTGAGGCTTAGTCAAAATTGGGCTTGGGCATCGCATTCCCTACTTTCATACACCTGTGTGGTGTTCGTGGGAATCATTCGAAGGGTGAAAGCAAATGGAATGTGGAAAAAATGCATCTGTGCTGTTTTACGGCTGGCTGGCTGATTAAATAAACCACCCTCAATATCTTACACAACCACAGATCTGCCTCTCTTTATGTTCACAGATGGCCAGTAAGCATCAGGTGTATATGAATGTTGATCATGCAAGTGGCTTAAAAGCATTTTTATTTCTTTTAAGTCAGACTGCTGGTTCTCAAAGGGGTATGGGGGTATCATGTTTCATATTTCCCTGTGTCCTGTCTTGTGATTTTCTGTCTCGTGCTCCCCTTGACTTAGTTTTCCTTCATGTATGCCCATATTTATTTTTGATCCTGTTCCTGTCCTTATTGTTTTATTTAGTTAATTCAGTCCCACCTGTGTTTATTAATTATCTAGTTTACTCTCCAGTATTTAAGCCTAGTGTTTCCCTGTCTTGGGGGTCCGGTATTAACGTTGATGTCTTGTTCCTGTGTTTCTCTGCCCTACCTTGTTTACCCTGTTTTGGATGTTTTTGATTAAAGACTGTTATTTTGAAGTTTACCTCTCGTCTCTTCACTTCCCTTGTGTTGTATCGTGACAGAATACCGGACCAAACAGTATGTGGCACCCATTCTCCCATTCGCCCATTTGAAAGTCTTTTTGTTTTCTGTTTTTTTTTCCCACGCGGCATGGAAGTCACCGCTCATCATCCCGCCCTAGCCTGCTGAAATTCGGCGGGATCGCGCGCGAGTCAAGTTTGCTGGCTGCGGCTAACCAAAGCCTGCCGGCCACTCATCGGTCAAGTTCGCCAGCCGCTAGGAAGTCAAGCCCACCGACCACGGCTCACTCAAGCCTGCCGGTTGATCCTCCGCTGGCCGCTCGTTAGTCAGTTTCGCAGGTTGTTCATCAATCAAGTCTGCTGGCCATCGCTCGCTCAAGCCCGCTGGCCGTTCCGATGTCAAGCCTGACGACTGTGGCTCTCTCAGTCCCGACAGCCGTTCCGATGACAGGCTCACTTCAGGCTCCAGCCCCTAACCAGGGTCAAGTCACATAACCGGAATCCTTATTTTAAAGTCTTGTTGTTTCCATAGGAACAGTTTTAGTCGGTCTAGACTTGTCTTGTCCATGGAGACTCGTCTGGGGCAGGTGGCTCCTGTAGTTATGGCCGCGGAGGCCATTCCCAAGCCGCCTGCTTCTCCTGTTGCTGATATGGAAGCGGTTCCTAAGTAAACCCTGAGAGGGCCCCTGACACCACGTCCAGCCCAAGGAGGGCTGTGGTTCTCTCGTCAGTCCTAGAGAGGGCCTCAGATTCCGAGCCTGGCCCAGAGTGGGCTTCTGTTTCTGAGTTTAGCCTGCGGAGGGCTCCTGTTCCTAAGTTTAGCCCATGGAGGGCTCCTGTTCCTGAGTTCAGCCCAAGGAGGGCTACTGTTCCTGAGTTTAGTCCTAATTTCTCCCCAAGTTATTTATTTATTAACTTGGGGGGCTAAGAGGATCCGGTCGTGGAGGCCGGGGCAAAGCATGAGGCTACGGCCATGAAAACCGCCTGCCATGGTCTCCTGAGCTCCCTGCCCTGCCATGGCTCTGAAGTCCCCCGAGCCAACCTGGAGGCCTCCCCCGTGTCTGTCCCGAGCAGAGGTGGGTAGAGTACCCAAAAACTGTACTCAAGTAAAAGTAAAAGTAAAAGTACTTCTATAAATATTTACTTAAGTAAAAGTAAAAGTAATAGTCTGAATAGTTACTTGAGTAAGAGTAAAAAAGTATTGGATAAAAAAACTACTCAAGTAGTTAGTTACTAGTTACTTTGGATCATACAGGTACTGAATGTAGTCTATTTTTATTTAGATATATAGATTACATTTATGTAATGTGTATGTGTATACACACACACTGCCGTTCAAAAAATATATATATATAAATTTATTTCAGTGATGCAAATCAGAATTTTCATCAGCCTTTACCCCAGTCTTCAGAGTCACATAATCCTTCAGAAATCATGTTGATTTATTATCAGTGCTGCTCTTTTTAGCTTTCTATTCATCAAAGAATACTGAACAAAATGTCACAAGTTCCAAAAAATATTAAGCAGCAAAACTGTTTCCAACACTGGTAATAAATCGATATATTATAATGATTTCTGAAGGATCATATGACTCCGAAAACTGGAGTAACAGCTGATGAAAATTCTGATTTGCATCACTGAATTAAATTATATTTTAAAGTAAATTAATTATGTATTATCCTATAACCTCTGACACTGAAACCTCTGAAAACGCCTCACATGACTGCTCTGAACATAACGAAACAAATGCATATTGACGGATCTTCTGTTCTGCAAAATGTAAACAAATGTAGCCTATATTTTTGCAAGCGTAAATATTGTAAAAATATGAATATTAATTGTGTCTAGAACAGGCCGCGCGCCGCTGTGCAGAGCTAACCCGCTTTCCGCGGGTGTTCATTTCATACTCTGTGACAGCTTATTAATGTATAAATTATACATTGTATTTAATGTAAGGTACATGTACAACAAACTGGTAATGTCATAGTGGTATCGTGGCCTATACCTGTGGAACAGAAGACAGCACACGCGGTGTTGATCTAATAAAAAATCTTCATATAGCTCTAGCAAACAAGCCTTTGCAGATTTGCTTTCAACTGACTGTAGATCCAAAGCCACGTCTTCAGCGCTCTTGATGTTCTTAAACTCTCTGTTATCTGAGTGAGAACCGCTTCAGAGACTCAGCGCGTGCGGCAGGGAACTGAACGAATCATTGAAACTGATTCGCGAACCGATTCACTGGTTTGATAAAGCCTTTAAACAGAATCCACTCAAAAGAATGAATCATTCGCGAATGGGCATCGTTCATTGGCCAGAGAAAAGTAGACGGCGCGTTTGGAATAAACCGAAGCATTTTTAACTTGTATTGCATTAAGATACAGTAACGAGAGGAGAGTCGCCCACAGTAATGAAGTAAAAGTACCGTTTTTTCTCTAAAAATATACTTGAGTAAGAGTAAAAGTACCCATTTTAAAATATACTCTAAAAGTAGTTACCCAAAAAATGTACTCAAGTAAATGTAACGAAGTAAATGTAACTCGTTACTACCCACCTCTGGTCCCAAGGGGCCTCCAGAGTAACCACCACCCCTCCCGGAAGGGGGGAGTACTATCAGACCTGTGTCCTGTCTTGTCTTGTGGTTTTCTGTCTCCTGCTCCCCTTGACTTAGTTTTCCCTCATGTATGCCCATATTTGGTTTTGTTCCTGTTCCTGTCCTTATTGTTTCATTTAGTTAATTCAGTCCCACCTGTGTTTATTAATCATCTAGTTTACTCCCCAGTATTTAAGGCCTGTGTTTCCCTGTCTCGAGTGTCTGGTATTAACGTTGATGTTGTGTTCCTTTGTGTCTCTGCCTGTTCTGTGTTCCCTGGATTTTGAGTTTGGATTATTAAAAGACTGTTTATGTTAAGTTTATCCTCGTCTCTTCGTTCCCTGGTGTTTGATCATGACACCCAGATCTTGCACACTTCCCCATTTTCAAAACCAGTACATGAAATATAACACGATGATACATGTGGGAACAAATTTATACAAAATGTATTTGTCATATTTGCTGCCCTTATAGTACGTATACAGAAATGTTCTCACGCTTATCATTAATGAATCAGGTTTGAATGGTGGAAAATTCAGAATATCAGAGTTATGGACTGTTTTATTACATTGTACTTGCCTTTGATGACAGTGAGTAAATTGCAGTTTTTACTTTTCTTTTAATCCGCTCCTATATACATGTATATGGTTCTTGGCATTTATTGCATTTTGGATCCTAACTCTTCATACACACACACACACACACACATATATATATATATATATATATATATAGTGTTGCTTGAAAGTTTGTGAAACCTTTAGAATTTTCTCTATTTCTGCATAAATATGACCCAAAACATTATCAGATTTTCATATAAGTCCTGAAAGTAGACAAAGAAAACCGAATCAAACAAGTGAGAGAAAAATATTTTCTTTGTCATGTATTTATTTATTGACAAAATGATCCAGTGTTACATATCTGTACATTTTAAAAGTATGTGAATACTTTCTTGTAAATGCTGTAAATGCTGATCAGTCCAGCACAATAACATGTAGGAGTTTTAGCCCATACCTTAGTGCAGAACCGCTTAAACTCTGTGATGTCGGTGGGTTTCCTTCCATTAACTGCTTGCTTAGGTCCTTCCACAGCATTTTAATTGGGGACTTTGACTCAGCCATTCCAAAACATGAACTTTGTTCTTTTTTAACCATTCTTTGGTAGAATGACTTGTGTGCTTGGGGTTGTTGTCTTGCCGCATGACCCACTTTCTAAGAGACTCTGTACTTAAATAGATGTCCTGGCATTTTCCTTTAGAATTTGCTGGTATAATTCAGAATTCATTGTTCCATCAATGATGGCAGGCTGTCCTGGCCAAGATGCAGGAAAACAGGCCCAAGCCATGATACTTCCACCACCATGTTTCACAGATGGGATAAATCTCGAATTTCCTCAATTTATACACAATCTGTCTGACTGTGGATTTGTGGAGTCCAAACTATTTAGAGATGGTTTTGTAACCTTTTCTAGCCTGATGAGCAACATCAACTCTTTTTTCCGAGGTCCTCTGTAATCTCCTTTGTTTGTGACATGATTCAGTTCCACAAACATGATCAAACTTTGATAGATCCCTGTTCTTTGAATAAAACAGGTCATGTACTGACATTTCATAGTCATTGCACTGACTGAAAACACCTCTGGACAGATGGACTCTAATTTCACCAAATTAACTGCTAATCCAAGAGATTCACATACTATTGCCCCTCACAGACATGCAATATTAGAACATTTTCCTGAATAAATAAATTACAAAGAAAATATGTTTGTCTCATTTGTTTGATTGGGTTTTCTTTGTCTACTTTCAGGAATTCTTTCAGGACAAAATCTGATTATGTTTTTGGTCATATTTATGTAGAAATATAGATAATTATAAAGGGTTCACAAACTTTCCAGCAGCACTGTGTGTGTGTGTGTATATATATATATATTATGTTGATATTTTAATATCCAAATATTTCATATATCTTTCATGTAATTAAAATATTTTATACGGAAGTTTAAATAAATGTTTACAGGCTTTTTTGTTTTGCTTTGTTTTTAATTTTCCAAAACGATACATGTTGGATACATTTAGTTTTGTTTCAATATTTAACATCACAATTAGTATTCTCTTTTTTTTTAGCTTGGTTGTTTTGTTTTGTTTTTAATGTTTCACTTTTTTACCATTCAACATCATCAAGTGCCATTTGACAACAGTGCTGATAGACAACCACATTATTTGATCATGTATCAAGGAAGTAGAACTAAATTGTTCTTGTTTCAAGGGGGACCAAAAACAAACAAACAAACAAATGAAAAAAAAAAAAGCATATCATAATCACCCTGTAAAATTCAGCTTCTGTTATGTTATAAAATCATGTTTTGTAATCACATAGGTTCAGAAATGCAGAATGCTCTATAAATAGCCATGTGTATATTTTATTGATCTTGATGTGGAATGACCATGGGCTGTTTGGAGGGATTGCTTTGTGTAAACATGTAACGCATAATAACAAATCTCAGAGATTACATTATGGCTCTGCTTGTCTGCAACACATCAGTTAGGACTAAAGGCTTCATGTGTATGCATTTCAACTTCAGCAATTTAATGTTTTTTTTTTGTGTTTTTTTTTGCTCTCCTATGTCATGGGGATATTGCGTACATAGGTATATTTACAA
This sequence comes from Barbus barbus, assembly GCF_936440315.1. Taxonomy (NCBI): domain Eukaryota; kingdom Metazoa; phylum Chordata; class Actinopteri; order Cypriniformes; family Cyprinidae; genus Barbus; species Barbus barbus. The sequence continues at coordinate 20,078,205 of NC_136759.1, read as the reverse complement.
TCTTAATATACTGTATCGGTATATGGGTATATTTAAGATCTAAAATGAATGAAAATATGAAACTCTCTCAGATTTTCTCTTTGTGGGGCCACTGAATGAGCCATGCAAATTTGGCCAGTATTCAGCTAGACACAAACCAGTACAAAATAGCTGGTTGAAATTTTGTTTCATATATATTTTATATAAGCGTCTTATTCAGTAAACACATTCTGAATATTCTTATATATCTGTATAAGTCTAAACAAAAGTCATTTTATGTGCTGTGAGGTACAGTATATTGTCAGAATTCAAGCTATAAAAGAAATAGAAAAGGTTTATTTTTTGTTTTTTTTATCAGATGGGTCACAGTTTTCTGACTTACATTTGCCATTGCTTGTGATTTTGTGTGCTATTGTTAAGAACATAAATTCAATAAGCAGAAATGCACCATAACAAATGAGCAATATCTCAAGCAGTACAGTCATCTGAATATGCAGATGTATGTCATGTGTACAAGGATATCATACAAATCAAAGCCCACTCTTTTGAATGAAGGCATAAGAAAATGAAGTGCACATAAATATAGACACTAATACAAATGGTACATCATTCATGTAATGACTTAGACAGTTATTTATTTATTTATTTTCCCTCCATAGATGGATTATTGAGAATCTAGTTTCTGGGATGGAAATGTTCTACCCTCTGTTTATATGATTTTAAAACCAACTGCTTTGGTGTGAACTTTTATGGAAGTAAAACATCTTGAAAGGTTCATTGATTGCACATAAAAATCTTTATCCCTCTCCGGGATGACCTGCTATCATAAATCCTACCAAACAACTAATCCAGGGGGAAACTCAAATGAATCATTTAAAGCGTGGGATTGAGGGATCTGTAGCTTTCATGCTCTCCGTATCAATTAGTCAGCATCGCCAGGGGTATCGCACCCCTCATCTCTCATGTCTAATAGACAATAGGGAAAGCTCTGAATATCAGATCATTAATACACTGCTTTCCAGTTCAAGCTCTTAGGGTAACTAACCATCACATCAGCCTCGGTAGGTATTGTGATGGGATTCCCACACATATTTAAAACTACAGGAAAGAGCTATAAAGCTTGATTCCCGGAGCTAGCTAATGCGTTTGTCCATTAAATAATGGCATGAGTGATATGAAAAATGAATAACATGCTATACCGTAACATAATGTGTGGGTATGTGTTGGTAAAAGTTTAAATATTCACTCAATGGCTTCAAAATGTGAGTTAGATGCTTGCTTGGGAAAATACTGATTAAATTGAAAACATTAAATAACATTACATAAACTGATAAAGGTATTAAATTATTTATTATTTAAAAGTCAAAAGATGCCACCTGTCAGGATCCTGGACTGTTTTGTTGTGTTTTTGCTCCTCATGTGTTCCCTGTGACCCAGTTTCTCCCCAGTCTGATTGTGTTAAATTGCTCCAGGTGTGTCTCGTCGTCTTCCCTGATTATCCTATGTTTAAAAGCCCCAGTCCTTCTGTGAATGTTTGTCAGTTCTGAACGTCATACTAAGTGTTTCCTGTGCCTCCCATGCTCCCATTTGGCTTATTAAAGACTCGTTTGTGAATTCCTTGTTCCGTGCTTGCGTGTTCCATTGGAATGTGACACCACCACAATAATGTTATATAATACTATTCAATGGCATGAGCTTCAGTATGTAAGGTAGATGTTTGCTTTGGGGGGAAAAAATGTAATTTGGTAGGTGTGTGCTTGGGGGAAAAAAATTTAAATTAATTAATTGATTAATTAAATTAAATGTATAAATCAATTTAATTTAATTTAATTTAAATATTTTATTTTGTTTACTATACATTCATAGTTATTCTTCATACATGTGTATCTCCATCCAAAGTTTGTATCTTAGTGTGAATACTCTTTTCATAGAGTATGATGCAATAATTTAGCCTGTGCATATATAAGAAGCTTCATTGCCCCTGTGGATTGCTTTATGTAGGTGAACATGAAGGTAGAATATTCAGACTTCATAGTGCTGGAGTAAGTAACCCTGTAACACAACATCTTAAAGATAGTGTTGTATTCAGAGTTTGTTTACTTTGGCATCTTTACATCAACCTTATTTTTAACCATACAATATTCCCAAAGGGACTTTGTAAGAAGATGAAGCAAGTTTTTATTTTTTTTGATGTGTTGAATGTTTTCTTGTCCTTTCTGTATTTTGCTGTCCATCATGGTCACTATGGCGTGAATGTGGGTGAATGATTCTGAGCCATTTCTTCATCCACACCAGCAGCTGGCAATTGTGAACGTTGTTTAGAAAGTGTCATATTCTCGACTGACTGATTTCATCCTCATTCATTATTTTTTATTAAAAAAAAATGTTTTTCTGAGAAATAAGCATTGTAGCTACTCACAAACTGTTGTAGATTATTTCTAAAGTCTGCTACCTCAGTTATATTTTGTTCTTTTTTTTCAATTGGTAGTCTAATTGTGTCAGACTTTGTTTACCTGTGTCTTGTGTTCCCACGTGCTCCCTGTGTTTCCTTATGGCCTTATTTGATTTTCCTGTTCCTGTCCTCGTTTGTCATCGATTAGTTCATTAGTCCCCAGCCCTGTGTTGTTAATTATCTAGTTTACGCCTCTGTTTATAAGCCCTGTGTTTCCCTGCCTCTGTTTTTGATCGTCTTCATCTGTGTCTCCAGTGATCCCTGAGTTTGGTAAATAAAGATCTGAGTTTATTTAAGAAGTTCCTCGCCTCCTCGTTCCCTTCTCCAGAGTGCGTTGTGACAGAAGACCGGACCCAGACAAAGTAAGCGGCGTCCCACGTTCCCATTTTTGTTTGCGTTTTAAGAGTTTTTTGGTTGTTCCTGTTTTTTCCCGTGACATGGACGCCGCATCCCGCTTCGCCACCCTAGCTCATCAGGATCGCCCCTTTATGTGTATGCAGAGGGGTTCTGCAATATCGCCGGGCGATGGCATGGGATGATGCCACGCTTAACAAGCTGTTCTGGCTCGGGGCCAACTGCCACCATCCCGTGGACCTCCCAGGCACCACCGGACTGAGTTAGAAAGAAGGGATCTACTGGTGTCTGGGAAGCATCCGGGCCCGAGCCAGAACCAGCTCGCCGTCGTCCGTGGCTCTCCCAAGCCTGCCGCCGTCCGTGGCCAACTGAAAAACAGGCGCTGTCAGCGGCCACCGCAAGTCAGCCACCCGCGGCACTCCCGAGCCTGCCGCCGTCCGCGGCTTTCCCATGCCAGCCGCAGTTCGTGGCCCACGTAAGCCCGCCGTCCGCTGGGGCCGCGGTCTCAGAGGCGGTCCCGCCATGGCCGCCCAAGCTCCCTGCTCCACCATGGCCTCCCGAGTCCCCTGTCCCGCCATGGCTCCCGGAACGGGCGCCGCTCTGGAGGCCGGTAGCCTTACCCCCTGATCCCTGGAGGGGGAGCTCCCACACCCCCCTCCTTCCCCATTGGATGGTATATGGCACAAGGACGCACCTTCCGGAGGGGGGCGTGATGTCAGACTTTTTTCGCTGTGTCTTGTTCCCACGTGCTCCCTGTGTTTCCTTATGTTCTTATTTGGTTTTCCTGTTCCTGTCCTCGTTTGTCATCAGTTAGTTAATTAGTCCCCAGCCCGGTGTTTTTAATTATCTAGTTTACTCCTCTGTTTATAAGCCCTGTGTTTCCCTGCCTCTGTGTCCGGTCTCGATCGTCTTCATCTGTGTCTCCAGTGATCCCTGAGATGATAAATAAAGATCTGAATTTAAGAAGTTCCTTGCATCCTCGTTCCCTTCTCCAGACAGTGTTGTGATAAATTGGTAGTCTAACAGCTAATTACTGTCTTTTTTTTAACTCCTCACACAATTCTCCTTACAAAATGTCAGCAATAAATTCACTGCAGCATGCATTTCATGTTTACATTACAGTACATAATTACACCCATGTTTCCCCTTTTGTATAGATTTTTTAAAAAGTGAAAGACATGTCTATGTAGGTATGCAGCTACATTTAATTGTTTAGACTTTCTTTTTTAAACTATTTGGAATATTTAAGTGGTATTACTTTAGAAATGTTGCAAATTGCTGTCATATTAAGTTTTGTGTTATGTTGGAACTTATGTTTTGAAATAAAAGTATGCAAATATGTGCAAACTGGTTTGTAGGTACATAGAGTTCTGGCAGAGTGAGAAAATAATTTGAAAGACATGTCATTGATAAAGTACATAAAGATATTGTAATTGAATGCACTTTGTCCCAAAGCAATAGAAAATGATCCACAATTTAGTCAACACAGAGAGAGTTTTGAAATACTGAAAAATATATGTGGTAATACTTATATAAACACCAATTCTCACTATTAACTAGTTGCTTATTATCATGCCTATTATTAACATATCAGCTGTTTATTAGTGCTTATAAAACACATATTGTGCATGACCATATTCTACATTCGTAATCCTACCCAAGACCTAAACTTAATAACTACCTTACTAGCTATTAATAAGCAGCAAATTAGTATCTTGAGGCAAAAAGTCGTAGTTAATGATTTGTTATTAGCGAGAATTGGACTTTAAAATAAAGTGTGAGCATGAGTCCTAGCGGTTGTAAAATTTTAATCTAAGAATTAAGTTTCATAGAGAAACCACACAAGTAGTTTTCCTAACATGACCTCTCTGAGATATACAAAGTATGACAGCATGGTCTCTCCACAACAAACAGAACAAATTAAAGTGAACATGGTGGCTGGACTGCAGTAATCATTAAAGGGATAGTTCACCCAAAAATGAAAATTCTGACATTGTTCACTCATAATTATGCTATGTTTTGTTTTGAAGTTTGAAACTGTTAGACTACTACTGTATGGATAAAAACAGCTGATGTATCTCATATCTTTGTTTTGGTGTATTCTGTAGCCGAAAATTGTTTTGCTATTAAAAAAAAAAGGTTCTTTATTGGAATTGATGGTTCCATAAAGAAACTTTAACATCCATGTAACCTTACCATTGGGCAAAAGGTTATTTATAGTGGAAAAAGTTCATTCACCCTACACCCTTTACCTTTGAAAAAACCTGCCCTCGTTAGTTACTGTTGCTATGTCTCTCTCATACACTTCATGTTCTCACACACTAAAAAAAATACATTGCGAAGCAAAGAGGAAACTCACAACACACCGACAAACAGGACAGAGCAGCTTACTTCTGGTATGAATCAAGGTCTCAACTTTCCAATTTTGTCTTTTTTTAAGGAATTCAAACAATAAATACAATTTTGTGGCTCTTTAATGTGTTGTGACAGATCGCTGTATTGCCTCAGTTCAAGCAGCATGTGAACTGATCGTCCTTTTCATATATAGGTTACTTAAAGCTTGAAATAGACATGAATGAACATCATACCATATTTTATTAAAACCGCAGAAAGATGTCAATACACACAATTTTTCAAGTTTAAGTCCACTGAAGTTAATCTACTCTCCTGTCCGATTTGTTTGTCAGGCAAGATGGCGGATACGACATTATGATGCTCTTTGCGATCGGTCAATTAATGGTTCCAAAAGATGATTCCAGAAGAACCATCATGGGTTCCCCAAAGAATCTTTCAATGAACCATCAATGCCAATAAAGAACCTTTATTTTTACAGGAGTCATCCGATGCCCATTTTACACAAGTTGACATGATTCTTTAGGGTCTTAATGAAAAGTCTATAACATACTGTACATTGGTTCAAATTTCTCAGCGGTAGTGTAAAAAACAACTTTTTAAACCTGTCAAAATCAGCTGTTTTCAGCACGCTGTTCTAGTCCATGTTGCTTTAAATGCTAGTGAGCTCTGCTGACTCCGCCCCTCTCTTCCGTGGGAGTGACGAGCAGACCATATGTGTAGATTGATACGCTCCAGATACGTTGACGCATCAGTCATCTCGTATTCACCATGATAATCAGTCATTATCCCTCTGGATGTGTTCGGACTCCTGTCACACTTGTGGTGTTCCCAGTCAAAAATGATCAGACTCCAAACAACTGCTTATAAATCTGTCATTATGCTATATTATCACTAAATATTGGATTCATTCTTTTTGTCAACTTGTTGTCTTTCATTTAGGACTGGTTTTGTGTTTCTATTTGCATATGATTAATCGTGAGCCTCATTTATCTGAAAGTAGGCATCTCATTTTTTGAGTGAAAAAAGCTATTTTTATAAATAATTTTCACAATATGAGATAAATAATTATTTGCGCTGTTTTTCACACTAGTGTACTTTAATGTTTAATCAGTAAGTTTGATTTTAAATGCTTTTATTCTGTACAAAATTGCACAGTCACATTTGTCAAAAATGGCCGGCCATTGAAAGTGAATGGGGAAGAATGAAAGTAAGAGAAACAACTAGTGTTCAGGAGCATGTTGTGCTTGCAAACATAAAGGCCTTGGGCCTGTTCGTGTGTGGATGCATGTAAACTCACGCTATCACACACACACACACACACACACACATCTATGCATACAAACTATTGTGAGTATTACACCTATTTCATCTTACCCTGAACTGCAGGCAATATGCTTTTATGAATCTGATATTATAACTCTCTCTCAATCTCTCTCTCACACACACACATGCACACACACACACACACACACACACACACACACGATCAAACTGCCTTGTCTTTGGCCTGCATTGACTTCAAAATAATCTTTTTTCCATCCTTCTACCAGAATGTTACATCAACTTCAGCTGGGCCCTCAAAATCAGAAGATTACTCCTCTTCAGTTGTTGCAAGGTTTTCAGCTTGTTCAGTGATGTTTTACTCTTCCCTCTTCCAATATATCTTGCAATGCATCTTCACTGTAAAATTCATCTTCAGTTGTCCTTTCCTCGTGTGAATGACAAGCAAGGCACTGTGAGGCCTTGTATGCTCTAGCATTTATTTGTAAACTTTCGTCTACTCTGTGAGAACACGAAAGCCTCAAAACCTATTGTCATAATGTTTTGTCTAGAATATGTGGTGAAAGAAAATATTATTTTGAAGTCAATGCAGGCTAAAGAGGCACTTTAAGCATGTGTGTGTGTGAGAGAGAGAGAGAGAGAGAGAGAGAGAGAGAGAGAGAGTTATAATATCAGATTCATAAAAGCATATTGCATGCAGTTCAGGGTAGGATGAAATAGGTGTCATACAATAGTTTGTATGTATAGATGTGTGTGTGTGTGTGTATGTGTGTGTGTGTGTGATAGCGTGAGTATACATGCATCCACACACGAACAGGTCCAAGGCCTTTATGTTTGCAAGCACAACATGCTCCACACAACATGCTCCCGAACACTAGTTGTTTCTCTTACTTTCATTCTTCCCCATTCACTTTCAATGGCCGGCCATTTTTGACAAGTGTGACTTTGTGAAATTTTGTATAAAATAAAAGTATTTGAAAGCAAACTTCTTGATTAAACATTAAAGCAAACTAGTGTGATAAACAGTGCAATTTTTATATTTTTTTGTTTAATATTGTGAAAATTATTCATAAAAAATGCTTTTTTCACTCAAAAAATGAGGTGCCTACTTTCAGATAAATGAGGCTTACGATTAATCAGATGCAAATAGAAACACAAAACCAATCCTAAATGAAAGAAAACAAGTCGACAAAAAGATTGAATCCAATATTTGGTGATAATATAGCATAATGACAGATTTATAAGCAATTGATCAGAGTCCGGTCGTTTTTGACCAGGAACACCACAAGTGTGACTTTTTGCAATTTTGTACAAAATAAAAGCATTTAAAAGCAAACTTCCCAATTAAACATTAAAGCACACTAGTGTGAGAAACAGTGCAAATTTTTATATTTTTTTGTTTAATATTGTGAAAATTATTCATAAAAAATGCTTTTTTCACTCAAAAAATGAGGTGCCTACTTTCAGATAAATGAGGCTTACGATTAATCAGATGCAAATAGAAACACAAAACCAATCCTAAATGAAAGAAAACAAGTTGACAAAAAGATTGAATCCAATATTTAGTGATAATATAGTATAATGACAGCAGTTGTTTGGAGTCCGATAATTTTGGACTGGGAACACCACGAGTGTGACAGGAGTCTGAACACATCCAGAGGGATAATGATTGATTATTATGGTGAATACGAGATGACTGATGCGTCGACGTATCTGGAGCAGTCGAATAGGCAATCTACACATATCTATGGTCTGCTCGTCACTCCACGGAAGAGAGGGGCGGAGTCAGCAGAGCTCACTAGCATTTAAAGCAACATGGACTAGAACAGCGTGCTGAAAACAGAGCTGATTTTTGGAGTCCGGTCATTTTTGACCGGGAACACCAAAAGTGGGACTAGGTGAAATAAAATCCACAAAAAATTACGAAAATTTAAAAAAAAAAAAAAAGAAAGAAAGAGAAGTACTTATACCCTATGTGAACAAAGTCAGTAAGTTTGAGTCCAATGCGATAATGTTAACTAGTATTTTCTGGAAAAATAATATATTTTCCAGGTCATTTTGACCCGAACACAACCAGAGGTTTATTCAAAGATATACAAACATATAACTTGCTGTTGTAGATGCACACAGTCAATGCGCTCAAAGATTCACAGACCATTCCATCTAGGTATATATATCTATGGAGCATACTAAACTTCAGCCACAAAACTGACTAACTAGCACATTATTAGGAAAGGCGATTTGCAAAGATTCATAAAAAACCCTTATACTCACTTCTTCTGTAGATAAAGCTGGATCACGAATGATTCAGCGAACATAGATGCATTTAGGCAGATCAGGGATCGGTGCAAACCACTGGGTGGATTTTTATCATTATAGGATGGATGTGTACACACACTACCAACACACATTTATGTTCAAACAACTTGTAAAGTGAATTTTGCATCTGATGACCCCTTTAAGAGGTTGATTGGTTCTTTTAAGAATTAATTAATGGTTCTTTTAAGAATTAAATTCCCTTTATGCACTGTAAATATGTGCAATAGTGTAAGAGACAGTGATTTTGATGAAATGTGTCCATCTAGTATTTTTGTAACATAAAGGATGTGAGAGTTCTGGGGGTCCGACATAACACCGGCTCCAGAGTTTATGAGTATGTGGACCAATGTTGCGTCAACACTATTGCAAATGTCATTTAGTGGCCCATTAGATGCAGACAGGCATTCGGTGATGCCATGAATTATCCAGGGCTCATCTGTGGCGATATAACCACACACCTTCCAGAAACATTGTTGTGACTCTTAATTTCACGCCCCACTGCCCCCCTAGTCAAGACCTGATCTTGGATCAGGTCACAGAATCACGAAGGCCAAGAGAACAGGGTCAACATAGAAAGAAAGAGAACAAAAAGACACTTAAGAACAACCCTACAGGGAGCCGAGATTTACAAGCGGCAATTCAAAGGGGCGATCAAAGTTTAGACGTCTATGGAAATGGATTGACTGTGTCAGCGAGGGTAGCCTTACCTCATTACGGCACCTTTGAGTGAGTAGAGCTCTGGTAAGGGGTTCTTAATCTGTTTTAGGTATATTGTGTTTTACCACACACTGAAGAGTAAGTCAGCGAAGGGTGGATAATATTCCGAAAGTTGCATGTAGGGCTCAAACGTGTGAAAATCCTGTGAGTGGATAAGTCAGAAGGGCTTTAGTTTAGTTTAGTAGAGGTGAATCCAATTATATTTGCAGAGGGCAATTAAACAGATATATGAATGAGGGCTGTAGAATAATAATAAATTATAAATGCTCTGCTTTGTTCAGAAGTGCTTATTTCACACTCGGAAAGACTGCTTCAAAACATCAAGTTGTCAAAACATGAGTTTCAATGTAATGGTTTGGATATTTGCAGATCGGTTCACAGGGCTCCATAATAAGTTGCATTCAAATTGTATGCATTAATCATTCTGATGATTTTTCACCAAAATAATATTATGTAGCTAACATACGGCAAGTTTACAACCACTTTTTCCACTGTTCTGTAATTGACAACGTGTAAATGCGTAAAATATTTTTGGGAAATTTGTATTGTATTGTATAATTTATTAAAATGATTTTTATTTTATTTATTTATTTTTGCAACATTTAAAGCACTGACATACAAATTTATGAACTGAAGTTAGTGAATACAAAACTGTGCTGACAATTGTGAAATGTTATAGTTAATTGGCAGTTTCAGCAGTTCTTTTTCCATTACTGGCTGTGATGAGGTTTTGAACAAATTGCTCAAATTTAAGTTTGTCTTGAAAGCATCAGTAACAAACCAAACAGCAGTGCTTTTTTTCCAGCAAAAGCGAATATGAATTTTGCATAACGTTCTAGATTTTTTTGTGAAAACATCTTCAAAACAAATACCTTGTAAATACTTTGTAAAGAAAACTTAACATTGAATAAAAATATATATATATATATATATTTTTTTTTTTTCTATTTTTTTAAATTGAACATTAAGTTTTCTTTATAACATTATATGTGTTGTACACATTATATGTAAACATTATATGTGCTTCTTTTCTTGATAAATTTCAGACATGAACTGGCAATTTTAACATTGCAACACTGATGCAATAACGATGAAGAAATGCCAAAAAGTCTTCTCTTTTTTTCTCTCTTCACTTCAAATGGATGAGGAAAGCCAAGCAGGTGGGGAATCATTTAAGGTACTTTAAATGTATATGGGACACGTTGCCTGGTTTAGTCTTACCTGCTCATACTGCAAATCAGCCTTCATCCCTAAAACCCTGATGATTGGAGTATCAGCACCACTAAGCAACTTGCATTTATCTCATGCAGAGTGTGTGACTTATGACACATAAAAGATATTCATATGACTACATCAATGACATTTAAAGAATGATGACAGTCACATGATCAAGGTCTTTTTTCAGACCCTAGTGAGCTGTCAGGAGTTAATGCAGTACAGGCTACTGACAAAACATTGCTAACATGGAATGCATATTTATCATACTGCTACTGTATGTAAGATGACTGAACTGATCAATTAAAAATAAATAAATAATAATAAAAAAAATAAATATAGACACCAGTAAACAGAGAGAAAATGTTTCAAATTTATTTTTAGCAGCATTTGGGGTGACATTCACACAACACTGGTTTCAAATAAAAATTATTATTATTATTTATTTATTTTTTTATGCATTTTGGGTCTTCATTCAAATGACAATGGCATTTAGGACCTGAAAATCCAAAGTTTTGAAAACGTGTTGCAAAGTGTACGCTTCTTAAAAAGATACCATTATCATCTCTAACACATTACACATTTTTTTTTAAAAGAGACGCCATGCACATGCATATTATTATTAGTTTGTTTTTTTTTGTTTTTTTTTTTACGTTAAAGTAAAATTTAAATGTTTATTTTAATAATCTTCTGTTGTGCTTTCTAAACATACTAAAACGCATGTACTCAATCAAAATATGTACACTTCTATAAATCATAACACATGAATGAATAAATAAATAAATGTACTTTTAAGTAAAACTTTTAAATTGCCATTGTTACAAAGTGATGTTTTTAAATGTAGCCTAATAATATTATATTATATTATATTATATTATATCATATTATACACACACACACACACACTGCAAGTACACATTCAATACAATTAAGCTCACTTGGTTTTGATACACAGTTTGCCATAGCAATGTTTTTAAGAGTCACTTGTGACTATACTGTGTAAAAAAAAAAAAAAAAAAAAAGCTTCAATTGTTTCAGTCACAAACCTGCAAAACTGGCAAAGTTTAACAACAAAGTTTAGAGCCATACAGCTTTGAGGACCTGTTATACGTGCCAAGCAACTGAATGGCTACAAACACTCTAAAGTGTTAGCAGCACTGTCATACTGCACTCCGGTTCACTCATTCAAAGTTAAGTCATTCTGACTGGAGTGACACGCAAAGCACTATTGTATGTCGAAGACAACAGTTTGGATATGTTTTTTGTTGAACACTCTTCTGAGAGACTGACGGTAGCCATTGGTTATGTTACATTGTGACAAAAAACATCCTGCTGTTTATCGTAAAGCACTGTGTGGTTACAGAGTTGAGGAACAACACATTTGAATATATTTAAGATGTGTAAAACTGTTTTCTCCCCAATTTTGAAAACTAATATAGTTCAATTCGGTTTCTTGTTGAAGAAGCTCTTGTTTATGCAAGAAAAAAAAAAGACAAACAAGCTCATCTCCAAATTGTTATTCATTCATCATTGAAGATGTGGTGAGGGAAAGAGAGGCACTGATGTGTACCTCTTGTTAAACACTGTATATTAGTTCATAGAGATGTCAAGTCAAATGAATGAGGGCTCATAAAGTTTCTGCATATGTAGAGCTGCCTAATCGAATGAAAATACATTAAAGGACAGAGATTTCCGCACAAGTAGGTGCATCTGCATGCTTAATTTAAAATAACTACATAGTAATGTGTTTGTTGGTGGAATCTGGATCCAAGCTGTCCTTAAAGGAATATTTCACTCAAAAAGTCAAAATTTGCTAAATGAATGTACTCAGCCTCAAAACATCCAAGAAGTAGATGAGTTTGTTTCTTCACTGGAACAGATTTGGAGAAATTTAGCATTGCATTGTTTGCTCATCAATGGATCATCTGCAGTGAATGGGTGCCGTCAGAATGAGAGACCAAACAGCTGACCTAAACATCAAAATAATCCACAAGTAATCCTCACTCCAGTCCATCGATTAACCTCATGTTTGTATTTTTTAATTTTTTTTTAAAATGCATCATTAAACTTTAAACTGTTGTTTTCATCTGAATCAGGAGAGAAATATGCACAGATCAAGCACGGTTTACTTTTTCATTGTACTAGACGTTATTAAAATGAAAAGCACAGAGCAAAGCACAGTAGCTGCCATCTGCGGTGCCATTTTTGTCAATTTTGTAGGGATTATGGACTCATATTTTGGCCAGAAGCAATGGTTTAAAGTTAAAAGTCATGACATTAATTTATGTACTGGAGTCATGTGGATTACTTGTGGATTATTGTGATGTTTTCATCATCTGTGTCGACTCTCATTCTGACGACACCCATTCACTACAAAAGATCTATAGATGTAATGATACATTTCCCATATTTGTTCTCATAAAGAAACAAACTCTTAAATGGCCTGAATGTGAGTACATTTTCTGCAAATAATTTTTTAGAGTGGTGCAGTATTCCTTTAATCACGATTAAATACTTTAGTTCTTTGGCAGCCCGAATTAAAACATGACTGCTCTTTTCTTTAAAGTTCAGAAATTTGACCCGTCCAGCATGTATGTGGTAATGAAGAGGAAACAGATAATACACAGATTAACTAGTATTCCAGTGAGCATCCCATGGATTTATGAAAAAGATGACAATGTCCTTTTGTCATTCCCAGTTTGAGTGACACTTTTCAAGGGGATTGTTTTTAGAACCTGTCAAAAAGTAAAGCAGGTTTATACAGAAATTGTTATTGAAGTATATGGGGCAGTGCTGACTGGGGTATGCATTACACAGTGACCTTCTGTGGGAAGTTTGAATGCTATGACTTTATGATTCATTGTTTGAAAAGCTGGTCTACCTTTGAACTATGAAGAAACACATTCTGACATGGGTATGACAGAGGTATTACAATATGAAGGTGGTTTATGAGGACACTGCCTATGTCCCCGTAATTCAAAAGGCTTAAAAAACATACTAAATGGTGTTTTTTGAAAATCTAAAAATGCACAAAGTCTCCTGTGAGGGCTAAGTTTAGGTGTAGGGTTGGTGTAGGGCAATAGCACACACAGTTTGTTCAGTATAAAAACCATTACGCCTATGGAGAGTCCCCATAAACCACAAAAATCAACATATGTGTGTGTGTGTGTGTGTGCAATTGTATTACATTTTAAAAACGGTTTAAAGAGATCACAAAGTAAATACATAAATAAATAAAAAAAAAAAATCTGTCATTTGTTTACCCTTAACTGTATGAGTTTCTTTCTTGTGTTGAACACAAAATAAAATATCTTGAAGAATGTTGCTGACCAAACACTTGACGGCAGCCATTGACTTCCATAGTATGTATTTTATTTTTCCATACTATGGAAGTCAATGGTTACCTTCAACTACACATATATGTTAACAGTAAATATAATTTTCATAATTATAATTTATTTAAAATGCACAGATACTGTATATATATAACAAACACAAATTGAATGTGTACATTTACACATGTAGCTCTGTAGTCATTAAAAGACCTTCTCTAGCGCTTATTAATAAATGAACCTCTTACATCTGTTCGATCCCCATTATGTTGTTGCTCTTTGAGCTCATTAGGTTGTGAAATCTAGTCACAAACATATTTTTTCTTCCTGTCTTCTTTCATAATATGCATGCATAAAATATGGGAATTAGCAATCAAGCCCAACAATTGATGGATATTACTTTAATTCGCAACTTGGAAACAATCGAGGTTGAGATCATAAACATTGAAATCTAATCCATCTTCAGCCAGCCAGACAATTTATGTTAGAGTGAAGACATGATCGAACACCACGCTCTCTCCCATCTCATTTCACTTGTCAGGCCAGTTCGGAGCATCAATTTCAATATATCTCCTCTTCTCAAGTGATTCTGACAGCATTTAACATATTCTAAAATATTAGATGTGTCAGGGACAGAGACGACTAATACCAAAAGCATGACGTACAACACATCAATGTGGAAAATAAATCCATGTTTTGATCTCTGCTATAAATAGACACAGTGGAAGTCAATAAAGGAAAAGCCTAATTTTTATATACAGCTGCCATTTCTATATTTGAATAGCCAAGATGGAAAAGCTGCATGACTCTCATTTTTCATTTTACATGCATTATCTTTTTAACAGAAAAGCACATTAGTTAAAATAATGCACACAAAAATATTTAGGTCTAAATTAGAGATTTATGCATTTGATTTGCAAAAAAATAAAAAAATAAATTATAATAATGACAGTGTACTGTAAATTTCAATGCAAATATAAATATAATTAAAAACAATTCAATAAACCAATTAATAACCACTAAACCATTTGGTGGCTCAAAAAAGGGGACCACAAAATACTGTTGCATCTTACAACAGAAGTCTCAAGAACACCTCAAAAACATTTGCTTGCTTATTTGATGTGTGCAGCCATGTTTAAAGCAGCACCTGTGGGGTTGTTTTTTTTTTTTTGTGAGCTCAACCCGTGGGCAATCATAGCTGTCATCGGACTCCAGTATCTGAAGAGGAGGTTGTCAAATTTACCACATAGATGGGCGGTAGCAAGGGAAAATTGTGGTGTTTTGAGATGGCGAAACCTGAAAGCAAGAGAGAAAGAGTGTAAATATTGAAAACGTAAAAGCCTAGAAAAGGGGAAGGTTGTTCCTGGATGTTCAAATAGAGACGTAATAGAGCAGTAATAAAGGGACAAAGGCTACTTTCATGATCAGAAACACCAAAGAGGACTAGTGCACTGCATTTCTCAAACTCAGATTAGATTTAATGAAGCACTTATGCTGTTATTTGTGCTCAATGCAAATTATTTCAACAATATTTGGATGCTGCATTCTGACAATTTCAAGTTTTGCCAGTGAGTTTATTATTGTCTCATGTTGTTTTTCAACAAAATGCATCATATTTTAACTGAACAGTTTGATTTAAATCAATAATAATACTGAAAAACATCAATGTTTCATATTAAAATCATCCTTAAAATCAAATCACGGTCCTAGTTGCCAACAACACTTCTTTGGCAGCTACACCTGCAAAGAGGCAAAATTTTAATTGTACTTAATGATTTTCTTTTCTTGTGAACCAGTCAGTTCAAAATGCTCAAATGTCAAGTCTGTCAGAATGAGACTAAACGACAGGATTTTCATTTAATTCAACAAATTGCTTTAAATTGCTGAGTGACATCGAAATTGCCATAAATGTAATTGGCGAAAAAAGTAGAGTGGCAAGGGAAGAAAGAATATCAATGTGATTGTAAGCCAACGTGATTTAACTGTTAAGTGATTGTATTTTCTTTATGTTCATTAATAAGCTTAACTGGCACAAAAATGCACAATCACTCAAATCTCTGTCAAAGCAAGTACTTTCCAGCTCTATCACAGCCATTTATCCTCAATTAGCATAAATCAGTTAATTAATAGGATCATTGTGCCACAAGACACATCGTGTTTGGTAAACTTTACTGTCACAGTTTTTGCTGCTTGTCAAAAATGCTTCGCAGAAACAGAGCTTGCTTGATAACCAGGCTTTGCTTATGACAGTCTGCACTATTATTGTGAAGGAAGATTTAGAGAAAGAAACAAAAAATCAATAAATATACACTAATAAGTATCAAATGGATTGCTGGATTACCACAAAAGCAACTTATTAGCACAGTAACTGAAACACAACCTGGGAACCAGGAGGAACACTAATGTTCTTGTTTTGTGAAGCAATTATTTATTCTGTGACAGTAAATCTGTAGAAATAATTACAGGTTGCTATATATATATATATATTTTTTTTTTTTAAATATAATAATTATAATAATGTAATATAATAATGTATTTTTTATAAAAAAATATATATTTTTAAGGTTATTTTTAGATTTTGGTTTCCAAATGAAAACCAACTCTTAATTTTAACTAGTTAAACTACTTTAAGTAAGCTACTTTAAATAGGCTACTAGTTAAACAACACTAAAACAACCAAAAAACTAGAATGTTACACTGTACTTTATAAACCATAATTTAAGAAGTTAAAAACACTTAAAGGTCTTTCAATCCATGAATTATGTTAATGAATCAATTCACCAAAATAAATATGACTCTTCTGATTACTACTTCCTTATAAAGCTGCTGCAAAAATTAAAAATGTCACTAAAATATTTTGTAAACCTGTGCCATGACTTTGATGATGGTAGATTCTTACTAGAAAACTAGAAACACCATATTAAACCAGGCATATACAAAAAGCATTGTCTGAAAATAGAGTGATAAGCATAGTGTCGCTATTTTCAGTTAGTTACCCCTCAACCGTGTTTAAGATCATTGTAAATGTGCCACACTTTCTTCTGAATTTCTCTCTCTGAACCTGAGAGGAGCTTCACTCCCTGTGGGGCTTTGCTGTCGGGTCAAAAGAAAATCCGGGCCACAGAATGATGGGAGTAAAAATATCAGCTTTACTATTTAAAAGGACACAATTTCCTTCCCATCTGTCAAAATATGCTTACAGATGGATGTGCAGATTAGTGTTTAGTGTTATAGATTTGTGTTTGTGATTGCATATTTGGGTCAGAGGGAGAGAGAGAGAGAGAGAGAGGAGGTAAAATTATGACTTTAGCTAAATACGTTCTGTCAGAATCCCTCGCTCCATATGCCAGCTGCTTCTTATCTCTGATCTCTGATCTTATCTGAAGGACATTTTCTTGTAGGAGTATGCCATGTTGGATCCTACTTTTGACATTAGTGTGTTCATTAATGTTTCACAGGATCTTTAGATTTATGGATCTGAATGACAGCAGAGCACAAAATTGAACACTTATTTTTTTGACTTGTTTGACTTGTTTTCTGGAAAAAATGAATAAATAAATAAATTTAAAAACAAAATAAAAAAAAAAATAAGGATATATTCAAAGTTATGCAAAAAAATGCTGCTGGGGTGTAAAAAAATCCATTAATCGGTGCTCTTTGGATGCGGGATTCTTTCGTATAATCAAAAAACACAGAGGCACTCGAGTAGTATGAAAAAATTAAAAAGCCTTTATTCACATGGCTTTAGAAAAGAAAAACAACACATTTGTGCACCGTTGCGGCTAACTCGTCTTCATCAGGGTGTCCTGATTAATGTTTCACGCGAGCTTTAGATTTATGGATTTGAATGACAGCAGAGCACAAAAGTGAACACTTATTTTTTCAATGGACTTGTTTTCTGGAAAAATAAATAAATTAATTAAAAAATAAGGATAGTTTAAAGGGATATATATAGTTCACTCAAAAATTACAAATTTGTGTTAATTTACTCTAAGATGTAGGCAACTTTTTTCAGATTTTTAGCTGAAATCGTGGTCCTTCACTTTTAAAAATAACGGAGTGTCTATATAAACCAAGTGCAAATAGCCCGTCTTGTTGGCAAAGGCTATATACACTAACTCCGCCCACCAACATGTGACTGGGATAGTCAATACTAAAAAAAAGATGCTTGCGTAGTACCTATTTCAGTGGCATAGATGGTATGATGCATGCTTTTTGACTCGATCGACTCGAGTTTGAATTCTGCTTTTGCTAAACTTTTTTCTCCCTTTTCAAATCTCATATCGCATCGCAAAGGCATTTATTTTCAATCAAAAAAGATTAAGAAAATAATCAAAAAGTTGAAAATAAAGTATAGGGTAAGGTTAGGGTAGGTGTAGGGAGGGCTTTATTCTCCCAATTTAATTTATTCTCTCCATTTAATAATTTGAATTAAAGCTATAATTTACACTCAATACATTATTATTGCGTACTGTTTTATAATTATTACAATACTGAGGTGCAGATAATTGCCACTATTTGCAATTAGTTATTTTTAGCTATTTTAACATAGTGTAAATATAATATATAGCTATTTGCACTTAGTGTAAATAACATCCATTGCTATTTGCACTTGGTTTAATAGCATATCGTTAAAAAATACTGCTATTTTCACTTAGTGTAAATAGAATCCATTGCTGTTCGCACTTAGTGTAAAAACCATCTCTCGCTAAGAAAATATGCTATTTCCACTTAGTGTAAATATAATCTAATTGCTATGTACACTTACTGTATTATTGCTATTTGTACTATTGCATCTATTGCTATTTGTACTTAGTGCAAATAACCACTGCCCAAAAATAAAGGTGCTTAAAAGGTTCACAGTAATACCATAGAAGAACCATTTCAATTATGACAATTCTCTGAAACATTTAGCATGGTGATGGACATGACAATGTTAATGTGTTTGGTCTTGGCGGAATAGATCTGCTATGCTGCTGCTGAATTGTTGGTGCTGTTGGTTATTGCTGTAGTTGTAGGTTATTGCTGCTACTGCAAGCAAGTACAGGAACTTGCTACTGCCAGTTCATACGATACGGTGCTGTGAGTATTTAAGACATGCTGCTGCACAAATAGTATAAAAAACAACCCGTAGCAGATCTATACAGGTGGAGCTGGGGAAGCTGGGGGGTTTCAGAGAAACTCTGAAAGCATGCTACAGCAATCTCAAGTGAATGCTAGCCAGCCATATACATGCAAGGCAGTAAGCTCATTGGCTGCATCTTCAGTACGAACCAATCAGCTTGTGCCAAGCCGTTAAACTCTCTGAATATCATCAGTTACGTTAGCAACCCATTAGCTTGCACCATCTAGAGTTTCATGACTGAACTATATGTTTTTGGTTCCACAAAGAACCATTCAGTCAAATGTTCTTCTAAGAACCATATCTTTCTTAACTCTTCATAATCTGAAGAACCTTCTCTCGCCACAAAGAACCTTTGTGAAACAGAAAGGTTTTTCAGTTGTCAAAGGTTCTTTATGGGACCATTTAGACAAGGTTCCTCTAAGTTTCTTCTATGGCATTGTGAAGCACTTTTATTTTTAAGAGTGCTGGTGATTCATAAAATGCAAGTCAACAGCTACTGTCACTTACTGTCAAAAAAACAACAACAACAACAACAAAAACATCAAGCAACAGATATTTAATACCGATGGCTCCTGATGAAACACTGAGGTCTTATGAAGCAAAACGATCAGTCTATGCAATAAAGCAAACATTAGTTAGCCTATCCATGGTTTATATTGTATATCAGTTGTGAGTTATATAATCTCACAGTTTAGTCTTTTTTGCCCCGAATTGTGAGGAAAAGGTTGTCCAAATTGTGAGAAAAAAAAAAAAAAGCTTGGAAATATGCTTCAATAGTTTTGCACTAACTGTGTATATTGTTTTCCAATGTAAATGTGCACTAGACGGATGTGTTTAACTGTTGCACTCAAGTCTTTTGCAACCTTAGCACATGACTAAAAACACAGAGCTCGATTTAAAAGAGATTCAACTTTAAATATGCATCTTTAGACCTTTCTTTGGTCTAAGTTCTGTGTGAATTATGAAGTCTGGGCGAAGTTACCAAAACAGCTGCCTAAGCATCTTTAACTGCGATAAGTACAGAAAAGTTTTTATCTCATAAAGTAGAGGACAAGCGGTAAGAGATTTTTTTTTTCCCTTCACACAATCATTCCAATGACAACATGAGAATGAGAATGCAAGCAAGTTAATCTATTTTACTCTTTCTAACGTCTTTCATGTCATGTTGCCATAGAAAGAAATCTCTCAGTTCAAAAAAAAAAAAAACAAGGTGATGTGATTCTAATGACAGCTCAAAAGAATTGAACATCTTGAAATTACACATAACGTCACATTTGTGCGTGTCAGGGATTAATTAGCTAAAAATTAATCCCCCGCCT
The DNA here is from genome assembly GCF_936440315.1 of Barbus barbus. Taxonomy (NCBI): domain Eukaryota; kingdom Metazoa; phylum Chordata; class Actinopteri; order Cypriniformes; family Cyprinidae; genus Barbus; species Barbus barbus. The sequence goes on along the minus strand of NC_136759.1, from coordinate 20,057,757 downwards.
CCAAAGATGCCATTTTGTTTTGCCAAAAGTGAGGATGTGACATTCTCTCATGTTAAACAAGAGCGGCACTAATCCTGGGAAGAACACGCCGCTCTCGTACATCCACCTGTTCATAGCGAGGAAAACAGAAGCATTTGTATCACCCCATTAACCGTTGGAATTACGATTCAAACTTATTAAAAGTCTTTGGGAATTTGAGAGGAATGAGAAAATGGCAAGCAAACTCGCAACAAATGCATGTGCTGTCCAAATAAAAGTGGCAAAGGTTTCCAAAACCATTGGTTGTTGGCTGATTTTAGCAGGCTTTTTAGCCTGAAACTTCAAAAGAGACTTTGAAATGCTCAAACCCTTGTGTGTACCTGATTCACTCTCCTTTTGAAATGGTAAACCCCAACTATTTCCTCTGAAGCGACCTTTGAGCTCTGCTAATACCTACAGAAATGTTGCATTTGTAGAGCTTTACTGATGAACTTTGACATGCATCTCTCTGAGGTTTAGCCTGTATTTTTGAAGACCTTCAAATTTGGTTCCATATAAACTTTAAATTTGGTACAAAAGAAACTTTTAGTAGATGTATACACACATTTAAATCTCAGTTTTTTATTTTCCTGAAAAACGGACCAGAAATATTGATGACTCATGCTGGCATATACACGTTTGTGTCCAATATATTCTCTCTAGATTGACTATATCATCCTACATTAGTTATAACTACAGTCTGACACTAATGCTGCAGTCATATCTCAGAGCTACAAACCTGTAAGCAAACAGTTAGACAGCCTGTCAATCACATATGAACATTCTCTTCTTGATCTGAGCCATCACCTATTTTGGATTCCTGTAGCTTTTGATACATTTAATCCACAGTGCTTTTCTGAACACGCTCCATGTCCTGCTATTACTGCCTTAATCTGCTGCTGTGTCCTACTTATTATTCAAATGTTAATTCATTATCGAAATTACAGAAGAATACAAGACCCACAGTATCACAGGCAGATCTGAATAAGATACTTGATACTAATGAGATGATATATTTCATTGTGAATTAAGCAAATAAATAGGTTTTTAGTAATGCTCAGGAGTTCACAAGTGAATTGGAACCGATCTTTTTCAAAGACATTAAGCAACAACTAGATAAAAAAGTTTGTCGAGACAAACTTTAAGTTGGCTTGAGAAATCCGGGCCCGAAAGTTTGAAAAAGTTTGAAAAGTTTAAAAAGTTTTAAGTTTGATGGTTTTCAGTATGAAATAGTTGGAAGTTTAAAGTAGTTTAAGATAGATAGATAGATAGATAGATAGATAGATAGATAGATAGATAGACTGACTGACTGACTGACTGACTGACTGACTGACTGACTGACTGACTGACTGACTGACTGACTGACTGACAGACAGACAGACAGACAGACAGACAGACAGATTGATTGATAGTCAGATTATAGATAGAGAGAGAGATAGAGAGTGATTGATTGATTGATTGACTCACTGACTGACTGACTGACTGACAGATAGATAGATAGATAAACATAAATAGTCAGATAGACAGACAGACAGACAGACAGACAGATAAATAGATAGATAGATAGATAGATAGATAGATAGATAGATAGATAGATAGATAGATAGATAGATAGATAGATAGATAGATAGATATTTTGAATGAGTTTGAATGGGTTAGACATAGTACATAGAAGGGAAGTCTGATTGAGTCTAATTGGCTTCAGTGTGTTTCTCAAGCCAACTTAATAATACGTTTAAATAGGATTTCAGTAAATTGGCTTTCTCAAGCCAACTTAATTAAAACCAGAGCAATTGTTTGGGGGCTCATTTACATCTGACAATTGTTTGTGTGAGTGTATGTGTTTTAAATGCAATATTGTGAGAAGTGCTCCTGAAATTGTATGTTTACTTGCAGAGTTATAGTCTTATAACCTCGGTATAATAAGGTAATTGTGAGATTTAGGCCTGGTTTCACAGACAGGGCTTAGACTAAACCAGGATTAGGCCACGGTTCAATTAGTACATTTAAGTAATTTTTATAAACATGCTTAGAAAAAAAACATTACTGGTGTGAATCTTGAGACAAAACAAAGGCACCAATATATAGTAAGATCAGTCAGTGCAAGTTCATTTCAGTTGAAACAGCTCAGACTTACAATTTAGTCTAGGACTAGGCTTAAGCCTTGTCTGTGAAACCAGGGGAAAGTTTAAAATATTAAGTCACACACACACAAATAAACACTTAAAAAGAAAATATATTTTGAAAAACGTCTCCATTTTCGTTTATCCATGAAATGAAAGTCGGTGCGGTTTAACAGTGTTTGTACCCCGACACTCTTCAGAATATCTTCTTTTGTGTTTTGCAGTATGTATGGCATAAAGAATTACATTATAGGGTGAGTAAATGATTTAAATTTTAATTCATTGAAATAATCTGTTATATAGAAGTTGCCAATATGTGAATCTGACTTTTTTTCCTCATGCGCTGAATCAAAAAACTGTGTGTAGTAGAGTATAGAATAAATGCTGTGTTATTTCTTTGTAGGATAAATAAACATACTTTTACCAGTGTTCTTATGAAAACCAAATTGATTTAAAATGACGCAATACTCAGTGCAGGAACCTAATTTATATGAAGCAGCAGCAGTGTATAGGAGCTTATTGTTTTGTTGACATGGTTTTTTTTCTTTCATTCTTTATTTATTTTTTTATAAAATCACATAGCCCAAAATAACACATGCCATGTCACTTTAAAATTGTTTCCATTTCAAATCCTTGAACCACTGCAAGTCTCCAATCCTAGCTACTTACTCTAACCCACAGATGCCATATAGGCTGAAGTGTATGTTAAGATTTCGAGACTTTTGTTAAAACATGAAAAGGAAGCTTTCTTGCCATATTTTTAGATATGTTAGAAAGGCAAACATGCCAGTTACGTTGTTTTCTCTGACATGACTCTATTTAAGCTTCACACTGATATGGTAATGGCGACAGTAAACAACGCTCTTCACACGTGCAGAATACATGTGATGTTTTCATCAGATTGTGTGCACTGTATGGTACATAAAACCGTTCATTTGGAATCTGTAGCTGGGCTGAATTGATTCAGAATGACAATATCTGTGCATTTAAACATGGTCTAGTTTGTACAAAACCTGAATCAGGGCCTCAAAAGTATAACGCAAACCAAAATAAATACTGGAACTCAAACCAACTGAGGAGGCCAGTACCAGGAACATAACACAATCCAAATGTTGTCCAATTTCAAGCCTGAGTGAAAAGATTGCATTTCAAGTCTGTTCCTCTCCATTCTTATCATCACAAGTGTCATATGTAAATATATGTGCTGTGTTGAGTTGGGCCACCTGGGGGCCCAACAAGAGGCCAGACAAAGTGATAATCAGCAACTATTCAATCACACTTGTTCAAATGTTATATGCCTTCTGCATATTGCAGGACAATAAAGCCATTAGGGCTCTTTGAATTGCCAAATTGCTGAGACGATAAATTGTGTCTGATTATTGTGTTTGCAGCAGGGTTTAACTGAATTATGGGAGCTCTTAAATTCGGCAACACATAATCAGAGCAAAATCAAGCCAGAATTAGTGCTTCGTAATTTTATCAGATAATGCTACTTTTTTTCTAAAGGGGAAGGATCACAATTTATCTCTGTTGAATTTGATTATAATGTGTGATTAACCTTATTGTGTTGCTTCATTCTTGTTAGCCAGTCAAAGTGTTTGATAACAGTGTTTGTTTGATAATAGTATGCTACAAATTGTAAGCTATAGTTAACTTAATATATTTTTTGAAGGAAGGAGAACAAAAAATTAAAGCGTTTGTTACGGACTCCTTCCAGGTTCTGTTGTGTTACATTTCTTCCCCGTCTGGGAAAAGATGCAAAAAGGCTTTTAGTGGAGGTCATCACTCCTGTACCATTTGAGGTCTTAAATTATATTATATTGCTGCACGCAACCTTTCTCCAAAATTTAGTTGTCAACACAGTCAAGGTGACCACAAAGTTTGGGCCGAGCAGCAGGGTTATGGTTCTGGCTGACTTGTGGAGGTCAAGTGGAATTGGCTCGGTTCTGTAGCGTGAAGAGTGTCTAGGAAAAAACTCAGCTTGAGTCAGAGAAACATGCCAGCAAGCCACTGAGAAGAGAAAATGTCTCCGGAAATCCACAGTCCTGTAACAAAGCCCTTAATACACCAATTTGGCATTTTTGTTATCTTTCTTTGTTACAGTGATCAAAAAATGGGGTGTACTTGGAAAAGACAAAACATTTACTTCAGCCATAAAATAAAAAATAAATAAATAAATCAAGCTATTTTCCATGGACAAATTCATTAGTATTTCCTCTGCAGTCTTAATGGACTCTGTTCAACATATAATTTTGAGCCCTATGGTTAGACATTCTGTGTTCTTTTAATTATGTATTAGTTCCACTAGATTTAAATACGAATTTAAACAGGCGAGGAATTGAAATGTATGGTTCTAGTGGTTGGTTTGACCTTTGAGTAAATTACACTTGCCTCAAAGACCTAAAATGTCATTCTTGTGAAGGATGAAATGGCTTCAACCAACACGGATTAGATCCTTAGGCTAATTCTGAATGTGCGTAACTACCGGCAGAAACACTAAGGAGCAGGGCTAAATTTTCACAGCTCAGTTTATTAAAATAAAGAAAGAAAGAAAGAAAGAAAGAAAGAAAGAAAGAAAGAAAGAAAGAAAGAAAGAAAGAAAAAGAAATACATAGGATAATAAATAATAATAAATACATTTTTTTTAATATATAATACAAAATGTGATATATATATATATATATATATATATATATATATATATATATATATACACACACACAGTATATATTATTATTTTTTTATTTTGAAAGCATCAACTATATATATGTATATATATATATATATGAAGGTTTAAATTACTCAGATAATCACATTTCTAAACAAATACATTTTAAATATTACTATTTTGAAAGTAAAAATAATCTACAGGACGGTTCATCAATGAAAATGTTTCTATTTTTTATTTTATTTATTTTTTTCTTTCTTTAGTTTACTACAAGCATATTTCTGAGATTAAATTAAATTGTTTTTTAATGTTGTGACTTGTCAGAGCGTCAAAACTACAAGTATTGCATTCAGGTCCCATGTTATGTTTATACATCTTAAAACAACAAAATCTCTTTCCATGAGAAATGAAAGACTGAAAGCTAACATTATGAAATACCCTTCCTCCGTATTTGCGTCAGAGGACTATAGTCATACAAATGCTAGCCTTTGGAGTCTCACCAGCTGGGTGTCTTAGGCATTGAAAGTGGCCAGTATATTCAATACAGCCAAAAACAAAAGTGACATTGGCAGCCTACACACTCACCAGTGAGTGTTTATGAGAAAGACATAGCTATTGTCATCACACAGTACAATACAGATCTTGCACATTTTCATTAAATTCTGCATGTATAATTATACAATTCTGGCAGTATTTTCTTCAAGGGGATCAAAATAAATGCAATGAATATCATGGTGTGAAATGAAGAAAAGAATTCCTCGTACAAATGAGTCAGAGCAGTGAAGCTAAGATTGCGTTAGCCTTGTACTCAGTATGATAAACTAACACTGACATCAAAAACAGCTAAAGGGACAATTGAATTAACATGTCATATGGTGTATTTGTCATATAAAGTGTAATATATTTTCTTACATGTACATTTGAGTGCACACCTTATATATTTCAATTTTTTTTTCTAAATGATAATAAGCAGTGAAGAAGTCATGTTAAATATAATCAGGAAATGCCATTTATACCAATTATACCATTTTAATATCACTTGTTTTTTTATCATTACTTTTTTTTCATATCAATAATCATAAACTGTATATAAGTTGTTTAGAATCATTAAAGACATTTCTTTACAAACAAATAAATAGATAAATGAATAAATGTTCCACAGAAACAAATAAATAAATAAATGAAATTCATACAGGTTTGGAATGATATAAAGGTGAATAAATGATTAAAGAATTATCTATATGGTGCCGTTTTAGTGTAAAAAAGAGAGATATTTTAAAAACTGATTCAAAATTACGAGTGTAAAGTGGCAGCTTTGTAAGATTAAAGATCTAATATTTTGAGAGTAAAGTCAAAAATATAAGAATAATATCATAGCATTGTGAGATTAAAGTCCTATTTTTTTCTTCTTTTAGAATAAAGTGAAAATTACAAGATCAAAGTTGTATCAACACAAGAATAATATTTTACCAATACTTAACTTTATTTTCGAAATATTAGGACTTTAATATCATGTTTCTGTGTTTTATTATAATTATTATTATTTTTTTGTAATGCTGACTTTATTATCAAAATATTTATTCTCGTAATTGTATTCATTCATTCATTCATTCATTAAGCTAACTGGCTAGTATCAAAACAATGTCATAATTACAATACAAGGTCTGAAGTAAAAAAAACAAAACAAAAACATGAATTCTGAGGTATCTGATTTAGAAGCACATATGAAAGTAACCCAAATCAGAATAGAAAAGGCTTACTGATTGCGCCAAAGTAAAATATGATGCAGCATCTTTTGCTAGCTATCGGCATGTGACTAACTTCCTTTTGCTTTATCTTGCATGCCTTAAAATCACTAGATCACAGTTCCTCTGGGCACGTCCTCAACAATCAATGACCCAGGATTATTTATAACTACTTCCTGTACAGTACCACATCAAGGGTGTCAGTGAACATGTCTTCAGCCCATCTATGTATAGCGCACAGCTCAATGAGAAGCCTGCCTAAGGCTTAGATATTTGAGATGAGGGGATGTTACACTTGACAGAGCGTACTTGTGCAGAACGACTTCAACTTGGTTGCATCTCACATCTGTGGTGCTAATCGGGCCTAATTGCTCTTCTGGTCACATGTGCACTTCGAGATCGCTTTTAATGCTCTGCTGGGAGCCAGCCAGTTCACAAGAGCAGGACAGCAGGCCTGTGGAGGAGAAGGAGGATATATATTTAATCTGTCTGTTTTCCCTGTTAAAATTGCGTGAGTGGTTTAAGAGTACGCCTGGAGTGCCAAGCCTCATTTCTACGCTAAAGTTATGTAAGAGGGCTTTTTTGTCAAGTACTCTCATTTACATACTCGTTTTGGTGTAATAGTACCAACTGCTACATTCTTGAGTTGAGATGAGAGTGCAGAAGAAAGAACTCATCATTTTTAAGGTGACCGTGTGGATCTTAAGTACATCTCAAAGGAATAGTTTAGTGCTCAGAGATTGCTCTTTTAATGCATAGAAGACTTACTGGAGATAATTAATGTAGATATTATAGCAAGCCATTAATTATTGATAATCTTTTATGCCATTATATTTTTATATTCATTTATATAATATGAATATAAAACCTCATATAGATCTAATAGACAAATTATATTATTTTTTGGAAATAATTTAATACTTAAAATAATCAAAAGTGACAGTAAATACCTTTATAATGTTCCAAAAAAACAGTTGTTCCTTTGAACTTTGTTAATCAAATAAATCAATAAATAGTGTCAAAAAATAAAAGTTAAGCAGTGCAATAATTTTCAACATTGATAATAATAAATGTTTATTCAGCACCAAACCATAATATTAGAATGATTTATGAAGGATCACGTGACACTTGACTGGAGTAATGATGCTGAAAATTAAAAAAAAAAAAAGTGTCCCAGAAACAATTTTGTGTCTTTCTTATGCAGCTGTGCTAAATGCTATGAGTTATGAATTTAATATAAATTGCCAATAAAATATCACATTTACTTGATTTTATAGGCTGTTTGGTATCAAGAGTTATGATGAGGGAAATATATTTTGTTGAAATTCTGCATTACATTTCATCAGCAGTTAAAGGGATACTGAATTGCTTGTGCTGGAAGCAATATATCTTATTTACAGTACAATATGATTTACATGCAAATAAATCCAAAACCCAATGCTAATTGAAAATTGCAAAGTCATGCTTAGTGTACTTTGCATGGTAATAGATCCATTTAGGCCACCGCACTCATAAAAATGAGACTTTTTGGATCTATATCCTTTGCAGCTCATTCAGTTGCATTTCTAAATTGCCAGTACTAATGCACTTACATAATTATTATGTGAAGGCATCAAAGCTACTTTGAGAGTACAGCTTGTTCCATTATCTTGTAGCCATATCAGAACATAAGACAGCTGTTACATTTTTTTTTATAAACAAAGAATAGTCATCCAGCATCCTGTATTCAGACTCAATATAAATTACTCCTACTATATATCAAATGTAAATAATATAAATAAATAAAATTTAGTATGAAAGCTTTGCATGAGGAAGAAGTGTGACATGCTATTGGCTAATAATCTTCTCCCCCATTGAGCTGTTAACTGAAGAAAAGCTGCAGCTGGATCAATGAGTCCAAAGGTGAGCAGCTCTTGACTGTCCATTCAGTCTGATTTGTGAACTGGATCAAATGGTTAATTGAAAAGAAGGTACAGTGGTTCTTGACTTAAAATGTAGCACACGAGTCATATGGGCCATTTTTATGATGCATTTTAGTTCCCTTCCAGGAACGTCGAGCTGCGTCCGAAGACGCTATGGGAACGCTCTCAGCATCATTCCGCTCTGAATATCGTATGTAATCAGTTCAAATAGAAGGGCGAAGCGTCACGGGCGGGGTGACGTCACGACCAGGAAGTATATAAGCACGTGAGGCGGCGCCCGCGTCAGCTTTCTGTCATTCAGCAAAGCGCTCTGTGTGTGTGTCAGTCCAATCTGTCTTGTGAGTCTTATTTACTGTTGTTTGTCCGTAGAGAGAAAGTAGACATGCCAAAAGCTAAGACAAAGACAGGGGGTGATCTCAGATCACGTTATAGGTTGTGTGTTAGTCCTTGCCCGCGCTACATTACGGGTGAGGACACACATGATCTGTGCGTGGTCTGCCTGTGTGCGGAGTCTATTAGATGAGCGTTTTCTGCGCTCGCGGCAACCACCTCGCCGCAGGAGCCTTCCATTTTTCCCCGATCTCCACGCTGAGGTGTCGAGATCGTGGTCGAGACCATTCTCGTCCCGCCCGTTCGTCCCCGCATCACACTATTATGGCAATGTGCGGGACCTGGACGCGTGCGGGTACAGGACGATGCCACGGGTTGAACGGATGCTATCTGTCCCCGCTCACGGCGTCGTCCTTGAAGGCTCCTACCCTGCCTACTAAGCCTCTGCGCACGACTTCATCCTTAGTGGGCAGGGGGTATGCGGCAGCAGGCCAGGCTGGTGCGTGTCTGCACACCATGGCGGTGTTACAGGCATACCAGGCCGAACTGCTGAGAGAGTTAGATGAGGGCGGTGAGGTTAGGCCAGAAGATATTTCTGAGCTGAGGAAGACCGCTGATCTTGCCCTCCGCGCCACCAAGGAGTCGGCCCGTGCCATCGGCCGCTCCATGGCAGCTATGGTGGCAACGGAGAGGCACCTGTGGCTGAACCTGTCTGAAATTCAGGTGAAAGACAGGTTCTGCCTCATGGACGCCCCGCTTCAGCCTTCTGGTCTGTTCAGCGACGCAGTCAGCTTGGTCGTCGACAGATTTCAGGAGGCTCGCAAGCAGGCGGAGGCGTTTCAGCGGTTCCTCCCTCGCCGATCTCTAACTCGGGGGACTGCTGGGCGGGAGCAGTCCCCTCCGCATACCAGCTCCTCGTACCAGGCTGCGCAGAAGCAGAGCGTGGCCACTCGTGCTCCCCCGCAGCGGAGCCGAGTGCGGCGGCGCTCTGCGCCGAGTACCTCTAAGCCGAAGGCTGATCTTCTGGATACCCTTACGGCTAGGAGGTCCTCGGCACACAAGTCCTGATGGGCATGCTCCAGGACTTCGGAGGGCGGCCCCTACTGGGGTGGAGCGGCTTACACCGCGGTACCCGGTGACCGTCTCCCCTCGGTGCCCTCCGGGGATCTGTCTGTCAACCCTGCAGTTCCAGGGCACAGTAGGTCCCAGCGAGTGCTGTTCTCAGAGTCCCCCGCCGGTTGTGACTGCGGGTCTGAGAAACTCGCCTCAAGTGCCAGAGATCGCGTCTTCCTCTGGAGAGCCGCAGCAAGACAGTGGTCTGGCCATATCTCTAACACCAGAGGTCAGTCTCGAGAGACTGATTCCCTTAGTAGATCATCTAGCGGCTTGGCAGCGGCTGCCAGATGTGTCTCTTTGGGTCCTGCGGACGGTAGAGTATGGTTATTCCATCCAGTTCGATGGGCCACCTCCGCCGTTCAACGGGGTTTGCGTGACTACGGTCCGCCCCAAGCAGGCTCTGGTTCTGGAACAAGAAGTCGAGAATTTAGTAAGGAAGGAAGCCATCGAGTTGGTTCCTCCTCACGAGACTCGCGTCGGCTTCTACAGCCGATACTTCATTGTTCCAAAGAAGGATGGGGGGCTGAGGCCCATATTGGATCTGCGAGCTCTGAAACGCTCAGTCAGAAAGCTGAAGTTCAAGATGCTTACAGTCAGGCAGATTGTATCTCAGATCAGGTCCGAGGACAGGCTTGTCTCGATAGATCTCAAAGATGCCTATTTCCATATATCCATCCTTCCCTCTCACATGAAGTTCCTGAGGTTTGCTTTCGGGGGCAAAGAGTATCAGTATCGGGTTCTTCCTTTCGGCCTAGCACTCTCACCCCGCACTTTCACCAAGTGTGTGGATGCGGCACTGGTCCCGTTGCGACTGCAGGGCATCCGCATACTCACTTATATCGACGATTGGTTGATTCTCGCTCAGACAGAGCAGTTGGCGGTTCGGCATCGAGATGTCGTTCTCGCCCACATGAGAGAGTTGGGGTTGAGACTCAACGCCAAGAAAAGTGTGCTTTCTCCAGTTCAGAGAACCACTTATCTAGGCGTGGTGTGGGATTCGACCACGATGCAAGCGCGTTTGACCCTTGCTCGGATCGAGTCGATTCTCACGGCAGTCAAGAGAGTGTGTCAAGGCCAGCCATTCACTGTCAAGCAGTTTCAGAGGCTGCTAGGGCTTATGGCAGCAGTGTCCAGCGTGATTTATTCTGGCCTGCTGTACATGAGGCCCCTACAGTGGTGGCTCAAGAACAGGGGGGTCTCCTTGAGGGGAGACTCGCTCCGCGCTGTCAAAGTGTCACGCCGTGGTGTCCGTGCCTTAGACATGTGGAGAGATCCTCAGTTCTTGGTTCAGGGCCCGGTGCTGGAAGCTCCGTGTCGCCGCGTCTCGCTAGCGACGGACGCATCCCTCACCGGCTGGGGTGCCGGTGGCCACCCTGCCCGTGGTCTGTGGAGTCAACGCCACCAATCGTGGCATATCAACCAGCTAGAGATCCTAGCTGTGTTCTGTGCACTCAAGCACTTCCTCCCGGACCTAAGAGACCGCCATGTGCTGGTGCGCACCGACAGCACGGCAGTAGTCTCGTATATCAATCGCCAAGGAGGTCTGAGGTCGCGCCCCTTGTACAAGCTGGCGCGCCAGATCCTGGTGTGGGCCCAGGGCAAGCTCCTATCCTTGAGAGCTATACACATCCCTGGGCGTCTCAATGTGGGAGCAGACGTTCTGTCGAGGCAGGGGCTGAGGCCCGGGGAATGGATGCTTCACCCAGAGGCGGTGAAGCAGATCTGGAAGGTCTTTGGCCAGGCACAGGTGGACCTCTTCGCCACTCGAGAGTCAGCGCAATGTCCCCTTTGTTTCTCTCTAGCTCTGCCAGCCCCGCTGGGTCTGGATGCTATGGTGCAGACGTGGCCGAGGCTGCGTCTGTATGCCTTCCCCCCGATCACTCTGCTCCCGGGAGTTCTGGAGAGAGTGCGCCGGGACGCGGTCAGTCTACTGCTAGTAGCACCGTTCTGGCCAGGCCGAGTATGGTTCTCGGACCTGATTGCTCTTCTCGACGGCACCCCGTGGCCGGAGCCCGTCAGAAGAGATCTCCTCTCACAGGCAGGGGGCACCATTGTGCACCCCCGCCCGGAGCTATGGAAGCTGTGGGTATGGCCTCTGAGGGGGTGCAACTCGTAGCTTCCGGTCTGTCAACTGAGGTTGTTGAGACCCTCCTTCAATCCAGAGCTCCCTCTACGAGCAAACTGTATGCCCTGAAGTGGAAACTCTTCACTTCCTGGTGCGGAGACCGCCAATTTGACCCAGTTAACTGCCCAGTTGGTACAGTGCTGGAGTTCCTGCAGGCTCGTTTCTCCGCAGGGTTAACCCACTCCACGATTAAGGTCTACGTGGCTGCTATTTCGTCATACCACGCCCTTATCGATGGCCAGTCAGTGGGCAGACAACCCCTGGTTATACGTTTCCTCCGCGGTGCGCTGAGGCTGAGGCCTCCGGTGCGATCACGAGTCCCTACGTGGGACTTGGCTGTGGTATTAGAGGCTCTGAGTAGGGCGCCGTTCGAGCCTCTTGAGGAGATAACTGATAGACTCCTCACTATTAAGACTGTCTTCCTGTTGGCCATCACCTCTCTGAGGAGGGTGGGTGACCTTCAGGCCCTCTCTTCGGCCCCTTCTCACATTGACTTTGCGCCCGGCATGGCGAAAGCATTTCTCTACCCCCGTCCGGGGTATCTTCCTAAAGTCCCGACAGTCGCACCACAGCCGGTCGTACTGCAGGCCTTCTGTCCTCCTCCCTTCAGGGAGCCTGACCAGGAGAAGCACCACTGTGTGTGCCCAGTGCGAGCACTGGGCGCATCCATCCACAGAGCTGCCCTGTGGAGAAAGTCAGACCAGTTGCTAGTATGCTATGGTCCACCTAAGAGGGGTCTTCCTGCTACGAAGCCCACTCTTAGTAGGTGGATTGTGGATGCTGTTAATCTCGCTTACGAGGCCTCTGGGCTTGCCCATCCGTTGGGAGTCAGAGCGCACTCAACTAGAGGTATGGCGGCCTCAAAGGCCCTTTGGGCAGGTGTCCCAATACGGGACATCTGCGACGCTGCTGGATGGTCCACGCCCCTGACCTTTGCGAGGTTTTACAACCTTGATGTCCGAGCCACTCCAGGCTCCTCTGTCCTTTTGTCCTGACACAGACAGGGACTTGTCAGTATGGAGGCGTTGGTATAGCGTTCCCATAGCGTCTTCGGACGCAGCTTGACGTTCCTGGAAGGGAACGACCTAGGTTACGTATGTAACCCAGGTTCCCTGAAGGGAACGAGAGCTGCGTCTCGCAGCCATACTTCCGGCATCCCTGCCAGCGCTTGCTTCATGACATGGAGCTAACGCGGGCGCCGCCTCACGTGCTTATATACTTCCTGGTCATGATGTCACCCCGCCCGTGACGCTTCGCCTTTCTATTTGGACTGATTACATACGATATTCAGAGCGGAATGACGCTGAGAGCGTTCCCATAGCGTCTTCGGACGCAGCTCTCGTTCCCTTCAGGGAACCTGGGTTACATATGTAACCTAGGTCGTTTTTTTGGAGTTGTTACACAGAAAAGAACAGTGTGAAGAAGACTCTCTGAAACTTTCCTTTAGGGGTAAAATATCCCATCAAGATCTCCATGTTTGTCATTGGGTACTGCTGTGACATAAACGGATCCAGATCTCCACTCAGCGGGTTTTCATTTGCCTTTTTAAATCTAATAGCATACTATATTTACCTATATTGTAGCTCAGCGTGTCAAGCAAATGTATTATTAACACTTGTGGGCTTTATGTGGTAGTCAAAATGTGCCAAACAGAGTGTAACATGTTCCTGTCTTTGAAGGAAATAGTGAAGCTTTGCTGTTTCCTTTTCTAACATGCACAGAACATTAGCACACAAAAGATAGGGCTCTTCAAACTGAGGTCAGCAGACCCATGCAAGTGTGGTCTTAATGGAGACACCTCCTCTCCATCTCTTCTTGTGTCATGACCATTACTGAGGAACCACAATGTTTTAGTGGGCCTCTGGTTTAATTAGCCCAGATGCACAATGGAGCCATTTCTGCTGTACCACTCATTCTTGAGCCCCTGTGAATGCAGCATTACCTCAAACAGAGTGGAGCAGAGCCCTGCTCGCATTATTTTAAAAGAGAAGGTGATAATAATAACCCCGAATAGGCCTAGAGTAAAAGCAGATATGGTTGCAATATGCCCACCTTTAAAGGGAAAAAAGACAACAGTGGATTTGTCCTGTATGAGCTCTCATCATGTCTAAACCCTGAAACCAACCTCTTCAGAAACCAACAACCAGCTATTATGTACATGTACATAGGTTTGTGTCTAATTCATAAGCCATGGGTACATACAGAGCTTTCACGCTGGGAAGTTATAGCAACTCAGTTATAGGAAGTAGCCACCAGGGTGGTCCCCAAAGAACTACATTTTCCCCTAGGGCCATTTCCTGCACTGCCAACAGGAACTCTGAAGTGGCACTAGCTGGCCGACAGCAATGTCATTTAAAGGGGTCATTGGATGCCCATTTTCCACAAGTTGATATGATTCTTATAGGGTCTTAATGAAAAGTCTATAACATACTTTGGTTAAAATTTCTCAATGGTAGTGTAAAACAACACCCTTTTACCTTGCCAAAAACAACTCTTTTCAGAGCAAGCCGTTTTGTTACATGCCGCTTTAAATGCTAATGAGTTCTGCTCACCCCGCCCCTCTCTTCCATGGGGTGACGAGCCTTTCTCTCTGAGAATGCAAACTTTAGCTGCATTTAGCTGCGGAATTTGCTAACTAGCACGTTATTAGGAAAGATGATTTGCAAAGATTAATAAAATTCACAAAATTCATTCAGGTAGATCGGGGTGCATTCCCTTCAAAAACAAAAGTAATCTACTGCGTCAGCGGCTCAGATGTTGGGAGTAAATGATGACTGCTATGTTCATTATTACATTCAACAACAGAACACCTCAATTGCTTAAGAGCCATTCTTGCCTACATCTGCTCCGGCGGTGAAACAATGACGGTAGGACTGTTACAGCTCACTCAGGGCGGGTCTAAGGTAAAACGCCAGTGTCAATCAACTATTGTGGGAGGGCCTGGGTCTGTGTGAAGTCACACAGCCAAGAAGCTGAGACCGGCTTGATTTGAGAAAGGGGTAATGATTTTAAGAGATTAATAAAAACACTGGGTAGATTTTTATCATTATAGGGTACACACACTGCCAACACACATTTGGACTTGTAAAAGTGCATTTTGCATCCGAGGACCACTTTAAGCGCAGTATTAAAACAGCATCAACAACTAGATAGAGGATGGAGAAGTGCCTTGACACTTGAGAAGTAACACTGCATTACAAGGTGCCCTGTTATTATTAAACTATACTGTTCTATGACATTAGCGATGTAATTTACACTATTTACTTTAATTTTAATGAGAAACCATGAGAAACATCTGAATAAAGACTGACAGTCAATGTTTAAAGTTCAGAAATTGTTATTTCAAAAAATGTCAAGTATTGTGGTTCATTTATGTGGGCTGGCCCAAGTATGGTTGCGATGTGTTCATTGTCAAACTCCAAAATCAGATAATTTTTCATTCAAACGTGCAATTCGGATCCCCCAGACACCCCCAATACAGAAAAACTGCACATTTTAGAGTGGCCTTTTATTGTGGCCAGCCTAAGGCACACCTGTGCAATAATCATGCTGTCTAATCGGCATCTTGATATGCCACACCTGTGAGGTGGATGGATTATCTCGGCAAAGGAGAAGTGCTCACTAACACAGATTTAGGCAGATTTGTGAACAATAATTGAGAGAAATAGGCCTTTTGTGTACATAGAAAAAGTCTTAGAACTTTGAGTTCAGCTCATAAAAAATGGGGGCAAAAACAAAAGTGTTGCGTTTATAATTTTGGTATGTATGTGTCGTGTATTTTGTTGTTGTATTGTGTACTCTGTTCAAAAGTTAGGGGTCAGTAAGATTTTTGTTTTTGAAAAAAATATTTTTATTCAACAAGGATTAATTTAAATGATCAAATGATCATACCACAGTTTACACAAGAAAATATTAAGCAGCATTTTCAAGATTGATAAAATAATGTTTCTTGAATGCCAAATCAGCATTAGAATGATTTCTGACTTATGACTACTTTCATATCTATATCCTGCTTTGTGAGTGGGTTATTCATATGTGTTATACAGTATGTGCAGCAGCAGTATTTTCCTGGTGTGGATGTATTGGCAGTAACAAGTCACTGTACTTGCTCTGACGCAACAGCAGCCTAGCATATCTATTCAGCCAAGATCAGTTACATTAACATTGTCATGTACATTACCATGCCAATCCCTCTGAGAGTTGTCATGACAAAAATACAGAGTTCTGGCATTAAACTCTAGATTGGCGCAGGCCGACAGGTCCAACTTAATCTGACCTAATGACATCATTATCATATGGCTCAGCATATTGGTATTCTCCTGTATAGTAGCCAATGAACTCATTGCTCAATATTCAAATACCTGTCTTTGCTGTAGCAGTTTGGCAGCGCACTTCAGAAACCATCCACCTTCCCTAGCTCCACCTGTATAGATCTGCTACGGTGATTCATGTATTCTATATGGGGTTATTCATAGGTGTTATATGTGCAGCAGCAGTATTTCCTACATGCTCACAGAAGCATGGTGTGGATGTATTGGCAGTAGCAAGTCTCGGTACTTTCTCTGCCGCAGCAGCGTAGCAGATCTATTCCGCCAAGACCAAATATATTAACATTGTCAAGTAGATTACCATGCCAATCCCTCCGAGTGTTGTCATGACATATATATACACATGATATATATATATACACACACACACTCTGAACCTCATGTGGATTAACACAAACTGAGAAAGTCAAAAAGTGTTAGGTTGTGCCCCGCTCTCAATGTTCCTCTGGTACGAATGCCAGTATAGTTTAAAGCACTGTAGTTGTTTGCAGTTGAATGTATTGTAAACAAGAACTAAAAGCTATATGATGACAAATGTTTTGTTGTTTAATAACTATACATGATATGACCAGTCATGTCACAGTCACAGTCAATCAAAAAATAGTATTTTTAATATGGAACAATGAAGGTGTGGGAATAAGATGGGTATGAGATGTTACATAATATAAATTTAAACCAAGCAATGGACAAAATGTCCTGTTGCTCGTACCTCAAAGTTTTACAATTTATTGCATGTTGTTATTCTTTTATCTACCTATACCTAATGCTTCAGCAGCGGAAGTATTACTTCTGCATGGAAAAAAATTAGGTGGATATATTTTAAAACTTAGGAACTCCTCCAATGTTGATGAAGTAGGCTATTTAGGTATGCAGAATAGATTCTACAGCATACCAGGTCAGACATCTTGGTATTGTCCTTTAACCACAGAATAATTTAATCAAGATTGTTAAAGAAGTACAATGTTACCTCAAGGAACAACTTTTGAATATTCATCACTTTAAACGTATCACTCAATGTACTTCTCTGTGATTTTCAGTTTCTAGGTGGACGAGAGCAGTTTTATTCTGTTATTCTACTCTGTCTGATTAGAAAAGTGTGTTATAGTGACATTGTCACTGTTAGAAAAAATGTGCAAAAAAATTACCTGTAGGGGTACAACTGCTTGTCACCTTACCAGTACCCTTAATAGGCAAACACTGTACCTCATCTATCCCTAAAAGGTGCATATTAATGCCTTAGAGGAGTGATACTCAAATCTGGCTCGCAAGATCCACTTTCCTGCAGATTTTAGCTCCAACCCTGATCAAACTCACCTACCTGTGATTTTCTAATGATCCTGAAGACATTGGTTAGCATGCTCAGGTGTGTATGATTAGGGTTAGAGCTAAACTCTGCAGGAAAGTGGATTTTGTGAGCCAGATTTGAGTATCCCTGCCTTAGAGGAGTGGTTCCCAACCACATTCCTGGGGCCCCCCAACACATTTTGCATGTCTTCTTTGTCTGGTACACACATTTCAGGTCTTGGAGTCTCTACTAATGAGCTGATTACATTAATCAGCTGTGTTTGATTAAGTAGACATGCAAAATGTGCAGTGTTGAGGGATCTGACAGGTGAGCTTGATTGGGGCTGGAACTGAACTCTGCAGGTAGGTAGATCTCCAGGAACATCATTGGGTATCCCTACATTAAGGTAATTACTATGAACCATTTAAGCCTCCTGAGAGTATTTGATTATGACACCCTATGACATTTTCTTAAATCCTCCAGTTTCTGTTCTGTTTTCTGTGTATCAGCATTGTGTATAGCATAATGAGATTCACTTTGTGTTTTATAATGGATGTTTATTCAAACAAGAGGTTGAATGTTATTGATGTTTGATAATGGCTTAGTGTAGGATCATGTCCTCTTTGAATTATGATGGTAATTATCCTGATGGTTGTGTTTGTGTTTTGGCTGTAGTGTTTTTGGTTCTGCAAAGCCAATTAATTTGAAGCAATCACCTGTGCTTCAGTGTCTCATAGCCTTTGAATATAAATTACAGTCATCCAAATTGCTGTAATTTATTAATAAACCAATATCCCTTCATTAGCTCTGAATTAATGGTGGCTTTTGTAAAAGAGCATCTATGCACTTCAGACCAAGGGGAATAAAATGATATATTTTGGCAATTTTTCACCCAAATGCTGCTGTTTTGCCTGGAGCAAAATCATTGAAGTGGTGGTTCTTGATTGTTTAAATGAACTTGCACCTTTTGCCACTTTTAAACCTCACACACTCAGACTATCCATTAGGACTATAAAAATATAACCAATTTTGGAAAATAAGTCCATGACTAATCGACCAAGACAGCTTGCCAAGGTTTGCTTTTACAAATTATTGATCATTGATCATAGGTTGGGTTTGTTATAAGCGCTAATGAGAAATTATGGCTGTCAGAGGCTCTGTGGGGAGTGCATTATCTCCCTAATGACCTAGTTTCAACATTATTTAAAGTGTTCTGAATCCAATTGACTGTGCGCACATCCGTTCTCATTTGAGGACTCCCGGTGTTAGAGCATCTGGCCTTACAGTGATCTTCTTTAGCCACTATACTCGCAAATCTCTCATGTGTGCTAATTAAGTTTTCCCATGTTAAATAAATCCCATGATCGTGATGAGATTTGTTTGACTTAATGGTGGCATATGGTTTAGTTTTTGAAGTAGAACCTATCAACCATGGCAAAGCAGGGAGCTAATGGCAATGTAGTGAGTTAATTGACTTGAAGCACTACAAAGATTGCAACATAAATTACAGGCAAGAGAGTGAAACCTAGAATGTTCTTATGCCATGAATCTATTGAGAACTGTAACCCCATCTAATGAAACTCTTATTTGTTGTATCACCATGTTAATGATAGTAATGGAGGGTTTATTTAATCTGTCCTCCAGGGTAATCAAAGGGGAATTTTTATATGATTGCCTTACAGCAGGCAGAGACAAAAGCGTCTGTGTGTGGTGGCAGGTACTGAGGTGTGGACAGGTACGAGAACGCTGGGACTTGTGGAGTGACAGCGAATCTACTCATTAGCATAAAGTCTGTAGAAGTCATCCAAACATGTTCACACATAGACTGCAGAGATGGATCTCTTGGGGCCCATTGAGTAAACTTATAAACTGAGTTATATAACTGTAGAGAAGGGATGTGTCCTATTTGTATTACAAATGAAGCTGTCAAGCTTAGTGAATTTGATGGCTTGCAATGGTTGGATTCCAGGTATTGGTGAACATCACAAAAAAACAATGAATGTACGCAGTGTTATTTTAGTTTTATTGAGATACTGCTGTATTTTTTTATTAATATTTTAAATGTTATTTAGTTTAGTTGTTTAGCATGGGCTTATATCATACAAAGATGAAAATTATTTCATCATTTACTCACCCTCCTGTTGTTCCACAACTGTACAACTCTGTACAACTGTAGTTTTGTTTTTTTGTTTTTTTTTTTGCACAGTACATAGAGGATAGTTTAAAAAATATCACACAGTTGAATAGACTCCAACCATGTTTTTTTTTTTTTTTTATCATTATTCAAAATATCTTCTTTTGTGTTCCACAGAGGAAAGAAAGTCATAGATGTTTTGAATGACATGAATAAGAATTTACACAACATTTCTCAAAAATTTTTTTTTTGTTTGTTTTGCAAGTTGTCAGTCATTCATTTACACAACAACAGTGTTTTGGGGTCCTGGCAATTTCAGACTCACTGAACTGATTTTGGACATAACTCTCATCTCAGTGTGATCATGATCAGAGCTGCTTTTGCCTTTTTTCCTCCTCCTAGCAACAACAAATGCAGCCATTTCAACCGCAAGAAATAGTGTAAGACATGCTTTTGGGGGGGCATTAAATAATGGCGCAAATACCAGTAATTTGATGGGCACAAACGTTAGTAAATCGCGTTGCATGATTCATTTTAATACTCTCCTCCCATAAATTTTGCGTCTGAAAGGGAAACTCGTATAAATATATATTCAATAAGGTCAGGTGCAAAAATAACTGTCTACCCTTTTTCAGCACTAATTCTTCACTGCAAATTATTCACCGCACTATTTTAACGCCAAAAGACGGTGTGTGCTGGCACAAGCTGTTAGTAAATCTGGCCCTAAGAGGTGATGCAACAGTTTTTTTTTTTCTTCAGTCAGTTGAAATAAACTCCTCAAAAATAACCAATTCACAGAAACAACTCTATCGCTACAGTAAGCAGCATCTGTAACTAATCCCCTATCAGTCCAATCTTAAGGTAAACGTTACAGAAAATGGGTGCATAAAGCTGAGAAAATGGAGTGCATTTCATTTGAATTTGTGCATTGGGAAGTAGAAGTGTTGCCAAATCAAAGAAAACTTGATAGGACCCTTCACCCTGAGAGGCGCAAATCTGCAACCCAGCAGGACTCGGCTAGTGGATGAGAAATCAAAAGTGCAATCAAGCAAAGAAAAACAGAAGAGGCTGCAGTCTTCTCCATAGGCCTGTGGAGATAATTTGAGGAGGGGCAGGCAGGACTGAAAACTAACACTCTGCTCACCGTTTACAGATTAGATCTAGCTGTAGAGACCATGCGCTGTAGGTCATGTAAACTCACTTTGTCAGAACTAGGCCCATTAATCTAAATCAAGTCATCGCTCTGGTTTGGGATTGTAGCGAGCTCGGCGTGTTTTTCCTGTTGTATTTTCGCTCAATGAAGGTTTAAAGATACTCATCCATCTGGAGCACTGCAGTGTAACTGTGCTATCAGCGGCTCCGCCTCACACTCGCACTGTTCTACCTTAGCAGAATGACAAAAGACAACACTGTGATGTAAGACGTGTTCAGAAGTTAATGCACTGAAATGTTTGAATTTTGTTTTTGTTACCTAGTATTTTTGTGCTTTGTTCACCGCTCTTACGCCAGTGGCCCCTGCTGAATCTGTGATTTTACTTTTCAAATCAATATAAAATGCACACAGAACATTTCTAGCAGATTTACAACACAATTAGGCCTCATACATGAACATGAACACAAATTTAGACTTCAGGCCCTTTTATGTCTCAGGTGTTGATTTTTGAAAAAAACTAGATGATTACTTATTATTATTTTATTATTTTTAATTTGTTTCCCCCCTTTCTGTTATAATATAGGAATGCTGCAATAAAAGTGTCTGTCAATAATCTTTATGGATAGATAACATAAAGATGTAAAACATTTTTTTTTTCTCTTTTCTTTTACTCTTGTAATATACTTTTAATCTTGATATATGGGTGGGGGGGGGGGGTCACTATTATAAAATATGATTATTAGGATACGTTATATTAATGCCAGCTATTAAATTATCAATACAAGTTTTGTTACAAAACGAAAAAAAAAAAAAAAAAAACAGTGGAAATTACAATGTGGTAAAAATTATTATAAATCAAACAATCATGGGCGGAGAACAAAACCGATATGTTTACCAAAATAAATAAATAATTTTATTTATTATTCTTATTTTTATTTTTTTTCTGTGATTCATCCATATTAATAATTTATACATTTCCAATAAATGATTGAATTATTAATTAAAAATACAATAATTACGCAATAACTTTCTTGCAGCTCCAAATAAAAATAGTTGGATCCAAATAAAAATTATGACCAAATATTTTACCACATTTTGGATATTTTTCAATTTAATGATACGTCTTATGATATAGTGGTTTATAGAATGTAAAGTTTCTTAGAAATTGTGTGTATTGTAAACTTTTTATTTTTTTTTTAAGAAATATATCATCAAAACAAAAATTGAGAAATAGAATTAGAGAGAAAATGTCAGATAACAAAATGCATCATGACAAGATAAGAGGAAAGCGTTTGATCTATACAGCTGGACTTCTCAAATCGAAGTAGCTCATTTTCTGGTACAGCAGTTTATATAGATCTTACTTCTTTTGGAATTTAAATAAATTCTTGTTGATCACTGTGTGCAACAGGAGCACAGCAGCATTAGTATATAATAAAGCTCTGAGCTGCGAAGGTAATTGGCTCTTTAAATGAGGTAGGCAAACCCTAATGTGCAACCGATTTGGTAAAGCTGATTTTATTGATTTTGTTGTTTGTTTTCATAGAGTACACTGCCTTTGCCCCTTCATATGGCCTCTCAGGGGGAACATTGCAGATAATCTATGCTGGAAACTTTGCCAATCTCTTTGCTTCTCTCTCCGTCTCTCTCTCTCTCTCTCTCTCTGTCTTTCCTTCTACATCAGAATACTTATCAAATGCATGGCCATGACATCTAGCGTGTGGATCTGCAGCAGATCACCTCTGACACATTTCACATTTTGAGGAGGTGGGGTATCCTCCTCAGCTTCAGCGTGAATGTGTAATGTGTGTGTCTACATTGGCAAGCTTGTGTTCTCCCTCCTTCGCTATGTGAAATTGTAAGTCCCTCTTTTTTATAGTAACAGTTGAATGAAACACTGCTGTCTATGAGCTAAATGTGATTATTGATTTACTCAAGTAGGTGTTTTGATATCACTGCGATCCTGGTTGGTCCTGGAGGGGAAATGTACAGAAGATTTATGTCTTAATTCATTATAATAATGCTTAAAAAAATCTAATTCTTAATTCCTCAGAAGAAAATATAAATAGTCAAAAGTGACATAACTGTTGACATACTATAAGTACATAGTTATTCATCTCCTATTCAACATTGCTATTTTTAAGTATTATTTGTAGGGCAGGGTACAAAATTGTGCAGCTTTAACTGTTACACGTACATAAATTTAGTGCATACATGCATGTGCTAATATTGAGTAGCAAATATGGCCAAAGTCAAAAGTGCTCTCACAAAATCTATAGAGATTAGTCTATGGCTACAACAAGATTTCCAAGACACTAAAAGTTCCTAGAGATGGAACTGGCAGCCTTATTCATAAATTAAAACTGTGTTTTACTAGAAAACCTGTCATGTCATTGAAGAAAAAGCACAATATGAATAAAACATTTGATTAGAACAACTGAGAAAAACCCCTCAGTTTGCTGCCAAAGACTTTCAAGATGAACTCATGAAATACATCTTGGAAATAAAGAAAAATCATGTTCTTCATGTCAGGAGACCTTTCTGAATGCCACTGTTGACCAAGAAGCATCAAAAGCATAATAGCACAAAAGACTGACTTGAATATGCAAAAATATATATTAGTGGTATATATATTAGTGCTGTAAAATGATTAATCGCGATTAATCGCATCCAAAATAAGTCTTTGTTTACATAATTTATGTGTGCAGTGTTTATTTAGTATGTGTATATATAAAGATACAAACATACAGCATATATTTGGAAAGTATTTACTTGTATTTACGTCTATATATTTATATTCATATAAATTATATCATATAAAAATATTTAATATACAAAGGTAACATTTTTTCTTAAATTTATACGCGTGTGTGTGTGTGTGTATGTATGTATGTATGTGTATATATATATATATATATATATATATATATATACACACACACACAGGTGCATCTAAAAAAAAAATAGAATCTTTTTTTTTTTTTTTTTACTTAAGATGATTAGAGTTTACAACTCATGAAAGTCAAATCCAGTATCTCAAAATATTAGAATATTTTCTAAGATCAATCAAAAAAAGGATTTGCAAAAGAGAAAAGTTCAAGTTCTTTAAAATATATTAATTTATGCACTCAATACTTGGTCGGAGCTCCTTTAGCACAAATCCCAGCATCAGTGAGGTGTGGCATGGAAGCGATCAGCCTGTGGAGCTGCTGAGGCACAATTGAGCCTTCAGCTCGTCTGGATTGTTGGAAATATTTCTTACTCTTGAAAATATCCCATAGATTCCATATGGGGTTCAGGTCAGGCATGTTGACTGGCCAATCAAGCACAGTAATACATGGTCAGCAAAGCACTTGGAAGTGGTTTTGGCACTGTGGGCAGGTGCTAAAGTCCTGCTGGAAAAGGAAATCAGCATCTCCATAAAGCTTGTCAGCAGATGGAAGCAGATGGAAGGACTTTAGACCACTGAGCAATAGTCCAGTTATTTTTCTCCTTAGCCCTGGTAAGAGGCTTCTGACAATGTTTCTGTTTCAGAAGTGGCTTGCTAGCCCTTTTCCTGAAGATGTTTGAGCTTGGTGACTATTGATGCACTTACTCCAGCTTCAGTTCTCTCCTTGTGAATCTCTCTTCAAGTGTTTGAATCGGCTTTGCTTGAGTATTCTCAAGCTTGTGGTCATTCCTATTGCTTGTGCACATTTTCCTACCCAATTTCTTCCTTCCAGTCAACTTTGCATTTAATATGCTTTGATACAGCACTACTTGAACAGCCACCCCTTTCAGTAATGACCCTCTGTGACTTACCCTCTTCGTGGAGAGCATCAATGATCGTCTTCTGGATCATTGCCAAGTCAGCAGTGTTCCCCATTATTGTGGTTTCAAAGAACAAGAGATACCCAGAATTTATACTGTAGGGGTGGTCATTTATTGAAACACAAATGTAAATATTCTAATATTTTGAGATACTGATTTTTTACTTTCATTAGCTGTAAGCTCTAATCATCAAAATTAAAACAAACAAAAAAAACTTTTGAAGTGTTTTGCTTTACATGTAATGAATCTAAAATATTTGGAAGTTTAATTTTTTGAAATAAGTTTTGAACTTATTTGAACTTGAAAAATGAACTTTTTCACCATATTCTAATTTTCTGAGATGCACCTTCATATGGTGAGATTTGAAGAAAGCAGTGGCAATGTGAAAAACCAAAGATTATCAGTGATCTAAATGTTTTGCACACGAAGAAGGGCCCAATATTCCAGTAGAGAAGCAATGTTTATTGAAGGTTACAAAGAACAAAATATTCTCTACAAAATTTGAATTTGGGGTTGTTGTTTTTTTAAACAAAATTGTCCATTCCTGTCACTTAATCTCAGGGTTTAGAGTTACGTATATTGTTGGGCCTACAGCATAACTGGTTGACAGGAATGTTGTTGATCCAGAACACATTTTGCTTGGTTAAATCGCTTCTTGTCATGTGCGTTTTTTTGTTTTTATTCCACATGTAAGAAGTGTTTAGTGATAAGAGGCAGACTTGTTTATCTGAAGATCACATGATGTAGGTCACATGAGCTGACAGATGTCATGCCCTTGATGGCAGCTCCTTATAACCAAGGCTGCTCCGCAGGTGTGCTCTGCTGATTGCTGCGAGACCCGGGAGAACGCCTGGAGAGATGGAGGATGCGAGATCGGTCTGATGTTTTGCTCAGCAGGGGTGGTGGAGGATGGAGGACAACACCTGTCAGTCAAGCTCTCTTAAAGCCAGTCAAATGATTCCACCCACAGCGCTGAATTTATGTGCTCCTCTTTTAACCAAAAGGACAAATGGATGGATTTTAACGTAACCGAGAAAACCTTTTACTCCAGAGAGAATATCAGTGGAGATTTTCCTCACAATCTGCGTTTGTGGCACATAAGCTTTAGCCACAGGACACCCGAAACATTGGAACAGACCTTCAATTGCACATTACTCAGAGGGTAGTTTGTTCTGATGCTGGATGAGAATCACCAGTTGGGTTTCCTCCAACAGTTAAATTAAAGCTTTGTTTGAAAACGCACTTGGGCAGATTCACTAAACTGTTTTGCGAGCGGCACCTAACTACTGTCCACTTTCAATCCAGTTTAGCGAGGTGCTAAATGTGCTGAAATAGCTCTGCGTCCTGAGTATGTAAATTAAGTCATTGCCATTCTTTTCAGCACAACATGCTGGCTTTCTATGTAAATTAGACTTATTATGAATTATTTAGCCTTATTTACGAAGCTCAGCGCATTTTTTCGGTTTAAGTTTTGTCAATGGAAAGCAGTAGGTAAACAGTATTTATTTAGAAGAGATGTCTGTTTGCATTTTGATCATGGCAGCAGTAATGCATCAAATAGAAAAAAAAAAAAAAAAAAGGACAAAAGACGTATAACTGGCCAGATGCACGTGTGGTATTTTAAAAAGCCGATTCATATGTTTGGATCTCAGGAAGTCCAACCAAATGTAATTGCATCTGGTTATTCAAGCTACATCTAAACTTGTCAAGTATTTTTTTTTTATTATTATTTAAAATAAATAAATACAATACAATTAGAAAATACACTTTGTATAACACTTTTCAGACTCTTGCTAATTTAATCTGTCTACAAGCTTTGTCCAAAATTGTGTTATTTTTGTGAATTTTGCTGAAAATGGTCATGATTTTAGCATAGTGTAATTTCCATCGCATCTCAGATGATTTATTGTGTCTGATAACATTGTGATGATAATTAAAGTTACAGTATGGACATTTGGCAACAACTTCTTTGTCTTACTCAGTCTCTTTACATGTATCAGTTTATACTATACATCCAAAACAAATAATGAATTTTATTTAATTTGATTTACCTCCAATAACATTGTTGTCAACCTTTGCTAACCAATGACACTAACTTTTGAAAAATCATTACTAGTGACATTGGGGTGCAAATGACACCAATTAAATCAATCAATCAATCCACACTGTTTAGATTAGTGTTACATCGTTCAGTCATATTTCCATGTTCATCTTATTTCATACTATAAGATTGATAGTCTGAGTTAGCGTAAGACTAGTACAGTGAATAGGCATCCTTCTCTACAGTAAGAAATTCACAAATTTCTCCTCAGCCAATCACATGGCAGCAAGGCATTTAGGCATGTAGATATGTCAAGATTATCTGCTTAAGTTCAACCCGATCATCATAATGGGAAGAAAGTGATATGGTTGTTGGTGCCAGACGGATTGGTTGAAGTATTTCAGAAACTTCAGATCCACTGGGATTTTTACGCACCCATCTCAAGGGCTTACAGAGAATAGTTTGAAAAATAAAAAATATCCAGTGAGCAGCAGTTCTGTGGGAGAAAATGCCTTGTTGATGTCAGAGGTCAGAGGAGAATGGTCGGACTGGTTCGAGCCGATCTAAAGACAACAGCAGCTCAAATAACCACTTGTTACTTGTATAAAACCAGGGACATCGAAATGGAGGAAAAAGCATGTGCATAAAATTAACCAAAAACCAAAAAAATTGTGCAAGAGGCCTAGAATCCCTAGGAACGCCATGTGGAAGAGCATCTCTGAATGTGAAACATGTCAAACTTTTGAAACAAACCTAAGAACCTCAGAATACAGTTTGGACAATAAAAGATAGGGAAAAGGTTGCCTGGCCTGGTGAGTCTCAATTTCTGCTGTGACATACGAATGGTAGGGTAAGAGTTTTCTGTAAACAACATGAAAGCATGGATCTATCCTTTCTTGTATCAACAGTTCAGGATGGAGGTGGGTTAATGGAGAGAAGGATCTTGGCAAATTTGGGCCAATTAGTACCAATTGAGCATTGTTTAAATTCCACAGTCTACATGAGTATTGTTGCTAACCATGCCCATCCCTTTATGACCACAACATTGTTGTCTGCTTCCAGCAGGATAACATGCCATCTATCATCTCAAACTAGTTTCTTAAACATGACAATGAGTTTTCTACACTTTTGATTATTTCACGGTTTATACTGAATCATAATAGTTTTAAACATTCAGTAAGGTGGATTTTCATATATGAAGATTGAAAATCTGACTGTGGGATGAGGGTAAAAATAAAATAAATTCTCTCCGAGTTCCCTCCCACATCATTTCGTTTGTTTCAAATGGTTTTCCTTGATTAAAAGCTGTCCATTAATTTTACTGCTGCGAATTCCAGCCTAGCACGAAACCGTGTAACACTTTGTGCTCTAAAAACGAAAAAAGATAAAAAGTGAAAAGATATGAACTGCCTGAGGATGAAAAGATCACATGAAAAATGCAAAAGTAGCAAGAGATTGTCTAGCACGTATTTCATCCTGGATTAAAAGAGTGATTTGGGTAGATTGATATCATTTAAAAGATTTTCTGCATGCTGCAGAGAACCGGCAGCTGCAGTTTTAGATTCTCTGAAAGAGAACGAATGAGAGTCGGAAGGATTATTATGTCAGACACCCACAATGCTGTGCCAACTCAAGTGTTTAAGAGTCACATGGGTCATGATGAAATGAGAGCGCTCTGAAACTTCCTTGAACCCTGGACTGTATCCGCTTTATCTGTGAACTAAAGGACCAGGACCTCTCTTCGTCTTTAGCAGTTTGTCTACACCCCCGGGCTGCTCTTTGACCGTTACATCACTCATTTGTTGTCTTTTCTAAACACAATTTCTATTCTCTGTCCTCTTATCTGCAATATAGTCTAAAATTCTGCAGATTTTTGGAACTAGTTCAGGCACTTATTTTTTTTCATTGAAGGATTTAGGAAAGAAAACAAACAGCATTTATAAATCCTGTAGCCTAACGTTTTCAGCAGTGCATGCAATAAAAATACAGGTTAGACAGATTGCCCTCTGTCTTCATCCCTATGGTATTGAAACTTCAAAGCCAATATAGATTCACTTCATGAATTTTCCCTGAAGATACAGTAAATAAACAGATATCATAGCCTTCTGTGAGGAATGATATATGCAGTTCCCACACACTGGAAGCCTTCTTTCTGCTTGTATACTACACTATTTTTAAACTCCAGTCTGTTGATTCGGCCTCAAACTATATCAAGTGTGATTCACAACGTTTGGGATCAGAATAGCCTCCATCTTAATACATGACGCCTAAATAAATCCACCTCCTCGGATGTAATAAACAACTTCACACGGTTGTGACTAAAGAACATCCCTGTTGACAAGCAAGAACGTGGCGTCTTCTTCGGTACTGACCTCCAAATGAAGTAACGACAGCGCCTCACCTGGGAGCAATCAGACAGACTGTCGCTTAGCAACAGAGTAATAAATGAGAATAGTTGAATAAACGTTGCAGTCAAGGCCGGCGCTTTCTGTAGGTTTGCCAAATGAGGTTATTAAGTGTATAAAATAATTTATAAATATTACGCTTAGATTCAAATGAAATCTAATTAAATCCCCAGTGTTACAGTTGGTAACCCGTAGATAAGTTCTTCTCACAAAGAAATGACTCATGTTTCAGTTCAGAATCAATGAAAAGGATATATTATATTTTATATGAAAACAAAATGATGGGAATTTTTAGGACTACCAAGTTTACCAAAAAATAGGGATCATTCAGCATGCATGTTTTTATTATTATTATTATTATTATATTTTATTTTATTTGTTTTATTTTAGTACTGTCCAATATAAGATATGTAGTGTGTGTATATATATATGCAATATACATACATATATACATACAAACATGCATACACATATATATATATATATATATATATATATATATATATATATATACACACATATGTGACGCTGGACCACAAAGTCTTAAGTCGCTGGTGTATCTTTGTAGCAATAGCCAAAAATACACTGTTGTTGATTTTGTCTTTTATGCCAAAAATCCTTAGGACATTAAGTAAAGATCATGTTCCATGAAGATATTTAGAAAATTTCCTACTGTAAATATATCAAAACTTATTTTAAGAACTTCATTTGGACAATTTTAAAGGCAATTTTCTCTATATATTGATTTTTTTGCACATGGTCTTTATGATAAAAATACATGACAATGCCAGTGTTCTGATACAAAAATATCCATATTATAAATTTTTGATAATAATTAAATGACATAAAACAAGCTTTACCGTACACACTTTTATGTTTGATGGCATCACTGCTATGCATTAGGCAATTATGAGGACATTTTCCATGTTCACCTACTCCGCAAAACAACGTGTTTATTTCCCTCTTGGGTAAGCATGCATATTAACTTAACTTAACCATATTAGATGGATACACTTTGCGATTTGAGCTGACTCATGTAACATGGCAGGATGGGAACAAAAGGGCTGTGTCTTTGATCATTTAGGTGAGCTGTTTGCCTGAAGGAACACATCCTCCCTGTGTGCTGGAGAAGATGGTTCTCAGTTTCTGTTTATGTCATAGAGAACAGTACCTCCCGCAAGCCCAGACCCGGCCTGACCAAAGTCCCCTCAGTCCTCACCGAAGCAAAAACATGCCAATCTCACCGGGAACAGACAAGTTTAGATAGAGTGTCAGAGCAGGGACAGGCTGATTTGCCTTTCATACAATGTGTCAGCTTCCAAAATAATGATAGTCCTGGAGAAGTGGGCGAACGAGTCAACAGAAACGCAATCAGCTTGGATATCAGGATCAGTTCGAGGTCCATGCTGTCACTCTGTTGTGAAATTGCAGCCCTCCCATACAACGACCTCCTCTTGCTGACCCATTTGCTTGGAGACTGCTCTGCAATGCAACCCAACCACAATTGAATGCTGGCTAATAAGACACAAACCATTTCAAGAATCATCATTATTATCCACAAATCAAATTTGCTGTCTCTCCCGGCTGAAAATGTGAGACTCCTGCTTGATAAAACGCTCCAGACATCCACAAGGAGCGAACATTGTACCCAGGTTGGTGATTAGATGATGTGCAAACCTAATTGTGTTAAACGGCAAATTCTCAGTGGCTGTTTTCCTGTGAAAATTCTAAAAATAAACTAGGGAGGTGGTACTTTATAAGAAACTGCAGTATAATGTGTGCTTTAAAGGGATAGCTTATGCAAAAAAAAAAAGGCATTTTCTCGCCAGCATGTCAGTCCAAAACTGTTTGACAGCTGCAAAACACAAAATAAAAAACATTTTTGAAATAATGTTTTGTTTGCAAAACTGCATAGGGGACTGCATAAATGTGACTCTGGACCACAAAACCAGTCATAAACATCTTCGGTATTTTATATTTGTAGCAATAGCCAACAATAAATTGTATGGGTCAAAATTATCGATTTTTCTTTTATGCAAAAAATCATTAGGATATTAAGTAAAGATCATGTTCCATGAAGATATCTTGTAAATGTTCTACTGTAAATATATCAAAACTTAAGATTTCCATTGATGTATGGTTTGTTAGGATGGGAAAATATTTGGCCGAGATACAACTATTTGAATATCTGGAATCTGAGGGTGCAAAAAAAAAGTCAAAATATTGAGAAAATCACCTATAAAGTTGTCCAAATTAAGTCCTTAGCAATGCATATTAATAATTGATATGCAAGTATTCAGCTTTCATGTGATATATAAACCTCTAAAAGACCTTTGTGACAAGTCACAAATGGGCAAAAACAGTCAAATCATTCTTCAAAATGTCTTCTTTTGTCTTCTACTGAAGAAAGAAAGTCTTATAGGTTTGGTACAACATGTGGGTGAATAAATGATGACATAATTTTAATTTTTGTCCAACTGAAAGAACTAGTCTGACCTTTGCTGATGTGAGTAATTTAAATAAAACATTCACAGCAATTCAATCACTGAAGGTCTTGGTTTCATTGACTGCATGTAGACGTTCCTGTTCTTCATCTGCTTCATCCAGCTGTCTTTGGTGGGGTTCACTGTCTGCTTTCCCATTTGCAGTCGTAGCATCATGCCAATGTACATTTGCACTAAGTTGAACTTTATTCACTTGACTTTGTTGCATTGGAACTTGCCGGCTGTCATTGAAATTGAATGACTTCAGGTTGCTTTGTTGCCACAACTGAGTAGACTGAGAAGACTTTGACCCTGAAGAAATATCTGTCGTGATTCACACGTCCTCTACAGACTTTTACATCAGTGGAAAATATACCATCAGAAATGTATCTAGGATGCCTGCAACTCCTTGTGGTGAAATATATAATATAGCTGGAATGTTTAATGCAGTAATCCATCAAAATTAATAATTACAAACAAAATTATTTTTATCAGCTATTTAATATATACACTACCTCTTTCTTTCTATCACAGTATTACTGTGATATTACTGTGACTATTTTTTTTTTTACTGTATTTTTGATATAACAAATGCAGCCTTGGTGTATTGTATTTAAATAAAGCAAAATATTGTTTAATTGTGGGAATTATTTGTACTAGAAAAGATTGCTGCACTCAACGGAGTAAAGATTAAGAGCCAGATTTACTAAACAGGACAAATTAGCGTTAGAGCGCTATTACATAAAAGCACCGATTGGAGGGGGAAATTCTGTGGGTGATTTGCTAAAAATGCGTACATTACTGAACACAGATCATTTCCATAATGACCAGCACATTCTACCAAGAGCAGCGCAAATTACCACCTGCTTTAAGACATGCTTTTTTGGGTGTTAAATAACGGTGCAAATACCAGTGATTTGACGAGAGCAAACATTAGTAAATCCTGTAGTGTGATTCTTTTTAATACTCTCCTCACATAAATTTTGCGTCTGAAAAGGAAACTCCTACAAATGCATATTTAATATGGTCAGGCACAAAAATAACTGTGTCCGTGCCTTTTCAACGCTAACGCTTCACTGCATGGCTTTAGTAAATCGTGAAAGTAATATTTTAACGGCAAAAGACAGATTGCGCTGGTGCAAGCTGTTAGTAAATATGACCCTAAGGTGTTTTAGGTGCATAAAGTCAAAAAAGTCCATGCAAACAGAAGACTGCTGGCCGCACACTGAATTAAATCCAGATTGAAGAAAGCAAAAATATGTTTTAATATATAAACTACATAGTGCAAAAATGTACAGTGCAAGTGAATTAAAACTTGACTGACTAGCCAACTAGCAATAGGGCGGAAAAGGTCTTCATCCTAAAGGGTTAATGTTTACACCTGCTCACAGTGCCTTCTTTTGCATTAAACATATGCATTCTCCATATGCTGCTGATCTGTGGCAGAAGCATCAAAGAGTTCTAGAATTAAAGCCAGAGGTAATATTACTCCATGCAACTGGTGTGCATGACAAAAACAGATTGACTGCAATGCAGTTGTTTATGGCAGCACTCTCTCTCTCTCTCTCTCTCTCTCTCTCTCTCTCTCTCTCTCTGTCTTTTTCACTTTCACTGAAATCTGAGGCAACATCCTGAGGTTCATTTGCTGCTTTGTTGCACACAGTTACATATGTTTAGCTGTTATTAACTTCCATTGCCTAGTAGATCTGGTAAATGTGTACTGTTTATAGGCACAGTTTTTTGACTCTGTAAGTGGTCTTTGTGATCTTTGATCACAATGCATTGTTTAAAAAAGACATACTCTATCAGAGATTTTGAAGGATCCGGTATTAAGAGAGTAGGTTTAGCTTTAGCTTTAGCTTAGTTTTATCTAAACTCATATAGGCAGATCTTTGACTAAACGGCAAAAAATCCGCCTTCGAGACGAAGAGCAGTCTGACTGACATACATGACCGTGGACCACAAAACTAGTCATATTAGATTATACGTTTTCTGAAAGCTGAATACATAAGCTTTCCATTTATCTATGTTTTTTTGGCCGAGATACAACTATTTGAAAATCTGGAATCTGAGGGTGCAAAAAAATCTAAATAATGAAAAAATTCCCTTTAAAGTTGTCCAAATGAAGTTCTTAGCAAAGCATATTACTAACCAAAAATTAAGTTTTGATATATTTACAGTAGGAAATGTACAAAATATCTTCATGGAACACAATGTTTACTTAATATCCAAATTATTTTTGGCATAAAAAAAAAAATCTATAATTTTGGCTATTGCTACAAATATACCCGTGCTACTAGTGACCAATCACAGCTTGTTCTGAAAGTATATGGTAACACTTTATTTTAAGAACCAATTCTCACTATTAACTAGTATGCATATTACTAGCATATTGGCTGTTTATTATTATTTATAAAGCACATATTAATACCTTATTCTGCATGACCATATTTGAGATTAAAAAAAAAATAAAAATAAATGAGTCCCTATGCAAACTGAAAAATAAATAGACTTTTAAAATAAAGAGAAATGTAAGTGTAAAAGCTGTTTTAACTTAATGCTAACTTGACAAATGCATTTGATGATGCAAAAGTGTAAGCTTTATTTAAATGTATTATTGTGTAGTTACATTAACATTTTACACATTAATTAAACAAAATTTAATATATGTTTATTAGTAAATAAATATGCTAAATGTTTTTTTTATTGCATTGAAAATACAGTTTTATAATGTTAAATTTGACACAGAAATAATTATTTTTGATAGTTTTGATGCACGTAGTAGCAGGTAAACATATATATATATATATATATATATATATATATATATATATATATATATATATATATTTATATATATTTATTTATTTTTTATTTTTTTTCCTTTATGTCTGAATTATAAGATTCTGTGCATTTAGTGCACTTCAAAACCTTACACATTTTCCACTTTTTTTCAATGTTCTCTACAGCTGTTTTTATTTAATTTAATTTAGTTTTAAGGTCCAGTTCTCACTATTAATTATGACCATTGTCTCAATAAGTTGAATGAATGATGCATTTATATAGTTCTGTCTCTTATTGATAGTAAGTAATGTAGTTGATGTAGTAGTTATTTTAAGGTATGGGGTTGGATTAAGCAATCCTAGTCCTCTATAAATACTTATACAACATTATTAACATTATTAAACTTTATGAATTCCTCAAAAGCTCTTGAGAAAACATTGCCTAGTTTTGTGTGCAAAATCCATCAGACAGCCAGTGAACGGACTGTGGGTGTTCTTTGGCACAAGTTGCCGTTAATTAGCTAAGCTCACTGGATCATTATTTCCAATGCATTACTGCTACAACACCTGCAGTGATCCCCATCCGGCACATATAAAATACTGAGATATGAAATTCAAGTCAGTGCCTCTAAAGTCCTGACCTAAACTGTGATATATTATTGACAGGCCACAGAAGCATGTGTCAGCGTTCAAAACTCACAATCCCACTTAAGTTTTAATGTCTTCAGAAAGAGTCTTATAACACTCTTCTTCTGGTCGGAGGCGCCTCTTTTCCGAAGCCCCATTAGAGCAGTCATACAGATGGTGGGATGCACAAGTGCATCTGTTCATCTCCTCATATTGTTGTTCTGAAGAGCATAGCAGCGCTGGTCAGTAATTGGAGCAGGGAAAACGCCAGGAACTTCAGTCACTCCACCCTCAAGCATTGGATCAGTGCAGGGAGTCACTGCAGAACAGCAATGCCTGTTTCTCCTCTCCTAATTGCCGGCTGAGTGGAAGTGGTGCTGCGGTAGGATCTGGACTGCAGGCGAGATGGAGGCCAGTGAAGTAATTAGAAGCAGTTGGGCCTCCACAGACCTGGCAGATGAGCATCAGGCTGGAGAACTGCTGTGACAGAGGATGCGTTAGAGGAGGTGTTTTTTTTTTTCATGGTATTGCTAGGCAAGTCAGGTGAGGGATGGAAGAGGGGCCGGGACTCTGTGCTCTGTGGCGCGTGACCCATGTTTGAGGTTGAGCACACAGGGGCCAAGCACAGGCTAGTACTGACAGCATCATTAGTCAAGGAGAGGATACTGATTATTCATTGTTTTCGCTCTCTCTCTCTTTCTCTCTCTCTCTCACACACACACACTCTAAAAGATAAAGCTCAAAATGCTTCTGGTGTTGATAGGCAGAAAGACATGCCTTCATCAAATTAAACTAGAAGACCTTGCTTTAAAGGAGCAAGGGATGTTATGCTAAATTCCTCCAAATCTATTACAACAGGGATTCATCTACATCTTAGCTGGCCTCAGTGTAAATACATTTATTATATTTATTTTTTTGGGTGAAATATTGCTTTAAACCTCTGTATTACAGAAGCAATGTTAAATAAATAAATAAATAAAAACATACATGCATACAAAATACACACACGTTTGTTATATACTGTGTGTATATATATATATCTATATATCAGTGGGGATTTCTTTAAGACTGCAAGGGAAGCTCGGCTTCCCCTATAATGTCAAAAAAATTATGGTCAAACATGTACTATTGTGTTAACATTTTATTGATTAAAAATGCGTTAGAACACGTTCATCTCGAAGACGAGTCCGTTCAGAATCAGCTACATATAGCAGCTGACTCGATTTCCTTCTCATATATTCCCGTAGCGTCACAGTGTATTTCCCTGTTGAAGCCTAGCGTCCATTGACTTCAATGGGGCTGCTTTGAACAGTTTTTTTTCAGTGCTTCAAAACTAGACGGTCATTGGATAAATGCTGCGACTATGTCCCGCCCCCGGACGCTCAGCGTCTCTGGGGGTGAATGGAGGAGTGGGCAGGGCTGGACTCCGGGCTTCTGCGTGATGATTGGAGGGTTTGTCGAAAGACTGCATCTCCTTTTGATTGACAGCGATTGTGTCCTATAAGAAGTCGCTGATGCTGAAGCTATTCGAGCCAGTGTTGCCAACTTAGCGACTTTTCAGACCACCCTAGCGACCTTTTTCCCCAAAAGCGACTAGCGACAAATCTAGCGACTTCTTTGGCAAACCTTAGTGAGTCTCTGTGATCGCTGGTACTGCCGGAACGGCGCGAGGTCAGCGCGCACGCACCTCTTTCTCTGTTCAGTGAGCGGCTGAGAGGAGCAGCGCGTTCAGTTCAAATAGATATTATGTTGCTTCTCTAATTTTACATGCATCTAATTAATAGCCGAAACCACAGCACAGGAATTGTCTTATCTTGTGTGTAATATTTGATTTCATCAGACGACGGCTCGATTATAAATTTTGTGCAGACTAACTTCTTGGGAGGGAGAGCTGGTTATGTATTCTTAAAGGGCTGCGTTTCAGTGACTATTTCATATTTATCCCGTTGACTGACAACATAAACAGTAAAATATATAAAGGAAAACAGTTTTATTGAGAATTTGGCTACATCAAAATACAGTATGAGCACAGAGAGACAAACAAATGTAAAAGGCAATATGACACGATGACGTCATGGATATGCTAATTAGCGCATGACGTTATCTGGCGACATTTAGCGACTTTTCAAACTGGCTTTAGCTACTTTCCATCGAAAGAAGTTGGCAACACTGATTCGAGCTCAGTCCCATAGTGGACTTTGCAAGTGTAGTCAAAAGACAAACTGCTGCAACTATTTCTTGATATTTGCTTGGCGAAATTGCTGGCCAATTTTCATTATACATTTCACACAATTATACACCACATTCCTTGTTTCAGTTTAACCTAATTCCCACATTTCCTCCATCGAGTTGAATATGTTTTTTTTACATTGTTTGTTCATTCATACAGTAGGCCAGGCGGTGAACTAGCCAGCTAGAAAACTGCACACGATGGCAGAATTTACGTATAAATAAATGGACAATTTTTATGATGTAGGCCGAAAATGAGCTTCCCCTCCTTGAAAGACCAGCAGCCGCCACTGATATATATATATATATATATATATATATATATATATATATATATATATATATATATATATATATATACTATAAAGCATAATGTTTAAGCACATCTATCTAACATACAAATAATAAAAATAATGATACAAAAACTGTAATAATATCAGGGGTTTTTTTCTTTCTTTTTTTTAAATAGCCACAAAGATGTAGTGTGAAGGTTTTTTTTTTTTTTTTTTTTCAATGCATCTGTTCATTTTAACCCTTTATTGACATCATGTGCTTTCAAATACAAAATGCATTTGCTACCCTGATGCAACCTAGTGCAGTGGAGGGTTAAGAAATTCCCCATAACATACAAATAATTTATAGGACTCTGAATGTTTTATAATGAAGTTAACCCACTCCGGTGGGTAAAAAAAAAAAAAAAAAAAAAACATTGCTACTCTGAGGGCAGTTATCCAGTGCAAAAAAAAAAAAGGCATCTTCTACATGGTTCACCATGCCACAAGAACATTTTATAAATGACCATCAGGGCACAGTCTGTCCCTCCAAAAACGTGTTCCTTTAAATATTGATCAATTTATTTATTATATGAATACTTTTACTATAAGTATGTTACCCTGAAGAAACTTGGTGCAATGGTGAGTTAAACAAACTTTAAATAAGCCTAGATGATAAAGCAAAATAAATATTAATCAAAAGGTTTATTTATTTATTATAATGAAATTTATTGATTATATTATGCCTTGGTTTATGATAATGTTCTGAAATGCATCACTCCATCTCACTCACTTACCAACTGTCACGAATCTGGTTCGTGGCCTTCCGTCCGACTGCCACAAAAGGTCGCCTCTCCATCATATTGACTCTCACACCACACATCACATTGGACTGCATTTCCCATCATCCATTGCATTGACAACACACACAGCTGATTCCACTAATCACGCTCACACCTGAGAATTATCACACAATTACACACTCTACTTAAACCATGGACTTCCTGTTCCTCTCTGCCGAGTATTGTATTGCGTTTATCACTCCCCTAGTATTAGATGCCTTACAAAGCCATTCTGTGTTTTTCTGTTTAGTTCCAGTATTGTTCTGCATTTATAACTCCTAGTTTTAGCTGCGATACGGAACCCACTTTGTTGTCATAGTCTTGCCTTGTGTGTTTTTCTAGTGTTTTGATTCTTGCCCGTGTTTCCTAGATTTACCCTTTGCCTTACCGTTTGGACTCTGTTTGCACTTCTCTTGGACTACTGCTCGTATACCTGGATTATCTCTCTGCCTAGCCCTGTTGGATATTGTTCGCCGATCGTCGACTCTCGCTAGCCCCAGGATTGCTCTGTGTCTTGCCCGTACCATACCGGTTTGCCGTTGTTTGACCCTGCCTGTTTATTGACTATGTTTATAAATAAAGCTTGCACTTGGAACCGCATGTCTCACATCTTGTTCGCCCCGTTACACCAACATCCTAGAAGCCTATTTGAACCTCCTCCAATGCTATTACAGTTTTCAGTTCTTAAGACACATTTCCTGGACAATATGACACATTTCTTAGAACTATAACCACACAATCAAAACCACAAGACAACTGAAAAAACATCTCCAGGTTACGCATGTAACCATGGTTCCCGGAGGGAACATGACACTGCATCGAAACGCTTTGGGAACACTTTCAGCGTGACCACGCTCTGAATCACATGTGTAATCAGTCCAATTCATGGGAGAGGCGTCACGGACGGGGTGATGTAGCCACCAGGAAGTTTAAAAGCATGTGCAAATGAAGCAAATGCTCGCAGGGATGCCGGAACAATAGCACTGAGACGCACAGCGTCTCGTTCCCTCGGGGAATCGTGGTTACATACGTAACCTGGGATGTTCCCCGAGGGAATGAGAAGCTGCGTCGGAAATGCTTTGGGAACGACAGTGCCCTCACCACTGACAAATCCCTGCCTATTGTGGAACGGCACAGCTTAGGCAGAGAGGACTGATGAGCCAGGAGTGGTATTAAGGTCAAGGCTGTAGAACCTGACAAAGGTCAGAGGTGTGGACCATCCCGCAGCGTTACAAATATCGTGCATCGATAAACCAGATGAGAAGGCCTTGGAGGCTGCCATACCTCTAGTAGAATGAGCCCTGACCCCCAGAGGTGAGGGGAGATCAGAATACTCGTATGCAGTGGTAATAGCATGTACTATCCACCTGCTGAGGGTCTGCTTGTTAGCAGGAAGACCTTTCTTATAAGGACCGTAGCAAACAAACAGTTGGTCCGACTTTCTCCACAGGGCAGCTCTGTGGAAGTATGTGCCCAGTGCTCGCACTGGATACACACACTTAAGCTTTTCCTGGTCAGAATCCCGAAAGGGAAGGGGACAGAATGCCTGAAGAATAACTGGCCGTGGAACAACTGAGGGCACCTTCGGGACATATCCCGGCCTGGGGTACAGAAATGCTCTCGCCATACCAGGCCTGCAGATTACCGACTCTCTTCAAGGAAGCGATGGCTAAAAGAAACACAGTCTTGACTGTAAGAAATCTGAAAGGAACCTCTTCCAGGGGTTCAAAGGGAGCTTTAGAAAGGGCCTCTAGAACCACAGCCAAATCCCAAGTAGGCATCCTTGGGCGTACCGGAGGCCGCAGCCTCCTGGTACCCTGGAGAAATGGTGTTACTAACGGGTTCCTCCTTAGAGACTGCTCGCCCACAGGGGCGTGGTGAGCAGCAATAGCAGCCATGTAAACATTCAAAGTGGAGGAGGATAACCCTGAGGCAAATCTGTCTTGCAGAAATTCCAACAGTGGCCCAATAGGGCAAACGTCTGGGTCCAGCTGATGGCTGTGACACCAGGACGTGAACAGTTGCCATTTAGCAGTGTATGATTTTCTCATAGAGGGATCTCTGGACCCAGTGGAGCTGGATGAGTCAGAGAGAACCAGAGGGGACATTGTGAGGTCTCTCGAGACACAAACAAGTCCACCTAGGCTCGACCAAAGTTCCTCCAAATCTGCTCTATCACCTCGGTGTAGAGCATCCATTCCCTGGGCCTCAGCCCCTGTCTCGACAGGATATCTGCTCCCTGACTGAGGTACCCAGGGATGTTCACTGCC
The DNA here is from genome assembly GCF_936440315.1 of Barbus barbus. Classification (NCBI taxonomy): domain Eukaryota; kingdom Metazoa; phylum Chordata; class Actinopteri; order Cypriniformes; family Cyprinidae; genus Barbus; species Barbus barbus. Next base: position 20,017,048 of record NC_136759.1, on the reverse strand, counting down.
CTCAGCGAGAGCAGTTTCCCCTGGGCCCAGAGAAGGATCTGGCGCGCCAGCCTGTACAGGGGAGAGCCTGTACCTGCCTGTCTTCCCCCCCACAACCCGCATATTTTGCATGTAACCCTTAGGTAACACACCTGATTCAGATCATCTGCTTGTTAGAAGTAAGCTCCGTGCATTAACTGTGTTCCGATTGACATGATGCCTACACAGTGTTCATTGCTCCCTACTCCCTGAGCAGGAGAAATCCGTTGGTTTACTTCACTTCGGAAAATTCATTCTTAGATTTGCACTGTGCAACGTCTTCACACACAAACGAGTGTAACATAATATACCTCTGTAAATATATACAATTTAAATTCACGTCTCGCACACTTCAATGCACTTTGAATGTAACATATACGTTCGCTTCAAATCGGAATCGTGGTGGAATATCCTGTGATGTCCACTTCGCAGGGCACTTACATTCGAATAGAACAAATGTCTCAAGATGTAGTGCCTAGTAGACCAGGACACACACACAAAATAATTTCAAGACAGCATATTCCTTAGCAGGAGTTAAGACTTCCACTCCCAGCATCTGCATTTGACTGGTTGGCCGATTTCCTGCCCTAAATCTCCTTATCTCAGGAGACCTCTAAAGCCAGGATAAATTTGAGGGAATATCTGAAATGTATTTAGAACATAACTTTCAATGTTGTTCCTGACCGGTTTACCATAAATAAAAGTCGCATAATCAACAGTATAAAGCATGTGGCATCTGGAAAGGCTCCAGCACAGACCCTCACTGATATCACCTGATCGTTTAACGCAGTAATTCAATGATGGTATCAACAAAGATGATGGTTTTACAATAGACGTCCGAGCTAAGAAAATCACCAGATCTCCATCCGGAGTGACATTCCCATGACCTCCCATTTCTCCCCAGCAGAGAAACGCGCCTTTTCTTCTTATTGGCAGAACAAAGAAGATTGGACATTTATAAGTGTTCCCAAAAGGACAAATAACAACCGCTGCTGCTATTAAAGCAATATACTCAAAAGCAATATATACAATATATTTACAATATATATTCGGGTTGTATTTTATGAAATTAAATTAAGCTTGCTGTGTTATTGGAATCTATGTTATTGTTGTAATCTCTTGATGTCTAATTTTTGCCGATCATTATTGTTTATTTTCACATGCTTGGTGTAATTATTTAGAATTTAGGATTGTTTAATCTATGCCTTAACCGCGTAATAGATAAAATTGATATGTACTTTGGGTATGCAAAATACTTGGTGTTTGATATTGAATGAAAGCTAGTTGCATCAGCAATAATTTGGTGTGAATGAAAGTTGACTTTTCTTTTCGTAATGTATGATTAAAACACTTTAGGAATCTGCTAGGATATGTTCTTCATTTTATGAAATAACTCCGCAAAGGATTTACGGACGGAAAACTGAGCCATGCGGGGCGGGGCTCCGCCCTACAGAAACACTTCTGATTGGATCAAACAGAAAAAGGGGCTGACTGAAATCAGCCCAATAAATACAGACACCCAACTTCGGGTTGCTTGTTGCTTGCTTGCGCGCTGTTTGAAACTTTGGCTCCTCATCTGATCGCGATGTTAACCCTCTAAGCGTCATAGTCGCAAAATTGCAACAAGACGTCATACTTCATGAAATAGGCTGTAGTTCCTAATATGGTGTAATATCTCATTTATATTCCCTTCCACTAGATGGCAGACATGTAGTACTTCGATTCTAGACCAAAATTGTTCGAGGAAATAGCAGAGCAAGTGAGCTATCGTGTCATTGATGCGGAAGCAGTTCAGTTCATAGCGTCTGAGTAAATTGTGAGATTTGTGAGAGAAAATTGCCAAATGGCTAATAAAAAGTTTTACCGTGAGGATGTGTTGCAAATGTTATTCGCCGATTCTGACTCTGAAGGGGAATATTTGCCTTTTGGAAATGACGATCGGCCGTCTAATGATTGCGCTTCTCCCGGTACATCTTTTCCGCGCAATGGTGCCGCCGCGCAAGGTGCAGTCAGTTTGGGGTAGGTCTGTGCACTGTGCCATGCAATGAGAGGTACTATACTTTCAAGAACTACAGGTCCTTCTCAAAAAATTAGCATATTGTGATAAAGTTCATTAATTTCTGTAATGTACTGATAAACATTAGACTTTCATATATTTTAGATTCATTACAACACAACTGAAGTAGTTCAAGCCTTTTATTGTTTTAATATTGATGATTTTGGCATACAGCTCACGAAAACCCAAAATTCTCAAAAAATTAGCATATCATGAAAAGGTTCTCTAAACGAGCTATTAACCTAATCATCTGAATCAACTAATTAACTCTAAACACCTGCAAAAGATTCCTGAGGCTTTTAAAAACTCCCAGCCTGGTTCATTACTCAAAACCGCAATCATGGGTAAGACTGCCGACCTGACTGCTGTCCAGAAGGCCATCATTGACACCCTCAAGCAAGAGGGTAAGACACAGAAAGACATTTCTGAACGAATAGGCTGTTCCCAGAGTGCTGTATCAAGGCACCTCAGTGGGAAGTCTGTGGGAAGGAAAAAGTGTGGCAGAAAACGCAGCACAACGAGAAGAGGTGACCGGACCCTGAGGAAGATTGTGGAGAAAGACCGATTCCAGACCTTGGGGGACCTGCGGAAGCAGTGGACTGAGTCTGGAGTAGAAACATCCAGAGCCACCGTGTACAGGCGTGTGCAGGAAATGGGCTACAGGTGCCGCATTCCCCAGGTCAAGCCACTTTTGAACCAGAAACAGCGGCAGAAGCGCCTGACCTGGGCTACAGAGAAGCAGCACTGGACTGTTGCTCAGTGGTCCAAAGTACTTTTTTTGGATGAAAGCAAATTTTGCATGTCATTCGGAAATCAAGGTGCCAGAGTCTGGAGGAAGACTGGGGAGAGGGAAATGCCAAAATGCCTGAAGTCCAGTGTCAAGTACCCACAGTCAGTGATGGTCTGGGGTGCCATGTCAGCTGCTGGTGTTGGTCCACTGTGTTTTATCAAGGGCAGGGTCAATGCAGCTAGCTATCAGGAGATTTTGGAGCACTTCATGCTTCCATCTGCTGAAAAGCTTTATGGAGATGAAGATTTCATTTTTCAGCACGACCTGGCACCTGCTCACAGTGCCAAAACCACTGGTAAATGGTTTACTGACCATGGTATTACTGTGCTCAATTGGCCTGCCAACTCTCCTGACCTGAACCCCATAGAGAATCTGTGGGATATTGTGAAGAGAAAGTTGAGAGACGCAAGACCCAACACTCTGGATGAGCTTAAGGCCGCTATCGAAGCATCCTGGGCCTCCATAACACCTCAGCAGTGCCACAGGCTGATTGCCTCCATGCCACGCCGCATTGAAGCAGTCATTTCTGCAAAAGGATTCCCGACCAAGTATTGAGTGCATAAATGAACATAATGGCCATTCTTTTATTGGTCGGATGAAATATGCAAATTTTTTGAGATAGGAATTTTGGGTTTTCATGAGCTTTATGCCAAAATCATCAATATTAAAACAATAAAAGGCTTGAACTACTTCAGTTGTGTTGTAATGAATCTAAAATATATGAAAGTCTAATGTTTATCAGTACATTACAGAAAATAATTAACTTTATCACAATATGCTAATTTTTTGAGAAGGACCTGTATAAACTGTCACATAGATACCTGATTGGGCAGATAGCTGGTCAACTGATCAAAAAATAGGCACATGTATTTTACTATGGCACAGTAATATAGTAATAATGTACTGCTTTCTCCTGTTTTACTGTTGATTTCCTTTTTTCCTGATCATTTGGAATGAGGAGAAAAAGACAAAAAAAAAATCAAACATCAATTCAATATCTACTATTTCCTGAATATTATGAAATTCAAGAGGGCCCACCCCTGATGATGTCATAAAATGCAAATAGATGAGTATATTTACACCCCACATAAACTTTTGGTCATGCCCAACATTTTTCTAATTTACAGTAGATCTCTATCTTTAAGCCCTTTCAAGCCACAAGCTTTTGAAATCTTGGTGTCAAAATCCAGCATTTTTTTTCAAAAAACCCTGGCGCCTAAAGGGTTAAGCGCTCTTAGCCATACATCATCTGGCGAGGATCCACACATGCCTTCAAAGTTCTGACCAAAGAAACTTTAACACCTGAGGCCGAAAGAACTCTAAACAGACTTCCCAAGAGCGTCATCAGGTCACAGAGAAACCAACCAATTGCAAGAGGGCATCCCCAGTGACATCACGCAATGACGACTTCAGCAGCCAATCCGCACCCGGGGTTCCCTCAACCAGGAAAGGAACGAAACAACTCAGAGTAAGTAATCAAATAATTCTCCATAATTCTGCTGGAAACTGGTTGCATTCATCTTTAAGAGTAAAGATAGTAAGGTTCCTTGCTTGTGACTCCCTCAGGTTGAAGTTGGAGCATTCGTGAAAACGAGCATTAGAACCTCAAACTCTCTTCAAATCAAAACAATTCCAAACAATTTGAGGAGTGGAATTGAGAACTTCTGTCTTAGGGGGGCCATAGCACACAAGCAGTTGTGCCACCCTTCTCCACAGGGCAGCTCTGTGGACATATTTGCTCTGTGCTCGGACCGGACATATACAATTAACACCCTGGGGTCTGAGGGTGTATTTGGGGGCCTGGAGAAGTTTTGATATTTATATAAGCAACTGAAAAAAGCATAAATGTAAATGGCTAAAGTCTAATAACACTGTAAACAGCAAAAACTGGGCTACAATAATATGTTAGCAACATTTATGTACATGATTGTGTTTTTGAGAAAGCAACGTTTATGCGTGGTTAGTGAAAAACTAAAATTTTGAAGTCACTGAAATAAGACAAAACACATACAGAACATTTGTTTACAAGACTTTTGAGAACCGGATCTTGTAGCCTAGAGTTTTTGCTTCAAAATTATGTGAAAATCAGCTTATTTAATTGCTCACAGAAAACAATATATTGATTTACATTTTTAAAGAGATGTTTTGTGATCGAAAGCCTATATGCGAGGGAGTGGCTATGGCCTTGAATATTAAGTGATTTTCACCTGAGAGACAAAGGGCCCTCCCCTAATGGCTCCATAATGGCCCATCAGTGTGACTGTGAGTTTGAGGCAGGTAAGAGAGAATGTGAGGAGATTTAAAAAAATATATATTTTTTTTTATTTTAATTTTATTTACAACACAGTATAATCAAATCATACACAATGAAGGTCATAGTGAATCCGTGTATCATTCGTCCTTTCCATTTTCAATTGATAAATGAAAATCAAAAAATTAAAATCTGATTGTTTTTTTTGTTATTTGATTTTGAATCAGAAACGAAAAATGAAAATTGTCTTGTATTTCATATTTTAAAATTTCGTTTTGCATCAAAAATACAAAATTGAAAAGGGTCCACACAACAGAATCTGTTTTAATGCAATATGTCTGTAAAAATTTCCATAAACTGGTTTTCCCATTAAACACAGTGTATCTATACTGTATCTAATTTGCATATTAATGTGTTGCTGTTGGGACAGCATGTTGAAAAAAGAATTGTCATAATGGGAGTAATAATTGGCCAGATGTTCATAACAATATATAATATTTCATAAGAAAATGTGTATATATATATATATAATTTATTTTTCTATTCAATTGTTATGTCTCCCAAAATGCAGACATGCAATGAAAAATTTCCAGTTTATGGAAATTTTTACAGACATATTGCATAAAACAAAATGGTATATCAAATCATTTTGTTATATATTTTATAACATAGTTGAGAATCATCCTTAAAGTTTAGAAGAAAAAAAATCCTGAAACCGCGTTCAAAAACTCGCGTTCTTGGTGACTCCAAAGCGCGTCAAGAACGCGCGTTTCATAGGAAATCACACGTAGAAGACGCGCGTTTTGATACACAAAACTTCTGACGCTTCTTTCCGAGCAGTCTACGATATTCATCTGCGTCAGTGTGCAGGAAATTTCAGCGTGTGTCATACCGGTTTTGAACAACTCCATGATTAATGTGGAGTGTGGCTCCAGCGCTGCCATAGTGTCGCTAACTTTTTTTCTTTTTTTCAAGCTTTATTAACAATTATAGTGTAATACAATAACAGAAAAACTGCCAGGGGGTACACAAGCCCGCCTATTTGCTCGCAGAAAAATTTCCAGGTGACGCACAACCCAGCAATTAAATATTAAAAACAGATTATGTTGTGTGGACCCTTTTCAATTTTGTATTTTTGATCCAAAACTAAATTTTTAAATATGAAATACAAGACAATTTTCATTTTTCGTTTCTGATTCAAAATCAAATAACAAAAAAAACAATCAGATTTTCATTTTTTGGTTTTCATTTATCAATTGAAAATGGAAAGGACGAATGATACACGGATTATTTGAATCATTCTTACAACAGATTCTGTTCAACAAGTGAAACAAGTAAGTCATACCTGATATTTACGTGTTATTTAAGTGTTTCTGCTTCTTTCCATGCATTCATGAAGACAAAAACATAACCCGTACAGCGCTCTCAGAGGAAAACAGACTTGGAAGAGTCTTGGAAGAGACTGAAAGTCAGCAGGGTTCATTGTGGTGCAGGTATCTGTTTTAATAAAATACAAAAAAAAAAATTGTGAGCATGTTAATATCAGGAGCATCTGTGTATATATATATATATATATATATATATATATATATATGTTTTGTAGCCATAGACTCTTGTTTGTGTGGATTAACTGTGTCCCGTTTTATTTATTCTATTCGTAAACAATGACACGTGCAAACAAAGAGTGTTCAGTGCGCCCGGCGTCCTGGTGCGGGTTAACAGGTTTTAATTAATGCAAAAAAGAAACATTACTTACTCATCAGATTGATCTTCTCTTGTGGATGAAATATTGTTATTTTGAGGGAAATCCAGCCTTTACTCAGGGCGTCTTCTTCCAGAAACAAACAGTAGCCGCGATGGGCGATCTCTTCACTCTTTGTTTATGTTTGGCGTCTCCATGTGCGCGTAGCTCACGTGGTTATTTACATATGAACGGTGCGTGCCGCAAGGGGGCGGGATCGCATTAGAAATAATGAGTTAGATGGGAAAGACTGAACATCATGTCGGTTTCATACAGATTACTTCATCACAGAATATTTGTTTTCGATATGACTTACTTCATTTAAAAGGAGACACTTCAAGCTTTCTATAGATATAACTCTCATGTCTCTGTGTTGAGTATTTGCTGAGTTACTCTTCATTTTAGTGATGTGTTTCCAAATGCAGTTTGCGGAGACGGAGAAGACAGAGAGCACACCCTGTTTGATTTCTTTATTTTATAAAATTACAAAGTTGTGTTGTTATTATGAGTGTATACAAACAAAAGTAGATGCTTTATATATTCGATTGATGTATTACTCTTATCAGTACAATAAAAACTCACAGAGTAATTTAAGTTCTTTTTGGGGCTTTCAAAAAAATGCACCAAAACGTGCCGACGCATTTGTCGACCCCAGAGGGTTAAGCTTCTGCTGGTCAGTCTCCTGGAAGGGAGGAGGACAGAAAGCCTGCAGTACGACAGGCTGGGGTGTAGAAGAGGGGACCTTAGGGACATAACCCGCTCGAGGGTAGAGAAATGCTTTGGCCATGCCGGGCTCAAAGTTTTAAATAGGAAGGGGCCACAGAGATATGTGAAGATATATATCTCTCTCAACTCTCTTGAGAGAAGAAATCGCCAGAAGTAAGGTAGTCTTAATAGTGAGATGGTGATCCGAAATCTCCTCAATAGGCTTAAAGGAGGCCTACAGAGAGCCTCTAACACCACACCAGGTCCGGAAACATGTAACCAGGGGGTTCTTGCCCACTGACTGGCCACCGAGAGGGGCATGGTAGGTCACAATGGCCGCCACGTAGACCTTCAATGTGGAGTGGGTCAACCCTGTGGATAAACGGACCTGCAGGAACTCCAGCAATGTACCAACTAGGCAGTTAAATGGGTCGAGCTGGTGGTCTCTGCACCATGAATGAAAACCTTCTACTTCAGGGAGTACTGGACGATGGTCTCAACAACCTTGGTTGAGAGTTTGGAAGCTATGAGCTGTGCCCCCTCAGAAGCCACACCCACAGCTCCGGGCGAGGGTGGATGATAGTGCCCCCCACCTGTTAGAGGAGATCCCTCCTGACGGGAATCTCTCATGGAGAGCCGTCGAGAAGGGAAAATCAGGTCCGAGAACCATACTTGGCCCAGCCAGAATGGGGCTACTTGCAATAGAGGGACCCCATCCCGGCGCACTCTCTCTAGAACTCCCGGGAGCAGAGTGATTGTTGGAAAGGCATACAGACAAAAGCCTCAGCCACATCTGTTCCATAGCATCCACCCCCAGTAGAGCTGGATGAGTCAGAGAGAACCAAAGGGGACAGTGGGATGTCTCCTGAGTCTCAAACAGGTCCACCTGAGCCTGGCCAAACACACTCCATATCTGCTTCACCACCTCGAGGTGAAGCCTCCATTCCCCGGGCCTCTGCCCCTGCTTCGACAGGATGTCTGCTCCCATATTGAGATGCCCAGACCACAGCGAGAGGAGTTTGCACTGGGACCACACAAGGATCTGGTGCGCCAGCTTGTACAAGGGGCGCGAATGCAGACATCCCTGGTGGTTGATGTAAGAGACCACCGCTGTGTTGTCGGTGCACACCAACACATGGCGATCTCTTAGGTCCGGGAGGAAGTGTTTCAGTGCTCGAAACACGGCCAGCATCTCCAGGCATTTGATGTGCCACGTGAGATGGCGACCACTCCACAGACAGTGGACAGGGTGGCCATTCATGACAGCACCCCAACCAGTGATGGACACGCCCGTCACTAGAGTTACGCAGCGACAAGGAGTTCCCAAGCACCAGGCCCTGAGACAAGAACCAAGCTTTCCTCCACATGTCTAAGGTATGTAGGCATCACCACGTGACCATGATCATGCGGAGCGGGTTTCCACTTGGGGAGAACTCCTTAGTCTTGAGCCACCACTGTAGGGGTTCAGCAGGCCAAAATATATCACGTTGGACGCAGCTACCAGTCTCTGGAACTGCTTTACAGTGAGTGAGCGGCCTCCTCTTACTCTCACGACTGCCGTGAGGATCGACTCGATCAGAGCAGGAGACAGATGTCCCTGGATCATGGTCGAATCCCACATCATGCCCAGATAAGTGGTTCTCTGTAGTGAAGAAAGCACACTTTTCTTGGCATTTAGTCATTTAGTCATTTAGCAGACGCTTTTATCCAAAGCGACTTACAAATGAGGAAAACAGAAGCAATCAATTGTAGTATTAAAACAACTAAAAATAGATCCAAAACTAAAAGCTAAAACTTGATAAATACTACATATACACACTTTAAAAATAAATTAAATAAAAATGACAAATGCATACAACAAAATTTCAAAACAACATTTAAATGAAAAAAAAAATAAAATAAAATAAAGCTAAAAACAATTAAAAATATTAAAGAACAAAAGGTATAAGAGTATAATAATTATTCTAACAACACTAAGTGACCGTGAAAGTGAAAGCACTTTTTCGCCGCCCGAAAGCAAACCTCAGGAACTTGAAGTACCGGCTGTAGAACCCGGACTCTCTGTCATGAGGAGGGACCACCTCGATGGCCTCCTTCCTCGAGAGTGTTTAATTCCTGTTCCAATACTAGAGCCTGCTCGCGACCCACCTGTCACAGACTTGAGGCGGAAACAAAGATGCAGGTGAGTATTTATTTAAACAGTCAGATGACACAAACACAACACAGTCTCTCGGATGGGATGGTGGTGCAGGGACCAGATGGACAGCTTGCAGGTGAAGAGTGGCGAGGGTGAATCCAGTGCTGGTGATGATCCGGGTGAGACGAAGACCACGAAGACTCTTGACAGAACTCAGACACGAACAGGTAATCGACGGCACACGATGAACACACACTGAGAAACACATCCAAACGATCTGACAAGAGAGAGGAGAATGCAGTGAGGTTTTAAAGATGAGTGAATTGGCAGCAGCTGGTGCGGGGAATGAGATCAGCTGGTGCGCTGATCACGGAGCGAGGGGACCCGCCCACTCGCACACAATACACAGACACAGACAACAATACACGAGACATGAAGAAGGCAGTAGATTCATATACCGTGACACCACCAGCGTGGAAATGACCCCATTGAAACGCGGCGATGCACCAAACTGAATGTGATAACCTCTTTCTAAAGTGTGCAGGACCCATTGAGATACATTTGGCAGAAGTTTCCATGCTGCCAAATAGTCTACTAAGGCCCTGTCCCAAATGGAACACTTCATGTGCACTTGTGGTCTTACGGACTTACAATTGCGCATGTCCTTTAAGTCCACGAGACCGTAGGGTGTCCCAATTCTCATTTTAGCGTTCAGAAGGGTGCTTGCGAGCTTAGTGCTTTGCACATAGTGCTATGTGCCCTTGATCCGCACTTCATCTGAGCCTGCACTGGGGCGAGCTCCACAGCATACTTCTACCCAACAGTCAATGTGGCACTATATCATGAAAGTGCGGACCCAGAGAGAGACAGCGAGGGTTTAGGGTGCGATTTGGGACAGGGCCTAAGGGAATCAGTCTCTCAAGACTGGCCTCTGGTGTACTTAGAGCTGCTAGCCTGGGGCACTGATGCGGAGGCCCGGCAGGGAACAGCCCTAGATACCGCCTCTCAGCCCCGCTACGCTTCCGGGTGGAAGAAACTGAGAGAAGCGCTAGCTGGAGACCTCCTTAGTGTTGCGGAGAGACAAATCAGCGGTTCTACACAGTTTGATGATGTCACCCGATTTAATCTCCTCACCTTCATCTAGCTCTTATAGCAGGTTGGCTTGGTACACCTGTAACACCGCCATGGTGTGCAGACACGCATCAGCCTGACCTGCCACCGTGTACCCCTTGCCCACCAAGCTGGATGCAGTTTGCAGCGGCTAGGAGGACAATGCCGGAGCCTTCAAGGATGATGCCACACCAGGGGACAGATATGTCTGTTCTACCCAGGGCATCGCCCAATAGCCATGATAACTAACCCCTGCCACGTTAGAATAGTGTCTGGAAGTGGGATTAAACAGCCGTGATGAAAAGGGTCTAGCCCACGACCTCAATAGCTTGGTGTGGAGGTCGGGGAAGAACAGCAGGCTCCGGCATGGAGGTGGCAGCTTGCTCCACATAAAGCATTCGTTGAGCTTGCTCTTCTGCGGTTCAGCCTGTTTCTCGGCAGGCCAGTCGATGCTTAGCTTGGTCACAGCACGAGTAACCACCTCCAGCAACTCCTCATACTGAGGCGATTGAGGGGGCGAATCCTCATCTATGCCCTCCACATCAACCTCCTCGGAGGAAGATAGATGGACCGTTGAACCCTCTTCCCGGGGGGAAGAAAACGCAGAGCGGGCTTCTGATCCCAGAGAGCGGGCGCTGGATCTGGTGGGTGAGGAAGGAGATAGGGACTCACCTGTCAGATACATCTGCGAACCCCACGATTGCAGCTCAGAAGCGGAACCGCAGAAGCGGGGCTAGCACCATGAGAAATGCTGGCGAGGGCTCCCTCCTCAAAGAGCGTATGCAGCGACAACCACTCACAGTGTGGGCAGTTGGCTCCCTCGAGAGCCGACTCCACGTGCTTCGCTCCCAAGCAGACAACACACAAGACTGCGTGTATCCCCGCTCGTGATGTAGCGTGGTGATGTGAGACAGCCTATAACATTGCCCGCTGTCACCCTTATGTTTTGTCTTATCATCTACGTTTGCCATGTTATAGATGTGATCAAATAACACTAAATAGAACTCACAAAATGAATAGTGGACTGACACACACACAGAGCGCTTGCTGAATTACAGAAAGCTGACGCCAGTTCCAGTTTCTGAAGGCGTTTCGACGCAGCTTGAGTTCTTGAAGGGAAACGTTGCTGTAGATGCTGTACTGTGTGTGTATATATATATATATATATATATATATATATATATATATATATATATATATATATATATATGTATGAGAGTGTGTGTGTGTGCGTATACATTATCTCACAGCATTGAGTACACCCCTCACATTTTTGTAAATATTTTATTATATCTTTTCATGTGACAACACTGAAGAAATGACACTTTGCTACAATGTAAAGTAGTGAGTTTAAAGCTTGTATAACAGTGTAAATTTGCTGTCCCCTCAAAATAACTCAACACACAGACATTAATGTCTAATCCACTGGCAACAAAAGTGAGTACACCCCTAAGTGAAAATGTCCAAATTGGGCCTAAACTGTCAATATTTTGTGTGGCAACCATTATTTTCAAGCACTGCCTTAACCCTCTTGGGCATGGAGTTCACCAGAGCTTCACAGGTTGGCACTGGAGTCCTCTTCCACTTCCATGGCGACATCACGGAGCTGGTGGATGTTAGAGACCTTGCACTCCTCCACCTTCCATTTGAGGATGCCCCACAGATGCTGAATAGGGTTTAGGTCTGGAGACATGCTTGGCCAGTCCATCACCTTTACCCTCAGCTTCTTTAGCAAGGCAGTGGTAATCTTGTAGGTGTGTTTGGGGTCATTATCATGTTGGAATACTGCCGAGGGGATCGTGCTCTGCTTCAGTATGTCACAGTACAATGTTGGCATTCATGGTTCCCTCAATGAACTGTAGCTTGACTGTAGGCAATACACACTTGTTTTCGTACTCCTCACCTGGTTGCCGCCACACACACTTGACAACATCTGAACCAAATAAGTTTATCTTGGTCTCATCACACCACAGGACATGGTTCCAGTAATCTTCAGCAAACTGTTTGCGGGCTTTCTTGTGCATCATCTTTAGAAGAGGCTTCCTTCTGGGACGACAGCCATGCAGACCAATTTGATGCAGTGTGTGGCGTATGGTCTGAGCACTGACATGCTGACCCCCCCCACCCCTTCGAACTCTGCAGCAATGCTGGCAGCACTCATACGTCTAATTCCCAAACACAACCTCTGGATATAACGCTGAGAATGTGCACTCAACTTACTTGGTCGACCATGGCGAGGCCTGTTCTGAGTGGAACCTGTCCTGTTAAACCGCTGTATGGTCTTGGCCACCGTGCTGCAGCTCAGTTTCTGGGTCTTGACAGTCTTCTTATAGCATACACTACCTTTATGTAGAGCAACAATTCTTTTTTTCAGATCCTCAGAGAGTTCTTTGCCATGAGGTGCCATGTTGAACTTCCAGTGACCAGTATGAGAATTTGAGAGCGATAAAACCAAATTTAACTCACCTTCTCCCCATTCACACCTGAGACCTTGCAACACTAACGAGTCACAAAATGGCTAATTGGGCCAAATTTGGACATTTTCACTTAGGGGTGTACTCAATTTGTGGCCAGTGGTTTAGACATTAATGGCTGTGTGTTGAGTTATTTTGAGGGGACAGTAAATTTACACTGTTATACAAGCTGTACACTCACTACTTTACATTGTAGCAAATTGTCATTTCTTCAGTGTTGTCAAATGAAAAGATATAATAAAATATTTACAAAAATGTGAGGGATGTACTCACTTCTGTGAGATACTGTATCTATCTATTTATCTGTCTATATATATATATTAGGGGTGGCACGGTTCGCGGAAAAAAACCGAACCGCACGGTTCTCCACACACGGTTCGGCACGCGCTAGGACCGCGGTTCAACTGAATTCTGACAACGCATGTGGTTTGTTATAAATAACACGTAAAACAAATAGGGTTCGGCTAATGTATGTTTCTGTTAATGGATGCGCATTCTGGCTTCCCAGTAGATTATAACAACAGCGATGAGAAAGGAAAAAAAATAAGTGGACAAATCATTCACTCTTGTTCAATGCGAGTGCCATATGCTGGAATATGAGCATTTATTCCGTCATCACCCGGGTGCTGATAGCGCGCGCACAGGTGAGACCTGAACAGCACACGTTGATATCGGTGTTTAGACTAAAGTCATGTAAGCTTTGCCAGCTCAAATATTTAAGAGCCAGAGGACGCGAGCTCGCGCGCGCAGTGAGAAGATTTGTGCGTGCGCTCATCAGAAGCGCACAAACCTGCGCCTCAGAACGCGCGCAAATATGAAGCTCTCTCTGAAGTATTGTGTTTTAATGGATAAATTCACACAAAATTCTGTCAAAATGCCCGTCTTGGTAAGTATCCTATAGCAGACATAGCCGGCTGGGCGTACAGTATCAGTGCTTTCTCTTAAAGTGACAGTTAATATTAAATAAACAGCAACAACAAAGAAATCACTCACTGCTCTTGATTGAATCGCTTTTGTAACTTTAATAAAGAGTAATCTTTAATTTATACAGTCAAATATGCAATGCTGTTTTACCTTTGATTACTTTAATCGTACTTCAATTTCTGTACCTAAAAACCCCCTGAAAATCACTGATTATTTTATTTGTATCTTTACTCTATTGTATTTTTATTTGTGCTGTTGCTTGTAGTTAAAGGTCTGCTTTTATTTGTGTACACTCACAATGAAAACAAAACAGATTTTATATATATAACATGTAATAATATTTAGCATTTTCACATCAAAATAAAAGAAACTGAGCAAAGTAGATGTCTTTTTTTCCCCTGTTGTACCGAAATTGTATCGAACCGTGACCCCCGAACCGAGGTACGTACCGAACCGTGACATCTGTGTACCGTGCCACCCCTAATATATATATATATATATATATATATATATATATATACCATATGAGATGTGTCATGTGTTTATATGGACTATGCATAAGTGTGACTAAGTGTAACTAAAAATGCGGATTCTTTTATCGAGGCCCTGTCAGAAATTGCCAGGAATGAAGTACCAGATTGAGGAAGGATTGACAGGCAGGCTGACATGAGGGGGGTACGAGCCTCTTTCATGGGAACAGCGGCTGCTTCTTTTGACACATGCTGCCCCCAATAATGAGAAATCACCACTAGAGTCACATTGGACTCAATCTTTCTCTCTATCTGGTTTTACCTCCTCCTCCTTACTGCATGTCCTGAGTGACAGACTCATTACGGTTTAATGGGATGGGTTCGGTTTAATCTGAAGGGGAATGTTATAGGACTGTGTATTTAAAAATCTCAAGCCACAACTAGGACAGCAGAGGAGGCCACAGCTGTGTCTCATCGAAGTGGGTCAAAGATTTTAAAAATAAGACTAAAGGGTGGATTCCTGAACTAACTTTGCTTAATGATCACTTATTGCATTAAGGGTAGATCACCCAAACTTGAGCATTCAGTAATAATTTACTCACCCTCATGTTGTTCCTTATTCCATGCTATAACAATGAATGGTGACCGAACTTTTAAGCCCCCAAATTAAGTGAAGTGACATACTGCCAAGTATACTCAGAATTTGTGCTCTGCCATCCAGCGTGCACACACACAGCTGTGAACACACACCCGGAGCAGTGGGCAGCCATTTATGCTGCGGCACCCGGGGAGCAGTTGGGGGTTCGGTGCCTTGCTCAAGGGCACCTCAGTCATGGTATTGAGGGTGGAGAGAGCGCTGGACATTCACTCCCCCCACCTACAATTCCTGCCGGCCCGGGACTCGAACCCGCAACTCCATTATATGGAGCTGTTCAAGGGATAGTTCACCCAACAATGAAAATTGTGTCATTATTTACTCACTCTCAAGCTATTTCAAACCTGTATGAATTTATTTCTTCTCTTGAACATATAAGAACATATTTTGAATAATGTTTGTAACCAAACAGTTTCTGGTCCCCACTGACCATCTAGTCTCTCTCTCTTTCTCTCTCTCTCTCCCTCTTTAAAATTATTATTATTGCTATACAGTACTTTGTTCTCAATGTTAACAACATTATGTGACTAAGTGTGTTTAGTGTGTATTAGCGTTATCTGTAAATTTCAATTTATGTACATTCTAATCTCTATTGTTTTAGAGTTTGAATATCTTCTAAATAAATTGTTATTTTGACCTCAAAAAGCAATTTAATGTTTCTTAGAACTCATTATCTTTTGAAATACGTTTTTGTTTGTTTGTTTTGTATGTACAGTGTAGTGCTTGGGTCCCAAACCGAACATACACACTGCATTCAACTTCAACATTCTTGAGCAAAAATCAAAGCTCTCCTGCCATAAATCCTCTGGTCCCAGGAGACCCCTAAAACCCAGAATATATTTGAAAAGACATCTGGATGCTCTTAAGAGAAGAGCAACTTTAAATGCTTGGCTGGTTGTATCATAGATAAAGTCGAACGGGACAAAGACTTCGGCGTCTGAAAAAAAAGTGGCGCCAAAGACCCCTCTGATACTCCTTGACCTCAGCGCAATAATTCAATAAAAGTATCGCTGAAGAAGACTTTTACGATCAGCCACTCTGAACTAAGACAATTCCCAGATCTCCACGAAAGTGACCTTCCTATGACCTTGCGTTATTAGCACATTCCAGGAGCGTGCCGTTTTTGCTCCCTAATAGACACAGAGCAAAATGCTTTGCTCAAGGATTTTAAAAAGGAACATTTATACTAGTTTTTGCTATTGAAACAATATACTCGAAAGAAAAAAAAAACACTATATACAATATATTTACAACATATATTAAGGTTGTTTTTTTTGCGACATGTATAAACTTTACTGTGTTATTGGAACATATGATATTGTTGTAATCTTCTGATGCATAGTATTCCTGATCACTAGTTGTTCATTTTCACATGATTGATGTGGTTATTGAGAATTAGGGCTTGTTTCATCTATGGCTTTAACCGCGTAATGAATACAAAGGATATATGCATCAAAAACGTAGGTGTTTGGTTTCAGATAAAAGCTGATTTCATGAGTAATAATATGGTGTGAATGAAAATGATCTTTTCTCTGCAAGGTATGATCATAATATGAATAGAAATCTGCTGTCAATAAGTTCTTAATGTGATAAAATAACTGAACGGACAATGTATGCATAGAAAAACAAAAGGCTGTGCGGGGCGGAGCTCCGCCCTACAGAAACACTTGTGATTGGATCAAACGCCCCACAGGAAGAATCCGATTGGGTCAGGCGCCCGTGGGCAGATCCCAAATCGGCCCGTTAAAAACAGATGCAACAACTGAAAAAGAGGTTGTTGTTGGAAACTGAAAAGAGAAGCTCAAGCTCAACTCGCTCGTCTCTCGTTTGCTCACGCGCTGCAAAGCGCTTCTTGCCACTAACATCACGGCCGAGCATTGCAACAGCGATCAAGACTCAGTTAAACTTCGAGAGAACTTTAACATCTGAAGCTAAGGAACTAAAACGACTTCCTGAGAGCGTCACCAAGTCAGAACGAAGCCAACCAACCACTGAAGAGTACCCTCATCACGACGACCTCCCAAGCCGCCAATCCGCGCACGGTCCGTCTCGAGCTGAAAAAAGAGCTGAATTCAACTGAAGGCAAAAGTAAGGCAAAATCTCCTAAATCTGCTGAAACTGGTTGTATTTATCTTTTAAGAGTAAAGATACAAGAGTTCCCTCCGTGTGTGATTTCCCTCAGGTTGAAACAAGCATTAGAACCTAAGACTCTCTTCAGATCAGAACAATCCATTGCAACGAATGTGAGTGTTTACGTATTTTGTTTTGTGTTGCTTAGCTTAGTATTGTGTTAGAGTAGTGAAATAAACTTTGATTCTATTAAGAAATCTCATGTCTGTTGCTATGTGATTTGTCAAATCTTAATTACTTGCCAAAAGATCGCGTTACCTACACTCAGGAGCTTGATAACTAAAGTTAACTATTTGGTTTGTTTTATCGTTGGCCGCGAATGAGATAAACACAATGGTTAAAAGATAAACGTGCTGATTTTAATACTTGCTGGACAAGTCGTTAATAAGGTATCGTTAACAAGGTATAAATTGGACATTCTGATTGATCTCAATTAATCATATAAATAT
Source organism: Barbus barbus (assembly GCF_936440315.1). Lineage (NCBI taxonomy): Eukaryota > Metazoa > Chordata > Actinopteri > Cypriniformes > Cyprinidae > Barbus > Barbus barbus. The sequence continues at coordinate 19,999,138 of NC_136759.1, read as the reverse complement.
CGAATCTTAAGAGTGATTCCTTAAAAGCTAAAATTAGAATAATGATTCTGATTAATTACCTACAACAGTGTAATCCCACAAATATGTAATCAGATACACATTTAAAACGGGAATATAATCTAATGTCAGTCAGTAACATGTTTCAACATGCACTGTTTAAGACTCTATTCTCAAAATGGAAAGTTTAATTATTCCAGCTGCATACTACTCTTTAAGTATACAGATGTGATATCATGATGTGAAGACGAACTGCAAGCCATTGTAGGACCATATACAAGTTGAACGGGAGTAGTGCAAGAATCGAGCCTTGTGGGACTCCGCATGTCATGGGTGTCCACTTAGACTTATGCTCACCTATGTTCGCATGGTAACCCCTCTCTTTTCAATATGACCTGAATCATTTGAGGACCATCCCAGAAAGCATGGCACAGTTTTCCAGCATGTCAAGAAGTATGCTGTGATCGACAGGGTTAAAAGCAGGACTGAGATTTAGTAGTGCCAGCACTGATAATTGCCCTGTCTCTGTATTTAGGAAAATACTGTATCGTTTAATTTGTTCATTTATCATTTTAGAATTTGTTCAGCTGATTGAAAACAACTTTTTTAAATAATCTTGCCTATGAAAGATTTGATATTGGTTGATAGTTGCTGAATATGGTATTATCCAGATTGCTGTTTTTCAGGGGGCTTAACAACTGTGATTTTCAAAGTCCAGGAAAGGAGTTAGGTATTTCCTTTTAAACAGATTAAAAATATAAGAGTCTGCATATATGTTTGGTATTAAAGATATAGTCTTCATAAATTGCATGTATGCATCTATATCATATGATTTGTAATATAGCATATAATTTATATGGACCATTTTTATGATGCATTTTAAGTTATTTTGAAACTTGACAGCCCCAGTTCTAATTCACCTTCATTATTTTATGGAAAAGAGTAGACACGCTGCAAATGTTCTTCAAAAGTTCACTTTTTGTGTTTGAAGTAGTAAAGTCATTCAGCTTTGGAACGACATGAAGATGAGTAAATTATAAACAACATAAAATAATTGTTCCTTTTTTTGCATTAATTTGATAAAAAAAATGCTTCATGCTCAGGTCATACCTCAAGCAGTTTGGCTCCACAGATGTTTTCCTGTTCTGGAAGGAAAAGTGTAATGAAGCTTTGAGAGACATTTTGTGTACTTGACCGACTTTACTTGCTCTGTCTCCCATATGGATTTTTTTTTTCTTTTAGAGTGTGATTGAATCATTTATGGTATGTTAACAGAGTAACATTGAATTACAGCGGGCAACATACAATTCATCAATGGACCGTATAGTCACTAGGGGCCAAGGGTCAGGTGACAGCCATGGTCACATCCCAAGAACCGTGGAGAATTCATGCCTATCTCAGCATTCAAAACGTATACATTGCAACTGAAAATCCCAGATGGTACAGCATCAATGTGGAGTCCATCATGTGTCCTTCATGAAGGCCACAGAGGGTCAGTGTATAAGTAAAGTAAATCCTTCAGAATTGCTTTCACAGCATGAACTGAACATGTATGGTGAACTTCATCAAATCAATGTCTGTGCTGATTGATTTCAAGCCACAACATAGATTTTTCATTGACAACAGGGGGAAAACAAATATATGAAATGTGTCAACATTTGCTGGTTTCTTGTGCAACTATGCTCAAGTATCAATACCATTAGAGATTAAAATAAAATAAATAAATAAAAAATCTCTTTCTGGGCTGACAGTTGTGTGAAATACACGTTCAGCCAAATCCCCATGCAAGGGGTCTTCACCCTTTCCTTTGCACCAGTGACCTAAAACAAATCTACTATACCAGAAATAAAATAGAACATTTTTAAATATTTCACCATATTACTGTTTTCACTGTATTTTTGGACAAATAAATGCAGCTTCGCTGAGCATTAGAGACTTCTTTCAAAAACAAATAGAACGTGTAAATAGTATACTCTACGTATGTATAATTAAAAATAGGCAGCGGCTATTTCCACTGTGCAAATAGCAATAAATGCTATTTACAATCAGTGTAAATAGCAATTAGATGCTAATTACACTAAGTGCAAGTAGCATATATTTTATCGATAGATGGTATTTACACTAAGTGCAAATAGCAATGGATTCTATTTACACCAAGTGAAAATAGCAGTATTTTTTTAACGATATGCTATTTACATTAAGGGCAAATAGCTTTAGATTCTATTTACACTGTTAAAATAGCAGGATTTTCTGTTATTTATACTACTTATTGCAAATAGTGGCAATTATCTGCACCCTAAGTATTGTAATACATTATAAAACAGTACGAACTAATAACGTTTTGAGTGTAGATTATGGTTTTAATTCAAATTATTAAATGGATTCCACCTTATTGGGACAATAAAGCCCTCCCTACACCTACCCTAACCCTACCCCATAGTTTTATTTTCAACTTTTTGATTATTTCCTTAATTTTTATTGAAAATAAATGCCTTTCTGATGCGATATGAGATTTGAAAAGGGAGAAAAAAAGTTTGGCAAAAGGCGGGCTCAAACTCGGGTCGTCAAAAAGCATTCGCTGAAATTAACGATGATTTAGCGTCTTCTGTTAGTGTTGACTAACCCAATCACACGTAAGTGGGCGGAGTTAGTGTAAATAGCCTTTGCCAACAAGGCAGGCTATTTGCACTTAGTGTAAATAGACACTCCATTAAAGGCAATGTTAATGTAATATATGAAATAATAATTAAACATTAATCGACAAAATATATGCTTCATGTAACATTGGTTATACATATTCACAATACAGTAACTTAGCCTCGCTACGGACCTATACAACAATACAGATTTTTGGTTGCCACATAGCTTTGAAACTCATATGGAGACAGATGATGAGTTACCACAGAACTGGAAACAAGATTAAACACTTGTGCGGGGGGTCTCTGTGGAATAGGGTCAAGATCGAAAGACAGGATTAAAGAATAGAGGCCAGCGGGACTAGACCTTGCTGTAAATTCAATCAGATTGTCCTCATGAAAACCAGTGGCTGATCTTTACTCAGCTGTCCTTCAGAAAAGGACAAGCCATTTCATTCGCAAGCCTAACAGAAGAAGATTTCAATGAGATAACACTTCTGAAGCTATGAGGATACATTTTCCTGTTTAATGCTGAGCATTTGTTTTAGAGATTTTCAGTGTGGTGCTCCCCTGTGCAAAACTCGACTGGTGTTTTGCACCACACTCTACTGATGTGGTGTAAAGTTTCCATTTAGCATTACTAAATGGTTGCTATGGTGTTTTGGGTGGTTGCTAGGTGCTTGCTTACTGGCCCAAGTCAAAAGAGCTGTCAAATCTCTATGATATTCTGGTCCCTAGACAGTAAGCGCCACTAAAGATCGTTTTGAAAGTGCTGCAGTGTTTGTGTTTACACTCTGCAGGAAGTCATCCTACAAATGATTTGTTGTCTCTGCATATTAAACTCGGATAGAAGAACGTATTTTAACATAAAAAATAATATGCATTTTGCCTTTCAAAAAAGCTGTCACACAGGTTTCTTCTGCCCACTGATCCTTACAGGCTGACTGTTTTGAGTTAAAAAACAATGTCTTTTGGTTTGTGTAGAAGAGATGAGTCAGTGACGGTCGGTTATTGCCTTTGAGGTTAGAAATAGCCTACAGTCCTTACAATATTCCCCACAAGTCTCAGCTACCATATTGCACCTTTATTCTGCTAATATCTTTAAATAATTTTCTTTTCACCTGTCTGTTAGCCTGTTTGAATCCCACCTGACTTGATGTTGAATAATCTCCTAAATGTAGTAATCAAGCACTCTGTTGAGCGTCTATATGTTAATTGCTTGATCTGAAAAGTAAATAAATAAATAAAGGCAAGAGATATATGATAAAGAACTGGTTTTGGAAATTACTTACTTTTTATAATATAGTTAAATAACATCCACATAGTTAAAAACTAATTCTAAATTTAACAGAGGAGTCCACATCACAACTAATGGCAAAGAGGAATGTTTAGAATCACTTTCAGATTTTATTTTTTTTTTTTCTTGCTGATGCATGATAAAAAAAACTGAATCCATCCTTCTTTAAAGAGATTGAGTATTTAAATCAGCAGACAGCAAAACTGCAGCGTGTGCTAATAATATACAGAATGTTATCATCTGTTGGTGTGGACAATAATAGAGTTATCATTACAGTTATCCACAAACAGTTTTGGGTAGATTACTTACAAATTGTAGTTTAATAATTACAAATCGCATGATGGAAATTGTAATTTGTAACATTATCTGTTGGATAATACATTTTTGCTAATGTATTCTGATTACTTTTGAACTAAAATATATTCCATTCTTTGTTATCAATATCATAAAGAGCATAAAAAAATGCTATGGTTTCCCAAATGGGATTTATGAAAGAACTACAGTTTGTGAGCTTATGTGAAGTGGGAGTTTTTATTATTTATTAAATTTTTTTTGTGTAACAAAAATTCTAGCCTAATTTACTTGGACTCTGAGTATGTGATCCTAATCAGTTACTACCCAGTATACTTTCTGTATACTTTAGTTTAATTTCTTAGTGTGAATGGGCCTGAAATATGGTCTGCACCTTAAGGAATCAAGGGCCAGATTTACTAAACAGGGCAAATTAGCGTTGGAGCGCTATTCCATAATAGTGCCGATGAGAGGATAAAGACTAGCGCAATCTACCAAGAGTTGCGCAAACTACTGCCTGTTTTAAGACATGTTTTCTTGTAGCATTAAATTATTGCCTAAATACCAGTAATTTGACGAGCACAAATGTTAGTAAATTTGTGTTACGTGATTCATTTTAGTACTCTCCTCCCGTAAATTTTGCATCTGAAATGGAAACTCCTACAAATGCATATTCAATAAAGTCAGGTGCAAAAATAACGGTATCCACACCTTTTCAGCATTAATTCTTCACTGCGCATCTTATAGTAAATCCTGACAGTAGTCTTTTAACGCCAAAAGACAGTTTTGTGTTGGCATAAGCTTAGTAAATCTGGCCCAAAGACTTTGCAGGTGTTGCTACAGTGCCAGCTTCATCCACTGGGGGTGATTCGGATTTTATTATTATAATTTTGTTTTTTTATGAGCTCAATCTGGCTTTAATAATATTCCTCAATAACATGTGTAAAACATTATTCCATATAAACAATATAAACATTTTATTGGCCATTATAAAAAAACAACAACTTTGCACTAAATTCTATTCTCATTGCCATTAGAACTATATGTAGTTTATTATGGTTTAATGAGTAAATACAGACATTAGTTTCAGTGCGAGCTGTGCTGCTGGTTTTTCCCCAGCACCTTTTACAGAGCATATAATGATGGATGCATCAGTTTTAGTTCTTGTAAGCCACGCTTAGCTTATCCGCTTCCCTTTTGTTATTCGCTGTGTCAGACACCTGCATGGCAACTGTACACGCGAGCAAGCATGAGGGATAGTGCTTTAACAGACACGCCTTTCTCTCAGATTACTCTCCTCTGTGGAATACTTCAGAAAGCGTCTGGCCAAGTCAGATAGGCAGTTGTACAAGACACAGAACCTGGCAGCATCCAAAATGAGGGTCAGTTTCCCTCTGAGACTTATCATAGACTCAAACGTGGAAGAGGGCGATGGGAGGTGTATTATCTTGCACGTTATGCAGACGGCAAAAACGAGAGGGTGCATCACAAAGAAAAAGGGCACCCTGTCACCTTCCTAGATTGGAGTCTGGCACTGGATGTTCTTTTGCTAGGTTGCACTAGCAGATATTGCTGACACATGTTAAAAATAAATTGTATTGAATGTTCAAACTATTGTGAGATCTTATATGTGGCAATGCAGTGCAATGCAAAATGCAAATGGTCATTATTTGGCCTCTGATGAGGCATTTCTTAACCTTCACGCACTGTATTTCACACCCACTGTGGCTGTTTTAGCACTTTAATTTTCCGCATTTCTATCCGCACATGACATGATATCTTGATCTCTGTGGTAGTAATTTATAAATATATAGGCATAAGCCGAGGGTGAACTGACTGCAGGGTAAAGCTATAAAGAATGAGCAGAGAGGGCATGTGTCCAGAGAATTTATTTTCATCGAGGTCATCTCAGTGCAGGCTATAGCTTCGAGAGATGTCCGCATATTGATTTGTGTGGATGCAATTTAAAGATTTTACATTGTTGGATGAGCTCTAATTATATTTCAATAAAAATCTTTTAATCCACAGTACTTGTGTTTATTCAATAGAAGAGAGAAACAATAGAGCAAGTAGCCCGGAGCCACTGATTTCTCACTAGTATTGTTTAGGTTAGTAAAGGTTGGATTTGGAAAGGAAAAGCTGATCTAGATCAGCAGTTATTGCAGCCTTATCCTAGAAAAACAGAAGCAGCACAGTGAACTGATAATGTTATGGTGATTATTATGCTGAATTTCAGCTGATTATAATTGGGTGTTTCTTCAACTCTGGCAAATTTTATGTCCCAGAGGTTGATTTTTATTAAAAATAACAATTTTCAGCTTTTGTAATGTTTGTTGTATGAAGACAACAAAAAACGATTTTTATTGATTGATCTTTCTCCCAGGTCTAGACATTTAAGTATTTTTGGTAACACTTTACTTTAAAGACCAATTTATTAACTAGTTGTTTATTAGCATGCATATTACTAACAAATTGATTGTTTATTAGTACTTATGCATTTATGTGACCCTGGACCACAAATCCAGTCATAAGAGTCAATTTTTGGAAATTGGGATTTAAACATCACGTGAAAGCTGAAGAAATTAGATTCCCATTGACGTATGGTTTGTTAGAATAGGACAATATTTGGCTGAGATACAACTATTTGAAAATCTAGAATCTGAGGGTACAAAAAAAAAATCTAAATATTGAGAAAATCGCCTTTAAAGTTGTCCAAATTAAGTCCTTAGCTATGCATATTACTAATGAAAAATTAAGTTTCCATATGGTAGGGAATTTACAAAATACTTTCATGGAACATGATCTTTACTTAATATCCTAATGATTTTTGGCATAAAAGAAAGATTGATAATTTTGAAATGTATTGTTGGCTATTACTACTATTATACCTGTGCTGCTTAAGACTGGTTTTGTGGTCCAGGGTCACATATTAATGACTTATTCTGCATGACAATATTCTAGATCCCTTAACCCAATCCAATACCTAAATTTAACAACTAACTTACTAACTATTAATAAGCAGCAAATTAAGAGCTTATTAAGGGAAAACTCTGAATATGTGTTCTCTAAAGGGAGAACCTATTTTTATATGCTTCATTTCTAATCAAACTGCAGTTTTGTCAAATTATGCAACATTTAAAAATAATTAATTGTGTGTATGAATACAGTACTGTGTAAAAGTTTGGTGTCTATAGAGTTCTTGTTCTTGAAAGAAGCATTTTATGCTCACCAACAATAATAATATTGTGAAATATTATTACAATTAAAATAGCATATGACCACATGATCCTTCAAAAATAATTTGAATATTCTGATTTGGTGCTGAAGAAGCATTTCTGATTACTATCAATGTTGAAAATAGTTGTGCTGCTTTTTTGTGGAAACTGTGATAAAGAATTATTTGATTAATAAAAAAAAAAAACAGCATTTATTTGAAATATTAATCTTTTGTATCATTATAAATGTATTTACTGACATTTTTGATACAATAAGTTCAATACTGTACATAATTTTTTTATAAAATCATTCATTTTGCTAAAAAAAAAAAACACACTTACTGACCCCAAACTTTTGAACGGGAGTTCATAGAATATCAAAAGATATTGATAATTTGACTTACCCAGTTTTCAAGTTTGGAAATTATTAGTAATGTGCGTCAGTTGTTTACAATGTTTATAAATAATAGCACTGAGTTTGACCTGTATGACTTTTGGAAACTTTAATATGCATTTTTTATGCTGAAATGTACTTGATACTTGAAAATTCAAGTTTCTTTTTCAAAGGTTTCAAAGCCCAAAAGGCATCAAAATGTAAGAATGATCCTATTCCATGTAAAATTCCCTCTAGTACTCGCATCTGTATTCATAGCATGTCTGTGGCCAGGAGAGGACTAAGCTTTCCCCAGCTTTTCCACTCTTCTCCTATGCATATAGTGAAACATTCTCGAGGGACATCTAATAATAATCAAACAGCTGGCACATCTATGTCTAATATTGAAAAAAATAAATAATATATATATATATATATATATATATATATATATATATATATATATATATATCATTGCTTTTCTTATATACAAATATTATATGTAGTCTGTACTTAGCATAAAATGTATTAATTTTAACTAAGACTCACTAAACATATTACCACGAGCCAGACAGTCTTCTATACATGTTTCTGGAGCTTTTCTGCTTGATTTACCAAGCACTTGAAGTAATCATGCTGATCCAACATATTTAATGCAAGGGAGATAATCTCATCACAAAGTCTGGATGCTCTAATGCACGTATGCTTTCTTGCAGCTCTTTCAATAGTAACAATCACCAGCTTCACCACAATGTATTCCATAACCGCACATCGAGGGTCTGTAATCAAATCAACCTGGGCCACGGGAATAATTAGTTCACCAGCAATCAATTGCTGATTTATAAAAACCTCAATCACAATGGCATACATTTAAATCTTTTGTTGCTCATAAATACACTTGGGCCATTTGAGCTGCCTCTTTACTTACTCAAGATAACAATGGGTATGTATTTATATCATGCTGCTGTGCAACCGTAATCTCACTGTTGAGATTTACACTCTTGATGGTGAACTTCTGCATAACTTTTTCACACAGTATTTCAGCATAAAAACATACAGTACATCTTATACATTAACCACCCACAGTTCAGTTTAGCTAGATAAAAAATGCACTGAAATAGCCCTGTGAAAATTGGGAAAATATTAAAGAGTTACTCCACCCCAAAATGAAAATTTTGTCATTAATCACTTACTCCCATGTCGTTCCAAACCCGTAAAAGCTTTGTTCGTCTTTGGAATACAATTTAAGATATTTTGGATGAAAACCGCAAAGCTTGTGACTGTCCCATCGACTGCCAAACAATTAACACTGTCGTATAAAAAATATTGTCAGAATGGTCCATCTGCCATCAGTGGTTCAACCGTAAAATTATGAATCTATGAGAATACTTTTTGCCAACTTTATTCAACTACTCATCTCCTCTGTTTCAGCGTAGTGCCATTTTGGAGAATATCCACTGGACGCAAACTGCGTTCGCCGTCAATGGGACAGTCACAAGCTTCCCAGTTTTCATCTAAAATATCTTAAATTGTGTTCCAAAGATGAATGAAGCTTTTATGGGTTTGGAACGACCTGGGGGTAAGTGATTAATGACAAACGTTTCATTTTGGGGTGTAGTAACCCTTTAAGTCATTTACACATATAGTTATCGTAAAAAAAAAAAATGCTTAACCCTCTATGGTAAAGAGTTGCTATATGGCAACAATTAATTTCTACTTATTTCCATGTTATTCTGAATAAAATAAAATACAATATACAATATAAAATACAGAACAACAACACCCAGACTCTGTTTTAATCATTCTCGGGGACTTTAATAAAGCAAATCTCGCCCGCGAACTGCCAAAACACATCACATGTCCCAACAGAGACAGTAATATATTGGATCAGTTACAGAGCAATAAAGGATGCATATCACTCTGTTCCACGGGCAGCTTTAGGACTCTCTGATCACTGTTTGGTTCATCATATTCCGAGCTACAGGCAGAAACTCAAATATGCAAAACCTGTATTAAGAACTGTTAAAAGATTGACTAATGAAACAGAGCGGGATTTACAAACCTGTTTCTCTCTCATTTACATTTACATTTACATGTATTCATTTAGCTGACGCTTTTATCCAAAGCGACTTACAATTGCTATATATGTCAGAGGTCGCACGCCTCTGGAGCAACTAGGGGGTTAAGTGTCTTGCTCAGGGACACATTGGTGTCTCACAGTGGATTCGAACCCGGGTCTCTCACACCAAAGGCATGTGTCTTATCCACTTGCGCCATCACCACGACTCACTGATTGGACTGTTTTTGAAGCTGCTGCCACCGATTTGGACGAACTCACAGAGACTGTAACATCTTATATCAGTTTCTGTGAGGATATGTGCATTCCTAACAGGACTCATTTAACCTACAACAATGACAAACCATGGTTCACTGCAAAACTCAGACAGCTCCGTCAGGCCAAAGAAAATGCTCACAGAAAGGGGGATAAAGTATTGTATAAACAGGCCAAATACACACTGGAAAAGGAGATCAGAGTGGCAAAGAATAATTATTCTGACAAGCTAAGGAACTAAATCTCTTCCAGTGATTCTGCCTCAGTGTGGAAAGTTATGAAAGATATCACCAGTTACAAGACACCATCCGCTAGCACTTTGGAGAATCAAAACTAGCAGATGACTTGAACGAGTTGTATTGCCGGTTTGAAAAATCACCCCACACCAGCCCTGAACACCTCTCCACACCACCATTCACACCACCAGCAACCCCCCTCTCACCCACATCACCTATAATAAGTGAAGAAGATGTGCGTCAGGTCTTCAGAAAGAACAAAAATAGGAAAGCAGCAAGCCCAGACGGTATGTCACCAGCCTGCCTTAAAAATCTGTGCTGACCAGCTGGCCCCCATCTTTACACAGATCTTCAACGTTTCACTGGAGCTGTGCGAAGTCCCCTCATGCTTCAAATAATCCACCATCATCCCCGTCCCAAAGAAACCCAAAATTACTGGACTTAATGAATACAGGCCTGTGGATCTAACGTCTGTGGCCATGAAATCATTTGAAAGACTGGTTTTGGCTTATCTGAAGGACATCACTGGACCCTCACTGGACCACCTGCAGTTTGCCACTAACTGAACTATGTAGTGTGGGTTTTATGGCCTTATTACCGTAAAAGATATGGTTGCAACATTTTAGGTTTTAACTTAAATTTACATTTACATACCGTAATTTAAACAACTGATATAATATTAATTTACCAACTTATTGAAGTACTGAAATCTGTTTTGTAGCTTTGTAACACACTGGTGACCACCAAAAGCAGGTGCTGATGAGATTGTTATATGATGAACCAAAGCCCATCACAAGCAGCTTTTAAATATTAACCCTCTGGGGCCTGAGTTGATTTTGGGGCCCTTGAGATGTTTTGACATGCCCTGATATTTGTGCTTATTTCAGCTACTTATAACATACTATTGACCAACATGTATTTTTTTTTTTGTATTCAGCACAAACTGTGCTACAATAATATGTGACCAATATGGATGTACATGTTTGCATTTTTTATAAAAAAAATATTATGCGTGGTTAGTAAGTTTTGGGGAAAATAAATGTAGCTGAAATAAGGCCATAAAACCCACACTACATAGTTCTGAATAAGACTTTTGAGTAATCAGTCTTGTAGGCTAGAATATTTACTTCACAATTATGTGAAAATCATTCAGCTTACTCATTCACAGAAAACAATATATTAATTTTAATTTTTAAAGACATGTTTTGTGATCGAAAACCAATATGCGAGGGAGTGGTAATAGCCTTGAATATTAAGTGATTTTCACCTGAGAGACAAAGGGCCCTCCCCTAAAGCTGCTAATGGGCCATCAGTGTGACTGTGACTGAGGCAGGTAAGAGAGAGTGTGAGGAGACTGAATTATTATTTTTTTTTATTATTTGTATTTTATTTACAACACAGTATATTCAAAACATACATAATGAAGGTCAAAGACACATTATTGTGCACACTGATCTAACCACAGAGATGTGAACAGATTTTGACTCATTCCTGCAACAGATTCTGTTCAACAAGTGAAACAAGTACCTGACATTTACTTATGTCCATGGATTCAAGAAGAAAAAAACTAAACAATCAGTAGTCAAGGATCTTGTTTTACCATAGAATATCAGTGTAGTTGAACATCAAACTGTGTTCCTCTGAGAGCACTGTACCAACATCAGAAGAAAGTCATCAGGATTCATCTGTGGTTCAGGTACCTGATTCAATAAAATACAAACAACCAAAAACATTTGTGAGCATGTTAACATCAGGAGCATCTATATACTGTATATAGGTTTTATAGACTCACGCATACTTTGTACTATCGTAAACAAAATAAGACCTTTTATATCTGAGAAACTAATTAGTATTGTTTAGTACGTTATTTAAATCTATTTTTGAACAGAATAGGCTATTAATCATAATGTTCTAAACATACTTAGACTTGTAGCATTCATCATGTTACAGTGTACTCTCATATTACTTTTATTGTTTTATATAGAGCATGAAAACATCATCGTGCCATGAGAAATTTAAATACAATGAATTGCCCATCATATTCAAACACTGTAATCTGGAATTACAGTTTGGAAAAAAACAACAACTATCATTTTGTAGTCATATAGCCTAGTATGTATGATTTTATAGTAGCTGTTATGATTCTGTAGCCATAGACTCACGTTTGCTGTGAAATACAAAAGGATGTACTTTGTACCATTAAAAAAAGGATATGTTATATCTGAGAAACTAATTAGTATTGTTTAGCACGCTATTAAATCTATTTGTTTGCATTCTGTGAACATGTGAGTCATTCACACAAACACTAAACACCATCATGGTAACACACATGAAACTGAAATAATGCAAGAAACATTAATTTAGCAATATTAGATGTAACATACAACCCAAATGTACAAAACTGATAAAAAAATAAAAAACATAAAATTTGAAGTGTAACGCAGGAAATTCTGGGAATGTCAATTTACAGTTATTCTCTGTAAATTATAAGATATTTTTCACTTCCAAAAATGTGATGTCCAACACAGTTTTTCACCGTATAGGGGAACTGACCGTTAACCATTTAACAGGTTTTTACTGTAGTTTTATCATTAAATTCATGGTATTTTTTTACAGTGTAACAATGAGTGTGTGTGTGTGTGTCTGTATGTGTATGGCAGATTTTGATATAAATTAAGATTGGATGCATCAATATTTAAAAGAAATGTGCATTTCAACTGAAAAGAAAATCATAATTTAATAGAAAAACTACTTTTTTGGCCATTTTCCATCGTTGTATATGTCTAAATACCCCCCCCCCCCTCCCCATTTTTTTTTTTTTTTTCAAAAATCTCGTTTGATTTGTATATTTGAAGCTATTTTATGTAATAAAACACTTATTTCAAAACATATTTCATGGTTAGAACATAATGCGTACCATAGAGGGTTAATTTAGTCTAACTACACTGAAAACATGGCGGTTAAACAGTTTTCATTCAGAAATTGCAAATACATTTCATAAGTAATTGCAAAGAAATGTTAAATACACATTAAATGATACCTTAAATTGAAATGACTGAAATAGTATTTTCTTGCAGACTTTACTAAAATAATCTTAAACTTACTACTTTGTAATTACAACTAATCGTGTATTTATAACATTAAGAAAGCATTTCTACACCGTAAATCTGAGACCACTGGTGAAAATATTTATAGTTTTGCATTCACTTAAACTTTTGGAAGTTTGAAGCAATATAATTGCTAGTAATTACATATTAATTATACAGTAACTACTACTTTTTATGTATTTATTAATACTTTTGCTTAGCAAGTATGCATTAAATTGACCACAATTACAGTAAAAATAAATGTATTATATTTTGGTTACACCTATTAGTTGCTTATTAGCATGCATATTACTAGACTGTAAGCCATGTATTACTGCTAATTAAGCACATATTAATTACTTATTCTACATGACTTTATTCTACATCCCTAATCCTAGCCAATACCTAAACTTAACAGCTACCTTACTAACTATTAATAAGCAGCAAATTAAGAATGTATAGAGGGAAAAGTCGTAGTTAATAGTTAACAAGTGTTACCTATTCTAAATTGTTAACAATATATTTTATAATAACTGTTTCTAGAGCAACAAATCAGCATATTATTTATTTATTTATTTATTTATTATTATTATTTTTTTTCCTGAAGGATCCTGTGACTGAAAATTCAGCTTTGCCATGACAGGAATAAATTACATTAATAATTAATACAGGTAATTTTAAATTCTAATTGTATTTCACAATATTTATGTATTTATTTTTGTATTTATGTATTTATGTATGAATTTATGTATCTATCTATCTGTCTGTCTGTCCGTCCGTCCGTCCGTCCGTCAGTCAGATAAATGCAGTTTTGGTGAGAATAAAATAATTATTTAAAAAGTAATATAAAATATTACACATTACCATTTAAGATGCAAAAAGTATCCATATGTGCTTTTTCTATAATTTCTATAATATAATTATTTTCTATTAAAAAAAAAAATAATAATCAAGAAATAAAGAAATGATCCTGCATTTTTAATTTGACGCTATAGAAACAAACCTATTACCCCAGTAACTATAACATTGAAGTATACAATTTCACATAAAAATTATGGATTAGTTTGCCAGACAATCAAAATCCAATACCATTATCAGACTGTACCTGCAATTGTACCTGTTCCATGTAGTTTTAATCAAACATAGACATAAGTTAGGCATACAGAGATACATGACCTGAGTGCACTATTGCAGAATGAGGTTCCAGTTGTTCCTCATTGTAAGAATAGCAATCTATCTTATATAACCACCGGTAATTGCCATGATCCCTCCAGGGTTTTACAGGTTCACTAATAAAAGAGAGAAGAAATTAAATCGGAGATGCTAATAAGCCCTCCATTTCGTAGGTTTACAATTCATGAAATGTGCTCTCTGAACCACCGAGCTCATGATAAGCTTATTTGAGGCTGCATTAGCAGCTGCATCTTTGCACTGCATATCTCAATTCGTTAATCCTAATATCCTTAAAAGCAGCCATATTGTGTGTTCAACACGTTGATCTGTTGTTATAAATGGCATTTCCCTATTTCCTGTGTTTGGCATTTTGAGACATATTAAGGTGAAACATATTTTTTTGGTTAATTTGAACATAAAAATGTCAGTCAAATACAATGTTATATCATATTTATTATATGTGTACACATGTGTATGTGTGTGTACCTACTTAACCACATTGTAGGGACAAATATGTACCCAAAAGTGAGCAGAACCCGATTTTTTGTTTTTGTTTTGTTTATCATTTTAAACTGTTCAAAAGTTAGAGTAATGGCAATTATAATGTTATAAAATATTTATATTCCACATAAATATTGTTCATTTGAACTTTCTTCAAATATTTTCATCAAATAATCCCACAAAAAAAAAAAAGAACTTTCACAGTTTTCTCAAAAATATTAAGCAGCACAACTATTTGCAACATTGATAATAATAAGAAATGTTTCTTTAGTAACAGATCACCAGTATGTAAATTATTACTGAATTATCATGTGGTGCTGAACACTGTATATATATATATATATATATATATATATATATATACAGTCATGGCCAAAAATATCGGCACCTATGGTAAATATGATCAAAGAAGGCTGTGAAAATGAATCGAATTAACAAATGAATTGTTAATTCTTTTGATCTTTTGTTTAAACAAATCACAAGAAAATCTAACGTTTCATTGTATAATAAGAATTTAAAATGGGGGAAATATCATTATTAAATAAATGGTTTTCTCTAAAACACTTTGTCCACAATTAACGGCACCCTTTTATTCATTACTTTTTGAAACCTCCATTTGCCAATTTAACAGCTTAAAATGTTCTCATATAATGCCTGATGAGGTTAAAGTACACCTTACAAGAGATCATATATATAGGCTGTCAGTTGATTAATATTTGTAATCTAATTAATTACAAGCTGTGATTAATTAATGCAATTAAACGCAAACTAAATGTGGCTGTGAAAATACCCCCAAAAGATAATTTAAAGCCTAACATAAAGTATGAAACATAAAATAATTTAAGAAACATCTCAGTATTTTTTGTTCATGTCACTAGTGACCAAAACAGCTTAGTTACCAACAGTCATCAAAATACCTTCTTTTATTTTGTGCAAAAGAAAGCAAGTCATCCATGTTTGAAACAAAATGAGGGTGGCTAAATGATGGCATTATTTACTTATTTATTTTCGGTGAACTATCCCTTTAATGTTTGTTTATTTATTTATTTAAATGAATTGATTCTCTAAAGAAGAAACTAAAACTACCAGCAGGTGGTAGTAAATACCTTTATGAGTCAATTCGTTCAAATGGCTGATTCATTCAGGAATTCAGTAAACGACTCTCTCTATAAATGGACTACTGAATAATTTTGTTCACAGGATCCATTCAAAACGCGGATTCATTCAGAAACTAAACACCGCTGTGCTGCTCGGAGACGCACAACAACTCTGCTGTGGCTTTTTAGGTATTATTTCTGTTGGCAAAATTGAACAAAAACACACAATATTAATTTCTTATTTACTGAACTGTTGTATAAAAAACACATTTGCTTTCGTGTTCTTCGTGACAAAAACAGCACTCGTGTGATATTGCTTATCATAATATAAATATGAGATAACAACTCACACAGGGGCATCTTTTGTCCCAATATCTTGAATTTTAGAGTGTAACTGCATTTATGAAGATGTTGTCCTGCATCATATTTGTCAACAGTCAACTATATGAAATGTACAATGATGTACAGGTCTGGGGGCAGGGGCAGGGCCAGTGCGTTAAAATATTTTAATTGCGTTAGTTTTTTTCATTACTAACTAATTGACATTAAATATATATATATATATATATATATATATAAACCAAAAACAAAACAGCTGTCAGTATAGAAACGTCATTCATCCAGACAGATAGGTGGCGGTATACAGTCCAGCACACTGGGAGGAGAAGGAGTAAGTGAGATGAAAATAACATCCTGCGCGCACCTAATTCATAACAATTATTTGCAATGCGTGTGAACCTTTAGTTCATGCTCGGAATCAACTGCTTTTACCTACCATTTCACAATTTATATATGCCTGCATGTGGCGAATTCACCTCAAGCGTCACACGGCAAACAGCTATAAACCTCACCTCAGTGAGCTTCAGTGAGTCTACTTATGCTGCTTACTCCACCTGGGAGCCCACCATTTTGCTTTGGCCTCATTCTCTCCTGCTTTAATGCTACACTGATTTCACAAAGCGGCGAGAATGATTGAGACCAGACGAAACCTCTTATCCTGCTGCAGAAGTCATGTTGCGCTTGATATGACTCTGTGACCTAAGGAAATTTCCCCCCGCCAATGTGCAAGAGCACTGTCTGACTTAATACTGTACATGAATGACAAAATCTCCTTCTGCTGTTTTCACGTCTGGCCTAGGGAGACGTTCTAGATTATTGTGTCCTTTGGCGTAACAGTCCCCTTGCATTGTAATCACTTTCCGGCGTGGTAATTGAATGTAATTAGGAATCTGTGTCTATTATGAGTAAAAATAGCAGATATTGCTGAAAGGCAGGGTCTTTCCATCTGTCTTTAAATTAGAGAAAACCTCAAAGGCAGTTTGTGGTTTTCATGCCGGAGACATTATGAGAATAATTTAACCTTTATGTAACCCTTCCCCTTCTGTTTATTTGTCAAGCCTGCAAGCATGATAAAATGAGTAGATATTGTGTTTTGGAGAGGGTTATTTGATATGGAAAATGTGTCATCAACTCAACAAAATGACTCTTCATAATGTGAACAAAATGCAAATGCAGAATTCTGCTAATGTACAGTTCAGGGTTGCCTGGGAGGCCCGATGTTATATTTCATATCAGAATCTTTTGTTGTTGTTTGTTTGTAACAGATGTCTTCAGTGAAATCACATTTATTGCAAATGGTTAGCAAAGACAAATCAGCAAATTTCTAGTGTACTACTATAGCACTATGTACACATTTTTGCATATATTTGTATGTAAAGGAAATGATCTATCTATCTATCTATCTATCTATCTATCTATCTATCTATCTATCTATCTATCTATCTATCTATCTATCGTTCTTTTCTCTATTTCTTGAATATAAGATGAACGAACATCATTCTGGCACAATTTAACTCCTAAACCTTACATTTCTGCATTTAGCAGACACTTTTATCCAAAGCAACTTCAAAAGAGAAATGAAATCAATTTGTCAAAGAGTCAACAATATTCGTAATGTACAATGCCAGGTTTATTTAAGTGAATTTGCTTAAGAGTTTTGGAGTTGTTCAGTGATTGTGGAAGAGGAATGTCTTAAGTTGTTTCTTGAAAGTTGTGATGGTCTCAGCAGTTTGGGTGGAGGTTGACAGCTTCCCACTAGAGAGGAAGAGAGAGGATGAAGGTCTTGGAGAATGACTTTTTGGCTTGTTGTGATGGAACAACACGTTTTCGCTCAATGTAACCTTTGTTCATTATGAACTGACCTAATGTGTACTATTACTTATGAACAATTAAGATACATTTTAAGCAGAGTCTCCACAAAACTTCTAACAACCTTTTCTGCAAAAGAAACTATGCATGGTAATAAACAGAAACTATTTGGTTAGCATAAAGACAGAACAGTTCACCCAAACATGAAAATGTGTACTCACCCTCAGTCCATTCAATGTGTAATTGAGTTTGTTTCTTCATCGGAAGATATTTGGAGAAATGTAGCATTACATATCTTGCTCACCAATGGATCGTCTGCAGTGAATGGGTGCCGTCAGAATGAGAGTCCAAAGAGCTGAGAAAAACATCACAATAATCTACAAGTAATCCATACTTACATATGGTGAATTGAAAAACTGTGTGTTTGTAAGAACCACATCCATCATTAAAGTATTTTAACTTTAAATTGTCAATAAAAAACAAAAAAAGGCTAAAATATAAGTCCATAATGCACTTCTTCCAAATATCCATTCCAGGGTTATCCTCTCACATCAAAATTCATAAACATATTTGTTTAGAACTGTTTTCAACAGTTTTTGCTTGTAAACAGTGTTTGGGCTGTGCATATTCCTGCCCTTATTCAGATGAGACAACTTTTTCCATGGAGAGAGCAATATTACGGAGGTCTCATATTTTAGCTGGATGCAGCAGTTTGAAGTTAAATAAAGTCTTGATGGATTTGTTTATTACAAACAGATTTTCACCTCACAAGACATTAACTGATGAACTGAACTTGTGTGGTTTACTTGTGGATTAGTGATGCTCTCGTTCTGTTGGCACCCTTACACTGCAAAGGATCCACAAGTGAGCGAGTGATATAATGCTAATTTACCCAAATCTCTTCCGATGGAGAAATAATCTCATCTACATCATGGATGGCTTAAGAGTGAGTACACATTTTTTAAAAATTACATTTTAAACTTTCAAACGATGAGGCAATGTTAAAGTCTAGACAATATTAATACAAAAACAGCGCCACAGTACAATAAGAAATCTATTCTATCAAAACATCGCTCTGTTTTACAGTTTTTTACAATCAAGAGATACCGTACTTTTGTCACTTCAAAACTTACACAACATTAGTCTAAACTGTGGATCATTTTCCATTGCTTTGGCACAAAATACATTCAATGATGGCATCTTTCATATTCCATACTACATTCCATTCTGATACTACATATGCTTTAAAGTGTGAGGGAATGTTTCTGTCCCTTATCCATTGGAATCCCAGGTCAGCAGAATGACACGGTTACATATGACAAGCTGTTATTTCAAAAATGATTGTCAGCCAATCAAGCTGCATGGCCAGACCTAACTGTAGTATGAAATTCAATCAGAGAAGCCCATCAGTAACAGCAGTTATCCGTGGAGGGGGGCGCATTGACCCATTGTCGCTGAAGGACTGAAACATGACATGACGGAAAGGTCCTAACATGCATCTGTACTGAGCAAATATTATTGATAGCCTTCTTTCGTTTAATCCAGCAAACACTGACAATCTCTTTGCTTAGCATCAGTAGGTGGGTGTGGGGGTCTCATTTATAATAGTCTTGTGCTTGGAAAGTAAACACGCTCGGTGACAACGCAGCAGACTGAACGGCAGGACCGTGTCTCTGTGATGGATGAGAATGGATCAGTCACTTCCCCTTCTCTCCTCACCTCTCCATCTCTACTGCCTAAGAACAGGAAATGCGGTAGAGACCAGATTTAGTTCATTGCCTGGATGCTCTATCAAATATAACAGACGCAGAGAGTGGGTAAGACTCCATTTCATACAATTTAATCTGAGAAAGCTGTTAGAAACACTGGACTGTAATAATATTTTTTTTTTTCTGCAGGTTTACGGAAAAGGGCTGTTAAAATGTAATTGTATCCATTCTAGAGATATATTTTTGTATGGAGCCAGCATAAAACTTAGGGAGAACACTTTCATCACAGTAGAAATGTAAAGAATATATCTTGATAGCCTTTGAAAGAGAACTAGAGAGAGTAATTTTAACTCATTAAAAGTTTTACCTCCATATAAATTAATAGTGCTTTTGAAAATATGGTTAAAATTATTGCACATTAAATAGACTCCAGCCTAATGAAGGCAGTTGTTTCTCTTTTTCTTTTTTTTTCATGATCAGGTCACCTTCATGGAGACCACCACGGAGCTCACATGACCAAGTAAGTACTGTTCACTTTTTCTCAGTAATCACTTTAATGTCATATAAATTTGCTCCCAGACTAAATTAATCATGACTGACTTAAAATTTTGACAAATAACAAAAAAAACAAAATAAAAAATAATAATAATAATATATATATATATATATATATATATATATATATATATATATATATATATATATATATATATATATATATATATATATATATATATTTATTTTATTTTTTTTGTATAATGGTACATCCACACCACTAGGTGTCAGTGTAAGTTCAATGTGACAGCCATATCAGCAGAACATATCAGCCATATAAACATCACATTTTATATAATATAATTATAAATTTATATAATATAATTATATAATGTAATTAATAATACAATATAATTCCTGTCCTCAAACCTAATTAGTACAACTTAGCACAGGGGTGCCCAACCCTGTTCCTGGTGATCGACCGTCCTGCAAAGTTTAGCTCTAACTCTAATCAAACACACCTGAAGCAACTAATTAAGGTCTTCAGGATCACGTGAAAATTAAAGGCAGGTGTGTTTGATTAGAGTTGGAGCTAAACGTAAAAAGTCGATCACCAGGAACGGGGTTGGGCACCCCTGAGTTAGCGTAATGTATGTACTCCAAGCTAGGCAAAACAAAATGTCAACAATTATTATTATTTATTTTTTTTATTAAATTAACATTAGTGGAAGTAAAACACCAACAACTTCTGTTCTATTTCATACAAATTATTATTATATGGGCAGATTATTGATTAATTAAATATATATATTTTGTAGAGTACCTTGCACATTACTATATGACCTAAAAACACTTACCGTAGTGGAAGATTTGTAAAATTAATACAATTTTACTTTTCCAGCACATTACCAGCTCCATATGTATGGTTTTACTGGTGTAGTATACTTGCTCAGTAGCTCACCTGGTACTGCACTTGTGATGTGCATTGCAAAGGTACGGGTCTTGTGAAGGTCACGATATAAGAGCATGAAAACTTTTAGATGCTTGTTTAGAATAAAGTAGTATATTAATTTCAAAAGCAACCGAGTATTACACTTTTTTCCCCAATTATTATAATTTTATTTCCTAACTGCCACAATATATACAACAACCAATGTATGGCATCAGATGTAACTAAATGTGCTTTTAGCGCCACTCACTGGACATTTTTTCCTTGAAAGGGTCTCAAATTTTCATTGCTATGCTGGAATAGGGACAATTATCCAATGAGCTTGAGTTGGAAAAAGCACTTTGGTCACACTTTATTGGTCCAATTCTCGCTATTGACAAACCATTAATTATGACTTTTGCCTCAGTAAACTCCTAATTTGCTGCTTATGAATAGTTAGTAAGGTAGTTGTTAAGTTTAGGTATTGGGTAGGATTAAGGATGTAGAATATGGTCATGCAGAATATGTTATAAGTACTAATAAACAGCCAATATGTTATTAACAGGCATGCTAATAAGCAACTAGTTAAGAGTGAGAATTGGTCCCTATACTAAAGTGTTACCAGCACTTTTGACAAAATGCACTCTTGGCTAAATCCCATACGAAGATTTTTTTTTTTTTCCACCTCAACTCATCCGCTATTCTGTGCGCGGCCTGGTAAACAAGACTATTTAGCTCAGAGACCGCACAAAGCTAGTGTTTCTGGCTTAACGATAAACACAATATACACTAGTGCAATTAGACAGACAAGTCTCTTCAGCAAGTCCCCTTGATTGTCAACTCTTGATCTATGCCTTTCATGGTCCCTTGTTGAGAAGGGAGCACAAATTGAATATTGTGATAAAAGGCATTCCTTTGTTACCACAGCACGCTTCGCCCTCCATAGTCTGTTGAATAGCACGCTTGTTGATGAGCAGCTAGAATTGGCCATACTAATTGGGTGCCAGTCTGCTGAGCAAAGTATATTCTGTTAGCCTTGTGTTAAAATTGTTTAGATATATATGAAGCCTAATTGTCTACTTTCAATAAGGTAATTGCACTATGGCCATTCTCTGAATTCCAATGACAAAAGCTACATACAGTAGAAACATTTTTAAGAGTAAAAGGAAAACCCTCTCTGAGAACACAAGAAATGGAAAATGGATGCAACCACTGTTTTAAAAATTCATGAGGGGTTATGCCTTAAACACAAATTATACTAATGTACAGCTGGCTTATTGTGAAATACAAATCCACAAACTTTCTAGCAAATTCCCTTGAACTTTATGCACAAAGCAGCTAACGAAGAAAGCATACATCACAGTTGGTGTATTAAATAAAGCTGCACTAGATTCTGTAAAATTAACATTAACTGCTTATACAGAGCATTTCTCAAAGCTTTGTTTATTTAATTGTTTACTTGCTTGCTTACTTATTTGGTAACACTTTATTTTATGGTTACGCCTATTAGCATGCATATTACTAGAATATTAGCCATATATTAGTGTTAATTAAACACATATTAATGCCTTATTCTGCATGACCTTATTCTACATCTCTAATCGTACCCAATACCTAAACTTGACAACTACCTTACTAACTATTAATAAGCAGCAAATTAAGAATTTATTGAGGGAAAAGTCGTAGTTAATAGTTAACAAGTGTTACCTATTATACAATGTTACCACTTATTTGTCAACACATGACGATTTATTGAAAATGCATTCTTGCATACACTGATTTAAATTCATAGCTTATCAGGTTCGATTTGATCGATAATTTTGGAGGGAACTGTTTACACCCATGTTTACACCATTTCTACAAACAAAAGAAGAGAAGATCCACAAGTAACCTTCAATTTTATGCAACTCTGGCTCATTGGTAGCACACGCTGGCTGTGTTTGCGTTTCTGCAAAATTATTTTACATTGCTTCTTGCACCTTTCATGACACTTTCAAAGTGAAACGTCCAGTGAATGGCACTAAAAGTTTTTTTATTTTAATTTTTTTTATTTTTATATTGTTGTATGTATTGTGTTCAGGCAGTTCAGAAATTAAAAAGTCTGGTTAGTGGCATTAACGCATTTGCAGCTAATGCACCAGGTGAGCTAATGAGAAGGTTTACTACATCAGAAAATCCTCTGTAATGATAATATATGTGAAAACTGAAGTGAAAAAAAAGTGAAAGTGAAGTGACATGTGGCCAAGTATGGTGACCCATACTCAGAATGTTTGCTCTGCATTTAACCCATCCAAGTGCACACACACACACAGCAGTGAACACACACTCGGAGCAGCCAATGCTGCGGCACCCGGGGAGCAGTTGGGGGTTCGGTGCCTTGCTCAAGGGTCTCACCTCAGTCGTGGTATTGAGGGTGGAGAGAGCGCTGGATATTCACTCCCTCCAAGTCCGACTCTCTAACCATTAGGCCAAGACTGCCCCACAGGCCAGGCCAAAAGGAATACATTGTTGGTGTATTACTGCTACCAGTGTTCATTTCTGCTGGAAATTGCAGTGAATTTTATGATTACTGTAGGTATGTTTTGGAGTTTTCCTAAATATATTAGAGGTATTTATGCTTTTCCAATGAGATTAGCTTGATTGTATGTTTCCATCACAGATAGAATTGAGAGAGTGCACAAAATGGCATAGCATACATGCCATGCACAAGATGATTTACTGAACAAGGAAAATGTTACTGGCTCAGTATTGTTAGTTGTTCCTAGAACAGCATTTATATCAAACAGTTACAACCCTAATGCAATCTCTAAAAGTCAGAGATAAGGTAAATCAACCAATCATACAACCAGATCGGTTGACAGCAGTTTTGTTCAAATAACATCAAGTATGTTGATTTTAAAATGTAGCAAACTAATGCTGTGCCAGCAATGTACTGCAAGTTTGCTTCTATATTTTGCTTATACAATATAATGTTAACATTTAGCAGTATCACTGCTACAACGACACTATATTGAAACTCACCCGTGTATCAATGTACCAGACACTGTCTTTATTCTCAGAAAAGTTGCATATAAATTGCTTTGCATCCCTGTCTGGCCAGATTCCTTTCATTTAATTAACAGTGGAAAGGTGTAAAAGGTCTATGACAGTCTGTGATAGAAAGGGCAGGGGGTCATTTGCCACGACCCCAAGAATTTGTCATAGAGATGGACTCACTCCGCACACCGTCCTAAAATATTAATCACAGGTACCTGGCCATCTCATTAATTCAGTATGAGTACTCAAGCACAGGACGGAGCGACAGAATATGACACATGGTCATTAGCTGGTTATTCTTGCAGGTAATTGAAAGTGTAGAGACTGGGCATTTAGATTGGATTTTGTTTGCCTAAAATAAAGTTTGGCCAAGCCAGACACTTCCAGAGGCATTTTAATTCTCTCATAGCTTAAGAAGGATAAAATGACTTTCATTTCGATTTTTCATAAGGCTTTGACTCCAATGAGGTGTCTTAACAGAAAATAAGCTTTAATATCACATGCAAATATCATTTCACACAAGTGCAGCACTGACGGTCCAGAGTACAAGGCATTTTGAGGTTACACATCATGTATTGTGCGAGATGCAAAACACAACATCAGAGTTTCCTGTGTGCAGTGATTTGCTGACATTTACGTTGTGAAATTGCACCCATTACCCAGGCATTAGCATCTTCACCAGGGTAAGAAACTCCATAGGGCTTTCCCACTGCATTGGTAAATGCACTGCTTGTCGTGGCATTTGGAACACTGCAGGTAATTTACATCCAAAGCCCTTTTCGTGACGGTGGCATAACACATAGGTGCTTCTCCTTGATTATGCTCTCAAACAAACAGATGATCAGGTAGGCTGCAATGAGAGAAGATGGGGTGGCACCAGCGAGGAGGACAAATGCAACATGGGCTCATTGGAAAAATGTGCTTCTATCTACATTTTTGTAAAACTCCAAAAGCATACTTACACATTCAATTCACTGCAGTTTTGAAAGGACCAGAAACATCTTTTTTTTTTTAAACAAATTATGATTACAGGGGTAGATTTGTATTTATTTATTGATTGTTTTAGGTTTTTTTTGCACCATTCCATACATAATAATGTGTTCTGACCTCAGAATACTTTTATCTATAAAACTATTACATGTTGATGTTTCCATTACATAATCGGCTCTATATGGTTTTTCTGATGTAGCAAACTTGCTCATTAGCTCACCTGGTACAGTGCACTTGCATTGTAAAGCATTGGGTGCAAGTCCTGTGAAATACAAGTCAATATAAAAGAGCTCAAAGCCTTGTAGAAGCAAGCTAAAATGGCATGGTTCCATTAGCAAATGCATTTTAAACTCACATATTTATTTATTTTTTCACACTGCCAGTTAGGTGTATGGTAGGCTTTAATGTAAGTTGTGTGTTATTTTCAAATGTGTAACAACTGTAACCTTTAAGTATCGAAATGCTTCAGTATATACAACATTAAATGTAACAAAACAATGTCAGATTCACATTCATCTGTTTCAGGTAAAACCGAATGCTCTTTAATGCCACTCACTGGAATATTGCCACAGGCACATTTTTCAGTCAGTCTGGGTTGGACATATGAGCAACTTCGGTAAAGTCCAGGCCCAGTGTTTTGGGATTGAAGATTATGTCACCTGCCAAGTTACTGAGGGCACTGAGAAGTGAAAGTCGACAGATACTACTGTACAAATGTCAACAGTAACCTTTTAAAACTCAAATGTCTCTCAAAACGCCAAAAAGATCTTGACTACAACAGCACGGTGTAGTCAAGAACGGTGTAGTCTAGAATGGTGTGTTGGAGAAAGCAGGCACAGATATTGTGTTGCCTTGAGGCAGGTTGAGTGCCTCTGCAAGTAAGGGCAAAGGGGGTAGATTGAGAGGGACAATATCTCAATGCTTTTTGATTTTTATGACATAAGGTTGGTGCTTCCCATAACTCTGCTCAAGAGGTCCAAGATGACCCATGCAAACACTTGGAACACTTGTTCCTTGGTTCCCTTGCACCGAAAAATCAAAGGATGACAAAGGGTTCAACCTCAAGCTCTGTGTAAGGTTTTTCAATCATTCACTCTTAGGTATTCCTCTCGGTTATTGGCTTACTTACTTTCTGTCTCACTGAAGTGTCCTTATCCTAGGGGATATTTGGAGGTTGTGTTTGTCCACCAAGCAACCCGCAGAGGAGCTTCAAGTGGTAATTGGACCTGTCAGCCTATTTCAGGCAGCAGCACAGAGATATTAAAAAGACTTCACCCCTTCATCATTCGGACGTAGAATATTCTCCCATACTCAATCCTGGACACCACGAGAACACTTCAGGAATATAAACAGCTGTCACAACACTAGCCACTTAATACATGGATACCTCATTTTAACTGAAAGTTTGTCTTTGTAATTATGTAAAAAGTTAAATAGCAGGTATGAATGTGCTATGGAAAATCAGTTTTACTCTGAGCCACCGTGTATGTACTCCTCTGCTTGAATATAAGTAAGGAAGAGGGAATGGACCGCTCATAGGAAAATTAAGCGCACTTCAGGAAGGTGCCCCATTTTGTACCTGACAGACTGGTGTGGCCTAAAACCAATTCTCCTGTTAGGGTCTACACAGCCGATCAGCCGGTAACACTTTAGTATAGGGACCAATTTTCACTATTAAGTAGTCGTGACGTATTGTCAAGTATGGTGACCCATACTCGAAATTGGTGCTCTGCGTTTAACCCATCCAAGTGCACACACACAGCAGTGAGTAGTGAACAAATGCACACACACACACACACACACCGTGAACACACACCCGGAGCAGTGGGCAGCCATGCTGCAGCGCCCGGGGAGCAATTGGGGGTTCGGTGCCTTGCTCAAGGGCACCTCAGTCGTGGTATTGAGGGTGGAGAGAGCGCTGGACATTCCCTCCCCCCACCTACAATTCCTGCCGGCCGGGGGCTCGAACTCGCAACCTTTCGATTACGAGTCCGACTCTCTAACCATTAGGCCACGACTTCCCCCTGTAAGTAGTTGCTTATTGGCATGTCTATTATTAACATATTGGCTGTTTATTCTTATCACCTTCCTAAACCTAACATCTACCCTATACTAAATATTAATAAGCAGCAAATTAGGAGTTTGTTTATTGAAAATCGTAGTTAATGGTTTGTTATCAGTGAGAATTGGACCTTAAAATAAAGTGTGACCAACATAGGTTAACATACAAACAAACAAATAACAAGAAACGTTTTATTTCAAGTACTATAGCTTGTGTTATGTACTATTATATGTAGCGCAATTTAAAAGACATTAATGGTCATAATGGTGATTTAGTACTGTGACTTCCTGTCAATGGAGTGGATAGTATGCATTGTTCACAACAGCAGCTACTGAACAGAAGTCCAGCCTTTCACAAATAAAAGATACATTTTTGATAAACTTTGTTTATTCTCGTTAAACCAGACTAAAATGTCAGTGCTTTAAGTTAATTAGAGTAATTGTTTGAGGCTTCATTTGAGATAGCATCCCATCTGAAAAACAAAAAAAAAACAAACAGATATATTTTTAAATTCATTTAAAATATCAGTATATTTAGTAATACATTTTGGTATTTGAAAGTGTATATTTTTGTCATGTGGGATTGGTGAAGTATGTTATTGGAACAAAATTTCAGCAGTTTTGCAGATTTCGGTTGTTCCTCATTCAAGTAGACAGGAGCTGTACTTGTATGCATAATAAATTGTTACCCAGAGGCTTTAACAAGATGTCCACCAATGACTGACAGCCTTATAGGTCTGTAGGTTTGAGTGTCATGCAGGATAATATACAGTGCATACTGTATGTGTCTGGTTGTATTCAGAAAGTCATTCTTTGCCTCAAGCTAAGAGATTTGAGCTGAACAGCAAATTAATGTCTACTTGCCAGATCTCACAAGGACTTAAACATCCAAGAGTCTCTTACCTGCCAAGTTATTTAGCACCAGCTGTCACAATCATGTCCCGTAATTGTGGGCCATTATTAAGCTCAGGCCTCAGGGTCAACCCATTTTTTTCTCAATGACATTATTTCTCATCTACAGGAATTTACAATGTCATGAAGGTTTACGCAAAATTCCAATTCTTCTTATTGCCTTCCAGTCCCATTTAGCATAATCATCTCTCAAGTGTTATCTAGACAGTATTGCTCTCATTTTATTGGATGCAGCTCTGTGGAATTATGCAGATTGTGTGTTGGATTCATGGGTAATGGGGTATTCCTAGGCCTCAATCTCCAGTGATCCCCTTGTGGAATTTAAATCAGTCTATCCCTCTCTCCGCCTCTCCTTCTCTCTGCTTCCTTCAGTATTTATAGATCTCCCTCCTACAGAACAGCTGACATGAAATCATGTTATTAACGAAGGCAAAATTAGACAGCTACGGTTTTTCGTCATTGGACACATGTTGGAGAAATTGCAGTTATTGTTGGAATTCAGGGAATTACTGAGTTTAAGTGGACGTGCAATTAATTTGACGTAATGTAAGAGCAAGACTCAAAGTAAAGCTCAATAGCATTTTTTTATTATTATTATTTTATTTTAAAGCATTATTAAACCAAAGTAGAAAAGCGGCTAATGAAAAAAAAAAAAAAAATTGTGACATTGTTTTGCAGATATCTTTCTGATAAACTGTGTTTACTCTTGTCGGACCAGACTAAAACAAGCATCTGCTTTAAACGGAAAGGATGGCCACACCAAATGTCAATTGAATTTATTTAATAGAAGTTAATTGATAAAGCAAATCTATTTATGACATTATTTTTGACAGCATTCTCATTTTACAGCTTTTTTGTATCAGTACTGTAGCTTTGCAGGTAGGTTTCTTGAAGCATCTTGGAGACATTGCCACAGTTCTTCTGGATTTAGTCTGTCTCAGTTTGTTCTGTTCCTTCAAGTCATTCCAGATCAGATCTCTGTGTGGAGCACTGGCTGTTGTCAGACTCCTTGTGCAAACAATAATCTCACTAGATTATTACAATTAATGGCAAAATTAATGTTTGGAAATGTAGACTGATATTCTCTACTGACACACTACAGCAAAAAATAGAAATAACTGACTGAATGAATAAATTTTAGCTGGTGAAAATACTAGTGTTCAAATAATTTTGGCCACCACTGTATGTGATTAAAATGTAAATATGTTATCTTTGTAAATAATAATTTGTATTTATTATTGTAGTATTTTTATTATTTTTAGTCTATTTTTCTCTTGACAAAAAAGGTTGCAAATACAAAGATTATAAATGAAAAATATAAATTTAAATTATTGATTATGATTATAATTATAAATGTATTAATACTACAGTGTTTTACAGTATTAATGCAGTATAAATTGACCTTTTTTTACTTTCTTAAGGCATGTTCTTGTTTTCACAAACAAACAGGCAAAATGTCATCATTTTTCATCAAAACTTAATATATGCAACAATCTTTGTTTCTTTTCCTTGGTAAATTTCTACAGATTTCCAAAGTGATTTTTAATCTGAAAATATTTCAGTAAACACAGAGGTTTCTGTCACCAAATAACAATGTGATTCTTGTGTTGAGTAAACCAATCTCTTTCATTTTCACGAGCATTAAAAGCTGTTATTTGTGCATTCAGATACTGCAATTTGTCTTTCGAGGGGAGCGCATTGTTAAATCTCTCCTAAAGGTTTGTATATGGTTTCCATTTGTTGATAATTGAGCTCTACTTGTGACAGCAGTGTTGTGTGTAAAACTGTATTTTTACAAAACACTTTCTTTCTTGGTAAATGTTACAATACAAACTGATGGACAAAAACTAATTCCAGATTCCATGTTCTATTCAAAAAACATCACGCTATTCCATCTTGTTGATGGAGTGCCACCTAGTTCCTTCAGACCCTTCCATTAAGAAGCTTTTTGCAAAATTTCACCCTTGCTATCTGTTCTTTGCTCATGCATACTAATTTGCCTTATCCTTCCCAAGAATTTGATTAATAACTGCCAAGCAGCTCCATCGCATTCTAATTGCATTCATGACAGTGATCCTTGCGCTCCATTCAGAGAAGATATTAAAAAGAAGCAGGTTACTCTGCCATCATGCCTATTTCCATCTCTCCTAATCATGTGCATAGACCACGTAAAAGGTCAGTTTTCTAAATTGATGGATACCATCTGCCATGAAACGTCTCAATATGCTGACACCCACATGGAGACAGAATATAGAACAACAAGCAGAAAAAAAAAAACTAAATCATTTAGGTTTTTGGGTCACATTTAATGTTAAATATGTACAGGTTTTCTTAAGTGTGCAGATAAGATTTGCATGCAATATTTATGGTGGATAAAAATTGACTAAAAGGTAAAAAATAATAAAAATAAATAAATAAAAACACATCAAAAATATGAATAACTGTAATAGTACACAAATATTAAATTTGTAAAAGTTTTCAGGGCAGATACGATTTTCATGCAACATTTCTGCCAGATTTATGCTAGCACCCTTTAAAGTTTCAGTCAAATATTTTCAATTTGATTGCTTTAATTATTATTATTATTCTTTCAGCAGTAATTTAGTCATTTTAGTACTTCAACTGCACAAGAGTAAACATTAGTTTTCAAGACAGCATTTCTTGGTTTTGTTTAGGTTTTTCATCTTAGATTTAATTTTAGTTAATGATGACACTGATAACACTGGCACCCAGATGGTCACTGACAGATAAGAAATATACAAAAAAAATCTAACAAAAAGTGCATTTAGAAAGCTTAATGTAGAGGGAAAATAAATACATACTGTAAATGAACAAACAAATACATACAAACGTTAAATATAGTTTAAAACATGCGACAAGCCTAAAAAAATGTCATATGGTGTAACCATCAAGCTAAAAAAAAATAACATCATGTTGTTCTTATACCATAAATAATAATAATAATAATAATAGTTTTTTAACTAACACAACAAAAACATTATAACACAATAAAAAACATGCTTTATGAAAATTAATAAAAACAGTTATCTGTTTTTGCAAAATAAAATTCATGTATTTTTGAAAAACAAAACAAACAAAAAAAGATCCCATCAACAATGCCATAGCATTTATTTCTCTTTCTTTCTTTCTTTCTTTCTTTCTTTCTTTCTTTCTTTCTTTCTTTCTTGTGCAGCCTAGCTTCAATTGAGATGTCACATAAGAAATGGCTTAATGTGGCTGCTACAGAACAGTTTGTGCTAGCATGTGCACACACTCATGACTTTTCACAGCTGCCTTGTGGTAGTCTTGAGTAAAGAGTGCCTGCAACACTAATGAAAAGCGAAAGCCTCAGAGATCTACTTTAAAATGTATATTATGACACTGGAGAGCCCACACACACCCAAGATCCCCCTAATTAGAGCTGAGATTGTATTAGTCAGCGGGACATGGCACACAAGTCATCAGATTTCTGCCTTTTCTTAACAAAAACTGCAAAGTCAGACCTTACACTTGCTTTTATCGCATCTTATAACAGATGACAGATCTCCACCGTCTTTTCTATTTCAGTTTGAGGTGGTTGCAACTTGCAACCAAAGTACTACAATTAGCTGTGATGATTTTTCGAAGATAGGCATTGCGCATATGGTATGGCGCATTTTCATACAATAGGGATGAAACAATGTGAGGACATTATGAAAATAGTTACATTTGGAAGGAATGTACTTCTACAGCATTTATTAATCTTAATTTCAGCATTTACTAATGCATTATTAAAATCACAAGTTTGTTAACATTAGTTAATGCACTGTGAACTAACATGAATGAACAAATGGATACATATTTGCATTGTTAATTGTTTGTTAATGTTAGTTAATACATTAACTAATGTTAACAAAGGACACCTTATTGTAAAGTGTTACCGATTTAGCCATTATCAATTCAACCACACACATAGCAGCAAACCCAAACATGCTAAATGCTTGACAGGTATAGAGTGTTTCTGATTGGTTACGATTTCAGGTGGGCTGCACTCCTGACTCATTTTTATTTGTGCAGTTTCACAGCGGAGGCTATAACCGAGACAGGTGGGATATCTCAAGACAGATATATTTCTGTGATATCTGTCAGGTTGTGGGACAATTTTATGTGTGGTGTTCCATAATATATGTATGTGTGTGTGCGTGTGTGTGTGTGTGTGTATTCCTTCTATAGCACAAACCTGAACTGAACTGTCAAAGCAATCCAATGAGGGCAGTTAACTACTACTACTGTAGCTACCCAGGTAAAAAAATAAATAGATAAATACATACATTATAAAAATATTGTGGGAACATTATCTTCAAAAGTTTCCAAAATGTTCCAAAATGTTGAATTTTTTTTTTTATATATATATATTTTCTAACAGTGTTATACTATTTCACCTACGATTTATCATTATTTATTTATTTATTTATAGTCTAAGAGTGTTAAAATGTCCAGTTTTCTTGCCGTGATTAGAATGTTAGTTAAATGTTACAAAAACATTTGTTGGGATGTTCAAGTACAAATAGCATCCTAAGGAGGTTCCCAAGAATGTTGATCTCAGACCATTTCCTCTCAATGTTATGACAATGTACATCAAATATTAAGTTATGATAAGCATGTTCCATAAACATTATTTTATGTGCCAAAAGTTAGTGAAAGTTGTGAGAACGTACACAGTGTAGCTGAATAGCAACAGCACGTTTAGCACAATATGCTAAGCTAACTTGCTGTTCCCTGTCGATACTACACTCGTACTGCGTCGCTAGACGCTATGGGGAAAAACTCCTTTTTCTCCGAGGACTGAAGACTTTTTCAATCACGCAGTGTGACTGCACGGCCATTGGTTCGTGCGGTAATAAAAAATGAACCAATGGCTCGTCAGTGGAACTGCACGAGCCTATGGCGGCAAAGCCCGCCAGAGCCCGCCAGAAGGGGCGGGGTCATCTGGCTATATAAGCGGGCGCTTCGCCATAGGAAAACAGATCAATTCTCCTTCAGCGACGACGATCATCCCTTCGCTGACACTCGAGACTGGAAGACGCTCGCCGTAGAAACGCCTCGCTGCGGATAGAAGCTGCCTTTTACTCTGCACCCTCTCGCTGCTCTGCCTGCTCTTCGAGCCGCTCCAGCGACCTGTGCAGATGCCAGCCTCGTCCCCTGCGGCCATCCGGTGAGTCTAAAATCAAATTTCTCTGAAAGAGCAAATTTCAAGCGACGTTGTTGCAAATGTCGCACTGCGAGTGTGGCTCGTGCAGGGGATTCTGCACGATGCAGAAGGGCAGTGAGCGCTTCGCCTCTGTGGGCAACGCCCACACAGACTGCGCGTTCATTGAGACGGAATGCTCAGTCGAGTATGAGTCTCGCTCTTCTCCACTCGCTGGCCTTCTAGCAAGGCAGCTCCGCTCTTCCGTTTCCTCTCTCTCAGCAAGCTCGGAGAATGAAACGATAGGGCCACGGGGCTAAATAACCGGTTTTGAGTGATCCCACGCCGGCTCAAGAGCCCGCGTGCTCACTCTTACCGCAGCGCTCTGTTCCGCCAGTGTTATTACACGTGAGAATCACCGCCCCTCGTTACATGAGCGGCTATATCCTCTTGGGCGGACCGGAGTAGAAAGCTATCTTTGACAGCTTTGTGTGTGTGCGTGTGAGTCGCTAAAGCTGCTCCCTCACAAACAGACTGCTTTCGTCGAAAGCCGCCCCTGATTCGCTCACTATAAGGCGCCACTGCCTTCCCCGCTTTCATGTTCCTCTTCTCCCAGACACCTCGGAGGAAGGAACACTTAACTCGCGGAGCGGAGCGATCAGGCTTGAGTGATTGCACGTCAGTTTATCTCGTGTGCTCACTTTAATCTGCCGGAGTGTGTTAAACACGCTAGGATCAGCGCTCCTCATCGCACTGAGTGGCACAATCCATTTATACAGATCTTACAATACTGCGCTGGTTGGCCCCGCCTTCCCCGTTCTCACTCTCTGTAAACTGAGAGATCGCGGGGCTGAGCGGGCAGGCTCGAGTGATTTTTGCGCGCTGGCATAGCCCCGCCTGTTTCACTCTGCACACAGCGCTTTGATCTGCCGGTGTGTTTGCACTAAGGATTAGCGCCTCTCGCAGCTCTTTGATCTGCTCGCGCTATTTTCACTATTAAGCTGTCCTTGCTGCGCTCGCGGTTGTACTACTTCAACGAAGTTGGCCCCGCCTCCCCTGCTCTCGTATTTCTCCCCTCCCAGTTACCTCGGAGAAGAAATATCAAATCGCGGGTTTGAGCGTTCAAGCTTGAGTGAATTTACGCTGGCCAAAGCCCCGTGTTTCACTCTCCATACAGCTTTGATCTGACAGCTGACAGTCTGTGTCTTGCCCTGCCTCCCCTCGTCCGCTACGAACGGATCTGATGGGATGCGTGCATCAGTTTTTGATCTGCCAGGGTGTTAACACACAAGGATCATCAGCACCCCTCTTCTAATGAGTGGTTTGATCTTTTTAGGCAGATTGATAGAAAGGGCTGTCATTATGATTATCTCTGTCAGGTTC
Organism: Barbus barbus; assembly: GCF_936440315.1. Classification (NCBI taxonomy): domain Eukaryota; kingdom Metazoa; phylum Chordata; class Actinopteri; order Cypriniformes; family Cyprinidae; genus Barbus; species Barbus barbus. Next base: position 19,964,075 of record NC_136759.1, on the reverse strand, counting down.
AGACTCTAGACCCCGCCCACGGGGGAGTTAACTGCTCTCTTGATGGAAGCATTGAGTCTAGCGCCGCGAAACGGCCTCTGTCACGCCTCGGAACACCCCGTTTAGCTCGGTGTGTCGACGGCAATGTGTTTGTGTACATACTGTTGTGAACTGGGCCCATTTATATAGCGCCCACACAGCCGATCACTTCTATAGTGAGGAAAAATAAAACGCAAACATTCTCAAAGGAATAATTTTCTCTTGTCAGGTGTGTCGAGTCCCCACACGGCGACTCGCCACCCAAAATGGCCTCTGTCACGCCTCTGAACACCCCGTTTAGCTCGGTGTGTCGACGGCAATGTGTTTGTGTACATACTGTTGTGAACTGGGCCCATTTATATAGCGCCCACACAGCCGATCACTACTATAGTGAGGAAAAATAAAACACAAACATTCTCAAAGGAATAATTTTCTCTTAACAGGTGTGTCGAGTCCCCACACGGCGACTCGCCACCCAAATTAATTCCAACACCCTTGCCACACGGGCCGAGGCCTGGCAGGCCATCCCCGGAGTGTCACAGTGGGTTCTGGGGATTATAGAAAGAGGTTATACGCTTCAATTCGCTCGAGGACCCCCCGCGGTACAGCGACAGGGTCCCCACCTTAGTGCGAAGCAGCAACGCTCACGTTCTGCGAGCCGAGGTGGAGAAATTGCTGGTGAAAGGAGCTATAGAAATAGTTTCCCCAGCTCAGAGTGAATCAGGCTTCTACAGCTGTTATTTCCTCGTCCCCAAAAAGGATGGCGGCCTCCGGCCCATCCTCGATCTCAGACGTCTGAACCGCGCCCTCATGAGACGGCCATTCAGAATGACTACATTGAAGCAGATTCTCTCGCTAATTCGCCCAGAGGACTGGTTCTTTTTGCTGGATCTGAAATACGCTTATTTTCACATCCAGATAGCCCCCCATCACAGACGATTCTTGAAATTCGCCTTCGAGGGTGTGGCTTATCAATACACGGTCCTGCCCTTCGGGCTGGCGCTAGCTCCCCGCACTTTTACGAAGTGCATAGACACGGCTCTCTCCCCTCTGAGACAGATGGGAATCCATGTCCTGAATTACCTCGACGACTGGCTCATTCTGGCACAGTCAGAGGCAGAGCTGGTAGCACACAGGTCCCTCCTCCTCAGGTGGAGAACTTGGGACTCAGGATCAATTTAGCCAAGAGCTCCCTGTCCCCCAGCCAACGAACTTCGTTCCTGGGGACAGTTTTCGACTCCGCCCGCATGAAGGCGAAAGTCGCGCCAGATCGCGTTCTGGCCATACGGCAGCTCGCGGCTTCCTTCAAGATTGGAGCCTCCTACCCACTCAAATCGTTTCAAAGAATGCTGGGCCTCATGGCCTCCGCATCGCCAGTTCTTTGGTTGGGCCTTCTCAAGATGAGACCCCTTCAGTACTGGCTGAAACCTCTAATTCCGCCTCATGCGTGGCGTCATGGACGCATTCGTGTCAGGGTGAACCGGGCCTGCGTGTCAGCCCTGGTCCCCTGGAGGAACCTACAATGGTTCAAACAAGGCATGACAATGGGTTTGGTTTACAGAAGGAAGGTTGTTACAACAGATGCTTCCAACACCAGTTGGGGAGCTCTGTGCAACGGCAAACCGACCTTCGGCTCCTGGACGAACGCAGAAGGACAAATGCACATCAACTGCCTCGAAATGGAAGCAGTATGTCGAGCTCTTCAGTTCTTCCTGCCAGTCCTGAAGGGTCACCACGTGCTAGTCCGCTCGGACAGCATGACGGTGGTGTCGTACATAAATCGCCAGGGTAGGCTCACCTCGAAACGCCTTTTCGAGATGGCAGAGCGCCTCTTACTATGGGCACATCTCAACCTGCGTTCACTGAAAGCAGCTCATGTGCCCGGCATTCTGAACCAAGGAGCAGACATGCTCTCTCGGAACAATGTCCCCTCAGAAGAGTGGATGCTCCACCAACAGACGGTTCAAGAAATCTGGCGAATCTTTGGCAGGGCAGAGGTCGACCTCTTCGCCTCCAAAGACAACTCTCACTGCCAGATTTATTTTTCGAAGAGCAAGGACGCGTTGGCCCACGAATGGCCCAACCTCCTTCTTTACGCTTTTCCCCCGATCGCTCTGATTCCTCAGGTAATCAGGCGGATCAGGGAATGCAAGCACAAAGTGCTTCTAGTGGCCCCACTCGGGAAGAACCAGCTTTGGATCCCGGAGTTATCGCAGCTGCTAATAGCGGCTCTGTGGCCTATTCCCCTGAGGCGAGACCTCCTCTCCCAGGCGAACAGAACGATCTGGCACCCCCAGCCCAAGCTGTGGGACCTGCATCTATGGGCACTCGATGGGACTCAGTAGATCTCCCCGAGAATGTCATGAACACCATTGAACAGGCTAGAGCCCCGTCCACGAGACGCCTCTATGCCTCTAAATGGTCGGTTTTCTCCGCCTGGTGTCAAGCCCGCGGTAAAAACCCGACAACATGTGACATATCAGTGATATTGTCATATCTACAGGAGCTGCTGGATAAGGGCCCCGCGCCCCTTCCACGCTCAAAGTCTACGTGGCAGCTATAGCAGCCCCTCACGCTCCTATAGCCGGACAGTCGGTGGGCCGGAACAACCTGGTTGTCCGTTTTCTGAAGGGATCTCGGAGGCTCAATCCGCCCCGACCCCTCACAGTCCCTGCATGGGACCTGCCCACGGTCCTGAGAGCCCTTAAGGGCCCTCCTTTTGAGCCACTACAATCTGCAAGCTTAAAAACACTGTCGCTCAAAACCGCTCTGCTACTGGCGCTAGCATCGGTAAAGCGAGTAGGTGACTTGCAGGCTCTCTCTATAAACCCTGCCTGTCTTGAGTTTGGGCCTAACGACTCTAAGGTCGTCCTAAAACCAAAACACGGCTATGTTCCTAAGGCGCTCTACACTCCGTTTAGAGCCCAGGTTATTACGCTCTCTGCGCTCCCCTCTTCTGAGGAGGACCAAGAGCTCAACCTTCTCTGCCCAGTCAGGGCATTGAGAATATACATCGAGCGTTCCACGCCATTTAGGCAGACGGAACAACTCTTTGTCTGCTTTGGCGGCCGCACCAAAGGGTCTCCGGTCACAAAGCACAGAATATCTCGATGGTTAGTTGACGCTATCGCACTAGCATACTCCTCCCTGGGCCTCCAGAGCCCCATTGGAGTGAGAGCTCATTCCACAAGAGGCGTGGCCTCTTCTTGGGCGTGGTCTAGTGGTGTGTCTATGGCAGACATTTGTGCGGCGGCCGGCTGGGCCTCGCCGTCCACATTTGCCAGGTTCTATAGCTTGGATGTCCCGGCCTTACAGGCTAGGGTTCTCTCTGCTTAGTTGGCACACACCTGTCTTAAAGCGGTCCCCTCAGGCATTGCCTGATTCTCCAAGAACGCTCTTGGCCCCATTCCTGGTGCTGAGGCTGTACTTATGACCGTTGAAACGATTTCTAGGCTGGACTGACCTCTGAAGAGTTCGGTCCTCATGCCTCCTGCAGGATGCTTCCTGCTCATAATTGGTCCCTCTGAGCCTTACTGCTCAAGGCCAGTTTTACGGTTGTCGTTTCTCTTCATGGCATGGCGGGATTGTATTTGTTCCCCATAGCGTCTAGCGACGCAGTACGAGTGTAGTATCGACAGGGAACGTACTCGGTTACTAACGTAACCTCGGTTCCCTTAGATACGGGAACGAGTACTGCGTACTATGCCATGCCATGCAGCTGCACGACTCAGGTCGTCGCTTCAGTCGAATTGGCCTGTTTTCCTATGGCGAAGCGCCCGCTTATATAGCCAGATGACCCCGCCCCTTCTGGCGGGCTCTGGCGGGCTTTGCCGCCATAGGCTCGTGCAGTTCCACTGACGAGCCATTGGTTCATTTTTTATTACCGCACGAACCAATGGCCGTGCAGTCACACTGCGTGATTGAAAAAGTCTTCAGTCCTCGGAGAAAAAGGAGTTTTTCCCCATAGCGTCTAGCGACGCAGTACTCGTTCCCGTATCTAAGGGAACCGAGGTTACGTTAGTAACCGAGTACGTTTACAGTTGGTATTTAAGTACAAAAACATATTCTTCAGTGTCAAGTCAAACTACACAACAAACTCTTGTAAATTATAATTCAAAGGAGCATTAAACAATAGCAAGTCTCCAAATCTGTAGCAAATTCATATGAATCACATTCATACATTATCGCACAATCTGGTTTCATCCGACTGATGGTTAGGTTTATGAGTGGACCTTCGTGTTTATGGATGTTTCTAAAAGAAATGCATGTTTTTGTACAGATAACATTGTACAAAATTCATAGCAATCACTTTGTCATATAGTTACGGGCCAGAAAGTTAATAAGGACATCATTAAAATAGTGGCTCAACCGTAATTTTATCAAGCTATGTGTATACTTTTACGTTAAAAGAAAACAAAAATAATGACTTTTATAATAATAAATAATAATAATACATAGCTTCATAAACTTCATAAAATAAATTGCCACATGGACTATTGTAATGATGTCCTTACTACCTTTCTGAGCCTTGAACATCGTAGTTGCGCTGCTGTCTATTCAGGGTCAGAAAGCTCTCGGATTTATAAAAAATAAATATCTGTGTTCTGAAGATGTACAAAGGTCTTATGTGTTTGGAACGACATGAGGGTGAGTAATTAATGACATAATTATTTTGTTTTGGGCGTACTATCCCTTTAACTATTAATGTGTATGTTATAAATAATTTTATTTTTAAAACACAATATATTACCATTTATATTATAAAAGAAAATAGCTTGTAGCTGATTTTTTGGATGGCTGTTAAATGCATGACGTTAACTTGGGTTTGCATTAAATTGGGCATTTCCTATGGCTCCTGAGTGCTTTTTTTTTTTTTTTTTTTTTTTCAATGCAATCATGTTGCATGTTTTCGGCGACTCTCAGTGCTATTGAGATGAAGGGGAAATGCTAGCAATAGCTTTCTTGCCATGTATGGATTTGATTTGTTTTTCTGAACAACCTTAGCTTCTTCTCTGCTGCCCCGTCAGTTCTGGAGAATCCATGACATGAATATGATGCTAATGCAGGTTAACAGGTTAAGTTTTCTGCAAAATATTTGAAGTTTAAGGTATGTTCACCTGATGTTGGTCTGATTAAGTTCTATTGAACTGCAAGATCCCACCAAAAAAAGTTTCAAATGTACTTTTTTTCTCAGGCAGCTCATTAGCCATTCTATAATTTGGGATCATCCTCGCTGATGATAATTATATTTTCCTCTAATTTTATCCATCAAGTGGAAGCATATTATAATCTCACACACATATTTTGTGCACTATTTTCCCATTTGCTTGAAATTGCCTTGATGTCCCTCAAATTTCAATGTGAATTTTGAAGTGAGTGGCTAATTTTGACCTAATAAAAAAAAACAAAAAAAAGTTCCCAGGGAACAATGTAGTAATTGGCATGAAAGAAATGGCAGTGTTTGAAAGTTATACATGTTTTATGCAAGGTTTCCGTGCTGAAAAATACTGACATTACTGATAATGCATGTAAATTTGGTAATATTTTCTAACATTAAACAAAGTAATTATTTAAGATTTAATGGCCTGCAGTAAACAAAGAGAACAAAATTGTTGGTTTAAGTGACAGAATTGTTTGAAAATCTGAATTCACATTTTTTCAAGACACTGGATTTTATTAAAAGACTGTTCTGTCATGTTACAAAAACCTTGGAAATAAGAAAAACACCTCCTTCAGCACACACAAGGTCACAACAACAATGAATCACGACTCGCTTTTTTTTTTTTTCTTTGCAGCCCTTACCTTTTTTTTCTCATTTCTGTACACTGACAGAGCTCTTGTTCCTGTAGATGTAAATAGTATGAAATACATCATGTGATAATGTAATATCGAGGCCAACCTCAAGAATGTATCTTACTTTTCATCTCCCTGTCTGGCTGTAATACAATATTTCCAGATTGCTCTCTCCCCAAGAGCAACCAGCTTACCATTGATCTGAGCGGGGCTGATACAGTCTCTGCTGCGGTGTGTCATTCTAATGAACCTGGCTGCAGTCTCTCTCTCTCTTGCACATATTCTGTCTTTCTCGCTGTCTTTTTTCTGTCATACTCGCACTCACAAACACTTGGATGCATGCACACGGTCACCAAATATGGCTGGAGATCACTTACTGCATTTCCATAATCCGAAATAGGGTGACAGTTTATTTTCTTGCTGTTATCTGTATATAGATATTTTTTTCTTAGTTAAGTTTTACAAAAATGAATCTAAAGGGATCTTTCACCAGACCTTAATTTTATATTCAACATCCTATCCACCAAGGCTGAGGCTTCATTCAACTATGGACACTTTTGTATTTTTGGACTTTTAGAAGACAATGTCTTTTTTTTTTTTTTTTACTAGTTTACTTAATACATTTACAAACAATGACCAACAGAGGACATACGTGTTTATCAAGATATTGATTGATTGACTAATTGATTGATTGATTGTGCTAAACATTCTGAACATTTCCATCACTTCATCACATTTCAGAGGTGTGCAGTGGTGCTCTGAAATGGGGAGGCATTAACAGTTTTTTTTTATTTTTTTATCAAATGTAAATTCATGTCCCAGTCATATTTTCTTAGTTAAATAAACATTACTTACACTATCAGGTTTTTATTTTTACATTAACAATGTAATCATTGTTAATGTAACATACATACATACATAGTTGTCTATATTATATATTGTGTTTTTGCTGCTTTGTACATTGCCTTTTGGTTATTTGTTGTTATTCTTTTATTATCTGTGTCCTGTTACTGTCTTTCTGTTGCACTGTGGAGCTTCTGTCACTACAACAAATTCCTTGTATGTGTAAACATACTTGCCCAATAAAGCTCATTCTTCTTCATTCTAATCAATATTCCTTTTTTTTTTTTTTAAATAAAGCCATGCATGAAACTCATGAAGTTAGTGTTTTTAAGCATTTTACATTTATTCCATAATAATAACTCAAGGTAATAATTTAAGCTATGTGTTATTTATTTTTAATAGTTAACTTTTAACTATTTTTGCATTTTTCACATCATCAGTCACCAAAGCTTGGTAAATATGTTTTCAGGCCATTTCTAATTGTATTTTGATCTACCAAAGTGGTTATATCTAAGTGTGTGAATTGTTTACTAACTGTTTTTAATTAGTTTTCCAATTAACACCATTATATTGTTCATCAGATTTATTTTTATATTTTTTTAGATCTTAGAACTTCGATTTTAGCTCTTCAGATGTTTGTTTGTTTTTTGTAATCTTCACACTTTTGCATAAATTAACAAAAGTATGTGCAAAAAAAAATCATATAATACATATTTCAAGCGTCCTGTTGTGTCATTGGTGTGTCATTCACTGTTTAGGGGGGAAAAAGTTCAGTGTGGTGGAAATGGCTTGTGGGACCATCATATTTTTGTTTTGTTTTTTTTGTTTTTTATGTAACAATTAAATAGTTTAATATTTGTAGTTTAAATACATTAATATTTACCAAAAATATTGACAAGTTTTACAATTAAAGGTTTATAGTTGACATAAGGGTGAACTAAGGATTGTTAGATTAACTATTAATTTCAGACTGTGGCACATCTTACCCCATCTCCTCTATTAAATGTAAAATTTCATTAAATTTAATTAGTCCAAGTAAAAGTTTGTATCCCACAGAGCTTCGCCTGGCAAAATGATGTACCTCAGCGTTAGTCTAAAGTGCAAATTAGCACCACCCTACAGCTTCACACCAGTCATTCCACTGAGAAGAGCTAGATGTCCCGTTGGGAGGTGAGGCAACATCCCAAGACAATGTCACATCCCTGTTCTGGCCCATCTGCCAGGGACGGCCCTGTCTGTGCACCAGCAATGCCAAAAGTGAGGGCTCCACTTCAGCGTGGCTCATCCACAGATGGCAAACTGTAGGCACCAAACCACATCACAGGCTTCCACATCCATGTGCTCAGTGCTGGAGTCTATGGCCGGTCTGGATACCCGCATTTCTCAGGAACTGAAGAGCATTGGCAGGTTACCTACAGGCTGAGGGTAATGAAGACAGGTGACGGCGGTAGGAGAGATCTGCTTGCTGTAAGCTGCTGACAGTAAACACGTCGCAATAACGAGAGAATGAAATCGTCTGTGGTCAAATAGTGGTGCACAACTAGCTGATGCTTTAATAATATGATTCATGAAAGTACTTAACACAGGTTGAATACAAGATAAAATAATGTTGATTAACACAGGGTTTAAAAAATAAAATAAAATGGTTACAGAAGAGCACCAAGAGGGCCAAAATAATAATAATAATAATGTTTAATTGAAAGTGCTTTTTAGGACCTCAAGGTTACTTCATAAAGACAAAGAAAAAGATAAGCAACATGCAAATAGAATATAGGTCTAAACAAAGGGGTATATATACAAATATATAAAACAAATCAATAATCCAAGCAAAGCAAACAAAACCATCAAGGATTTAACAATAGCTTTTGCTTTTTTGTGTGCATAACCTTGATGTTTTGATTGTTTTGTGAATCCAAGCAAAACAAATGTGAATGCAATCAAATCCAAGCAAAACATCATGGTTCTTAGGAATAGTGAAACATCTTTGGTTTTGTTTTGCTGTTTGTATAACCTTTATGTTTACCAAAGTAACAAGGGGAAAAGCCTGAGTCAAAATATTTTGCCATTATGCTACATAATTAAAATTCTGCTACAAATACCTAATGTACCATTTTAAACCCATTATTGTATTTTAGCTAGCAAAACAGGCTATCAGGGAATACATTTTATATTTAATAATAAATATGTGTGCAGATCAGGAAATACATTTTATATTTAATAATAAATAATAAGTGCTTATAAGATATCAAATTGAATGAGTGCAAGACAGAGATATACACATATACATGTGGCTCAGCTGCTCCCTTTAAAGAAATAGGCAGGGAGAGTATCGTTTTGGGGTCTCTTTAGAAGTTGCTGAAAAAGGTTTCTGTTTGTATCTTTTTTTTTTTTTTAATACTACCTTTAACAAGCTGCTGGCTGTTTGGGTGTGCTGTGCTGCATGAGAAACCTCAGTACTGCAGAAGAAGTTCAACACCAAGGACAGCCAGTTCTATTCTGGGTATACTGACTTATCACAGTGTATTAATGGAATATGTGTTTAGGCATCTGACTGAGTTCATATCGATGTGTACGCTGCAGGGGCTTAAAAATACTTTGTTTCAAGTAAAAAAAAAAACATTTTTCTAATACATATTCTATTAATCTAATCAATATGCTTTAATATACAAGCACTTTTTTTTGGATCAAAATAAGATCATTTAAAGCATATAGTACTTGTAAAGGATGAGGTGCAAGTGCAGATAAATATAATTAATTTTTATTTATTCATTAATTTTGATGACTTATTATTTATTCATTTATTTTTAACACAAAAATTGATTTTAAAAAGGTCAAAGTGCACAGAAACTGTACAAACTTCAAAACTTCATCCAAATGAATGCAGGTAAGAGATTCAGACTTTGAGAGAGCACAAATGTAGCATTCAAAATCTAGTGTGCTTTGCAGCGAAAATGGATTCAACTTTGCATTGCAAATTCAAAGCAAGTAAAAGCACTTGTTTAATTCCCCGTATTTTTACCAAAAAAAAAAAAAACCTTTACAGAATGAATTGCAGCTGTGATTGACTGGCAGGGACGGATCGCTTTATCCCAACGCAGACATAATTTATTCACAGTTGTCGGACACATTGAAAGGTAACAACAACAGACAATAGGAGAAAAAATGTTTCAAACAGGGTAAGAAAAAACAAATTACTATTTAATAATTCAGATATAATAGGCTAGAGAATAAGAATAAGGTCTTTTAAGACACATTTCTGATGTCAAGGCTGTTCTAAAAGGTTGGCAGCAACACCCATGCTTCTAAGACACCTTAAATTTTAATGAGCTCAAAAAATTTGTTCAAGATGGCATAAAAAGAGAAAGACAGGTCGATTTTAAATAATTATCATTCAGTATGAGTTATATAAAAGTTTTGGCAACACTTTGAATTAGGTAATACTGCTACTAGCATATTATTAGCATATTGACTGTATATTAGTAATTATAAATCACATATTAATGCCTTACTCTGCATAACCATACTGTAGATCCCTTAACCCGACACAATACCTAAATATAACTACTACAACTACATTACTTACTATCAATAAGCAGCAAATTAGGAGTATATTGAGGGAAAATTGTTACCAAAGTTTTAATCTAATATTAAATGGATTCCAATAGTTTGATGTTAGCCTGTACTAAGCTAATGACTTAAGTGCTTAAAAATTCCAAGCACATATCTAATAGTGTACATACCTCGGTTACCTAGAAGGGATGATTGTTACTCGTGCTCCGCGCTGTCATTTGAACTGAGCCGTACTGTCGCACCACATCGAAGTGCATCAAAACGGAATTTATTGTTTGAATTTCCTGAAAAATGGACAATCACTGAAAGAAGAGACTTAGTTTTCCATCAAAAGTAACAATATATAAATCTGGAAATTCCCAATGAAGTTCCACTTGTGTAATGGTTAAAACAATGGTATTTGTTCCACTTATTTATTTACACACACATAGCCTAGCAAACAGAAAGACCCGTTCCAAAACACAAAAATGTTGTGTAAAAAAAAAAAAGTATTTTAACTTCTGTGGTCTTTTGGTAAGCGAATAGTAAAGTGTCCATTGGTTGTGTAGTTCAAAAATAGTAGGCCATCCATCCATAGGGTTTGTTTTCCTGCATTTTTGGTTTGACTTTAGCACAATCCTAAGCTACAGTAATAATATGGCATGTTCTACTAAACATAAAAAAACCTGTGCTAAATAGGCATTGAAAAAGCACTTTATTTGTACCACTTTAAAACCCATTAGTGAATAGATTGTGATTTCAGACAGATGTAATGAACAATTAACCAACAGAACAACCTATTCCAATCAACCGGTTCTAAAACATTCAAATCTCTTTCTCTCTCATCTCTCTCCTCTTTCGCCATTCCCCTGCCTCTCTGGCACTCAAGAGCTCACTGCTGTCCTGCGTGTGACAGCATTTTGGTGAGCACATCAGTGGCACCCGGTCCTGCTCTTGCTGCAGTCTCAAAGATTTCAGCTCCTGCCTCTGAGGGCAGGTGTCCCTGACAAACACATGTGTTAACAGTCAATTATCCAGTCAGTAAAGCCCCCTAATTACAGCACAAATCACTTCTGTGCCTGCCAGTGAGATTCACAGAGCTTGGTAGGAGAGGAGAGAGGCATTTTGAAATGGTTGAACGGTGAAAGCTAAACATCTAATGCTGTGAAGATCTTTCAGTCTTCTGGAGTTAATAGAAAACTATTCCTGTAATGCAGCAGGCTGTGGAAGAAATAAGGGCTCAGTGTGCTGCATGCCGTATTCCCTGGATGCTGCCTGTGCCTCAGTTTGATGGCCTTCTTGTGTTTGAAGGAGTGAAAGAGACAGGCTGACTGTAAAGTGAGCATGGATTGCAGCATCATGGATAAACAGGGAGCGTGTAAAATGTAAATGCAGGTTTTTAATGCAGAGGGAAAACATATGTTCAAACGCGGACAATGCATTTTGAAAAAGAAAACTGCATTTTTAAGGGCAGATGGCACAGTTGGTCTCCACATAATTACATAAAAAATGACAGAAGACTGAGATGCTAATGAGAACCTGAAAATAGAAAGATAGAAGTGCTGTAAAATGATTAATCATGATTAATTGCATCCAAAATAAAAGTTTTTGTTTCCATAACATGTGTGCATAATGTGTATATTTATTATGTATGTATAAATACAAACACATGCATGTATATATTTAAGAAAAATATGTTATGTTTATATATTAAATATAATATAATAATACAAATATATAAATGTATATACATTTAAATATTTTCAAAATATATCCCTGTATGTGTGAGTATTTATATATATATATATATATATATATATATGTATTATAAATATGCACAGTATACAAACATTTATTACGTAAACAAAAACTTTTATTTTGGATGTGATTTTAACAATTATTATCAATAAATTATTATATAACTTAACATGAATTAGAGGTGTGCGAAATTGACAAAAAAAATGATATCGATATTTTCTGGGATTTTATCGATGACAATAATTAGACGATATTTTGCTGAGTGTGTTATTGTGCTGGCATCTTAAAGAGTACCATGGACAGCTGACTCCTGATTTTTTTTTATTTTATATTCTTCATATTCTGTGTGGTCAGTTCACATCAGTGATAGAAATTAATCTGTTCCAATAAATTTTGTGTATTTTTACCTTTAAGCCATTTTTTAAAAAGTGTGCATCATCTTTTGAGTCAAATTCTTGCATTTGGGCTGTTACCAAGCAAATGAAATCAGTATCAACAAAATGTATCTTTGCAATGCATCTGAAGTGGCATTTAGATGCATTTACACACACTTTAATGCAGCTCAGAGGGACATAGAATGCTAACCTGCAGTTACAAATGCATACATAATGTTTTGATATTTGAAACATAAAACATTGAAAACTGATGTTTTAAATTATTTTTAAAAATGAAGATACCTTAAATGTAAAATTAAAACCGCCAGCAGGTGGCAGCGAGTCACTGTTACTAAGTGAGTCATTGCGATTGAACTGAATCGTTTAAAAGGTTGATTCATTCAGGAACGAATCACAGCCATGTTGCTCAGAGACGCCAAACAGTGCTGTGGCTGTGTTTGGAATGATTTTTGTTGTAGAAATAGAGCAAAAGCAGGACATATGGTGTATAAAACATAAGTCTGTTAATATTAACTTCTTGTTTAATTGAACTGTTGCATAAAATCAAAATCACATTTGTAATCATGCTGACTTTTGAAGAAAAGACTGGCACTCTACGTGTGTTATTAAGTATATGAAATGATATACCTTAAATAGGCTATAGATTTTCTGCCCCCATATCTTAAATTAAGTGATTATTCTAAATGTATTTTAATAGACTGAATCATGCAATGAAATTCGTACATGCACTAGTTTAACCTATGTTAACTGATTCACTCTGCCAGCAAGTGTCGCATTTAGCTGAAATATATCAGTTTTCCCGGTAAAGACAGAACACAAAGCAGCGCAGCACCTGACTTTTTTAATGAAATCATAGCCTTTTGAAGTGTAATCATCATATTCAGCCATATCGCAATTCTGAATTTTCTGTCTCCAAATTTAAGACCTCTTGAAATCATAATTAAGACTTTCTTGTACAATTTAAGATTTTTAAGGCCTTAAGTTTGATACAACTAAATGTAAGACTTTTTAAGACCCCGCGGAAACCCTGTGATATGTCTGTATGAACAAAACGGTAAACTTTGACTAAATGTGATTTCAAATGTTATAACAGGGATTTTATAATATCTAAGCATGAATCCATCAAACCTATGAACAGCACTGTTTAAGTTAGTTCAGTGGTTCTCAAACCTCTCCATGAAGTACCCCCAGCACTGCCCATTTTGTATGTCTCCCTATATCTGATAAACCCACTTCAGGTCTTGCAGTCTCCACTAATGAGCTGATAAGTTGAATCAGGTGTGATAGACAAGGGAGACATCTGTATCCGAAATCGCCCCCTATACCATCATTCACTATTCCCTACATTAGTCCACTCATGCAGTTCACTTGAAGGAGTGAATGAAAACGAGTGAGAGAATTCGGACACTGAGTGCACCGGAAGGACTGCTGCTTTTGCATAGTTTGCTTGCTGTTAAATAATCATTTGAAATGGGCAGCTCCAGTAGTAAGATTGAAGGATATATCTTGAACTCTGTCACGGAAATTATGTATAAACCCTAATAGTCAATTTACAACAAATTTTGCACCTTTGTTGTATTATGCTGTATTACGCCGTGGACGAGCGCTTCTAAAATCAATGAATGGATGATTCAGCTGCGGGCGTCATCTTCTGGTGAGACACGGGAATTCACTCGGCGCGCGACTCTCACAGTGCATTATGGGGATTCTCTAGCTGTTGAGTGTACATCGGTTGCACACTCGTTTTTGCGGTGCATTGTGGGATTTGTGGGAGTGCACTCGAGAATATCCACTATGGTTTCGAACACCACTTAAAATGGCTGTCCCCTCAAATAGTGACCTATTTGAAGGTATAGGGGGCGATTTGCAGGGCTGGGGGTACTCCAGGGCTGTATCCGAAATCGCCCCCTAGCATTCTTAAATTGAAAAAAAAGAAAGATGTATGTGGCTGTGTTGTAGTAAAATAATACTAATAATACAATCATATTGTAACAAATATGCTAGATTGAATTTGCATGCTAAGACAACACAGACAGGATGTGCAAATAAACAACGCTATCAGTGGCAATATTCATAACCAGTTTAGCTGTGTTTAACACACTGACCATATCATCCTTCGTTTCATTAACTTATAAACAGAACTTGTTTTGTTTTACGAGACTGGAGCAGCTAGAAGCAAACTCACTTTAATAGCCTTTATAATTTAACCATGAGGCAAATGTTAATTTCTAATCATAATTACATTTTAATTTAGTTTGATAATATTCTCCTAAGAAACTGAACAAACAGAGCTCGGTATCCTTCTGCAAGCACTTGAAAATTCATTCTTGTACTACAGCTCAAGACCTCGCTTTAAATTGTCCTAGATTGAATTGTTTGCAAGGGCCACTGAACAAATGTTTGACTCAAGGATAAATAAGGAGGGTAATATTGATTACAGACTCAGAAGTAATATCTTACATAAATATTTGGGACAGAAAGCGATGCATTATGGGTCAAACAGCACTTTGCTGAATGCAGTCCAGAAGGTGAGCAAATAAGAACTGATTCCAAGCAGGCCAAGATCATTCATCTTGTGTAGTGCATAACTATACGCAAAACTGATAAAGCATTTATGCATTCTGTGCAGCGTGGTTTGCATTAAATTGAACATAGTCACCAATAGAGTCTTCAAAAAGTCACTTTTTTGTTTTACACAGAAAAAAAGAAAGTCATGGTTTGGAAAAACATGAAATAAGCAGCTAACGTTTGATCTTATTAGCCTCGTCTGCACTGTAGCATTGTCTACTGCATGTTTTAGGCTGCACACTACTTTTCTCCCAAAGGAAAACTGCGCTTAGAAGACAAAAGTTGTCCAAGTGCTCAGACACATTTAATGTCAACAGGGACAACTTGACAACAAAAATGGTTAAAGCAGTGATGTTTCTGGCAGCTCCTCACTTCACACTATATAATAGATGTTTACAGACATCACTTTGAGACAAGGACAGAATGACGGTAAAGACCCTCCAAGCCATGAATGTCCAAAGGATGTGTGATTGAGGCCTCTAGTCCAGAGAGACCAAGACAATGTCAAGTTATGAAAAAGTCCAGCAATAGCTTAAAAATAAAAGAAGGCCCAAATACAAAAAGAAAGGGTCTTTGTCAAAAGGCAAAACTGTCACTTTCTTTTCCTTTTTTATGAAAACATTGTTCAAAGTTTTAGTAAATAATGCCTGAGGAACACTGCTTGTACATTGTTGTACCAGTAGATGGCGACAAGTGACTCATTCAATGCAATTTAAAGCATTCATGCAACTATTTTGTTCAAAAAAACTGATTCACTCGGGACCGAAACAAGTGTAGTTTTAAGTAAGTCATTGAATCATTAATTTAAACGATTAATTAAAAACAAGGATTCATTCAAATACAACAAGTGACTTTACTAATAAATGTGAGTTAATGAATTGCTTATTCAACCATTTTGTTAACAAATTATGTGTGAATCACTAAATTATTCACTCAACCGATTCATTCAAATACGCTGATTCATTCAGTGATGAAGCATTTATTTGTGAATCACTGAATCATTCACTTAACTGATTGATTCAAAATACGCTGATACATTCAGGAACTAAACAATCATGCATGAGTCATTGAATCATTCAATAAATTGATTTGCTCAGAAGCTTGAATCATTCAGAAACAAAACACCATCACTTTCTTGATCACAGAAGCACAACTGTTCTTCTTTGACTTCATTTGGAACTATTTTCATTTGCTGAGAAAAAAAAAGACAAAGTAATTCTGAAATGTAAATCAATATTAACTTTATGTAATTGTTGTATGAAAGGAATGTCACAATCGCAATCATTTGTTTTTGAGTATCAACACAACAGCTGTCAGAACAATATCACTCTTGCCTGACTGGCAGACTTTCTACCCAAAATAATTCAATAAACCTGATACAAGAACGATAGAAAACATAACAGACAGCATCTTATTTCTGCATTTCAGGATTCAATAAATGTTCACTGAAGTCCTTACCTCGTAATGAAATTACAGCATGAATCATGTAAGTCCTGTAGATGTCTTTGGGACAGGGCCAAGAGATTTTATTTGTCGTTTCATTCTAAGTTTAGCCAAGAACTTGTCAGCAAGCATCTGCCAAATGGATAACGTCCAGACTTTGATATTGGATTTTTGAAATCTTTGCATCCATTACATCCCGACAAGCTTGTTTTGCAGTCTAATCTTATGTGGATATTTTCTTTGGTTCTCTAATGAATCTGTCATGAGACTCATATTTGTTTACCTCCAGTAAGTTTGCGGCCCGGGTCTTAGTTAACTGTAAGCTGGTATACTTTTTACTCTTTGTTATTTATCTTTGCTATGTCTTTATTCAAGCTGAATTTAAAAGTGCAAGATTATTATTATTACGCCTAAACCAAATCAATATGTTCTTATCTACAAACCTTTCGTTCAGTGGAAGGCAATATGATTACTTGAAGCTAAAACAAGCCTAAAACCCAATATTATGACTGTCAGTTGCTGTTCAGGGTGGTTGCTAGGGCATTTCTAGATGCTACATTCTTAAGCATAGTCAACATTTGTGAGGTCTTTACTTACATGATCAAAATGATTTTATTATTTTGTCTAGGTTGTACACTGTTGATCACAAGATGTTGTTTGTGGGAGTGACATTCATTTCATGACAAGCAACTTGTGTTATTCTGAACAGTATGGATTGTGCAGCTGAAAAAAAACAACTGAAAGTCTTTGACATGAGGGGAATTTATTGGAAACAAACAGGCCAGTCTCTCCCACAGAATGAGAATGCAAAAACAGACAAGCCAAGGATAGGTTTTTTTTGTTTGTTTGTTTTCTGCTTCTGACCTTCACAGTGTCTTAGATTTGCTTTTCACCGTGGAGGCTGAATTGCTTTCAATTAACTTTGGTATTTTTTGTGGCAATAGCCACAAGGCTTGTTGGATGAGAGGGTTAAGGAATCAACTTTTGTTATTAACAAAAAGTGCTCAGCAAAAATGTTGTGATCTACCTTATATCCTCCAAATATAAAGACTAACCATCATACACTAAGTAAAAATGCCTTGACATCAGTTGAACTGTTTTATGGAATCAATCTCGCATTATTCTCTGAAACTGTATTGGCGCCTTGCTGGTTGAATTTCATTATGATAGATTTAGAAATAGTCTATGGCATTTATGTAATATAAGCTTATTATATAACAAC
The DNA here is from genome assembly GCF_936440315.1 of Barbus barbus. Lineage (NCBI taxonomy): Eukaryota > Metazoa > Chordata > Actinopteri > Cypriniformes > Cyprinidae > Barbus > Barbus barbus. The sequence goes on along the minus strand of NC_136759.1, from coordinate 19,946,486 downwards.
TGTTGTTCTGTGGTCCAAAAATATTACATTACATATTTGGGTATCCCTGGCTTCTTAAAGGGATAGTTCACTTTTTTTCTTTCTCTCTTTTTTTTGGCGATGAGAGGCTTCATCACTGTAGAGTGCATTTTCAGTCTGACTTCTCTAAAACTTGCTGAAACAGATCCATACCCCGTTCATTGCTGAACTGCCAAGCAATTCCAGCTGTAGTGTTGAACCGATTCCCCTTTGAGAAGTCTGCATTATCCTGTCTACTTGGATGACCAGCCTTTTTGGGGAAATTTAATGAATTGGTGTAATTGTAAAGCTGCAATATTCTAGAAATCACAGATCAAGAATGACCTGCTTCTCTTGCAATGGCTGAAAGGGTCATCCCTTCAGCCTTCATCTGGACCATCTCATTTTGCAGGTTTTTGCAGTCCTTTTTCAAATATCTCATTTAAGGTGTATATATATATTAGTTATTTGCTTCATAATATAATTAATTTATGAAGTATACTTAAAAAAACATGCTTTGTAAGGATCACTTCAAATAGGGTAAAACAGTGACCTTCCAATATGGGAAATGGTAGGTTGTTCTCTAATTTTGATCTCCATTGCATATGTTTTTTTTTTTGTTGCTGTTGTTTTTTTGTTTTTTTTATTCTTAAAATGCTGGTAGCCACTGACTTGAATTTTCTGAATCACCAAGTTCAGATAAAAATCTTCTTTACTGTTCTACTGAAGTTGAAAGATCATCTACATTTTGGATTAAATGAATAGCAAATTTTCATATTTGGGTAAACTATCGCTTTATTAAATATTTATGGGTGATATCCTTTATGACAATATATACTGTAAAAAGTGTATTTATTCATTTAACCATGCATGTTTTAGTATATGACTAATGTCATCATCATTATCATCATTATAAGTTATGCCATCATCATAGTCATCACGATGCCCATCAAATCGTTCCTGAGAACAACAGCAGAAACGTTTGTAAATATCACAAATCATAACACGCTTGTGATTCGCACACAGCATTTTATATGTAACCCCGAATGTATTTCCTTATTTAAATCAGGCCATATGGGCCCTGCTGCACCTGTGCAGAATCAGCCATCCAGAAATGAACATGGAAAATGGATCCGTCGTCCAAAATTCAGCAATGTGTTCATAATTTGAACTGCTGGAGCTGGGGTTTAGGGTACGCCATGTAGGTTGTAATAAAGTTCAAAGCATATATGCAAGTGACTGATGTTCACTTACCAAAATCTGTAAAAGTGGTAAGTTAGGTTCTCGGCTTTCACTTTGGATGCTTTCATCTCTATAAATATGTACTGTGGATAGTGAAGTGGGTGTCTAATTGGCTCTCTATCCTGCATTTTATCCCATCACTCGAAGTAGGACTTGCTGCTATTAATGGTGTTCTAATTCTGTTTTCCTGCTCACATACATTACAGAAGACTGCCTTATTTTGATAGAGCGTTGTGAGAGACTTCATTAGTCTAACGGCACTACATGGTGAATAATGGCAGCTGCCTTGACCTTGTGCCAGGGTGTGATTTTGAATTGTAATGCCCAATTGTAACAGGGTTTTACAACTCATTACTGAAAGGTGCTCAGTCTGTTCAGCTATAATGGACGGCTCCTCCTATGTGACTGGACTCTTCAATACTCAAGTCTGAATTACTCAAGACAAGGCTCTTAAGGTATATGGAGCAAGTAAAAACTGTAGAAATCCTAATGAATGGCAATTTGGAGTGACCCTTCGGTCTGACTTTAGATAAGGGACCAATTCTCACTATTAATTAACTATTAACTGCAACTTTTGCCTCAATAAACTCCTAATTTGTGGCTTATTAATAATAAAGTAGTTATTAAATTTAGGTATGGGGTAGGATTAGAGATCTAAAATATGGTCATAATAATGCATTAATATGTGCTTTGTACATATTAATAAACAGCCAATATGCTAGCAATATGCATGCTAAGTTTTTAATGAGAATTGGTCCTTAAAATAAAGTGTTAACACTTGACAGTTTTAGTCATTAAATTGAAACTTTTCTTTTTTTTATTTTTTATAACCAAAACCAACATGAATACAGTACATGGAGTACATTGTGCCTATGTGCATGCGTTTTAAACTAAATTTTAAAATTACCTTTCCTTTTTATATTACTCATTCTTATTGTGATTGATCCTCGTCAAGAGGACAACGGGACTCAAACATTTAGCTTGATAATGGTGCGTGGAAATACGCAGTTATATAACTATAAAAGTGATATGCTGTTCTGAAGCTAAACAGAATAGTGACTTATGTAAGACCTATTTAAGACCTTCTATCCTGAGAAAAGTGACAATTCCACAGCTCATAAATACTCGTAATAAGGGTTTGGTTAAATCCTGCAAACCCATTGACTCAGCCAACAGATGTTGTCATTGTGTTTAAATCAACACATGCCTGTAGGTATACATACATGGTATAATGACGTTATTATTAATGCATACTTCCATTTCTCATACTCTGATTTGGCAACGGGGAGTGGGGTGAGATGGGGTTGGCATTGGTTTCTGAGTCAGATGGGTTTCAGAATTAATTCAAGAAAGATTAATATGAGAAAGCCAATGACTCATAGCACTGAAACGTGTCATAAAAGACAAACACTTGTTCTACAATATGTGTCCCTAACAAATGTGCTCTTTTATGTTCATTCATTTCTTTATATATGAGCAGCTTTTCATGACTCCCCATCCAGCTGGCTTTTAAAACCCATCCATGGCAAAGTCATAATTTGCTGTGATATAGCAGCTAACTCTCAATTAACAAGTTAGACACACTGCATAGAAAATGGTGCTGTTTGTTACCTGTATTATATTCAACTCAGAAAATGGGAAATGTCAAGTTATTTTTTGGAAAAGTGTAACAAAGGCAATTGAGGTTGTTTTTCCAGTATCTGAAACAGTGTTCTCTTTGAGTAGTTATTTTCAATAAGTAATTACTCTGTGACCATGAAAAAAAGTATGTCCTATGTAGTGTAGCAGAGTGAGGTATAGCCCTGAATGTGTAGTATGAATGCGTCAACTAGCATCAGTTGTGTCACTTTGGTGCCATTCACAAATCCTCTCTAGAGGTCTAGAGGGGTAGTAAAGCGACCATTGAATGCACACTTCAGAATCTCGACTGTAGTAGGTACTCTCTGTTTTATGAATACTGTGAATTTGGGCATGCTACTCTTTTCTTGTACAGTTTCTCACCTGCTGCAGTGGTTCTCAACTCCAGTCCTATGGGGAACCACTGCTCTGCACATTTTGTATGCCTTTAACACATCTGATTCAACAGACCATTAGGACAGAGCTCCATGAACTGAACCAAGCATGTCAGATAAAAGAGACAAATAAATTGTGCAGAACCAGTTGAGAACCATTGACGTAATATATACTGGGGAAGTAGGTACGTTCAGATGCAGCCCAAGTGAACATGAAACTCAGCACTACCTTTCTGATGTAATTAACAGGATTGTATATAAGCCTATGTTCTCTGGATTCTATGGCTGCATCTGAAATCACATACTACCAGGTGAAAAACAGTATATCACAAAAAAGTATGTCTGAATTGACAGTACTCATAAATGATTAGGCAAAAAGTACTCGGATGACCTACTTCCGGCTTGATTCTGAAATGTGCATACAATGTAGACTTTATTAACCCATGAGGCCACTGGAGAGGATTTGTGAATAGCAGTAACGCGATGCAACTGATGCTGGTATGGCACGAGACAATGACATTGCAAATGTAGTGCATCCAAATTACATTCATTCACACTCTCTTTGTGGTCATGAAGTATTTATTCAAAAAGTACCTACTCAAGGAAATATGTGATTTCAGACGCAGCCTATGTTTCCAGGGTCTTCCAAAACTTTGCAAATACATGTCAGTTTATTCAACTAACCCTAAACCTAACCTAACAGTTTACTCTGAGAGTTAGTAGACATGTAGTTGCAAATTAATGAGAATTAGTTGTCATGTAGTTGCAAAGTTACTTATAGTTAGTAGATTGTCTAAAGTGGACTATCAAAATAAAGTGCAATCTAAAAATCAAAGAAGTCATCCCTTGTATTCATTTTTAAAAATGTTTATTAACACACAATTTCTGCTCTTTGTTTAATTACATTCTTTATTTCAATCTTATGTTTAACATTTACTATATGCCTACTGTGCATCTTTTTTACAGTCCTATCTGCTAACTTATTTCCTTTTAGTCCCACATAAACTGGTACACACAAAACAAATAACACTTATCCCATCATCTGAATTCAGGAGCAGGTTTGGACACAGCATTTGCAGTGTTTCAATCAACATGTCTGCTCTACTTTGAGTACAGTATGTTCCCAGGGTTAACCCTATGTTCCTATGTTATCCCTAAAGCTGGGAACATATGACCCTTTGCAATGTATTCATCATTAGCATATAAATCTGGGGAACATAGGACCCTGCAAACGTTGAGTGATTCGGGTTTATGTTTAGTATTCTGAGCATTTACAGTTCAGGTAATTTGCTCAAATAACCTGTACCCCAAATTGAGTGGTCATGAGCCAATATGACAAATTTAAAATGTTGCACTTGGTAGGAGTCCGGCCAACCGAGCAACGGCCATTGAGATGAATGCAAATGCTAACAGATAGTTCTCTCCCAGTATTACAGAACCCTTTTGGATAATGCCAATATTATGCTGTGGATTTAATTTGATGACACTGCATGCACGCGCTTGTAATATCATGCAAAGCATGTTGCTAAGAGAGTCTTGTTTCCTAAGGGACAGCATGCGTTTTGTTTTGTGCAGAATTCAGCTTTGTGCTGTGGGGGTTACGACTCAGCAAGACAGCAGGGTACAAAGCTACATGTTCCCCAGGTTTGCCGGCATGACCTACAAACAATATCAGCAGTCTTACTATTTCAATTCAAGCCAGTCATTGTGAAGAACTGGCATGAGACTGGGGATTAGTGCTCAAGAGTTTGGAACTCGCATTCGACAAGGGATAATGGGCACAGGTGCCGCCCGTTAACTTGCCCCTTTCTGTTGTCGAATCCATTTGCATATTTTCATTTGCTTGTCAAAGAAGGATTTTGACCCCTTAGCTGGGTGTTTTGCAGCAGTGACCGACTGGTATTCAGGGATTCCGTAGGGTTGGAGAGAAATTGAATGAAGACAGAACCTGTTCCTCTCAGAATAATATTTGTTGAGTCAACAGATGGAGGACAGAAGTACTCAAGAATTTGAATCGTGCTTAAAATACATATAAAAATGTGCAAACTGCCTGCTATTTTAATGTTTTCCCAGTCCTTGTTGTCTTGCAATGGCATTCCTGAAATGTCCGATCTGACAGACACAAACAGACTTTGACAAGAGGACCATCTGTGGTCGTCAAGTTTGTTTGTTCGCTTATGCATCAAGAACACTTTTAAGTTCCTGGTCTGGAATTTGGCCTTTGGCACTGCTGCATGATGTGACTGTTGGAAAATGTCCCGGTGGACACAATACTATTTACATCAGAATCAAGCGGAAATGATCTGGCTTTTCTTTATACCAGTGGCGTGTGAATTTCAATATCCGAATGATAGCCAGAGGGACAATAAAAAGGACACTGAACCTTTTATTCGTTGTGTGAGATTTGCGTGAAGCATAAAAGAGAAAAATACTCAGTCAACCTGAAGCTTGTTGATATTAACAGCTGGGATGAAGAAAAAGTGCAATCATGTTCAAGTCAGCCCGAATCAAAGCAGCCATAAATCACTCTTTGACATCAGTTATTGTAAGATGAGTGCATGGATGCAGATGAAGTCACTGCCATGGTGACGGATTGGGACAATGCATGTTTCAGAAGGAGAGGTATGTGCTTGTAGATTAAACTAAACATTTAAAGGCATTAGATGATCAAATAAAAGAGGAAGTGTTGAGCACAGGAATACTTTTTACAAGCATTAATGAGTCTTGGAAATAGGACCAATGACATTATGCTCTTTTTATCTGGATCTGTTCATTCAAATACATTAAAATGCAATTAACAAATACAGTTATTTTATGATGAACATGTTTTTTAATATAATAATAAAGTGGGAGAGGGGAGACATCCTCTTTGAAATAATTCAACTTTTGAAATATGAAATAGCTTGCCATAATCTATAGTTGCAAGTAGTTTTGATAAGAAGATGGAACGTAAATAAAATATGATATAATAATAAAGAGTTCATCGAGAGGATATCAAAGTGTGCACTGTAAACCCAAATGCTCAAAATAATTAAAATTATTGAGTAGCGTAAACTTAATTTTCTGATACAGTTCTACTAACCTAAATATTTTGAGTTTATGTGACTTTTTTATAGTTTTTGAGTGACTTGAACTGATTATTTTTAATTAACTGAAACAATTTGCTTATTAAGTAAGTACCACTTAGGTGTATAATTTAACTGTACTTATTTCTTGTTGTTTCAACATTGTGTGTTTGCTTGCGGGCATGTGTGTGTAACCAATTGTTTGTAATTTTTAATTAAATTATATGTATTTAAATAATTTAATATTAAAAAAAAATACTTAATTTTCCTAATAATGGCTGGGTCTTCATAAATTCAGCTGTAAAAGATTTTAGCAAGAAAAATATTCAGTTCACTCTAAGCACTAATTTTACATACATGTACAGCTGGTTTAATGTGAGCACAAAGAGAATATTAAGGAATCACTGCTTAAGATAATAACGTAAGCAATTAGCTTATGAAACAAAAACTTAAGAAGATCGTAATTTAAGAGCTCAAAATTGTAACTTCAACGAACATCTAAGTGGGTTCAACATTAGAGGTTTCTTTATATGGCAGGCAGGAAAAAATATGTTTGATTAAAAAGTTACGACTCGGTTGACATAAGGGTCATCATTTTATTGGCTTACGAGGCTCACGTGCCCCAAGGTCAACGTGAGACTTGCGACGTTGTGGGAACGCGCAACACGCGGATAACTTTTAAGTTACGTTGGCGCCACAAGTGACTGCAGTGCAGTGAGGAGGATGTAAGCTTCAAGCTGTCGGCAGTTACCAGCAACGTCGGTGTCACGGTAAGTGTTAAATGTGTTTTTTATCTAGTGAACAGTTGCAGCAGTTTAATCAAGACAAAACTTTAAACAGCGTTCGGTAGTTACGTATATTTACATTCAAAATTCATGGATGTCTAGCAAGGAATAACTGATGAAATAGGCCTAATAAAAACAACGAACGACGAAGTATATGTTACACATCAGCTAACTTATATCATTTTTCAAACGGACCAGTCTGTAATTCCGCGTGAACAATTTAGCCTAACGTTACATTTGTTTTAAAGACATTAGGCGCTGAGATTGTTACGTCCATGCGTGACACGCGATTAAAAAAAAACTAGGGCTGTAATCAACCAAAGAAAATCTTGGTCGACTGAAGTCCTGAAACTTTCGACTAAAAATCGACTAAAAATGACGTTGTGGAGAAAAAAAAAACGTACGTTACATTAATTAGATACGCACTGTGCTCAGTACTTGGTAGCCTTGTTGTCTGCCTAAATTAATTATAAATAAACATAAAAAACTAATAGGCTATTTGCAGTATATTAAATCGTTTTTGACCTAATTATTTTGCACTGAAATGAGTCTGACACACGAGTCTGTCGTCTCTGACAGCGGTGCATCACGTGCACCTGCGCAATATCATAGCCTGTGATTTCTGAAAACAGTACTATGTTGTCAACTAGTGATATCACAAGAACTTTTGAGGAATGTGCAACATGATTTAGAAAATTATTTTTGTCATATGTTATAAGTATAACTGTCAGACACTATCATTTCAGCCGCTCTGCGCAGCTCGCACAGAGCGAGGCTGAAGATAAGAGCTCAGCTTCGCGGCTGAGACACGAATAGACTTAAAGCTGTTACTCTTAATAAACACAAAAGGCGCGTCCACTTTAATAAAAAAAGAATATTTATTGAACAAACAAGAGCAGAAACCAAATAAAGTGCATAACTGAAAAATAAAGCATCTTAGGCTCAAAACTAACACAAACAGTGGGCACAGCGCAATTGCGCAATATTATGAGAACTGAGAACTGATCGCGCGCTGTGTGAGAACTGATCGCGCGCTGTGTGAGAACTGAGAAAGTGGAGCACTTCTATCAGAGTGATTCCGCCTATCGCGCCTTCACTAACTTTAAGTTAATCGAAAACGAATTGTGACTCCTGGGAAAAACGGGATGTCTGGTCACCCTATCCCTATAACCATTCAGTTGCTGAGGCCATCGTTTCAGATCGCTAGTTTGCGTTTTGGTAGCGTACCCGCCCACTGCGGCTGCCATACTGTGACTAGCTAGATATACAAACGCCCCTCATCTGATTGCGATCCAGTGACAGGGACGCACATTTTAAAAGACAAGACAGTCAACTTAGCCTATAGGATGTATTTTGAATGTCCGGTAGTCCTCAAATAACATTTTAGTCCCGTCTCGTCTCGTTAACGAAGACGCGCATACATTTCGTCATAGTTTTTATCATCAGATATTAATTTTATCACGTCAACTTCTCGTCTTAGTCACAGAAAAAAGGTTCGTTAACGAATATTTTTCGTCGTCCTCTTCGTGGAAGGAGACAGCTTCTTGTTTTATTGACACTAGCTTTTTATTAAATAAATAATATTCAGCATCAAACCTTCTAAAGCCTACTTATCTGTCTCTCTTCTCCAGTGGGTTGGGCTAATCCAAAAAAAGTGAAAACAATGGGGGTGTTCTGAAAACAGACCGTTACCTGTGAAACGGGTGCTCTGAAAACACCCCCATTAGCAATTAGTGCTTTCCACCTGATGAAATGAGCGCGGCAAAAAAATCGACCAATCAGATTTTTGGTCGAACCAGACCATATCGACCAATTAATCGACTAATCGACTGGGACGTTACAGCCCTAAAAAAAACATCCATTGCTTATTCATTGCTAATTTTGTCTGGTGTGCACAAAACTAGATAACTTGGACAATATACTTTCCCCAATGTGTTGGCGTGCCACTGATACGCAAATTAGGGAGCTGGAGAGCATGTGCCATTGCAGAAATGTGCCAGTAAAGCCTGTAATTTGGCAAAATGATATAGAGCCGTTATGTGTTCAAGTTTTGACTGATGACGTCGGTTTAGAAATATAAAACAGCGCTGAGATGTCTATATGAAGAGGTCCACATTTATCATTTTCCTGCTTAATATTTAAACAGCCTTGTCTATTATATAGTACTCCGCTCTATGTTTGGTGTAACATTAACATTTTTATCTGTACACATGAAAAAACACATTACAACGAAAACAGTGTTAGTTGTATTCTCTGGTCATGATCATGTAACCTGTTAGTTGACTTGTACTTAATAATTAAACTTTTTTTTTTTGGAGCTATACACTTTCTAACATTATTTTTTTTTTCTTTCAGGTTGTTGGCTACAGTATGATTTGGCAATGTAAGTTGTGCTCAGCTTCTTTTACTGACAGATTGCAAGTATTTAAGTACTACAGACTTCAACACAGTCACTTTTCCAGTGTAAGCCCTCTTCCATGCATCTATAATGATTGCATGTGTACATTTAAGACACTTAATAGTCTTAGAACTCATTTGTCAAGATATCATACTCGCCAATTTGGCAGTAGTGCAGAACACTCTCAGCAGGCTCTGTTATTTAAATGCCCTTTATGCCCATTTCAGCAGCAATTTTCTGAATCTGTTCTTTTCTGCCATCTTAGAAGGCATTTAAGAAATCATGAAACGGTGGCTTGCCCATACAAGGATTGTAGCTTTACCACAAATGTATACTCTTCATTCAATTCTCATAAAAGTAGATCACACCAAGCAAGTGTTTCATCAGACTTTCAAAATGACATTGTCAGTGAAGTTGGTCAAGCCAGTATTCCTGCAGTTGATGGTGATTTGTATGAAGAACCTCCAGGCACAGATGAGGATCCAGTGGGGGATGATGGTCAGTGTGACACTGACGAACTAAAAAAACATCTCAGAATGAATTTATCTTATTTTTGAAGATGCAGGCAATCCTACATGTCTCAAACACAGCTACCCAAGAAATAGTGGAGCATTTAAATCAGGTCTGCTTCTTATCTCAGCCTTTGATCAAGGAGGCAATTAAAGATATATTGCAGAGAAATGGTTGCAATGTGGCAGAATCTGCACTGGATGAAGTTGTAAGTGCGGTTATGGATTCCAATGTTATATTATATAGTTATATTAGTCTGTCTTTGTTTTAAAATGTAGGTGTATGCAGAGTTCCAACGAATTACAAACCAGAACCTGCCCAACACATTCTACTCGGAGCTTGACCGACATCTTCCTAGACTGATGACCCTGTTCAGACAGAAGGCAGGCAGAACCGGGAAGACATCAGATGTTTTGACTGAAATCCTAAAACTCCATGATGAACAGGTAAAAATATTGTTATCCCTTTTTTTATAGGTCTAATTCCTAATTAAAAGAGGAACATTGGAAAACATTTGAAAATCTTGTGTTGTTTAACATTAAATAAGTTATGTACAATTCTGTTTTTATCGTTATAGGCGTTTCATGACATACACACAAAGCATGTTACTGTTCTTCATGCCCTTCCTGTGTATCTACGTGAGGACGTCTCTGAGTTTTTCAAGACCTGCACAGTGAGTTTTTTGGGTTTTTTTTATCTCACGACCATATTAAGTAAACAGTTCATATGAATACAGACATACTTACACGCTTACCCTTGCTCAGTCTTTCAAATCACATAGTTTGTGTGATTTGAAGAGATTTGAAGCGATTTGTTTTCTTTGACCTTACTGTAAAAAAAAAAAAAAAACTTTGGTACTAGATTGCTTTAAACAAAATAAAGCATTTTTATAGGTTTTTTTAGCATAGTATCAATTTCTTGTTTACTGGTAGCTTAGCTGGGTCCTGTAGAACACTGATCTTCTGTTTAAAATCGTCATACTGTAGTTTGTTCACACAACAATCAAAATCATTAAACTTTCTGTCAGTTGGTCTGAAGCAATATTGTTTGTTAAATCTCATGACTAACTAAATGCCTTTATCTTTGCACTAAACCTGCTGCAAATATTTTTGTCAAAAATCTTAATAAAAATCTTTAATCCTTTTTATATCTATTTTATTTTACAGGACACATCTGATGAGCCAGAGCTTTTAGATGTTGCAGTGGCCCTCCTCACAGTCGTCAAAGATAATGACACAAGTCCAGTTCACTTCCAGCCTGTGAAAATCTCTGTTGTCATTGAAAGCGAGATTGTGGGCAACCTCCCCAGATTTGCTGATGCCTTCCTGGTAATGTTTGGACTGATCTATGCACTACACCTCAGCTATCCCAGGGGACTGACCAACACTTTTGAATTCATTCAGAAGATTTTACTTGGTCTTGACGATGGTAAACTGTCACCCAAGTTACAGAGTCTCAAAAATGACGATGCGCATGTAGAGATTTATCAGAATAATTACTAAGGCCTGGCAGTTCCTCTGTAGTTCAATGTAGGTTATTTCTGTGAAAATAATGGTTAAAATGTTTCTGCACCAATTTTATTTTTTTCCCACAATATGCAGTGTGCCTTTTGTATTTATTAATGTTATTTGGCATTAATACAGCTCTTGTTCTTGAGAGTTGTTAAGTACAGCTGGGTAGTACTTGATAAATGTACAGGTATTTTAGTTTTAAATGGTACATGCTGTTGTAAAGTTTCATGCAGGTTCATAAATTTGTAATTTTAGAGGTGCTATTTTAATCTGGTGTTCAGGTTTTAGCCTAGTGCATCTCTGAATTGTTTTATGTTTCTGTCTTTTAAATTAACACTGCAGTGTTAAATAGAAGATGGCAAGAATTCAGTGTAACTCATTGTAACTTAAACTGTTGAAGTTTGTACTCAAAATATTTGAGGCAACGAGTTACCACAAAAATTGAGTTTTTAGGCATATGATTTTAAGTCTTGTGTGTCAAAGGTTTTGAGTTACTTGTACTTGTAAAACAAATGACTAAGACTAATAAATATTGAGTTGATGCTACTTAAAAATGGTTCTTTGTGTACTTATTTTTTTTTTGTAATGTTAACTTAATACAATGAGAATGGGTAAGGAAAATTTTAAGTTGCTATAACTGAAAATATTTAAGTTGATTTGATAAGTTTAAATTTAACTGTAATTAAAATGTTTATGTAACATGTAATCCAAATATTTAACCTTTGAAATATTTTTTTTTTAAGTTCATGAACTTAAAAAAATTGAGGCAACGAGTTACATCAATTTTTTTGAGTTCTGCTTACTAATTTGGTTTTACAGTGTGTCATTGCAGGTTTATTGTTGTAAACTAAAACTAAACTATGTATTTAATTTTCTTTCTTTCTTTCTTTCTTTCTTTTATTTTATTTTTTTGTTCAAATAAACCTGAAATGAAATATGAATATTAAAAAAAGAGAGAAATGTTGCTTTGGAAATTAAGTTTAATAATATTATCAAACTGAAATAAAAATAAGAGAAACATAAATAGTCATTTTAAATATACTGTATATATTAATAAAACAACTACATGATACCTATATAACACTACAATGAGCTTGATAAAAATAAGATAAGCTTATTTCAAACTTTTTATGACACAGGAAAGTTAACACTTTGTTTGTGTGTGTGTGTGTGCGTGTGTGTGTGTGTGTGTGTGTGTGTGTGCGTGTGTGTGTTTATATATACACACTTTTTTTTCTGTTACACCACGTGACTTAACTTTTGTTGAAAAGTGAAACCAGCATGAACAATACTATATAAATTTATTATATATATATATATATATATATAAATCTGTTTGTCATTACCCTAATTATCCAACTTTCATTTTCTGCGAGAATTCTTTTCGGTTATTATGGAAATTCTAATGATTAAGAGCAATACTTGAAATATATTCAAAGAGATTAGCTTATATAACAAGGCGTTTATTCTCCAAACTCTTCAAGGTAGACTGAAACATTTAATTGAGTATTCATTTGAGAGCATTGAGAAAAGAGTCTCAGACTTGAATGTGAGCCCATAGATGTTTGCATAACCAATGTGATGATTACAGAAATAAATGACACAGTACAAGGCTCTGAAGGACACAGGGTTGAGAAAAAAAAAAGAGTTAGGCTGTTTCCACGGGCTTAAATATTCCATTAATTTAAGATAAACTTAAATATCTTGAAGACAAGCACTCAGGATTGCATGACGTCCATTTCCTTCTGCTTTTCGTTCTTACTTATGCGAGACAAACCTCTCTGGAATTGCGTTCTTTCAGAATTCTGATAGTCTTGTTTAAACAGCATCTTCCATTTTATATCTTGGGTGTTTAAACATGGAAGGCAGACTTGAGTTTCAATGGGTACAAGAGAGTTTTCTTTCAACGCGGAACCTTCACCTGATGAGCTCTTCTGACAGAATCAGACCCCCTAAATGGATTAACCAGTACATGCACAAAAGCACAGTATTTCTTCATAGCAAAAAAAAACTTCAAAGAAATATAAGAAAAAATATTTAAACATACTTAAAAGGGACAAGAATTTAATAAATAATGTGAAAGTAGAATCAAACAACACTGACAATAGGAAAATTCTGGCAGCATTGAATGTGATTGTTCTGGCAAGTGATTTCTTTTGAGACGAGTTGTCAATTTGCATATGTGGACGAACGAGGAGGCGTTTAGCATTTGAATGACATTTGTGTGCCAGGTGAGAGAGAGAGTGAGCAGTAACAGAGATGAGCAGAGACAGAAGGACATCTGAGGGAAGGATGCAAAGAAATGAAAGTCAAACCCAGTTCCCATGAAGACTGACCAGAGGAGACCTTGGTTGGATGGCCGATGGAATTTCAGATTGCTTTCATGAACGGGATGGACCTCAGAATGACTAGACTATAAGCTTGAAGTGACATCTTTAGAATGGAGGATGACAACGAATTTTGTAGAGCTCTGGGATGCTATGTACGGAGCGATCTTTGATTCATGCAAGCTTTGGTTATCAAACAAATATCATCAAACCTTATCTGCAAAAGGAAACCAGTGTGTGTGAGTGTGTGTGTGCTGAATATTAACTGTCATCAGGGAGTCACCAGTGTCTTATGAAGCACAGATCTTCAAATCCCAGTTGGTGTGGCAGAATGAGAATAACGCTGCTCTCTGTGTACCTCTGATGCTTTAAAAACCAGTGAAGGACTGTTCAGTTAACACGTCCAAGGTCACCAGATTGATCACTGCACATACAAGACCCTTTTTACCAGCGCTATGACCCATATTAACATCTACTGATGCCAGTCAGCCTCCAGACCCTATTCAGCTGCTGTGGGACACAAAATGAGCCTTGGCTCCTTTTCGACAACTTAATATTGCTATAAAACTGCACATAGGAGGTCGTTCATTGATATGCACAGTGTCACCAACTCAGTCAAGTGTTTTGCATGTCTGCTAACCTTTAGTATTAACTTGTGCAACCAGAAAAGCATACAGATTAACACTATAGCTGGCATAAACTAATCTGGATCAGTTTGGAGATCCATGAAGTTGGTATTTTCTGCACAGGCCCTATAGAGCTGTTCAATTTGTAGTCCTAAACTCTGAAAAAGCTTTAAAACTTTAATTTCCTAGAGGAATTCCAAATGAATGTATTCAAATCAAAAACTGCAATTCAGAAAAAAATAAGTTCTGTTGTTAAAATTCCTAGAAAATAGCAGAGCAAAAGTTGCTAGTAATTATTTGATTCATCAAGCATAAAAAAAAACTCTTTTAACAAACCAATCATTGTTGATTTCCATGCACTGACTGCTGTTTTGTTTCTTTGACAACTACCACCCCAGCAGACACAGGACATGAATATAACATCAAGTTGACGATGGACATGACGTTGGACAGACGTTGCATTTCGGTTGAGAATGAAAATTGGGTTGACACCAATTTAATGTAGACTTAACGTTATATTTTGGTTACACAACCTAAAAACAACAAATATCAATGTCAGCTGACGTCGGTATTGGACATCAAATTAACATTGATATTGGATATTGAATTTACATTGAATTTTAGTCACTTTGCAACACATTGCAAAATTTAAAATTTAACCAAATATCAATTGGTGTTTCCTGATGGCAGTGGCCTCTTTCAGAAGGATAATGCACCTGCCACACTTGAGAAATGGGATGGTTTGAAAAAACAAATTTATGGTGTCGTTCTGGCCTCCAAATTCCCCAGATCTTAATGCAAATGAACATCTACGGTGCATTCCAAACGGGATATATCGCCCTCCGAAGGGCACAATCATGGCCGCCATATTGAAGTGTCGATCCAAAATTGAAGTGCTCAAAACTGTCCACTTCAAAGGGCCCTTCAGAATGAAGGATTTCGAAGGGTACAACTGATGGACACTTTGGGCTCCCATGATCCTTTGCACAGATACTTTGCATGATGATGGCACCTCCATGTGGGCACGGGAGGATGACGCAGAATGGCACTTCAAGAAACAGTTGTTTGGTCCCCTACACCCTTCAAAGCTCTCACTCCAGAGGGTAAACCCTTTGAAGGGATTAGGGCATAGGGATGAGCCCTTCCGAATGGAACGCAGGGCTATAGTATGGTACATGTGTCAGACTCCACTCCATGAGGGCCACTGTCCTGCAGAATTTAGCTCCAGCCAGCTCCAAAACAGCTGCCTGGAAGTTTCTAGTAATCCTGAAGACCTTGATTAACTGGTTCAGGTGTGTTTAATTAGGGTTAGTAATCCTGAAGACCTTGATTAACTGGCTCAGGTGTGTTTAATTAGGGTTGGAGCTAAACTTTGCAGGACAGCGGCTCTCCAGGAACCAAGTTTGACAACCCTGGTGTATGGTTTGTGCTGGACCACTAAATCCTATCCATAGAAGGCCCACCTTGCAGTTTTCAGGACTAAAAGGATCTGCTGGTTTTCACAGGTCTTATGCAGTCATTGATGCAAGAGGGGGACCTGTGTGATATTAAGCAGGTGGATTTAATTTTGGCTGATAAGTGTACTTATTCAAAAGAAGCACCTACTCAGCGACTATACAATTTTGGACACAGCCAAAGTCCTAACTTGTTTAACATCTTACATAATGTTAATCACAGAACTTATTTTATTCATAATTTGAAAACCACTTTTCACCAAATTGAGAGGCAGTAAAAATATATTTGTGTGCTAATAAAACTGATCAGCAAAACCTTTTGTTCCAAAACCAAGTTCGAAATGATGCATTTACTGTTTATAGCATTTTCATTATTAAGGTCAAGTGCTGCCATTGCATATTTCTCAACATCACTGCTTTCAGTTTAGAGAAACAGCTGGCTGCCACTGCTTTTTCAGTATGCCATGTTTTGTTCTCTTGCTCTGCAAACAAGAGCAACTAAGCAAAGATTACTGGATGGATAAAGTCAACAAAAAGTTCACTGCACTCATCTCTGTTCTTGACCTCTCAGTTTAAAAATGCTAATTACAAACACTATACACAGTGGGAAACACTTTGAAGAGTTTTCAATATGCACGCCTCACAGCCCAATGATTGAAATGCCCCAGTCCCCAATATTGGGAGAAAGGGAATTAATGGATGATAAACCCTGACTGGTGTAGAAGTAAGGGGAAATGTGTTTGCTATAACAGTGGAATACTTCAGATTAACTTCACCCCCCTGCTTTTAGGAGAACTACAAAGGCTAAAGATGAGTGACAGAGGAAACCAATTTCCTCAGGGGAGAATTTCCCTGCGTTCTTACTTCAGTGAGATCATGATTTCCACCTGCTCTCTGAGTAAGTACAAAATTGCCACTTAAATGTTACAAATATAAGGGAGAAAGATGTGTAGCATGTGTCTGATGCCAAAACATGGCAATTAAAGTTTACTTTGTCTGCACTTTTTATTGTCTCTGAAATGTAAATGTTCTGGCACAAATATAAGAAAATACTCTAGTGTTGGCTGACAATCCTATTATTGATACATGTTCTGTTGACAGGTGGAAATCCACTGATTGGCCAACTTTCTTTGTGAAACTGCTCTGAAAAAAAATGTTAATTTAACTCTTACACATCTCTCTAGAATACTATTACTCTAACTGGTCAGTTTCAGATGTTTGTTTCTTAAATCACTACCTACTCTCTCTTGTGAGTGTGAGCAGGTGTAGTGCTGTGAGTGCGAGTGGAGTGTTGTAAGTCAAACTTTTCTCCTTTTTCTTTCTCCTCGCTGTGTTTATTTCTAGGCTGCTTAGTTCTAATTGTATCTTTGCTAGTTTCGGGCCGCGTGCTATCCGCTTATGAGAGGAAGCATGTCGGCCCCACACTTGCAGGGGTTAGGCTCACTTACGCGACGCCACGCTGTAAAGGTGGCGTCTGCGGTGAGTGTGGAAGATTGTTGCTTGGCAATAGGAGAGGTGGTGGGACATAAGAGTGTGCTCTCCGCCTCGAGAATGAACAGTGCCACTGTAATCTTTCTGGACAGTATAGATAAAGCTAATGAGATAGTTGAGCATGGAATAGTTATCAGTGGTGAATTTGTTCCTGTTCTTCCCCTTTCATTACCAGCTAAACGAGTTACTTTATCAAACGTTCCACCTTTTGTGAGCGATGACATCTTAACTCAGGCTTTATCTCGATATGGTAAATTGGTTTCTCCGATCAAGAAGATTCCAATTAATTGTGATTCTCCTTTGCTGAAACATATTGTTTCCTTTAGGCGTTTTGCTTATATGATCACGAAGGATGACGCTGATTTGGACATGACACTTAATTTTCGGATTGACGATTCTGATTATGTTGTTTTTGTAACTACCGCAAAGATGAAATGTTTTGGCTGCGGTTTTTTTGGCCATTTAATTCGTAATTGTCCTGACAAAATTGCAGCAAAAGCAAAGAATGGTAGTGAGAATTCTGAAAGTGGTGATACAGATGGTGTTGCCGGTGCGGCTGAGGTGATACCCTCGGGGGAAAGCTCGGCGGTTGCGGCTCCAGGTCCTTCCAGTGAGTCTGTGACTGGATCGGCACACACTGAAACGCATTTAGATGCTGGTGTTAAGGATCTAATGAATGTGGCACAGGGTTCTGGAGACATTGGAGATGGGCAAGTTGATAGGAGTTCAGATAATAGTTCGGCACAACTGCAAGAAATGTGTGAGGTGAATAACTGTTTTGGAAAGGAAGAACAATTTTTCTTTAAAATGCCCCAAAAAAGAAAGAAAAGTAATGAAGTATCTGATGCTAAAATAAGCAAAAAAAGTGAAATGCATGAGGATGAAGAGCAAGATATAGAGAGTGATGCTGAGTCTTCTGACTCTAGTGTGTCTCTTTCTCAGAGTGAGTTTGTTGGCCGGAGTTATGAGCTTGATGATATCAAGTTATTCCTCAGATCAACTAAAAATAAAAGAGGTGTGCGGGTGCAGGAATTTTTTCCTGATTTAGAACAATTTGTTGAAAAAACAAGAGGTCTAATGGCAGAAGGCTTATTCACGAATAAAGAAGTCTATCGTTTAAAGAAAATTGTGAGGAATCTTAATAATGTCCTGAATAATGACATTTGTTAACTTTATGAGCAGGAATGCTAATTTTTCTTTGCTTTATGTTTTGTTTTTTTATTTCTCGTTAGTTATGAGTGAAGTACATTTAGCCACTTTGAATGTCAATGGCGCAAGAGAGGTTAGAAAAAGAGCAATGATATTTGAAGTAATTAAACAGAAACATATTGATGTTGCTTTTCTACAAGAAACCCACAGTGATTTGAAAAATGCTGTTGACTGGGTGAGGGAGTTTGAGGGCACCTCTGTGTTAAGTCATAACACTTCAGTCAGTGGGGGAGTGGCCATTTTATTTGCAAAGAATTTTAGTCCTGTTTCTTGTGTAATTGATGAAATTGTTAAAGGTAGGCTTTTAAAAGTTAGAGCAGTTTTTGAAAATTATGTGTTTACTTTTATCTGTGTGTATGTTCCAACTGCACCAGTTGAAAGATTAGTTTTTTTAGACACACTGTGTTCAACTTTACAAAACTGTTGCCCTGAAGATTTTTTGTTTTTAGGTGGTGATTTTAATTGTACTGAGCTCAATTTAGATAGGAATCATATTGAGCCTCATCTAGCTTCACGTACCCGTCTTATTCATGTTATTAAAAAATATGAATTATGTGATATTTGGAGATCGCTAAATCGCAATGAAAGGCAGTATACTTGGGCTCACATACGTGATAATGTTATATCTTTGGCCAGACTGGAGCGGTTTTACAGCTTTAACTATCATCTTAACATTTTTAATAAGTGTTATATTACGCCAGTGAGTTTTTCAGATCATAGTATGGTGCATTGTAAATGTATTTTAAGCTCAATAAAACCTAAGAGTGCATATTGGCACTTTAACACCAATTTGCTAAATGATAATTTTTTTAAGGAATCTTTTAAATCCTTTTGGGATGTTTATAAAACAATGAAGTGTTCTTTTCAGTCATTACAACAGTGGTGGGACTTTGGTAAGGTCCAAATAAAGCAGTTTACGCAACAGTACACTCACAATGTTACTAAAGAGTTGACTCGGTCTTTAGAGCATTTGGAAAAAGAGATACTTGAATCTCAGAAATTGGCTCAATCTACTGGTGAAATTCGACATATGGAAGCCTGCTCTAAGAAAAAGGCACAGTTAGCAGATCTACTGGGGTACAGGGTACAAGGGGCTTTGGTCCGTTCACGCTTCCAAAGCATCGATCAGATGGATGTACCATCCAAATACTTTTTCAGCATGGAAAAAAAGAATGGGCAGAAGCGTTTTATTTATGCACTTCGCTCCGAGGATGGAACGTTGTTGTCAGATGCCACCGATATCCGTAGGAGAGCAGTTATTTTTTATCAAAACCTGTATAGAAGTGAGCTTGATTCAGGACGTTGTGTAGAAAGTGTCTTTTTTGACAACTTACCTAAAGTCTCTGAGGAGGCTAGCGTTGATCTTTCAGGAGTGTTGACCCTGGGAGAGCTTTTTAAGGCCCTGCAAAGCATGGAGTCTGGGAGGGCACCAGGAGTGGATGGCCTCCCAGTTGACTTCTATAAGGCTTTTTGGTCGGAGTTGGGAGAGGATCTGCTTGAGGTACTCCGTGCCAGCTTGACAGAGGGCAGGTTGCCTCTGAGTTGCCGGAGAGCGGTTATCACCCTTCTTCCGAAAAAAGGGGACCTTACTGATATTAAGAACTGGCGCCCTGTCTCGCTTCTTTGCAGCGATTACAAACTGCTTTCCAAAGTTTTGGCTACTAGATTGGCTGGGGTGTTGGATCAGGTCATCCATCCAGATCAAACATATTGTGTCCCCAGTAGATCTATTTTTGATAATGTTTCTTTAATTCGAGATCTTTTTTATGTTTCTAAATTGTTAAACTTAGACTGTGGTTTATTATCTTTAGATCAAGAGAAGGCTTTCGATCGGGTTGAGCATTCTTATTTGTGGAGCACTTTGGCAGCTTTTGGTTTCTGTAAAGAATTTGTAGATATGATCAGAGTACTGTATTGTGACGTTGAGAGTGTACTGAAAATTAATGGTGGCTTATGTGCTCCATTTCGGGTTCTTAGGGGTATCAGACAAGGTTGTGCCTTGTCTGGAATGTTGTATTCATTGGCTATTGAGCCATTACTTCAACAAATAAGAATAAATGTATGTGGCTTGTGTTTACCAAATTGTAATAATAATGTTCGGTTGTCAGCTTATGCTGATGATATTGTGGTGTTGATCAGTAAACAAAGCGATGTGCAGTCTTTGCTTAACTTAATCAAAGATTTTAGAATACTGTCTTCTGCTAAGGTTAATTGGCAAAAAAGTGATGCTTTATTGTTGGGTCAATGGTCTGATGGGATACCTTGTCTTCCTGATGGGTTGTGTTGGGGTAGGGGAGGTATAAAATATTTAGGAGTTTACTTGGGAGATGACAGTTTTTTACAGAAGAATTGGGAGGGGGTGTTGGAAAAAGTTAAAGGGCGCATGGATAAATGGAAATGGTTATTACCAAATATGTCCTATAGAGGGAGGACTCTTATAGTTAACAATTTAGTCGCTTCTTCGCTTTGGCATAGATTGGCATGTGTAGACCCTCCCCCACATTTTGTATCTGAAGTTCAAGCCGCTCTCGTAAATTTTTTTTGGGATAAATTACATTGGGTCTCACAGAGTATTTTATACCTCCCAAGGGAAGAAGGTGGACAAGGTTTAATTCACATACAAAGTAGGATTGCTGCTTTTCGTTTACGTTTTTTACAGAGATTCTTGGATGGTTCAACAAATTGTAGCTGGCGTACGGTTAGCTGCATGATTCTGCGTACTCTTGGAGGTTTTGGACTGGATAAAATGCTCTTTTTAATGGATCCTACCAAGTTGGACTTATCAAAATTGCCAGTCTTTTATCGGAATCTCTTTAAAGTGTGGAGCCTTTTTCGCGTCCAAAAGACTGAGAACTCATTTTCTCTTCACTGGCTACTACAGGAGCCATTGATATGTGGAGCCCGCTTGGATATTACTTCACACTGTAACTTATCCGGATTCAGCACTTCTCTTCGGGAATCCAGGGTTTTTACTTTGGGACATTTATTGACTTTAACTGGACCTCACTTTGAGAATGTGGAGGCAACTTCTAAGCATCTGGGAATTAGATCTGTTTGCTTGTTCAAGCAATTTTTAACCAAGTTAAGATTATGTTTTACAGTTGAAGAAGATCATATGTTGAAAGACTTTTTTACAGGGGTTAATGTTCCTGATATTGAGGATCTTTTTCCCTGTTTATTTGTGCAACCCATTCTTGATGAAAATACAAATTTTCTTTTAAAACCATGTGAATCTTTGTTGTTAGATTTCTTGTCAAGCGAAGGTAAAAAACTTTATGAAGTCTGTGTTTTGGTCTTTAATAAGAAGTTGCTTGTTGATAGAATTGATACACCATGGCGGTCTGTTTTTAATTTGAACAGTGATGTAAAACCCAAATGGAGATCTTTGTATAAGCCACCATTGTCAAAGAGAGTAGGTGATATACAATGGAGGGTTTTGCATGGTGCTATTGCTGTTAATTCTTTTATCTCAGTGATAAACCCTGAAGTTAGCCCTGAATGCCCTTTCTGTCTCCAAAAAGAAACTATTTTTCATGCCTTCATGTACTGTTTTAGATTAGAACCTTTATTTGTGAAGCTAAAAGAGTTGTTTTGTGGGTTGAATGAGAATTTTTCGATTGAGACTTTTATTTTGGGCTTTAAATATTTACAGAAAAAACGTTTTATTTGTCAATTGTTGAATTTTATTTTAGGACAAGCAAAGCTGGCTGTGTATATTAGCCGAAAGAATAAGATTGAACAAAGATCTAGTGATGATGTTTATGTGTGTTTTCTGACATTGGTTAAATCTAGAGTATTGATTGATTTTCACTTTTATAGAACTATGAAAGATCTTTCCATGTTTGAACAAATTTGGTGTAGTAATGGGGCTTTGTGTGTGTTATCTGAGGATGCTCTGGTGTTTTCCTTATAATCCTATGGGGTTTTGGTTTCCGTAAGGCGTTCTTGCGGTATGTTTTGTTTTTAAGTCTTTTGTAAAGAGTCTTTGAGTATTTGTAAATAAAGCTTTTTTCAAAATTCAAATTCTCTCTCTCTCTCTCTCTCTCTCTCTCTCTCTCTCACTAACATGATAAAATAATTTCAAGCAAAATAAATATGTTATTGTCTATTGGTTAATTTGTTTGCATAGCCATAAAATAAGCAAGGAAAATGCACAGTCATTATTGCAAAATACACACCTTCGGGGTCATAAAAACCTGTCTGGGTTTGTTTTGTGATAAAGACTGCTAGTATGCCTTACATATCACAATAAACATAAAAATAACATTGTTTCACCATTTATCTGCCTCTTTTCCATGTGTAGGAAATACATATTCCAGATGTATAATGGGATAATTAGGGTGAATTCAGGGACATAATTCTCTGCATCATTTCCTCTATATTATCTCAAACAAGCACTGATTAAGAAGAAACACTTTTGTGATTAAACCGTAAGTCTAATTGAAAAGTGTAAATACGCAATGAGTAAATGGAGGATTAGAGAGGGAGAGAAAAAAAAAAAAAACAGACAACCTGTGCAAATGTAGCGAGTTCCTGTTATTTCCTCGGACAACATCCCACAGCAGAAATATGTTACGGAGAAATTATTCAAAACAGTCAAGCATGAAATAGAAGCCAACAGAGAAAAACAATGTAATTAAAAAAATGACAAGAATTGATTTACAAATGTCCATGTAGAACTAGAAACAGAATTTTCTAAAATAATTTGTTATAATTTGTTCAGCTATTAAGCATTTGCTAATATTAGATTATTATTAACTGATTCGTTGTTGAATAGTAATGCAAGAAACCAGAAGTGCTATAGCTTTACAATGGAATAGCAAGTGTTTTTTTTTTGTTTGTTTGTTTTTTTTCTTTCTTCTAAGACACCCAGATAAAGACTGTAGACATTAAAGGTTACAAAGGTTGTGTGCATGGAAATAGTAACCAGCAGCTCTGTAAGTAAGAGCGTAAGTAAACGTATAAAGGCAAAAGGCTGATGTTCAGTCAGAAAATATTTGAAAGCAATTCATTATAATCATTCCATTTAAATATCCCAAATCTCTAAGTGCTTTCTGCTTTTAAAAAAGACCACAGCATATATTCTACAAAGATTAAATAGTACATCCATCACATTTTCCTACCCACTCACCAACTTCTGAAAACCATTAGCATATTAGCATTATTTATTGAGGTGATAGTGAAGTATGGCAGCGCTGTGGTGCCCTCTGACCCCACTGATGGCAGGATAAGTCTTTAAATGAAGGTGTCCTTGACTGGATTCACACAATCCTAATGGGAATAATTAGCCCTGCGTGCTATAATTGACACTTTATGTGAGGAGCATGACAACAAGACAAAAATAACAAGGAGCTGCTAAAACTGTCAAACCAGAAGTCTCTCTCTCCCACTCCATCATGCATACTAATGCTGCAAGGTGCAAACAAATAACAATGAATTATTTCTTCATTTAAAGTACACAAGAAGAGCTGTAAGATACGACGCTATGAGAATACTTTTTTTTTTTTTGTGCAAAGAAAACAAAAATAACATAATTTATTCAACCATACTTCTCCCCCGAGTCAAAAAAGTATTCTCTTAGCATCACAAAACTGAAGTTGAGCCACTGATGACACATGGACTGTTTTACTGATGTATTTACTACGTTTCTGGACCTGGGAACATTTCAGTTGTGTTGCTGTCTATGGAGTGACAGATAGCTCTCAGATTTCATACAAAAACATCTTAATTTGTGTTATGAAAATTAATGAAGGTCTTACAGGTTTGGAACGACATGAGGGTGATCTCATTTTGGGGTGAACTAACCCTTTAATATAAAAAATGTTCATTGGACAGGATGAAAAAAAAAAGATTTATTTATTAATTGACTTGCTTACTTGCTTTCTTTCTTACAACAACAACAATACAAACATAGAATATATTGATATATATACACACACTGTATATCCCAATTCAGCCAAATAAATTAAATTTAAAAAATTTAAATACAGCCCTAGTAAGTAGATGTTAGATAGGCCTAAATACTATATCTTATATAGATACATAATGCAAATAGGTAGACAGCTACTGTAAATAGAAACTATAGATAGATAAATTTAGAGATCTGGTAAATAGATAAATAACATAAATAGATACAGTATGTAGATACTGTAAGTAGATAGGTATTATAGCCAGATAGATTCAGTACATATAAGTGTTTATGACTTTAAGTGCAATCAATAATAAGTGTAATAATCAAGTATTGACATTAGACATGCTTTCTTCCTCTGCTACTCTTTTCACATAAGGTGATTAAGTGCTTTGTTACCTGACCCTCTGA
Organism: Barbus barbus; assembly: GCF_936440315.1. Taxonomy (NCBI): domain Eukaryota; kingdom Metazoa; phylum Chordata; class Actinopteri; order Cypriniformes; family Cyprinidae; genus Barbus; species Barbus barbus. The sequence goes on along the minus strand of NC_136759.1, from coordinate 19,921,540 downwards.
TATGCCTGTTATTGCTGGTTATTAAAATTCAAAGAGTTGGCTCTTTTCACAAAGAATTATGTTGCTGCTAAAAAGTTCTGACCTTTCTATTGTTGTTCAATTCAGAACGACGACACAAATAATAAATAAGTTAATATCCATAAAATTAAAACGCATTAAGCAAGCACATTCCCCAACCCTAGCAATGTATTTTAGCATACCATGTGAATCACGGGTAAATAGCACAGACCTTTCCTCGTACAGTTTTAATCCTTAACCATATTAAAACAGGCTAAGAGGCAGTAACTGTGGAGAATAGCCAGAAAAGAAAAATGATTCAGATCAAGAGGATTAAGTAGAGAATCAAAAGTCACACCCTGTCTCCTTCCTTATTACGTATTAGATGCCAGACACTGAAATCTTAAGTGTTATTCACGCTCAAGCCTGTCACTGGTGATTTAATAATGCTGGAGGAGAATAAAATAATCTAAATTCCAGTGGCAGTCAAGCAGTAAGAGGAAGGAAAAGAAACAAAATATCATTATCTCACTCTTAGTGTCAGATTACAAGCGACATTTTTCACGATGTAGTACAATCTGTTGCTCCTGATACGGTTTTTCCAAAGGAAATTGGGATCAATGGCAGTTTAGTTCAGATAAAAATAAAATTGTGAGCATGAACAAACAACAATAAAGATTTCCTCCTATGCACACGCCTACAGTAGATGCTTGTTCCCTTCCAGGAACTTCGAGCTACGTCCGAAGACGTTATGGGAACGCCATCAGCGTAACCGGCGCTCTGAATATTTTATACAACAGTCTAAAGGATGGGCGAGGCGTCACGGGCGGGGTGACGTCACGACCAGGAAGTTATATAAGCACGTGCGGCGGAGCCGGCATCAGCTTTCTGTCATTCAGCAAGCGCTCTGTGTGTTGTCAGTCTGAGTTTGTGTCTGTGAGTCTTATTTAGTGTTGTCTGTCCTAAAAAGATGCCTAAAGCTAAGGCCAAGACAATGGGCGATCCCAGATCGCGTTTCAGGTTGTGTGTTAGTCCCTGCCCTCGCTACATTACGAGTGGGGACACACACAACCTGTGCGTGGTCTGCCTGGGTGCGGGGCATGCGGCGTCGGCTCTCGAGGGAGCCGATTGCCTGCACTGTGAGCGGCTCGCGCTGCGCACACTCCGCACCCGGAGGGCTCTCTTCGAGGAGGGAGCCTTCGTGAGCGTCCCGCGCGGTGCTGGTCCCGCTGCTGCCGAGGCAGAGCGGCGGCTGCACTCGTGGGGCTCACACGCTGATCTGGCTGGCGAGAGCGAGACGGGCATGTCCCTATCTCCTCCCGTATCCGCCAGATCTGGCGTCCCGTCTCTCGGGGAAGCAGTTCCTTCCCCCCGAGATGAGGACTCAGCGCTTCGTCTCTCTTCCTCCGAGGAGGTTGACGCGACGAGCGTTGACGAGGTTTCGCCGCCTCTGTCGCCCCAGTAAAGAGAGCGAGCTCTCCACGCGGTGTCGGTCCCGTTTTTGCCGAGGCAGAGCGGTGGCTGCGCTCGTGGGGCTCGCATATGGATCATCAGATCCAGCGCCCGCTCTCTGTGCTCGGAAGCGGTTCTCTTCCCCAGAGAGAGGGCTCGACGCCCCGCTTGTCTTCCTCCGAGGAGGTGGATTGAAAGATGTCGATGAGCTTTGTAAGCTCCAGTGTTTGCACAAGCACAAATAAAGCCGGTCCCGCTCTGCTGAGGCAGAGCGGCGGCTGCGCTCGCGGGGCTCGCAAAAAAAAAAAAAAAAAGGCTGATCTGGCTGGCGAGAGTCAGACGGGCATGTCCCTATCTCCTCCCGTATCCGCCAGATCTGACACCCCGTCTCTCGGTTTGGAAGCGGTACTCTTCCCCCCTGAGATGAGGGCTCAACGCTTCGTCTCTCTTCCTCCGAGGAGGTTGACGTGACGAACGTTGGCGAGGTTTCGCCGCCTCGTTCGCTCTCGAGCTCTCCGCGCGGTTTCGGTCCCGCTTCTGCCGAGGCAGAGCGGCGGCTGCACTCGTGGGGCTCGTAGATCTCAACGCTTCGTCTCTTCCTCCGAGGAGGTTGATGTGACGAGCGTTCGTGAGGCTTCGCTGGGGGCGGAGCACGCGAAAATCGGCTCTCGAGGGAGCCGGCTGCCCGCATTACGAGCGGCTGCCGCGAGAAAAAAAAAAAACACTGCCGAGGCAGAGCGGCGGCTGCGCTCGTGGGGCTCGCAGGCTGATCTCGAGACGGACATCTCCTCCCATTTCCGCCAGATCTGGCGCCCCGTCTCTCGGTTTGGAAGCGGTCTCTTCCCCCGAGATGAGGGCTCGACGCTGCGTCTTTCTTCCTCCTAGGAGGTTGATGTGACAAGCGTTCACGAGGTTCGCCGCCTCCTTCGCCCCAGTGGGAGGTGGCTGCTGGGCGGGCAGCCTCCTCCGCATACCAGCTCCTCACATAAGGCTGCGCAGAAAGAGAGCGTCGCCTCTCGTGCTCCCCCGAGGCGGGGCCGAGGGCAGCGGCGCTCCGCGCCGGGGACTTCGAGGCCAAGGGCAGACCTGAGGGATGTCTTGTCGGCCAAGAGGTCCTCGGCGAAAAAGTCCTGATGGGCGAGCCCCAGGACTTCGGAGGACGGCCCCTACTGGGGTGGAGCGGCTTACACCGCGGCACACGGTGACCGTCTCCCCTCGGTGCCCTCCGGGGATCTGTCTGTCAACCCTGCAGTTCCAGGGCACAGCAGGTCCCAGCGAGTGGTACTCTCAGGTTCTTCCGCCTGTGATTTCAGCGGGCCTGAGAAACTCGCCTCAGCCGCCAGATCATGCGTCTCCTGCCGGTGCGCCGCAGCGAGGCAGCGGTCTGGCCGCTTCTCGGACACCAGAGGTCAGTCTCGAGAGACTGATTCCCTTAGCACATCGTTCTGGCAGCTTGGCAGCGGCTGCCGAATGTGTCTCTTTGGGTCCTGCGGACGGTAGAGGCTGGCTATTCCATCCAGTTCGATGGGCCACCTCCGCTGTTCAACGGGGTTTGCGTGACTACGGTCCGCCCCGAGCAGGCTCTGGTCTTGGAACAGGAAGTCGGTACTTGGCTGAGTAAGGAAGCCATCGAGTTGGTTCCACCTCACGAAGTCCACACCGGCTTCTACAGCCGGTACTTCATTGTTCCAAAGAAGGATGGTGGGCTGAGGCCCATACTGGATTTGCGTCTCCTGAACCGCTCAGTCAGTTCGCTGAAGTTCAAGATGTTGACGGTCGATCAGATCGTGTCTCAAATCAGGTCCGAGGACTGGTTTGTCACGATAGACCTCAAAGACGCCTATTTCCATGTGTCCATCCTTCCTGCTCACAGGAAGTTCCTGAGGTTCGCTTTCGGGGGCAAAGCGTACCAGGATCGGGTTCTTCCCTTCGGCCTAGCACTCTCACCCCGCTCGCTCGATCGGAGCGCTTGGCGATTCGGCATTGAGATGTCGCTCTCGCCCATTTAAAAGACTTGGGGTTAAGACTAAACGCCAGGAAAAGTGTGCTTTCTCCGGCTCAGAGAACCACTTATCTAGGCGTGGTGTGGGTTTCGACGAGTCGATCCTCACGACAGTCAGAGAGTGCGAGAGGGCCAGCCATTCACTGTCAAGCAGTTTCAGAGACTGCTCGGGCTCATGGCAGCTGCGTCCAGCGTGATACCTTCTGGCCTGCTGTACATGAGGCCCCTACAGTGGTGGCTCAAGACCAAGGGGGTTTTCTTGAGGGAAAACTTGCTCCACGCTGCCAAAGTGTCACGCCGTTGTCCGTGCCTTAGACATGTGGAGGAAACCTTGGTTCTTGTCTCAGGGCCCGGTGCTGGGAGCTCCTTGTCGCCGTGTCTCGCTAGCGACAGACGCTTCCCTCACCGGTTGGGGTGCGGTCATGAGTGGCCACCCTGCCCGCGGTCTGTGGAGTGGTCGCCACCTGATGTGGCATATCAACCAGCTAGCGATCCTAGCTGTGTTCCATGCGCTCAAGCACTTCCTCCCGGACCTGGGAGATCACCACGTGCTGGTCCGCACCGACAGCACGGCAGTGGTCTCTTACATCAACCACCAAGGAGGTCTGCGGTCGCGCCCCTTGTAGAAGCTGGCACACCAGATCCTTGTGTGGTCCCAGGGCAAGCTCCTGTCACTGAGAGCTGTGCACATTCCTGGGCATCTTTATATGGGAGCAGGCGTCCTGTCGAGACAGGGGCCGAGGCCCGGGGAATGGATGCTTCACCCCGAGGGGTGAAGCAGATGTGGAAGGTTTTTGGCCAGGCACAGGTGGACCTCTTCGCCACTCGAGAGTCAGCGCAATGTCCCCTCTGATTCATCCAGCTCCTCCGGGACTGGACGCTATGGTACAGACGTGGCCGAGGCTCCGTCTGTACGACTTCCCCCCGATCGCCCTGCTCCCGGGAGTTTTGGCGAGAGTGCGCCGGGACGCGGTAAGCCTACTGTTAGTAGCGCCGTTCTGGCCGGGCCGAGTATGGGTCTCGGGCCTGATTTCGTTCCTCGACGGCGCCCCGTGGCCGGTGCCGATCAGGAGCGATCTCCTCTCACAGGAGATGTGGAAGCTGTGGGTATGGCCCCTGAGGGGGCGCAACTCATAGCGTCCGGTCTGTCAACCGAGGTTGTCGAGACCCTCCTCCAATCCAGAGCTCCCTCAACGAGGAAACTGTACGCCTTGAAGTGGAAACTCTTCACTTCTTGGTGCGGGGACCGCCAGCTCGACCCAGTCAACTGCCCGATTCGCGCAGTTCTGGAGTTCCTGCAGGCCCATTTCTCCGCAGGGTTAACCCACTCCACTATTAAGGTCTACGTGGCAGCTATCTCTTCGTACCACGCCCTTATTGGTGGCCAGTCAGTGGGCAGACACCCCCTGGTTACACGTTTCCTCCGCGGTGCGCTGAGGCTGAAGCCGTCTGTACGACCCCGTGTCCCCACGTGGGACCTGGCTGTGGTACTGGAAGCTCGGTGCAGAGCACCTTTGAGCCTCCCGAGGAGATAACAGTTAGACTCCTCACCATCGAGACCGTCTTCTTGTTGGCCATCACTCCTCTGAGGAGGGTGAGTGACCTTCAGGCCCTTTCTGTGGCCCCTTCGTGCATTCACTTAGCGCCCGGTTCGGCGAAAGTCTTTTTCTACCCCCGTGTGGGGTACGTACTGAAGGTTCCGACGGTCGTATCACAGCCGGTCGTACTCCAGGCCTTCTGTCCTCCTCCCTTCTGGGAGCACGACCAGGAAAGGCACAACTATATGTGTCCAGTGCGAGCACTGGACGCATACATCCACAGAGCTGCCCTGTGGAGAAAGACGGACCAACTGCTCGAGTGCTTTGGTCCGCCTAAGAGGGGTCTTCCGGCTTCGAAGCCCACTCTTAGTAGGTGGATTGTGGATGCCATCTATCTGGCGTACGAGACCTCTGACCTTCCCCCGCCGTTGGGAGTCAGAGCACACTCGACCCGAGGTGTGGCGGCCTCCAAGGCCTTCTGGGCAGGTGTCTCCATGCAAGACATCTGCAACGCTGCTGGGTGGTCCACGCCCCTGACATTCGCCAGGTTCTACAGCCTCGACATCAGAGCCACTCCAGGCTCCTCTGTCCTTTCAGCCTGACACCAGGCAGGGACTTGTCAGTCTGGCGGCGTTGGTATTGCGTTCCCATAACGTCTTCGGACGTAGCTCGAAGTTCCTGGAAGGGAACGTACCAGGTTACGTATGTAACCCAGGTTCCCTGAAGGGAACGAGAGCTACGTCCCGAGCCACACTTCCGGCATCCCTGCCAGCGCTTGCTTCATGACTTGAAGCTGATGCCGGCTCCGCCGCACGTGCTTATATAACTTCCTGGTCGTGACGTCACCCCGCCCGTGACGCCTCGCCCATCCTTTAGACTGTTGTATAAAATATTCAGAGCGCCGGTTACGCTGATGGCGTTCCCATAACGTCTTCGGACGTAGCTCTCGTTCCCTTCAGGGAACCTGGGTTACATACGTAACCTGGTACGTTTTCTAATTATGAAGTTACCAGGAGGCGTTTCAGATAAGAACGTGATCGACCGCTAAATATGAAAACAAATATGACGATGTGAAAGTGAATTATGTATAAGTGTGTTATTTAAACTATAGGCACTTGTTGGTGCTATGGACTTGTCCAGCAGTATAAAAACATAAAAAAATAAAAAACAAAAAACTTTTATTCAACAAGAAAGCATAAATGTATAAATTAAGTACACAGCACAAAGACATATGTATAATGGTGCGAAAGATTTTTTTTTTTTTAATTCATCACTCATTCATCCATTTATGCACTCATTACATCATCTTTTTATAATATGATTGGTTATTCTCATGTGTAGTTTAGCAACCACCCCTCTGTTACTGGCAACACTTTTTTTTTTTTTTTGATTACTTCATTGTGTTCTAAATTTCTAAATGCTTTAATAAACAGTATTTAAATAAACAAAAAATATTACAATATTAGTATTGTAATATTAATATTATAGTTCTAGTTGTTTGATAAAGGAATAGTTCACTCAAAAATGAATATTTGCTGAAAATGTACTCGCTCTCAGGCCTTCCAAAAGTTTGCTTTCACATCAAAACAGATTTGGAGAAATTTAGCATTACATCACTTGCTAACCAGTGGATCCTTTTCAGTGACTGGGTGCTGTCAGAATGTGAGGCAAAACAGCACAATAACCCACAAGTAATCCACACCACTCCAGTCCGTCAATTAACATCTTGTAAAGTGAAAAGACTTCTAAAAAAGAAAAAAGCATGAGTCCTCTATCCATAATGTTTCTTTCCCCAGTGAAAAAGTCATCTCATCTGAATCAGGAGAGAAATATGGACAGCTCAATCACTGTTTACAAGTGAAAACAGTCCAAAACAGATCTAAACAAATGTTTCTGTGGATTTTGATGTGAGAGGACAACAGGAGATGGACTATTTTGATGTTGTTTTTTTGTTGTTGTTTGTTTGTTTTATCAGTAGTTTGCACTCTCATGCTGACGGCACCCATTCACTGCAGAGGATATATTGGTGAGCAAGTGATGTAATGCTAAATTTCTCCAAATCTCTTCTGATGAAGAAAGTCATTTACAGCTTGTAGGGCCTGACTGATTTCAGTTTTAATTTGGTGTTGAACTATTCCTTTAATATTCTAACTTACTTGCTGTTCTATAAGCTTAACCTGGAAATGGCGTAAACATCAACTCGAATTACAACATTACTCAAATCCAGAGAGGGGACTTTCTCGTTTCAGAAGTCCACCATGAGCTACTGGCAGACACACAGATGCATGTTTTCTAATAAAGTCATCCCTCTCTGTCTATATTTTCAACATCACATGTATGCAAATCACGATTCCACAGCAGACAAGCACAGTCACAGACATGGGAATATGAATATGGCTGGAGGCTACGCTCATTCTGACTACTAATATTTCATCGTTCAGAGAGGTCACTATTTAATCCTCAGTTGTCTTACCGGGTTCAGCAAGCACGCTCCAACACACGCAACAGCGCCAGCTATTTGAGTCTGATCGCTGGCGAGTGGAAATGGAAGCCGTGGCATATTGTGCATCCTTTATCATTTCACACATGAATTATGGATGCTGCTGGAGCTACTGGGTTTCCAAGAGCCAGTGTCCTTCATACGGACACATCTATTTGGTAGGTATGATATATGTTTCGTGACTCTGTCTAATGTTCCTGTAAGTCCTCTAGTCTAGAAGGATAGAGAAATGACCTGGTGAGAAAATGAGGAGCCATATTTGGACCCAAATTTTGATAAATAGGGAAATAAAGTTATCTTTACATGACTACTGGAAACAGATTGAGCATCAGTCATGTTCTTCCCAAGTGCTCCAGACTTTGCCTACTCCTGTAGGGAGATATATGTAACATGATTTGCTTTTCCCTTTCTAATTCAAAACATTGATACTACTACTACTACTACTACTAATAATAATAATAATAATAATAATAATAATAATAAAATATTATAAATAATAATCCTTTTTTTTTAAATAAAATTAAAACGAAAAGACTTCCAAATCACTTGAGCCAATATTTTATTCACAATAGGACATAGAGAACATAAGAAAAATTAAAAATAAATGTTCCACTAAATGTGCTCATTTCAAAGTTGATGCCTGCTACAGGTCTGAAGAAAGTAGGCACGTGGGCAACAAAGGGCTGAAAAAGCAATACATTTTGAAAAGATTCAGGTGGGAGAACATCTAGCAACCAATTAAGTTAATTGACATCAGGTCTGTCACATGATTAGCTATAAAAGGGATGCCTTAGAGAGGCAGAGTCTCTCAGAAGTAAAGATGGGCAGAGGCTCTCCAATCTGTGAAAGAGTGCATACAAAGATTGTGTAATACTTTAAAAACATCATCTACAGTGCATAACATCATCAAACGATTCAGAGAAACTGGAAAAATCTCTGTGCGTAAGGAATAAGGCCAAATACTTTTTTGGATGCCCGTGGTCTTCAGGTCCTCAGACAACACTGCATCACTCATCAGCATGATTCTGCCATTGACATTACTAAATGGGCCCAGGAATACTTCCAGAAACCACTCTCGGTAAACACAATCCGCCGTGCCATCTGCAGATGCCAACTAAAGCTCTATCATTCAAAAAGGAAACCATATGTGAACATGGTCCAGAAGCACTGTCGTGTCCTGTGGGCCAAGGCTCATTTAAAATGGACTGTTTCAAAGTGGAAAAGTGGTCTATGGTCAAACGAGTCCAAATTTGACATTCGTGTTGGAAATCATGAATGCTGTGTCCTCCAGGCTAAAGAGGACGGAGACCTTCCAGCATGTTATCAACGTAAAGTTCAAAAGCCAGCATCTCTGATGGTATGGAGTTGCATAACTGCATATGGTATGGGCAGCTTGTTTATTTCAGCATTATTAAACACATCATTAAACAAAAAATATGTCAAAGATGACCACGAACTCTTCAGCAGCTGGAAACCTATAGCAGGCAAGAATGGGACCAAATTCCAACACCAAAACTCCAGAAACTCATAACCTCGATGAACAGACATCTTCAAACTGTTTTGAAAAGAAGAGGAGATGCTAGACCATGGTAAACATGCCCCCGTCCCAACTATTTTGAGACCTGCAGCAGACATCAAATTTGAAATGAGCTCATTTTGTGCATAAAATTGTAAAATAGTTTCAACACTGGTTATGTTCTATTGTGAATAAAGTATTGGCTCATGTGATTTTAAAAAAATAATTTGTAAAATAAAATTAAAAAATGTCCAAACATTTCCGGAATCCGGGTTGTAATAATAATAATAATAATAATAATAATAATAATAATAAGTATTATTTATTTAAATTATTTTATTAAAGTTTAATTATTTATCATTATTTAATTATTTTATTCAAATTAAATACCCATTCTGAATAATAATAACATTGGAACATATTTACAATGATATATATTTGTATATATTTTAATAATAAAAATATTAAAAAAAAATTAATTATGATTATTTATATTTATAAATTTTGTCTGTTTATGCTGTGTCTCATATAATATTTGATTTGACCTTCTAAGGTTGATGATCTCAATTTTCTTTGACGCTTGAGGAAAAAAAAAACTTCCACTGCATTGTCGGCATCTGCAGTAAATACATGCAATAATATATAAAAACTGCTTTAACACTTAAAAATACAATAGGCTTATAAAATATACATAAAATAAACATTATTTATTAAAAAAACGCTCATAGCATGTAGTTAAGTCCATTTTTATATCATATCCAGAGAAACGTGCAACACACAAAATGTCATCAGTTTCAGATATCAGCGAGGGAGGCCATAAATTAATATTCTGTGGTGCGCTAACCTCCATGTCATGATGATCAATGAGCTTTGTTACTGGAACATGATCTTTCACACCTACAAGCTGTCCGTCAACACTTTCATAGCAGCATAACAATTAGGACCAAGGCACCCTGTCTTGACTTTACACCTGGTCAAATGGTACTACTAAACATACAACGGGTCTACACTAGAACACGATTTTAACACTGATACAGAGTAAACATACATTAAAATACAGAGTTAGATAATGCCAATTACTACCGTGTTCCTCTCTTACATTGCCTTAAGGCCGAGACACGCTGTATGATTTTCGGCTGTCCCAGATGTCAGACTGGCATCGTGAAACAATCGTGGCGATTTCTGCTTAGCCATGATGGTTTCGCGATGCCAATCTTTCGTCTGGGACAGCCGGAAATCGTGCAGTGTGTCTCGGGCTTTCACGGGGTCATATGGTAATATGTAAATATGGTAAGGGGCATAACATTTTTGACACACGTTTCAGGTATTCGGCCAATCACAACACACTGGATAGCTGGCCAATCAGAGCACACCACACTTTTCAGAACAATGAGCTTTGTAAAAATCTGCATGTTTCAGAAAGGCGGGGCAGAGAGGACCAAAAATACTGTATGGTATGTGTATAATGTGTTTATTTGTTTGATTTTGTTTTTTTAATTGAAACAGCGTAAGAAATATTGCATTACACCAAATACACAAAATAATGCTATTTTTAGCATTGTCATATGACCCCTTTAATATACTTCATTTAACATACTAGTAATCCACTCATGGAAATGGACAAGCATAGCAAAAAAAAATTATAATAAAAATAATAGTGGTACAGGATAATTAATGACTGGATAGATTGATAGATTGATTGGATTTTATTCGTAACTCAAACTAAAGAAGTTTGTTTTTAAAAGTTTGCATTGAGGAGTTTTGCTTTATATTACATTTAAAGCTTTTCTAGTTAAAGAAGCACTCAGCATCTCCCTGCATCTGCAGAGGTAAGCAGAGAATAGAAAGGTTGGGGATGAGTTAGTGCTTTCTGGACCACAGGGCATTTCTATTGATGCCATTTATTATTGATGTGATTTCTCCTTTTTCTTTTTTGGGGAACCGACTGGCTAAATGAAACGAGAGTAGGTGGTGCTAGCCGATCAAAATTGTGCTCTGCCGAGTCAAGGCCCTTTTTCAGAAGACTCAGAAAGCACTGTCATATTTTTTATTTATTTCTTACCTATATATTTAAATTAAAAGTGCCCTTTGAAACATGGGATAATAAAATGGCTCAGCTAGTCAGAACAGATATGCTGTTTTGCTCAGTTTGATGCTTTGGTTCACAGCGTGGCATGGCCTGGTCTGGTTCCAGCTATTCAATCTCTGAACCGTAGAGGACATTAAATCGCATCAGATGGGGAATGAGCACAGGGCAGAGAGCAGACAGCAGAGACACTTGAGCAAGAAAGGCACAACTTGTGCATTTAAAGATGGAAAAGAAAGTTGTGTGTGCTTTTAAAAAGTTAAGCTGAATGCAGTTTATTTGCACATGCTGTCTGCATGATAATTAGGTTGTTGTTTTCCAACCAAGATTATGTCACTTCCTGGATGATGATGTTAATTAAAGTTTATTCAAAAATGAAAATCTGCTGCAAATTGATTCACCCTCAGGCCATCCAAGATACTTGGATTAGTTTCTTGAACTAAAGAGATTTGGAGAAATGTAACATTAAATCACTTGCTCAGCATTGGATCATCTGCAGTGAATGGGTGCCGTCAGAATGAGAGTCCGAATAGTTGATAAAATCCACAAGTAATCCACAGAACTCCAGCTAGTGTTAATTTTGTCATATTTTTGTCAGCTGTTTTAAATTTTAGTCTTTGTCCCATATTAAATATCCTTGTTAGTTTTTATCATATTTAATCAACCTTATCTGATTTAGTTTTAGTCGAATGACCCCTGGTTTCACAGACAAGGCTTAAACCTAATCCTAGACTAAAATGTAAATCTGAGCTGTTTCAACTGAAAGAAACTTGCAGTGACTGATCTTAAAATATATCAGTGCCTTTGGTTTGTCTCAAGATGCACAACAGTAATGTTTGTTTTTTTTCCTAAGCACATTTATAAAAAAAAATACTTAAATGTCCTAATTGAACTATGGCCTAATCCTGGTTTATTCTAAGACCTGTCTGTGAAACCGGGCCTATAAATCTAAACATTTTAGTCTAGATTTAGTCAATTATTTCAATTTAGTTAGTGCATAACGGTTCTAAACAAAATGTCTGTGGATTATGACGTGAGAGGACAGCAGGGGATGGACTTTTTTTAGAGAAAGTGTTATTCTGGATTATGGACTCATATTTTGTCCAGAAGTGGAGGTTTGGAAGTTAAAAATGTCTCAGTGGTGGATTTGTTTTTAAAGATGTCGTTTTTCGAAGACATTAATTGATGTACTGGAGTTTTGTGGATTATTGTGATGTTCTTATCAGCTGTTTGGACTCTCATTCTGATGGCACCCATTCACTGCAGAAGATACATTGGTGAACAACTGATGAAATGCTAAAATTCTCTAAATCTGTTCCAATGAAGAAACAAAGTCATTTACATTTTGGATGACCTGTGGGCCAGTACGTTTTCAGCAAATTTTCATTTTTGGGAGAATTATTCTTTTAACTTGCTCTTGTTGGCTATATGAATATTATGTAAACCTAACAGTATGGAAAGTGAAATTGAAAATAAATTGTATTTACTTAAATTATCCATACTTGTCTTAAAACATGCTAACTTTTGTTTAAAAAAAAATAAAAGTGCAATCTATGAAAAGTCCAATTTATATAGAATATTTTAGTACATCAAATGTTGGCTGGAAAATGTTGAGCTTAAAACACCAACATTAGCATTTAACAAGTATACTGCATGTCAAATCAAAGACTATCAACCTGTGGAAGGGATTTTTATGTAATATTTTCTTCACAATTTCATTTAATTTGTTGCGATGTCAGAAAGACTTTTTAGAATGTTTATCATATTGAAGTGTACAAAAGAGCGTCTTGTTTAGAAGGAAGTGTTATGAGACATACTGATGCTGTCTCTTACAGCGACGTCAAACTGACTAGCTTCTCTCACTCATCACAGCAGGTGGCCATTAGGGCCTACATGGAGAAAAATCTGCTCTGTGCACACTAGACTTTCCACTGTCAGCAGTGGGCCACTCTGGAGTAAACAGCTGTCATCTTACCATCACTCACAGCACTACCAAGGACCAAAGAAAGAAAGTTTGTTATTTAACACATGCATTTTATGAGAGGAGGATTTATGGTGCCATTTGTCAGAATCAGTGGCGTCAAATTAGTGTTCATCACAACAAGCTTGCAGTAACTGTCAAATGAATTAGTAATTTGCTAAAACGTTTTACCTTTTTAACATTTAAACTTATTAACTTTAACGTCATTATTTACACAATGTCAAGAAAAATGAACAGAATGCTAACATTACTCAGAGATTGAGAAGTAATTTATGTGAGGGGTTTATTTTGATATTTTATCCTTTGTCTAAAAGAAATGTGTTTTTGTGTATTTCAGACTAGTGTCCTTCAAATCTTAAAAGTATATATATTTTATTTTTAGAATATAATATTAATGAAATTAATTGCCTCTTAATTGTACTTAAAAGTACCGCTTTATAACAATGTTTCATAACCCTTAAAGTAATAGTTCACCCAACTAATACAAATCTGTTATCATTTACTCACCCTCAAGTTGTTTCAAACCTGTATGAGTTTATTTCTTGTGTGGAACATAAAATAAGATATTTTGAAGAATGTTCAAGTTGCTTGTAGCCCTAGGGGGGAAATATTATGGCTACCAGCAACCGTTTTGTTACCAACTTTCTTCAAAATATCATCTTTTGTGTTCAGCAGAAGAACAATTTAATATTCATAAATATGTGTTTATGTATATACTGTTAATAAATTTGTTTTATTCAGAAATACAAACCCAAATAATATAATAACACAAGTAATTTCAACTTTGCACCTATTTTTATTTATATATTTTATTTCCCAACTTTTGAATGGCCTTTGGAGAATGACCTTGTGACTTGGCTGTTTCCAGCTAAATTAGTAGTGATTTGTTGAGATCAGTAAGGAAATTTACTAATAGAAACGTTCTCATTCTGAGGATTTTGACCGAATGACTCTCTGGATTTCTGAATGTTTGCGTGCAAGAATACAAATGGCCCTTTTTCTCTTCAATCCTCACAAACGCTCTCTGTTGGAGTCACGGGAGGTAATTGCATTACCTGAATACATCATTCAGAGCAGTAAATCGAGTCCTTAATACCCATCAGAGCAGAGGCTCCTGTATTATTAACAGACATACAGACACACCCTCAGGGACAAATCAAGAGCGTTTGAGGGCTTATTGACGAGCAGTAATGCTACTAAAGACTAATTAATAGCAGAAGGCATCATATTTATCACTACATGACGTCTGAATGCAAAAGAAGTTAAGATAAAATCAAATTTTAGTTCCCTTTAACCCCATGAAATGATAGTCTTATTTAAGTTAATTTCTGTTTTAGTCCCTTTTTACGCCAGTAAAATCTGGTAGATAAAATAATAGCCAGATAAATAAATGTGTGTGTGTGTGTGTGTGTGTGTGTGTGTGTGTGTGTGTGTGTGTGTATATATATACACTCACCTAAAGGATTATTAGGAACACCTGTTCAATTTCTCATTAATGCAATTATCTAATCAACCAATCACATGGCAGTTGCTTCAATGCATTTAGGGGTGTGGTCCTGGTCAAGTCAATCTCCTGAACTCCAAACTGAATGTCAGAATGGGAAAGAAAGGTGATTTAAGCAATATTGAGCGTGGCATGGTTGTTGGTGCCAGACGGGCCGGTCTGAGTATTTCACAATCTGCTCAATTACTGGGATTTTCACGCACAACCATTTCTAGGGTTTACAAAGAATGGTGTGAAAAGGGAAAAACATCCAGTATGTGGCAGTCCTGTGGGCAAAAATGCCTTGTTGATGCTAGAGGTCAGAGGAGAATGGGCCGACTGATTCAAGCTGATAGAAGAGCAACTTTGACTGAAATAACCACTCGTTACAACCGAGGTATGCAGCAAAGCATTTGTGAAGCCACAACACGCACAACCTTGAGGCGGATGGGCTACAACAGCAGAAGACCCCACCGGGTACCACTCATCTCCACTACAAATAGGAAAAAGAGGTTACAATTTACACGAGCTCACCAAAATTGGACGGTTGAAGACTGGAAAAATGTTGCCTGGTCTGATGAGTCTCGATTTCTGTTGAGACATTCAGATGGTAGAGTCAGAATTTGGCGTAAACAGAATGAGAACATGGATCCATCATGCCTTGTTACCACTGTGCAGGCTGGTGGTGGTGGTGTGATGGTGTGGGGGATGTTTTCTTGGCACACTTTAGGCCCCTTAGTGCCAATTGGGCATCGTTTAAATGCCACGGCCTACCTGAGCATTGTTTCTGACCATGTCCATCCCTTTATGACCACCATGTACCCATCCTCTGATGGCTACTTCCAGCAGGATAATGCACCATGTCACAAAGCTCGAATCGTTTCAAATTGGTTTTCTTGAACATGGCAATGAGTTCACTGTACTAAGATGGCCCCCACAGTCACCAGATCTCAACCCAATAGAGCATCTTTGGGATGTAGTGGAACGGGAGCTTCGTGCCCTGGATGTGCATCCCACAAATCTCCATCAACTGCAAGATGCTAGCCTATCAATATGGGCCAACATTTCTAAAGAATGCTTTCAGCACCTTGTTGAATCAATGCCACGTAGAATTCACAATCTGCAGTTCTGAAGGCGAAAGGGGGTCAAACACAGTATTAGTATGGTGTTCCTAATAATCCTTTAGGTGAGTGTGTGTATGTGTATATATATATATATATATATATATATATATATATATATATATATATATATATATATATATATATATATATATATATATATTGTGGCAGGGTGGAAGGAACACACAACAAGCATCCGTGTGGTGCTCGTGGCGGTGCTGATCGGTTACACACTGCTGTCTGGAACGGGATAGAGAAAAGAGCGTTAGGTTGCTGTCTCATGGCGAGGCCTCTCACTCTTCCTTGCTGTTTAAATACAGCCAGTCTGACGAGGCGCAGGTTTGGCCGATCAGCCCGTGATGAGCTGGAACACGTGAATTTTCAGGGTAACGCTGATGTGGACTCGGGACGCTTGTCACAATAAATATATATATATATATATATATATATTTATGGATCAGTTTATTTAACCGTTCATATTTCATATGAGTATCATATCTGATGCATCAGGCTTTTATGGCAAAAAAATTGTATATGTATCTGTAGGATCTGTAGCTTTTATTGATGCGAGCAAAACATATAATGCTATGCAATATTTATAATGATGATAATAGAGAGATAATAATAAACAAATAAAGTTGGTATAGATTTTGTACAACAGGTTTTTCAGCAAAGATTTGATCATGTTAAGAATTTTGCATCCTTCGAAATTCTGTATCAGATGTGATACAGTAGGCTTTATAGGGTTTAAAGAGTTTAAAGTGTACTTCTCTTTGGCCTTGTATTAGCATTTCATATGAAACTTCAGCTTTGAAATGCACTGATTATTATGTCCAGAGGTGAATTATTGATCTTTATGATATATAAATATAAAATAAAGGTGAAACGTGTCAGATTCCTGTTTACACTGATCGCAAATAATTACATGCGAGTCATTTTTGTGTCAGCTGCATTGATTGGACACATCTGTGGCTCTGTGTGACCAGCCAGCATCCAGAAAGCAGCTTTAATGTGACAGTGGCAAACAATGGGAACAGGCGGCTGGTGGGACACACTGGGGAAATGAGGATGGGCAAGACACCCCCAGGTGATGGGCCCGGTGGGCAAGAGAGGTCAGAATATAGAAAATCAGATACAGGAAGCATAATAAACAGAAGTAACATATGTCCTCTATCCTGCCTCCAGTGTGATTAATAAACCATTAAATCACTCTGATGCCAACATAAAAATGAATGTGTTCAGTTGTCGAGCCGCTTTCTTAATTGAGCTCTTAAAGGGGAATAATTATAATAATTGCTGCTTCTTGTGACTCTCACCTGAGCATTAGTGCTGGGGGAGTTCAGGAAGCTCTCTGACCAAGTGCTTGATTACCCTTTTCTATGCAAGGCTGACTGTGACCAGTCTGGATTGAATGAGGAAGAACAGAGAGAGGGGTAAAAGGAAGGGTTCGGACAAAAGGTGAATAAAGGATTTTGTCTGCAATAGTAGGAGGCGACATCCTACAGTTAAGTGACACATTTTCCTCTTTGTGCCAGATGAATAGTGTGGGTAAAAATTATTACCCTAATAAAGCGATGAGCAGTACATCGCTTGCGGTTCAGACTCTTTATTTAATTCATTTATATATTATTTTGACTTCAGCTTCTGAACTTTTTACATCTTTGTTAATTTCTGAGGGATTCTGATATTCACTATCAGTTGTTTAACATATTATTGTACATAATGCATCTCCCTTATTATGTATTATGTTTACTGTAGTACTTATAATTATTTTGAATGAGCATTTATTTTTATATTTTCAGTATACAACCCGAATTCCGGAAATGTTGGGACGTTTTTTTAAATTTGAATAAAATGAAAACTAAAAGAATTTCAAATCACATGAGCCAATATTTTATTCTCAATAGAACATAGAGAACATAAATGCTACAGGTCTCAAAATAGTTGGGACGGGGGCATGTTTACCATGGTGTAGCATCTCCTCTTCTTTTTGAAGAGGTTTGAAGATGTCTGGGCATCGAGGTTATGAGTTTCTGGAGTTTTGGTGTTGGAATTTGGTCCCATTCTTTCCTGATATAGGATTCCAGCTGCTGAAGAGTACGCGGTCGTCTTTGGCATATTTTTCATATAATGATGCACCAAATGTTCTCTATAGGTGAAAGATCTGGACTGCAGGCAGGCCAATTCAGCACCTGAACTCTTCTACCAGCTGTTATGCCATACTGTTGTCATAGCTGCAGTATGTGGTTTTGCATTGTCCTGCTGAAATACACAAGGCCTTCCCTGAAACAGACATCGTCTGGAGGGGAGCATATGTTGCTCTAAAACCTTTATATACCTTTCAGCATTCATAGTGCCTTCCAAAACATGCAAACTGTCCATAACGTATGCACTTATGCACCCCCAGAAATGCTGGCTTTTGTCCTGAACGCTGATAACACGCTGGAAGGTCTCCCTCCTCACAGCATCCATGATTTCCAACAAGACTGTCAAATTTGGACACTTCTAACCATAGAACACTTTTTTCAGTTTGAAACAGTCCATTTTAAATGAGCCTTGGCCCACAGGACATGACGGCGCTTCTGGACCATGTTCATATATGGCTTCCTTTTTGCATGATAGAGTTTTAGTTGGCATCTGCAGATGGCACAGCAGATTGTGTTTACTGAGTGGTTTCTGGAAGTATTCCTGGGCCCATTTAGTAATGTCAATGACAGAATCATGCTGATGAGTGATGCAGTGTCGTCTGATGGCTCGAAGACCACGGGCATCCAACAAAGGTCTTCAGCCTTGTCCCTTACAGTTTTTCCAGTTTCTCTGAATCTTTTCATAATGTTATGCACTCTAGATGATGAGATTTCATATTTTTCAATTAAATTTTAATAAATTCATTTGTTTGTTCATTCGTTCCATTTTTTTATTTGCATTTTTCATTGAATATTTATATATTTTTAACTTTATTTCAATTAACAGAAATATTTTTACTAACAATAACAACACAATAATTTATATTTTTTAAGTAATATGTATTTATTTACTTACTGTTTTTTTTATCTACTTGATAAGTTGATTTATCGACCATCCTGTCCAACTGTTTCCAGTCAAAATTTTAGTTCACCTACTGATTTCTCACATACTATTTTTTTTTTTTTTTTGAATTGTAGTTGTGTAGCAGAATAAAATGATCTAAATTATTAGATATTATAAATGGTTGGACAAAAAGTATTATATTTTTGTAATGTATTGAAATGTATGTAGTGAATATCAAAGCAAAACAAAACTATCTAAGATTGTCAAGGCAATTGTCCAATGTACGCTGATTTGTCTCTAATTGTTGCAACCAATCTACCATAAATAAATAAATACATTTGTAAGTACTATATGTCAACAAAACTAATAGCTTGTATTTTAGCACATTGTTTAGATCAAAAGGTTTGACAGATCATAAGATCTGACAGGGTGTGTCTCAACTTTATGAACTGTATGTTTATGTGAATGTATCATTATTAAAATATTCACTGAGCTCATTGTAATAGTCCAGGTCCGACCTTAAATTATTAAGTCTCAGCGGGTCTCATGACATTACCGAAATCATCCTCGAGGTATAATTATAAAATCAAAGGTTAATATTCATGAAAGGTCTTTATTTGATTTATTTATTTGATTCATTTGAGGTAAGGTTGATGAGGAATATTGCTTTATTACAGGATGTTTTATTACAGGATACAAAATTTTAGGTCAGCACAGCTGTGTGCTGATGAAAGAAAGAATGAAAGAAAGAAAGAAAGAAAGAATACTACAAATGGTCGTGATGCAAGAACCTCAGTAAGAAAATGTCTTCATTTCTAATGCAGGATTTCGTCGACAAAGATGAGGCTGGTTTAATGACATAGCAGAACAGAACAGTGATGGCAAAAAGGATTTCCTAAAATCTCATTACAACGCTTCAACCATACTGGTGTTTCCACGCTCCCTGGAAATGTTCCATATTCTCTTTTTTCCTACTCCTTAAGTCGGTGGATATGGCTGCTGAAGTAATTTTTGAGTAAGTCTGTCTGAATGTCTGACAGGCTCCAGTGATTTGAAATGTGTGTGTACCGTGAGTTTAGAAAACATGCCTCTGGTGAACAGCCTGCCACAGGAACATGACGGGAAAACTGGGAAATCTAATGGCTTCTAAATGTTCTTTCATGGGCTGCGGGCTCTGAAGACGATTTACACTAGATACCTCTCCAGGTGTTTTTATAAATCGCCTTCCACACGTAAAATGTGTGATAAAATGTCCATATTCATCTCAGTAGGTCATAAATGGATTTTCTATAGCCGCGTGGCCCCTGAAGTCATGTTTCAGGGTGGTGGTGATGGTGGAAGCAACTTGAGAAGCTGACTTTTGTAGCTGTATATCTTCACAATAATCTTTGAAAGGAAAGATACAAGATGGATAGACAGATAAAAGTAAAGAAAAATAAAAAGACAGAGTTTAAAGCCTCGAAAACACATGGATTTCCGCTTTTGAACTTTGTCAACACTGAGTTAGTTGCCAAGTATGTCAGTACTGTATCCACAAACGCTCTGGATTTGAAGATTCGCTTCTTTGACCATCCACCATTTTCGAAAGATTGAAGCGAAATGTCAAACGCTGAACTTCAAACGTCATGCGGGCAGCGGAAGCAGGTGGTGTTATTGTTTATTACAGAGCACATCCACAAAATCTCACCCCAGTCCTGTATTTTCTTTCTGATGGTTTCACAAGAGGTAATGGAGTGAAGGGTCACTTCCTGTCATTTGTCATGACCATTAATGTACATCTGCTTAGTCAGAAATGTGAGCATTATTATTATTATTATTATTATTATTATTATTATTATTATTATTATTTGAAATTGTAAATTAATTATATTAAGTCAGTTAATTATATAATAATATAAGTCAATTAATTATTATAGCAATATAATGGTAAATATGCAAATGTATTATGTAATACATATATTATATGTAATAATATGATATAGTTCAATTTTGCACCACTTATGAAAGATAAGTAAATAAATAAATAATGACAAAACATTATTTAAAACTACTTAATAAGGTTTTCCTTTTAATAATTAAATTAAATTCTTAAGGGTTTTCTTCATTTTAATATCACATTTTTTAAACAAATAAATAAATAATGAAAAAAAAAACATTATTCCATGCCTGTTATTTACTTAATAGCCATTACTTAATAACTAATAACTACTTTTCTTTTCTTTTTTTCTTTTCTTTTTTTTTTTTACTTAAAATTTAGTTTTTTTTTTTTTTTTTTCATTTTAATATCAGTTGTAATATCACTTTTTTTTTTTTTTACAAATAAATAATGAAAAAAAAATCATTATTCCATAACTATTATTTACTTAATAACTACTCTTTCTTTTTCTTTTTTGGCTTAAAATTATTAAGGTTTTACTTATCAGTTGTAATATCACTTGTTTTATCACTAAATAAATAAAAACAAGTTAACATGTAGAAGTCTTTTTTTTCATAAATCAGTTGCATTTTAATGTCTTTTTGAATAAATTAATAGATCTGGACAAGCAGTGAGAGTGTCACAATCCACTCTCTCGGGAAGGGAAATGCGGAGGCGAGGAACTTCTTTGAACTTTAGAACTGTATTAAAGAAACTGAGGGATCTTGGGAGACACAGAAGAAGACGATCAGACCGGACACAGAGGCAGGGAAACACAGGGGTTAAGAACACTGGGAAATCAAATGAGGAAGAACAGAAACAGGTGAGGAGTAATTAAACACAGGGCTGGGGACAAATTAACTACCAAGGACTCTAACGAGGAAAGGAACAGGAAGTCCAAATATGGGCACAAGAGGAGGGGGAAACAAGACACAGGACTGACATTACGACCCCCTCCGGAAGGCGCGTCCTCGCGCCATACACCATTCAACGGGGAGGGGGGTTGGGCGCCCTGAAGGCCTCCAGGGGACAGGAGGCAGGACTACCGGCCTCCAGGGCGGTGCCCGTTCCGGGAGCCATGGCGGGACAGGGGACTCGGGAGGCCATGGCGTGTCCGGGGACTTGGGAGGCCATGGCGGATCCGGGAATTCCGTGGCCTTGGCCCTTGGCCTGGCCACACAGGCCATTACCATATGCCCCCCCCCCCAAAAAAAAAGAAATTATTGGGGATTATCTGGGGGCCATTGAGGAGGAGCGGGCTCTGTGGGGTGCTCTGGAGGAGTGGGCACTTGAGGGCACTCTGGAGGAGCGGGCACTTGAGGACGCTCTGGAGGAGCGGGCACTTGGGGGCGCTCTGGAGGAGCGGAGCTGGACGGAGGAGAGCTGGACGGGACCAGCGGAGACGCAGGAGAGCACTTGCAAGGAGCCGGCACTGGAGGGCACTTGCGAGGAGCCCTCCAGTACGAGAGGAGGGGGAAACAAGACACAGGACTGACAGAGAGTCATGTCTCTGATCACAGCACTTATATGTTTAGATTGATTGATGCTGCTTCTGTCGGCCTGTATTTGAATGCCTTCTGTCTTATCTCAAATCTCGTATCTTATATAAATGGTTTTCATGATGCAACACAACTCGGAAAGAGCCCTGGGATTGTAAAGGGAGACGGGCTTGTGAAGAAAGGGAGATCTACTGTAACATTTAGAGCACTTTTTATTGCTCCCTAAGGATGACCGGTTGCACCAATTCTTCAAAGTCACAAACACAGGTCATAAACAATGTAAAAAGATGGCTTTTCGTGTAGCCTTCAAAAAAATAATAATAATTCCACATTTATTGTTGTTTTTCTTGTTTTTGGTTGATGTAACCAATTCTAACTTTTACAGCTAGACTGAGCTAGACAGTCTTTAGTGCTGTTTGAGCAAAGCTAGATTTTGTCAGTTGTGGGTAGATGTAATATAATGTCACGTCTGCTCTTCAAATGCTCTGTAGTTTCATAAAACATCAAGTACTTGAATAGTATGATTACGTAATCAATTACATTTCCAAGGAAAACTATATTTTCATAATTTTCATTTAGATCTTCAAAGAACATACTTAGCAGGTAATATTGGTTTATAGTCTTTCCTCTTATGTTTTATTTTTTTACTGAGCTCTTGTGCTATTGTTGTTAAAGTGTAATTAAATTCTAAAAATAAAAGAATAAAAACAAAATAAAAAAATAGTTGCTTGGAAGTGCAAAATTACACAGATGCCAACATGAACATGTTGTGTGACATTTCATCCTTGAAAACCATGAATAAAAATACGGAAGGAAAAAGAACATACGACCATGAATTCATATAATACGGGTTCACTTGCCACAAGGATAAATTGAGTTTTATTTTTTGAATTAATGGCTGCCAAGAGCATAAAACTATTCAAGATAACCAATAGTCAAACTATTAATAAAAACTGTAATTTTGCATTGTTGGGATTCTGCAGTTCATGATTTTTAAAACTCATGATATAAATTACTTAAAATTATTATTATTTTTTAAAAAAAATTTCTACAATTGTAAAATCTGGTCTTGGAGCTTTACAATTCAGGCCACTGAGAAAATGTTGATTAAAGTTTACATAACAAACTTTTCACCTTTCACTCAACTATGTTTTTTGGCACTTTATATTCAATGTAGTAGAACTAGACAGTACCCATATTTATGTATAATTTCTTACCATTTCTAAACATTTAAACATTTAAAAAGTTAAAATGCAGAGCTGGGTGATTCATGTTTAAGTGTTTAAAGGGGTCCTATTATGCTTTTTCACTTTTTGAGTCTTAGTCAGTGTGTAGTGTGTATATTTGGGCCTAAAATGATCTACAAAGTTACAAATCTCAAAGTCCACTCCTAAGGGAGATATTTCGTTTTTTTTTTTTAAATCAATTTTCAAGAACTACAGCGAATGGCTCGTTTGGACTACAAAGTCCAACATTATGAAGCTGCAGGCCCGGAGACCCAACTGCACACGACCTGCATGCCCAGACCAGCACTCCCAGAACTATCGTTTTTTCAGACAGTGCCACCTGCTGTTTGGAAGATTATCTAACCTGATTAGATACAATTATCTAACCTGAATTCAATTGCTGATAGATTGCAACTTACACTATTTTTCTACTATAAAATATTGCGCTATGACTGAATGCATTATTATATAAAATATTACACATACTAGGTTATGATTTAATGCATTAAATATGGTTTATTTTTATTAATTGTATTTGTAAATAGAAATTGTTCAGTTACTTAAATATTTTCATAGTCATTTATTGTTTTCTTAATTATTAAGGATTTATCACATTCTTTAGTATTGAGTTAGGGGATGAACATTAACTCTATATTTACATACAATAAATTATAGTGCTCCGAGTCATTTTCTCACACCAAACTTTATTTTTGTATTCTTTTTCATGAGGTCCTACAAGTCATCCAGCTGTAAATAATGCAAAGAAAAATGTTGAAAAAATAATTGGGTTAATAATGTCTATTACATATTAAATAACATCAAATAAAATAAATGCTTTACATTCTTGTTGGGGAGATTTTTCATTTCTCGAGCAATTCTTCTGTCAAATTCTTCAACTTCACTAAAAGAAAAGATAAATGCTGTTGTCAGAAATGTTGTGTAACACAAAAATCCAACAGTTTTTGTACAAACAAAAATTGAAAACATACCTTGTGTAATAAATGGGGCCCTGGAGGAACACCTCTTCAGCCTCTTGTCAAGACAAGCCCTGCAGCTCGCAAAGGCCATGAATGTTGGCCTGTACAAATAAACCATCTGGGAAAAAATATACAAGTCACACGCAAATTATTTAGACAACCCAACAGAGCTCATATTGTCAATTCTACGGAGATTAATTGATATTTTGATGAAAATAAACTCAAGGCCGCATTTTATTCCAAAGATCTTATTTGTAATTATTACAGAACTTATTTATAATTGTTACACTGTTATTGTGTTACTGTTATTGTCTGTGGTAGCACTTGAGATTTGTAAAATACAATAAAAAGAGTGTGCAATATTATTTTTCTTACACATACTACTACTATTAATAGTATATGTAGTAGTAATATTAGTATGGAATAATAGTAGTTAATACAGCAATATGTACAGTAGACCTACATAGTACTAAAATATGTTACAAATAATAATTTTATTATATATTATACATTTTATTTTACATTTTTACTTTAACGTTTTTTTATTTTGTTAGAAAACATATTAAGTATCCCAGAATGGTACAATAACACAGAAAATAAGAGCAAGCTGTAAATATTATAAAATAATGCTATCTTTCGACACTAATTTTGATCAAATCAAACACTGACTAAGCTGTGTTCCTGGATCAGGGACTTTCTCAGAAACCGACCACAGATGGTGAGGATAGGGATACATCTTCCACCCTGATCCTGAACACTGGAACACCGTAGGGCTGTGTGCTCAGCCCGGCCCTCTTCAGCAATTCACTCACAACTGTTCTTCTATCCACTCCACAAACACGCTCGTGAAGTTTGCGGACGACACCACCGTGGTGGGTCACATATCCGACAACGATGAGACTCACTACAGAGAGGAGATCCAGCACCTGATATACTGGTGTTCAACTAACAATCTCATTTTGAACACCAGCAAGACCAAGGAGGTCATAGTGGACTTCAGGGGGTCCAGGAAGACGAAGCACGCTCCTCTCTGCATACATGGGGAGGCGGTGGAGCGTGTGGAGCGTGTGGACAGTATTAAGTTCCTGGGCGTCCACATTTCATCTGACCTGTCCTGGTCTGTCAACACCTCACACCTGGTGAAGAAGGCACAACAAAGGCTTTTCTTCCTCAGGAAGTTAAAATGTACTGGACTCTCCTCTCAGCTGCTCAAGAACTTCTACAGCGCTACAATCGAAAGCATACTCTGTCTTAGTGCAACGGTGTGGTAGGGCAGCTTCACTGCAAAGGAAAGAAAGGACCTGGCCTGGGTGGTGAGAACTGCTCAGAGAATCGTGGGCTGCCGTCTACCAGATCTGAACACAATATATGCTGTCCGTGTCAAGAAAAAGGCCAGCCGCATCGCGGCGGATCCCATCCACCCGGGAAATGGACTGTTTGTACCGCTCCCTTCAGGAAAGCGGTACAGAAACATTAAGACCACCACAACCAGACTCAAAAACAGCTTCTTCCCCAGAGCTGTGAAAGCCATCACCCCCCCACTCCCTCGCAGTCACACACACATGCAACCTCCCACACACACATGCAACCTCACAGCCACACACTCACTCGCTCACACACACACCTACCCCCACTGACTCTCACACACAGGCATCAGTTCTCTGCAAAAGGACATTGAATCCACAAATTCTGACTGTCTTGCACTGCCACACTTTACTTTATTTCACTTTACTTTATTTACATTTACACTCTAGTTTATATCCACTCTGCTGCTAATTATTTATTTCATTTCATAGGGTCTATAGTGTACATACAGTATATCCCAGAGTCCAGTTTTACTTGAGGTGTTTAGAGTCTATATTTCTATTTTATATTTCTATTTAAAAGTTGTGTTTATAATTGCTTGTGTTTATTTTCTGCTCTTGACGATGTTTTAAACTGAGATTCTCATACAAAATTTTCTTATGTGCGAGCATAAATGACAATAAAGACTCTTGAATCTTGAATCTAGCAATAATAGGTTATGCACCACATGTTTGAAAATAACTGGGGAGAACAAAATTCACGGCTTATTTTGTCGAACTATCTATCTAAACTATCATTAAATACTAAAATAGGTTATTCGTTTGTTGGTGTAATAAGACGTCACATTGATTTATGCCATAAAACCTGGTAATTTTCAGGAATCGCTTTAATAAAATTAATAACCTTACTCAAAAAACAAAGTGCTGCTCTGAGCGTGCAGTTGGGCCTCCGGGCCTGCAGCTTCACCCTACTCATTAGAGGTAAAGAATGGCACTTAGTGGTTTGTAATATCAGTTATTATTTTGAGAACATCAGAACACATTGTGAGGGAGTTTTCTGTGATGATGAGTTGGCTTCTTTCTGGATTTGGTATGGTCTTGATCTCATTATAGTACTCTGGAGCCAAAATCTTGCCCCTCACTTCATTTCTGTTAAATAATTCTCACATGCACCTCAGACAAATTATACTCCACATACCATCAGCCATTTTCATCTTCAAGGTTACAGTAGGCTTTGCTTGAAGAAGCAGGAAGCACAAGAAAGACAAGTATAAATCAATGGTGGATGATTTCATGCTCTGGTAACTTCAGATGACTGTTCTACAATAGGAATATGAAAATATGTATAGACTTTCTTAGACATAACATAAAATGCTAAAGTAATTGTTAGACATTTGCTCATGAATATGCTAAAATCGTGTAGTGCATATTAGCCTCTATCGTTCTCACATTTGAAAATTAAGTTTTATAATTTTCCACTGCATTCTGAAAACACTCCACTACTGACTATGCTCTATTTCAGCATTAAAGAAAGTTTAAAAAAGCATAAATCATGAAGACAGATATTTAGCTAGTTTATATTTAAAATGGTATCATGGTGTGCGTCACATCAGTGATGCTCAAAGAGACTTTGATACAAGCCCTAACTGTGGGGTTTGTTATCCACATCACTGTCCATGTGCCAAATGTCCTAGATTTTAAAGGAACATCCATCTGTGGAGTTCAAATTTTGACATACATGTATATTTATTATATGTGTATACACATTCTAAGTGCATTAATCAGCTAACCTTTCACACAAATGTTGTTTTTTTTTCTTTTCTAAAATAAAAAAGCAAGAGAGGTCAAAGATCATTAGGTAAAAAAAATAAATAAATCAAGCTCTCATTTTATTCTTTTTTTATAATCAGTATCCTTTCAGCTTTATTTGGAGTGACATTTGGGGTAAATTTATTCAGGCATGGGTCATTGAAATTTTAGTATGTCATATCAGTGAGAATTTACAATTTTGTAATTAGAATGAGTTAGAATTAGAATTTGTAATTTGTAATGAGTGAAAAAATACTGTATTTATGAGTGAGATATTGAATCATTCACTCAGTCAATTCATTCAACAACGGTGATTAATTTAGGAACAAAACAAACATGATTTAGTTATATAAACTTTTATTTAAATCACTCAACTAATCTGTTAAACATCGCTGAAACATTCAGGAACAAAATAATTGTCTTTGACTGAGATATTGAATCATTCATTCAATCAATTCATTCAACAATGATGATTCATTTAGTACAAAAACAAATACGATTTGGTCATTGAATCATTCATTCAATTGTTTTGTTTAAAAAAGGATTGACTGTCTTTATGAGTAATATATTGAATCTTTCACTCAACTGATTTGTTCAGCAATGCTGATTTATTCATGAATGAAACAAAGATGAGTGACGGGTGAGGTGTAATGGCATTGATTTTTAATGTTACGTTTTACAAGGGCTAAACACACGGAGGCCCTTTCATACACCCGGCGCAAAAGTGTTTTTTGCTAGTCACAGCCCGACGCAGATATCATTTTCACGTCCTGCACCACGTTGTTTAAATTGCAAATGCATTTGCGCCCATCTGTGCGCACATGGGCATGCTGGTCTCAAAACGAGGTGTGTTCAGGCATATTGTTGGCGCGTGGCTATTTTGAGGCAGCTGAAATAGACTGTGCAGTTGACCAACTAAAACCTGGTCTAAAGTCAGTGGTTCACTATTTTTTTGTTATGTAAAGAGTGCATTAATATGGTAATAAGCAGCCATAGGCAGGTCCACAATGCGTGCACACTCTGCTTATTACACACACAGGGATGTGCAGCAGCACACAAACATGCCAGATATTAAAAATATTATATTAAAAAAAGATTACAATGTAAAATATTATTATTGTGTAGGCTACATAAATATAAAAATGCCTACATGTCATAATGGATAGTCCTTGCATGTATCAGAATTAGGCTACCTATTTGCTTGCACACGAGCAACTCTGTTTCCTCTCTGGAGATGCATTCAGTCTTTGAGCTTGCAAATTCCGCCGTGTAAATAGCAAATCTGCCATGGTGTGAGTGCAACTGGCTCTTGAAGGGAATGGGAGATGAGATTTTGCTTGGTTTATTGAATGTTATGCCCAAAACACACCTATTTCTCATTAAGAGAATAGGGACAACCTTTTTAGACCATGAGCTGGGAGCGCCGACCATTTTTCCCGTCATTAAACTAACAAAAGTGGATTCGGACACTCCCTGAGTGCACCTGCGCCTTGTGCTTTAGACCATGTGGTTAGGTCATTAAAATAGTGCCCTGAGTGTGTAAGCATTGAGTATATATTTTTTTTTTTCTTTTGATGGTGGAAACAGGTTCATATTCATGTGTATAAGTTATTAAGTATATGTACCTTTCATATGAATCACTTTTACTGCTTTGTCTGTCATCACTTATTCAATTATTTAACTACATATATACAATATATACAAACCGAATTCCAGAAATGTTGGGACGTTTTTTTAAATTTGAATCAAATGAAAACTAGAATTTCAAAATCACATGAGCCAATATTTTATTCACAATTGAACATAGATTATATAACAAATGTTTAAACTGAGCAATTTTACAATTTTATGCACAAAATAAGCTCATTTCAAATTTGATGTCTGCTGCAGGTCTCAAAATAGTTGGGACGGGGGGCATGTTTACCATGGTGTAGCATCTCCTCTTCTTTTCAAAACAGCTTGATGACGTCTGTTCATCGAGTTTATGATTTTCTGGAGTTTTGGTGTTGGAATTTGGTCCCATTCTGGCCTGATATAGGTTTCCAGCTGCTGAAGAGTTTGTGGTCGTCTTTGACGCATTTTTAGTCTAATGATGCGCCAAATGTTCTCTATAGGTGAAAGTTCTGGAATGCAGGCAGGCCAATTTAGCACCCAGACTCTTCTACTATAAAGCCATGCTCTTGTAATAGTTGTGGTATTTGGTTTTGCATTGTCCTGCTGAATAGACATCGTCTGGAGGGGGAGCACATGTTGCTCTAAAACCTTTATATACCTATCAGCATTCATAGTGCCTTCCAAAACATGCAAGCTGCCCATACTTTATGCACTTATGCACCCCCATACCATCTGCTGGCTTTTGAACTGAACGCTGATAACAAGCTGGAAGGTCTCCCTCCTCTTTAGTTCGGTGGACACTGCGTCCATGATTTCCAACAAAAATGTCAAATTTGGACTTGTCTGACCATAGAACACTTTTCCACTTTGAAACCATTTTAAATGAGCCTTGGCCCACAGCACACTATGGCGCTTCTGGACCATGTTCACATATGCCTTCCTTTTTGCATGATAGACCTTTAGTTGGCATCTGCAGATGGCACAGCGGATTGTGTTTACTGACAATGGTTTCTGGAAGTATTCCTGGGCCCATTTAGTAATGTCAATGACAGAATCATGCTGATGAGTTATGCAGTATCGTCTGAGGCCCCGAAGACCAAGGGCAACCAACAAAGGTCTTCGGCCTTCTCCCTTACGAACAGAGATTTCTCCAGTTTCTCTGAATCTTTTGATTATGTTATGCACTGTAGATGATGAGATTTACAAAGCCTTTGAAATTTGACATTGAGGACCAATGTTTTTAAAGTATTCCACAATCTTTTTACGCACTTTCACAGATTGAAGAGCCTCTGCCCATCTTTACTTCTGAGAGACTCTGCCGCTCTAAGACATCCCTTTTATAGTTAATCATGTTACAGACCTGATGTCAGTTAACTTAATTAGTCGCTAGATGTTCACCCAGCTGAATCTTTTCAAAGTTTCTTGCATTTTCAGCCCTTTGTTGCCCCCGTGCTAACTTTTTTGAGACCTGTAGCAGGCATCAAATTTGAAATGAGCTCATTAGTGTAAAATTTATTCTTTTAAACATTTGTTGTGTTCTCTATGTTCTGTTGTGAATAAAATATTGGCTCATGTGATTTGAAAGTCTTTTAGAATTCATTTTATTCAAATTTAAAAAAACGTCCCAACATTTCCGGAATTCGGGTTGTACACACACACACACACACACATATTTTTCTAAAGAAGGGAATCTTCCCCCATCTTACCCAATATGCATACTGAATTCCTCCAGAGCCACAAATTGCTTTTCCATTTTTGTTATTAAATCCATGGAAAAAGGGAAGTAATTTTAGCACTGCGTATGCAGACCGTTAATTAAACGCTGCAGTGTGTTGAAGGTTGTGGATAACTGTCAATGATGTGGCTCAGAGGTTTTGAGTGAGAAACTGAAGTGTTGTCTGTTCAGATCCCAAGGGAGACTAAATAGGATTTGGGTTTCAATCGGAGTGCATATCCAAGTCTTCCATTTTGACAGTGCTCTCTGGAAACTCAGAAAAACCTAAAGACTGCGAACATTGTGTCATAATAAATATATTGTTAATATGAAGAAAGAGTTTTATAGAGAACAATATGATTTGATTGCTGTGCTGAGTTAATGATTGCGAGCATTTTTAAAGTAGCAGCTCTCACAGCAGCTTTCTCTAAACGAGAAAAAATAACAGCTACAAATGCCAGAGTCAAACAAGTACAACTGATTTACACATAGACACAGTTGGAAGGACAATGCTTGCCAACAAGGCGGATTATGACCTTATCACAGTAAGCCCTGGAGTTTTACCACTGTCTGGTCGAGATCAAACAGGACAGCCTCTGGCTCCTGCTGTTTGTCTGCAATATGTAATCAAACTGTCAAATTCATTGCAGCAGAACTCAATACTAATTACAAATGCTGAACTTCAGCTTGTGCTTGGAGCTGCAAAAATTAAAACTAATGTCACCAAAAGTAAGTGCAAAAATAATGATACAGTACAGTATATAGTTTTCCTGATCACTTCCACTGTGTGCCAATAGATCACAATTTTGATAGTAATATCATTATAAAGATACAGTATTTAGAGTGTTTTACATTTATCAACTGGAGGAATCAACATATGAACGTTATTGTTGTATTGCTGATATATTATTATAGTATATATATATATATATATATATATACATTTTTCAGTGTTTAAATTATAATTCTAATTAAAGTTCTGGTTTTTGCTGTGTTTTTTTGTAATTTTTATTAGGTTTTGTTCTTTTAAACAAGTCAGTACAGATTTAGTTGTAGTTCATTTAGTTTTAGTTATTTTACTAATACCAATACTACTACTACTACTACTACTAATAATAATAATAACTAAATATTAAATGTAAAAGTTGTATCTGTTAATATTATTTAATTGACCTGAGAATAAACAATTAACAGTTGTATTTGTATTAACAAATGTCAACAAAGATTAATAAATACTGTAATAAATGTACTGCTCATTGCTAATGTTAGTTAATGCACTAACCAATGTCAATAAATAAATAAATATGGAACCTTCTTGTAAAGTCTTACCAAATCCAATTTCCATATGAAAACTATAAAATGAATAATGCACTTTCAATTTAAGCCCTGCCCATATCCAATTAATTTCCAATAATTTAATTGCAAAAGCTATAGACACATCATATGTTGTAATTCTAAAATATGTCATGTTTGTTTATTATAAAATGAATTTAAACATATATTTTAATATATTTATTAAACATAAAATTGAAATTAAAATTAAAATAAACAACAAAAATATATACATACAGTATACAGATAACAACCATGCTAAACACACCCTTATATTTTGTTATTTCCTTATTTACATATAGGAACAATTTGTATAGTTACTCAACTAGATGAAAAATAATAGCTTAATATAACCATTATTACCATATACACCATATTTTATTATGTTTGTTGGACTGTTGCATTTTGAGGAACAAGCCATCCATCACATTAATAGCCTCATTTGATAAACAACCTGCAGGAATAGGACTGATTTATACTGATTCAGTCTATAAACAAATATCACATTGTACACTTACTTCGAGATACAGTAAATCTTAGAAGTGATTTATTCCAGTCTTGGCTTTACAAATAAGCTTGAAAGTAATCCAGGACATTTTTTCATCTGTTACACTTCCAAAAATATATTAGTTTATATAAAATGCAAATATCATGCATATGTATATATAGTAATCTGAGAATGTGTATGTTTGCTTTGCATATTTGCCCTTGTGTTTCCATGGAAATGAATCAGTTATGCAGTTCAAGTTTAAGAGTGAAAGATTTTTGTCTTTTTTTTCCCATTAGTCTCTTTCAAGGGTACTGGTTACTTGCTAGAATCTACAAACGGATACATATATTCCCTCGCACACACACACACAACATTGCAGGGTAAATTATTGTTCCCATCTGACTACATTGCAACACAGGAACCACATCTGCTGAATCTGTAAACAAGATGTGCGCTGTTCATCAGACGCAGTGGAAACGACCAGAAAAGGCCTCATATTTCTCAGGCTGATTATATCAGCTGTGTCCTCGGGGCAGATCTGAAACAAATGGATCACACAGCCACAAGGGCTATCGATTCCAATCTCTATAAATATACATCTCCCTCCTAAATATTTCAAAGCTGTTTTGCAATGTAGTGTGTGCTTTAAAATAATAATAAATGATAAATAATAATAATAACAATTATTATTATCATTATGTTCCAAAACCATGATAAAAGACTGATATGACTTTTTTTCCCCAAATTGTGGGTTTTCTTATTTAATCTGTTCTCCACACTTTCCCTGCTCCATTTCTGAAGTCAGCAATCTAATAAGCTCAACAGCATCGAGTACCTTAGGAATGATAGATGGAAAACGTTTTTGGTAATTTGCTTCGTTAATTTTGCTGGCATATCGAAATGGGTGAGAAATGGGCCACTAGCTCTGGAAGCACTGAAAATGTTACTGTCACTCTGACATTTTATCATTAGTGAAAAGATCTGTGTAAATAGACACTCTTTTAAACAGAACAGCGTGAATTTTTACTACTCCAGCATATGCTGCAAATGCTGGTGACCATACTCTTCTTTTCAACTGAAAAAGTTAAGAGTTTTTTCCTTTCGCTTAGACTCTTAGACACTGGTATGAAGTATCTTTTCACAAAGATACTATTTTTGTTTGTATTAACCATTAAATAAGACCACCATGTTAGTTTTTTGCCAACCATTTTTTGCCAAAGTTTGGGGTCAGGTAAAGTAATCCTGGGACGGGGAAAAAAAGTATCATTGTTTCCAAAAATAATTTAAATAAATAATAATAATCAGCATTAAGTTAAAAAACAAAATAATAATAATAATCAGCACAACTGCTTTCAACATTTATTTATTTGTTTACACATGCTATTTCATGAAGTAGCAAGTGTTGCATCCTAACACTTTCATGTTTCACAGAACAAATAACAACAAAATAATTTGTTCCAGTATCAGCATGAGTAAATAATGACAGAATTTGCATTTACCATTCAATGAAAAGAGATGCAAAGATTGAGATAAAAGCATCAATGATGGCATAATTTCACAATCAACAACCAACAATTAGAATAAGCAGTTTCACCGCCTGAGTTTTGATAACACACTTTTCTCTTTTTCTCATTGTACGTCCTCCTCTTTTAAACATCATGCCTTGCCAGTCAAGCAGAGAGAAGAAAGCGTTGTCTGGATATCATCAGCAGCACTAACAATGCTGTTAGCAAGCACACGGTACTCTCGCCGTACCATTCCTTTTGTCAATAGGACAAACATACCTAAATTGACAGTTGCGTGAGCTCAAAGTGTTTCAGCATTATGTATAATTTAGCATGACGCTGTCAGCGCATATTTAAAGTGACAGCTGTTGTCTTCATCTATGGCCTACTGCACCTGTTGTCTCAAAGTGTGTCAAGTCAAAAACTCAGACTGAACAAAATGACTTCAGGGCATCTGAGGTAAATCCATCTGTGCACAGTGTTGATTTCATCAACCACACTCTGGAATATAAAAAGGACCTTTATTGGCATTCATGGCACCATGAAGAACATATAAAGGAACATTCACGCAAAAATGAAAATATGCTGAAAATATATTCAGCCTCAGGCCATCACAGATGTAGACGAGGTTGTTTCTTCATCAGAACAGGTTTGGAGAAATTTAACATTATATCACTTGCTCACCAATGTATCCTCTGCAGTGAATGGGTGCCGTCAGAATCAGCTGTTTGGACTCTCAAACTCACAGCACCCATTCACTATCCACTGGTGAGCAAGTGATGAAATGCTACATTTCTTCTGCAGTTTATTTTGATAAGCAATGGAGGAGAAGGAACAGTAGCGCATGGTCTTTAGAAAGAACGATGAAGCATCTGTCTTCTTGAGATTCAAAAAATGCCTTCTTGGACCTTTGGCACCAGGTTATTTAAAACAGATGTACACAGAGAGAAAAGCAAACAAAGTAAGAGAGATGGCAAAATAGGCTATAAAATAATAAAAAGGGAAATACTCAAAGCTGTGGCGTGCTTTTCATTGATATATAAAGGAATAGAGAAAGTCTCATGAGGTCATTTTTCATGCCTCTTCTGTTCTCTTCTTTATTGACTCTACAGATGCTCACGGAGAAATGTAAGCAGACATGGTGAATGTTAAATGGTTGAGACTTTACAAAGGGTAGAGTCTTCCAGAAAATAAATAATAATAATAATAATACACCCCTATAATATGATGATCCCCATTTATACTTTATTAAAAAATAGTGTGATATTACAAAGACAACATGCTGTTTCCAAAATTAAATAGTTTTATTTTATATTGTCATTTTACTAAAATCCAAATAAAATGTAATAATATATTATCTGAAAAGAAAAGTTTACTTTGCATTAAGGCAATAGCATTGTTTTTTACCAATTTACTCGTACAATGTTTGCTGTTATTTTGAACTTTTTATTTTGAGCATTTTTTCCGCAAAAATAAATATACACTCACCTAAAGGATTATTAGGAACACCATACTAATACTGTGTTTGACCCCCTTTCGCCTTCAGAACTGCATTAATTCTACGTGGCATTGATTCAACAAGGTGCTGAAAGCATTCTTTAGAAATGTTGGCCCATATTGATAGGATAGCATCTTGCAGTTGATGGAGATTTGTGGGGTGCACATCCAGGGCACGAAGCTCCCGTTCCACCACATCCCAAAGATGCTCTATTGGGTTGAGATCTGGTGACTGTGGGGGCCATTTTAGTACAGTGAACTCATTGTCATGTTCAAGAAACCAATTTGAAATGATTCGAGCTTTGTGACATGGTGCATTATCCTTCTGGAAGTAGCCATCAGATGATGGGTACATGGTGGTCACTGTCACGAATCTGGTCCATGCTCTCCCTGTCAACCACCACTAGAGGTCACCCGTTCACCACAGTGACTTTTACACTCACAGCACATTGGTCTCCATTTCCCACAATCCATTGCACAGATCACAGCTGTCACCATTCACACCTGATCACCATTTTCCAATCACCACCACACACCATATAAGCCTGGGACTTGCTCTTGCTCAGGGCCGAGTATTGTTAGCGTTTATCACTCCCCAAGCGATAGCAACTTTACAGAGCCATAGCCTTGCCTTGTTTTCCTGCCGTGTCTGACCCTGCCTGTGTTTACTGGATTTACCCTTAGCCTCTGCCGTTTGGACTCTGTTCGCTCCCCGTTTGGATTTATTGCTCTCGTCTCTGGATTATCTCTCTGCCTTGCCCCTTTGGATACTGTTCGTTGATCGTCGTCCCACGCTTGCTCCACGGACTGCTTTGTCTTGCCTCCACCATACCTGTTTGCCACTGTCTGACCCTGCCTGTTTACTGACCATGTTTTGGAATAAAGCTTTGCATATGGATCCGCACGTCTCACGTCTCGTCAGCCCCGTAACAGAATACTCGGCCACACAAGGATCCAGCGGCTTTTCCAGAGGACATTGGCCAGGTATGGACTGTGCACGACTGTTATTAACCCTCGAGCAGGGCTCGCGACCGCTCGAGGATTATATTCAGGAGTATTTAGACCTTGCCTATTTTTCTGATCTGCCGGACTACGCACTCATAGATTTTTTCTGTGAGGGCATTAATCAGCCGCTCAAGACTCAGTTAATCCGCGAGGGTCCCCGTTCATCTCTCAGTCAATTTATGGACTATGCCTTGCTGTGTGTGGGCTCTCCGTTCACTGTGGGTGTTGCGGAGGAATGCAACACCGCACTCACTCACAAAATGGCGGCAACAACAACACCCCTTCACGTCGTCACTGCCAAGCCAGAGTCTGCTCACGTCATGCCTGCCAAGCCAGAGTCTGCTCACGTCATGCCTGCCAAGCCAGAGTCTGCTCACGTCGTCGCTGTCAAGCCAGAGTCTGCTCACGTCGTCGCTGTCAAGCCAGAGTCTGCTCACGTCGTCGCTGTCAAGCCAGAGTCTGCTCACGTCGTCGCTGTCAAGCCAGAGTCTGCTCACGTCGTCGCTGTCAAGCCAGAGTCTGCTCACGTCGTCGCTGTCAAGCCAGAGTCTGCTCACGTCGTCGCTGTCAAGCCAGAGTCTGCTCACGTCGTCGCTGTCAAGCCAGAGTCTGCTCACGTCGTCGCTGTCAAGCCAGAGTCACACCACGTCTCCGCTGTCAAGCCAGAGTCACACCACGTCACAGTGCTCCAGCCAGAGTCTGTCACACCCAAGGATTCAAGGTCGGTCCTTCGAGTTCTGATATCCAGTGTGATGGACCCACCACTGATGTCAGTGCGAGTAGCTGGCATTCCCAGGGCCTCAACCCTGTCTGTTACAGAGACTGTTCCCCTGACCTCAGTACTTCCCGTTATGGCGGTTGCCATTTTGAGTGTGTGGGCTGCACACTGTGCTCCTGAGGCCTCTCCTGTCCACGAGTCTGCTCCAGTGCCTCCAGAGGTGGCGGCTTCCGCTGCAGAACCTCCCGAAGTGGTGGCACCCGTCCCTGAACTCGCTGTCTGCCCTGTCACGGCCATGGAGGCTGTTCCTGAACTCACGGTCTGCCTTGTCATGGCCACGGAGGCCGTTCCTCACCTCATGGTCTGCCCTGTCATGGCCATGGAGGCTGTTCCTGAACTTACGGTCTGCCCTGTCACGGCCACGGAGGCCGTTCTTGAACTCACTGTCTGCCCTGTCACGGCCATGGAGGCCGTTCCTGAACTCACTGTCTGCCCTGTCACGGTCATGAAGGCCGCCCCTGAACTCACTGTCTGTCCTGTCACGGCCAAAGAGGCCGTCTGTGAGCTCACGCCCTGTCCTGTCACGGCCAAGGAGGCCGTCTGTGAACTCTCGCCCTGTCCTGTCACGGCTAAAAACGCAGTCTATGAATCCTCGTCCTGCCCTGCCACGCCCCCTGAGATCATGAATGCTCTCCCTGTATTGTCTGTCTCTGCTCTCCCTGTGTTGTCTGTCTCTGTTTCCCCCAGATCTCAGACTCTGCCATGGTTTCCTGCCCAGTCTGCTTCCTGGCGAGGGTCTTCTGCTCAGGTCTGGTGGTCCTCTGCCCCGCCATGGTGGTCTTCTGCTCGGGTCTGGTGGTCATCTGCTCCGCCGTGGTGGTCTTCTACTCCGGTCTGGTGGGCTCCTGGTCCGTCTACTCCGCCCTGGTGGGCTCTTGCTCGGGTTTGGTGGTCTTCTGCTCGGGTCTGGTGGGCTCCTGGTCCGTCTGCTCCGCCCTGGTGGGCTCTTGCTCTGTCCTGGTCTCCGGTTCCGGCTGGATGTCTTGCTCTGCCCCAATCCCCGGTCTTCCCACTTCCTCAAGGACCTGGCCCTCCATCCCTCCCCCTGTTCCGCCTCCGCTCCACCGCCCTCCTGGATTGTGTAGGAGCGTCTGGAAGCCGTTCCTTGGGGGGGGGCTATGTCACGAATCTGGTCCATGCTCTCCCTGTCAACCACCACTAGAGGTCACCCGTTCACCACAGTGACTTTTACACTCACAGCACATTGGTCTCCATTTCCCACAATCCATTGCACAGATCACAGCTGTCACCATTCACACATCACACACACCTGATCACCATTTTCCAATCACCACCACACACCATATAAGCCTGGGACTTGCTCTTGCTCAGGGCCGAGTATTGTTAGCGTTTATCACTCCCCAAGCGATAGCAACTTTACAGAGCCATAGCCTTGCCTTGTTTTCCTGCCGTGTCTGACCCTGCCTGTGTTTACTGGATTTACCCTTAGCCTCTGCCGTTTGGACTCTGTTCGCTCCCCGTTTGGATTTATTGCTCTCGTCTCTGGATTATCTCTCTGCCTTGCCCCTTTGGATACTGTTCGTTGATCGTCGTCCCACGCTTGCTCCACGGACTGCTTTGTCTTGCCTCCACCATACCTGTTTGCCACTGTCTGACCCTGCCTGTTTACTGACCATGTTTTGGAATAAAGCTTTGCATATGGATCCGCACGTCTCACGTCTCGTCAGCCCCGTAACAGTCACAAAGGGATGGACATGGTCAGAAACAATGCTCAGGTAGGCCGTGGCATTTAAACGATGCCCAATTGGCACTAAGGGGCCTAAAGTGTGCCAAGAAAACATCCCCCACACCATCACACCACCACCACCAGCCTGCACAGTGGTAACAAGGCAAGATGGATCCATGTTCTCATTCTGTTTACGCCAAATTCTGACTCTACCATCTGAATGTCTCAACAGAAATCGAGACTCATCAGACCAGGCAACATTTTTCCAGTCTTCAACCGTCCAATTTTGGTGAGCTCGTGCAAATTGTACCCTCTTTTTCCTATTTGTAGTGGAGATGAGTGGTACCCGGTGGGGTCTTCTGCTGTTGTAGCCCATCCGCCTCAAGGTTGTGCATGTTGTGGCTTCACAAATGCTTTGCTGCATACCTCGGTTGTAACGAGTGGTTATTTCAGTCAAAGTTGCTCTTCTATCAGCTTGAATCAGTCGGCCCATTCTCCTCTGACCTCTAGCATCAACAAGGCATTTTCGCCCTCAGGACTGCCGCATACTGGATGTTTTTCCCTTTTCACACCATTCTTTGTAAACCCTAGAAATGGTTGTGCGTGAAAATCCCAGTAACTGAGCAGATTGTGAAATACTCAGACCGGCCCGTCTGGCACCAACAACCATGCCACGCTCAAAATTGCTTAAATCACCTTTCTTTCCCATTCTGACATTCAGTTTGGAGTTCAGGAGATTGTCTTGACCAGGACCACACCCCTAAATGCATTGAAGCAACTGCCATGTGATTGGTTGATTAGATAATTGCATTAATGAGAAATTGAACAGGTGTTCCTAATAATCCTTTAGGTGAGTGTATATATATATATATATATATATATATATATATATATATACCACAATATTAATGTTTTTACTGTATTTTAATCAAATAACTGCAGTCGTGGCTGCAGTTCGTGGCGAACCTGCCCTTAATATATATGTTAAATTACATAAATACCTTGTAAATAACTTTGTCCTTCCTCCTTTATTTTCAGATCTCAAGCATGTAAATTGTATAAGAGTGTGTGTTTGCGTGTGTTTTCTAACCTGCTCTGAATCTGTCTCCAGTGTTTGTCAGACTGTCAGTCTGCCACCCCCACGCCCCATGCGGCACATGGCAGTAAACTGTCCTTGTATTGAGCAGCGCTCAACAGAATGTCTCCATTAACAACTTGCCTAATGCACAAAGACCCTGATCTTAACCCTGGGTGACAGTAAAGTGCAACTGACAAACACACACACATACATGTTAATGAGTAAGCATGCCTATACTGCAGTCACGTATTGAGAATAGACTGGCCCTGAAAAACTGGTGTAATTAAAGTTATGGAATGCAATAAATCTAATAGATAATTAAACTGTTCCTTTCTTTTCATGCCACAGGCAGGTAATTTTATAGCCTTTTCGTAAGACAACTGTAACCCTTGAACTCACTTAAATGTTTTTCTAACCATACAGATTCAGACTGATTCATATACAGTTTATGGATAATAATACAAGCAGACGTTTCTTTGTCTTCGCTCAAAAAGCCTTTAAAATAACCTTGTGGTCTTGAAGCAAAATTTAATTGTCAGAAATTGAAGAGCAGCTATAGCTGAGAAGTTCAGCAACCTTGCTCTCATATCAGTTCCACTGTCTTGCCTCCCTGCTCAAACTGACAGGAGAGAGAATGGAGGCGTAAAGACAAAGAACTAAAATGTTTTTTGAAAGAATAAGA
Organism: Barbus barbus; assembly: GCF_936440315.1. Classification (NCBI taxonomy): domain Eukaryota; kingdom Metazoa; phylum Chordata; class Actinopteri; order Cypriniformes; family Cyprinidae; genus Barbus; species Barbus barbus. The sequence goes on along the minus strand of NC_136759.1, from coordinate 19,880,722 downwards.
GAAAAAAGAGGTCTTGATATAGTTAAGTTGTTCTACTGCAAAGATTTATTGGATATGATACAGCTGAAGGTCCTTGGATATTGTTTGCACATGAAAACAGTATATATTTGATGCTCATATTCAACATATTAGATACCGCAATATTGTCATAGGACCAGTTTAAAAATGGCTACAGTCATTGATTCCCAAGTTAGACTTGAAGGAATATTCCAGGTTCAATACAAGTTAAGCTCTATTGACAACATCTGTGGCATAATGTCGATTACCACAGAAAGTAATTTTGACTTGTCCTGATTGGTTTTATAAAATAAGCAGAAGACTTTGGCTCTGTCCCAAATTAACTTATGTGCCACATACTACTTGGGGTACTCCTTTTGAATGAATACTTACTTTGCAACATTAAAAAAGTAAATTCTACTCAACCTCAGTTAAGCCTTATTGTTATACTCAAAACTATTACTTCCTCAGAATATTATATTTCATAATATTCCAATACTATTGCCCAAGTCATTCTTTAAACACCTAGATGTGATTATTCTTCGCTTTCTATGGAATTATAAGGGTCACAGAATCAAAAAAGCCCATCTTTGTAAACCCAAACATGAGGGGGGGTTGGCTCTTCTGGATTTTCGCCTTTGACTCATTTACAAGTTTTTGTACTAAGCTTGAAACTGTCAGCTATTCCCGCAGATTGGCTTCAGGTGGGATTACTGACATTTTTATGATCTTGGAGCAATGTTACTTTCCCCAGTGATTTTAGACCAAACAGCAGTTAATACTGTTGTCTTAAAGGGTCAGTTTTGTGTTTGGAGACAGATAAGATAATACCGTAAAGGAACACTCCACTAGTTTTGAAAATAGGCTCATTTTCCACTTCCCCAAGAGTTAAACAGTTGAGTTTTACCATTTCTGAATCCATTCAGCCGATCTCCGCATCTGGCTGCAGCACTTTTAGTGTAATTTAGCATAGATCATTGAAACTGATTAGACTGCTACATTTATTCATTTCATTTACATTTATTCATTTAGCTGACGCTTTTATTCAAAGCGACTTACAGTTGCTATATATGTCAGAGGTCGCACGCCTCTGGAGCAACTAGGGGTTAAGTGTCTTGCTCAGGGACACATTGGTGTCTCACAGTGGATTCAAACCCGGGTCTCTCACACCAAAGGCATGTGTCTTATCCACTGCGCCACCACCACCCCTGCTAGCATATTGCTCAAAAATTACCAAAGAGTTTCAATATTTTTCCTATTTAAGACTTGACTCTTCTGTAGTTACATCATGTACTAAGACTGATGGAAAATAAAAAGTTGTGATTTTCTAGGCTGATATGGCTAGGAACTATACTCTCATTCCGGCGTAATAATCAAGGAACTTTGCTGCCGTACCATAGGTGCAGCAGGCGCAATGATATTACGCAATGCCTGAAAGTAGTCCCCAGCTAGGTAACTAGTTATGATATAGCTGGGGACTATTTTCAAGCGGTGCGTAATATCAAAATGAGCACATTTTCAAAAATAGAGGAGTTTTCCTTTAAGATAAAATCACTCTCCTTCTTAATCCCAATTGCAAATAACCGAACATCCCCCCTTTAAGGTTGGACACAACCTTTAATCAATGGAAGGAATTGGATATATGCACAGCCAATGACCTTTATCTTGATGGGGCTTTAGCTTCCTTTACCCAACTTCAACAGAAATACAACCTTTTTCAGATTTTTACAAATAAGTAATTACCTGCGTACACATAATGTTTCACTAGACGAGGTCCTGGCCTCAGTCATTGATGACTGTCTTATACAATTCAGGGGAAACAAAAGTCTTTAATTTATGAAAGGTTACAAGAAGCTATTTCCCCCTCTACAAACTTGACCAGAGAGGAATGGGAGCTATAGATTGGAATCGGAATCTCTGAGGAGATTTGGCAGAGTGGTTTAGAGGATATTGATAAACAAACAGGCAATACTAGATTATGCCTCATTAAATTTAAGGTCTTACATAGATTACACTTTTCAAAAAAGTAATTACATAGGATTTTTTTCCAGTGTCTCTCTGTTTTGTGATAAGTGCTAATCAAAGGATGTTGACATAACTCATAGTTTTATTTGAGTATAATAATTATTTATTTAATTATATTCCTTAATGCAATGTATTGTAACTTAAATGTTGTGTGTTTATGTAACTGTATACATACTGTGGAAGGGGTGTTACTTTTTTATTATTCTGTGCATATAAGAAAATTAATTCTGGAACTTGTGATTATTTCAAGGTTATTTGATGACTGAATAAAAACCTATTTGACAAAAAAAAAAAGTTTGTTGAGTGCCTAATGTGTACAACATTTTCACTTTTTTTTTTTTTTTTTTTTTTTTTTTTTAATTAGTGCATCATGTTTTTTTTAAAGTGCATTTTTTTTTTGGGGGGGGGGGGGGGTAGTGTTTTAGGACTCATTCTATTTATAATACAAAACGACACAGAATAGTGTTTAAGTATGCGAATTGGGATGCACCTAATGTGTTACTCGCCATTTCCATTGTAGATCAGGGGGTGGAGATGGGTAGGTTTAGGTATATGTAAGGTGGGAGGAGTTGGATCTGGATCCAACCATGCCCCCTGGATCTTGTGGGCTGCTGCTCCTCACTGCAGCAGAGCAAGTAGTGAGACTGCTGCTGTGAGCATGTAAGAAATACTGCTGCTGCACATATAACATATATCAGTGGCATTCCGTCCATATAAGCTGCGAATGCGCCGCATACCCAGGCCGTCTGAGAGAATGAGGTCACAGGCTAATTAATATAAACATGATTATAAGTTGATACCTTATAATTTGAGATGTGACTTAAAGCTTAATAAAGTGTTGGGAATAAGTATGTAAAATTATTTATTTGAAATAAACTGTAATTTTCTGTAAATCTATGTCAGTGACAGAAGCTTCCAGGCGAGCGGATTCTCCGCAGCTTTGGCGCCTCTGCTCTGTTGCTATGACTCCTCAGGACTGTTGCGCGTTCTCAGTGATTTGCTGGTAGACTGATTTCATGCGCGAGGTAAGCTGTTCGCGAAGCGCTTGCCCAAGCGGAAAAATGCGCTAGCTGCTGCTGCCAGATCTCGATTGCCGAAAATGACATTTTGTTTGATGCAAAACTAAGTCCACGAAATCAATTTCAAAAAAATTTGACATAATAACAAACATCATGTCACAAATCAGGCCTCTGTGGCTCTCTCCAATCACCACCAGAAGGCACGCTCACCCGCGTATTAACTCTCCACGTACCTAGGACTGATTACGCCAGGTGTTTCTCATCTACACCACTAATTAAGCCACACTCTCACTTCATTGTGAAGTCTTGTTTAGCACCGTCTGACATTTCTGAGCGTTTACTTTGATTGTTTATTCTGTGTATGATCCTGGACTGCCTTGACCCTTGAGATTCTCTGCCGCCTGCTCCTCGATTGTTTGCTCTGTTCCTTACCTGTTCCCAGCCTGCTGCCTGCCCTGACCCTAGCCTGGTAAACTCTTATGATTCTGGTTCTCTGTGACATTCTTGACACTGTTGATCGACCATTGCCTGCTGTTGATATTGATCTTAATAAATACTGCAAATGGATCTGACCGCTTCTGACTCCTCACTACACATCAGGAAAAAATAGGAAACAATACCTTTGTTTTCCATATACTTGTGTCGCTTACAGTTAAAGTCCTTCTGTGATTTTATTGTTGTTTGCAACGTTACTTGGCAATATTTTAAAGATATTATTTTTATTATTTATTTATTGCTATTTTGCATGGTATATTATTGTCATCTGGTTGGGAGTTTTAACTCCTATTCACTGGGAATAAAAAATAAATAATAATAATACAAAAAATCATTAAGGTGATGGAGAGATTTACAGACCGGGGGAATCCCCCATCTCCCTCCACACTCTGAAAATTAACTCGCAATTGCGAGATTATATCTCACAAGTCTGAGGAAAAAAATGTCAGAATTGCGCGAAAAAAGTCAGAATTGTGAGTATAGCCTATATTTCTCGCAATTCTGACTTCATATCTCGTAATTTATATCTCACTGTGAAAAAAGTCAGAATTCAACAAGATAAAAAATATAGCATATGTGAAATCACCCTGTTGCAGATCTATACAGGTGGAGCTGGGGAAGGTGGAGGGTTTCTGAAGCGTGCTGCAACTACTACAGCAAGCACTAGCCAAGTATTTGAATGTTGAGCGGCAAGCTCATTGGCTGCTGATACAAAAAGAACCAATCAGCTGTGTTATGTCATAATGATGTCATTATGTCAGATTGAGTTAGACCTATCAGCCTGCACCATCTAGACTTTAATGAGAGAACTTTTGATTCTAAAATGTTAATCTAACAAGATTAAACTGCAATAGGGACCGTAATATTGGTACTGCACAAAAATGTTGTACACATGAATGAAAAAGATATAAACATGCTGTATTTAGAATGTTTTATCCAAAATAAAGGATGCATTGTGTAAACAGGTGAAGGTTAGGGTGATTCTAAGGGCCCGACAAGGGAGAGGGGCCTGGAACATGATTTTTACCAAGGGGGAACACCAACCTACCACCCCCTATTTCATCTATAGTAGGGAGCAATGTTCCCTCTAATTTTTTTTTCTTGCTGAGCAAAGCTTTTCTCTATTGGGCGGACATTTCGGCCACCTGAGTAAAAACATTCTTTATACCAGACCTGTATAGTGTGCACACAAAAAAGTGTGTAACTTTTAACTTTAATGTGCTATTTATATTTGATTTGACCTTTGATGTAACTAAATGATGTACATTTTAGGTTATCTGAGAAAACATTTTTACAGTACAATACACTGCCATTCAAAAGTTTGGGATCAGTACATTTTTTTAAAGAAGTTTCGGTAACGCTTTAGATTACAGGCCGCAATGTACTGCGTAATTAAACAGAATTTACAGCGTACCTATTTGTAACTATAGAGTACCTCCACAGTACCTACTCATAGGTATAAGGGAACAATATGCAATGTTTGGGGAATAAAGGGGGAAATAACCTGCGGAATTATAAAGCATTTATACTTATAGCTAAAGGATACCTATTCTGAAATACCGTGCATGTAGAGTCCGCGATTTTCCACGTCAGCATATCTTAAAGATGAATGTATATGTAGGTAAACGGAAACAATTGGGGAATAAGGGGGGAATGACTTGGAAAATTAAAGTATTTACACTGTTAGTATGTCATAAGCAAGGTGTAACTATTCTGGGATTACGTGTCATTTATATCCTACTGTGTTAGGCAACATTATGATTTAGAACAATTTGCCTTATTGTAATAATATAAAATATATGATGCAACATATTTTTACACTACGTACTGGGTAGTCTACTTATTGTATTATTACAACATACATATCTTACATGACATTGATACAAATAGTAAACTGTATACTATAGCCTAGTATAATTTAATAATTATAGTGAAGTAAAAAAACAAACAGCATAGTCTTTAAAAAAATGTACCAGTTTACTAAAGAATATAAGATATATTATTTACTAGTGTTATTTATGTGGGGTCATGGAGATTACTGAACTCAGGTGTAAGTATGGGGTAATTATGTGATGAGCTTCTGATACGATTTGGTTTAGAAATTCCCATCTGAAAATTTACCTGATGAAAGAGTATTGCTCATGGTCATCTCAGCAGCGAGTCAGGTCACCAGCATTGAACTGTCGAGGTGCAATACAGTGGAAAAGTAGATGACCTGTTTCCAGCTCCTCCCAGGATAAATAACAGCATAATACACAACATGTATAATTACTGTATAATTGATGTTTTTGTGATAGCTGTAGTGCTGTTGGTGCACTTTGGGCTTCCGTATGTGGGTTGAGGCAAGTAGAATAAAATGTACTACAACCTTTTTCTTAACTACTGTGCAAACATACACCCTTGTTATGTGTAGTTATTATGTAAGTGTAACATCCGCAGGCTGTAATCTAAAGCGATGCCTTGTTACATGTAGTTACTGCGTAAGTGTAACATCAGCGGGCTGTAATCTAAAGTGATGCCTTTTTACCCTCTTGTTACGTGTAGTTACTGCGTAAGTGTAACATCTGTGGGCTGTAATCTAAAGTGAAGCCTTGTTACCCTCTTGTTACGTGTAGTTACTGTGTAAGTGTAACATCCATGCGCTGTAATCTAAAGTGAAGCCTTGTTACCCTCTTGTTACGTGTAGTTACTGTGTAAGTGTAACATCCGCGGGCTGTAATCTAAAGTGATGCCTTTTTACCCTCTTGTTACGTGTAGTTACTGTGTAAGTGTAACATCCGCGGGCTGTAATCTAAAGTGAAGCCTTGTTACCCTCTTGTTACGTGTAGTTACTGTGTAAGTGTATGTTACACTTACACAGTAACTACACGTAACAAGAGGGTAACAAGGCTTTATTACAATCCCTGCCGGCCCGAGACTTTATTCCCCAATTGTTTCCATTTACCTACATGTACATTCATCTTTAAGATATACTGACGTGGAAAATCGCGGACTCTACATACACGTAATTTCAGAATAGGTACCCTTTAGTTATAAAATACTTACAGTATAAATGCTTTATAATTCCGGAGGTTATTGCCCCCTTATTCCCCAAACGTTGCATATTGTTCCCTTATATCTATGAGTAGGAACTCTGGAGGTACTCTATAGTTACACATAAGTACGCTGTAAATTCTGTTTAATTACGCGGTACATTGCGGGCTGTAATCTAAAGCATTACCGAAGTTTCTTAGGCTCATCAAGGCTGTATGTTTTTGATTAAAAAAAAATAAAAAATACTGAATATTATTTCTAGGGGTGACCCCAAATAGTCGGCGATTCGATGCTTCGATGGGATGAGCCTTATTCGACTCCCAATCTCTCAGTCGAATATTCGCGGGTGTTATGATCACTACCAGTTTTCTCCCAATAAGTTAATATACAGCCTATTAAAATAATGCTGTAAATAAGAATCTAGAAGCTTCAAATGAATATTTTAACGTGTGTGAATAAATCCAACCAACCCTATAGATTTAAGTTTCACTTTCCATAATCTGTGACTGAGGGTGATTATCCCTTCAGAGCAGCAGGACAAACAACAATGAATGCAGAATTAATAACTATGACTGGGACTGTCATATACATAACATTATAACGAGAACACTATTATAATAAAATGCTGTGGAGTTTTAGAGTTTAGCCGTGTTTCTGCATGTTGTTGCGTGAAGAACACGTCCACAAAAGCAGTTAATTCAGAGCCTCGCAGACACGTTCATGCATTCGGGGCATTTTGTGCAGATAGCCTATAAGTCGTAATATAACGTTATGTTGTATAAATAACGAGGCGTATTCTATATGAGTTAAATGATGAGTTAAAATTAAAAACCTATCAAAACAAAAAAAAAAACTATCAAAAGCTTTATTCTACCAGTCATCTTCAGCGCGTGCAGCACAAAACAGAAATGCAGAACATTAATAACTACTTTCATACAAATAACGTTATAATGAGAGAACTATTGTAAAAAAAAAAAAAAAAATAAATAGTGAATTATTAGGGTTTGGCTGACGTTTAATGTTAACTATCTTTTAATCAAAACATAAACCGCTTGTACCTGTGAGTCGTCCACTACACATTTTCCCTGTGTCAACGTCAGTAATTATGACTGTGTCTGACTTGACTCTTGATAATGTATTTTGTCCCCGCCCCCAAACATATGATTCAACTATCAGTTGAATATCGGCAAGATTCAAAAATTCCGATTCGACTATGAAAATCCTTAGTCGGGGACACCCCTAATTATTTCACAAAATCATATTGTGAAATATTATTGCAATTTAAAATAAAAGTTTTCTATTTTAATATCCTTTCAAATATAATTTATTCCTGTGAAGCAAAGCTGAATTTTCAGTGTCACGATCCTTCAGAAATCATTCTAATATGCTGATTTATAATCAATGGTGGAAAAAGTTGTGCTGTCATGCTGTAAATTTCATGTGGTTTTACCATTAAAATGCTAACTAAATGAGCTTCACATCTCTGCTTTAAAACTCCTAAACTTCATTTCCATTGCAAAGCCACCTTTTCGCGGTTTACAATTTCCAGATGCAACTGTCGCAACTTGACCCCCTAGTGGTGGCTGTAAATAACTTTCCTGTTTTTCTGTGGAAACTGACATTGTGCCACCAATTCTGTGATGGAGCTTAACTTGTATTGAACCCAGAACATTCTTAACATGGATGTAATCAGGTAGATGGTAAGATCACAGAATGAATTAGTAAATGAATGAGCCGGTTTGACTTCAGTGCGGATTTGTTTTCTTAAAAATAACTCTTGTGTTTTATACAGAACCACCTGAATGTGAGATTAGAATGACAAACCAAGAGCTGTCAAAATTCACACTTACATTGTGCAGAACTGTACAGCCTCGGACACCCCCACACAAATCCCGAGATCGATTCACTCCTGTTTCCGAATCAACCGCATTAAATCAGATTAACTGTATCTGACACGTTCAGAAATTATGCTGGTTTTTGCCAAGTGATGCTTTACAATACCTTGATGCTCTCTATAGAAATGTTGCCTCCACAGAGGTTAATTTAGGATAAATCCACTTTTAGAGGGGATCCTTTTGGCAGAATACCATATAACTGCACATTAGAGTCGTTTAAAGCAGCTGGAAGTGGATTTTAACTCAGGACGATTTGAACGATGGTGGTTGCTGTTCTTGAATCAATATAAATAAGTACCCAAAAAAGAGTCCTGTTGTGATTTCAGTTATGTGCATTTTCCAGAAGTTTGTGGTCTGAGCAGCTGTGGGAACACCTGGCGTGGTACTACATCACCATTTGCAATCCCATAGAGTCTCTCACAAAGCAGATGACAGATTCAAGATGATAGTTATTATAGCTTTCAACGATTCGGTGACAGCTACCTTTCGTATGATTACCAGCTTCTTGTGCAGTATCCCACTTATCCCCCACTGTCCATGATTCTGTTCTGCCTACGACATCTGAATCACTCTCAAATGTGAAGAACAACACAGCAAGGCCGACTTTTACACAGGATATTTAATCTTACATATTTCACTTTTGTTAAGAGCAAAGGATACTGAAAGATATGTTGCTGCTGAGTTTTGAGCATTAAAATGTGCAGATTATGGTGCAGTGAGACTGTTGAACAAGATGTCCAAAAAATAAGAAGTTACATTTCAAATAATACAATTTAAAAAAAGCATTAAATAGTTTAATTCAAGATGTATTTGTTAATTATTATTAAATAAAAAATAAAATAATGTTAATTATTATTATATAAACAGACAACAATGTATCATAAATAGTGATACAAAATCAAAGTCAAATGCAACATTTCTTTATTCATTTCACATTAACTAAAAAATAATAAAATAAAAATAAATTTTATTTTATTATTTGAAATAAAGCTGAAGTAAAATAAAATATAAATATTTAACCAAAAACTGAAATAACTAATTTAACTGAAATAACACAAGCTTAAACACTAAAAGCGATCAAATTAAAACTGAAATAATAATACATTTTATTTTGTATAGCTACTTTATCTCAAAGTACTTTACAAGAAAAAACATTAAAATACAAAATACAAAAACAAAACAAAGCTATCAAAACGTTTAAGAAAAATGCAAAATAAACAATAGCAAAGTAATCACACAAACACTATGCTGAGTTTTAAAAGATGTTTAGCAATACGAATACTTACAATAAATAAATAAATAACAACAAAAGCACATCATAAAATTACAAAACTAAAACTTAAAATAAAAATAAAAGCTAACTCTAAAAAAATAAAAAGCTAATACAAGCTAAATAATAATAAAGGGCATAATAGTAGGAGATAAATAATAATAAAATAACTGACTGACATACAGTATAGGTCCATTGTACATCTGCACTGCCTTGTTGTTGTCAGAGACCCAGTGGCAGTGGCCCCATTAGCCCAAGCCATAATCCGGTTTGGAGATAATGTGATGGCATTAAAATCTCTTTCCAAGACTACAGTTCTCAAAACTTAGTGCATTGTATGAGTAGTGCCATGCATTTTATAGTTGAGTTGTAGATTGTCCCCCTGGGAAGGATTAACTGAGATTAACCACTGTTTGCATGTAGCTGAGAATCGTTGTGATCTAATCTTACTTAAAGTTCAGTGTAATTGGCCATTTATCTTGCGTTTAGCATTTTTCTTATATCTAAAAAGAAATGAACACTATTTTATCATTTTTCTGCTAAGCAATAGCTTAAACTAGACACTTAGCTTGCCAGCCGGTCAGCCAACTGAGAAATCAGTTGAATTTCCATAAACTAGAGCAATCAAGACCATAAGAATAATAAACTACCCACCTTGATAATTGAAGCTGTTTTTCTTTCTGAAGGGCTAATAGTTTTGGCGACTAATGGCAACTAATATGAGGAACTATTGTTGAGTGGTGTGGATTACTTGCGAATTACTGTGATGTTTTCATCAGATGTTTGGACTCTCATTGTGACGGCACCCATTCACTGAAAAGAATCCATTGGTGAGCAAGTGATGTAATGCTAAATTTCTCCAAATTCGTTCTGATAAAGAAACAAACTCATCTATATCTTGCATGGCCTTAGGGTGAGTACAATTTAAGCTAATTTTGGATGAAATATTAATGCTAACTGTCAGCCGAAGCTTTTCATTTAATTTAATTTAATATTTTAATTGAGTTCATTATTTCTGACATTAATTCATTCATTATAGCAATTTTATTATAATAATATATGCAAAATGGACACTAAAATATGCAGTTTTGCCATCTTAAATGATACTTTGGGGAATTCAATGCACAGACATTTTTCATAAAGTTATCAATTGGATCTAATTTGATTATGATTCACAGTATGAAGATGTTGGCATAAAATACACCCAGTGCTTCTTTACTGTAGCTATAACATACTTTTACATACAAAGCATACTTATTTTTAATTATTTTTTCATTGGAATAAGCAGAGAAAAACCCCACTTACAGAAAGCTAAGAATGCAATCACTCCCATGTAAACACAAACAAAAGATCTACAGCATTTGTGCTTGTGTTTTTTATGCAAGAAGCAAAAACCAGCCCTCAGAAGCTTAAAATGCATTCTCCACGTGTCATAGAGCCAGATCATCCAGTTTGGTTTGATCTTCCAAAAAATGTCAAAGCAATCCTGGAGTGCGAAGCGAGGTCATCATAACGCATGAAAGGAAAGACAGAACAGTGTGTTTACAGCATACATTGTTTCTGCATTCATTGTCTCGCTCTCCTTTTACTTACCCAAAAAAGATGATTCTGAATTTGGCCTCAAGGATGCCTTTTTATCAAAAGTACTTTGATAAAGATTTTGAAAAGAATCTGTTTCCTGTGAAGCGCAGTGTGGGAGTGCAGCCGTGATGTGATGTGGTACGAGAGGGTACAGTGTCATCTGCCTTTTGGGCTCTCACTGTATGCCTTTATGCGTTGTTCAGTCTCAGCCATGTACAAACATATTTGTATACATTATGTAATATTGCAGAGAGATTCTTTTTCCCTCCAAGGCAACTGAATATATTGTATTTTAGAGCATAACAGCCCCTAAAACAGCATTATCAGGTGCAATAAATGGTTTTGGCTGTGAGAGCGTGGGTTGTGCGCTGTTAAACTATAAACATTTGGGATGTTCTGAACCTAGACAAAAGAAATGAGCAAAATGCAACAAAATAGCTGAGGAATAAAGACTCTGGCTGCAGTCGCATCCCCAAATGACTCTTAAACTAACCCTGTTAGGCTGAAAGTACACATTAAGTTTATAGTGATGGCTCGAATAGGACCAATTAAAAGCATTTAAATGTTCAAATCCATTTATAGTGCTTGCTGATGCGGGCTGCTAGCTTCTGCAAGGGTGTCTCTTTGAAATGGTAGTTCAACCAAACATGAAAATTGTGTTGAAATGTATTCATTCTCAGCTCATCCAATATGTAGATGAGTTTGTTTCTTCATCAGAACAGATTTGGAGAAATTTAGCATCACTTGCTCACCAGTGGATTATCTGCAGTAAATGGGTGCCGTGAGAATGAAAGTCCAAAAAGCTGATAAAAATATCTCAGTAATTCACACGACTCCAGTCCATCAATTAAAGTCTTGTGATACGAAAAGCTGCATGTTTTTTTTTTTTTTTGTCCCCCCCCATCAATAAAGTGTTGTAACTAAACCATTGCTTCTGGACAAAATAATAATAAGTTAAAATAATGTTGTTGTTTTTTTTTTAACATTAATTGATGGACTGTGGGTTAGTCATGTGGATTACTTGTGAATTATTGTGATTTTTACTTACTGTGATTGTGATTACACATTCTGATGGCACCCATTCATTACAGTCATGTAATTCTACATTTATACAAATCTATTGCACTGAAGAAACAAACTCATCTACTGTACATCTTGGATGGTCTGAGAGTGATAATTTTTTTTTATAAAACTTTCATTTTTCTGTAAACTACTGTATTCTTTCAAATTAATAGTTCAGTGAGTAACATTGCTGATGCGAAAGTACAAAAAAAGTAAACCAAATATTAAAATATTCAATGCATGCATGTACACATTTATCAACATTTAACGAAAACAACAAGTGAAATCTGTACTTGCTGGGAAAACCTGATCTCATGAAACTACAGGTTGTTGTATTGAATTATTTGTAACAATCGTATTATTTCTAGATTATTTCTAGGTGTGACTTTTTTCTAGACTTGTTTGTCATTTCTGTTATATTTTCATCAAAAGAATGTTTTAATTAAAATCATTTAATTTTCTTCAGAATTTGTCACATCTTTGTTAATGGTGTCAAAATTATGTCAATAGCCACCCTTTATTCTGTAGAAATTCTGTGACAAGATTACTGCTGTCAAGATCCAAAAAGGATTTAAAAGAAAGAAACAAAACATCATAAAAATAGTCCATGTGACTCACACACTTTATCCCAAGTCTTCTGAAATCATAATCTTCACCTCCACTACCAGTCTCAAATCAAATATGGTGCCCATGGCACATGTCCAGATAGTGATTAAATAATGTTGAATTTTCATTTTTGAGTAAAATATTGCTTTAAGATTTAAAACTGGCAGAACGAATCAACAAAAAATCTTTACTGTTCAATAAACTAAAAGGCTGGCAGCAGAACTCATCTGTAGAATGGAACTGTGTTATTCATTCTGCCCATGACGATTGCAGTTGGTGCACTAAACAGAAATTCATTTATAAATTATATGACTTTTTATTCAATTTCATGGTTGACATTGAGCAGTTATAGATGGGCTGCTGGCGGCACTTTTCCTGCTCTCTGCAGCTGCAGTGGCAGTGGCAACATTCGGTTTTCTCTTTTCCATGTCACGAAAATCACCTTTGTCCACTCATCTTGAATTTAGAACATAGGTATTGGAAATTGGTTCTTTTGAAAGAGTATGACTCGCATTTTTAGTCTGGCCAGTGGAGGAAGAACAGACAGTTCCTTACTCTTTTTCACCGTAACATTCTCTCTCTGATTTGTAAGTGAATCCATGTTTCAGTACAACGTGAAATTAATCGCACCAATGGCTTGTGCACTGTAAAGATGTCAGAGAAATGACTGTGTGTGAAACGAAGTGTCCACCAGATGAGTTCTAACATCTAAGGATATATTTAGTCTCAGTCCTGCCTAATTTCAATGTGTTTCTCTGTGCTTTTCTCAGATCTAAAGGAAAGGGGAAATGGATTCAGAGCTGTTTTGTGACAGATCAGGAATAGAGTGAGCACTTCACTCTAAATAAGAAACGGTTTGCTATAGTACTGTATATTGACTTATTAAATAACCCTACAAGAAATAAAGTCACAGTTGGGAGACAAAAAGTTACAATTATAGGAAATAAAATCACATTTTTGAGTAAAGAAATTGTGAATGTGAGATTTAAAGTTAAAGGGGGTTGTGTAATATGTGCTTCTCTCCGCTGTTTATAATACCAAGGATGTCAAACCGTTTGTGATGTTTGATCTTCTCCATTGCACTTTAAAATACAACATTCTGTATAGAACTCAAATAAGTTGTATAGTCCTCACTGACTTGTGCATATGATCCACTCTTCATTATCATGTCTTTGTGGTGGAGTACAATGTATATGCCATGGAGGTTCATATGACACTGACACGAAACATGATTTGCATGTGTCGTGGTACTCTCGTGAATGCGCAGCAGAGACTGACACAGAAGAGAAGAAATTGTTGAATAAAGCAGTTTTGTTTGCACAAAAGTATTCTCGTAGCTTAAGAACATTAATGTTGAACCACTGATGTCAAATGGACTATTTTAACAATGTCTGGGCCTTAAACGTGTCAGTTGTGTTGCTGTCTATGCAGGGTCAGAAAGCTCTTGGATTTAATAAAAAATATCATAATTAGTTTTTCGAAGATGAACGAAGGTCTTACGGGTTTGGAATGGCATGAAAGTGAGAAATTAATGACAGAATTTTCATTTTTGGGTGAACTATCCCTTTAAGGATAAGTTATTCATAATTAAAGCAATAAATAAATAAAACTTCAAATTTGATTTCTTAAGGGCTTTAAGGGTGCTGCACAGAAGCATTGGTGCTAGTTCACCTTAGCATAAATAAAAGTCCAAATGGCTCGCTGATCATTTTCCAAGTGCTTTGATGCTTTTGATGATTAATAAGCTGATATTTAAGCAGTTTTAACATTTAAGTCAAGGTGGGCGCCAATGATTTCCTGACCATCCAGCGACACGCACTCCATTCCAGTAGGTGGCAGCATCTAAAGCACGTGATCTTTAATCATTCTGTAATAATGTTCTCTCCCTTGTATCATTTCAAACCTGTATTACTTTCTTCTATGGAACACAAAGATATTTTGAGAAATGTCAAGTGTTTTTTTTTTTTTTACATACAATACAATCCATACAATAGACCTACTTCAGCGTAACACAAAAGACGTTATTCAGATGTGGAACAAGGGCAGGTAATTGATGACAGAATTATCATTTTTGGGTAAGAGTCACGATGTTAATGCTGTTGCATTGAATTCACCCATCCGAGTATTCATTAAATTATCTTCTTTGTGATCCACAGAAGAAATAAAGTCATACAGCTCTGGAATGACATAAGTTTGAGTAAATTATTTTTTTTAATTTAATATAATTTGACTTTGATAAATTATTACATAATGTCTGTTATCACTTGTGTCTACATTTTATTTCCTGTCTATTTAACAATTATAGCTGTGCCAATTGTATAAAGCTTAGTGTTAATAAAACTCCAGCTACTGTTAAAGTAAAACTGATATGCAGTTGAGCACGTCTAATTTTATTCATACAACCAAAGAAAGTAATTGATCAATAAATGAGCAAGCTAAAATAGACCAGAGCAAAGGCTCATTAGTTGTAAATAGGATATCCATTAAAATTTAAGACAACATTTAGAAGTAATCAATATATAACCAGTGGAAAAAAACAACCTTTTATAGAGGCCTTGATGTGAAATGTATCCATATGGAACGTGTGAGATTAAGGCTAATGACATTACTCATAACTTGAAAGACTTTGAGAATAAACGATTGTTCAGTATAAAAAGACCCAAGTGTCTTCATATTTTCCAATTAAAGTGTTTCAAACTAGAAAATTCATGATTTAATCCATTACACAGCTTTTAAATAAATAATTTATGATTTTTTTTATTTGATCACTGAGTTTCACGGGGCCCTTTGCTGTTCTAATCCCAAGATGTCACAAATCAAAACCCTGCATGCCAGATGGTGCTTCTGCATTCTTAAAGAAAAAGGCTGTGTAAAATCCCACACCTCTGTAATATACAGTGGGAATCTTAAAGTCTATTTTTCCTTTTTACATTCCTTTCTCCAGGACAAAGTGTGGATAGAAGCGACAAAGGAGACAGGGTTATACCCCACAGAAATCTGTTGTCATGTCAGTGGACCTGGCTATCTTATCATAGGAGTTTTAAAGAGCCTTTTGTTGCGCTCACCTGCCACAAAAATGTCAGAGAATGCCAGCCGCCAAGCGCAAAAAAAAAAAAAGAACCGAAGCCACAGCACACTAGCTTTTATTCACACCATGCTAATGAGGTGACCTTGTCCTGCGTCACTCTCTAGCGAAAGGGACTCGGTTGAATGACACAATCACCGATGGGCAAAATCATTTTCCTGTCATCTTGGAATTACGTACTTTAGAAATGGGCTGTGAATAGATGCATGAGGCTGCAGGGATGTTTCAAGGAGTCTCCCCATCTCATTTCCTGTTTGCTGTTATAGGGGAACAATATCGAGCAACAGCCTCAAAGATGTGGGATTATATATATATATATATATATATATATATATATATATATATATATATATATATATATATATATATATATATATATATATATAATAAATAAAAGTATTTGCATCCAAAATAAAAGTATTTGTTTACATAATCTATGTGTGTGTACTGTGTATATTTATTATGTTTATATATTAAATATATTTATATATAATATAAAATATAAGAATAAATGTATATACAGGTAAAGGTTTTAAAAATATATACTGTATGTGTGTGTATGTATATATATACATAATAAATATACACAGTACACATTATGTAAACAAAAACTTTTATTTTGGAATGCGATTAATCGCGATTAATTTGACAGCAATAATTGCAATATGCATTCATATTATATTATAAATATTTTAAAATATATGTAAGTTCAAATATAATATATACATTCGGAATTACATTTAAAAATGTTTATTTTGTTATCTAAATGTATTATATTTAAAAATTCATATTTTTCTATATAATATATAAATTATTGAATACATATATTTTCAATGTGATTTTTTTATTGATATATTACATTTTTATATTTATAATATAATATAATATTAATTTATTATATATACATCAATATCAATCAAGTGTCAGCTTTTTAATTTGTTATTAAAAATATCTATCTATCATCTATCTATCTATCTATCTATCTATCTATCTATCTATCTATCTATCTATCTATCTATCTATCTATCTATCTATCTATCTAGTTTGCATGTGATTTTGAGTGTATGATGTGAATTATTGTAAATGTATATATTTTATATATACATTTACAATAATTTTTAGATATATATATATATATTCTAAATATAGTAATATATTGCTATATGTCAAGCAAGTAACAATATTTTTTTCATTGAAAATATATTTTTTTGATAGACAGACAGACGGATTAGATAGATAGATAGATAGATAGATAGATAGATAGATAGATAGATAGATAGATAGATAGATAGATAGATAGATAGATAGATAGATAGATAGATAGATAGATAGATAGATAGATAGACAGACAGATTAGACAGACAGACAGACAGACAGACAGACAGACAGACAGACAGACAGACAGATAGATAGATTAGACAGACAGACAGACAGACAGACAGACAGACAGACAGACAGATAGATAGATAGATAGACAGACAGACAGACAGACAGATAGATAGATAGATAGATAGATAGATAGATAGATAGATAGATAGATAGATAGATAGATAGATAGATAGATAGATAGATAGATAGATAGATAGATAGATAGATAGATTAGACAGATAGACAGACAGATTAGACAGATAGACAGACAGATAGATAGATAGATAGATAGATAGATAGACAGACAGACAGACAGACAGACAGACAGACAGACAGATAGATTAGACAGACAGACAGACAGACAGACAGACAGACAGACAGACAGACAGACAGACAGACAGACAGACAGACAGACAGACAGACAGACAGACAGATAGATAGATAGATAGATAGATAGATAGATAGATAGATAGATAGATAGATTAGACAGATAGATAGATAGATAGATAGATAGATAGATAGATAGATAGATAGACAGACAGACAGACAGACAGACAGACAGACAGACAGACAGACAGACAGACAGACAGACAGATAGATAGATAGATAGATAGATAGATAGATAGATAGATAGATAGATAGATAGACTACAATAAAACACTGAAGAAACATTCTATCCAAAGCGATGATTGTGTATTTGTGGATTGAGATGTACAGCAATACGAACTCACGATCTCAGGTTGTTTTGTATCTGAATATTTGCCAGATACCATAAACAAGCAGAACTGAAGCTGCTGAACGTCAATAAAACTAAATCGTTGAAAGGAATAAGGATAGAGGAAAAGAGAAATTTAGGGCTGCGGTCCAGCTCTGTGGTGCTGAGACATTTTCCCAAACAGTTTGCGTATAAAATTGATCCAGCGTCTGAATAATGCTGGTCATTAAAGGTTCATCTGCAGTGAGTCATAAGGATGAAACAAATAATGATGATGAGAACTTCAGTGTGGACTCACAACTACAAAAACGTTACAAACAAAGTGCAGCAGAGGGAAGAGGAAGCTTGTTTGGAGTTACAAATGCGGGCTGAGTATTTCATCTGATTCATGATTACTCAGCTGCTGGGGGATCTAATATGTTCAACGTTTTTTTCTGAAGTTCACCTTCATTTGGTTATGTGTCAGATGGGCATTGCTCAGTGAAGCGGTGGTGTTATGGTAACTAAGCAACTGTCTCTGGTCATGGTTTGCACCAGCTAGGACTTGGCAGCTGGGTAGACTGATCTGGTTTTGCTGGTTTTAGGGGGGTTTGGGGTTGTTAGCTGGTCTGCTGGTTTTAGGGGGGGTTGGGGTTGTTAGCTGGTCAGACAGTTCTGGTTTTGCTGGATAGAGTGTTTTGGGGCTTGATAGTTGGTCAGCCCTTGTTAGATTTACATTTACATTTATGCATTTAGCAGACGCTTTTATCCAAAGCGACTTACATTTGCATTCAAGTTACAGTTTTTACATTTTATCAGCTCTTGGTCAGACTGGTCTAGTCTGGTTTGATGGTTTTAGAGGACTTGGAAGAACTTGTGAGCTGGTCATACCTAGTTAGCTGGTCAGGCTGGTGTAGTTTGCAGGTTTCAGATGGGTTTGGGGCCCTTGTTACCTTGTTACCAGGTTAAGATGGTCAGATTTTAGAGGGGTTTGGAGGACCTGTTAGCTATTAATAATGCGCTAGTTTGCTGGTTTTAGAGGAGTAGGGGGCACTTGTTAGAGGCAAAGACCTATTTAGCTAATAAGCTGGTCTGGTTTATGGGTTTTAAATGAGTTTGTGGTGCTTGTTAGTTAGTCAGACCTTTTTTAGCCTCTTAGGCTGGACTTGTTTTTTTTTTTTTTTGCTTTTAGAGGGGTTTGTGGCATCTATTAGATGGTCTGGCCTAGTTAGTGGGTCAGGCTGGTATGGCTTGCAGGTTTTAGATGGGTTTTGGGCTTTGTTATCTAGTTAGACTCTGTAAACTGGTTAAGATGGTCAGATTTGCTGGTTTTAGAAGGGTTTGAAGGACCTGTTAGCTAGTCATACTGCTCTAGTTTGCTGATTTTAGAGGAGTTGAGGGCACACGTTAGAGGCACAGACCTATTTAGCTTGTTAGGCTGGTCTGGTATGTTGGATTTAGAGGAGTTCGAGGCACTTGTTAGCTGGTCAGGTTAGTCTGGTTTGCAGGTTTTAGGTGGGTTTGGGGTTCCTGTTAGTCATACCTTTTTAGCTTGTTAGGCTGGTCTTGTTTGTGGGTTTTAGCTGGGCGGGCCTAGTTAGTTTGGCCAGCTGGTTAGGCATGGAGACCATCCAGACGAAGGATGAGCAGTTCTGGCCTTCGAGATCCACTTACTTGGACTTTAGCTCCAACCCTGCTCGAACACACCAAGCTGCTCAACGTCTTCATGATTACTAAAAAGCGAAAAGCATGTGAGATTGGTCTAAACTAAACTCTGCAGGAAAGTTTATCTCAAGGGCCAGAGTTGCTCAGGCCTGATCTGGACCATCACAAACAAGGTTAGACTGTCTTAAGATTTTTTTCTTTTCAGCAGAGAGCATCACCTGGTTTAGAAAGCAACCATCATTCCAGTGCCTTGTTACCTCCTAGCCATGACTTCTTTGTGTGATGAGCATTGTTCTTTTTGGCACTCCTTGGCTTTGTCTCTGAAGTTGATTCGTACCGCACACTGCCGGGTAGAATAATTGCCACAAGCACTTTGTTGCATGTCACTACAGTAAGAAAGCATCTGCCAGGAAGATGAATGTAAATGTAAATGTAAAAACTGCTGTTAAAACGTCCTTCAGAACAGAATGTTTTACAGAACAGCTTATGGCATAGCTATCAGTCACAGTGAAGGGTATATGATACACTGTGATAGATTTCACAATGAGCAGGGAAGCAGATGGCCCCAATGAACTCCTGTCCGTAATGCAACGGTGAAGCTTTACTTTTCTTGTTCTTCAAAGCACTAAAAGGTCTAAATGTAGAACAAGGTGGGCCGCCATGAGACACAAACATAAAGAAAAGCCCAGACTGAATTTATGATTCAGTCTCAGCTAAGCTCCACTCAAAACGCTAAGAGAGGTCATGGATGGAAGCTAATGGACATCTCAACTATTCAGAGCAGCACACAAATTAGCCTCGAGGTCACATTAGAATCAGGGAACCTTTCTCGTGCAATTATCATTCACAAATGGATGGATTATAATACATTACCTGGTTCTTCCACCACAAGTTTAAACAAAGACATCCCCAGCCAGCTCTCTCATACTTGATGCATTTAATGCACCCTCACCAGTGCTTTTGAAATACGTTGACAGTAGTTTTAGGGAGTTTGGGTTGTAAACTTGATCTGGATGACAGCTTTAACATAAGCTTCTTTGAATTCGGAGTGTACCTCATGGATTGCTCCAGGAAGCTTTTGTGGGGTTGGCAGAATGATAAACTTGGGGTTTGTCTTTGGCTTGTTTTGAAGAGATAATGCAGCGGCAGGCCTGGAGGCAGTGCTATAGTCATTAGAATGCAATGGAAGCGCTCATGAGAGGCTACAACAGCTAGCCTGGACTGAAAGATTGCGATTCTTAGAATGGTTTCATCTCAATGGTGTCATGTTTCATTTGGCGGGAATGAAAACGAGGCGGGTAATTGAACTGCAGTTCCTTCAACAGGTTGCAATTTTAAAGGGATAGTTCATCCAAAAAGTGAGAATTCTGTCATCTTTTTCTCACCCTCATGTCACTCCAACATGTGTTTGTGTTTCTTCTGTGGAACAGATAAGATTTTTTTTTTTGTCCATACAATAGAAGTCAGAAGGGTTCAAAACAACAATGGACTAAATAAATAAATAAATACATTTTGCAAAATATTTTCTTTTTTTCTTCTACATATTAAGAAATGTAACAGTTCAGTGTTATAATATATAGTTTTTTTTTTTTTGTCATTTTATATTACAACTTATTTTATTAGTTATTTGTCAAGGCAAAATTTCTAATGCAGTTTTTATTTTTAAAGTTGGAGTTTTATTAATTATAAAATTGTATTTTGTTTCAGCTTTATCTAATTAATAAAATTAATTTATAAAATCTGTAGTTTTATTTATCAACAACAGCATTTTTTTTGGTCACTGTTGGGCAAGGTGAATATTGAATTATGATATTGTTCTGATCGCTCTTTTTATATGCAGTTAAAATGAATGTTGACTTGTGCTTTAGATCTTTAAAAAGAAAAGTGTCATAAACATCACCCATATGATTTGCATAATATTTTGCCTATTTTGTTTAGCAGTGTTGTAATTTGTAAAAATCTTTTTTTTTTTTTGAGCTGGATCTTGACCTGGCTTATAAATCAGTTTTTTTTTTTTTTTTTTTGGTTGAACTATTCCTTTTAAGATTTTATACTCTGTCTAATATCCACAACCAATGTGTTGTAGAGTTTTGATCCACTGTAAACAACATCAGGGTATAACAGTACAACCAATTACAGACTGAATGTCTATCCCCCACAGCCTCGTTTTCATTTGCGTCCAATGAAAAATGGCATCTACCCTGGCTAAGATCTACTGCGAGCTTTGGCATGAAGCTCAGGGTACTTTCGAATGGCTTTTGGGTGCTTCTCACCTTGATTTCATTAAGAAATGCATCAGTTTTCTGAGGTTACGGTCTGATCATCTTTGAAACAGTATTTCATGTTGGTCTGATTCAATACAGAGTAATAAAACCCAAGCAAGCAGCACATCTCCTTGTGGCCACTCCAATACCTAATTTTGTGCAAGTCACACAAGATTAAGCCACTGCCGGCCATGCTGATTACACTCCCAGTCTAATATCATGGCTGTATTTTTTTCCAGTATCCCTCGTTATGAGACAGATGAGACCATACTTTTCAATTCAGAGGCATCTGCGGAGTTTCTTGATATTAAAAGGCTCGTTAACATCTATTGCTGGACTCCCCAGTGATTGTGTTATGTCCTGTGTGTGACCTTTGGGATGGTGCAGATTAATAAACATGGAAGACTGAGGAGAGAGTGACTAATCATGCCAGGGATTTATTATTAGTCCAGTGCAGAAATGAGCTCAGAGCTCCTCCGGGATCCTGAAGGTCCCTCAGATGCCTAGTGACTGTTTTTAGGGGGTAGTTTGGTTTATTCCACTGTATATTGACCCTCACATAATTGAGAACATTATGACCATCATTCTCCATCATCTGGGCTAAAGTTATTGAAGTTTGATTAAACCACCAATCCACTAATTTGTTTTTATAGACTCCTAATCAAAAGAATAGTTCATCCAAAATGAAAATTCTGTCAGTATTTACTCGTCAGTATTATATTGTTTCAAAGCTGTTATTTTTGCTTTGGTAGGCAAAATAGTTTTTTCGTGGAGTTTTTTTTTCTGATGGCAACTGGCCCTCTAATCATTAATGGAATAGTTCATCCATAAATTACAATTTGCAGAAAATTGACTCACCCTCAAGACATCCAAGTTGTAGATGAGTTTGTTTCTTCATCTGAACAAATTTGGAGAAATGTAGCATTACATCACTTGCTCCCTAACAGATCCTCTGGAGTGAATGGGTGCCGTCAGAATGAGAGTCCAAACAGCTGATAAAAACATCACAATAATCCACAAGCAATCCACACAAATCCAGTCCATCATTTAATGTCTTGTGAAGTGAAAAGCTACATGTGTGGAAAAAAAAATCTATCATTAGAGCATTTTAATTTAATTTAAACCATCACTTCTGAACAAAATACTACTCCATAATCCATAGTAATGCTTCCTCCGTGAGAAAGTTCATCCCCTGTTGTCCTCTCACCTCAAAATCCACAGAAATATTTGTTTAGAACTGTTGTGGACTATCTGTGCATATTTCTCTCCTGATTCAGATAGATTAAATTATGGATTTGTTTCTTACAAACATGCAGCTTTTCACTTAAGATGGTATTAATTAATGGTCTGAAGTAAGGTAAAATACTTGGGTTGTTATCATGTTTTTATGAGCTGTTTGGACTCTCGTTCTGATGGCACCCATTCATTGCAGAGGGTCCACTGGTGAGCTAGTGATGTAATGCTAAATTTCTCCAAATCTGTTTCAATGAATAGGCCAACTCTACATCTTGGCTGGCCTGAGGGTGAGTAAATTTTGAGCAATTCTTTTTTTTTTTGGTGAACTGATTCTTTAACATTTAATCAATGCTTCATGTTTAATTTACATTTGTAATTTTAAATGTCAACACATATTGTTAGACACGGCACAAACACATGGTCAAATTCAAGCGGCAGTGAGTACTGTACTGTATGTGTTTGTTTAGAATTCCCTTCCAAGTCCCTCCTTCAGTTCGGTTCAGTATGCACAGTGGCACGCCGCTGACTGGAATCACTTGGAGTGTTTGTGGGAGGAGCGCTTTGAACTCACACAACACAAAACTCAGATTTAGGCAGCATATTTCACCATATGATTTGTTTTCTTTGTTAAATGGATGAATAGGTTTGGACTCCTCATAAAAATGTGCTAAAAAATAGTTAGCAAAAGTAAACTGAGTATAAAATCAGAAGCATGATAAATCTTTTCCCTTTTTTCATATTATCGGTTTCAAAAATTGTTTTTATGTTGTCAAAAAAAAATAGCCTATTTTTAGTTTTCTATTCATACTTCTAGAAGCTGAAATAGTAGGGCAAATTAATCATCAAAATTAAAATATTTTAATCAAAATCAAAGGTCACCAACAGGGGGAGTAAGGATAGAAAATGTAACTATTTCAATGGGGAAAATAATGTGGGTTTTTTTTTTTTTTGGCTTCTATAAGATAATTATGAATATTTTTGAAAGAATTTTAAGATCAAAAATATAGGAAGAACATTAAAATTGCTAAATATTATTAACATTTAAAACAATAAAACCACTGTTTTCTATTTGAAAATATTTTAAATGTAATTAATTCCTGTGATGTCAAAGCTGAATCATTCAAAATTCATTCTAAGAAATATTTATTATTATTATTATTATTATCAATGTTAAAAACAGTTGTGCTGCTTAATATTTTAGTGGAAACTGATTATTTAAGGGATAGAAAGTTCAGAAAAACAGTGTTTAATTGGAATGGAAATCTTTTTAGATCCTTATTCAATAAATGTTCTAATTTCATGAACTCTGATAATTCTGTAGGTGTTGTCTAATATATTTCCAGCCATCTAAAGATATATATTCTATATGAACATGCTATATATCCTGATACCCCATTATGAGTAAGAAGAACAAGGGCTTTCACAGCTGTCTTAATTGAGCTGGCTGCTGTCCAGTGAATTGTGTGCAATATGTCTTTTGTGTCTTTCATATTATTTCTTCCTTCTGCACAAGTGTTATTTCTCTCAGACTGATGCAGTAAGGCCCTTTTTACAAATAGTTATTTGCTTTATGACCACACTGATAGGAACACGCTGACATTGCTCTTACTCCCCTCACAGACCCACATAATAATGGTACCAATTTTATTCTGAAATGGTGGCTTGGCTTTTGGAGTGTTATGGTGGGTGTAAATTAGCACTTTTGATTGGTTTGCATGGTTGTTATAGAGATGGATGGTGGTTAAAGGCATCTAAATTTCCTAGGAAGTCCATCTGTTCAAGGGGGAGACCCAGAAACATGTTTGCCAGAGAAGAGCCTCTGCAGTGAGCCTCCTCCCTACGTACTAGCCCTTCACAGATGGAAGAAGCCATTGCCAAAAGTCACCCACTAGGCGCGCGCACATATACACGCTTTCAGACGCGCCGCTCCAGGACACATGCTATGCCCGTGGAGTTTTCGCTCATTATGGGTGATAAAGGAAAGATTATTTGTAGAAAAAGCTGAAACGCACGAAAGGAGACTAAAGATGATCATATATATCATGGGAGTTTGACTGATGTGTTGCTTGTGTGGAAAATTTCATGGAGTGAGAATAATGAAAAGACCTGACAATAAATTCATAATGGTGTAAT
The DNA here is from genome assembly GCF_936440315.1 of Barbus barbus. Classification (NCBI taxonomy): domain Eukaryota; kingdom Metazoa; phylum Chordata; class Actinopteri; order Cypriniformes; family Cyprinidae; genus Barbus; species Barbus barbus. The sequence continues at coordinate 19,855,294 of NC_136759.1, read as the reverse complement.
GAGGGGTAGAGACTTCTGCCTTCAGAACAGCGTTAGTTCGTTAATATTGCACCGTTCTTTGAGAAGAACTTAATTTTTTTAATAGCTCGTAGAGATGACATGTAAAGATCAGTATAAATCCATGAAATCACAGAGATGGATAAATGGAGATATATCTCATAATATCTCATAATAAAAAAAAAATACTTTTATCACATTTTCACAATTTCATTTGGTGCAAATGTTATAGCTTTGGCCATTTTAAGAAAGCTTGCAACTAAAATAAAAAAAATGTATTCTTAAAATTCAAGAATTTAATATTGAAATTATATTGGAAATGGGACTTTTTTTTTTTATTAGTATCAATTTAGAAATATATATTAACATTCAGGAAATATTATATATGACAATATTTTACTGTCTTTCCTGAAAAGTTAAAATGGGAATATTATTATAATGTATAGTATTTATAGAAATTATTTATATATATATATATATATATATATATTAGGGCTGTCAATGATAACGTGTTAACGCATGCGATTAATCTAAAAATTTTAACGCGTTTAACTTTTAAATGCATCATTATGCAGAAGATATGAGCAGAGTTCTCTGCATGAAAGACCCGCGACTGGCAGATCAACGAGCTACTTCTCCAGTACGGTAGGAAGTTAAATTAAATGAAGTCCGGTAAAGACGCAGTTGTGTGACGTGATAGTATGTCCCAAAGCTTGTCTCTCTGCATACTCAAAAGTGTGTACTTTTTCTTCACCGAAGAGTACATTCTTTAAGGGCGTAGTATAAGTAGGCACATTGGGACACAGCACGGGAGTTTTCCCGGTGGGCCGCTGTTTAATGTGGGCCGGCCCTTTGCGTCATATATATAAAAAAATGGATTGTAGTAAATCGGCCCAGACGAATGGCCCGGACCGCACGGCCCACTACATTCAAAAAGTTCTAATTAGTTTAGCTTGCTCCGGCTCAGTGCAGCGGTTCAAAAGCACTTGTCAATGACAAAATGTTTGAAATAGCCAATCAAAGTGTAGAAGGCGGGATTTACCGTTCACAGACGCTGAGCTGCGCGCGACTTGAATGCGAGCTGAGGTAAGATGTAAGCAGCTAAACATGACGAGACAATTCAGCAATATTTGCCAAAAAAAATAAATAATAATAATGCCATGTACGTTATTCGTCTCAATGTAGGCTACATAATATAGCAGTTTTCAGCAGGCATGAGATGAGTTAATGTATATCTTTCTTCCGTGATTTCACGTGTCTAAGAAAATGTTTAAAAATCTATAAAAATCATTCTCGATCTTACTTTAGAACATTGTAAATCTGAAGACCTTTACTTTCTAGTGCTGTGCAAATAGGAAAGTGATTTATATTATAGGCCTAATAAAAATATAATTTGCATTCACATGCATTAGCCTATTTTATATACACACTGGTTTATTTAAAAGTTTATTCTTTCAAACAGAAGACTGGATTTATTTGATCCAACAAAATAATAAAACAAAAGAATAATAAGGATTAGCCTATGTCTCATTCCTGGTGGAGATGTGAAAGGTTCTGTTTCCATAAACTAGTTTGTCATGTATTCCTTTATTTCAACACATTTACAGGTAAATCCTAGTATTTTAAATTTGCCATTAATCGTATTAATCGTCCAGAACTGTGATTAACGCGATAAAGTTTTTTAATCGATTGACAGCTCTAATATATATATATATATATATATATATATATATATATATATATATATATATATATATATATATAATACTTATCTCAAATCAAAGTAATTCAAACAAAACAATTTATTTATTTTTTGTGTGGGAATATTGTTTTTATTTAGGATCAATTTAGGATTATAATAACATTCAGGAAATGTATTATTTATATATATATGTGTGTGTGTGTGTAAGTATGTATATGTGTTTCCATCCTGGAGAGTAAAATTCTCTTAACAAATTTCCTCCAGACAATGACATAATTTCAGTGGTAAAATAACAACACGAACATCAATCTGCTGTAGCAATAAATTTGATGAATTTGATAATGTTTTGAGCTCATAATTGGTTTACTTTAAACCATTCTATCTTGCTTGATAAAAATGTTGTGTGTGTGGGTGTGTTATATATTATATGAATCTGTATTAGAGAAAAACATTTATTTCATAATGATATTTACCCCCATTTTAAATTCTTATTATCCAATGAAAGGTTAGATTATTTTTTTTTTTTTTAAATAAAAGATCGAAAGGATTAACATTGCAGATTAATTTCCACAGCCTTCTTTGATCATATTTACCAAGGGTGCCGATATTTTTGGATATATATATATCCAAACAAGTCTTAGCTGGGTAATGGTTAATTTTAGGTCTTTATTGTGTTCCTGTTAGAGCCATCATAAAAATAATAAATATAAGAGGAATGATCCCAGCATGCAGGAATATGGGAATATCAAAGTAGTGCAGGACTAGGTGCAGCTGGTCCCATTGAACCATTCACTACAGTCATCAGACTTAATGGTTCCTACATAAAAATCCATTCTGCATGGATCCCTCACTGCTTTTGTGGGTTAAGGGCACGCTTGAGGTTTCTCCAACCACAAACATGCAGGAAACAGAGTGCAATTGCGATCAGACCACCTTTATTGATTGACCAGGAGTCTAGTTCCTGTCCTCTTTTAGCATCTTTATGTAGGGTTAACTATATTTGTATGTTGGTCTGGGACAAGAATCGTAGCTTCTGTTGGTTAAGTCGAGGTCATAGAGGTTGTGATTCTATAGAAATGTTCAGGCTGTACTTATTTAGAATTTAAACTTTTGAATTGACTGTCTGTCCAACAGATGGCAGTATAAAGCATTACTTTATCCAAACTTGTTTCGTAATCATAAGGATGCTGAGGCTGTGATAAGTTTTACAGATGTTTTTGAAAATTATGTAGCTGCTGTTTATCTTCTCGCGACATGCAACTTAATTTGTGATTCATATCGCGAGCCGAAGTTTCAAAAATAACTTTAAAATAAGTAAAAATACTGATACACACTCTATTTCTCTATTAAAGTACACTATCAGTACAGTACTTCTACATACCACTTCATTTCATGGTTTCTGGTTCGTATTAAGACTTGAGAGGTAAAAGATTTTTATCAGAGATCAGATCTGCCGGGAGAAACAGGACATCTGTGAGTAGGCCTACTGAATACTAAATATTATTTTAAGATGGTGCATCCTGGACTCACATTGGATACCAATAGCAAAGAAAAGTAATTTTATCAAGAGAGGATATTTTCAGAGTATTACCCCTACTTCACCTGTTCAAGCTTGAGTAAATGGGATTTGTCCAGTGGAAGGTTTATTTCTGTTCAGGCTTGACGTATGTGTGTGTTTGCTTTGCTTCCCACAGACATTTGAAGTCAGCCTAATCAAATCATTGCTCCAAGATGGAGTAAGAAAAGGAATTCTACTAGCATTTCCTGAGGAGAGAGATAGAGAAAAAAAGCAGGTGTACAAAAGTAGGTCATCCTATTAAGATTTCCTTCTGCTGTTATTTACTTTTAATACCAGGAAGTGATATTGCAACCTTTAGTTATTGAGCGCAAGCACAGGCTCACTGAGATATAGTGAGCAAACAGCTCGACAGCATACTTTTTTGGTTCATAGCATACTACATGTGATTTTCATGAAACCTCCTTAGCATGAGAAAATATGAAAGCTTTGTGTGCTCAGCAGAACAAAATTTAAGTAATTATTCTCAGATCTTCATATTGCTTCAGAAGATTTGGAAAATAGTATGCACTACTTGGATGTTTATGGTGCCTTTTTGTCTTTTTAGATCATTAAAGGGATAGTTCACCCAGAAATGAACATTTTGTCATAATTTACCGTTGTTCCAAACCTGTTTGATTTTTTTGTTTTTGTTTTGTTTTTTTCTTGTTGAACATAAAAGAAGATATTTTAATGAATGTTGATAACCACCAATTGTTATACACATTCTTCAAAATATCTTCTTTTGTGTTCAGCAATTAAAGAAACTAATTTGTGGGTGAGTAAATGATCCCTATTGGAAAATAATTCATAAAGATTAAATCTGAAAATTGTTGCATGGAACAAAATAACAATATACAGTATGTGTTCCAAATGATATGAGGGTAATGTAAATAACAGAATTTGCGGGTGTCTGTTCCTTTAAGGGTATTGTATACATGAGATACATGAGAGATTTAAGTCAGAAAGAAGATGTGAGAGAGACAGGCGAAGGAATCTATGGTAAAATGCACATTCAAACCTCCTCATAAAGTTTTCAATGCAGCGGTGAGAGAATGGATTACAACCACAGTCAAGTTTGCTATTAGAGCAAGAGGATTGAAGCTATAGGAGAAAGGGTAAGACTCTGAAATGTTTTACCATCAGCCATGCTGGGAAGAAGAAAGAGAGGGGGAAACATTTTAGCATAGAATATGTAACTGAATACATTTATTTATCCTTTTTTCCTGAAGTACTTGGCTGCTTATTTGCATTACTGTAAGACTGATGTTAAAATAGATTACCCTCAACCTTTTTCCATCACCGAGACTCTCAAAAATGAAAAGATACTGAAAGTGTATTGGGTTCCTCATAATGCTGGAACCCACTGGAGAACCTATTGTGTATTGTGTACTCAAGGAACTATTTTTTTTTTTTCAGGTGCATCAAAGCCTTTACCTGACCAGTCTTTAGAGTCTTTAGAAACACCTCCTTAGAGAACTATTATTAAGATGTCAAGAGGTTGTTTTAGTATTCTCTCAATTCAAATAGGCCTACATCCATTAGCAGTGCTAAAATAATTTGTTTTTATTGTCACCGATTCGGATTCACTTCCGTAGCTAACCCGATCTGAGTATTTTGTATCAACTCATAGAATGAGATTTGTATGAAAACGCATGAATTTTTGAAATTATACTGTATGGCCAACAGATGGCACTATAAAGCTTTACTTTATGCTAAATTGTTTTCCAATCGTAAACATACTGAGGCTGTGATCATTTTTTTCCAGATGTTTTTGAAAATGATGTAGCTGCTGTTTATCTTCCAGTGACATCCAGCTTAGTTTGTGATTCATGTCGCAAGCCGAAGTTTCAAAAATAACTAAAATCAGTAGAAACAGCTCCTTGGAGAACAACTTCATCAACTTGACAACACTCTACAAATGCTCACAACACAACCAAACAAAGAAATGCGCTGCAAATAAAATTCTTTATTTGTTTGTGTTGTTAGCATTTGCACACCTATTGCCAAACTGATAAAGATGTTTTCTTGATTTGCTGGTGCTTTTTCTATTTGCATGTGTTTTCTGAAGTTGCAGCGCATTGAGCTCTCTCGGCCATCGTAGTTTTAATATCTTCTCAATTTGAATACATCCATTAGCAGTGCAAAAATAATTTGCTTTTATTGTTACCAATTCGGATTTCGTATCAACTCATACAATAAGGTTTTTATGAAAACTCATGAATTTTAGAAATTGTACTGTATTATGAAAGAAAATCATCAGTGATCGGATCATACAAAAAACATGTACAAATGAGTTTGCGCGAGATACAGTTTGCCAATTCAAACTCATACAATATGATTTTGTTCACAAACCCATTTTTTGAAAAAAGTTAGCATGAAGTTAGCACCCCGAAACCATTAGTGAGACATAAACAGATCATACAAAAATATGTAAATTATATTGTACATGATTTTTTTTTTTTTCAAATTGTTGGGTAATTCGTATAAAGTCATGTGACGTGAGTTTGTTCACAAATGTACGATTTTTATAAAAGCATGGAGATCCACCCTGAAAATAAACCATCAATGGAGTGTAAGCAAATCGCGTACAAAAACGTACAAATTGGTGGCTATGTAATTCATACAAACTCATACGACATGATTTTGTTTGCAAATGTAAGATTTAAAAAAAAAAGAATGAATGAAAGTCCACCCCAAAACCTAAAAGTCAATGTAGTGTATGTAGATTGCATACAAAAACGTACAAATTGGTATCTGTGTAATTCATATATATTCATACCATGTGATTTTGTTTGCAAACGTACGATTTTAAGAAAAAAGAAAGCATGGAGGCCCAGCCCAAAACCTACCTGTCAATGGAGCATAAGTAGATGTGTACAAAAATGTACAAATTGGTGGCAAAGTTAATTCAAACACATACGGCATGATTTTGTTCGCAAATGTGCGATTGTTAGAAAAAAAAAGGTTGGAGGGCCACCCCAAATCCTTACCATCAATGAAGCGTAAGTAGATTGTGTATAAAAACATACAGATTGGGGGCTACGTAATTCATATAAACTAATAAGGTGTAATTTTTCGCAAACGTATAGAAAAAAAGAAAGCATGGAAAGCTCACCCCAAAAACTAACCGTCAATGGCCCTGTCATGTGCACTTTCAGTCTTGAGGACTTACAATGGCCGCTGCATGCACATGTACATTAGGTCCTGGGCAGTCAATGTGGTATTGCGTCATGAAAGTGCAGACTCAAAGGAAGACTGTGGGGGTTTAGGGTGCCATTTGGGACAGGGCCAATGATACGTAGGTAGATTGCGAACAAACATGTCAGAATTGGTGGCTATGTAATTCATATAAACTCATGCTACATGATTTTGTTAGCCAACTTTTAGATTTTTAGAAAAAAGAAAGCATGGAGATGCACAACGAAACCCAATTGTCAATGGAGCGGAAGTAGATTACATACAAAAACATACGAATTGATGGCTACGTAATTCATGCAAACTCATAAAGCCCGAGACACACTGCACGATTTTCGGCTGTCCCAGACAAGATTGGCATCATGAAACAATCGTGGCCAATCAGAAATCGCTGCGATTGTTTCACGATGCCAGTCTTTCGTCTGGGACAGTGTGTTTTGGGCTTAAGGCATGATTTTGTTCACATATGTATGGTTTTTAGAAAAAAAGAAAGCAAGAAGTCCACCCCGAATCCTCCAGTCAATGGAGTGTAAATGTCAGAATTTGTGGCTACACGTAATTTATATTAACTCATATAACGTGATTTTGTTTGCAAACGTATGTTTTTTTTTTTTTTAAATATATATAAAAAAAATAAAGCGTGGAGGTCAACCCACAGTGAGACTAACCATCAGTGAGACACAAGCAAAAACCATACAAATGAGATGAAAATGTAAAATAGTTACTAATTTCCCTGAGATTGTGCTGCAGTAGCAATGATTGGCATGAATCTCAGAGCCTTGGCTTACTGAGGTGCCAGTGGCACGTGCTGCTCGTATAAAACAGATGCGCTGCTAAATTAAAGCTCAGGCTTAGTTCATTTGATGGCTTAAAATAGTTTGGTTTGTTTGCTGAATATATTTTTATCCTTATTTGAACACCTGCTCTTGAAACATTTCATTTTAATTAAATCATTTCAGTTCTAAGCACTCATTAGAACTTAACCAGATTTTGGCTCAATCTGCATTTTTTCTGTGTTTCTAATTATAATAAACAATTAAGCCATTACAAAATCGAATGATACCCCACCGAGAAAAAATATCAGACACTCCTTTTCTTTCCTTGAAAAATATATTCTACTGAATTCTTATGCAAAACATTACTTGGCTGTTACCACTGAAATGAAGCAGGAGATAAAAGCGATAAAATATTGTTTTATTCACCTTTTCATTAAAATAGAGAGGCTGCAGCTGAGCTCACAGGAGACACATTACACTGTCTGAGTGTAAGCCCAGACCCCACACGAAACAGACTGCTAGAACAAAAGGTAAAATACAGGCCCGCTGAGTCTCTCAGCAGGAGGAGAAGTCTGGGGAACTTCAAGTTGGACTGAACTCAAATCCAGTGTGCTCAGAATGTTCCTCACAGCTAAATCATCCATCTCTGTAAATCCACAAGTGTTCAAGCAGTTCATATCCTAGTGGGATTAATGATTGAGAGTTGTCCGGCTGTATTGTGGCCTTTGAACAAGATGTATATCTTATATTCAGTGCTATTCATTATATTTTAAAAGTAAGGTAATTATGAAGTATAAGTCTATCTTTTGTAGTTTAGTTAGACTTAGTTTGATATATTTGCTTAATATTTCCTCTTGTCATCTACAAAACAAATGAAGTAATAAGCATTTAGAACAACACGAACATGAGTAATGTAGTATTATATACTATTATAGTATTTATGAATATTTTGAAATAACTTCTATTTGAATTTTTTTACGTTTTTTTTCCTTTTTATTTGTTATTCGTAAGCTTTAATTCATATTCATTCATTCATATGGAATTCGGTATAATTGGAACATTGTTAAACAAAGCTGAGGTTTTTGTACCTGGAAAAAAATTTAATTACCCACCATAAATAAATCCCCTGTGAGATGGTAAATGAACAGAATTGAATGAATGACAGGCGTTCTGATTCTGTGGATTCCATGTGGGGCCTTCAGTGGGTATAATTCAAGTGTGCCATACATCTGCAACAGAAATCCCAAGAACAGATTTCCTTCTAGTGGAAGAGCATCAGTGCTCTCTACTGTTTCCCCCTGGTATGACCGTCTCCCTTCAGACAGCCACAAATGCAGACACTCTGAAGCCATTTTATATGTGACAATGTACAGTACACTGTAAAAACACGATTTGTATTAGCTATAAACACAGCAAAGACTACTGAAGTACGTTTTACAAGAAAGTACAATTTCATTTTTTTCTACCTCAGAATTTAACGTTCAATGTGTTACCTGCTGTTTCTTTGTAACTGTTTGTAAAATTTACTTGTGAAAATTATCTACACCAGATATTGTTAGGGTAGTCCTACCTGCCTTGTTAGCCAAAATGCTAATTCACAACACCACATGTAAGCCTTTTATTTGAGTACCATTTATAGGCACAAAATGAATACAAACTGCTTCTGAAATTTGCTTCTACTCCATTTTTTTTAGTATAGACATACCTGTCTTTGTTGACAGTGCCTTCATTCCCTTCATCCCTGAGCAAATTAGGATTAGAATAGCATGAAAGACCATGAAAGGCTGCATCTGTGAAGGTCTCATGCAGCTATTGTAAAATAAATAGCTAGTCATGACTAGCCACCATGCTAATTCACAAACCTATGGGCCTTTTATCTGAATACTATTTAGCCACTAAATTGAACAAAACTAGTGAAATTTGCTAATAATTTAATAAAAAATGTGACGCCCATTCCTGCATCCGCGCCCATACCCGCGACCGCTTGCACCTCATGTTTGCAGCTGAATGCAAAATATCATAATTGATGGACAACTATACCCGTGAAAAGACATCAGAAATCCGGTGCCAAAAAAAAGCAGAAAGTGCGTCACTTTCAGGAAGGCTACATTCATAAAATCATAATCCTGCGAAACGTTTTTGGGTTAATAACGTGCTTAAATATCGGTAATAATTTATTAATAATAATAATATATATTTTTGTGGTTATAAAAACAAACCTAAGCCAACAACAGTCTTTAAAATGAGTTATGCATTATATAAAAATAATGAGGCAACCCTGGTGAAAAAAATAAATCACAGAAAATTCTAATACCATCACAAATGAATCACAAATACCATTGCAAACATTACAAACCATCAACTTTTCACCATTAAGACCATTAAAAAAAATGTTTATAGTGTCTATAGTGTGTTTTGGGACATATTCCATTAGGATTTATTGGTGTTAACAAGCCACCAATAGAAGGCACAACAGTACAATTCTGCTTATGGCACCCATTTGGCCAGCAGCGGCCCTGGGCGTGGAAATGTCGCCACAATAACAAACAGGTGTGTAAAACTCTCGGGCGTATTTTAAAGATTCTATGCCGCGAACTTTAAATATTTCACATACTTTTGAAAATCCAGCATTTAGTTGATCCTGATAAGCGCTTGTCATTACAGTTGTAAACACGATGGCTTTCTCCTTTCATTTCCAGGCAGAACGTTAAGGAACGTGACGCACACATCTCCCACGAAATCCTGTATAATTCAACCAATCAGAGGATGACTTCGAAACTCCTGAAGTGTTTCCATTTTTGTGTGCCATATGCATCAGACGGTCCGTGGGCGTGACATCTGAGGCTGAGACTAATCAATGCATAGATGGAGTTGATCAATACACCAAAGCTTGGCAGTCATTATTACCTCTTCATTGGTCGACATTTTATTCCATAATGTTACACAGTTTTGATGTCAGATGAATGATGGTGTCAGATTACATGTGGAAGCAGCTGTTGTTTCGTTTTCTTCTTCACTCGTGTTTTTTGGACATTCTGTTAAGAAGATGTGTAAGTATTTGGACTTTTTCTAAGTATAAGTCAAGTATACTTAAATGCCATTTTAAGTATATTTCTGAGAAGTACATAAAGCCCATTTCTGAGAAGTACATAATAAGTAGGCTAAAAGTATACTTTCCTATTTTTTAGTTTAAAAGAAGTATACTAATAGCACACTTGAATAAAGTTTTTTTTTTTTTTTCGTAAGGGTAGCTAGTCATGACTAGCCAAAATGCTAATTCACAAAAGCCACATGTACCTAGACCTTTTTACCTGAGTACTACAAACATTTTTAGTAACTATAAGTTTTATCTAGGAACTAAATGGGTAAATGTAATGATAATAAATGTAATTGTAAAATTTACTAGCATTTTCTGTGTAAAAATTGTTTCTACTCTTTTCTACACTACTACTTTTTTCTTGACTTTGTTGACACTGCCTTATTCTATTTCAGAGTAAATGAGGATTTGAATGGCCTAAAAACCTTAAAAGAAAAGAAATAAAGAGCTAGTCATGACTAGCCATCATGCTAATTCATTCATGCCTTTTATCTGAATACTATGTATAGGCACTAAATTAAACAAAACGGTAATTGTTTGTGACATTTCCTATCGATTTCTGAGTGAAAATTGCTTTTATATCAAATCTTTCCACTTCCTTATTCCCATGAATAGCTCAATTTGTTAAGTTCTCAGATAATATGAATAGCTAGTCATGACTAGCCAAAATGCTAATTCACAGAAGCCACACATAGGGCTTTTTATCTGAGTACTAAAAGTTAATTTTATAATATATATATTTATAGGCACTAAATGGACAAAATGTAATAATAAAACAATGTAGTTGTAAAATTTACTAGCATTTTCTGAGTAAAAATAGTTTCTACACCTTTTTATTCTTGACTTTGTTGACACTGCCTTATTCCCTTCATCTCAGACTAAATTTGGATTTGAATGGCACTAAATGGACTAAATTCGACAAAACTCAGCTGTATCTGCACCTGCATGATATCAGCTTTTTAAACATTTGAAAACCGAACAAATCTTCAGATCTAATTCAGTAATCTCAATACTGAAAACTAGTGGACACGTGAGTCAGAGTGAAACGTGATGTATCTGCTCTTACTTCCTGGAAGATCTCCTCGGCACAGTTTCACACCATCACGGGTGCCGTATGTGCATGCGAACACACTCACATACACAAGCCCAGGTACACAACATTGAAACCACAAGTCTCATAGGCAGAATATCATCTAATCGTATTTGTCAGCTGATTTTTTTTCCAACAGGGCTATTGTTGTTTACATTGGAAGCATTCACTAGAAGTGACTTATGGTTTGACTTCCTGTCCTGATGACTGTGAGCGAGAACTGAACAGAACAGAATGAATCACATATTCCCACACTTCACACAATAACACCTCATAAATATACATATTAGACTTCAAAATCATTTACTTACACTAGTAACAATTGCACACATATCAAAATGATGAAGTATGATTCAATATTACGGTCTTTTAAACAAAGAGAAACTGAAGTCTTTCCCAGGCCTTGTAAACCACTGTGGCATAGACGTTTGGTAAATGTGGGTACAAAAGTATTGTAAATGTCAGCGTGCAGTGCCTTGCGACACATAAACACTCATCTACTGCTCTGAGATGAAGTGCTCATTCGTGACATCATAAATGCTGCAATGGTTTGCGTCACTGATGATGTCACACACTGAGTTAGCAGAAGTTCTGAGCAGACTAGATTTGGAAAAACCTGAGAAAACACTTCATTGCCAGTAAAAAAAGTGGTTTCAGTGTAATGGATAATGTACTGGTCCAAATGTCAAGGTAGTGTGAAGTGTATATATATATATATGTGTGTGTGTGTGTAGTAGTTATATACTAACACATTTTAAACTTTGCATTTAAAATAATTGTAATAATAATATGTCACACAGTCTATGTGATGTGAAACAAACGTTTCAAAAAAAGCTGAGATAGTGAATCTAGATCGGGAAGTCTGAGAATCCCACATATTAGTTTCATACTGCCTTCTGTTTCTCAAAGACTTCAGTGTTGTCTTTATTGTGGGTGGGATATGAGAAATGTACAGGTTGCTTAGAAACCCAAAGACTTATACTGGTGCATCTAAGAGTGTTTAGTAACAGGCACATATGAGTTTCCCAGCATTTTGCTAAGAGGGAGCCACAGATACTCGCTTTGTCAGAGGAATTTATGTTTAGCTGTAACCATATTGCGTACGACTGCCAGGAAATGTTGCGAGATGTCTGAAAGAATTTGGAGCATTTTAATTACAATTTTTTTAAACATTTTCTGGAATTTCACAAATTTCTTTTTTTTTTTTTTTTAATGAATCCTAAAATCCTTATATGTTACCCCGGACCATAAAACCAGTCATAAGTAGGTATATTTGTAGCAATAGACATAAATACATTGTATGGGTGAAAATTATCAATTTTTATTTTATGGCAAAAATCATTAGGATATTAAGTAAAGATCATGTTCCATGAAGATATTTTGTAAATGTCCTACCTTAAATATCAAAACTGAATTTTTGATTAGTAATATGCATTGCTAAGGATTTCATTTGGACAACTTTAACGGCAATTTTCTCAATATTTTGAGTTTTTACTTATGTTCTCTGAGCTTTGAACCCCACTAGATGTCTCTGTAGCTGCAGTTCCTTTTCCCGATTTTTCACATCTGTGAGATCAGGAATCCTGTGAATGTGATTTTAACCTCTGCTGCTTTAATGTACACTGCTCATGATCTCAGTCATGTAGGTTGTACACACACATATATCAGAACAAATGAATAATCTCTGACCAATTATAGATCAACCGTCCTTCATTTTTACAGTCAGTAAGAGGAAAGTGGATTCCCATCTTACCGAAATACACATTTCCTCATTTGTGCTCTTTAGGGTGAGAAAAGACTCTGTACATTTATCAGGTCAACCTCATGAAAACAACCTCCTCTCTGACTAACAGGGCTTGCCCCTCGTCAAGCTGCCAGGAAGCGCTCAAAGAGTTAAGTGATGCCTGCATGACTCACACCTTGCAAATATGCAGATATTCCTTACATGTGTGCTTGAAAACCAGGAACGGTTTGAAAATTGACAGGATTTCAGCTGCAACTGTCTGAATGTGAGAGCAGAGGTCAAACGATTCATGTGTGAATCAGACACTGCTGTCACCTATCAGTTGTTTTCCTCGTTCTTTACCATCATGTCAGTGTTGGTATCTATAGATGTTATAGGAAACCACGTGGGGTTTCACTAACGTTGCTGTCAGATTAAAGTAAAACTGATGCTTATCTGTAACAGCTTTGCTGTGCAGTTTCTCCAACCTTCCTAACCTGCTGTTTATATCCGGAAGGAAATGTCTAAAATTGGAAAATAGACAGAATATACAAGAACTGTGCATCTTTTCCCCATTACTCATTGCAGCATTGGAACAATGTGAAAATAATTTATTGTAAATAATCGAATGCAAAATGAATCAACGTTTTTGCAGATACTATTCATCCGACTGTAAATAACTCTACTTATTGCATAGAAACAGCAAAGTGTTATGGCAGTTAGTCATTGTTATACAAACATATTTGTCCACTGAATCTAGCCATCAACCAATCAGAATCAAGTATTCAAGAGTACGTCTTGTACTTATTTCTTGGATGGATATTTTATCCATATCAAAACAGATTTGGAGAAATTTACAATTACAGTATGTCACTTGTTCACCAAAGGATCTTCTTCAGTGAATGGGTGCCGTCACAATGAGAGTCAAAACAGCTCATAAAAACATCACAATAATCCACACGACTCCAGTCCATCAATTCATTTATCTTGTGAAATGAAAAACTGCATGTTTGTAAGAAACAAATCCATCATTAAGTCTATTCCATGATATTACTTTCTCCAGTAGCAATAATTTAAAGCTAAAATAGCTTAATGATGTATTTGTTTATTAAAAACATGTAACTTTTCACTTTACAAGAAGTTAACTGATGGACTGGAGTTGTGTGGATTTCTTGTGAATTATTGTGATGTTTTTTATATCAGCTGTTTGCACTCGCATTCTCACGGCACCCATTCACTGCAGAGGATCTATTGATGCAATGATAAATTTCTCCAAATCTTTTATAGTGAAGAAGCAAACTCATCTACATCTTGTATGCTCTGAGGCAGAGTGAATTTTCAGCAAATTTTCATTTTTAGTGAACTACTCCCTTAAGAGCTAAAATGCAATTAATTCATCATATAATTGTTTCAGTATGTCTGAAAACAGAAGATGATATAGGAATGTAAAATTGTATGCATATATAAATATACGCAAAAAAAAACAAAAAAACATCACAGCCTGTGTGGGACCCCTTCAAATGAATTCCATAATAAACAGTATTGCGAGGGGAAAAGTATATGCAAATACTAATTGAGTCATTTCCTGCCAGTACTGTATGTTCAGCTTCAGTTTTCACATCTGCTCTTGAAATTACAAAAACAGCACGAGGTGACATTTAACCGCAAAATGTGCCATTGATGACGTACTACAGCTGCAAGTCCAAAAACTGTGATGATAACAGGTTTTACACCTCATCAATGTCTAAAACAGACATTTTATTCCAAGTTTACCACTATGGTTGCATTTAAATTCATTTTCTTTTTATTCATTTGTGGAACTTCTCTGTCTGCCGAGCTTGTGATTTCCTTCTCACCACCACCATCTGCACACCTGTGTCCCCGTAAGCTTGAATGGAGATGACAGTGTGAATGGTTGACTATGAGGGTTTTTTTTTTTTTTTTTGCTGGCCTCTAAACATGTGCATTCTGATATGATTCGTTCAATAATAAGAACTAAGAAACAAACGTATTCATAACATTTGTGTTCCTGTGAAAGCTGCTCTTTGATGGTTTGGAGCATCATTTTTAACTTCCTGTAACGGTTTTTACGCCTCTGCGCAAATGCATGCACATTCTTCCACTTTCTGTCAATGTAAATGTCAATGTGTGTACATATGAAAACAATATGCGTCAATTAATTGTAAAAATCCATGCTTTGGAGTAATGTTAATGCGTCATAGCTTGATTAAGTGTTACCATCTACACTACTAAGTCTTTTATGCTTACCAAGGATGCATTTATCTGATGCAAAATGCATTCAAATTTGGGTCACACTTTATTTTGATAGTCCACTTTAGACATTTTACTAACTATAAGTAACTTTGTAACTATATGTCAACTAATTATTATTAATTTGCAACTACATGTCTACTAACTCTCAGAGGAGACTGTTAGGTTAAGTTTAGGGTTAGTAGAATAAGTTGACATATACTTGCAAAGTTTTTAATAGTCAGTATGTTGTATGTTGTGGACCCAAAAAAAAAACTGTTAGAAGATATTCAGCGGACAGTCTACATATACTCTAATGACTGCTTGTTGACATGTAGTTGCATAGTTAATACTGTTAGAAGAATGTCTAAAGTGGACTATCGAAACAAAGTGTTACCAAAAATTTAGTACAATTGTGGATGACATTTTACATTAATGTTTCAGTAATGCATTTACTAATATAATAGTAAGCAATACATTTGTTTCAGTATTTATTCATCTTTGCTGATGTTACTTAAAATACAATAAATTGTAAAAATACAACTACTCAATATTAGTTAAGCTCAATTGTAAATAATTAAATCATATTATCAGCTTTAACAATGTATTATTAAATGTTGAAATCAACATTAACTAAGATTAATAAATTATAGAACTTTTTTCGTTTTTATTTTATATTAACTAATGAATGAATAAATGTTAACAAATGTAACCTTATTGTAAAGTGTTAGCAAATTGTGAAATATAATATTTAGTTAAAATCACTTATTCCCTATCTAAATGTTTTTGTTTGTTTGTTGAAAGGTTCCATGGATGCTCAAGGTTCTTCATAGAACCATTGATGCCAATAAAGAACCTTTCATTTTAAGAGTGATCGGTGTCACATGACCCATCGGAAACCAGAAATTATATTATTCTGATTTACTGCTCCTTAAATATTTAGTATTGAAAACAGTAAAGAAACTCTTATTAATACATACATACACACACACACACACATATATATATATATATTTTTTTTTTTTTTTTTTTTTTTTTTTTTTTTTGTAGAATATTTGAAAAATGCTCTCAGGATTCTTAGATGAATAGAAAGTTATTTATATATATATATATATAGAGAGAGAGAGAGAGAGAGAGAGAGAGAGAGAGAGAGAGAATGGTGTGAGATGGCTCTAAGGAAGAAAAGAGGACTGCTGTCTGGAATGTGGAGGAAGTCTCCCGCAACAACTCCCTGCGCTCTGGACGCCTCGCTAAACCTTGGGGGTGTGACAAAATATTAAGGTTTTACCACTTGACAGTCAGATCCTACATACAACCTGCAGCACCTGTAATGACAAAACCCGATCCAATGTCAACACCACGCACCCCGCTAAAGAGGGACGTTAAAAGAGCGCTAAAATAAAGTGCTCACTCTTGTGCTGATTTATTTTTGTTAGGAGACTCGTCCACTTAGGGGAATTTAAAATATGTTCTAGTTTGAACAATACAACTGGAAAGGGAGTTTACGGCCTGCTTTCCAGAAAAGTCCCAGCCTTAAATTAAATATCCAAACAAGCTTTGGATGGTTTTCACTCTTGGGAGGCCTGTCATAGGCACTGCGAAAAAGCAATGAAATCAAGCAGGAATGAAGCCGGCTGCTTCTGGTTTGACTATTTTCACTGGAATGTACTGAGCCAGTGCTCTTCAGAGATTTATACAATATATGGACTGTTTAGTCTTCCTCTTTGGACCTAGTACTAAATCTGTTTTACCATCACAAAGAAATACTGACATACAGTATGATTAAATAACATTTCTTGGCACTGTCGATAAGCATAATAAAAGTGAACTCATATAACAAGTATGTTTTGGTTAGCTACGGACATGTATGCAAAAACAGCTAATACATCTAGCCATGTTTGACAGTTCGAAATGAACCTCAGGCAACTATACAAGCCTTAACCTGAGAACAAGACTTCACACAGCTGAGGAATTAAACATAATGCTGTAAAATCACACAGTATTAAAAAAAAATAAGTTGCAATTAAAATATTAGTGGAGTATGTTTTACATGAAAATGCTATCAAAAAAAAAAAGTTTATTTCAATGTGTTACTTGCCATATCTTTGTAATTATGAAATTTACTAGCAATTTTGATTTCATGTTAGTTGATGTTTTAATTAGTGTTTATTTATATTTGCAACTATTTTATTATTTTATGTATTTTATAAATCATTAATATTATGTTTTTTTATGTTTCAATGGAATTGAAATTGAAAATGCAAGTCACGCGACATATATTTTTCTTTTGTGATTGTATTTTTATATTAAAATCTTACAAATCCCAATGTCATTTATTTGTATATTTTTAAATGTTTTATTAAAAGTAACTTTAAATATGAAAATAAAAAAATCATTATTTTTATATACATATGTATATATTTTTTTAATTCATTTTTTACATTTTAATTTAAATAATAATTTTAACAAGTGTGGATTTTTTAAAAACTTGTTACATCACATTAATTCACTCATTAGCAGTGCATTCTTATAGAAAAAGTGTTTGAATGTGTCAGTTGGGCCTAATATTCATTGAGCGCTATGCTAATTTGACTGTACTTTCACTCTGACGTCTCTCACTATGAGAAATATACTCATACAGCCATGATGATTCAGACCATCTAAAAACATTACCTTTGAGTAATACTGAAAAATGGCAATATTGATATGTTTTGAGGGATTATTTAATGTTATAATGTAGGAGAAGCTGGATAAATAACAATACAAGAAACGGCATATGTTTTTCATCAAATATAATGTAAAATCTGACGTGTCTGTAAAAATTTGGGGACTTTTCTTTTCCTTTAATCGTTTTCTTTCATTTTCCATCAACATGGTGTCTTAAACTCAGAGACGATGAGACATGGTGGATGGAAACCGCTCACCCAGTGGTTATTTTTAGATCTAAAAACAAGCCCCCACATGGAACAAAGCCACTGGAAGATATGATTGAAGTCACCTGTAAATCATACTGTACATGAAGGTCTACACACATAAAAAATGTGCATGTGGTGGACAGAGTGTAATTTCTCAAAATATCTCTACTATGAAAAATAAACTGAAAACTGACTCTAAGGGTCCAAAAAGGGGGGTTTCACAGTGAGGCCATAGAATAATCATTTGTTGTTCCCCAAAGAACCTTTGAGTAAACACTTCTTAAAATAAGCTTTTTTTTTCTTCTTCTTGGTGTGAAGAACATTTCAATAACCTAAAAAATAAATACACTTTTTTACACCACAAAGAATGTTTTGAGCAACGGAAACATTCCATAGATGTTAAAAGTTCTCCAGGGAAGCATCGATGGCAATAAATAACCTTTATTTTTAAAAGTGCATATTCAAAAGCGGTATTATCTTAAAGCAATACCTAAAATAAAATACAAATTCTGGCATTATTTACTCACTTCAGTTTTGTTCTTAATACACACTGTTTTTAATGGCTTTCTTTCCACTGTGAAGCACAAAAGGTTTCTGAAAAATTTCTGAAGAACATTCTAGCGATTTTTTTTTTTTTAACATTAACGAAAAAAATAAAGCTTGAAAAAAAAAGAAAAACACATGACTATATCATAAAAGTGTCTTAGGTCATATGCTAGCTTTATGTGAGAAACAGACCAAAATGTATGTTATTATTCATCTCCATGCACGACGACTAAAACAACGAAATGAAATAGTCTTGATTTTAATCTGCTCAGTGAATAAGTTGTTCCAGTGCACACTAAACTGGTCTGTAGTTATCAAACCACACTGATCTGGTTCTCAAGTTCAAAATACTGACTCAGTGACCTGGTTAATAAATGGTTATGATTGGTTATGAATATATATATATATATATATATATATATATATATATGAGCTGATATTTTTTTGTTCAGTTTTTCCAAAAAAAAAATATATATATTTTAAAAGAACGTTGTATGAGTTTGGAACTATAAGAGTGTGAATAAAATATTTATTTATTTATATGAATTGTTACTTTAACATCGATAAAAATGCTCTTGATTTTGTTCTAGCAAACATCACAAAGGATGTTTTTTTTTTCATAATTAAATATTTAAATCATTTTAAACGAACGTTATTTGGGCTTGGAACTACAATAGTGTGAATAAAATTAATCAATCAATTAATTTATTTAGTTAGGTCAATTTTTTTAAGGTCGATAAGAAAGCTCTTGATTTTGTTCTAGCAAACATCAAAAAAGATGTGACTGCTTTCAGCAGTTCAGGTTAAATAAGAATTAATTAAATAGAATAATTTGACATTTGAATGCCAGATGAAAGGTTACAAGTGATTAAAATACGTGAAACACTTTAACGGCTTGATTTATGTCCTAAATGTATTTGGAACAACATGTCAGTTCTAATACGTAAACTGAAGGTGGGAAATTTGATATGACGTTTATGATGTTTATGAACCCTTGGATTGGTTCAAATGGCAATCTGGCGTACTGTACGCTGGTCTTTCCATCTGAGAGTATCTAAGATCTGACAGTTGAATGGGGGACAGTGTGATTCAGATGTGCTGCTGACATCCCCTGAGCACAAAGTCCCTTCCATGGGGGTAGACATACAATGCCCCCCTCTATCTGTCTGCAAGATAGTCAATACTGAAATGACTCAACCATGCTGTTTAACAACTCTCTTGACATTTGAGGTCTTTTTGCTCCTCAACATCATTGCACACTGAGCAGAGCTGTGGTAACGTTTTCAAATCCACTCAGTGTGAATGTGTCAAAGACCTCGACAATGACATCAACATTTCTGCAGCATTTCTCAAATGTCGTTTTTTAGGCCCTCTATTCTAATATTTGACCTCAACAAAATGGATTTGGGCACTTAAGTCAGGCTTACAAATGGCATTGCATGACACTGTACTATTTATAGGTTGCACTTGCTTTAAATAAAGTGCATGCACATTTTTTATACAAAAATAATTTTACAAAATGGTCTTAATACATATATTTTGGCATTTTCTGGATGTCAGACATTAGAACAAGTTAATGAGATGACTTCAAACATCATCTAAAATAACTAAACACTCCAAAAATATATATTATTTAGTATAATTGTTAACAGTTATTAAGTGAAATTGTTAATGGTTTTAATTAGAAATAAAATAAATAAATAAAAGTCCAGCGTAAGTTACATGAATGCAAGTAGTAAGTTATTTTTTTTAAAACATGATCATATAATTATTTTTTGTTTGTTTGTTTGTTTTGTGTGTTTGTCTGTTGTTTTTGAGAGAAAAGAAATGGCGATTTATATTTGACAGCGGCTATTTACACTAACTGAAAATAGTATATTTTCTTAGCGATAGATGCTATTCACATTTAGTGCAAATAGCGATGGATGCTATTTACACTAAGTGAAAATAGCAGTATTTTTAGTGATATTTTTCAACACTAAGTGCAAAAAGCTATAGATTCTATTTACACTGTGTTACAATAGCAGGATTTTCTGCTATTTATACTACTTATTGCAAATAGTGGCAATTATCTGCACCTCAGTATTGTAGTACATTATAAAACAGTATGCAATAATAACTTATTGAGTGTAAATTTTAATTTTAATTCAAATTATTAAATGGATGCCACCTTATGCTACACCTACCCTAACCCTAACCGATACTTTATTTTCAACTTTTTGATTATTTCCTTCATTTTTATTAGAAATAAATGCTTTTCTAATGTGATTTGAAATTTGAAAAGGGAGAAAAAATGTTCGCCAAAAAGCGCAAACCCGGGTCGATTGCGTCAAAACTAGTATGACACACACTTAACCAACTGCACCACTGAAACTGATGACTGACAGTTGTCTTTTGTAATGTTGACTGATCCAAAAACACCTTGTTGAACGGAGTTAGTGTAAATAGCCTCTGCCAACAAAGCGGGCTGTTTGCAATTAGTGTAAATATACACTCTGTTTATATTTTTTGTTGTTTCAGTTTTCATTTGACATTTTTAGTAGTTATATAGCAGTATATATTTACGTGTGTTTGTGTGTGTGTGTGTGTGTGTGCTTGCATGCGAGTGTGTGTGCGTGCGTTTGTGTGTGTTTTAAAACTACTACCATGGCAACTAGCTGAAATATTTGTATATTTAAATGTATTTATTTGTTTAGTTAGTTACTTTAGTTAGTCAGTTTAATTTAGGTGTATTTAACTATAATAACCATGGCCTGAATAAAGAGACAAATAATTTTCCCATTAGTTAGAAATATTAGCTTTTCTTCACACACCTATTAAATAAGATCTAAGAGAAGAAGAAGAAGAAAAAAGTTAAAGTTTTGCTTTGTTTGTTTGCCACTTTTTTATTTATTTAAATTTTTGACATGGTGTGAATATCTGAACGAGTCTATTTTTTTGTTTATTTATTTTTTAATTAATTAATGTAATTTGTATTCATTTATTTATTTTTTGAAGCCACTGTATGTCTTATTCCTACATAATCCCTATGAATCCTGAAGCATTTACGTATTTATATTTTGCATATCCAATATATTTCCAAGACCGGGTTTCCCAATACAGACAGATTGTGCCCTTGAGACTATTTTACCAAAAGCCAAGAAAGTTTTCTGAAATCCAATTTGTTGATTTCCTGTCCACAATCTGAATCTATCCCATACCATCATCATCATGCCATCTTTATTTACGTGGCTGGAGGAAGAGTGGGATTCCTGCACATGTGGGAATGCGGGCCTTCGACCAAAACCTGCAGTTTCCAACCACACAATCCCCCGCCAGTGAAGGAACACAAGGAAAACTGGCACAAAAGACCTTTTCTGTAAATGAGAGCTTTATATTAAACAAATAAAACTCCCACTTCTGCGAATACACACAACTTCTTTGTGAAAAACTCAGGCCAAATAAAAGACTCCATCCTTGAGATCTGTTTATCCGTATCTGTATTTTAATCAACTATGTATATATGTTTTAAGGTCTAATCTCAATGTAAAAGAAAAGGAAGGCCACTGGTTTCGATGAAATCTCAAACATAATAGCAGTTCAAACACACTGTCATTGATTGATTTGTATGAAATGTGCGTCTTGTGCTGGCAGGCGTATGAACGTGCCTGTTCAAACAAACCGATTGTAGAGAGGCATTGCTGAGGTCTGAGGTAAAGCCACTTTCACTAAACAAGGGGGGCAGGAAGAGAAATGAGGCCAGAATAACGGAGCCCTCCAGCTCATTGCTCTCCATTACCACTCCACCTCCAATTGACTTCCACTCGCTCAGCTGCGGAAATGGTCTGATGATGCTGTCTTCTGTCTTGTAGAATGGACAATTCAACATATGTGCTGCAACATCCTGGCATGTTCTCAGAATTGCGAGAAAGAAAAAAAAAGTCAGTTGTTTCTTGAAAATTGTCAGGGATTCGGCTGTCCGGATAGAATTAAAGACCATTCCAAGGAACAGTGAAAGTTCCGGAAAATTAATAAATGAAGTGGATTGAATAAATAATATGTAAACGTTTCCGCGTCTGAAACTACTCAAATAGGCTGTGCGGCCTATTGGTTCAAGTTAAGTAAAAGCCAAATAGCTATTAAAGCATTATTTTATTTCTATTCTGTTATAATTTTCTCACTTTTTTGCAATATAATACTTTCCCAATGGGTAAAATTAAGTCCCGTCCCATGTAAATTTTGTTTCAAATGAATGCCTGGGTTTAAAGCAAGTAGATTTCCTCTCAATTAGATACATTTTTCCATCTATTAAAGTTTTAATGAAATAACGTTGAGATGGTCAAGCTCCATGTAAAATTCAATAGCTTTTATTTATTGTGCTATTGATATGACTGGAGCATTCAACTCAAATGAGTGGACATATTTCTCAAAAGTACTAAAAAAAAGGGAAAACTATTACAGTAAAAGTCAGAACACAAACAAACACTGTTATTCATATTTTAATTTAGAAGGAAACTGTTACACTTGTTCCTGTGACCGTCTATAGTTATTTCCAGATAAAGTCTCAGATTCCCTTTTAACCTGTTCAATGTGGCATATATTGAATAGACAAAATATTTTACGAACAGAGGAACATTTAATTCAAATACACATACTTCCTTTCTGGGCAGAGTACTCTGGATATAACTCATGCTAGCATACAAGTATATTCACTGTATTGTTATAAAATATTATCTGTGAAGTTAACCTAAGGTCAAAGTTATTGACCATTTTTTGGTGTTGGCCAAATGTGATTTCCACCACTTTTCCATCACATAATGTTATCAAAGACAATACATCATTTGGCATGTGATGGAAATGATACTGTGGTGGAAAACACTCTTGGACTGTTGTTAGCAGACAAAATAAATCAACTAGTGAGAGTGTGAAAGGAATGACAGTTTATGAAGCTATGAAAATACTTTTTGTGCACAAAGAAAACAAAATAATGACTTTATTCAACAATTTCTTCTCCTCTGTGTCAGTCTTTGATGCACGTTCACGAGAAGGTGAGTAATTAATGACAGAATTAAAATTTTTGGCTTAACTATCCTTTTAATTTACTTTCCTCGCCATTGACGGAATTTGTCGGCTTCCCGTATTTCACTGCTATACAGTAGGAGGCACTATTTACTGAAAGACGACTGAAACTCAAAACACAGTGAAGAAGAAGCAGAAACTAGCGATCGCATATGTAAGCAGATGCATATGTAAAATAACGCGATCATCAAACATTAACTAGCATATAAATCAAAACTATACTATCAAATGAAATGACAATCCAGCAGTGGGGATTTCTTTAAGACTGCAAGGGAAGCTCGGCTTCCCCTATAATGTCAAAAAATCACGTTCATCTCGAAGATGAGTTAGATCTCTCAGCGTCTCTGGGGGTGAATGGAGGAGTGGTCTGGCCTGGACTCCGGGCTTCTGCGTGATAATTGGAGGGTTTGTCGAAAGACTGTATCTCCTTTTGATTGACAGCGATTTTGTATTATAAAAAGTCACTGACGCTGAAGCTATTCGAGCTCAGTCCCATAGCAGATTTTGCAAGTGTAGTCAAAAGACAAACTGCTGCAACCTATTTCTTGGTATTTGCTTGGCGAAATTGCTAGCCAATTTTCATCATACATTTCACACAACTATACACCACATTCCTTGTTTCAGTTTAACCTAATTCCCACCATCGAGTTTAATATCTTTTTTTTAGATTGTTTGTTCATTCATTCATTCATACAGTAGGCTAGGCTAGCATCGTAGGGGTGAACTAGCCAGCTAGCAAACTGCACACGATGGCAGACAGTGCTAATATTGTCGACCTGATTTTGGCAAAGCCATTTGAAAGTTTTCCTTATGAGGAGAAACTTAGAATTAAACAGCAGGGCAGAACAACACCTAAGATTGATTTAGTGCAAAAGATAGGGAAAAGCTGGTCTTAACTGGTCTTTTCAGCTCTCCTGGTATGACAAAGTTAGTTGGCTGACTGGAAGTGCTGTGACAAAGAAAATGCTGGCCATGCCTCTTGATGAAACCATCTCACGAATGTGTTGTTTGGTCAAAGGTGGGGTTTCAGGTGTAGAAAGGAGCTTCTCCTGTTTAAAGCACCTCAGGTCCTACACCCGTAACACAATGGGCCAAGGCTGTTTAAGCAGCCTAGCTCTGCTGGCCATTGAGAGGACACTGGTCAAGTCACTGGAAAAGACGCCTAGTTGGTATGACAGGGTCATAGAGAATTTTCTTGAAAAGGAACGTAGGGCAGAATTTACGTATAAATAATTAGACAATTTTTATGATGTAGGCCGAAAATGAGCTTTCCCTCTTTGAAAGACCAGCAGCCGCCACTGCAATCCAGGAAGTGGATTGAGAAGTTTCGATCATAGTTCTGAATCTGATCCGTTTTGTCTTTGACAAATACACAAGGGTTTTTTTTGTACGCTGGCCGCTACAAAGTGACCTAAGCAAATCATTTGAACTTTGTGTCAGTACGTCATAAATAGAACAAGGCAGTTTACCATCAGGGATTTGTCATGCAGGACTGCATCCAGTGTAGATAGCATCACAGATTATAATGAATTCTAAAGTATTTTGTTGCGCCGTTCATGTACGGTGTAGACACGATGTAACACCGTGTCCTAACTACACGCGACGCGACAAGCTTCCAGTGACAAGCAGTTTGGGTGTCCACACCAGAAATGACGCGACACCGTGATGCTACAGAATCAATCAAATATCACAGCCAATCAGAAGTGCGTGTGGGCGGGCTCTCTCTTGAAGCACACTGTTCTCGCAACGAAATGGATACATTTAGATCTAATTCATAATATTAAACCTTTTTAACATCATTAAATGTACATACTGAGTGACTGATAACATCTTTGTCATGGAATACACTCGTTGGTTCGCAATGAGTTCACAGTTTTAACGTACATATTTACTTTCATTTATTTTCAAGATCTGAGACAAACCATGTTGTTGCTTTCAGTATGGCTACAAGGTCACGCAAAATTATATTTAAACTCATATTAGACACATTTAACTTTGAATAAAGCAAATAATCTCCTGAGATTATCTACTGTCATATAGTTTGTATGTTGTTGTTCCTGCTGCGACGTTGCGGACATAGAAACCGTTTCTAAATTAGAAATTTTACGCGTCCCCGTCGCGGCTAGTTAAGACAAAAACTCTGATTAATATGGAAAAGATACCTTTTATCGCGTGTCGCGGCGCTGTGTCGCGTGTAGTTAGGTTACTGTTTTGTCTTTGGCTGCACTCACAAACAGAACAATATTTAGAGTCCCAGCCTAATGATTATGAAGGTGTCACGTCAGTCTTATGCACACCCCTTCAAGTAAAGTGTAACCCAAGAGAGCAATGTATTTATTGGTTTATTTACTGCTGCCACCCACACAGATGTAATAAATACATGCTATTTCTTTCCTAGCTGTTTACCTTCACAGACGTAACTGACTGTCTTTTGTAACTCCTGTACATTTTTAACGTAAACCTGTTTGCATTTGACAGTTTAAGCGCAATGAGAAATTAAAAAGAACTTAGTTTAGTACTCACATGCTGTGTGACAGCTGCTTTCTGTGTGCGTGCTTTGGATGTGTACGCTCAGAAACCATTTTGTTTATATGGTTTAAAATGCATGATTTCAGCCTGATAAATATGATAATCAAAACAAATGGATGTTTTTTTTTTTTTGTTGTTGTTGTTTTTTTTAGCAGAGTATCTGAGATACTAGCAGTAAAGGCACAGCCCTATTCTGGAAAAGGAGGTGGGGATGAGCAGCAGTTCATTTGCATTTAAAGAGACATGCACAGAAACAGCGTGTTTTTGCTTCCAACCAAAATAGTAACAGTCACATCGGGGAGGGGGGGCAGGCACCCTGGAGGCTGGAGCAGGGCCAGGACAGGGAGGAGACAAGGGAAGCCTCCAGAGCGGATCAGGAGACTTGAGAGGCCATGGCGGGACAGGAGACTCGGGAGGCCAGGGCGGATTTTGGGACTCGGGAGGCCATGGAGGATCAGGAGACTCGGGCAGCCATGGCCATATTATTTTTTCAGGGGGCCATGGCCGATGAGGGAGTTCCGTGGCCTTGGCCCCTGGCCTAGCCACACAGGCCGTGACTATATGCCCCCCCCCCCCTCCCCTCCCCCCAAAAAATTTATTGGGCAGGTTGCCCTCTGGGAACAATTTAGGAAAAGCAGGCTCTTGGGGGTGCTCTGGAAGCATGGACACTTGGGGGCGCTCGGGCTGCGCGAAGCTGGATGGGACCAGCGGAGACGTACAGGCACTGAAGGGCACTTGCGAGGAGCAGGCACTGGAGGGCACTTGCGAGCAACGGGCTCTGGGGTGAGGACAAGAGCCGAGAATTCAGGGGGTAACGCCATGTCCACAAGCTGCAGGCCAGGAGCCGGTGGGCTTGTATGTGCCGCGAACGGCGGGCTTGGCTTCCCCATGGACGGCGGCGGCATTCACTTAGTTGACTGGAACTAATCGCAGCCTCCTTATCTTTCGGTTTGTTCGTGTCTTCTGTTACGCGATGCTGATCAAGGAAGGTAGGAAGACGAGGGATGCAGAATAATCAGGTTTTTAATGGAGTAAACGTATTTAACAACAGGAATAACAGCGTAAACATAACTTTAAGATACAACGAAGACGACTACTGAACTCAAGGCTTATAAAGAACACAAACTAATGAGGAAACAAGATGATTAATACAAGACAGGTGAATGGAATAAACGATGATTAACTAATGACAGGAAACCGACCAAATAAGGACAAACAGGAACTAAACAGAAACCAAACCGTGACAAATATACATTTTTAAAATTATTATCTGTGGGGTATTTCGAGGTGAAACTTCACAGACACATTCTGGGGACACCTGAGACTTATTATAGATTGTAAAATGGGGCATAATATGTCTGCTTTAAGGTCAACTAAGGTCGTTCACTAACTTCATTCTGCAGTATAAACCTCCTGATGTCATCTTGAAGATTAAGTGTTTGGTCAAGGAAAAACCAGTGCTGCAGTCCCACCTCCGCTTGCCTCACACACTCTGCAGCCGGCACACAACAATGGGCGCAGGATGCTGTGGTCAGCGCTTTGTGTGCGGCATGATCTTCACACCACCGTGAGTGGAGAGACCGTGACGTGGGAGGGTCAACAGAACAAAAAAACTCTATGAAACACACACGGTTTCCACAGGAAGAAACTATACGACCAGCTAAGCTAAGATTATGCCGGTGTTTTTATAATGCTATGTTTACATTTTGAAGCGATGTTTAATTCACAAGATGTGAAGAAGCAAAATAGGCATGAAATGAAACGAAAAACTAGAAACAGAAAATCAATATTAACAAATAATTTAGGTGTTTAACAGTCCATGCCATTAAAAACGGACCTGTTAAGAAAGACTAAACAATGGCATCAAAGCAAGAATTTAAATATAACTAGTAAACCAAGTGGGCTTAGCATTTAAAGTGACAGTTCACCCAAAAATGTATATTCTTACATCATTTACAATAACCCTCAGTTTCAAACCTGTATTGCTTTCTTTATTCTTTTAAATACTTGTTTTGTCCATTCAGTGAAAATCAATGGGGTCCAAAACAAAACTTTCATTTTATATGAAAATATCATTTTAATTTTCTGACAACAAAATGACAGAATTTTCATTTATGGGTGAACTGTCTCTTTAAATCCCACTGTCTTTTGAGATGTGCCTTTGGACAGCATGACCTTCATACAATAAAGTGAGTCAACTTCAGGGCCTAGTATAAAGTCCACCTTCAGAAGATCATGTATTACGATATGCTTTCAGATTATATTTGACTGCGTCTTTCCTCTCTGTCTATATTTTTGTGAGTGCAAAATTAAAGTTAGATGTGTACAGTGGAGTATTTTTTTTTTTTTATGAGGTAACAAGCTACGCAAAAATATTTCCTGTGTTTTTTTTTTTTTACCGAGCTATTTTGAGACAAGAAAAGCATGACAGTATGTTAGATATGTGTATATAGTATAAAGGTCATCAGTGACTTTAAATGCTTATTTTGCTAGCCTTGACTAGACTCCATATACTAAAAAAGAGATACATGTATTCAAGGAGACAAAAAAAGATATTGCGAGTAACTTAAAAGCACCATTGTTTCCATTCTAATGTGGGACGTACCGTACAATTTCCATCAAAATCACTTATTTTATATTAAACTCTCTCTTTCAGTCTAGTCTGGGTATTCATATTTCTTTCCATGAAAGAGGATGCGAGTTTAAATTCAAGATTTTTAGGCTGTTCTTTTGATATTGTCTTTAAATATTAGTCATAGTCATAATACATATCCCTATATTTAAAAAATAGTTTTACTGCTGACACAAGTGGCTGAGCTTCATCAACATCAGCTGTTTTAAAGCTCATTCAGGAGAAATTGCTTTTAGAAAATGTTTTGTAAGGCCTAAAATCATAATTTCATGCACTTCCTGTTTTAAAACCTCAAATGTACAACTGGTCATTGCCAGATTTGACCATCTTCTAACATGCGTCTCTATCAGACATGACAGTGAACTTTAACTGCAGTATAAAAACACTCCTGTTTCCTGCTGCAAATGACTTATTAATTCTTGCGTCAAAAGGCGGAATAATCTGTAGATAACAAAAGTGGGCCAAGTGATGGATAGATGAATAAATTATTAAGGTAAAATGTTGTTTATTTAAATGTAATAAGTAATCAGGACAAATAATCATTCACTTGAATGTGGTAAGAGGCTTTGGACATGGAGGAAACTCAAACACATGTTGGTTTTTAATTGAAAGTGTTGCTATGGAAAATATACAAATAATGTGAAACAATGAGCAAACACCAGCAGTGGTTTAAAATGAGGACACGGTTATATAACAGACTGTTTGTCTGTTTTGTCGTGACATTTAACCCTCCCCTACTCATCCTTCCCTAGAACTGTTTTTGAACTTGTTTAACTATTTGTAAATTGTGACGTTAATGAGGTCATTGTCATTCATGACTGTAGCTGTTCAATTTCAAAAAGGACTTTTCAAAGGTTTTCAAAAAACCTCCATAACAACTAAGTTTAGGTGTAGGGCAATAGCACACACAGTTTGTACAGTATAAAAACCATTACGCCTATGGGATGTCCCCACTTTTCACAAAAACAAACGTGTTTGTGTGTGTGTGTGTGTGTGTGGTATTTTCTGAACAAGTGATATGGGCTATTTTATTTAGTTTTTTATTTAATTTTAATTTAATGTTATTTTATTTTATGTTTTGTTTTGTGTGTTAATTTGCCTTTTTGGAGCTTGACAAATGTGGTCACTATATAGTCTATACCCAAAGATCAGAGACCTTCCTGCTTCCATATAATATATTATGAACTGTTTGGAAGGTGAATAAATAATGGAAGAATTTTAATTTGGGGGTGAACAGTTCCTTTAAACATTATTGTGAAATTAACACCACCTTGATATAGCTGCCAAATGAGCGGCATCACTGTCTGAAAGGGGGTGCAGATTCATCGTGAAGTATAGCCTGTACTTGTCTCATCCTAAACTTACTAAAGATCAGTCTCCACCCTTACCGGATTACTAGCTCTTTGTATTTTCCAATTTTAATAGAAGATGTTATTATCCTTTTGAATACCACATGACTGTACCTTTGACAGGATGAGGTCATCTGTCAGTGTTTAGCTTGATGGTTACACAATGTAGATCAGCACATTAACCTGCAAATCAGGTCCAGACATCACAATAGTTTTGCTGATTAGATTCCACTAAAAGAAAAATTCCCAGGATCTGATTTGCCTTATATGTGATGTAGCCTTTTTTTTTTTTTTTTTTTAAGGTAGACTACTTTGTATGCAAATTACTATGCAAAGTCAACTACAAGTAAACAATTTATATTTTATGCTGTTATGTGTGTCATTTGAGACAGGATTTATGGAGCTTTCAAAACATTGCTCAGAATCACCACCGGCTCAACCAATGGTGTGAGTCTGGGGCGGGGCTGTCTCTTCGCTGACCAATGGCTGACGAAGTTGTCTTTTGTTTTCTTTTTTAACTTTTTCTATTCCAATTTTTGAGGCAGTTTTTGTCACATTGGTATTCAAATATGATAATATGAGATACAACAAAAAGTCTTTTCAATTCATGACTAAGCATCTCACACTGATATTGCCACCAAAACATTACTTTGCAAATATTTTTAGTGCCTGTGACCACAACAGCTTTTTAAAGCAAAAAAAAAAAGTCCAACATTGGCTGAAGATCAAATCCTAGTTGTCATGTGCAAAGTCACGTTACTGAGAAAACAGAATATTTCCTCAAATATTTTATAGACCACAGGCTGCATATGATTTCTGACCTTTAATAAACAGTCAAGCTTTTGCAGTACCAACAGTTGGTTTAATTAAAAAACAACACTACTAACCATAGAGTCTCAAATCTGCTGCGTATGGATGAATACACATAAAGACGAGTGTATAGCATTAAGTGAAGCACGGATGAGGTGTGACTAACTGCGGCCTTGTACTTCCTCATTCGCCTCATGTGACTATGTGTCATTGTGGTTTGGCACATTCAGCGCACGTTCACAGATATAGACTTTACAACTCAGAGAACATTTCGAAACGTCTACCTGTTTACTGAGTGTTTGTTTTATATAGTCCAAGACGTTGAACTTTGAATTAAATTATGATACTCTCTTCTGTCAAATTATGTTATGTTGTTTTTTGCTGTCTCAGCCAATACTGAGATTGTAAAGTGTTTGAAAACATTCCTCTGAACGCTAAAGAAGGTAATCAACTCGTGCGGTTTGTTTTTGTTTGTGTGACAGCACTGATCTGCAGAGGAATGCTGAGGAACAGGATATAGTCTCCATGACAATCCTGAACAATAGCTTGTGATCATATAAATAAAACAAACTGTATAAACACTGTTGCTGGTGCTGTCAGCATAAATAAATAAATTCAAATAAAAAATAAATTGAATATGATACATTTTAAAATGTTAAAATAATACATTTTCAACCTGATAAAGTTGCATTTCAATTAAATAAATTAAATTAAATTAAATTGTTAATTGGTGGGTTGCAACTGTTTGCAGGTCTGTTCTGATGGCAAAAAGTTATATATATATATATATATATACATCCAAAATAAAAGTTTATGTTTACATAATATATGTGTGTACTCTGTGTATATATTATGTATATATAAATACACACACATATATACATGCATGTTTATATATATATATATATATATTAAAAAAAAAATATATATATATATATATATATGTAAATTCATGTAAATATTTTCAAAATAAATGTCAAAAAGCATTTTTTTTTTAAAGAGACTCGTCCCATAACTTTTGTTGCTGATGTCAGACTAGCTGATAAATAATTATAATTAATATATATGTGATGTAAAAATACTTTTTGAAAATAATACATTTTTCATTTAACTTTTGTTGCTGATGTAAAACTGTAAAACCAAACACTAATTCCTCTTAAATAAAATTAGGTCATGTGGTAGAAACAAAAGCCAGACTGAACAGATACCAGTGTGGTAAGGTCGCGTGACATGGCCTCATCATCCAACACCAAAACTATACTGGCTAAAACTTGTAGAGAAGATAAACACAGATTGTGCCAATCACAGTGTGTTTTATGTGGCGAATTATCAGCTGCTGGGAACAAGTAACCATCAAAATTCAAGAAACATTTAGAAACTAACATTGAAAAGTCTTCCTATTCAGCCTATGTCCAGTTTCCCTATTCAGTTAATGAAATGTCATGTTAATAAGTTTGCGCACTGCTCAGCCTTTTTATTGTATTATTAATACATTACTATTCATCAATGTTAGGGTTTTAACCCTCCTTTTTGTTCAGTCAATTTGACCCGCATTTATACTTTTTAAAACTCTGGCTAAAAACTTGGGACTTTTTCTCATTTAGTCATTACTATTCAGTTTCAAATGTATTCACACTATGCTGTGTTTATTTATTGATGAAACTGCATTATGTTGCTATCATGTCATGGAGGAGTGGCCTGTTCATGAGTCAGAACATAAGATATTGTACCTGTATAGTCAAACATTACACAATAGTACACAGTGAGTCACCGCAAGGTTGTTTAGAAGTTAGGTTTTTTTAGACCCTGAGTGACATGTTTGATTACAAAACGTGCCTTTTGCACAAACTTGGCAAAAACAGTCGGAGGCAAACTATGATATAACCTAGTTTCAGGTTGCGGTATCGCAAACAGGCTACAGTAGCATTCAGAAACTGGCCAGACTGAGGTTTTCAAACACAGATATCATCTACACACACCAAAATCCAACATGTGATCTGGAATCCACAGCTCCGGATGTGTTTATAAATATTCTTCCTGGTAAATGTTCCACCTCGTTACTTTAACAGTGCTTACTTTCTTGGAATTTCTTCTTAAATCTGCAGTTTGAGCCAATCTCCGGTTGATATAATTGCAAACGGAACATTTTGATTTGCTCCTTAGCGTTACATTTCCCACAGAAATGAACAGAATGCAGCTTTGACTTGAGAATTTCTTAGGAAATTCTTGGGACACATGTGGGGCGTCTGGAACGATACGTGCCCATACGCTGAAGTTCTACATCCTGTTGTGCAATCCTGTGCTTACACATGTTACCACCATTTGATTTTCTACAGTAAAACCCTCTGAATTCAGACACTACTTCTAGATGGTGCTAGAGTGTAAATTCAGCTGTAAAATCCAGCTGACAACAAATGCTTGCATAAAACCAATAATTAATCAAAGCTGAGCTACCTGGTGGAACAGAAACACAGCGGAATCTGGCTTTTGCGCCAGAAGATTCATTATTCTTTGGAAAAAGCTGTTAAAAACACTATTATATCCATTGCTCCGTCAGTTACAAAGTGGTTTATTTTTTAAAAAAGCAAAGCCGCCCATCTGTAATCTCTCTCCAGCACACTATCTGTCTGCCCTAGAGGCAGATGACTTGAGATTTACATAGTTCCACCAAAATGGCCATTACTCATGCTAAGCACTGTGTAAAATGCTTTGGGCAGTCAGTCACATTGTAAATGCAATTCATTTTACCATTTCCTCCTCCATCTCATCCTCATGCTCACTAACAGGCTGTGACCAACACCGCCCAGCCATATTTCACTGACAAATGAAAAGAGATTCCAGAGGATAGGCTGCGAAAGAAATGAGAAACACATGAAAAAAAAAAAAAAAATCTCACACTCCACTAGTGGACTTTCACAATGACTCCAAGACTCACATTTCAAATGGCTTTGTTGGCTATCTAATTGGCTATGAATAAAAGAAGCAGATTTAGACTAATAAAACGCAGGGATTTGAGTCATATTGGTATGGTAAAAATAGAAACCATAATTAAGGTTATGGTAAAAACCTCACAATTTTGGGGGGCAAGTTTTTCCCCGCTGTTGTCCATCAAGTTACTAACTGGCAAAAGCATTTTCACAGTTTCACATCAAACACATTTTCACTAAAAATCCTACAATATACAAAGGAAAGAAGGAGGGAATTAATGAATGAAAGAGTAAATAAATAACACGTTTTTGGAGTGGATTTTACAAGAAAATATAGTATTTCAGTCTCTCTACTTGAAAATTGCTTGTTTAATTCAATTTGTTATTGAGCAATTTACTAGCAATTTCTGAGTAACTTTTGTTTTAAGTTTACCCAAATAAATACATAAAAATAAATAATAATATAAAAAAAATGAATTACAATAAATAAAATGAAATAAAATAAAAATAAAAACTTAAATAAATACTCAAATTAAATAAAATACAAATTTAATTTAATTAAATCAAATTTTAAAAATGTTTTTTTTTTTTACCTATTACAAATAAATGGAAAACATTAGGCACCTTCAACACTTCCTCAAATTAAACAAGGACAAACATGCTTTTCCATTAACAACTGAAGAAATTAATACTTTTGACAAGAATGTGAGATGTCAAAGTGGCCTAGAAAATGCTGATTTATTCTAAATAAAGTGTGTGAATCACATGACCAGCCATGTCTTAAATTCAACTCAATAAACCCCTAATTTAAAGTCTTAATAAAAGCTAACTGCAATTGTTAGTCACATCATTTATGTTGTTATTACAAATAATGACTGTACAGTGTGGTTTGAATGCATTTTATGTAACATTTTCTGTTACCGAACAAGGTGTGACTACATTTCCCATCATTCTCATTATGTGCAGCACAAACATGACAAAATCCATAGATAGCATCAGCTACACACCAAATTTGCATCAATGTCTCTTCATTTTGTTGCACTAGCACTAAATCCATGTACTGGGAAGTGAAAGTGCAGAAAGCATGCACTTCACCTTTAACATTAATGCACTGACCTGCTAACCATTCAAACATCATAGCTAAGAATTAAAGACATGATTAAATATAAATAAATAATCACTCCAGCATTGGACTACACTCTTGTAGTTGATGAAGTATGTAGAGAGAGAAAGCGTTAGAGGGGGATTCTGCCCAAGCCGTTTGCTGAGATGGATTGAGCAGCTGTGGCTTGCATTAAACACATTCCTTGAGCTGCAGGATGAGTCAGTGTGCGCTGTGCTAACCAGGCCTCTGACTCACCGCCACATGAGTCAACTCGATCAGCCCCAGCCAGAGGGTACAGGGCTATTGACCCCATCGTCAAAACAGCACCACATGTCATCCGTTTTCTTTTCCTTTTTCATATTCATGATAAAGGCAGCTGATATGAGCAGCACTGTGAATATCAAAATGACTAAACACACTTTGTTCACCAATAAAGTGTACTACACACATTAATAGAGATTTGTTTCCACTGTTGGAGCAGAAATTACACACTTTTATTTCAATCTTCAGTAAATGGCGAGGGAGTTGGGAAGTTTGATTAATTTCCGTGAAGCAGTTTAAACTAATAACGTCAGTGAAATTATGATTCAATATTTTGATTATAATTTGTCATCAACTCAAAAAATGCTCCCAAATAAGATCCACCATTGCATTATTATTAAAATTGTTTTAAAATGTTTCAGTAAAACTAACTGCATATTGATAAACAGTGTTGGGAATGTAAATCTAAATTTAAATTTCTATTTTTTTTATCTATATTTTTTTCTGAATTGTTAATTATTTTCAAGCATTTAAAGCAGGCAGGGTTAGTACTGTCAGACTTTCAGAATCCTTCATCATTTGATTTAAGATTATAATAATTTAATTTTAAAGCACAGCCACCAAAAAATACTTTTAGCACCTCTGTTTACTTGGAGATCATTCTGAGGTTAAATACAGATTTAAAATCATAATATATTGTTTAATAGCTATGACACCGTTTTTGTGTATACACCACACACACACACACACACACACAGTTGATTTTTTTTTTTTTACAATATTTACTTTGAAGCTATTTTCACTCTTTATTTGCTAGTAAATATAACAAATATTTACAAAGACCTGACAAGTAACACATTGAATTAAACATGCCGTTTTCAAGTAGAAAGACTGAAAACATACTTCAATAATCTTCTATTTAAATTCATTTCATGAATGGGAACAAACGCGAGTACAGGCAGTACTAAAACACGTGCCCCACCATGTAACCCTGCCAACACGTACACTAGCAATGATACCTGTCAAAATAGAAAACAGGACATCTGGCAACTTTCATGTTTTCTACAATTCTCAGCGTAGACGTGTACAGAAGTCCTATTTCAGTGACTTATTAAAGCTTTTCCAGTGTATCCCTCCTGCGGCCAATGACCAACTTAACTAACCCCCGGTCCACGTCATTATGAGCCGGTAAATAAGGGTGCTGAGTTCATGGAAAGATGCATCTGGAGGACTAAGGTTAGACCACTCCGACCATATGTTGTCAACATTTTATTCATTAGTGTCTTCATTCAAGTCATTTGGAAATTTTCAAAAGATCATCTAACAGTGCCTTTGAGTCACAGGTGTGACACTGTGATAATGGAAACTTGATGAATGTAGGATGTTTCCTAAAGTATACTTCCTTGCCTGGTGAAGAAACTGGTTGCACCTGTTATATGTCACAGTGATACACGGGTACATTTGAATTAACAACACTCTTGCACAATGAAAGGCTCACCCATGTGCTAAACTGGAATGATATGGATTGTTCATGAAGGGTGTGAGGTAAAATCTAGTAGTAAAAACTACCAAATCTATTATTTAAATGAAATGCTGACTGAATTATTTTATTTATTTTTTTGGTGTGAAGTGTTCAAAGCTCCTTGTTTGTTAAAAGAACAGGACAGGCATGAATCATCATGCTGTAAGATTACGGTCAATGCTGTCATGCAAGCACTCCTGATCGTAAAGGAGATTTTGCAAAACATACAGCATTCAGGAGCAGAAATAAAAGGGACTTCCCACAGAGAACATAAATCACCCTTATAAATCGGTCATATATGAAGAACATTACCAGTTGTGTATTGAGAAACAACAGCAACTAACATTATGCCCTGCTAAAATAAAATATCTGAAACCAGCCTGAACTGGTTTGCTAGTCTAATCCAATGACCACTGGCTGGTCAACTGACTGGTTTTAAAGTGGTTCTGGAAACCTTTCAGTTGGTCAGACCATCTTAAACCAGCTAAGACCAGCTTGGCCAGGCTGGGAGACCTACCAGCTAAGACCACCATCGCAGTCTGCATTATCCTTTCTATACTGAGAAACAACAGACAGGTTTTCCTTATAAAATGATTTGATACTTCAAATCAAATGAGGTATAAATATTATAGATAAATAATATGTAAAACATAAACAATACTAAAAAACTGAATCTAAAAGGTCTACGACTGTTAATTGTTGATGAACATTCTGCCCTGCTAAAATAAAACATTTTAAACCAGCCTGAACTGGTTTGCTAATCTTATCCGATCGCCTCAAGAGGTTCTGTTGGGTGGTTTTAGAGTTGTTTTAAACACCCATAAAGCATAAGACCAGCTTAAGCCAGATAAGACCAGCTTTGCAAGGCTGGGAGACCAGTTTAAACCAGCTAAGACCAGCAACTCACCCTGCAGCACCCTAAGTCATACATGAAGAACATTACCAGTTCTGTGTTAAGAAACAACAATATAGATAGGTTCTAACACTAAAATAAATAAATATCAATAATATATAAAATAATAATAAAATATGAAATAAAGAACGAACCCTTCTAAAATAAAACATGCTGCCCTGTTAAAATAAAATATCTTAAACCTCCCTGAAATGGATTGCTAGTTGTATCCAATCACCTCAGATGGTTCTGTTAGATGGTTTTAGAGTTGTTTTGAACACTTTTTAGGCTCTAAGACCAGTTTAAACCAGCTAAGACCAGCTTGGCCAGACTAGGAGACCAGTTTAAACCAGCTAAAACCAACAACTCAGCTTGCATCACCCTTAGTCATATATGAAAGACAGTACCAATTATGTACTGAGAAACAACTATATAAATCAGTTCTCCCACTAAAATAAATAAAATAGTTTAAATAATATATTAAAAAAATATTTAATTGTTGATGTATCCTACTAACATTCTACCCTGCCTAAACTCGTTTGCTAGTCTCTTCCAATCACCTCAGGCTGGTCTGTTGGCTGGTTTTAAAGTGTTTCTGGACACTTTCAGCTGGTCAGACCAGCTTAAACCAATTAAGAACAGCTTGGCCAGCCTGCAAGACCAAATATATCCAGCAAACTGGCCTAGAATAGTTTAAACCATTTTGGTTTAGGATGTTTTTTTTTAAAGCATGGTGAAAACCATTGCTGTTTTAAACATATTCTGATCAACCCTGGCACCCAAAGGGTCCTTTGAAATGTAGGGAATGCAGTTCTTTAGTTTTGTTCATAGAGAATGACTCAAATGTGCATAAATCTCAAATACAAAAAGGCATTTCTAGATGGAGCCAATTAAAGATATCCACACACACACTTATCCACTCAGGGGTGATTCATTTCAGGCTTGACAGTTACCAAGTCCAGCACAGAAAACCCCACACTTATTTGTTGACCTGAGAGTTTTTGCTCTCACGAAACCTTCTCACTGAAACGGTGCGGTGAAACCGGTGGCTCTTAAAGCAGAGTCAGATGAAGGCAGGTTTATGGAGGATTTCCTCAGGTATAAGCACACATTTCACACACCACCTGCGTCCTGCTCGGGCCGACAAGTCAAGTCCGGCTTTGAGAAAGGGTCCTATTCATGGAGCAGAAGGATGTTCTGGTGAAAACTCAAACCACACGGGCCGTTTGAAGTGTGATCCGTTGGACTGCAGAGCAGCACTCTTGGGCTTATAGCGCAGCATGCAATTCCAACGCTAAATCTGACACTTAGCTTAGCGTTCACACAGGGGTAGGCCGCTATGCTCTCTCTCAAAGAGTATCTGCACTCCACCGTCACAGGCAAACAGTCACATGCGTGATTACGCTGTGAATGCGATAAGCTATCGCGTGTGTCTGAGCACACAGAGCAAAGTTTCACGGAAAATCGAAACGGTTCTGGAAGAGGCCAAGTTTCTAGGTAGAGCTCAACCAGTCTTTGTCAATGACTTTAAAAACCGTGAGTTGAATGAACTGAATGTTTTGACTTATATAAGTTGTTGTGAGCTGGCTTGTATGGATTGTACTCCTCAGAGTAAAAAAGAAAACCGTATATAGTGAAGAAAATACATCACACTGTGAGATATAGTCATATTGTTACATATAAAGTTAAAATTACCAGAAATAAAGGTAAAAATTCACAATTTTGATCAATAAAATTGCAATATTAAGCAATATGCGACCCTAGACCACAAAACCAGTCTTAAGTCGCTGGGGTATATTTGTAGCAATAGCCAAAAATAAATTGTATGGGTCAAAATTATAGATTTTTATTTTATGCCAAAAATCATTAGGATATTAAGTAAAGATCATGTTCCATGAAGATATTTGATCAATTTCCTACTGTAAATATATCAAAACTTCATTTTTGATTTTTGATGTATAAATCTCAATTTTCACCCTTATAACTGGTTTTGTGGTCCATGGTCACATATTGTTCGAAATAAAATCAATTTTTGAGGTACAGTCACAATACGAGAAATAAAGTCACAGTTGTGAAAAATAAAGTAGCAATTGTGAGATATAAACTCACACTTTAAAGAATCAAAGTTGCAATTATGAAAAATAAAGAATACAGCAATTGCTTGATATAAAGTCCTGCAAGAATTAAAGGTGAAATTATAAATAGTATTTTTTTTAGATATAAAGTCACAATTATGAGAAGTTGTCAGATGAATGTTGCAATTGCGAGAAATAGTCATGTTTTACAATATAAAATCACCATTACAAGCTGTCAGATGAATGTTGCTATTGCGAGAAATAAAGTTGCAACACTGTGAGATATTAAGCAACATTGTTACAAATAAAGTCACATTGTGAGTCAAAGTCACAATTACTATATGTAAAGTTGCCAATTACAAGCAATAATGTAGCAGTTGTTGAGTTAAGTTTTCTACAAGAACTAATGTGAGAGATAAAATCACAATGACAAGAAGTTGCAACTGTGAGATATAAAGTCAAAATGACCTTTATTTATTTATTTATTTATTTATTTACTTACTTATTCCCAAACTTAAAATCGAACAATGATCTGAACTAGACTAAACCTGTTTTAAGTTGTTTTGTTTTTTTGGGGGTCATATGTGACGTTTGGCAAGTACAGAGAAAAAACTGAGGGAGAACCACAGACCTCCAGATAAATATAGATTCGTTTACATCCTCTTTGTGAAAGGAAAATGACAAAACATTCGGGAAATGAGCCTCCAGGCCTTGCACAAGAAAGCTTATTCAGCACATCAAATTGTCACGTTTCTGTGAAAAGTTTCTTTAAGCTTGTGCAAAAATGCCTTCACAGATAAGATTGCGCAACATGAAACACAAACAAAGAAGATGGGCTTGGATACGCTGGTTGACAAACATTTTTAGAGAACAGCTAAACCTGAGGATGTTTCCTGGCATAAGAACGATTCGCGAGACGACACTAAGAAAATAGCAGCTAGTTGAGGTGATTTTCCATGCCCTCATTCTGCAAAGCTCAGTAATAATGAGTAATGAATAATGCTTCATAAAATAAATCTCTGGCTTTAAGAATCATTAAGACTGCATGAAGTACTGATATTTAAGTACACAAGCATGCACTTGCTTACCGTGCACTATTGAGTTTAAAAACATTTAATTTATAATAATGTTCACTTTTAAACGCTGGCTGTAGCTTTCACCTGCACCTGACTGAAAACTGCATGGAATCATGTTCAAGCAGGCTTAACATCTGCACATAATAGTTAGGTATGTTTCCTTCATTAAGTGCATAGTTTTCCTTTAAAGGAGTTGGCCGGGAGGGTTGCGGTGTTATCAGAGCATGGGGAATGTTGACAGGCGGGATGGTGCAGAGATAACGCTCGCACATCCATGAGAGCGAGAGGCCATGAGTGACGCACGCAAGACTCTCACACCTGCTGTTTTCCTCCCTTATCCCAATCCATCTCTTTTTTTTTTTGTTCTTTTGGTTTTATCATCTCTTTAAATATGAAGCATTTTAATGTTTTTACTTTCAGTGTGGTTTCCTAGTTTCCTTTTGAATCTGACTGTCAGCAGTCTTTATCTCTCGACCCCCGAGTAGGTTTGACATCATTTATGGGCTTATAGATGTTTTGATATTGTCACTGGAATCTCTGCAAGTTTCACAACATTTGGAGTTTTTCTGCTCTTAATTCCTATATATAAGAAAATTTTGTGATTGCAGAATAGGCTAGACTTGCATCCGTTTCTTCCACCCCTTTCCTTCATGTTCAAAACAGGAAGTCCTCTGAGGCCATTAGCTTTGTTTCTATTGAAAGTTGGGTCCCTCATTTAATTGTAAATTTGACAAACTCTGACTTTTTATTATTTTTATTATGTGCTTAACTCTTTATAAATAATAAAAACATACTGTTGCAAATTACAACTGTACTGTAAAATAAAAAAATGCATATTTAACAAATTTAATGTAATACCTGCTTCACTCTGAAATTATTGCAATTATAATGCAGCCCTGTTTATTTAGTTTAATTTTACATTCGTTATAATTAATTATTAGCGTGTCAACTTGAAAACCCCATTTGTTTCAGACTATTGTCACTATTGTTATTATTCATTGTTACTTTTTTATTTTTAGCATTGCATTTCATGTAAAAAGATGCTAAATTAAAAGTTTTTAGTATTTATTGATCAAATTATGTTTTATTATTTAATTTATAATTTTAATTTTCTTTTTTTGAAGTTGAAAATTAAATGATAATTAGAGTGCATTTTACGACAAAATAATACTCTTTATCTACTTCAAAATTGAATGTTTTATTTCAATGTTACTTGCTGTTTATTTGTAATTATTTATACAACTTAGTAGCGATTTATGTGTGAAAATTGTTTCTACACCAATTTGATTAGAGCAAAAATCACTGGATATACGCTTGTGTGTAGAAACTCGTACACGAACGCCTCAAACCAAATATATAGCAAGAAATGCAGCACCTTCATAGCGCGAGCATTACAAACAACCTCTTCTTCCGTTGAGAACGGTTCTCTGTGGGTTTTATAAATGAAACCTCCACAAATGTCTGTGGGTGTATGCAGCCACAGAAGTGCAAGCGCGG
Organism: Barbus barbus; assembly: GCF_936440315.1. NCBI lineage: Eukaryota > Metazoa > Chordata > Actinopteri > Cypriniformes > Cyprinidae > Barbus > Barbus barbus. Next base: position 19,812,712 of record NC_136759.1, on the reverse strand, counting down.
GCTGACAGATGGAGCACTACTGCTGGTTAAATGGAGGAGCTCGCTCTAGAATGAGAGATTCTGCACCCAGTCTTGATGACCATACCGCGCTCGACTGTGAGCTCTGGGCCCAAATATTCCCACAGGAGTGATGCACTTTATTTTGAGATAATGTGAATTTAGTAGTGTGAGATAAGGCCAGTGAACTATGAAATCCACTGATTTTGCCTCATGCAACTAAAGTTTGACACTGTCAAGGCTCAAGCTGCCGTTGTACATAAGAAGTATAGGTATCACTATAGTATACGCTCTAAAAAATGCTTGGTTAAATACAACCAAGCGATTTGGTTCTTTTGACCCAGCGGTTGGGTTAAATGTTTAACCCAACCTTCTGGGTAGTAACCCAAATGCTGGGGCAAAAAAGCCCAATTGCTGAGTTTGTCCATATTTTACCCAACACTGGGTTGTAATTAACCCAGCATTGTTTGACCAATTCTGACTATTAATATCTATTATTAACATCTTGGCTGTTTATTAATACTTATAAAGCGCATATACTGCATGACCATATTCTACATCCTTAATCCAAGCCAATACCTAAACTTAACAATTACCTTACTAACTATTCATAAGCAGCAAATTTGGAGTTTATTGAGGCAAAAGTTGTAGTTAATGGTTTGTAAACAGCGAGAATTGGACCTTAAGTGTGACCCAACTACATTGTAAAATAATATACTTCAATGCAAACTGAAAGTAATGTTTTCAGACACTTACAGTTTATATTAACATCTCATTATATTAATGTTGTTGGTTTTTTTGTTTTTGGTTTTTTGAACACATGGAGATATTTAGTAGAATACAGGTAACCAAATAGTTTCCAGTCCCCACTGACTTATTTTTATTTATTTTTTTTCTATGGAAGTCTTTGGGGACCATCATCAACTCCTTAGTTACTTTCAAAATATCTTATGTTGTGCTTAGCTCATATAGATTTGGAACAACTTGAGGGTGAACTGATGACAATCTTTTAGTAGGATTTAATTACATCATATGTGATTTCATACTTCTATTGTCTTTGAAATATGCTTGATTTAAATTGTTTAAGTAAATGTGCTGCCAAATATGGACAAGCATTTATGGTAAACTAAAATGTACTTCAGTGCCAATTCTATTGCCACTCTATGTAAATATATCTGAAATTAAATATTTGTAAAATTAATAATGAAGTTGCAGCTTAGTACATTTAAAATATAGTAACTTAAGAATAATATTGATGCAAACTTTCTTTTCACACTTTGAGCACTGCATTTCCATTTATTACATAATTGTTCTAGTGGTAATTAGGCACTGTCAAACAATTAGATCATGATTATGTTACCACATCCATATTTTTTTATCAGAAAGTCTTCAGAACCTTATCAATCTGTCATCGCTTGCTGCCAGCTGAGTCTACTCTTGGAATGTGAGAGCTTTACAAGTGTGTCGGTGCCAAAAAGGGCTTCTGCAAAACATATCAATTACAGCAGGAAACCTTTAGTTCATTTGTTTTGGTTTGGCCTCCAATAAAGCTTCTCAAATGGCAGATGGTGGGCTTAGGTGTTCATGTTGAGGATATAAAAGAGCTGGGGAGAGATTTCAATCAGAAGACTCATAGTAGTGCAACTGTACTGGCCAACTATGACTGCTTTGGGAGGGTGTTTGTGAGTGTGTGTGTGTGTGTGTGTGTGTGTGTGTGTGTGTGTGTGTGTGTGTGTGTGTGTGTGTGTGTGTGTGTGTGTGTGTAAACACATCGACTGCATAAACAGAGTTATTGCACAGAGTGAAGGGTGGTATTTGGTGGATAAGGCTAAGTTTGTTCCTCAGTGAATATTTCACACTGTGGAAATGTGTTTTAGAGGGATGTGTAAAATCTAAAGGGCCTAAGTGAAAACAGAGCAGAGAAGTACAAACACACCAACTTTACAGTTACTAAGTTATCCTTTATGCTGCTGTTTCTACTGATATATTATAGCGGTTTAAAGAATCCTGCTGCCTTGAAAAGTGCCGAAAAGCTTTATTACGTTGCCTTATGGGATATAGCATGTATTTCACAGCATTATGGATAATGTTTGCCCAGCAGGGCCCCGCCAGGCCAATCATTATGAACCCCGACACAAACCAGATTATCATGATTGTCCAAACTATTACACAGTTATTTAAAGTGCCCCTATTATTCCTTTTCGAATATTACCTTTCATGCAGTGTGTCATGTAGCAGTATGTGAACATAAACTTTTTGCAAAGTTGTGAAGCCGAAAGTGCATGATATATAAAGTTATTGTCTATCAAAATAAAGAGTCGACTCTCAATCGTCGTTAGGAATTCGAATCTTATTCTGTTACGGCTGTACATCACGAAGTAACACATTTGCATAATGTCCGGCCATGGGCTGTCATTCATGCTGTACGCGATAATTACAAAGTACATTACAAAATATTTTTTAAAGACGTTTCTTATGCTCATCATGGCTGTATCTATTTTATCAAAATTACAGAAAAAAAATTAATTTTGTGAAATATTATTGCAATTTAAAATAACAGTTTTCTATTTTAATAGACTTTAAAATATAATTGTATTCCTGTGAAGCGAAGCTGTATTTTCAGCATCATTACTCCAGTCTTCAGTGTCACATGATCCTTCAGAAATGTTTCTAATATGCTGATTTATAATCAATTTTGGAAACAGTTTTGCTGCTTAATATTTTTTGGGGACTTTTTTCAGCATTCCTTGATAAATAAAAAGTTAAAAAGAACAGTGTTTATTCAAAATATAAAGTTTATGTTACAATATATACTACTATTCAAAAGTTTGGGGTCAGTAGATTTTTTTTTTCATATTATTATTATTTTTTTAAATAAATTAATACTTTTATTCAGCAAGGATGTGTTAAATGGATAAAAAATGATAGTAAAGACATATATTGTTATTTTGAATAAACCAAATACATTTTTATTCATCATAGAATCCAAGAAAAAAGTATCACAGGTTCCAAATAAAATATTAAGCATATAAATCAGCAAAAGGATCGTGTGACACTGAAGACTGGAAAAATGGCTGATTAAAAGTCAGTGCAGCATCACAGAAATAAATGAAACATTAAGAATAAAACCAAAACATTAAAAATGGTACAGATCCCAAACTCTTAAATTTAGAAAACGTAAATGTATGAGCTGATAAAGTAATAACATATGAGTGTTATGCACAAATGTATGTTGCGTTGAGTTTTGTCTTACTGAATTTAAACAAGGGTTAATCAAAAAGGAAATGCACCAGGTGTATGTTAGAGGACGATGATAAATTATACCAGATATGTCATATCTCTAAATATAAACTTCCTCCTTAAATAATACAGTCAGCATTTTCCCGATAATAAGATAGATTCATTAAGCTTCTACTAAAACTAAAGATACCAGACCCGGAACAGTCTAAATTCGCTCATTTGAGCCAGATTTGACTAATCGCAGATCAAGAAAATGTGGTACTTTCCCTACAGAGGCTATCTAAATTTGACCTTGGCCCAAACACACTGTCCGGGTCCTGCTGGGTCATAACGTTATTATACACAGAAAGAAAACTAAACATGCCACTGTAGAAGTGGAAGTGAATGGACGAATATCATGACTGATATTATCACATGATTTAAAAATTAGTAAGACTTAATCAACCATGTTCTGACAAGGCAGTATGTCTCTTTTGGTTTGAAGAGCCTCCCATAGCGCCTACTTCTCACATTACAAGCCGAAACATGTATAGCAGCATAGGCTATATTAAATTAGGCCAAATTAAGTCATCACTACAAAGAACACACACTAACTAGGTAGTTTTGAAAATAACGTGGGTCTGATTTCTAATTTAGGTGGAGTAATAAAATGTGTAATAGCTCCATTTAGGAAATCCCCTCACACTGGTCAAGGTGACATACTATTGCTCACAAGAAAGGAAAGCTCAAACCATCTGTGCAACCGCCTATATGTTTGTTTGAACACAAGCCGTGGCGAGTAAACCACTGCTGGTTGATGAGGAAGAGTTTCTGTACTTATGGGAACGGTGCCAATGAGGAAAACGGGGAGCTAAGATCCCTAAAGAAATGTGTCTGATGACACAAGTGAGAATTTCCATGTCTCATGCACCATTTTTAACATCCATGCCCAGCCAAATTGGACAAAGTCATGGAGAGAGGCAGCTATTTTTAAGTGAACATGAGATGACGTGCCTGTTTTTAGCTGCCTTAGTCAATGCAGCAGCTACAGATGAAGTTGACCATGTAACAAAAGAATATCAGTCAACACGTCTACATGACTGAAGGGAACATTTGCTTAAATTTCCAGAAGAATCAGCAATTAATGAGCACAAGTGAAGTGATTCACATTTGTGCTTCTGTTTAGGCCGCTCATACTCACACATTACACAGATGCCATTATGTTCCCAACGTTCTCTCAAAGTTATGAACAAATGTTCTTCTAGTAACTGTAATAGAACATTAATTCAAGGTTATCAGATATTTAATTATGTTCTCAAAATGTTAGCATATAAATGGCATTTATACACCATTCATGGAACTTTGGATGTTCATGGAACATTTGTTCTAATGCTTTTTAAAACTATTTGTTTAGAACTTTCAGAGAACATTAAAAAATGCCTATCAGAAACATTCCATAATGTTTGCAAAATGGAACATTCCCTTCAGGTTTTCTCTAACGGTCACATAAACAACATTTGTTTTTTTGTTGTTGTTTTTAACAAAAACTGTATGTTTTGAATGTTCAGAGGACTTTTAATAATCTTAGTTAAACATTCCTGAAACATAATTTTTTTAGCTGGGTTAATACTATCCATTTAGTCAAAAAAAAGATTTGTTTTACAGACAATTTGTATTTTATTTTTTAGTTGCGGGGCTAGTTGTCACTCAAGAAAATTGGCACAATATATCTCAGAAACAATAAAGCATACATAATTGCATAAATGTTTGTTGGTTTCAAACACCAAGATATATTTGATATTTTATCCTCCAAACTAAAAATTCCAGTATCTTTTTTTAATAATAATAATAATAACTGTTTCTTAAACAAGTGAAAAATCTAAATAAAAAATAATATACATTCAGATAAGATTCAGAAATTCTATTGAAGTATATTCTAAACAAAAGACTATACTTTTTTTTTTTTTTTTGTCATTAATTACAGAATTCACCAAAACAATTTATCAGTATCTTTTTGTTCTATTTTACTTGTTTGTTTGTTTTTTTGTTTTTTTTGTTTTTTTTTTTTGGGGGGGGGGGGGGGGGGGGGGGGCTGTTTAATGGCACAAAATTGTGACAACTTACCCCATATACTTTAACAACATTCTCTGCTTTTGGGGCATGTTGTCACAAAAGTTCAATGAACTGTATCTTTTTTTTTTATTCTTTTTTTTCTTAGTCTATAGTGTAAAATCTGTGACGTCTAACCTCTCTTATTTAATCTAATTTAGTTTATGCCTAATGATTTGCCTTTTCAATATAAATGAGGTATTTTCAGTTCTCATCATGGCCACCGGTGGCAGGAGTGCAGCCTTCACACAATATGAGTCAGACTGATACCACAAAATGAAACCGGGACCCAGCAGACTATCTAAAATTGTGCTATTAAATAAAAAAACCAAACCACACCAAATTACATTCATAACATCCTGTAACTATGTATGGGATAAAATGCAGTCAGCTGGTCTTTATTGCAAAACAGTCCCAGTGATCTATTGAAAAGGTTGTTTTGTAATAATAACCCTCTGATGCATTTTGCAGCTTATTACACATAGACAGACAGACAGACAGACAGAGAGACAGACAGACAGACAGACAGACAGACAGATAGACAGACATACAGACAGACAGACAGACAGACAGATAGATAGATAGATAGATAGATAGATAGATAGATAGATAGATAGATAGATAGATAGATAGATAGATAGATAGATAGATAGATAGATAGATAGATAGATAGATAGATATTATATTAGATTATATTTGAGATTAAATTATATTTACCTTACCTGGAAAGGTCAATTACGGCCATTATTCACTGACCACTCAATGTTGTCATTGACCAATAAAAATGAAGTATTTAAAGAATAAAGAAAAAACTTATTTAAATGTAAAGTGTTCTTAATTATTTCAACCTGTTGTGGATTTGATTTCGTCCCACAGTAAAGTGGTAAGAAAAACACATGCTGGAAAACATAAAGAGTATCGTTCTCAACCAAACAGAGTTCTGTAGGCCATGGGAAACGTCTGTCGGGGCAGTTAACGCGACAGGTTACTGTAAATTAATCACACTACTCTCTTGTTTTGCCTGTTGGTAATTTTTTTTATTTTTTTTTTTTGCCACTGGCTAAAAAAAGCCGTGCTTTACAACGTCGACAATCGGTGGGAGCGGCGTACGGGAATATTATCGCCCCGCCCACTTGTTTTTTCTTCGCTTATGAGCATAAAACCGAGCTGTGAGCATATTGAACACCATACTGAACACAGCATAACGCTTCCAGCGCTTCTGACAGCAACATTCCTTCACAACAACACTTCACTATGGCCGATACACTGGGCGAAAGTCTTATCAGGGTAAGTCCAATTGAGTTTAAGTGTTTTGTTTTGTTTTAATTTGTTTTTTTTTTTTTCTTTTTGGGATCGTGTTAGAATTGCCAAGTGTGTTTCATCCTCCTAATTCATATTGTTGTTCTTTTTCCCCCCCAGAATCTCATCAACCTGGGTTTAGATGAGCCGTTTCTACACCTACCCCGCTCGGTGGCACCGAAGAGCGTCAGCTCCGAGGGGCACACCGACGACATCTGGCCGGGGGACAGCTGGAGCCAAACCAGCAAGCCCCAGTTTCCTCTTAAAGCAGACCGATCCATGAGTCTGACTGACACCCTCAACAGAATGAAGCCCCACGACGTGCCCCCACCCCCCGGATTTCCTCCGCTGGCACCCCTGCCCTCGAACCGGTACAAGACCGAGATGTGCCGAAGCTTTCAGGAGCACGGCAGCTGCAAATACGGCACCAAATGTCAGTTCGCTCACGGCGAGAGCGAGCTGCGAGGGCTGTTCCGCCATCCCAAATACAAGACTCAAGCCTGTCGCACTTTCTACCAGTTTGGATACTGTCCTTACGGAAGCCGCTGCCACTTCATCCACGAGGACAACAACTCTCTGACGCTCGACCAGAACCCGCGTCAGCTGCGTCAGAGCGTCAGCTTCGCCGGTTTCACGCGCAGCATCTCTCCCCAGACTTTATACGAGCCCCTGAGCTTCACCCGTGCGCCTTCGGTGTCTCCCCCTCCCGCTGATATCTTGTCCCCGGTCTTCAGCGACTCCTGCCGCGACATGTTCCCCTTCAGCCGTCACAGTACCGGAGATATCTACAGCAACGCGCCCTTCACGCCAGAGCCTCGGTCGCGATGTGTCTGCGGACACGGAAATGACTTCCAGGGCTCCAGCAACGGGCTGTACATGAAGGAAGACATGAGCAAAGCCAACCTGCAGCGCTTTTCCTCGGAAGACTCGCTGTCAGACCGCGAGAGTTACAGCAGCACCGGCAGCTCCAGCGGCTCTGAGTCTCCCACCTTCGACGCCTCGAGCGGGAAGCGCCTGTCTGTTTTCACGCGGATGTCTGTGTCTGACTGAGGAGGACTTTACCGCCATTCCTTCCCAATCATTCAATCAGTCAAAGCATAATGTGTAACCAGTCTTAATACTGTTAATTTATTATTACATATATTGCTAAAGGAGATTATTTTGATACCAAGCTGCCCTTCAAAGCCTAAGCAGGCATGGCTTTTATAACGGTGTATTATTAGCTATTTTCTGTGACATTGTCTTCCATTCGCTTTTGCTTTTCTTGCTTTTCGACGTTGTTTGGCAGTAAGCATTGCAGACAAGTGCCTTAAAATATCATAACCTATGCTAGTGGCATAAGCAGAGCTTGTGTCAAATGTGCATATAGAATTATGTATGCATATATCATATATCCAGTGTGTGAATTAGGGGGTTGACTTTTCAAAGGAAAGTCTGGCCGTTTTTGGAAGAAGTCAGTTCCCTAAATAATTTGCAACTTGTGTATATCTACCAACAATGTGACAAACTTGAGAAAATGACCATACATTCACTCACAAATAATGCACTTTACAAATCAATACGGGGTGAATGTTTCCATGTAGCATTTTAACCAAAGCATTATGATGTTAGGTACCTGTTTTGTACAAGAAAAATAAGAAACAAACCTAAAAACCATATATTTATATTGGACAAGAGCTGTCAAGTTAATGTTTTGACAACCCTGGTTGGGTCCTTACTCAAGGAAACTTGTCTTTTATCAGGGACTGTAGCAGTACAGTATTTCTTTAGAATAGTTCGCTTTGTTTGCAATGTTTTTTTGTAATTGTATAGACCTAACTAATATATTTATTGAGTATTTATTGAAGGTATAGCAATGTATTTTTTACTTATTTATCAACGTGTCATGACCATTGAAAAAAAAACAAGAAGCATTGACACGAAATGATGGAAATAATTTCAATTGACCAAAATAAATGCATATTTTGAAAAACAATTGTATTGAACTTGTGTTCTCTACCAAATGCACCACAAGAATATAAGCTCATCACCTACAGTGTTCCTCACATAACTGCTCGCATTTCAAAATCACTTCATCACATACCTAAGAAAAAATGCAGTTTTGTAAATACTCGGACCAGTATTTTGAAATACACAGAGATATTTCACACAACAACACTGAGATCTGACCTGAATCTCCAAGACAGCTATGCACGACAAAACAAAGTCTGAAGCAACTGATAACTGTCTATAGAGATTCGAATCTGTCCTGTATTTCCAGTGGTGTTGCCAGCTTCAAGATCTGTGAATTGGCCAGTTTAATGGAGTGCAGTAAGATCTTATCGAGTATTTCACAGGCACATGACAGTGTTGTGCATTACATAAGCCTACGCATTGCCTGCTTCATATGTTGAGCGTTGCTAAAGAATTACATTTGAACTATTTGCCATTTTTCCCCTTAACTCATGTTAATCAACCCTTTTATAACTCTTAATGTTTAACTGACTGCATCCTCTCTTAACCTTTTCATAAACCAGTGCAAAGACATCCCAATATGCAAACATAAGTGTATTGTGAAATCTGATGAAATGATTTAAAATCATTTGTATAGTGCGTTTGACTGTACAAAGCAGCTTTACAAAGAATCGCACCATACAAACCCAGTGAGCAATCAACAGGCAACAACAACCATAGAGATTTTAAAGAATGCATTGACTGTTTTTCTTATTTACTCTCAGAAATAGGTACAAAAGCTGTTACTGGGACAGTACCCTTTTTAAAGTACTATTGAGATGCTGATATGTACACTTGAGGTGCTAATATGTGCCTTTAAGCTACTAATATGCACCTTTTAGGGGTAAATAAGGTAAAAAAAAAAAATTGTGTACCTTTTTTTTTTTTAAAAAAGTACAGTTACAGCTTATTATTTAATAATATTTCTATCTTTCAACTACCCCGTTAAGATGACCTTTCAACAATCTGTGCCACATGTCATTTGGTGACAATACTTTTGTGTAGATATCACATTTAAGTAAATAGTTAATCTAGTTTACGCCATAGTAAAATAAATATAAATGAATTTCAAGAAAAAGCAGAACAAGTACAAGTGGCTATTCTTGTTCTCTGTATTATTCATATTGTTACAAAACATATGTGATGAAATATAAAAAAGACCCCACCTCTGTGATCCTCCTTAAAAGTGCTTTAGTTCTGAACTAAAAACATAATGTGGTCTTATCATTCTCACACTCCACAACTTGTCCACATCCTGTTAATTTATATAAATATAACGACCACCATAACTCAAAATAAACATAACGGTGTCATGCGTGGGAAGATGCCACTTTAAGATATCACATGTCCCTATTTGGTCCAAATGAGGAAGTGTGGGCCCTGCCAAATGCCACAGGAAAATCTGATCAAATTGACTAGAAAATTGCTCTGTCATTCCACTCGACAGAAGTCTTTAAGCTACAATATGGTTAATATCTGTGGCGTAGAAGCCACTGTCGCATTTAAGAGTTAAATTAACTTTATAGTCCATTTCTCTGCGCTCGTCTTCTTTGCCAGAACATACACAGGATGTGTAACCATAACGACAGTGGCAGTCCAGTAAAAGCAAATAACCAGATGAACACACAAATGGCCCGTCTTCTCCCTCTCTCTTCTTTTCAACGTGCTTTAGGACGCTACTGGTGCGCTTCACACAGCAAACAGTGGCAGCTGTTATACAGCACAGTAAAGCCGGGCCTGAAATTTGCAATAACAGTGAGTGACTTGTGATTACCTCACTGTTTACTAATGCCTAATGCTTCTGAACTCTGACAGCTCTCCATGGGTAGAAAATATGCTTATTTGACCAGCTCATACGCTACACCCTGCTCATTTTAAATGGGAGTTTCATTAAAAAAAGTCTCATTTATTCAGCAGGTTTGCTTTGAAGTCATTTTAGTCATGTGTGACTAACTTCACAAAGGTACAAACAAAGATTAAGTGACGGTGATTCTTAAAATAATATATATTGTGTAGTAAACACTGCACTTTTTTTGTTTTAGCTCCTCTAGATGGGTTACTATTTCCAAACATATATGGAAACACACAGTTCTCCAAATAGAGTCAGCAGTTTCGATGAGGAAGTAGGTAGTTACATTGCCATTGAACAAAATAAACACTTTAAAGGGATAGTTCACTCAAAAATGAAAATTCTGTCATTATTTACTCACCCTCGACATGTATGAGTTTCTGGTGAGCACAAAAGAAGATAATCATGTAGAATGTTAGTAACCAAACATCTGACGGCACCCATTGACTTCTATGGAAAAAAGAAAAAAATATGGAAGTCAATGGCTACTGTCAACTCTTTGGTTACCAATGTTCTTCAAAACATCTTCTTTTATGTTCCATAGAAGAAAGAAACTCATACAGGTTTGAAACAACATGAGGCTGAGTAAGATTTTCAGATTTTCATTTTTGGGTGAACTGTTCCCACCACAGACACTGAGCGGCACATGTAGCCCCAAAATTCAGATTAATAGGTAACCAACGTGAGTTTTCAATGGTTAATTTGTGGATTATTATATCCCCTGAATCCTGAATATCTGGTAACATTTAGGAGCACAGATGAAAAGATGTTCATATAAAGTGAAATTCAATTCAATAAACAGCAATACATAGAAAAGCAATGAGGAAGCAAGTCTCAAAAGCAACAACAAAATAAGGAAGTAGAGAGAAACAAACAGTTTATATGGGGTTACTATGGCAGCAAACCTAAAGTCAGGCAATCAAAACTGCCGTTTTGTTCATTTCCTTCTACTTCTAGTCTCGGGACTGATGTGAAATTCATAATTTCTGAACTGATATAAGCTATGACGTACTCTTTAACTCTTGGACTATAAATGAGTAAGCCATTGTTCAAAACAAAACCCATGATTGAATTTGTTTCTGGTAAGTTAGACGTCCACCCTATTCTATCAATGTTTCACAGACCATAGCGGTTTATAAAGTACTTTAACCTTTCACCGGTTTACGAACCTGTTTTAAGACACACCGCAATGCAGTGTTAGTGACAGCCTGGATGTCTAATGTTTAACCCGCTTGTAGCAATACGTTTATGTTCACTAAGTAATGAATAGAAATGCCTAAGAAAACTGAGCACAGACTTCTGTTAATGTTCCACCGGTTCGATTTTATAAGCTTGCCTTATCAAATTACCTTGACAATGGCCTGATTCAAGCAATCGAGAATGATAGTGGCCTTAAATTAATTTTACAGTCCGGCTTCAATACAAATGAAGCTCAACTGCCAACATTTATGACATAATGCTGATTACCACAAAGAATCACTCATATTGTTTGCGACTTGTGGCTATACTGTTGAAACGATGAATATTTGAACATTTGCGGATTCACTTCCATTGCAACCCAAACGTTTGCTAAAGAAAATGAGGGACAAGTGGAACACTTTTTTTTTTTTTCTGGTAATCAAGCCTCAAGTGCTATCTAATGAACTTGTATTGAACCCGGAATAGTTCTTCAAGGAATACAGTTGTTGGCGATATTCAGTGTGCAGGAAATCCGAAGAGGGTTTCACATTATCCACGTGATTTCAGGGTTTCAAGGTGTGCTGTAAAGTCTCTTGCTGGGGCAAGGTTAAGATCGTGGAAATTGCATTTCTGCTTCAAGTAGCATAAAGGGAATTGCACAACACCTGCTCAGTGCAGACGTGCACAGCGTCATGGAAAGGCATCTGGCTTTTATTCTGCCCGTGCAAGTTGCTGTCTAAGCCTGTCAAGGATTCGCCTGCCAAGAACAATACGAGGTCGGATCCCAAGCAAGGAGTGTGGAAGGAACACATGTGGCCGAAAATATGAGAGCCGAGCGAGAGATTGCTTAAATCACAGATGCTTGCTGCCAAATGTCTTGCATCTGTGGTAAAGTATTCTCGCTGCTGACTGGAGGGAGGGTGTTTCCATTTCCAATGTTACAATCCTATGAAAATTTCCTGTAAAACATGCCTATTTTAGGAATTTTCAATTAAGCAGTTGAGTTTTATCGAGTGGGATTTTATATGGCGTTCGGAGAGTCCCGTTTGTATTTTGCTGCGGCATAAACTCAAACTCACAGTTGTGATAGTGATATGCCATGATATTTGTACGGCTTTACCACACCCTGCCATGGCCAGAGGGTAAACGTAAAAGAGTGGGATTTTTCCCTCATCTCTCCCTTCAGTGTTTGTGCTTTTGCGTCACAAGCAAGCAGGACCTCTCCTCCCTGGGGCTGCCGGGACGAGCGCTGCTGGAGTAAGGAATGTACCAAAGAGAGAGCGTGTCTATAAAAGGAAGGCACTTCCACCACTGGCTGTTGACGTCAGTCGGCAACTATTTCCCTCTTTTCCTTCACTCTGCTTTCGGGCTAAAATCAAGGCCGCATGGAACATCTTTAATCCTGCTTCCTGTTCTCTTTTTATTTTATTTATTTATTTATTATTATTATTATTTAGCAAAAATGTATTTAGACATCAGAAATAATTTATAAATGAAGGTGGTGTCTAGATTAAAACAATACACATTGTTCAGTTTATCTTCAGTGGCCTTAAAAAAGTACTTGGGCATGTAACCCTGAATAGAAAAGACCGGGGAAAAAATATATATATTATTATTATTATTATTGTTTATAATATACCAAAATAATAAGTAAACATGCAATCTCTTTATGAAACAATCACTTAATTATATGTGTAATAACGCAAATAACAATAACAACAATAATAATAATAATAATAGTAGTAACAACGATAAAAATTGTTGTTGTTGTTGTTATATTATTAGTAGGAGGAGCAACAACAATAATTTATATTTATTTGTATTATTATCTATGCATAATACACTTTAGTGTGAAAAAAACTCTTTATACAACATGTCAAGCTACCTCTGTGTCTTGTTTTATAATATATAGTTATAACATATAGCCTAACATAATTATCACAGTAATCCTAAATTCTGCCAAAAGTACCAAACTAATGTTGTGTTCTTTAATTAAGACTGTGGTAATTTGCGAGTGTGGTAATTAACTACTAATGTTATCTGAAATATATTTGCATGACATGTAAAATATGATGTGCTTTGGGGAAAAACATACCAAATTTACTCTGAAACATTACCCATGCACATTTTTAAGACAAGGTATTTCACAAAAACATTGTTAAGTTTTCAATTAGAAAACATCAGGATTGTTCAAAAAGACCACTTTCTGTTTATCAAACATAATATGTTTAACTTGATCTGTGGTTACTCTGCTCAGACATATATATCTTGAGAGGAAATTACTTCATGCACTAAAATAATCATTCGAACTAGATGGTTATCAGCGATTGGTTTTGACGTTTTGTTGTCTAATGCAATGCAATTAAACTGGCTCTTAAATATCAAAATACTGTGTACAAGAATCTTATGTTTTTCCAGATAATAAAGTTAAACACGTTGTCCATCTAGTGCAACAAATTAACACCAATATCTGGTGAAACACTGCTTGTGATATGAGTAGACCAAAAAATACAGTACAAAAACATTTGTAGCAAAGAAAAGTTTATGAAAGTGCAAAAGATAGTAAAGCATTATCTTCTTTGCATGAGTTCTCCAGACAGAGCTCTGTGTTTGACACTTGTACGTTATGTTCTTTGTGTAAAAGGACAAAACAACAGCGTAGGTCTAAATACAAAAGAACACGTATTATTCTCTGTCTCTCAAAAGTGCAGAAGTTCTGTTGCTTCCTTTTTCAGGTTCCCTTGTGAAACATGACGCAAGAGTTTTACATCTGTTGACTGCAGATCTGTCTTATTCCCATATTAGGATTTAATCAGTGTGAAGGAAATCAATATAACACAAACTATGAATGATTGAACAAAAATGTATTGGCACTAAATTATGCCATGTCTCAAACATGTTCAGGGAGGGTTTATAAATTACTGGCTACAAAACATGACTATAGATCTATGTAATGATTAATTAGTGATGAATCTACTGATAATTAGCTTAATTACTAGAAAATTGTCAAGAAGATATATATATATATATTCTGTCTTAATTATATGTTGCATTGTATGTATGTATGTACAGTATATAGTCTGATTTTAAAAATATATTTATATATATTTACAAATATATATTTTTGATCTTTTTTTTTTTTTTTTGGTTTAGTTTGATCATTTATATTTCCCCATATATTTATTTCTAAATAAATATATGGGAATATTTTTTCCCATATTTATTTCTAATAAAAAAAATAAGATCCAATTCAAAATATCAACAAAGACTCTACTACGCAATACTAAATAACACCTGTGTCTGTGTTTGTGTGTGTGTGTGTGTGTGTGTGTGTACTTGTTTAGGCTACATTGTGTCATTATTAAAAAATAGTAAATGTTTATCTGAAAGTGTAACAAAGCAGACAGGTTTAGGGTCAGGATTGGGTTAGGGGATAAAAAATATTGTTTGATCAGTATAAAAGTAATAGAACTCTATTTAACTGAAACTCAGACAGCGGACATGTGCTCCATGTAAATTGTTTTGCTGAGGCATGATTTTTTTTCACGGCATGTGAAACAGCCTTTCAGCTTGAGACATGAAACCAGCTTCAGCATATGGCCAGATGGTCAGACTTCAAACAAGTCATTACAATCTTGTTTATGTTGAGTCTAAAATAAGTTCTCTCTGGAGTATTCTGAAATACTGCACATGACATTGCAAGTGTATGCAGGCGAACAATTCCTCTTTATGGCCACTGAGGCTGGCTATTTGAACAGGTGTGTGAATTTTGAGAGGGAAGTATGAATGTGAGTGGAGTTTGAAAGGACCACTTTCTGCAGACGCTTTTTGCAGGCAATGCTAAATTCCTTCCCTCTGCTCTGAAAATGATCCGGCGTGGAAATTACCTGCTATCAAATGGAATGATAAGTTTAAGTATTCCAGAGAACAGAATGCTTCAATGGGGAAATTTGCTGCTTTTAAGTTTTGCTCATCCCTCTTCCAGGAAAAAAGACATTGACATGTTTATCTAGATCTACACTGCAAACTAAGCATGCTGAGTGTCTCCATTATTTCAGTATTTTCAGAGGCATGTTTAAACCAGTGCAAATTATTCACCAGCTGCTCTGTCAATAGCAATAGAAAACACCCAGCAACATGCAAGGGAGACCGAGGCGAGATGTCACACTTAGTACTTCTGAATATTTCTCAGGAGGGTTATTTTTTAGTTTATTTGTGTTTAGGCACATATATAAAATAAAGACAAAAACTGGAGTTCATTTAACACAGACTGAAGGTTTGTGGGATTGGTTGTCACAGTCAGGGCTGGACTGGGACAAATAAATCGGCCCTGGCATATTGGCCCAGACCGGCCCACTACATACGATCAAAATACTACCCATCTTTGCACGCTCTTGAATATGTATACCAGCTCCTATTCCGTAAAAGCACTAAAGCCATATAATAATAGGTAGGAACATCCCCCGAAATGGAGACAGGAACTAACAATTGGAATTTGCTTTGATCAAGCCCAGTTAACACCTTTAGGGACAGAAGGTAATTTGCATGAAAGGTACTGGGAACTGACCCACCCTCTACAGTGTGCAATACATCTCTAAACTCTTAGGATCTGTATTACCTTTTAGTTTACTTCTTATAAGAATGAGACCATTGTACCAGACACCCTGAGACAATTCAAATGATACCAAACATGACTGTGAATATCACTTGCATTCATGTAGAACATTATATTAAGTTCAAAGTCTCTGAGGTTCTGTAATTCTTACAGAAGTAAAAGTACAAGTAAATGCAAAATGGAAAAAAAGCAAATATATATATATATATATATATATATATATATATATATATATATATATATATATATATATAAATCTTCATACAGCTTTAGTAGCAAGATTGTGTTCAGTTTAAATAGGAAGCACTTCATCCGGTACTTAGTGTCTTTCATTCCAACATAAGAAAACATTTCTGGAATCTGCATCTAAAATAGCATTTAGATGTATTTACACAGTTTATGTATGATTTACATGGACATGGATGCATTTAAACTGCAGTTACAGATGCATAAATAGGCCTAATGTTGTGTTTTTTAACATAAAACGTTGAATACTGGTATTTGAATATAATTTAAAACATGAAAAAAAAAGTGAAATTAAAACCGCTAATAGGTGACAGCAAAAACTTTGGTGACAGAAAGTGATCGTTAATGAGTGAGTTATTGAGATTCAACCGATTCATTCAAACGACTGATTCATTCAGGAACAGAGCATTTGACTGTTAATGAGTGAATCACTGAATCATTTATTCAACCGATTCGTTCAAAAAGCGGATTCATTCAATAAGTACACATTACTCAGAGACGCAAAACAGTGCTGTGATCTTTGCTTGGAACTATTTTCGTTGGCAAAATTGAGCAAAAACAAGCAATAAGTCTAAAATGTAAGTCACTTATTGCTTTACTGAACTTATATGAAATGATTATTAAATGTGTTCATGCTGATATCTGCAGAAAAATGGTACTCTTTGTGTAATATAGATATAGAAGTTAACTATATTATATAAATATAAAAATCATACAGAATCATTTTTGCTGTCTATAATTTAGAATGCCTGGAATTTTGAGTTTTAATACATTAATAAATCAAGTGCGTGCTCTCTGTGTGTGATTTGATGATATAGCCTACTTGATAATGTCAGATCACACATCATTACAACTGTAACGGTCTGTGGTTGTGGATGAAAAGGCGCACGACGAAGACATAAACAAAAGTAGGTATCTTTTAATGAACAGCATCAACACACTACGACATAATGTTAACTTAAGATCGGACAACAATACAGGCAGAACTGAGGACTTATAAAGGGAGCGATCAAACAAGGAAACAAGATAATTAATACAACACAGGTGATGATAATGATTGATTAACTAAACTGGGACAGGAAATACCAAATAAGGGCAAAACTGAACAGAAGCAGAAACCAAACCGTGACAACAACAACACTTACCCTATTATTGCAGAAGATATATTGTATATCACACACCCCAGACTCCACTTTGAGCGGAAAATGAATCATCCGTGATTGTGCGCGCACTTGTTTGCATGTATCAGAGTAAAATTATACGTTTTAATTAGGAAATATAGTGGAGTAAAAGTAAAAGTTGGCTGAAATATAAAAACTCAAGTAGGCTACAGATACTCCCAAAAAATACTTAAGTACTGTAACGAAGTACTGGGGTCAGCCCAATGTCAATTATGAAAATAACCAATGGGCTGCTGATTAAATGTCTCATGGGCCGGTCTGTCTGGGGGGAAAAAAAATCCTAAACCGACTTTTTTTGACAAATACATTAAACAGCCGCAAAGACCACAGCGCCGTCAACTATTTAGGCAGAAAAACTATAGGCTGCTAAGAGTTTTATGTGCCGATCAGACAAATATGGTATGAGAAGATGTATAGGCCCGGCCCAAAAAGTACGTCAGCCCAGCGGGAAAATGCCCGGTCTGCCAGATGGCCAGTCCGCCCCTGGTCACAGTGGAATCTGCCATTAAACATGCTGTATGTTTTTTTTTTTTACTGTACTAAAGCTTAAAAATGCATAATATGTTTAGCAGATATTTAGGAAACATGCTCACATAACTTGTTTCTTCGATTAACAATGCTACTGCCAGTTTATTCAATAGTATTTTGACACCCTGTGTTTCCAGTTGTTGGAAAACACAATGTATTGCAGCCATGGAAGCCAGCAAACAAACTGGGTCAGAGATAGCAGAAGTTGAAAAACTTTCAACTTTTCAAGTGCCAACCCAGGCGTCAGCCAATCAGATCGCCTCATGCAAATACCCTAGCGCAGACACTTGCTATTCATGTTCATGCAACACCAGAAAAGTAATGGGATTGGCTGTTGTCACTATGAAGTCGCGTCAGCACCATGCTTTAGATGCCTTCCGTCACGTGTCGATGCTGGCGCCCCATGTGAATGTACCGTTATAGTGTAACATTCGTTGAATTCCATTGTCAGTTGCGCTTGTTTCTGTTGCCCATTTTTCAGTCTGGCAACCCGCGTGAACGTTGAATCTGAGGAATATTTTGCATCCAGACTGCAGTATGGGACACGCGACTACACCTTCAAATAAAGTATTGTCAGCTTTTCAGCAGTAAAACAAACTGATTTTTGGAACATTTTTGGAAACGTATCAGAAATCCAGAGTCGTTTACACTAAAGAAAAAAAGCTATGTATATGTAAAATAATATTAATTTTGGTTGTTAATGTGTTTATTGTGTTGCTATACAGTTGCAAAGGGTTCTGGATGGTTTTAGTGCCTACCCTGCTGAAAACAAAAAAACAATAGAAACCATTACAGAAATTCTAATGGTTTCTACTACAAATACTATAATAAACATTTCAAACTATACATTTTTAACCATTAAAACCATTAATAAATGGTTTTCTTTAGTGTGTTTTGGGACATAGGGGCCTATTCCATTAGGATTTAATAATTTTAACAAGCCACCGATAGAATGTGACCAATTAAACCCACAGGGACCATCACATTTTCCATTAAAACCAATACAATTCCCATCATAACCAGTAAACCATTACAAATTTTGTCATGGTGTCTATTGTTTTTTTGTTTTGTTTTTACAACAGGGTTGTTATATGGTAGCTACAGTGCTAAACCCCTAAACTTAAATATAGGCAATAGAAATAATGATGCTTGCCTTGGAATACGCCTTTAAAAATAATAATAATAATAAAAGGGAAAATGGAAAGGCGAGGGCAAAAGGGGGGCTTTTTGAAGAACTGACTCTAAATTAAGAACATGTTAAGTTAGGCCGCTGGAAATATAGCTAGGGGTAAAAGGCCATTTCTCAAACCCTTCTAAAACATTCATCCAGTCAAGCCTTCACCGCTGTTGAAACAAAAGCGCGTCTGATTTAAACCACCTGACATGCTTCCATTATGGTGCTCAGCGGTGGAGCGAATGTAACCACTTCTGTAACAGCTGCACCACTGCTTACTTTTTTCCATTCCAGAAGTGCGAAACTATTCCATTCTAGCTGTTACTACAGTATGAGAGAGGAAACGTCTGAGGAAACAAACTTTAGGAAACTTTCAGCCATGTTTTGTCGTAGTGAGTCTACGGACCGTCCGTCACTCGCTCACACAGGAAGTTTGCCTATCGAGGGGAGTGTATACAGTACTATCTTGAGATAATACATCTAGGCAATTTTCAAATCCTTTGCTGAATCAGCAAAGGATATTGGCAAACTCATATCGTCAAAACCAGCCTAGACAAGACTAGCATTATCAGTCAAATTAGGCTACACCTTCAGACCCAAAGGTTCTCATGAGAAAAGAGTCATAGTAAGATTAGCTCTGTGGTATCGATGCCCTGAATTAGCATCCAGGAGTGATTTCCCTCGCCACAGTGTGTATTGGATTGATGTCAGTATTTGCGTGTTCATTCACATCAGGTGTGAGGTCACACTACGCTTCCTTTACGCTGTTTTCTCTGGCTTTGTTTACGCAGACAGCCCCCTAGTCAAAACACAGCGTTCATTGCTAGGCAGCATACTAGCGCTTGCAACACTCTATATTTTTCTCTTGTTACTGTGTTCATTTCACGTTAATAAGGAAAAGGCTGAGTAAGCAGATATCTAGAAATGTGCATTTTATTTTAATTAATTTGTTAACATGATCTAATTCTAAAGCTAAATATACCAACATAAACCATAGATACAAACATATGTGTAGTTGTTTGCTGTTATTGTCATGTGCAACATCTGATTAATTGATTTTTTTGTATAGAATATATAAATGAGCTAATTCATTATAGTAATGTAATATTTATTGGGAATTTATGCATAAAATATATTGGGAATATTTAAGTGAGGCACATAGCTTTATCTGGTCTGACTATATTAGTTGATGCTGTTTTATTCATTTTATTTTGTTAAGATGGTATAAATTCAATTAAAAACTAATACTAAATATATTAATATTAATTAGAATATAGCAAGTAATTATAATAATATATATATATATCATTTTACAAAGTAATTTTAACGTGAATAAATAAATAAATAGTATTTATGCACTATGAATTGGGAATAATTATTATTTATTATTGGAGAAATTACATATTTCCCATTTGACTGCATTTGTCATGTGAAAATTTAAAGTAAAAAAACAAAACAAAAACTATTGTACTAATGTTGTATCTGTAAAATAAATAATACATGTATTGTATTGTACTAATGTATTATAAATAAATAATTTAATTAAATTTTAAAAATTAAATTAAATTAAATTAATGTAATATCTATTGGGAATTTATGTTTATAAATATATAAATACATGAAAAAATATATATAAAATAGTATAGGCTCATATAAAGCTGTGTGCCTCACTTAAATATTCCCAATATATTGTTTACATAAATTCCCAATAGATATTGCATTAGTATAATTAATTAGTTCATTGATTTATAAATACTTATTTATTTTATAAACAAATCTATTTTTATTTAATCAGATGTTGCACATGACAATAAAAGTCAGAAAACTACACACACACACACATGCATGTTTGTATCTATATATTCTGTTTATATTAGTATTTAGCTTTAGTATTAATAAGTTAATCATGTTAACAAATGAAGTAAAATAAAATACACATTTCCCTAATTTCCCTAATAACAATGAGAGAAAAATATAGATTTTGAAAGAGGACCATTCGTTTTCTGTTCAAGGGTTTGACATGTAAACATCAAGCATGCATTCAGGAAAACATGTTTTCACAGAGTGGATCGGGAACAAAATTTCGCAATTTTCGAGTCTGTTTTCAAAGCCTTGGGCACCGGGACAAATCCATACATGCTGTGAAATGTGATTGTAAGCCTGGGTTGCTTTAAAAACACGTAGGGGTTTGGAGACCTGTCCTTTGACGGCCGCTTTGTCGTTCTCTCGCTCTCCTAAAGTGCTTTCGTCAGCAGGGGGAGAGGACCGTTGCTTCTGAAACACATGTGGGATGTGGAGCTGTGGCAGGATCACAAAGAGTGCCATTCAGCCCAGAGAGGCTCTGAAAACAGCAGCAGTCTCCCTTTGCCTCCATCTGTGGCCTTATTTCCTCTAACTCCAGCGCCTCTCCCTTCACTGCACCTCACACAAAACACAGAAAACCTCAAAGATTACAGAAGCAGACTTCGTTTCCCAAGAGTGAAAGGCATCGAGATCCAGATGCTTTGTTGAGTTGTTCTGGTCCAAAGAACTTTTCACGAATGCCCAACTTGCTGGTGTCTTATGACTTTAAACCATTAGAGGAACCAATCCTGGGTTTTTGAAGTGAGAACTTTTTAAGTTGACTTGATTATACACTATTATATAATACAAAATGAACTCGTTGTGAAAAGGTGAGTGCGGTTGGTGCTACGTCAGAAGTCTTGATTTCTCAACACCATCCAGCAATTAAAATCATGTAACAATGTCAACAATTAAGTGTAATTATAATTGAAACTAATTAAGTACAGCTGATTCATTTGTATTATTATTATTATCGTCGCAGTCATTTTGTGGTTGTTCTTTTTTATTTGAATTTACTGAAATTATAATATTTAGTTTTTCCTCCATGTCAACAATTAATTGTAGTAATTTTAACAGTTTATATATTATTACAGGAAATTAAATAAAATGTATTTATTTATTTAATTATTTTTAATTAGTTTAGTTACTTACTTTATCTATCTATCTATCTATCTATCTATCTATCTATCTATCTATCTATCTATCTATCTATCTATCTATCTATCTATCTATCTATCTATCTATCTAATTAAATATATTTATTGTTTTAATATTGTTTTAAATTACATGGTGTATTTACCTTGAATGTTTATTGTTAAAATCACACCAATCAGTCTGAAAGTTTGCTAACAGGGTTGAACCAGAAAACAAAACAGTGCATACAATATTTAGTTTGTCCTCCAACAATGTCAACAATTAATTTCAGTAATTTTAACTGTTTGTTTGTTTAATTTGTGTATGTAACTTAAATATCGTGATTATAAAATCACTAATACGTCAGAAATTTTGCTGACATAATTAAAAAGAAAATACAATATTTATTTTGGCCTTCTGAGATTGCAGACCAGCATTTTCTAAATGCTAAGTACTTTAATTTAATTGAATTATTATTTTTTATTATTTATATATATTGCACCCCATTCATATTGTTCTTTTTTTGTCAGAGTAAGACAGATGTGATTAATCTGTGGATTAAAAGAATCTTTGTGCTTTCTGTTCATTCTCAGTAGGGAACTGACCTCCAAACAACCTTGGAATAACCATTAGAAAACGTCTAGTTCATTCAGAGTTACTCAATCGGGCTTCTCCTGAGAGGGAGCAGTATTTATTATATTTTTTCAAATTCACAACTGTTTTGTAAGTACTTGAACATGTTCTTAAATCTGTCTTTTAACGTAGCACGATGAAAAGCACGATGGCTCTCAAACAAACGTCCACAGCTGAAATAATTGGTGAATTTCCAAAAACATCAGAAAGTGAAAAATATATGTCCACCCTTGTTATCTAAAACAACATCCTAATAATAATAATAAAAAAGATTGGATATCCAAACGTTTCTGGGAAAGAATAGTTTAGTTACATGAATGATCAATTCAGAAACCATGTCATTTCCACATTGTCTTTTTTGGTCCTTTAATGTTGTTCTTCTGATTTTCTACAATAACACATAATCTTCAAGCCTTTCAAACAAAGACCTGACAGCTTACAAAAGCCTTGTGAGTTCTGAAATGATAGTTTGTGTGTCTCAGGCCACGAGCACTTCCTCTTTTATGAGGTACTGCTACTGCTTTAGGAGGAAATGAAGCAAGCATGAAAGGGAAGTGAAACTGTCCAATTGTGACATTAATGAAAACATGTGCTGTTTTTTTCTTTTGCTGTCGTAAGGTCCTGCACGCTGTCTAAAATTGTATACTGTTGCAGTTGAGACATTCCAGGGGGAAATTATATAAAACATAGAAAATGTATACGTCTCAAGACATCTCACCACCCATCTAAAAGGCCTCATGGGATATCTGATGATGGGGATTCCCCATAAATAATATTCCAACACTGCAACACCGACTGTGGTACAAATTAAACATGAATGATTATAGTGCAACTAGCATTTAAATCTACAGTATTTATTAGGCCTACTTATATTTTAATATGAATAAACACCTGAAACTGTTAGCAATTTCAGCTTCCTGCTCGCTGATGGCCACGAGGAAGCAGGCTGTATGCTGTTTTAGCTATAGAAGATTAAATATAATAGACTTCAGTAGATGACAGGACAGTCTGTTACAAGCCATTTATTGCGATGTGACAACTATAAGCACTTTAATAATGGAGAATTAGCTAAGTTTGTCTGTCATGTGTATTTGTAAGTCTCTTCTGACCTCTGGTGGTTGTTTGGTTATATACACCTGCAAAGAGGACTTATTTAAAGCATTGCTCAAAGTTTTCAAAGGTACATGTATTATTTCTTTCTTCAGTGGAGCACAAAAGATTATGCATATAATAATAACAGTCTCAGTCAACTTTCAATGGGAAACAGATGCATGCTGAGTGAACATACCTAACTGTCTAATCTATATATAAAGTACATATAATCTTTTTTTTTAAGAACATAATAGTTTTATTCAGCAAGGACACATCAAATTGATCAAAAGTAACACCAAAGACACGTATAATGTTACAAAAGCTTTATATTTCAAATAAATGCTGTTCATTAGACTTTCTAATCATCAAAGAATCCCGAAGAAGAAGAAAAGTATCATGATTTCCACAAAATATTAAGCAGCACAACTGTTTTCAGCATTGTAATAATAAGAAATGTTCATTGTTCCTTGAGTAATGATGCTGCAAATTCAGCTTTGAATCACAGGAATAAACTAAACATATTAAAAGAGAAAACAGACATTTTAAATTGAAATAAATAAATACAAATTTTGAATGCGTTTGTGTCTGTGTGTGTGTGCGTACACACACACACACACATATATATATATACACATATACAACAATTAATAGACTATAACAAGAAAAAAATACATATATAACATCAAAACTTTGCACTTTTTTTTTATTTTTTATAAGAGGGCAAGTTGTCAAGTACCTGTTTGAGTCCAAACACTACTACTAGACCATTTATGCAAAAAGCCCTTATAATCACAACTATACAGCATTGCAAACATGAAACTATCAGTCAATTGATTATTTTGCATGAGAATGCTTGATCCTAACAACTTGCAAATATTTCTTTCTCGGTCTCATTGTCTTACAGTAGCCAGGTTGAGCTCCCCACCCCCAGCTCTTTCCGCTCACGGATTCCATTCTACACAAGAGCCTGGAGAGCATATGTTTGACCCACAGTCCCAGTGAATGTGGCCATCTGCTCGGGATTCCATATGATCCGGACCCTGTGTGAGAATGTGCCCGGCTTTGTAAAAACTCACTAGGCTATGTGGGAGAATCTTCCCCGCACACAATAGAGAACAGTAAGACAGTTTTAACCCTTTCCCTGGTTCGCCTCTCTCAAAGGACACCTCCCCGAACCATTGTCCTCCCTGACAAGTGAATAGTGAACAGAATCAGTTTCTTGTTACTTAACTGTCAAACGCTTTCGTGAGATTCAGTTTCAACTCTACATAACATCAACAGGACCCTCATTTGCTTAAAAGGACACAGTGGAAGAAATGAAGAGGAAGTAAATATGCAAGTTGAGGGTAGAACCACGTCATTCTAAATATAAGACATTAATACTGTTTTATAGCAAATAACTCAATATTTGTCACCACCAACCTGTTACCACATTGAGGAATATGCAAATGGGGGGTTAACCAGATAAAACAAAGGACTTCTCATTTCCATAGTAGATGGGATCTGCTCACCTCCCCCAACCACAAGCCACAAGAAACGAAGGACGAACAAACCTACAGCACTGATAAGATATAATCAAAGCACAATTTAGCAAATCAAGTCATTAATGCATGACTATGAATGAATGACTTAAGAAAATCATAACATGCTAAATGTTTAGTTTGTGCAACAAAATTACGCCAATGATTTTTTTGGTTTAATAGAACTTAGCAGAGCTTATTTTTTTCAAAGTCATTTGTGTAGGCAGTCACAATTTTGGAAATAAGTTCCTTTGGAATATTGGGGGGGAAAAAAATCAGGGTGAGCAAGTAATTTCCCTGTGGTTTCAAACCTGTATGACTTTCATCACAAAACAGGAGACGTCTACACAATGAACATCAATTTGGCCCATGCTTGACTTCCACTGAACAGACAAAAACTTCAAAACACTTGTGTGCGCCACAAAAATCATACAGGTTTGGAATGATGTGAAAACTGTCTGTTTACCAACCCCTAATTTTTTTGGTTGAACTATCCATTGAAGAAAAACACCAAGAGTCCATGTTCAACAACAGGTTTATTTTCAGTACAAAATGAGAGGGGCAGCAGGTAGAAGAAATCAATATATTAAACTTAATACAAACGTTATCAAAAAACATGTTTTCTATAAATACAATAAAATAAATAAAAAAAGGAAATTAAGTTACTTGAAACGCTCCATCGTGTAACAAAGCCAACAGGGGCATTGCAGACAATCAGATGCAAAAAGGGACCCATCAGAACCAGCTATAAAAATAACTAAACCAAACACAAGGCCACTAAAGGCTCATACAGTAATAAATCGATTTGCCTAAACTCATAATAACAACAGCTACACAACCGAAAACTATGACACAGGCAACTCATTCCAAGTAAAGCTCCAACTGTGCACTTCCAGAGGCCTGCGTACGGATCCTCGGAAACTTAAGGCAAGTAGGTCTGGGAACGAACCAAACGCCGATCTCAAAAAAAAAAAATAATAATAATAATAATAATAATGAGCTGGAAGAATGATATTGCAGACTAACACAACCAAATAAATTCAATTCTAACATCAGAAACAGTCAGTTTACAATGGCAGTATACAAACTGTGGAGAAAAAAAAAAAATTAAATAGAATTGGTCTCTAGTTAGAACGAGTACAATGAATCTCTCAAATATTGAAAAAGACCTTGTCATAACCTCTCTTTGGCCATTTCGGTACAATAATTTTGTAAATAGCTGATTGCTAAATGCATCTTAAAAGTTAACAGCTTCATATGTTACCAAACCACATCTCGATGCAAGAACTTTCCAAGTTAATTCTTTTCCCCACTTGTCTTTTCATTCATCAAAAATAAAACACGGAGAATCGCTCCACTTAAAAGCACATGAAACCCCATTTAAAGAATCATTTCTACATTCAGTACCTTCAAACAGTATGTTTCACTCTGAGCTTAACTAAAATGTCAAGTATCGGCCATATAATACAGTAGGTATACCACAGTATACAGTTCAGTCCCGGTGAGGAGCAAAAGTCTACAGGAAGAAGCTTGTGCCGGAGTTGCTGCCTTCATTGTAGACGCTGTCATCGGGTACCGAAAGCTGGCTGAAGATGGGAAGCCTTCGCCCGTTGGCGTCGGGTCCGAAGGACGAGTCGGAGCCACTCATGCTGCTGGATGAACTGCAGCTGCCACCCTCATGGTCTGAGAGAGAGGTGTGGGATAGGCTTCGGAGGCCTAGGGAAGCCCCGCCGGTGGGACTCTGTCGCAAGCAGGCCTCAGGCTGGGAAGGGGCGGGCTGGGTGGGTGACAAAGTGGGCGTCAGTCCAGAGTGAGAGTAGCCCGAGTCAGGAGAGGGCAGAAATTGAGGCTGCAACTCTCGGGCCTGGTCCAGAAGGGTGTTGGGGTCTATATCAGGGAAGGCCAGAGACAGAAGGTCGGACATGGCGGTCGATGTCGGAGTCGAAACAGAAGGTGCGCACAGGAACGCGGAAGACGCTATGGGGGGTTCTAGTGGTTGGGGAGCTGTGGGAAACCCGGCAAAGCTGAAGCTCTGCTTGAGGAGGGGAGGCCGTTGGACAGCAGGGTTGGAAGTCTGGGCTCGGGATTGCATGTAATCATCTTCGGCGTTGTGCACGAAATGGCAGCGGATGCCATAGGGGCAGAAGCCAATGGAGTGGAAAGTGCGGCAGGGCTCAGTCTTGTATTTTGGGTGACGGTTGAGGTCTCGCAACTCTTCGGGGCCGTGTGCGAACTGACACTTGCCGCCGTATTTGCACATGCCTCTTTCGGCGAACGTACGGCACAGCTCGGTCTTGTAGCGTGACGAGGTCACAGAAATTGAAGACGTGGAGCCGGAGAGGGAAACGGCGCCTGACATGACTGAAGATTGCTTTAAATGGCCAGGTTCAGCAGAAGACCAACCCAGACTTCCAGTGTTGCCCTCCACCATGCTAACGGAGCGCTCGGACCAAAAGGACATCTTGGTCCACTTTGACGGAGATGATACTTTCTGGGGTCCCCAGTAGCTTGAGTTCATGGTCCCGCTCTCAATGCTGTCAATAGAAAGTCCTGAACTGGTGGAGGAAAGTGTGCAGGGACTGTCAGGCTTCCTATATCCAACAGCAGCTGCGTGTGAGGGTTTCATTGGCTCTCGGAGATCAAGATCTAAAAGGTGCTGTAAAGGAAAAGAACAAAAGGGGTTAGAAATCTTAAAGTAGATGATGGGGTCTGGCAGTTTGATTTAAAAGCAGCAAGTATGCTTTTACTAAAAAGTCAGTAAATGGAAGCAAGGGAGCCTGACTAACTTTTGCAAGTCTGCTCTTTCAAAAGATTCCGAACACCACAATAAAAAATGATAAATGCGTACAATTTGCCTATTAAGTTTTAACAAGTTGTTATATATACACACACTTTCATGCTCACCAGTTCAGTATTTGCAACCATGATTCAGTTGTTTCGACAGGCTCCAGTGAGTCGACTCACTAGAACGATTCGTATACGAGTCGACCGCATCAATTCGCATAAAAATACTTTAATGCAGCAATAAAAAGATCGCGATTTCAAATCTGAAACTTTAGTTTGCGTACACATTTAAGATTTAAATAACTTCGAATCAAAAGAGGAGGAAAAGACACTTTGCAGCGGCATTTTTTTTTTTCACAACTCCGGGCAACCAACTTGTTTACGTTTAAAAATCAAGCATTGTTAAAATATTTGCGCTCTAAATCTCAACAATGCCACAAACAATGGTGCATTCATGCCGTTCTGTTGAAACGCCATACATGCAAAATAAGCACAACATAACGATAAAAAGGCGCACACTCGTGGCCCATGTTCCCCCCCTAGCTGGGAAGTTTCTAGCAAGCTAACGTTAGATTTCATTTAATTGATTCGATCAGTTATCGTCAACCGTACAAGAAAACTTTTGCATTAGGTTTTGCACGTTTCCTGCAAAATGCATTCAAATGCATTGTGAAATTCGTACTAAAAGTATGTCTCGTGCATATTTTGCTAC
The DNA here is from genome assembly GCF_936440315.1 of Barbus barbus. NCBI lineage: Eukaryota > Metazoa > Chordata > Actinopteri > Cypriniformes > Cyprinidae > Barbus > Barbus barbus. The sequence goes on along the minus strand of NC_136759.1, from coordinate 19,783,607 downwards.
GCGATCGGTCTCAAAACAATCACACGGTCGTTTTTAATTTATACAACTGTAACTATACCTTGCACAGGACATCATCCAGATCAATAAACTGATTGAGCGCGTAGGATGGCATAGTCCTACGTGATGAAGACTTTATTAGACGATTCCTCTGTGAACCCACGCAACTCCCTCGTAGTTTTTCCTGAACTCCACGCTTTTCAGCACGTGTTTTTAAAGCTGCTGCGCGGCGACCACACCTCCGCCTTCTCCTTGCTCCGCCCGCTCCACTCTGAACTGTACAAAGCGCGGAAACGAGTTGATTTTGTTTATAAGGCTACCCTTTATATAGCATACAAATATTATAGGCCTATATACATTTATCTTACATCAGAATTGCATTGGAGAGATATAATAGGCTAATCATTATAAAAGAGTTAGTAGCCAGGACGGCCATATCACATTAGGCCTTCAAGTGCTTCAAGTCAGAACTCCCAAAAAATGTTTGTGTTCTGTATTAGTGTTGTCAAATTTAATAGCTGATGGTAAACAAGTAAACCTGCTTTTGGGGCAATATTGTGAATATCATTACAATTTAAAAGCTATCTCTTTTCTATTTTATGATATTTTAATATGCAATTTATTCCTGTGATGCTAAAACTGAGTTTTCAGTGTCATTCATTACTTCAGTCTTCAGTGTCACGTGATCCTTCAGAAATCATTTAATACGCTGATTTGCTGCTCAGGAAACTTTTTCCTATTATTATCAATGTTGAAAACAGTTTTAGAAAGAAAAAAAGAAATGAATCATTTTATTCTACAAGAAGCACATTGATCAAAAGCGACAGTAAAGACATTTATAATGTCACAAACGATTTTAGTTTCAAATAAATGCTGTTATCTTGAACTTTCTATTCATCAAAGAATCCCGATTCAAATATTTCACCAAAACAGCAAAAACCGATCAACACTGATAATAATAAGAACCACTTTTGTCATTATTATTGAGCATCAACATATTAGAGTAACGATGCTGAAAATTTAGCTTTGTTATCACAAATAAATTAACTTTAACAATTATATTAAAACAGAAAACGGTATTTTAAGTTGTAAAAATATTTCACAATATACAGTTTTACTGTATTTCAAATCAATGCAGACTTGGAGAGCATAAGACACTTAAATTGTAATTATTCCAGACTTTTTTTTACCAGTAGCCTATATTCACTTTTCTTCACTATGCATTGAGTCTCACTCAGTGACTATTTTAGCTATACCCAATTAGTTTAAGAAAACATTGTTTGAGGCTATTGTGAATGATGCGACTGTGTTAAAACATCTCAAGGTTCAATCACACCACCCTGTTAGACCTGGAGACGACAACCCTCTGAGTTGCTTTGATACAACCTAGCAAAGGTGTTGAAAGTGTCACCCGCTGGTGAAGAGGTTGACATTAAAGTAATTTTATATTCCTTTTCCTGGTGACCACAGACATACTGATCAGCAGATCCCACTGTGAGAAGAGACGGATATGAAGACCTGCTGGTGCAGACGGCAACTATGCTAGATTCTTTGTAGTTTTTTGGTTAGCAAGTAAACCTTGAATCCAAACAGCGACTTCATTGGACCTACAATTTATAGTGGTATTTTTGGGACAATGCATATGGGTCTGTATTCATCAATAGACCTTGAGTCAGGGTAGTGCCATATTTAATTGTTGAAAGGGATTGAAGTACAGTGTGTTCAATGGATCATGCTGTTGTTTAACATACCAATTGTTCAGCTGATGAAAGTCTTTCCAAAAAATGTTCAATAGACAAGAACTCCATAAAAGTTTTGAAAGCTGTGATTTGGCAGAGATTACATGATCTAGGACCATACAGTGCATGCCATTGTAAAGACTGTAAGTCTATCCCTCATTGTTTTCATCCATGTAAAATTCAATATGATGTCTATACTTACCGACATCTGGTTACCGCTCATGATGATTATCAGTCCAACACTCTCCAAATAAAAGTTCATCAAAGAACCTTTCAGTAAATAGTTCAGTAAAGATTTTTTTTTTTTTTCTACTGTGAAGAACATTTAAAAAATCAAAAAAAATAAAAAATCAATCATGAAGAACCTTTAACATACATAAAAACCTTTCCATTGGACAAAAGTGGTCTTTAGTGGAAATAGGTTCTTTAGATTAATAAAATGTTCTTCACACTAAGAACATTTTTTTTATTTTAAGAACTAATCACTGGAAGGTTTTTTAAGGAACCAAAAATGGTTCTTCAATGTGAAACCCCCAGTTTTTGAACATTTATTTCCAAGAGTGCATGAATGTTAAAGGTTCTTCATGGAACCATCTAATGTCAATAAAGGTTCCAAAAGACATTTTCTACAGCCATGCCATAGAAGAACCATTTTTGGTTCCCCAAAGAACCTTTCAGTGAAAAGAACCATGTTTTTCTGACTGTGAAGAGCAAGAACCTTTTTCCACTATAAAGAATAGAATGATTCTATGGATGTTAAAGGTTCTTCATGGAACCATCTATGTTCCTAAAGAACCTTTATTTTTAAGAATGATAAAAAAGGGCACAGAAAGCCATTAAACCATTTCGCTTTAAAAACTAACTTTAATTTAATAGTGTCCGCTCTCTATATTTTAAGGTGGCTTGTTAGTGACTGTAACGTTACTCTCTCACCATGTTGAGCTGCACTAATAAGATTTCCCCCTTTGTTAATGAAAAGCAGACCAAAATGCGAAGGGGAAGGGAGGAGAACAAACCAATATGTCATCTTATGAAGGACTTGTTGAGACACAAGGGCTCTTGTGAACTAGCTGACTTAAGTCTAATTTCCATCTATGCGGCTGTAACTTTACCTCACCACCGAACAAAACGGCTACTCTGTCTAATACCTATTGTTAAAGTTTCTGCAAGACTAGCTTATAATTAGAAACGTACTTAAATGAGGAGGTCAAGGAACTGGAGACCTCAATACCGTTCTAATAAGGTAAAACAACAAGTGCTTTAGAGAGAGAGAGTGATGTAATGGTTCAGTAGGAGTTATGGGGGAATAAATAGAGAATACTTCAATAGAGTCAAACTTCAGAAGTCCTCGCTACTCATTAGAGGCCCAAATGATTGAAATCGAAATACCTGGCGGTCTAGAACACTAAACCTGTTGTCTTTGGGTCATTAGTGTGTGATAAACAGACATCTGGTCAGTTTGTTTTGGGTACTTGGAAGAAGCATTAAGGGGCTTCAGTGTTTGCTGTGATGTTGTTGTCAGGCAGGGTGTGTGGTTAGGGAAGAGGGGGCTTTTGGGTGGATGGATGGATGTGTGGGTGGGGGGTGTTTCCCTCCTGCTCCACTGATTGAGCAAAAGACTTTAGAACATAATGAGTAAAAAGTTCTTGGGCTAAAAAGCCTCCCCCAACCCCCAGGGGAACGGAGGAGTGGTAAAAGAAGGAGGTGGGGGCAGGGAGGGGTGATTGTTTAGGGAAAGGGGAAAAATGGCTGAAGACCCTCTGCAGTTTAATCCTTAATCACAACAGTGTCAGGGGGCAAAAAGGAACATCACCCGAAAAGACACCCCCAGCTTTTTCTGCGCTCGTCCTAGATGACCAGAAAGGAAATTATTCAACAAAGCGCTTTCAATTCATCAAAGAATCCCGAAATAGAAAATGTATCATGGCTTCCACAAAAATGTTAAGCACCACAATTGTTTTCAACATTGATAATAATAAGAAATGTTTCTTGAGCAACAGATCAGCATATTAGAATGATTTCTTAAAGTTTGTGTGACACTGAAGACTGGAGTAATGATGCTGAAAAGTCAGCTTTGCCATCACAATAATAAAATACATTTTAAAACATATTAAAATACAAAACCGTTATTTGAAATTGCATTAATATATCACAGTATTACTGTTTTTACTGTGTTTTTGAACTCAACCCTAAACTTATGAATGGTAGTGTATGGACCAATGTGGCACAATTGTCTTGTCCTATTAATTTTAAATGTTTCAATTGAAACCTTTCTTGAAAAAGTATTTCAAAACATTTGAAACCACAATAAATTAAAAGTACATTTCTAAGGACTTAAAATGTGTGTTTTAACCATTTTTTTTTGTTTATCATGGAAACTCTTGTTTGTTATTGACTCCCTCACATCTTTCTGAACAAATAAAGAGCAAATCAACAGAACAAAAATGACATTTAATTTAAAAAATCTCCCAAACTAAGTCCAGAAACTCAACAAGTGTGCTTTCATATGACCTTAATCCATTACGGTGCACCACATGCCATTGCAAATGACCTGTAAACGTCCCAAGAATGATGTCAATCAACTTGTAATGGGCTCTGCAGCTGCAGAGGCCCAACCTTGCAAATGGGAAGCCATTACATGACATAAAACCTCGGCTTGTGGTTTCCAGCGGTCTCGAAACAAACCAAAGCCACAACGAGATAGCTTTGCCTTGACAGGGATCTCCATCCTTTAGCGGAGCATGAAAAGAATATTTCACACCCGCCTCTCAGGGCTGTTCTCATGCAAATACGGTAAGAACGCATGAGAAACGCACACGGGCGTGAGGGACAAAAGAGTGTCCAATGGTCTTATAAACTCATGTGTAGCTAAAAATGAAAGGCTGAACATATGATTCGTGTCTTTTATGACTTTTAATGATTTGTATTGTTATACGTTTAATCTCCACTGCAGACATTCGGATGTCCTAAAGTTGCATTCCCATATGAAATAATTAGTTTTAGATGAATTTTAGGGACCGTGCGTTATAGTAGGAGATTAAAAAATCTGTCATTTCAGTCTAAAATGTCTCATTATCCTCCACTGCACATTAGCATGTTGACTGAGGAGGGCTTGAGTTTGTTTGTCCTGCGCAATATTAATCTGTTTTAATTTCATTTGCAGGTGCTGAAGCACACACCCCTCTGCATCGCCCCTCAGCGTGGGATCACCGTGGGGGTTTTGGAGTGAAAGCAGACAGACGACCTTCTGAGATGTCCCTGTCAGAGGATGAAACTACACACTCCAGTGCACTAAATAATCAATACAAATGTGCAACAATTTACTTTCAGCAGTAACTTAAAGGCACAACTTTGTACCTTAGTTAACCCTAAAATGTATTCATAGTATTGCCTTAAGAGTACGTAGTATTACTCTAAAGTACTAATATGCACCTTTTAGGAGACACAGAGGTGTCTCTTTAAAGGTACTGCCCCAGTGACAAGCAATTATACCCATAAAAGTGCTATTTTTCACAGTTTTTATTTATTTAATTTTTTATAAATGTAACTTAAGAGCCAAAGTATGGGCTTTCTTGAAAAATACATTACACTTTTAGCAATAGTTAAGTTGAAAATGAAAATTCTGCCAATAACTAAAGTGGTATTTTACTATCATCATTGTTTTAATATTTAAGTTGCTGTTCATAATTTGAATTGTATTTCTTTTTCTTTCTTTTAATTTTAATTTTGGTTAATGTTTTAAGTGATTTTTTTATTATTATTATTATTATTATTATTATTATTTTTTTTTTTTCTATAAAGCTTTATTTTTATTTCAGTTTTAGATTTAGTCATTTTAGTGCTATCACTGCTTTCTTTGGAAAAGAGCAACTTGGACATTCTTCAAAATATCTCATTTTGAGGTCCACAGAAGAAAACAATCATACAGGTTTCTAACAACAAGGGGTGAGTAAATGTCAACATATTTTTGGTTTTTAGGTAAATTATTCCTGTAATTTGCACTGGACAAGATTTTTGCATATGCTACTTTGTTGGTAAGATTTTAATAAAATAGTTATATAAGTATGTTGATGTTTTATTGTCACTTCAACATGTCATATACATAGTGTTAATCTAGTCACAATTTTACATTTTAATGTTTTGAATTAGTTTTTACTTTTATATTTTCTGTTTTAATTTGATAAATTCTAGCCATTTTCTTGTGTATTTATTTATTTTACATGTACATAGTTTTCATTCATTTTTATTTAAGTTTTAGTTATTTTAATACATCATTAAAATAATTGAAAATGAGGAATACAAATTAAATAAGTAAAAATTGTTGATGTATTTTATATTATTTAAGTTCTAATGTTATATTTTAACCCTGCTGTTCATAGGTTTGTTTTTTTTTAGCATTTTTTAGGATTTTACTCATAGTTAGTCCGATCTTTTTCTTTTTCTTTTTCCTTTCGTTTTTATTGTGTTAAAATGCTTTCTTCTATTCCAGCTTAATATTAAAGTCACTTGTACTTTAATTGATCACATTTCGGATCAATTAAAGTACAAGTGCGCCAGTGAGGCGAAGTTTGGGGTGCAGTTATCTGTTATCTGTTGTTCCAACCAATAGAGGAGAGGGGGAGTGTTTAGGAAACCTGTTTAAAAACCATGATTTAATTTGCAGTTCTGTTTGGTGCCACTAGAAGCACAAAAATAGACACACTCTCATTTTAGGGTTCAGTCATGTTTATCCATTTAGTGTGGATCCTTTCCATCATCCTGACACTAAACCAGAAACAGGTGATGCAGACAAACCAAAACAATCTGCACTTAAGACAATCTACACGGTAAACAAAACACTGCTCTCTGCCCTTGTAATGTGTGTGTGTGTGTGTGTGTTGGACTCTTTTTGCATTTACTTTTATATCAGAAACCTCAATGCATATGTGTGAGCGTAAAAACTATATGCACACTTTATATATGCTTAAGTATTTGTATTGTGTATGTTTTAACTGAATATGTTTGTAAAAGAGTGTATGATCGTCACAGTGAGATCATCTGTGCAGCAGATAGGGGCTAGTTTACTGAAAAACAGTCCTGGAGGGAAAAAGTGTCCAGTTACGCCAAAGAAAACAAGTGAACCTAAGAGAAAGGCAAGCCTTTACCAAACATCGTGATAGCAGGGATGTTGCTAAATAATAGCAGACACTCTTAACTGTCGGGCCTTTATGGATGAGTTGCAGCATTTTAACTATATTTGTCTGTTCAGAGTTGCATACACAACATAGCCATTGAATTATCACTGTTGTCAAAGCAAAACTGTTCTTCAGGAAGAGAAAACTATTGTTTAGGTGTTTACTGAAGGAAGGGAAATATCACTTTATGTCACTGTATGTTATTCGGGTAAACATGAAAGCTAATTGCCTAATTATATATGAATTATATAGGAAAATAAGAAGAAAAATGCTCAAATATTTAATACTAATGAAATTTCCATTGAGTACACACACACACACACACACATATGAGCATGCTTCTGCGTTTTTGCTAAAATGCGAAAGCACACTTTTACATACAATTCACTGCAGTTTCCCACAAATTAAAAACTAAATTTTGCACAAGTCCACTTTGAAAGTGTCACAGAACATTCAAGTGTATGATTGTGCAGAAATGTCACAACAAGCATGATTTTCATTTTCCCATGATTATTTTTTTTTTCAAATAAATCTGAAATTAAAATTTAATTATATATGATTATTATTATTAAAAATTACCAATAGTTAATAATAAAAATGTAATAAAATAAAATAAATTAATATAATATTTTGCCTAAACTTTGTTCCTAAAATAAAGTAACCGCATGCATGTAGATATGAAGCTCAGTGTATCTACACATATGGTCACATATCAAAATATGAGCATATTTCTTATATACACAAGGGTGGCTCAACTTACCCCAAAACCCCTCTATAGTCAGAATCCTGCAGATAATCTAAATCTGATGTTTAGCTTCATACTCTCAAGCATCTGTGATGTTAATCTATGAGCTAAAACCCACTCGAGACAAGTCAGCTGCACCAAAGAACCACTTCCCCATTGCCAAGCTAGCTTTTAATTTTTATTTCTCAAGTTAGTTTCTTATTTTTCTTCCCTCACCCCACAGGAAGTCTCTTCAGGCTGTGTATTGTGCCCTGCGCTGTGGCTCGCTCCCTGCCGAGGGCCCAATCTCGCTACGCAATGAGCAGATTTGTTTTCAAAGCCTCCCCCTGCTGGTCGCCTTTATGAGCGCCCCTTTAAAAGTACTCAAAGCACAGAAAAGTGCACTTATATGCATTTGGAACACGGAAGAGAAACTAGATTGGCCCCGTTTACAGATTCCCATTTACGCTGCATTGAGTTAATAAAGAGTTACGACATTTAAGACCTGTCTCAGTGGATTTCTCAGAGTTACTTGGCCACAGCAAAACATCTGCTTCCTGTATGGGAATGGGACTAATTCTGTTCCCTCACACACACATACACACACCCACCCTCAGGCTTACCCTGCACTCTTAGGGCCCTTGCTTTCTTTTCACAAGGCTGTCCAATCATAATAAACTATGGAAAGTCCTCTAATGAGATTCGGGGCAGCCCTGGAGATCTGCCTCCCAGTGCATGCCTGAGCACCTACATTGTGTTTTTCCACACGGGGAACAAAGAGAACATTGCACTCTACCAGAAGAGATCTCTCTCGCTCAGAAAGGACAGGCTTTAACTACTGAGCACCCTGTGGGTCAAGCGTCAAGAGAGCGAGAGACACTGTTGTGTATGCATTAATCAATACTATTTGCCAAAAAAGAGGTGAACTTGTTCATCGTGTGGCGTGCATTAACCATCCAGAATATTTTTTTTTTTTTTTTTTAAGCTGTGTAATGTACATTTATGTTCAGGATCATGAAATAACTTGCTATATATAGCATTAATCTTAGAGTTGTACAACGTTTAGCTTTTTGGTTTTGCTTCAGAATTGTCATTAATATGAAAGTTTGTATCCCCCATGGGATTTGCAAATTTTATTATTAATATTACTATAATTATTATAAAGGTAATTTCAATGTTTGGTCTTGAAGTTATGAGAAGAAAAGAAGAGTCATGCGATAAAAAGTTGCAATCGCTTTTTTTTATTTTAAATTCTGTGTTGATAAAATGCAAGATGTAAAGTCAGAATAGAAAAAAAGGTAGAATTGTAAGATATAGTCAACATTCTGAGATAAACTCAGAATTGTGAGATATAGTCAGAATTATGATATCAACTCAGAATTGTGAGATATAAATTTTGAATTGCAAGATATAGTCAGAATTATCAGATATAAACTCAGAATTGTAAGATATAAACTTAGAATTGCAAGATATAAACTCAAAATTGCAAGATATAAACTCAGAATTGCAAGATATAGTCAGAATTATGATTTAAACTCAGAATTGTAAGATACAAACTCAGAATTGCAAGATATAGTCAGAATTATGATATAAACTCAGAATTGTAAGATATAAACTTAGAATTGCAAGATATAAACTCAAAATTGCAAGATATAAATTCAGAATTGCAAGATATAGTCAGAATTATGATATAAACTCAGAATTGCAAGATACAAACTCAGAATTGCAAGATATAGTCAGAATTATGATTTAAACTCAGAATTGTAAGATATAAACTCAGAATTGTAAGATATAGTCAAAAATGTGAGGTATAACCCCAGAATTGTGAGATATAAATTTACAATTGCAAGATATAGTCTGAATTATGATATAAACTCAGAATTGCAAGATACAAACTCAGAATTGCAAGATATAGTCTGAATTATGATATAAACTCAGAATTGCAAGATACAAACTCAGAATTGCAAGATATGGTCAGAATTGTGAGATATAAACTCGGTACTGTATATCTCACAAATCTGTTTACAATTCTGATTCTTTTTTTCTTCAGAATTGCAAGAAACAAAGTCCAAACTGTGTGAAAAAAGGTCGCAATTACCTTTTTTTTAATGTTTTTATTCCATGGCGGAAACATGGTTTCCTTATATTTGATATCAATACAGTGCCAAAGTTTTTCATAAAAATGTCAACCAAAATCAAACACTGAAACTAGTCTAAGAAATGCACAATAGGCTGAGTGGGTGAACTAACAATGAGGTTGAATGCAATGAAGGCATAAACAACAGCAGAAGTGTAACTTACAGACTAGTTGTGTTTGGTTACAGTGTTTTCTAAATTCATTTAAATGGTTTCTTGTTCTAGTCCTCGCAAACCATGTTTATATTCACTGCAAGAGAACCCTTATTTAATACAGTCTGGACTGTATGAAAATAAATAATATTCAAAGCTTTGTTAGTTTCATGTCCCATTGTGATCTTTGTCACTGTCCACTCCGTTTTTGTTGCAATATTAAATTGACTTGCTCTGGAACAGCATAAAAAATGACCCATCCCCACCCCCACCGCTCCTGCCCCCCTCAGCATGATGGCGTTTAAATGACCCCTGAATCTAAACCAGGCCTACATTATCCAGGCCTGTCCTCCAGGCCTGTTGTTTATTCCTTTTTGAAGGCTCTTGACAAATAATCAAGATATCTGTCTGATTTGCAACTCCTGAGGGGCGACTGGGGGAGGACGTCAACACTGGACGAAAGTCTGAAGTTTCTTTGCCCCTCCTATAGACATATGAGCTTCAGGGTTGATACTTGTTGAGATAATAAGGCTCATATCCCACAGGCATATGGTTTGTTCCCAACATTGAGTTTCCCATTACTTTTCATGAATGGCTTTTGTAAATCAAGCAAAGTGTGAAATTTATTTTTGATAAATTCATTTTGATCATTTTATCACAATATTGTGAGTTGGTTCTTTTTAGTGAGTCAAAAACATAGAGTGTAACCAATGTAGTCCGATTCACAAACAAATGACTCTTATGAGTAAGTTCTTTTTAGTGAATCAAACTCAGCAATATAAACACACCTTTTCTGTTTTAAACGTAAATGACTGCCCATTTATTGGCAACAGTGCATAAAGTTCAGTCCACTCTTGGAGGATCAACACATTTGCATTTTGTTGTCACAAATTACAAGCACTTTCTTTTACACTTGACACATTAAATTGTCTGATTAAAGTGAAGAACACTCTCTTATAAGAATGGCTGTCATGCGTAAGTGTACAGCTTGTAGGAAGAGTTTCCTATAACAAATTAAATAAGAAGTCTCCTTTTCCTTTCCTACAATTTTCCAGCTCTGAGCTCCAGCTGGGACTCATTACAAACACAGTGCTAATTCATCCCAGTGCCCAAAGTTTGACACTAGTTGGCCATGCCCAGCAGGTACTGCGCTGGGATCAGAGGTCCTGACTCGTCCTTTGCCCTCTGAGAGGCCCCCTTGCCTGGATTCTCTTCGTAACAGCAATCCTGTTGATTCAATTAGAACCAGAGGAACGTAGCGAGACCTTGGACAAAAGGTTCAGCGCAATGCGGACCGTTCATGGAAGAGCCAGCGAGGCAAAAGGACGTCTATCAGACCGTCCATCACTGCACAAATGCACAAATGTCCCATCACCATGGAGAAGCCAAATGGGATGATGGGGCAGAAGAAGTGGGGGGCATATGGGGTGGAGATGGACAAAGGGGAGATTCTTTTATTTTATTTTTTTCTTAAGAAGGGATCCTATTGGACACAGTGGTGTGACATAGAGTGAATCAGCTGAGAAGGTTGAGTGACTGTCAATGAAAGGATTACAACTGACACAGCATTTCATTAGGTAAACAGTGAAGGATAAGCAAGAGTAACTAGCTTTCCTTTAATATGAGGGTCATGCACTTCTACTGAACATTGTGCACCACTGAAAATACTTGAAATTTTGTAGTTAGCAGGAAACATGATGACATTATATGTAGACTGAGCAAAGTTAATTGAATTCAAATCATTTTCTCAATTTGCATATGCAATAAAATGTATACAAACCAACAACTTGCAACAAAGCGAAGATAAACGGGCAAAAATAATTCTAAGTAATTTGACTTATTACTAATGTACTGTGTGAAATGCATAGTTCACCCAAAAATGAGAATTCTGTCATCATTTATGTACCCCATGTCAATTCAAATCTGTATGACTTGAAGTTTTCCGTGGAACACAAAAGAAGTGATTTTGAAGAATGTTTGTATCCAAAACGTTTCTGTTTGCATTAATTTCCATAGTATTTTTTTTTTATCCATACTATGAAAGGCAATTTTACCTGAAACAATTTGCTTGCCAAAATCTTCATAATCTCTTTTTTTGTGTCCCACAGAACATAATTTCATGGTCATATATGTTTGGGGTGACATGAGGGTGATGAGTAAATGACACAATTTTCATTTTTGGGTTTTAACTTTTAATAGAAATGAAGGAAATTCTCAGTGACACAGATATATTTGTTCTAATGACCAGTGATCTGCTTTCTTGAATATAATTAGTGATCTTTAATTATGCATAATCCTGACAGGTCAACATAAGGTGTTTTTACAGCCTACAGCCTTTTCTGTAAATTTAGTTTTATTTATTTTTAGAGGTCACGTGTGAGCAGAACCTGTTGTTGAAATGTCTAAAAATCTGCTCCAGCAGCCTAAAAAGTTGTAAAATTGATGAAAAAAAGTTATGTATTGATTAAAAACTATGCAAAGGAATATCGTCAAATTGGACAGGTGCTGAATGGCGATTCAAGATGTGAATGAGTTTCAAGAAAATTTGGGGAAATTTATCATTACCTAACTTGGTCACCGATTGATCCTCAATAGTGAATGGGTGCCGTCAGAATGAGAGTCCAAACAACTGATAAAAGCATCACAATAATCTACATGTAACCCACACAACTCCAGTCCATCAATTAATGTCTTGTGAAATTTTTACTTCAAACTGTATCTTTTGGCTAAAATATAATATTGTTGTCTATCCATATTGCTTTCTTCAGTGAAAAAAATGATCTGATCTGAATTAGGAGAGAAATATGCACAGATAAAGCATGTGAAAACAGTCCAAAATGGTTCTAAAAACAGTAAATGGTGATGTGAGAGGACAACATCGGATGGTCTTTTACCCTGACGCGTTATTATGGTTTAAGATTTTAGAAGGAAGAAGTGCTTTAAAGTTAAGATGTCTTGATGCATTTTTTATTACAGACGTGCGACTTTTCACTTCACAAGACATTAATTGATTAACTGGAGTAGTGTGGATTACTTGTGGATCATTGTGATTTTTTTTTCTTCAGCTTTTGGGATTCTCATTCTGACGGCACCCATTCACTGCAGAGGATCTGTTAGTGAGCAAGTGATGTAATGCTTAATTTCTCCAAATCTGTTTCAATGTGGAAACAAACTCATACATCTTGGACGGCCTGACGGTGAGTGCATGTTCAGCAAAATTTCATTTTTGGGTGAACTATTCCTTTAATATTAGACAGTTTATAACAAGTTCATTACATTTAATAATGGACCTAAATCAGCGTAGACAATGGAAGGCATACAACAGTATAACACACTGAGCAGAGGGTAAACCTGTTTGATTTGCATCAGAATATTTAGAGGTCCATTATATTGAATTCTGTTTAATGTATACATCCTATTAAATGCTGAACCAATGCAGTAAACATTCTGCCTCCAACCTTGTACATAATGAACTCAGGCACATAGCCATAGCAACTCTCAAATCCTCTTGATATCCCTCTACGCTCTCCGTCCCCTTCTTTTAATCAAGCCGAGGAATTACCAGGGAAGTGATTAGGTACAGGTCTTTAGTTTTTTCTCTTTCTTTTTAAAAGCGTAATCTTTTCAGAATAGTAAAAAGAAAGACTCTACATATATCCCGGCATTGTGGCCCACTTTCTCTCTGTTTTTACAAAGAGACTGCTGCCTGGTTCCCTTTTGAAATAAGAGTGGCAAATTAAAGGTTATTGTTTGCCACTTTTAAAAGCATTTTTTCCCCACCCACCCCTCAACCCCAGGCCCACGTCTGGGATTTGTCCTGCTGAACATCTTGGCAATTTATGTAGAAGACAAAAGGGGGAATGTTGTTACCCATTTTTCTTGTCAATCAAGATGTTAAACAGTGCTCTGATGGCCTAACTTCATGACTCTATATTAAGATGCTCAGTTGGTCTAAATTATCGCAACAGAGGTGCATTTGAAGTAAACAATAAATATTTGTAACATGCACTCTGGCAAAACTTTGGATACATTTTATTTTATTTTGTGAAAGTAAAATAGGGCTAAACAGGTACCTTTGAACTGCACAATAAACATTTTTAATACGTATACTGCCTAAGGTTTGGACACATTTGAATGTGTAGGTGGACAGGTTTTTATGAATATGAGTAAGTATTCCAAAGTGAATAACTATTTTATTGTAGTTCAATACAATTTTTATAATGTTATTTTTTACATTATTTAAATGTTATTTTTTACATTATTTAAATGTTTTAAATATTTAAATGCATAAATTTGTATTTGTATTTTGCTAAATTTGTACACAGTGTGTACAATGTTTATTTTATTTTATTTTAATTGTTAATTCCAGAATATGAATAAGTATTTCAATGTGAATAACTATTTTATTTTGGTTCTATAAAATATTTAAAATGTTATTTTTAACATTATTTAAATTTTGTAAATATTGAAATGTATTTTTTTTCACAGGCAATACGTGCTAAATTTATATATATATATATATATATATATATATATATATATATATATATATATATATATATATATATAAATTATTTATATTTATTGACATTTAATTTATGTATTTATTTTCCAGCATTGGAACTCTAATATCATCACACTTTGAAAAAAACTTTAAATTTTTGAGTAAATTTAAGACTTTATTTGATTTTTGTTTGCTACATAATTCCATGTGTTATTTCATAGTTTTGATAATTTGCTTTTATTTTAAATATCATCAATAACAAGTAAAAATAACAATAAAAAAAGAGTAGATCCATCCAAATGTTTAACTGGTTGTGTATACCTGTATAAATCTTTACATAACACAATATACGATCTCAATTACATAACCTTAAAGATCACAGTGTTTTCTGACACTATGGATGATCTTACACCGTTCCTCAATTCCAGCACAGTACACTAAACAGGGTTTAATGAGCAGGCTTGTGAAGGCATCACACTTAAACAGAGGAGTGTTATGCTGGGATTTTGTGTTCCTCCGTCTGCATTGATGGAGCAGCTGCGGCTCGAGTTCCCATAGTTCCATTAATCCCCCGCAGCACTCGAGGAGCACAGACGAGGACAAACGAGGGAGGGACACAGACACACGGGATGCAGAGAGGAGTGGCTGGGATGTATTGTCCCACTGCAGTTTATCATTAATATGCTCCTCTGTGAGATATTAATACAAGTTAGCCAAAGAAACGAATAACAGCTATTTCAGCAGGCATTTCAAAGCTATTTCACATGCATCTGGCAAATGGGTTCATCACAAACAGGGGAATCTGTCTTCAATGAGACAATGACATTACAAACAAACCTTTATTTAATTCATTAAATAAATGAATAAATACAAGTTTTATTATATATTATTTTATATATTGTATTTATACAGTATTATTTGTAATAATATTGTATATTGTATTGTGTATATATATATATATATATATATATATATATATATATATATGTATACACACACACATATATACGTATGCCTGTATATATATATATATAAGCCAAGCACTTTATAAAAAAAAAACCCTGTCCTGTAATACTGTATTACTTGTATTAATACTGTAATACAATATTAAAAGTCATCCTTATGTATATCCAATATATATTATTTAATAATAATAAATATTATTTATTATTTTTGTAATACATACTGTAGTACAGTATTGAAAGTCATCATGTGTTTCCACATTCCACAATTAAACTTTATATTATAATATAATTTATGAATTAAACTTTTTGGGGGGGCTACATTTAAGTAATGAGTATTTTGGGAGAAAATGGGCTTAATTGTCAAAAATAATGTAAAACAATGCAAAATATCTTAATGGTCTTAAATGTGCTTAATTGTCTTAATGCAAAATACAAGTTCAGTTATAGTTTAATTTATATCTTTATCATTTATTATTTTTAGTATCAAGATTCACACTCATCCACACCTGAAAAAGAAGGAAGATCGTCAGTTAAATTAGCCGTGGAGACAAAATCAGCAATATTTTATTAAAGTTCTGAAAGAGATGACACAAATACACTGACAAAATGGTGTAGACATTTCTGTATTTTTTTGTTTGTTTGTTTTTGCTAGTAAAATCAACAAGCACACTGAATTGAACATGAAATTTGAAGTAGAAAAACTGAAGTTTTCCTGTAAAACATACTCCGATAATATTTGTTTTAATCTTTAAAAAATCAATGTAGCCTAATAAACACAAAATATAATGCAGCAGCATTGCACAAGGCGAGTCTGGTCTAAAAGACAAACTGCCTGTTGAGACAAAAGCCAGGCAAACAGGGAGAAAGTGAGGAGAAACGTGTGGTGTAGGATGTTTTCTCGAATGTTCTGTGGGACAGAAGGTGTTTGAAGTTGGCCTCAGTTAGACTCAGCTGCAGACTCTCTTGTCTCGGCCTCCACTAACCCTTTCATGACAGCGCAGGAGAAGTGAGACAGCTGGCCGTTTATTTACCTCCACCAGCAGCAAAGGAAAACTGCTGCACAAAAGAGAGCTCATGAATGGCCTCTCACTAGGGAAGCCTTGCTAAACTTCTTTATGTGGGCCTTCAATTAAGCCTGCCACTTTTTGTTTGTTTCTTCTAGCGGCATGAAGCAGGCTTTTAGGACGTATAATCGAGAGGAGAAGAGCGCATGACCTTACACACTACATCTGACAGAAAACGAAAGAAAAATGCAAACAAGCTACAAAATAACAGTCTGCCATTTATAAACAGAAAAAGAGCATTAGCTGTGTTTTGTGCTGCTGACATTTTGACATATGCAATAATTATGCAACACAATTAACGCAACAAAGCGTTTTTCCTACGATGATTCAGCATCATGTGAAGAATGTAAATGTGTGTCATCTAGATTCTTTGTTTTTATGGTGAATAAACTCTTAATGTTTGATTTCCAGTTTCTGTAAAGAGATGTGTTCTCTCAAATCAATATATTTATAAATCATTTTAAACTGTGCTAATATTAGTTTTAGCTACATTGCAGTAGCTGCATTTTGAGTATTAACTTGTATTAGTAACAAAAATATTTATTTATTTAGAGTTAAAGGGAGATAAATACTGAATATTTGAATGCTACATTTGTGGACAGAAGCATCAATCACTTTCATAAAACAAAAAAAATTGGAGTAGTGCTAAGAAACTTGTAACATTGTCAGATAAATGTATATTTTTCCATTGTTATATTGCATTGGTAACTCAAATAAATGTATTACAAGTATATATTTTTTATTGAATAATGATAAATTCCTCCATAATTATGCAGTCAACAACAAACAAGCACAGTACACAGAAAAACTAAAGTACAAGGTTAAGAGATTTCAGACTAACTTAAGAGCAAGACGCTTGTACAAGATCATTCAAATCAAAGTTTTATGATAAAATATTATTTTTTGAGCTTTTACTCCGACAAGTGTCTGACTGACAAAGGTTGCCCTCTTCTGGTGAAATATTTTTTTTTCCCTTGAAAACTTGATCAGTTAAAACATATGCCTCTATTTAAGAATTTCCCCCAAACCATAAACATATTTTTAAACAACAACAAAAATCCGTTTTTCCAGAATCCATACATTTTCTCCATATGATTATCAATCTTTTTTTTGTTTGTTTTTTTCCAAACAATAAACTAAGTGTCAACACTAAATTATGGCTTTAGTTAACTGGGTTGAGATAACTACAGCTAATATGTACATACATAATTTACTTTTACAATAAACCTGTAGAAAAGAATGCATCTCTCATTTTAACATTTCACTTTTTGAAATTTTATCCAGCTGAAGGAGTATAAAACATATGGACAAAAACATGTTAAGTGAAGTTACGAGTTTTATGAAATATTCAAAAGTTACAAAATGTCATATTTATGAAAATATGTTCCCATGATTATCTGTGACAGCAATTTAGTCTGTAATAAGTGGAGCTGAGGTAGAATACAACATTCCAGAATATTTCCAAACAGGTCAAGATTTTGAATTTATGTGGTATGGAGAGAAAAAAATTAAATAAGATCGCAGAAATGCTTGAAACTGCAAACAGCATTATATAAAAGATAATGTTGTAAACATATAGAATCTAGGTCCGTGTAATTCACATTCACAAAGTTTTAATAGAAGAAACATTGCTGTTCAGAGCTCATTTAGTCCATCCTAGAGTTTCTGAATTACAACTTGGAATTTGCCTATAAACAGAAAAACAAACGACAATGAAGGCAGTTATAATCTTAATAACAGCGTCAAATCACACTTTACCTGTGTATATGCTTGCTATTAAAACCTCAAATATTTTAACATCATGTAGCCAAAAAAAGTATTTTATATAATGATTACTTTGTTTGCATGCCTATCTATCCTTCATACATTCATTTATTTACTTATAATTTAAAAAATTTATTAATTCATTCATATATTTAGTTAAGAAGAGTTAAATACTGTTTGGCATAAACGTACATGATGGCATTAAAGAAACCTCTGCAGTGACGATGCTCTCCAAGCCCAGGTTAGATAGAGCTCCTCGAATCAACCCACAGGAAAAGGCCAAGTACTGCAGAGACCCCAACATATTTAGAAATATTAATGTTTCATTTATCATGGTATAAAATAATGTAGACAAAATAAAACCTCAAGAGTATGATTTAGCATGAATGGACTTAAACAGACAATAGACATTCTTACTTTAGGTGCCTCTTCAAGGTATTGCTTTCCACTGGAAAGCTGAGTTAGGAGTGCAAATTTATTATCCTGTAAGACGTATGTGCCCTAAAGCAAAGCCAGTGAGAAGAAATGACAGTAACGCTGAATTCTACAATGCGTTTTCACATATTAAATACACAATTGAGCTTTCAAACCTGATGGTTGGTCCTCAAGTTGTCGATTTGTTTTTTGAAGATCGTGCTCCAAACATCTTTACACAGGAACTTCATTACGTCCAAGTCATCTTTGAAAGTGGGGCAGTCTTTTGTAAATCTTTTCAGAAACATATGCAAAATCAGGCAAAAACTAGGTTTATAAACTATGGTTAATTTGTAGTATGAAAAAAAAAAAAATTATGACTGAATACCTTTCAATCAATCCTTGTCCAACTCTGAAGCCCATCACCTCTAGAGTAGAGACACATGTCACTCTTTCCTTAAGAAAGCAAATCAGAACATGAGGCAAATGGCAAAACCCTGTAACAAAAACATAATTCAAGCAGAACTAAATCTGATGTATGCCATCTGGATGCTTGTTGATGGTACCTTATCAATGTCCTCCCGGGTCGCCTGCTCCTTGTACACGTGAGCAACAATCTCCATGTGGAGGAATTCAAACAGAGTGTCATCTGCCATATCTGAAAGAAAGAAAGAACATCATTCCTCAGACATCTGGAAACACTCCACTGGAAAATGGACATTTCTGTCTTCAACCCATTTAGAAGTGGCTCTTCCATTGTTTTTTACACTAGTGAATATTTTTAAGTAACTACAGGCGTTTTAAAAAAGCGGGTATATAAATATACAACCTGAGAAAGAGATTTTGACAACTTCTTGGATAATGTGTCATGTGCAGTTGCATTAATGCAGGGGTTTTCAAGTGAGTGCTATGGAATTAAATTAGTGAATAAATAAATGAATGGATGGATGAATTAATTAATTAATTAAATAGACATATCTGAAATGTATTTTAATAAATAAATCTAAGAGTAGTAGGAAACAAAAACAAAGTAACAGAAACGAAATGGTTGCCAAATAATGTCATGTTTGAGTATGAACTGTGACTTTATTAATTAAAATATAAACAACCTAACGTTTTCGTAAACATATATAACGTTACACGAGAACTTTACAGAAACTGTATATTATGTCTTTAGATGTGCTGTTGATGTCCAGCTTATGTCAAAAACGACAACTGTAAGCATACTGCTGAAAGTCTTCTTGCAATCTGGGCTTTATATTTAACATATATGTGATTCGTAAGATTACAAACCATAAGTATACATAAATGTAACTTAACTTACCTCATCTGTCTGATTAATGTGAAGAATGTTACCGCACCTTCAGCGATGTTAAATATGATATGATATTAGCATAAACACACACTTAAATGACTTACTCGCCCGTGTCTTCAGTCACGTAATAAAAATACATTTATAAAGAACCAGATAAACAAAATCCGCCTTCAGTTCTGTGTGTGTTGTGTGTAGCACTGATACTTACAACCAATACTGCCTCCTGCTGTTCTGGAGAATAACTTCATCTCATTTCCTCGCTGACCCAAACGACTGTCATGGTCATATTAGAGTTTATTGTAATAATATTTTACAATATTACTGTTTTACTATATATTTTTTAATCAAATAAATACAGCCTTGGTGAACATAGGAGACTTATCTGAGCCCATATAGCCAGGACATGCCAATTTCAATACAACTTAAGCAGGACCCCAGCTAACAATTTTACGTTCTAAGAACGTTTTCCTAACGTTCTCATTAAGTTATAAAAACGTTATGTTTGAATGTTCTTAGAACGTTCAAAACGTCCAGTTTTTTAGACGTTGTATTAACGTTCTTGTTTGGTTATAAGAACGTTATCCAAAACGTTTTTAGAACGTTTCAGTTTTTTGTTATATTAACGTTCTAATAACGTTATTTAAAACATCATTAAAACGTTCTATTAATGTTCTAAGAACGTTTTCCTAACGTTCCCATTAAGTTATAAAAACGTTATCTACTTCCTGTCATTTTTTCCCCTTCCACTTTAGTGTTTTTACCCACACACTTTGACTTTTCAGTGAATTTTGACACAGTACCAGTAGTTTAATGTAAAAGTAATTTTGTAGTACCCTGTATGAACACTACTAAGATTAATTGAATTAGTGGCATTACAACTAACCCAACCCTGATCCATTTTGTGTGTCAAAAATATAATGACACATATCAGTGAAATATTACTTTATATTAAGAGTCAAGCAGTTGAAATTAACAGATTTATAAATTCATACTTAACGAGTTCAGATTAGATGATGAAATTCATGACGACACACCTTCTTGTGTTAAAATCAGCCTTAAAGTGCATCCCAAACCTAACTGGAAGAAACTGATAGTTTTACGCAACTTTAAGCTTACCAATAACCCACTTTTTTCTCAGATAATGCAAGATGATTACAGACATAAAGCTACCTTGGTCCGAACTGCAATTTTGAAACAGTCACTGTTGAGCTACTTACCGTCTAAGATTCACATCAAGTGTTAGTTCGCAAACAAACCAAAGTAAATAAATAATAAGTCTATTGTTCTATTTCTCAAAAGTGTTACTGATTAAAACATCAGAGCACTGAATACTTTCCTATGAAACTGAAAAACGCATGTTGATGATGTTTCAGATCAGACAAGCTCCTGAAACATCTACAGGACAAAATACTTTTGTTGTTCCTACTGAATGTATAACGTCCCAAATAAACAGCACTCAGTCGTGCTTACACAATCCATTCTGCATAACAGCGTTCTTGGTTGAGGGTGAAATCTCTAAAGAAGGTGGGCTTGAGGTGTTTTCTTTGCACCCCTCCAAGATTTGAGGAGTCTCAGTGTCACTGCCCAACTCAGAAGGTGACCTCTTGTGGACTTCCAAGAGAGAGACCTTCCAAGGAGCAGCTGTTGGTTTGCTTTTAGGCATGAGGAACGTGGGATATGGATCAAGAGTCTGCGTTTGAGCTTCGTGCACGTTCGGACTAACTGAAGAGTCCGTGTCTGGGGTCTCAAGCTTGGGTTGGTGGTTCCTTGTGAAATTGGAGAGCTGCTCCAGGACCTGGATCTGGCGATCCATCATTCCCAGCATGCTGCAGTGGAAGGCTCTCTGCTCCGCCAGCTGTTCTCCAAGCCGGTGGTTTAGGATGGTTAGCTGCTGGAGGATGAGGCTGCTGGTCTCCTCAGAA
This sequence comes from Barbus barbus, assembly GCF_936440315.1. Lineage (NCBI taxonomy): Eukaryota > Metazoa > Chordata > Actinopteri > Cypriniformes > Cyprinidae > Barbus > Barbus barbus. Next base: position 19,761,736 of record NC_136759.1, on the reverse strand, counting down.
GTTCCTGCTGGGACAAAACAAGAAGATCCTTAACTCCTGAGGTGATTTTAGTTTATGTCAGACAGAACTGAACCAGTATGTCACCTGGGAAGTCATTGTGGCTGCAATCAATGGCGTCTCTTGTACTTTCTGTAGAGTTGGGAGTGCATAGGGATGGTGGTTCGGTCTTCACTGCATAGAGATATTCTCCTGACAATCCTAGGGTCATAACTTCATCTGGTCCTACGGCCCAGCTTGGAGGCTCAGAACCAGCCACGTCATCTGGATTCAGACTCTCATCAACATCAGGTTCAAGTTTAGAAGACATGCTCTCAGGCTCAGATTTAGGGATTAGGCCTTCAGGCCAAGGACCTGGAAGAAGAGGTCAACAGGACAAAACATCACTTTCATCAAACATCAAGTCTAGAGAAATCTTGATGACATTGACCAAAAATAAAAATTCTGGCCTCATTTTCTCACTCTCATGTGGTTCCAAACCTGTATGACTTTCCTTAGTCAAGATATTTGGGAATGTTGAGAGCTTTGGAGCCCACTGACTTTTATGGTATGGACAAAATCACTTTTCTTAGACATTTCTCAAAATATCTATGTTCCACACAAGAAAGAATAAGTCATACAGGTTTGGAGCAATGTGAGGGTGAGTAAATGACAGATATTTTTGTAAAAGGGAAGTCTATCAAATGCACTTAAAACATGTCAATAATGCAAAGTGGCTATAAGAAAGTGATTCTCAACTGGTGGATCACAGGTATTAAGGAAAACAAATATTGCACAAAATTAGATTAAATAAGTCTCATCAATTTATAATCAGGAGGAGAAAATTATTCCCATATCTTTTTTTTTTTTTTGTGGTTGGCGTCAAAGGCTGCATGTCAAGGTTAGCCAAATTAGAGAAATTCTGTGTGAAATTCAACCATCTATGAAAACCTGGAATAAAACTTTATGACTATATAAGGTCACTCCTTGTCAACTCAGCCAGAGATCCTCGGCTCAATTTTTTGATATTGCTAATATTTTTTTTTCTGGAGAAAGATAAACATGTATTGTGATGAAAGCCAAACTATTAAATGTCACAGATGTATATTTACTGAGTAATCCACTATTTTGCTGGGGGGGGGGGGGGGGGGGGGGGGGGGGGTCTCCTCTATCATTCTAAAAATGAAGACCCATTCAAAATGAGTCTTCATTTTAAGCCCTTAATGGTTCGCTTCCAGAGATACTGGCATTGCAATATGGCTCCAGGAGTAAATCATTAAATTGTACACGTTCAGTGGTCAAAAACCAAATGTGAGTCACTTTGCATAAATATGGGGAAATATGATACTTCTAATATATTAAAGAGGAAGGTTTGAAGAATAAATAAAACTAAAACTAGGAATGTATCTCATTTCCTTCTGTCAAAACAACAGACCTGTTCTTCTTTTTCCAAAGTTTTCATGCCTGTAACTGAGGAAGTATTAAAGATATCACTATATTATTTTAGATTCTAGTTCTTTAATAAACTATTCTTTTGAAATCTTCAATTTCAAGGCCCTACATCGTTCAGTCCCAGAGATATGGGGGTCTCTATGAGGCTCCATATTCAGATTGTTGAATATTACACATTTTCAGTTGTTGAAACCCAAATGTTAGTCACTTTGATTAGAGCTTATAAATATATTTAAAGAGCAATGTCTGAAGAATAAGTTATGTTGAAAATAGAAATGCATCTTGTTTCCTTCTATAAAAACAGTTATATGGAACACACCTGTTTGTGTCATAAATATAATTTTTTCCAAAATTTGCATGCCTGTAACTCTGTAAAAGTTATCTTAATATGATTTTAGATTCTGCTTCCTAAGAAACTTTTCTTTTGGAATCTTCTTCTCATATATGGTTTAATCCTAGAGATCTCGGTGCAGCTCCATGTCCAAATTGTTGTATCCTACTCATTTTTTTAATGGTCAAAAACCAAATGTGGTTTTGTGTTTATCTAGGGGTTTATTTTAGGGATTAGGGATGTACAGTGTGACACATCAGAATATGAAAAACCAGGATTAAATGTTAACTCTAGGTAAGGTATAAACAGTGTAAAATTAACCAGGATCCCATTTACCTGGGGTTTAGAATTACCTAGTGTTAAAGGGATAGTTCACCAAAAAATGATTACTCACTCTCATGTCGTTCCAAACCTGCAAGACCTTTGCTCATCTTCGGAGCACAAATTGAAATATTTTAGATGAAATTCGAGAGCTTTCTGACCCTCCATAGACAGCAAGGGTAATACCATGATCAAGGTCCAGAAAGGTAGTAAGGACATCAGTGGTTCAACTGTAATTGTATAAAGCTACGGGAATACTTTTTGTGTGCAAACAAAACTAAAATAACTTTATTCGACAATCCTTCTCCTCCGCATCACCCTAGGGCACCATTTTGGAGAGTAGCACGATGCAAAATTACAGTTGAACCACTGATGTCACATGGACTATTTTAACGATGTTCTTACTACCTTTCTGGACCTTGATCATGGTAGTATGCTTGCTGATTATGGAGGGTCAGAAAGCTCTCTGATTTCATCAAAAATATCTCAATTGGTGTTCCGAAGATGAACGAAGGTCTTATGGGTTTGGAACGACATGAGGGTGAGTAATTAATGACAGAATTTTCATTTTTGGGTGAACTATCCCTTTAATTATGTCAAGTGTGAGAGACCTTATATGTTTTAGGTACTATCACTGATTCTGCCAAATGTGCCCTTTAGCAGTAGATACTACTTATTTGACTATGCTTCCTATTTTATAACAATAATAAAAGAAAAGTGACCAGCAATTGGTTTTTGGCCATTGAAAACAGGTAATAATATTCAACAAACTGGACATGGAGCCTCATTGAGACCCCTATATCTCTGGGAGTGAACAATGTAGGGCCTTGAAAATGAAGATTCCAAAAGAGTAGTTTATTAAATAACTAGAATCTAAAATCATATTGTGATAGCTTTAATACTTCCTTAATTATAGGCTTGAAAACTTTGGGAAAAGAAGAACAGGTAAGTTCCTGTCTAGTTTCAACATTATTTGTTCTTCAGACCTTCCTCTTTAATAGAAAATAATTATCATATTAAAGTGACTCACATTTGGTTTTTGACCACTGGAAATGTGTACAAAAAGATTAACAATTTACTCCTTGAGCCATATTGAAATTCCCAAATCTCTGGAACCGAAACCTGAAGCCAACCATGAAGATGCCAAAAAAAAGTTTGTTAAGACAATATCTACAAGGGCTTTAAGATATCATTAATACTTCTTGAGTTACAGGCATGAAAACTTTAGAGAAAAAACTTGAGAAGTGCTCATTCTCCGTTTTTGAATGTTCACCATTAGCACATAATACAACAAAGATTGCTAAAATCAACAGATTTTACTAACAGACGTACCAATCTCTGTGTAAAAGTAATATTATGAGGCTATTATGCCATTTTGACCCCCCTCTAAAAAATAGTGGACGACTCAGTAAATAATCATCTATGACATTTTATATTTTGGTTTCCATCACTATACATGTTTATCTTTCTTCATAAAAAATATTAGCAAAATCAAAAATCGGAGCCACGGACCTCTGGTTGAGTTGGCATGGAACGACCCAATACTGTTTTACACCTTCAGTATATCCAGTATGACTAATGTAAAATATCCTGAAGCAAAACCAGTTGAGGTCCAATGATGCTATAAGACATGCATATCTCTAGGACAAAAAAAAAAAGGATATTTCACCCAAAAAATTTTTTAATTCTGGGATAATTTATTCAACCAATCAGTTCAAAACCCATTTGGCTTTTTTTCTCTGTGTTCCCTAAAATAATATTTCAGAAGATTTGGGATAAAGTGCACAATATGTACCACTTTTGTGATGTTTTCATTGAGCCTAACAACATCTGTCCTCACATTCAGCTTCCCATTTTAATCTTTCATTTTCTGTCCCACAGAAGAAAGTCAGTCAAACAGGTTTGGAATGAGGGTGAGTAAATGGCAAAATTTTTGGATGAACTACTCCTTTAATAGCATGCATACAGACAAATAACTTCAAGTCATGCAAAAAGGCAATGAGAAGCAGTACTGTCTGCATGGTCATCCAGGTCTGCGAGTGACCGTCCAAGCAGGGCGTGCCCATCTGTGAGGTCGTCCTCCCTGCCTCCCACCTTCGGTCTGCGCACCAACATGTGATCCAACATATGGAAGTAGCGGAAAGATTCGATGGCAGAGAGGCGAGCGGTAGGACATCTGTAGCTGGCCAGCTTGATCTTACGGTACTTGTGTTTGAGGCTCTTCCAACGGTTTCGGATTTGGGTGACAGTGAAGTTGATCCCCCGCTTTGCAAGACTCAGCTTGAGGCGTCGGAAGAGGGATTCATTGCGCTGACGCTTCTTATCCAGCTCGTGGACCAGACCCATCTGCTCTATGAGGGCCAGCATCGCAAACGTGTCCGGTTCAGTCCACCACTTGTTGGGCTTCTTCTCGTTGAGGTTCATGGTCTCCTCCCTGTTTGAGGCCCCTAAACATGCAACCCACTTCAGAAAGAAGGTAGATTAATCTTAAAGTACAACTCTTATTACAAAATTTAAATGCATTTGAAAAGTTACAAAATTACAACAGTGAAATTCTGGGATTCAAAAACAAATTTAAATCTGGAAATGACTTAAGTATTTTTTTAAAAAATTCAAAACAACTAAACATTATGATGTACAATATTTCAGATTGTGCACTATTAGGGGCCGTTCACACCAAACACATTTTTTGCATTTTGACTGCTTTTCCGTAGTTTCTCTATATAAACATTTGCAAAAACGGTCATGTTTGATTGTGTCACGTCTTTTGAACACACACTTTTCACGTTCTCAAGTTAATCTTCATTTTACTGCCCTATGTCTCGCGCTTTTAAACATAAAAATATTTTTGTAAATGGCCCTTTACTAGATCAAATTATTGATATTGGCCATGTGAAAGAGCAAAATGCAAACATATTTTCTTTCGTGTGAAATGGCAAAAAAAAAAAAGACTAGATTTTTATCTGTCGGAAAAAATAGTGATCTATACATTATCACTCTATAGTGATCTTGTTTGATCACTATAGAGTGCGTTGCTGACTTTTTCAACAGCGTTGGTTCCAGAAGTATATTTTCCATTCATTTCCCCCATAGGGAATAAAAAAAAATATTATATTTTTAAATATAAAAACTATTTATTCAAAGTTGTTGATTATATCTATAACAACATACGTTAAGCGTAATGCAAAATATGCATATAAATACAATATTTAAGTTTTTAAAAAGTATAGGGTGACTGACTTAATTTTGTAATTTGTGGTGATTCTTGGGAGAGGCTGTTCCCTGCAACCTCTTTAGGTGAGATTTCACAGCAGTGACTCTCAGTTTCGTGGAATTTTCTGTACAGCATTATGGGTAATTAAAAAAATCCATCATTAAACATTATTATTTTACAAATAAGTTGAAATAATGTGAACAGATAGCTACAACAAAAGCATATACCATGATTAACAAACTCTGAGCTCACAACAGGTCTAGGTTTATAAATTATCATTAAAAAAATAAATGAATAAAATATAATAATCAATTTCCCTATTGAGAAAATGAATTAGTTTTTACTTCTGGACCCAGCTGTTTCATTTTTGTCACGCCCTCACCAGTGCACACCTCATTAGAGGAGATGTTGCTGAGAGGTAATGTTTTCTGATTAAAGATTATGTAGGCTACATTAATTTAATAATAATAATAAATGTACAAATAATTTGTAATAAACACTAATATTTCATTAAAAAATTAAAGTTGACAATTTTTATTTCATGGTGACTTTAAAGATATTAAATTAATTTAGCATGGTTCTCAATCATAACATTTATAAGGAAATACCAGAGAGAAGCATTATTGAGTAGTAATCTGAGACATTCCGCAGTGCAAATCATATGCATTATTAGGCCTAGTCATTATTAAATCGTAGTGACGTAAAGGATAACTATCAACACCGTAAGCATAAAGCATGCACAGAGAGTACAGATCACAGACCTGTTAAGTTGTAGGCCTCCTGCACATACTGTAGTGCAGCAGGGATTCATCGAAATCGCCTCCGCATCCGCTCAAACGCGCTATATTTGCCAAATAACAGACTGTGTAAAACATTTACGATACTTGTTAATTGTGGAAGGTTTTGAATCAGTGTTTAGACACTGAGAACATCTGTTTACTTCATACTGAGCCTTTCCCTCTTGATTTCTCATAGAAATAAATCGAGCGGATAGAACGGCCTTGAGCTTGAAACATGAAACCTAACATAGGCAGAGATTAACGGGGCGACTGATGTTTCCAATTGGTCGGAAACGATGGGTGTAAAGGCATGATGTCTCTCCACTTTGTATTTTAAATGTAACATAATTTGACGACGACAAGTGTCGTTTTTCTAGTGTAAATTATTGTGTAGAGGGTTACTGAAACTGAGAATAGAGACGGCGTGGTCACGTGATAAGTGTTAGTTTTCACAGCGCTGATGAGGCTGGACCAATGACAGTCGTTTGTGTTTAATTCATAAGGATTTTTATAAATGCGGATTTCTGTTTTGTTTATCATGTAGAAATCTGTGGACTGAATATAATATAAGTACTCATTTAGGTGCACAAGTGTCCACGGTAAAAGAAAACAAACCCTGAGGTTTGGCTGTGGCTCTATGATTGATTCGGCTTTCTGAGCCGTCAAGCGGCCCCTGGTGGAAAATCACAATATTGAAAACAGTAACATTTTCTGCTCCCGCTTGTAGTTGAATAACATTACATTGTGATCTCGTTACTGCCACATAGTGTGTCGGAGTAGCTTGTGTTGATTCACAGTAGTTGTGAATAATGAATACATATTTAGAAGTAATCAAAAGAAACTTGAATATTATTTTTTCTTTGACAATCAATGGAGAATTACCACACACCTACCATTACTTCAGTGCAAATTTAATCAAGCATTAGGGTTAACGAGGGGCCATCACTAGACCCGTTTAAATGTGTGAAATAGTGTTCTATGCCCCCATAAAATATTACTGATAAATTCTATCCGATTCTATACCGATCTGAGAATGATTCCCTGACAGTATTTCAGCAATCATATTGTGTGTTTTCTGTGTTGAAAATCAGAACTAGCGACAAGGGCCGCGTTTTACATATGGCAGAGTATTGCAGTCGCCAAACCCTAGCCCAGTTTTTCCCAACTAGTGTGCTGTGGAAAATTATGCAAATATCTTTATTATATTTCATTATTATTGTAAATCTGTGTTATTGGTCTTATGTCTGTTTGAGGTTTTTACAAATATTTAACCAATGAAAAGCATTCAAAACGGCTTGTCACTAATCCTAAACTGTCAGCAAAACGTAGAAACTCCATTCAGAGTGTCACGCACAGCCTGCAGACAGATCTCCGCTTGTTCGCAATGCAAGGGTAAATAAATGATGTTTGAATAAGTAGTGTTTTCTTTACTCAAGAAACACAATGTTTGTAAAGTCAAATGTTGTTGTGTGTTTAAAAAGTGTCTTAGCATTTATCGTCTAGTTGTAGCCAATATATTTTTGTATGTTTCAAATATCCTGTGCATAGTGCTTCATCGTTTATATCATGAGATTCTGGCCAAGTGTATTAAACAACAAGAAAAACTAAGCACCCATATAACTACAATAAACATTAAAACCTGTAAGTTGATGAAGGCGATAGTGCAAGTGTCTGATAAAGCCACAATAAGAACTCTGACAACTCAGTGTTTAATTATTATTATTTTTTTTTTAACTTTCTTTTAGTGTAGCAAAACTATGGTTAATTTTAACTACCATGTGTTTTTTTGTTTTGTTTTTATTTGTAGTAAAACCATGGTTAATTTTAAGGGAGGTTTGCAAAACGGTCTGAAACTGTCATTTAGTCTGATTCATTCTGATACTTCACTCACACACTCTCAGTGGTAACAGAGACAGTCTCTTTTGGGAAATACTTCTTGAATTGTTCCAAAAGGGTGACCAGTGATGTGTTCTTTCAAGCTGCTAAGACTCAGTCCATTCTCCTCCAGATGCTCCTCAAGCTCAGGAAACATCTCCACATTTCCTTGTTCAACTCACTCAGCCCATCTTTCCAGCTTTTTCATAAATACATCAACTTTGTCATTCATTGTCAGGATATTTGTGCTTGGCCCTTGTAATGACAGATTAAGCATGTTAAGCCTTTCGAATATACATGCCAAATAAGCAAGTTTTGACAACCAAGCTGGATCTGTCAGGCAGTGGGCGAATTACAATTTTGAGTCTTTCAGCAATGAGTGCACTTCTTCGCGCAGTTCAGAAAGACGTCAGAGTGCCTTCCCTCGTGATAACCACCGGACTTCGGTGTGAAACAGCAGTGCTTCGTGCTGTGAGCCCATCGCGCCTCATCCCACCGGTTCACACATGAGAATCAACGCCCCTTGTCGGCTGTGAGGGGCTTGATGTCATTTTGCGCTTCTGAAGAGAGCCTGAAGCCCCCTCTCCGCCCTATTCTGCGTGGTCCTGTGTGCACTCAGAACTGATCTGTGTTCTCACGAAAGCTGTGGACGAGCTTGGCCTCGAATGGACGGCCCCGGAAGAGCCCGCTCCCGGCTTCCTCGACGAGTGGTTCTTAAAGGGACACCATCAACCTCTCTTCCATTCATGCCTGCGGTCCACAATGAGCTCACTAAAACATGGCAGGCTCTGTACTCAGCATGTGTGAACCCTTCTACTGCAGCTGCTCTCCCCACCATTGATGGTGCTGAGGAAAAAGGGTACAGCAAGCTCCCCCCTCTCAAAGAGGCAGTAGCTGCTTATCTGTGTCCAACGTCAACTCGTGGGCTCAAGACTGCAGCACCTCCATCCAAACCCTGCAGAATGACGTCAGCCCTGCCCAACAGGGATTATGCAGTGGCTGTCCAGGCTGGCTCAGTCCTGTATACGATATCTGTGCTACAGGTATTTAAAGCCAAACTTCTCTGTGACATGGACGAGTCTGGCCGGGATCCTAGCGCCTTCAGAGGGCTTCGCACGGTGACAAATCTGGCCCTGCGCACTACGAAAGCAACGACGCAGGCAGTTGTCAAGGCCATGGCCAACTTGGTGTTGCTAGAGCGCCACCTTTGGCTGAAATTAACGGAAATCAGGGACACAGAGAAATTGGCCTTCATCGACTCCCCGGTCTCGCCCAAGGAACAGGTCAACCCTGCCATGGACGGATTCACAGAGTGTTTAACCGAGGCACAAAAGAGGTCAAAAGTGCTGCATCATTTTCTGCCTTAGCGCCCCAGCTTGGCGACTGTTTCAAGCCGCCCAAAGACAGCATTCACGCAGCAGCCTGCAAAGCCGGTGCAGCCTCAGCCCCCACCTAAGTCAGAGCCTGGGCTTCAACAGCGCCCCTGGACGGCCTGGAAGTACCCCTTCCCGAAGCGACAAGGTCCCCGCTCTCACACAGTGTTGGACCCAGAGCCCCAGAAGCCATCCTGATCTGTGTGCAGAGAGGAAGAGGAGAGGGCAAGTTCTCGCCAAAACCAGAACCCCCTCAAAGAAAGTTTGCGATCTTTCCCCACCTCTTTGAAAACTTCTGAGCGGTGGAGGTATTGTAACAGGACATGTCCTTCAAGCTCAGCATGTGCCCCAACAAACTACTGCTGTGATAGCGGACCCACATACATTAAAGATCATTTCTCCTCTCCCTGCAATCACAAATATCAGTTCCCCGTCTCTGAGTGGCTGGCTTGGAAAGCCATTGCGTGTCAATTTGGATTCTAAAAATTATAAAATTAGGTTACTTGCTTCAGTTTGCTCACTGGCTGCCTTGTTTCAAAGGCATTAAACAGAATTCGGTATAGGACAATGAAAGCGCACATTCTCTGATCCAAAGTGCAAACATTGCTTGCAAAGGGTGCCGTGGTAACGGTCCCCTTAGCAAACAGTGAGTTTTTACAGCGGATACTTCCTCATTTCCAAGATAGTGGGCTCAGACCAATTCTCGATCTTAGACATCTGAATCGCGCCCTCATGTGACGGCCATTCAGAATGTTAACGTTTAAACAAATCGTTGCTCAAATATGCCCCGGGGACTGGTTTCTGTCCTTCGATCTGAAAGTTGCATACTTTCATATCCAAATAGCCCCTGTCACAGACTGTTCTTGAGATTCGCATTTGAGGGAGTGGCCTATTAGTACATGATCCCTCCATTCAGACTGTCCCTGCCCCCCCGCACTTTTACGGAGTGCATGGATAGCATCATTCATGTTGGGGACTGCGTGTCCCTCAGGGTATTTCAGAGGATGCTCAGCCTCATGGCGGCTGCCTCCTCAGTTATTCCCCTAAGCTTGCTACACATGCGGCTCCTCCAGTATTGGCTAAAACCTCATGTACCATCCCATGCCAGGCGACTGGGCCGATATTAGGGCCCAGGCGCCTAATATCGGCCCTGGCGATTTTATGTGGTTTTGCATTGTCCTGCTGAAATACACAAGGCCTTTGTGTGAAATAAACATCCTTTTATAGCTAATCATGTTACAGACCTGATGTTAATTAATTTAATTAGTTGACAGATATTCTCCCAGCTGAATATTTTCATAATTGCTTACTTTTTCAGCCCTTTGTTGCCCCCCCTGCAACTTTTTTGAGACCTGTAGCAGGCATCAAATTTGAAATGAGCTCGTTTAGTGGATAAAGTGTAAAATTTCTCCATTTAAATATTTGTTGTGTTCTATATGTTAATTGTGAATAAAGTATTGTCTCATACTTTTCATTTTATTCAAATTTAAAAAAACTTCCCAACATTTCAGGAATTCTGGTTGTACATAAGGTCTCGAGAGAAGGCGGAATGAAGGTTATCATGCTATTTAGACCATTTGTGATGGTCATCCTTCGGTCTCATAGATTCATAGTTATATTCGTAACTTACGTTACATTAGTAATTGGAGTGTTAGCCTGGTTATCCCTGAGCCTGCTTTCTCCCAAAGATTTTTCTTTCTTCATTTTGTCACCAATGGAGTTTTGGTTCCATGCCACTGTCGCCTTTTGACTTCTGAAGCTGTGTGTTTGTAAGAAACTAATTCATCATTAAGGCATATTAACTTGCAACCTTTACTTTGCTCCTTTCTCCAAATCTATTCCAATAAAGGAACAAACTCATCTACATCTTGGCTGGTATGAGGATGAGTATATTTTCAGCAAATTTTCATTCTTTGGTGAACTATTCCTTTAATCATTTACCTGGTAACACTTTATTTCAATGGTCCCTTTTGAACATTTTGTTGACACTAAGTAATGTTGCAACTACATGTCAACAAACTCTCATTAGATTATTAGTAGACCGTCTGCTTCATATCTACTAACTCTTTATTTTGATGGTCTCTCTATTGACACTCTACTGACTGTAAGTAACTTTGCAAGTACATGTCAATTTATTCTAACCCTAACCCTACTAATCTACTAATACAGGTGCATCTAAAAAAAATTGAATATTGTGAAAAAGTTAATTATTTTTTGTAACTAATTTCAAAAAGTGAAACTTTCATATATTCTAGATTCATTACATGTAAAGTAAAACATTTCAAAAGTTGTTTTGTTTTAATTTTGATGATTAGAGTTCACAGCTCATGAAAGAAAAAAAAAAATCCAGTCTCTCAAAATATTAGAATATTTCCTAAAATCAATCAAAAAAAAGATTTGCAAAACAGAAAAGTTCAAGTTCTTTAAAGTATGTTCATTTATGCACTCAATACTTGGCCGGGGCTCCTTTAGCACAAATTCCAGCATCAGTGAGGTGTGGCATGGAAGCGATCAGCCTGTGGCACTATTGAACCTTCAGCTCATCTGGATTGTTGGATTGACTGTTTCTCATCTTTCTCTTGAAAATATCCCATAGATTTCATTTGGGGTTCAGGTCAGGTACGTTGGCTGGCCAATCAAGCACAGTAATTCATGGTCAGCAAACCAATTGGAAGTGGTTTTGACACTGTGGGCATGTGCTAAAGTCCTGCTGGAAAAGGTAATCATCTCCATAAAGCTTGCCAGCAGATGGAAGCATAAAGTTCTTCAAAATCCCCTGGTAGACGGCTGCATTGACTTTGGACTTGATAAAACACAATGGACCAACACCAGCATAAGCCACAGCACCCCACATCATCACTGCTTTTATCTGAAAAGAGGACTTTAGACCACTGAGCAACAGTCCAGTTATTTTTCTCCTTAGCCCAGGTAAGATGCTTCTGATGCTGTTTCTGTTTCAGAAGTGGTTTGGTAGCACTTTTCCTGAAGATGTTTGAGCGTGGTGACTCCTGATGCACTGACTCCAGCTTCAGTCCACTCCTTGTCAAGCTCTCCCAAGTGTTTGAATTGGCTTTGCTTGACAGTATTCTCGAGCTTGCGGTCATCCCTGTTGCTTGTGTGCCATTCCCTACCCAATTTCTTTCTTCCAGTCAACTTTGCATTTAATATGCTTCGATACAGCATTCTGTGAACAGCCACCCCTTTCAGTAATGACCTTCTGTGACTTACCCTCTTTGTGGAAGGTGTCAGTGATTGTTCTCTGGACCATTGCCAAGTCAGCAGTCTTCCCCATTATCTTCCCCATATGTGGTTTCAAAGAACAAGAGATACCCAGAATTTATACTGTAAGAATGGTCATTTATAGAAGCTCAAATGTAAATATTCTAATATTTTGAGATACTGGATTTTTGACTTTCACGAAATGTAAGCTTCAATCATCAAAATTAAAACAAAACAACTTTTGAAATGTTTTACTTTACATGTAATGCATCTAGAATATATGAAAGTTTCACTTTTTGAAATTAGTTACAAAAAATAATTAACTTTTTCACAATATTCAATTTTTTTTAGATGCACCTATACACTACTAACAATGAGTGTTAGTAGAAATGCAGGTGCAATGTTACTTATATTCAAGAGAATGTATTCAACAGAAACCATTTAACTTAGTTGTTGATTATGCAGTATACAAACAGAGAGGACTGCATAGAAATGAATAAAGAAATGCAATGCAAAACAGGAATAAAATTAGTAGTAAACATGTTCACACTGTGATGACTTTATTTTTTTCCTGATAGAAATTTGATTGATACCATCAGTTCATGCCAGTAAAAAAATCTTTCCATTTGACTTGACATTGTTCAAAACAGAGTCCGGGGGTTGCTGTTCATCTGTACTCCGGAGCTATTGACTCACGTACAGTGTTTGTCTTGTTATGGATGTTGCTGTCGTCCACCTCCACTGGAATCAAGCTAGATGGAAATGGTTATGTTGATGTTGTTATTGCAATCAGTTCAAAAGTACCACAGGATAACAGACTAATTGATAAAATCAAGGTGAATATGTTCTTTTTTTGTCTATTTAACAAACTTCATGTACTTCAGTGGTTTTAGAGATTTTTTATTTTTTAAAACAATTTCTCATTTTATCTTTTAATTTCTTCTGACAGGAAATGGTCAGTGAGGGGTCGATTTACCTTTATAATGCACTGGATAAAAAGGTCTATTTCAAAGAAGCTACAATACTAGTCCCACCTCAGTGGAATGGGACAAACTTTACCAAAGCAAGAACAGAGTCCTTTGGAAAGGTACAGAGAATGATGCCCTTTTATCTTGCCTGCCAAATATTTTTCACAAATAAATGACGTCACTTGAATAGGATGATTCTCAGACCATTTCTATGTGAATTGCAGGCCAAAATAAGAATTGATAATCCTAATCCAGCATACGGTTTTGAACCATACACTAATCAATATGGAGAATGTGGAGCTGAGGGAGAGTACATTCATTTCACCCCAGAATACCTCCTGAATGATACTTTAATTCAGCTTTATGGATCAAGAGGTGAACATTGTTTACATTCCTTCAACATTTAAATATTTATCATGAAATAAGAGAAGTCGGAAAGGTCTATTTATTCAGTATTATGTTTGTTTTTTAAGCAGTTTTCTTGTTTGTTTGCAGGAAGAGTCTTTGTGCATGAATGGGCTCATGTGAGATGGGGCGTGTATGACGAATGCAATGGAGAAAAACCATTTTACCACTCGAATGGCCGTATTGAAGCTACAAGGTGATAACTAAAAGAAAGCATATGATTAAAAAGCATATGATCTCTTTGGAAATGATCTCATTCTCAACCATTGGTTTCCTGTTTATCTTTAGGTGTAGCAAAAATATTGAAGGTCAGTTTTATGAAATTACTGCTGGAGGATCTCTTCAACAGTGCCGCATTGATCCACAAACTTCACTACCTACCAAAGGGTGCATGTTTTTTCTGGACAGAAATCAAAGCACAAACAGCTCCATTATGTTCTTACCGGGTCTGGATACTGTAAGTATTGATTACACACAGATCCACACATGAATATGTCTACAGTAACAAATATCAACAAACTATGAGTCAGCTACATGAGTCTTGGTCATAGTTTTAGTCATGCAGGGATAGTGGTCTGGATCAAAAGGATCACTCAGGGCCAGAGAACAATAGCCAACCATGAAACATGTAACAAGAGCAGCTACAGTGTAAAAACAACTGACAAATGAACAAGGAAAACACAGGGGTGTTATACAAAGGTGGCTGCTGGGAAATTTTCTAAGTAAGGCTTTGCCACATCCAACAATTTTAGCAAACATCCCAATATGATTTAATGCTAAACAGTTAAAGAAAAACTAAAGTGCACAGAAGCAAAAAAAATATATATATTTTGAAAACTTGAAACATATTTTACATAGAGATAATTGTTTTACCAAGTTCAGAATTAAATTTGAGGATGCTTCTCCAAGCTTTTTTTCCAAGGTAAATAAAAAAACAAAATCTACATTTTCATAATTCCTAATTTATGTATACAGTGCAACAGCAAATAACGTGAGGAAAAAAATATATACATTTGTTTAGAGTTTTTTTGTGTACCTAAGTACCTAAATGTCAATCTGCAATAACAAACAGGACCACCTGGGGATGCAACAGACCAAAATACAAAAATAAAAACTTTCTGAATGTGGTGATCTGAAGGCGACTAGGCATCATCAGTGAACAGTTCCTCTGTCAGAGAGAGTGTTTGTGTCTGTGTTTGGAGTGTCTGATGCTCATATGTACATAAACACCATTGAGCAATGCAAACTCTTATAAAACACTCATCAGACATGCGAACATATACTGAAATGTGCTTGTACAAAAAGCTACTGTATGTGCACCGAAAGCACACATATACAGTTTATTTCACAATAATAATAACGTTACATTAATATTCATGCATATCTAATCCATGTTCCTGTATCCAATTGTAATCGTCTTTACCGTGATTACAGTTGGGTCATTCCGTCTCAACTCAAGCAGAAGTCCCCGGCTCAAATTTGGGAATTTTTATTCATTTATTGATTTATTTTTTCTGAAGAAAGATAAACATACAGTGGAGGCCAAAATTGTTAGAACACTTGGCATGTTTAGGAGTTTTCAGTTGTTTTTGTTGTATTGGCCATTACAATATAAAACAAAAATCCATAAAACCAACTATTGCTGGAACTACAGTCCCTGTGACAAAGGAGTCTTCTGGAACACTGAAGATGATTTACTGGCCCCCTCAAAGTCCGGACCTCAACCCCATTGAGCAAATTTGGGGCGAGTTGGAAAATAAACTGAAATTTCAATATGGCTCCAGGAGTACTGTGGTCAAAAACCAAATGTGGGTCACTTTGCATATAGATGATACTTATTTTCTTTTAAAGAGGAATGTCTGAATAAAAATATAATAATGTTGAAACTAGAAATGTATCTGGTTTCCTTCGGTCCAAAAAAAAACACTGCATTGAACATACCTGAGTGCCATAAATATTATTTTCCCAAAGTTTATGTGTCTATAACTTAAGATGTATTAAAGATATCTCAATATGATTTTAGAGTCTAGTTCCTAATATACTTTTATTTTGGAATCATAATTTTCATATATCATTCCGTTTCAGAGATATGGGGACCTCAATGAGGCTCAATATTCAGATTGTTGAAAATGATCCACTTTCAGTGGTCGAAAACCATTTGTTGGTCTCTTTGTAAACAGCTGATACGTGTTTTATTTAAAGGGTAATGTATGAAGAATAAGCAATGTTGAAACTAGAAATATTGCCTCCCTCTATCAAGACAATTGCATAGGAAATACCTGTTTGAGTGCCATAAATAGCATTTTTCCAAAATTTGCATGTCTGTAACTCGAAGTATTAAATATATCTTAATAGGATTTTAGATTCTGGTTCCTAAGAAACTTTTTCTTTTGGAATCTTCAATTTTAAGGTATTTAGACTCGATGAAAAAAATCGATGTTACGACCTTTGGTTTAAGCCTATGCTTATATCCATTACCACCTGTAAGCTCTTTCAGTAGCTGTGGTCATTGTATAAGTATTTTATTTTCTGAGTTGTGTTGTGGTAATAGCAACAGGTAGTGCTAGTAGCTCACTGAGTTCAACCATTTCACTTTACCAAAATAATGGCACCCACCATAGTCCAAAAGACAGGTATGCTCACAAGATAGGAACGAGATACCTTTCTAGTTTTAACATTATTTATCAGACATTCCCATTTAAAAGGATCCACATTAGGTTTTTGACCCCTTAAAATGTATATAATTTAACAATTTACTCCTATAGCCATGTTTAGATACCAATATCTCTGGAACAGAACCATACAGGGCCTTAAAATTGAGATGCCAAAAGGAAGGTTTGTTAAGACCCCATATCTAAAAGCAATTTTTTACCCACCTGTGATTTGGTTCTGAATCTCAGGTGAAAATTGCCATTTTGACCACCCTCTACAAAATAACGGATTACCCAGTAAGTACACAGTACATCCATGACATTTAATATTTTGGTTTTCCTCACTATAGCCTACATGTGTATCTTCTTCAGAAAAAAAATATTGACTGGCAAGGAAAAACTTGAGAACATTGAAGGGCAAACTAACAGAAAAACTGTAAACTGACTACAAGAATGCACCAGAGGAAGTAACTGAAAAGTCCTTACACAAGACAGGGGGAAAAAAGACAGTAATCGTAACACTAAACAAGCAGCAGAATGACAGCCACCACAATATATTAACTAAAAGATGAGCTCACCATAAAACCACAGGCCTAAAGAGTAAACAAATGCACCAGCATGAATAAAAGCAGCAGCAAAGAGCGAAACAATAAACAGTAACACTGCATAACCTGTATGATTTATTCATGTTGCAGTCCATTATTGGTGTATACCTCCCGTGCTCACTTTCCTAAAATCTGCTCAGGTTTGTCAGAAATGCAGAAAGTAAATCACAGAACTTACTTCGAAATTATTTGAGATGCTTATGCTGTGTAATGCACTTTTATTTATGAAGGAAATCCTATTTTCAGGTGACTGCATTTTGTCAAGAAAATGAGCACAATTATGAAGCTCCAAACATGCAAAACAAAAAATGTGAGAAAGCAACATGGACTGTAATATTTGAGGATTCTGTGGATAAAGATGTACTCCGTTCTCTGAAACCACTGCAGTCCCCTCCACCACCACCATCTTTCAAAATTGTGCAGCGAAAGCAACGGGTCGTTTGCCTCATCCTTGATGTCTCAGGAAGCATGGGAGTATGTGATAACAGACATTAAATTCATCTGAAAACAAAGATGCTACCATGACAAACTTTTCATGTTACCAATGCTTTGAAATTACAGTTTGATAACTAACTTTGAAACCGTAAGAAACAAATGTATGTTGTTGTTGTTCTCACCCATTTTCTAGGGCTCTAGAATTCTTCAACAGCAGCAGGCTGCCACACATTTCCTGCGGAACATCGTTGAGGATCAAGCCAGGGTTGGAATTGTAACCTTTAGTACTTTTGCTTCTACTCTGAGCCGCTTGACTACTATTGACAGTGACACCACAAGAGAAAATCTTATCAAATTGTTGCCAAAAGTAGCAAGTGGATCAACAAACATGTGCTTGGGCCTTACTCTAGGCTTACAGGTATTAATTGTACTAGTATGGATTTTTATGTTTTATGTGATATATGAGGTATATAGAGTTTGTCTATGTCATTGATCCTTTTTTCTTCAGATACTTAGAGAGGACAATGGGGATGCATTCGGAGATGAACTCATTTTTCTGACAGATGGTCAGGCAACGGACAACATTACTGGTTGTGCTCCATCTGCAATACAAAGTGGTGCCATCATACACACACTAGCTTTTAGTAACAGTGCAGCTCATGCACTAACAGAAATGGCAAACAAAACTGGTAAGTGATATCAGCACGAATAATAATTTACTGTATCTGTCTCAGTTTATATAATATAAGCACCGGTTTATGATAAAATGTCACATGATGAAAACAGGGGGACAATTTTTATCACCCAATGATAAGACCACATCTAACCAATTAATGGACGCGTTTGCTTCGCTTACATTATCAACTGGAGATTACACAAATGAACCAGTTCAGGTATGTAAAGGTTTCCCTTTTTGCCCACAATACCTATATTACTCTGAGAGTGTAATAAATCATAGTCATTTTAATCATCCCTTTAGCTAGAGAGTGTTGGAGCAAGAACATCTGATTGGTTCAATGGGACAGTATCAGTGGATCAGACTGTTGGGAACAAAACCAGCTTTGTAATAATCTATGAAATAAGTTTTCCTAGTATTTATATACAGTCACCAAGTGGCTTAATCTACACTCAGACAAATATGAGTCATGATCTATTGCAGAAAACCGTCACTTTAAAAGTTCCAGGAACTGCAGAGGTATGATAACCTTTATCGACCATTTATTTATTATGTTTATAGCTCAAACCATTAACATGAAGGCCTAAATGTTTTTTCGTAAACACAATAAAAGGCATCAAGAGTTTTAAATAAACATTTAACAACAACTTCAGACTAAGGAGTTTAATACTGATGATTGAGCTGATACACTTACAGCAAACCCTTACTGATCTGCTTTTATTTTTTTGTTTGGTAGCCTGGGGACTGGAAGTACAGTATCCAAACTACAATACTTCAGGCTTTGACTATAACAGTAACTAGTCAAGCGACACAAGCTGATGTTCCTCCTATCATTGTCAAAACCCACATGGACCAACAGTTCAGTGATGGCACTAAACCCATGATAGTGTTTGCTGAGGTTAGTCAGAATTACAGGCCTGTAATAAATGCTGATGTTTGGGCTACGCTGGAGTCAGAAACTGGCTCCGTACATACAATACAACTCCTTGACAACGGAGCAGGTAAATTATCAACAATAAAATGTCAATTAAAAAATAATAATAAAATTAAATTAAACAAATAAATAAAATTAAGTGTAAGGCACTTTTCCCAACTTTAGCAAATAAATCAGAAATCCATCTTTCACAGGAGCTGATGCTTTTCAAGATGATGGAATCTATTCCAGATATTTCATAAAGATGGTAAATGGGAGAAGCAGCTTGAAAGTAAGAGTGAAGAATCAAGATGGACGAACCAGATTTGCTGTCCTATACATACCTGGATGTGTGATAAATGGTAAAACCAGACATCACATCACATCTTCATAGCATAATAACCTGTCAAGTTATTAATTGAGGAATTAACTATGTACTGTATAAGAGCAATATCAATATTTATATTGAGACGAGATTGATATTGCTCTTATACATAGTTAATTCCTCAATTAATAACTTTACAGGCTATTATGCAATCTTAAATGAGGTTCTACAATACGATCATGTAAGATAAATTAAATATATAACCCAACTTCATTCATTTTCAGATTAGATATTAAAAAATAGTATGACAAATTATATTAATTAAATGTTTATAATCACAGAAGTATGTCATCAAACCACAAACTCTTCATGTGGTATGTTTGATGGCATTACAGGGTGTCCCAAATGAACGCATTTTGTCAAGTGGACTTCAACACATATCCTGAGCTCAGTGATTAGGAAGCAGTAAACACTACATAGGGACCATGTCAGTTGGAATGCAGCTTGTCAATCATAAAGTTTTGTTCCTGAATTAATCTGTTTTGAACAAAATGTTTGTGTTAATGATTCAGTTATTCACTCATGAAGACACTTTTTTGGTGTAACCCGAAGAAATAGTCAGTGAATCAGTGGCGAAGCTACGGGTGGGCCTGGGTGGGCCTTGGAAATGAGTGATTTTCCAAATAATAATTTAATTAACAATAATAATAACAACAACTGTCTTATCACATTATAACTTTATATATTTATATATAAAGAATTATTAAATGCAATTTATCAAATACTTGTCAAAAATAAAAGTTAAATATGATTCGTCAGGTTCAGTTACTACCGCCCACTTTACGACGTAAAGATGAAATAGTAGTAATTGTGTGTTTGAGTTTAATTTTAAAATTGTGAAGCAAATATCAATTAGTCAATACTTTAAAAAGCGTAAATTTAATATACCAATTGGACTGCAGCAAGAAACTGTCACGGAACGGCGAAGAAGCACCGCAAAAAAGATGGAGTCAGGGTCCAAGTGCAGGGAAGGTGCTCTTTAATTGAAACGAAAAGGCCAACACGGCACAAAAACAAAACAGAAACGGACTGGGATACCAAAACGGCAACACAGTGCATGTATCCCAGACCCGAGCAAACACTAGAATTACACTCACATGAAATATTAATGACGAACCCAGGCAGAGTGGTGGGAGAGGGGAGACTATATACTGTAGTCTGTGGTAAATGGGGAACAGCTGGGAGTGTGAAGTGTACAGGTGTGTGTGGTTAAGCAGGTGTATGTGATGTGGCAGGTGTATGTGATTACGGAGATGAGTCCGGGAGGAAGGGAGATGGTGACCTCTGGTGGCGACAGGGAGAAGCGCAGGGCCCGGACTCATGACATGACCCCTCCTTTAAGGAACGGCTTCCAGACGTTCCACCAAAACCCCCAAAAGTCCAGAGGGAGGTGGAACAGGGGGAGGGATGGTGGGCCAGGCCCGTATAGCGGAAGGGAACCTGGGGCCTGAGGCAGTGCCGGCGGGATGGAGACCCAGGGCAGAACCAGCGGCCACCACAGCGTTGTGTTTGGAAGCTTTGTGAGCGAACACCGCTCTCTCGGGAGCTTCGTGAGCGGGCATCGCTGTCTCGGGAGGAATGTGAGTGGTCACCACCGCTCGCACCGACATCAGCGGGGGTTCCCGCACGCTGCGCATCAGCCCAGGATGCTTCGGAAGCAGGCGCGAGGCACTGGGCGCAGCCGCCGACGCCTCCACCGCCCCCTGGATCGCCGCCTCGGGAGAACTGTGAACGGGCTGCGCAGCTAACTCCACCCTGAGGGCTGAGCCGCTCACCTGCAGAGCTAGGTCGATGTAGTCCTCCAGCGACTCCTCGGGGTCCTAGTATGCCGACATGACGGCTGATGCCATTTTAGAGCATATACTTCAGGTGTTAACGCCACTTGACCTGGATCGTGAGTTATGTGTGGGATTTTGTTTTGACGGTGCTTCTGTGATGTCAGGTGCAAAAGGAGGAGTGCAGACTATTCTTAAACATACTTTTCCTCATGTACACTGTTCTCGCCGCCTTAATCTCGTTTTAAGCAGCGTTGCAAAAGTATATAGACACGTCAGTACATTCTTTGAAACACCTAATTCTGTCATGGCTTCATGACTGGAAGTAATCATCATGCACGATTTATGGATATTCAAAAGGAGTTGAATCCAGCACGGCAGTGGAGCGGAGTTGGAGCGGTCAGTGGACACAAGGTGGGGCTCTAAGTCGTGCTCGTTCACCAAGATCCTGACACTACTTGATGTGATCCTAGAAACATTTACTGAGTATTCTGAAAGCAGCAGTGGTCAAATACTTGACCACTAAACTAGAGAGTCAGCTTCTAAACTAGAAGCTGACTCTCGTTTGCAGCAAATGCAAACAAAAAAGTTCTTGTTTCTTCTAGTAACATTTAGAAAAAAAAATTGTATCTGTCACAGACTGCATTCATTTAATTGAGGGACTGAAATCGAGTGTTCAGAGACAATACAAATCAGGATTTTGAGGAAGAGCTTAAATTAACACTTGACCTGATGGAAAAACATGAAGTCCACAAAATGGACGTTGCTGCCTCCTGAGAAAGGAAACTTCCTGCTAAATTGTCTGTCTCCGTAATCACAAGCTCTTGGGAAAATTGACAGCATTAAAAGTGATGAAGATCTGAGGCATCTGTGGAATGAGGTGTTGGATCGCCAAACCAGGGAACAGCCGTTCATTTACAACAGTGCTGCTGTTGCCTGTTTACCCGGTTCAAAAGCTTTCGGAGACAGAAACTCACTAACAGTTGCAAGTAAACACTGTAACATAGACATTGGTGATGCTGAGCTCACAGTGTTCATGCAGCAGCTAAAACAGAAGGCAGATGCTTGACAGTGCCTCCCATCACTCATGGAAGTGCTGGATATCAGTCCTGAGGACATCTTTCCAAACATCAACAAAATGATACGATCACTCATTACTCTCCTGATGACATCATGCAGTGTCGAAAGATTTTTCTCCACAACAAACCGCATAAAAACATGTCTACGGTCCTCAATGCTTACTGTTCGCCTAAGCAATTTGTTCACTCTGCTCACTTTTGAATGTGAACTGACAGACACTTGATTATGACGAGATCATCTCTGTGTTTAACCAGAAGCCCTGTCGTCTCAGACTAATATTGTAGGAGGACGTGTAAATGTAAGTCAATTTTCTTAATGTTTATAGTTATTTAAAAAAAAAATAATCTAATTCTTATAGTGTCATTATACTTAATAGAAAATACGAAAAAAAAAATAAAAATAAAATTGTGTGTTTCTCATAGTTGGGTTGTTGTGGTGCTTATTGTTTTTGAAGCATTGTGCTGCATTGTTTTTTATTTATTTATTTTCCATAATTTGGCGTGCAGCTTTCATACAGTACTTTTAATTTTGCCCACCCTGTTTTATGAAGGCCCACCCACCTAAAAGTGTCTGGCCTCGTCCCTGCAAAGAATTAATGCAAAAAGTGGAACTACCTGTTATATAAATGCCAATATACTGTAATTACCTATAAAGATGTGTGGCTAAAAATATAAATAATAATAAATAAATTCAGGTGGCTCCTCTAATTTCAATTGTAGTGCAGCTGAACCCTCCAAAGCCTCCCGTTTTTGAAGAACCACTTGATGTTGGAAACTTTACCAGAACAGACACCGGAGAGAGTTTTGAGGTGAAACTTTCGGGCACAACTCCACCAAATTTTCCTCCTAACAGAATCACAGATCTGAGTGCTGAGATCCAGGAGGACACTGTGCTTCTCAACTGGACAGCTCCTGGTGAGGACCTCGACCAAGGGACAGGTAACCCATACAATTACTATAGCAGTATTTAAAATGTTTTTCATCTTTGCTGACAAAATAAGAGTTGTTTTAAAGTTACATCATGAAATAATGTATCATTAATTGTCTTGCACTGTGTGTATATGTGTGTGTGTGTGTGTTCCTTTAAGCTAAATCCTATGAGATCAGGTGGAGCTTTGACATTAAAATGCTTCGATTCAACTTCAGCAATTGTCATGTAGTCAACACAACTGCTGTCTCACCTCAGAAGGCTGGATCAGTTGAACAGCATTCATTCAATCTCAATATCACAATCCAAAATGGCACCACACTCTTCTTTGCAGTTCAGTCGGAGGACAAACAAAAAGCAAAATCTGAAACCTCCAACATTGCTCAAGCTTCAAAGATCCTCCCTGCTCCAAGACTTCCAGTAACATCAAACCCAGGCATGAACTTGACAGTTCTTGTCATTTCTCTGTGTGTGGTAACTATGGTCATATGCTTTATTGTTGCTGTAGTCGTATGTGTCGTGAAACGCAGAAAACGCTCTGCTCAAAGTGATATGGCATTAATAATTGCAAATGAATGTCCCAACAATCATTATACCTAATTTAAAAATAACTATGTACATCCAGCAGCTTTAAAACCTTTCTTAATATAATCAATTTCATCAAACATAATTTCTTATTCTTTTAATATTTTTGCAGCATATGTAATCTTGCACAGATTAAGAAGGATTTATGTTTCTGTCTATCACGTAGGATTTTGTGGACTGAATATAGTTTCATAATTATTCAGTTAGGTGTACATTTGTCCACTGTAATACAAAACAAATCCTGAACTGTCTGTGTCTCAATGACTTATTTTGCTTTCAAGTGCCTCTGGTGGAAGATGACCAAATTCTAATTAGAAAACAGTAACGTTTGCTGCCTCGTGCGATTTCTGCTCCAACTTGTGGTTGAATAACATTGCTTTGTTACCTAATGTAATATCTAGTGTTGTTTCTCATAGTTCCATTTTCTTTCTTTTCTTTTTCCAAATAAATAAATACCATTAATTAAATGTCACATTTTAACAGCACTTTCAAAACACTTCTAAAATACACTCCTAAAAATGTTTTGAGATCTTTGTTGTATACTTCTACTTTGTTATCCTTTTTATGTATTGGTGTTTTTGGCAGTTGTGTGTTTCTTTGAATAATGGTTTTCTTTTATTTTTCTTCACCTTTCAAGTTATGGTTTTATGTAGATGTGTTTACAGCAAGATTATAAAAAAACAACAAAAAAAAACCAGACAAAATAAAGTGTATACTTTCTCAAAATGCCTTGCTTGCTTTTTGTTGTACTGTACTGGAATGAAAGTTAGTCGTAAACTCATTGTTATATAATGAGATTTAATGTCTGGTCTGATAGTGAACGCCCATAAGGGGAAGTGGTGTGTGGCCAAGTATGGTGACCCATACTCAGAACTTGTGCTCTGCATTTAACCCATCCAAGCATACACACCGTAGTGAACATACACCTGGAGCAGTGGGCGCCCGGGGAGCAGTTGGGGGTTAGGTGCCTTGCTCAAGGGTCTCACCTCAGTCGTGGTATTGAGGGTGGAGAGAGTGTTGGTTATTTACTCCCCCACCTACAATCCCTGCCGGACCTGAGACTCGAGCCCACGACCTTCGGTTTACAAGTCCAACTCTCTATTCATTAGGCCTATAAAGATGACGTCTTTACGACTGCGACTGCCCCAACTTATAACAAAATAAGTTCACAATTAAAAACCAATCATTATTTTTATTAGTTTGATTTTTATTTTATTTTATTTATTTATTATTATTTTTTTATGAGGGGCTGTACAAGCCACATTCATTCTGGCACTCTCACACACTTACATTTTCCTTTCACGTACATATAATTTGCATCAAATACCTTTGATAAAAAAATATGAATTTGGCCTTGTTGCTGTCTAGAAACACAATGCAGGTAAAGCCACAAATCTGAACATGTTCTTGTTCTGATCTGTAAATAATTCTGTAACTCTTAAGTTTCATGAATTTTTTTTAGATCATGCCATATGATTTTATTAAGAGGAAACTCTAAAATGCTAACTAATATAACTCACATTAGGCTTTGTTGCATCACTGAATTACACTTAAACTTCCTGCCTAAAACACGCCTGGAACCTAATGCGGAAGTAAGCATATGGGCGAAACTTCTGGTTCATTATCCGCTATAGGGAAATAGTGAGAATAACAATGTGTAGTAAATGATAAAACTGTTTGCATTACAAACCAGTGTGTTCATAATTAAAATACACTAAAATAATATGGTAAGACACACCAATTTGCAGTATCGAGCAGCAAAACGAGCGGTTTTGTACAGCTAAAAATAGCTGTAAGTGAATGAGACCAGAATCAAGACCCATAAAATGTACAAATGGCCACACCAATTTTTACATGAAGAATAAGGTGGATAGTAACGAATGCAGCATAGGACGCGCATCTGATTGAAAGAGTAACTGCACACTACTTTAGCAGACAGTTCACCTTGTAGGTTCAACAGAATTAAATTAAAGGTTTAGTAGACCCGAGCGGGTCCAGTGCCACCGTCTGACATCGCTGGATCAGGCAATCCAGCTGGCTGAGGATCATCTGGTGGCGTGCCCGGAGGTCGGCGAGCCCCTCGCTAATCTCTCTCCAAACCCTTCCCCTCTCTTTTCTGCCCTACTCCTGCCCCTAGATCATGGGGCAACGCACCCCCTCGAGCCCCACAGCACGGAGTTGTTCCGGGAACGTCTCAGGCTGACTCAGAGGAAACGAGAGAGAGGGCAGAGTTATTGCCATGGCATGCGGCATGTCATAAATGTCAGCTGGTTAACCCTCCGGCCATTTCAAAAGTGCCATAGGCCTTTATCACAGTCCGCATGTCGTTATGTCCGGCTCCGATCAGTAGCGTAAAGGAATTTCTGCTTGCTTTATTGACAATGGACAGACTCCAGTTTTGTGAAGAAAATTAAACTAATTAAACTAACGTTAAACACAATAAACGTCAATGTTAAAGCTGCGTATTTATACCGATTCCATACCATGTATGTCATCCTTCATTTTAATGTGTAACATTAGCCTATCTGAGTGACGCAACTGTCAGCGCTGCCATCAGATTAATGAAGAGCACGCAGCTGCCAGAGGAATACTGATTTAATTTTATTTTTAATATTATTTTTGAAATATATTTATTGTGATTAACCTCCTGCTCTTGTTCACAGTATAATGATATTCAATCATTGCATGCAATCACGGAGAAAAACTTGATTAAGATGATCAAACTTATTTTTAATTATCGTCTATGGGCTGGAAATATTTCTTTATTTGAACAACTTCAATTTGATGCAATTATAGAGGATTGCAGCATAAAGTGAGCGCTTGAAAAATGTGAGCATTATGTTTAATACAACAAGTTTGCCCTAAACCTTTAATTTAATCCTTCTATACAGCTGTAACAGAACTGTTTGTTTAGTTTCCTTTTTGTCCTTATTTGGTTCTTCCTGTTTTAGTTTCTGACCTAGTTTTGTTAATTAGTTATATTCATCACCTGTGTTTGATTCAATTACCTTGTTTCCTCGTTTGTTCCAGCCCCTTTATAAGTCCTCAGTTTTGCCTTTGTGTTTGTCTGATCTTGAGTTAACAATGTGCCTAAGGTGTGTTGATGCAGTTTATTAAAAGAGTCCTACTTTCGTTTATGCTTTTGTCGAGCGCCTTTTTCCACAACCACCGGACCGTTACAGAAGATCAGACCGCAACCGAAGATGGGCGAACCGGCGCGATTTTTTGATTTGGCTTACGCCAACCGGGACCCAGTGAGCTTCATGTTGGCGTTTGCGCCTCTCGCCCTCACCAGCACTCTAGAAGACGGAACCCTCAAGATGCTGCTCCGGCTCGGACTCACGCTCCACCAGCAGCGAGAGCTCCCAGACACCTCCGACCTCACTTGGAGAGAAGCCGTCATCCGGTGTCTGGAGAGTCTCCGACCCCGAGCCGGAGCCTTATCCCCGGCGAAGTATGTTCCGCCCGCGGCGATGTGGAAACCGCCGCAACAGGCGATGAACGTTGCGCCGTTTACGGCGATGATGGTCCCGTCCAGCCCACCTGATTTCCCGCTGGTCCCGTCCAGCCCCGCACCTCCCGTGCGCCCTCTAATGTCCGCGCTGCAAGCGCGCCCTCTAATGTCCGCGCGGCAAGCGCGCCCTCTAATGTCCGCGCGGCAAGCGCGCCCTCTAATGTCCGCGCTGCAAGCGCGCCCTCTAATGTCCGCGCTACAAGAGCGCCCCTTTGAATCCGCGCTGCAAGAGCGCCCCCAAGTGTCCGTGCTGCCAGAGCACCCTCCTGCGTCTCCGCTGGTCTCATCCAGCCCTCCTTCGTCTCCGCTGGTTCTATCCAGCTTCGCGCCTCCCGTGCGCCCTCAAGTGTCCGCGCTGCAAGAGCGCCCTCAAGTGTCCGCGCTGCAAGAGCGCCCTCAAGTGTCTGCGCTGCAAGAGCGCCCTCCTGCGTCTCCGCTGGTCCCATCCAGCCCTCCTTCGTCTCCGCTGGTCCTATCCAGCTTCGCGCCTCCCGTGCGCCCTCAAGTGTCCGCGCTGCAAGAGCGCCCTCAAGTGTCCGCGCTGCAAGAGCGCCCTCCTGCATCTACGCTGGTCCCGTCCAGCTCTCCTTCGTCTCCGCTGGTTCCGTCCAGCTCCGCGCCTCCAGAGCACCCTCAAGTGCCCGCTCCTCCAGAGCGCCCTCAAGTGCCCGCTCCTCCAGAGCGCCCTCAAGTGCCCGCTCCTCCAGAGCGCCCCCAAGAGTCCGCTCCTCCAGAGCGCCCCCAAGAGTCCGCTCCTCCAGAGCGCCCCCAGGGGTCCGCTCCTCCAGAGCGCCCCCAAGAGTCCGCTCCTCCAGAGCGCCCCCAAGCGCCCGCTCCTCCAGAGCGCCCTCAAGCGCCCGTTCCTTCAGAGCGGCCCCAAGAGTCCGCTCCTCCAGAGCGCCCTCAAGAACCCTCTCCTCCAATGTGGCCCCCAGAGGGGAACTTTCCCAAAGAAATTTGGGGGGGGGGGGGCCATATAGTCTCAGTCTGTGTGGCCAGGCCAAGGGCCAAGGCCACGGAGCACCCCGATCCGCCAAGGCCGCCCAAGGACCCCGATCCGCCAAGGCCGCCCGAGGACCCCGATCCGCCAAGGCCGCCCGAGGACCCCGATCCGCCAAGGCCGCCCGAGGACCCCGACCCGCCATGGCCGCCCGAGGATCCAGATCCACCATGGTCGCCCAAGGACCCCGATCCGCCAAGGCCGCCCAAGGACCCCGATCCGCCATGGCCTCCCGTGTCTCCTGATCCGCCATGGCCTCCCGTGTCTCCTGATCCGCCATGGCCTCCCGTGTCTCCTGATCCGCCATGGCCTCCCAGGTCTCCAGTCCTGCCATGGCCTCCCAAGACTCCTGATCCGCCATGGTCTCCCAAGACTCCAGATCCGCCATGGCCTCCCGAATCTCCAGTCCTGCCATGGCCTCCCAAGGCTCCAGATCCGCCATGGCCTCCCGAATCTCCAGTCCTGCCATGGCCTCCCAAGACTCCAGATCCGCCATGGCCTCCCGAATCTCCAGTCCTGCCATGGCCTCCCAAGGCCCCGGATCCGCCATGGCCTCCCGAATCTCCAGTCCTGCCATGGTCTCCCAAGGCTCCTGATCCGTCCTGGAGGCTTCCCTGTCCCATCCTGGTCCTGCTCCAGCCTCCAGGACGCCCACCCCCCCTCCCCGATGTTACTGTTACGGTGCGGGACGCACCTTCCGGGAGGGGGGCGATATCTGTAACAGAACTGTTTGTTTAGTTTCCTTTTTGTCCTTATTTGGTTCTTCCTGTTTTAGTTTCTGACCTAGTTTTGTTAACTAGTTATATTCATCACCTGTGTTTGATTCAATTACCTTGTTTCCTCGTTTGTTCCAGCCCCTTTATAAGTCCTCAGTTTTGCCTTTGTGTTTGTCTGATCTTGAGTTAACAATGTGCCTAAGGTGTGTTGATGCAGTTTATTAAAAGAGTCCTACTTTCGTTTATGCTTTTGTCGAGCGCCTTTTTCCACAACCACCGGACCGTTACAACAGCCTTTAGTCATAATTAATGTTTTAAACTTTGGCTAATTTTAATGCTTTTTAATGTGATATGTTATTTGTATAGTTTTCTCGCTGTTCTGTAATGAAGTAAGATGATCAGACAGTGAAGAATTGCCTATACACATACAGTATGCCTCGCGCGCTCCTGTTAAAGTCACGAAATACGCATCGGGATATCGTGACAACATATTCCTTTGTTTCATAATACTCAATTAAGTGTTGTAAATTGAGATTGGTGTCTTTAGAAGACGTATAAGTGCTGAATTCTACATAAATAATCCACAACAATGCCGTGCTATGGGCACAGCCATTGATAGAGGCTGCAGAGGAAGTTCTTTTACGCTTCTATTTCAATCTTCCGCTTTTCGAACGCGGAAGTGTGATAAAGGTCATTGCCATTATGGTCCCCTTCCAGAGAATTGGTATGGACCTCATCGGGCCATTAGAACATTCAGCACGCGGCCATCATTTTGCATTAGTTCTGGTAGATTATGCAACACGATATCCGGAAGCAGTGCCACTGCGCACCATTTCTGCAAAGAGTGTGGCGGACACCCTGTTTCGCATTATCTCCCAAGTGGGAATCCCCAAGGAGATTCTCACTTATCAGGGCACGGCGTTTATGTCACGATAGAAGAAAAAAGGAGAACTGCCCCCCCCAACTAAGCCTGGTTTCTCCCAGGGTTTTTTTCTCCATTCTGTGACAGAGGGAGTTTTGGTTCCTTGCAGCTGTCGCCTCTGGCTTGCTCAGTTGGGGACACTTAATTTCTAGCGATTATCGTCAATTTGATTTCACAGATACTATTTAAACTAAACTGAGCTAGACAATGACATCTCTGAATTCAATAATGAAATGCCTTTAACTGAAAATTGAGTGCTTAATCTTATTTTTATACATTACTGACACTCTATCCTCCAATTTGATACGGTTAAGTGCTTTGACACAATCTGTATTGTTAAAAGTGCTATATCCTGTAAATAAACAAAGGTAAAGTTTAACATCTCTACCCTCTCTGTCAATGTCTTTGAGGATTGTTCGAACTTCTTTTACCCACCTGGAATATAGATTTTTGAAGAAGCAGAGAATCTTTTCCCCTTTGCTACAAAGGGATTTCTTTAATCTGAGGTCAGGATCAGTCCCACTCAGTTCCTTGAAATGAGCACATGAGAATCTCTTCATGAAGAGAAAAGGCCACTTTTCCTGAAGATCTGAGATACTGGGTGGAGGGCATTAATGCTGTTACGTTGCGCAATGAATGTCATTTTCATTCATTCTTGGACTTTGTTGCGCTCAGCTGCAAAAGGTCCTTCTTGTGAAAATAGCATCTCCTTTCTCTTTACTTCTAAACACTCAACATGTTCCTCTTCAGGAAGTTCAGTAGGGTTCCACTTCACACAACCAGCTATCCAGTTTAGCGGATTTAGATGTTGAGGGTTGGCTATCATCCACTTCACCTCCTGTTTGTTTAGGTTTTCTAAATCGAGCCATATTGTTTTGTTCCGGTTAAGATGTTCCCACCCTTGTCTTCAACTGACACAACAAAGAGTAGTAACCACACCCAATTAACGTTCCCTCTTCTGTTTTGTCACTAAAACTGTTTCTGGATGACTGACTGTTTCTGAACAATGTTGCTTGGTTGGATTTAAACACACCTCTCTGATGGAATCCACAATCACCCTAACCACGTTCTCCCATCTGAGGTTTCAGGTCGCTTTCCTTGTGCAAGACATGTTCTTAAATTTGGTGTCATCTTACCCCAGGGTATGTGAAAATCTGACGTCAGTGCTGCACTATGAACTGGGACTGGAGTGGAAGTAGGAATCTGTAACTGAACTGGATCCAGGACACTGCACAAGGAATGTTGAAGAGTTGGGATGGTTGCTTGGCTGAATAGCTATTTTAATTACCTAAATGAAATATTGAACATAAAAATATTGAACATATACTGTAGAAATAACAGCACTGATAATTTGACAAATGTACATATTTCTACTTCATTGATTGTGAACATGGCTTAAAGTCCACATAAGCTATTTTAACTACTGCATATTACATGTACACAAATGACTAACATCTGCTTTTGAAGAAATTAATAACTTTCCTGCAATCTATTGGTATATTACATATATACAAATGCATGGAGCCCCTTAAGGGACATGGTGGCGGGAAAAATTCGGGGTGAGTGTAAAAAATTTGAGGTGGAAGGAATTTTTTTTATTATTTTTGCATTCTCTCGCAAAGATATTTACGTTCCCTCGCAAAACCAGTTGAGTTCGAAAAAAAACAAAAAAACTCTTCATGTTCACATTACAGCTTGTAGTGGTTACAGCTCCCAAATGTTCACAATCTAAAATGCTTAATGTGCCTTAATGTATTAAGACAGTGACACTGGAGGACCAAATTCGATAATAATAAATACTAATAAAATTATTAGGCTAATATTAATAACCTTATTAATATTACTATTAAAAAAGCAGAATAGCCCAGAATATGAATTCAATATGAATATGAATGCAACACCTTGCACGTTAAACTTTTTCTCCCCCATAGAAAATGCTTAAAGTAGGCTATATGAATGAATACCAATTCTGTTTACAGTTTATATTATGCACAGAAAAGCAGATAAGCCCAGAACGGAACAGCAGTGGTTCATAAAATGCTTAACGCAGCCTAATAAAGATGATAAAAAAAGACCAAAAATGCTATATTATATATATATTAAAAATATGTATTGTTTACATGCAAGCGCAAAATATGAGTAGAATTGAATAAGGGTTTTCTCCCCCATAGAAATGTGCACTTAATGTGGCTTAATATATATATATATAAAAAGCTCAAGTTTTATATTTTATTAAAAGCATACACTACACACAGAAATATGAGCAACATTATTTTTATTGTTTTTATTTTTTTAATGTTTTGCCTGCGAGAAAATAAACTGCATAACATAAACTGTAAACAGATTTGTTATTTTTAAATCACTGTATTCATTCATTAGCCTACTTTAAGTGTTTTATGGGGGAGAAAAAGTGTCACGGTACGCTGCGAGGGTGCCGTGGAAAAGACGGAGCCTGGGTCCAAATGCAGGTGAGGGAATTTAATAGAAACAAAAAGGCCAACACAGCACAAAAAAAACTAAACAGAAAAGGACTGGGATACGAACAGCAATGCAGTGCATGTATCCCAGACCAGACCAGACCAGACCAGACACTAGAAAACAAACACCTACTTTTACCCAGCATATACATGAAATCACAAATACAAAAACATCTAATGAAACCAGGCATCGTGGTGGGAGAGGGGAGACTATATAGACCGAGGCAACGAGGAACAGCTGCGGGTGTAATGAGTGGGACAGGTGTGTGTGATGTGACAGGTGTATGTGTTTACGGGAGATGAGTCCGGGAGGACGGGAGATGGCGGCCTCCTGTGGCAACAGGGAGAAGCGCAGGACTCGGACTCGTGACAAAAAGCTTAATGTGCAGGGTGTTGCGTTCATATTCTGGGTTATTCTGCTTTAGTAGGCTAATATTATTAATAACGGTTATTAATATTAGCCTAATAATGTTATCAGCATTTATAATTATTGAATTTGGTTCTGCAGTGTCACTGTTTTTAAAACACTAAGCCACATAAAGCCTTTTAGAATGTCCCAAAACCGTGTCTTGAACTAAGCACTGACGTATTTCTTTATTTGAGTCCGAGTTCAAAATAAAACTCTATGAACCGCTCCATTGTGAACATAAGGAGCTGTATGAACCACTGCAAGCTGTAAAGTAAACAGGAAGAGCTTATGTGAACTCCAGTTTTGAGAGAGAATGCAAAAGTTTTGCGAGGGAACGCAAAGCTTCTCGAGAGAAAGCAAGACATTTGAAAAATATTTTTTCCTCTCACCTAAATTTTTTTTTCCACCACCATGTCCCTTAAGGAGCTCCGTACAAATGACTAACCTCTACTTTTGAAAAAAAAGTAGTTTCCTGCAATTTATTGGTATATTACATAAATGACTAACATCTGCTTTTGAAGAAATTAATTAGTGTCCTGCAATCTAAAGTAAGAAATTACTCGTCATCCAGTTTTTTATATCAACTATACATTCCGTTAGTTTCTCAATTTGGTGTTTCACCGGGCTGCAAAGAACTATAGACCTGAGGATCATCAGCATAACTGAACATGGTGTTAGTGAAAGCTAACACCATGTCTCCTGATAATATCTCCCAAGGGTAACATGTAAAGCATGAAAAGTAACGGCCCTAGTACTGAGCCTTGAGGTACTCCATACTGCACTTGTAATCAATATGATACCTCTTTATTCACTGCTACGAACTGATGGAGGTCAGATAAGTATGATTTGAAGCATACTAAGGCACTTCCACTAATGCCAACAAAGTGTTCTAGTCTATTCAAAAGAATGTTGTGGTCGATAGTGTTGAACGTAGTGCTAAGATCCAGTAGAACTAATAAAGAGATACAACCATGATCAGATGATAGAAGCAGGTCATTTGTAACTCTAATGAGAGCAGTCTCAGTACTAACAATTGTTTTGTTTAAACTCAAACTACTGTTTATCGATCTCCTCAAACCCAGCAGACTCCATTGACAAACACGGCCATTTTACCTCGCATACCATAGTAAAGCAAGCTTCGTTTAAACTCAACAGAAAATAAAATTCACCAAAACGGTCTCAGTTTGTCTTTCCACAATTCCAACAAGCATCGACTCTAGTTTTGGTCGAAATAAACCATAATCTAATTCACTAGATGTGAAAATGTCGGGAGAGCAGCCGGTGAAAGAGTGCGCAACTTTACTCATGGAGTTTCGACTTTTAGGGAGGAGATTATAACCTTTGCGGCTAAACTTGCAGTTTCATTCCACACTAAAAACCATGTAAACTATATAATAAAAACATGGTGTAGCAAATTAGCTCAAAGTGAGATGAACATAATTAATCATAACGGGTTGTTATCAATTATATATTCATCTTCAGGAATTAACTGTAGCATTAATAGAACAATAAAATGATTTGTTCGTCCACAGTACAGACAGTTTTAATCGTTTATTGACTCTAAGGAAAATTATTTCTCTGGCCATGAAAAATAATTTCCTCTCTAATACATCGCTAATAGAACATGTAACAAAACTATTTGTTTTGTTACATGTTTTAAAGTGACCTCATTCTGTGAGTCGCAGACACAGACAACCAAGTTTGAATACATATGGATGTTTATTAAACTACATTACAGGGGAACATGTAACATTGAACTAGACACAAACATACACACATTAAACACAGATGCCAACGCAAGGAAGGCATGGAGAGAGAGAGAGAGAGAGAGAGAGAGCGCAAGAGAGACCGTAATGGCAGGATTTACACATCAGCTAAACACAACCTGTTAGAACCATCAGAGGATCACATCTCCTTAATTAAAAGGGGTCGAAGCCTAGAAGCGTATCTAAATAGTTAACAAGCGGTTACTTGCATATTGGTTTTGTTGGTGCTGAGTAAAGTGTTCTGGTGCATGTATAATGCGTAGATTCTTGATGAATTCCTTTAGGAGTGAAAGCTTCGTCATTCCAGCCATGGGTTGATTGGTCCGAAGTGAATTGCCAATTGTTCAAGTTACTGAACTTAAAACTGGCAGAAGCTCGGACTCTCCCGAAAGGGGCGCCGCGAGATTTCCAAGGTGGTATGTGTGTCTCCAGGGCACCGAAAGTAAAGAGAAGAAGCCTTTTTGGTGTGGGAGAAGTTTTATCTGGTTTCCCTGTAACATCCATTTTGGTTAGTTTGAATAACAACAAGGCACATAGTTTCAGCGGGAAAGTGTTTCTTTGTCCCCCTTGACACCTCATTTGCATGTTTTATGACTGATCTGGAGATGCTGTGTAATTTTGCCACAGTACATAAAAATAGTATGATGCATTTCGCAATCATATAGTGTACATCTGTAACAGTTTCTCTGTTACTTATGTACCAGATGTCCTCTTAGAGCAGTACGGTCATTACTTACCTGAGCATTAGAGGGCACTCTGTTAAAGTAATGCATGGAATTTACCAATTTAAGGTAGCAAAGAAGGAGAAATTGCAGGAAGTTCATTCTCTATCTCCTTTGGAGAAGCTTACCTCATGGTGGTTTGGGCCTTTGTACCCTGTTTGAGGAACTTTGTAGTTCTAAGCTCATCCAGGGTTTGTGTTCTGAGCATTCTGATAACTGACTTACATCTACTGCTTAAAAGCAATGCTGGACTTCAAACAGCTCTTTTCTGGTTGAACTTTGCTGGGGAATCATCTTGCCATTCAAGTACTGTTTTTTTTTTTTTGCACTTCATGTTTCAACAAAGCCTGAGCAACGTATATGGGTCTAAGTGATTACAAGCCAAGGACTGTGTTTTGGAATACTGGGGCCTCATTCATAAAATGTTGTGCAGAAACCATCCTAAATTTGATCTTACGATCATTTCTAAGATATGCGTACATGCGATTTATAGAATGAACGTACGAACAGAAATCGCGCGTACGCATCTCTTTCAGATGTGAAATCTATGAGTCTCAAATGATTTTGAACTTGCATGCAATTGACTGGTTTCAGCTCTCTGCCTTGTAAACGACTCCTAATTAATATCATTAACATATAAAAGATCATCAATCATCATAGTTTAGAACAGTGAGCTGCAAGAACAGCTTATATTTAAAAAAAAAAACTGTAATACTCTTGATGTCACACTAAGCACTTTTCCACGTCAAAGACCATCTTTATAAATATGAATGTTGGCGTGGATTTAAGCGTACGCACACTCTAAGATAAAATATGAGCATACGCACGATTTATAAATGAGGCCCCTAGACTGGCTTTTATGCTCTGGTCCTAACTGTTGAACTCCCAATTGTTTGTGTCATATTAAATTAGCATGTTTTGGGTAATTATAGTTAATACACTTGAATCACGAGTACAATTTGGTCTGTTTGGTCCCTCATTTCATGTGACACTTGCACAAAATATAAAGGTATAGCTGTTACACATCATTGTTTGAGGAATAAAGAGCAGATCATTTTGATATCAAGAAACAGACATCTAAAAGGTATTAAACCAGAGATACATTCATACACATGAATATGAGAGCTTAGAGCTTACTAATACGAATAACGAGTGGTAACTAGGCTAATATAATAAGGAAACATACAAACAACACATGCATATACCAGATACATTTGTAACTGATTAATTATGGTCTAAATAAAGAAAATGTCTCTATGTGTGTGTTATGTATCTTGTAATCATGGGGGGTAGTCCACTGGTACCGAGGGTCATTTAGTTCTCTTGGAATGTGTTTGAAGTCCGATGGAGAGAACAGATAGTCGATTCTGTTTAGCATCTTTCTGACAGTGGGGTGGGGGGGGCAACCACTGGCAATTTAGCACCCATATAAAGGTAGAATGTGGGGCCAGGCTGTGAATTATATGCAAATGTCAAAAGGCTAAAAGGGTCTCTTAAGACATGAAGTCCCAACGACCATCAAGGATTATAAGCAGATGTCACAATGGTAATCAAATTAACTTACCGAACTTGCATAAATCCTCCGTTCTGTGTCTCTCTCCAGTCAACAGCAGCTGTGTTGTCTGTGATGTGACATCAGGTGGCGCGCTATTTACAGCAGTCCTGTATTATTGCCCCGTGTATTATAGTCAGGTTACAGCAAGGTTACAGCAACACTAAAATATACTGTAAAATATTCCCGCCAAGTCAAATTTACCCAGAATGCAATATAAATTACAGTATTTTACCGTATTGTATAAATGTGGTATTGTACTGTAGGTTTTTACAGTACTGTACTGCTAAATCTACAGCGATTTCTAACAGTGTATAATATTAATGTATGTTCAACACTCTTACAGTGTAATTGAATTGCAATTGTAATGTCACCAAAATACATTTGAAGTTTATGCTGAATGAATTCTGCATTTCAAAAATTAAATAAAAGAGTGGATATTTATACTTGGAATAGTTCCACTTTAGCACAAACAAGTATATTTAATATAACTTTAGTTGAACTCAGGGGCGCGGGAACAGGGGGTGCTGAGGGTGCTGTAGTACCCCCAGTTTTTTTCCCGGGGCAACTGTAAACTCTTGTGTATAAAAAAAAAATATATATATATATATACTGTATATTTATACTTGAATATTTGGGATTTGACTATGAAAAGAGATTTGATTATGTTTGAGTTTTGAGTTATACAATAATTCAAATCAAATCACAATGTGTATTATTAACCAATCAGATTTGTTGTTGCTGATTACAACGCATAACTAAGGTTAGCTTGAGGGACGTAATTTCAGTTAGACAAGAAGCTCATGAGCATGTAGCAAAAGAGAATTTATAGTCGTTGCTGTATCTGTCACTTGCATTGAATCGGCTGTAGAGTAAAACTTTAGCGTTCTTATAGTCCATCTGCTCTCTCTCTCTCTCTCTCTCTCTCTCTCTCTCTCTCTCTCTGGTGGACTGTTTACTAAAGTTTGTAGAAATTTGGGGTGTTAATGAGGTATTGTGTACCTGTTATACGAGAACAATGAAATGATGTTTACTTTTTAAACATGTAAAGAAATAGTTTTGAATGAAGTGTGAATAGTTGCGTAACTTAAGATAAATTTGTTATAATAAAGATTCATTTAAACATTTCTATGGTTGCTATGGTTTCTATGGTTGCTTCGATGTTTATAACATTTCGTTTACATTGGCTATTTTGCTATCTATTTCTAGGTGGTGGTGGTTGAGGAGAGACCCCCCACATGATTGTAAAGCGCTTTGGGTGTACAGCAATACACAATAAAGCGCTATATAAATGCATCATTCATTCATTCATTCAAGATAATTTAGACAAACCTTGGGAGCATTTTTTGTTCGTTAAATGTTTTTTGTTTCTTTTTTTTTCTTTTAAGCAACGACCAAGCAGCCAGCGTCAGCAGTGAGTTGATCGCCTATGTTTGATTAATTTAGCCTAATCAAATCATCACGACTTGACTAAAATAAAATCGATAGGTCTATAAAACAGTTCAAGCATATCACAGTGTTAGTTTAAATGTTTAACCTATATAAATGTGCGCTGTTAGACGCATATCCAACAGTTTGTGTGGAGAGTGGAAGCTGAAGCGAGCTTTACAGGACATGGAGGCTCCACTTGTATTTTTTTCTTACAGTAAAAACTACTTAAAATACGCTGTGTGATTTTTGCTCATATAGGTAAGAGTAATATATCATTTGGAACTGTAAAGGGTCTACTTTTATTTGTGTGCATTCACAAAATCAACATTGTGCTTTTATAAAATAGGAAAACAGAGAATGCGCTTTCTGCCGGTCTTGAACAAGAGCGCTTCAATGATGAACCGAAACTTGGCAACTCGAAACTGGCTCACAGATATGATAAATATAACTAAAGGGGGGGGGGGGGGGGATTGCACGCTCTGTGTCTCGTTGTCTCATCGGGTGGGGTGGGGGGTCGATTCTGTGATCACGTGCAGTTGCTGACTCTCGCTAAAGCGTGCAATCGCTTTATTATGTGTGCTGTTTTATCGGTACTTTCGCTTTCAAAATCGATTGCGTTCAGCAAGGAGGGGAGAGGATGGAAAGTGGGGGGACACAGTAACTCGTTTGGGGGGGCACGGCGCCGGCCCTGATGGTAGTATAGGAA
Organism: Barbus barbus; assembly: GCF_936440315.1. NCBI lineage: Eukaryota > Metazoa > Chordata > Actinopteri > Cypriniformes > Cyprinidae > Barbus > Barbus barbus. Next base: position 19,722,576 of record NC_136759.1, on the reverse strand, counting down.
CTTGCACAATGAGGAATACTTCAAGGAGCCATGGTGGAAACTTGGCAAATGATACCCTGGGGACAACCGATGGAGACAGAGCCGCTGGAGGTGGAGATCCACACAGAGAGCCAAGAAAAGGGGAATAATTTCTCCAAAAAAGTTTTTTAAATTTCCCTAAAAAAATTTCCCTCTTAAGTAAATCAAAGGAACAAATTAGAAACTAGGTCAGAGGGGAACACAAACAAACCAAACATACATTTGTAATAAGTGGAAAAAAGAATGGCCAGGGGACATTTCGGATCATAATGCACACTTCATATGCAGCCATTTTACTGTATCATATTCAATGAACCATGTCATTGTTTCACTCAGAGATAAGGATCTGTAAAGTTATCTTTTGTAATAAGTAGAAAAATTAACAACTAATTCTTTAATACTTCAACTAGCGACTCCTCCCCGCTTTTGCATCCTAAATATACATATATTTTACTGTAGCAATTTGGAGCTGCATGCATTTAAAGTCAACACAAATCTTTTACATTTTTAACTCTGAATTAGTAGCTAAATTAGTTCACCCAAAAGGAGTTAGTAGAACTAAATATGTTCCTAGCTCCTGTGGTGCAAACATGCCAAAAAAGCGGGAACTTCCGCCAGTAGTTCTAAGAACTGTGAAGTTTCCTCCAGTGAGAAAGCACCTAGTAGGTGTGCTGATAGTGTGGCGCACATTTATTTTTTTATTTTTTTCATGGCTGGCTTGACCATGTGTATTTTTAAACTGTAGCTGGCTTGACTGTGGAAAAAAACAAACAAAAGAAAGAAAAAAAAATTCCAGCTACTATCCTAACCTCGGTTCAGAGATAACTGGAACAAGTATTGCATTTACTAACATTATGGGGAAACACGTTCTCCGAAACAATGTTTCTTTGAAATACTGTAGCCTGATTTGACTACATTCTTGTAGCAACACGAACAAATAGGTGCAGCTTTGCTGTGTGGCCAACTATGCAATGCCCCCCCCCCCCCTTATTCTTAGGGAGCCAGAGGTGGACAGTAGTGGAGTACACTTTACTTGAGTATTGTACTTAAGTACACTTTTTGAGTATCTTTACTTTACTTGAGTATTATTTTTTCAGGAAACTTGTGACTTTAACTTTACTACATTTGAATGACAAATATTGTACTTTTCACTCCACTACATTTCTATCAAGGTCCTCGAAGTAGAAAGTCGTTATGCAGCAGCTTTGAAAGTCAGTGAATTATTTTTTTTTTTCTTTTTGAAAATGTGATTTTTTTGACAGCATATCAGTAATCACTCTTGTCTGGTTAAGTAAAGTGATTTTCCCAGCATTTTTTTTAACACTGACCAGTTGCAAATGTGATATGTTTTTGCAACGATTCAATTTCAAGAGGTTTATATTGTGGTATGTATTAGACAAAATATTGTATGATTTTGCAAGATTGTGTAAATGAAAATATTACCCATAAAGCCAAAGAACAACTGTTGTGCATCTCCTAACAAAACACAATAGGTTCTGTGTATGACATCAACGTACCGCAAGAGCGAGAATGTCAAATAAATCTTGCTGTTGCTGTTGTAAAGTTATACAGCTACAGTTGTGTTGCTGGGTTTTAAAGCAGGTTTGATTTTTGATTTTTTTATCAGTCTGTATTTACATCATTTTCACTGTCCACTCGGTTCAAATGTGGATGAATGGCTACACGTAGATGTGTGCACACTGCCAGAGCTGTGCGAGATCACTACCATCCTGCTTTTGTGGGGATGGGCATACAACAAAAATAAAACAGTGCATTGACATAAAAAAGGAAAGTTACTTTTGGTACTTGAGCACTTTTAAATGCAAGTACTTCTGTACTTTTACTTAAGTAAAAATCTGTCTTTACAACTTTCACTTGTAATGGAGTAATATTCGCCTCCTCAGCATGATGTCGTCTGTCGAGGTCTTGTCTTCTGTCACGGTACTCTTTCCCACGCTTTCTAACCTTTTTCAATTTGAGGGGGGCAACAGCTTCTAATGTATTAGAGAAGATAGTGCCCATGTTGCTAGTCATTTCGTCTAGTTCATGTGTATTTATGGGTACACAGAGCAGTTGAGATAAATCAGGCAGGTTATTTGTGAATCTGTCTTTGGTGGCTGGAACAATAGTTCTGCCCGAAAGATAACGCGGAGGCATATAATTAATATCAGTAATACGCAGCATGCACGATACAAGGAAATGATCAGTAACATCATCTCTTTGAGGTATGATATCTATATCGGTAAGATCAATTCCATGCGATATAATTAAATCTAGTGTATGATTAAAACGATGAGAGGGCCCGGTGACGTTTTGCTTGACTCCAAAAGAGTTTATTAGGTCAATAAACGTCATAATCTGGGTGCGAGTGATCTAATGTTTAGGAGCCCAAGCTTTAAAAATTGTTTTTGTTAATTTATTTTGCGTTTTTCTGGTTTAATCATGATCAGATTTTTTCTAGATCCTGCATTAAATTTATATTTTGACCTCGCTATTCGGGGAACAGACACGGTCTGTATAGATTGGAAAATGCAAGTACATCTATCTTTTAAGTGGGTAGAACAAAAGTCATCATAGTAGTTATTTGAGAATTGGGTTACTAGTCATATGGAGCGTAGAGTCCTGGAGATGTTGTCCGACAGGAGTTCCGCTCCGACTCTGAAGGGGTGCAGGCCATCAGCACGGAAAAGCCTAGGACGCTCCCAGAAATTATTACAATTATTAACAAAGAGCAGTTTCTGTTCTTTACACCATGACAATAACCATTCGTTTAAAGCAACAAGTCAACTGAACCTTTCGTGTCCTCGTCGATATGTGGGAAGCGGTCCTGACACAATGATCATCGTCGCGGGAGATGTGCTGCGTACCGTCTCGATCAGGCTCCTGAAGTCCCTCTTTAGTGTCTCTGCGTGCAGCACGACAGAACCGATGCTCTCGTCGCCCTTCAGGATCGCGGGTATCTGCGCAGAAACATCGAGAACACGAACACCAGGGAAACAGTGAGTGTGCACTTAACCTTCAGCTAACGTAGCATGGACGTGCCGGACGATGGCGTCTCCAACGATCACAGCGTCATGCTCCGTCTCGGTGCGAAGCGGTTCCGGGTGGAGATCTCGAAGAGCGGAGGCGGAGAGGTCATCACCCGGGGCCTGGCTCGTGTCTTCTGCTGTTGCAGCTGTTGATGCCTGACTTGCTGAGCGCTAGTGGGACAATTTCCATTGCACAATTTTCCAGCAGACACTCTACTTTGGATTAGAGAACATTAGTTTCCCTGGACCAAAGTTTGGACCACACCCCTAAAGCAGCAAGGTCTGCAAGAAAATTGGAGTGAGTAACCTCATTCTATAGCCTGCAGGACCCAATCCGATGTGTCCAGAATGGCTACCCAATCTTGAAGCCAGGCAGTGAGGACTCTGAGTCTCTTGAATGGCAGATCGCATGAGAGCAGGACAGTCGTTGAAAAGTAGAGGAGTGCTTTTTTGTCATTTGGTCCACTATAAATCTGGTAGTTTGCATAGGCAAGTAGGACAGGCCCATTACACGCCACTACACATAGGATTCAAAAAACAGTAGTTCCTGGATGACTTTCTACTTCTGCCAAGATTCTGGAGTGTTTTTGATGTACACTCTACTATCCCATAAGGCCACAGGAGAGAATTTATGAATGGCAGTGAAGCAATACAATTGACGCTGGTAGGTTACATGACCGTAACAACATGGCAGATATAGTACCTCTTGTAATAATTTATATCAAAAGGAAATTGTATATAAATAATTACAATTAATTATGATTAATTACAATTATTTATATCGGCTGACATTAATAATAGTCACAAAATAAAATTGCCATCAGCTGATCTGTCTGTCCATGAAACATTCAGTGTAAGTTCGTATCAACGCTAAGAAAGGATATTTCCTTGGCCACATAAAATACTTTCCTATTAATGCATTAGAGCATGTAGCGAGGGTCAAAATCGTAAAGGGACATTTAATATGCAAGGCAGAATCAGAAACTCATGTAATTTGTGCACACAACTTTTATTAACTAAGCACTAATGCAGACTAGTCTAACAAACAAAGAAACTAACAAACAAGCATACAATCACTCATACACGGGAAAGGGCTAACGAGAGTTGATGGATGAAACCATCAGGAAAACCAGAGAATGCAGTTATGGAGAAAGTCATTTAACCACCTGAGTAAAACCATCAGCACCATTTATAATGGGGTCTATAACTTATACTAAACCTCTGTTTTGTTTAGTTAAATGTTATACTTGCACTGCCTTTGGTCAGGTCGAGTGTCCGGAATGCAGTCTCAGATGAAAGTCTTAATGGTTTCAAAGTTTTGGACTTCCGATCACGTTCTTCTGGGTTGAAGGTTGATGAATTTCAAAGATGTTCTGAGGTAAAAATGTTCTTCCAAGTAGTGAGTGGAAGAAAGAGCTAAGAAAGAGATCTGCTGAGGTCCAAGGAGCTTCGTTGAATGGAAAGACAAGGCCGCAAGGCCTGGCACAAAACTTAAGTGTCCAGAAGAGTTTTAGCTCACATCCTCCTGGGATCTAACAGAACCGCAGACTGCCTGGGCATCTCTGAAGTGAGAGCTTTATCTGCTATAGAGGTCACACCTCTGGGGTGTCAAATACCCAATGGAGTCCTGGATTTTTGGAGGCAAAGTTTTACGACCCTTTGTCTCTGAACATGGTAATTTGCATAGGTAATTCACCTGGGTTAATGCACAAACTTCTAAAGATTCTTAGGACACTAATATGTTGCATAGGTATCGACATGTAATATTCACTCTCAATTAGATAATCTGAAGACGAATTGATAGAGACTAAACATGATGCAGCTAAAGTGATATTAACTAGTGATCTATCATAAGTATGCAGAAAACGGCGTACAATACACAAAAGCATATACAAGAACAGTAATAATATACACAATGACCTAAAGATATGTGTGTTCATTCAAAGAAGGGTTTTCTATGAATTAATTAGAGAAGAGTCAATTTTTATGGCGTAATGTGTCTTTCCTAAGAGGAAGTGTTGCTCACCCGCATTCCATTGAGCAATAAAGTGTTATCAGATGGGTTGCCATGAAACCAGGGGCCTGGAGTCTTTGACAGACATACCAGCAACAGTATGTGTATTGGGTGGGGGGTCTGTTAACATTTGTTAATCTAATAACTAATTGATTTGTTAAATCAAATGCAAAATTGTGTGTCTGATTGGTCAAAATGCTACACTCTGAATTTCATTGATACTACCCATATTCATGCCATATAGAACACATATTTTTAATGGTCGCAAAGTAAGTTTCAAACCAGACATAGTACCTAGTATGCAGTTTTGTTATAGTTTTAAGTTTATTTGTAAGTTGCACAAAAAGTCAAAGACAAATTGTATATTGAAATACTTGTAATTTGCCCACAGCCATAGACTTATGAGAGCCTTATTTTATGGACTGTGATGGGAGCAGCACTGTAGGTGCTTTCCTGTGCAATGATGCAATGTAAAGTGAAATAAACAGCTGGTGATAACTGTCTCCAACATGCTGCCCCATGACACTTTTATTGTTTTTATAATAGCACCTAATTAGATTGATAACATTCAGCCTATTCCAGTGAAGGACATCTGTGATCAGGCCCTTTAGGTTAATTTTTGACTTTATATTGTTCAAAACCGTATTCGGGAGTTGCTGTTCATCTAAACGCTTCAGCTATGGACTCACAAACAATGTTTGTCTTATGGATGTTGCTATTGTCCACCTCCACTGGAATCAAACTAGATGGAAATGGTTATGTTGACATTATAATTGCAATCGGTTCAAAAGTTCCACAGGATGACAGACTTCTTGATAAAATCAAGGTGAATATGCTTTTTTAAATTATTTAGAAAATATTTATTTGATTTCTCTTTAGCAAACTTTAGGCTTTAGAAGCTGTTCAAATTTAAATTTAAAAATACATTTAAAACAGTCAGAAATGTACAGTATATATATATATATATATATGTATGTATATATGTATATATATATTCTTTGTTGTTGACAGTATTTGTGAATTAAATTAAGCATATTTGCTTATTTAATAAATGCACTAATTTTTCTCTCATTTTATCTTTTCACTTTCTTTCTGACAGGAGATGGTCACTGAAGGGTCAGATTATCTTTATGAAGCATTGGACAAAAGGGTCTATTTCAAAGAAGCTACAATACTAGTCCCATCACACTGGAGCAGTAAGATTTTTTCCAAAGCAAGAACAGAGTCCTTTGAAAAGGTACTGAGCATGATGGCATTTATCTTGTAAAATATGAATTTGCAGTCACTTCATCCACATATGATGTTACTGACACAATTTCTATGTCAAACACAGGCCATAATAAAAATAGATTATGCTAATCCAGTTTACAGCATTGAACCCTATACTAATCAGTATGGAGAATGTGGAACTATGGCAAAATACATTCATTTAACCCCAGACTACCTCTTAAATGACACAGTCATCCAGCTTTACGGATCAAGAGGTGAATTGTGTTTACTTTCCTTCAACATGTATTTATATATCTTGATATATCTTGATTCATATATATTAATGTTGTAACCTGTTTTATTTGAAGTTTACTTATTTACTTGCAGGAAAGGTTTTTGTGCATGAATGGGCTCATCTGAGATGGGGTGTCTATGATGAATACAATAAAGAAAAACCATTCTACTATTCTAATGGCCGTATTGAAGCTACAAGGTTATGAACTGTTAATACGACAATATTATTCAAATATCCTTGGAAATTTCAATCACTGTAATTATTTTCTTGCTTATTCTTAGGTGTAGCAAAAACATTGAAGGTCCGTTTTATGATGTTACGGCTGGAGGATCTCTTCAACCATGCCGTATAGATCCACAAACTTCACTACCTGCTGGGAATTGCACATTTTTTCCAGATAGAAGTCAAACCACAAACAGCTCCTTAATGTTCTTACCAAGCCTGGATTCTGTAAGTGTAGATTTCACACGTTTACACACATTATAGATTAAAGGCTTATTAATTAAACATAATCATGAGACAGTACATACATAAGTTGTAATCAAAGAATTTATGTCTTGAGCCAAGGGTGTTACATGTCTGTGTTTTATCCTGAGACCTAGTTTTGCCAATTCTGTTTAATTAGTTACCGAGTTCACCTGTCGAGTCCTCGTTATCTGCACTATATTAGTTCCTGTATTTTGAGTTTGAGTTTGTCGGTTATTGTTAATGTCTTCATGTTGGTGCAGCCTGCTTCTGAGATTTCCTTGTATCCTCTCCTTGGACTATTATTAAATGTGTGAATTTAGATGTTTCTCCTTTGTCGTGAGCCTTCCTCTGCACAACACGTAACAGAATAACGGACCAAAACAGAAGTATAGCGGTGTGTTTTTCCCTCGTTTTGTTTCCCGTACTTTCCAGTTTTTATTTTAGATTATGAATGATCCTGCTGTCCTCGTCATCCTGCTGAAGCAGGGGGACCGCTCTCTCGAGGACCACACTGAGGATTTTGTGTTCCTGGCAAATCTAACGCACTACCTGGACTACTGCCTCTGCAAGTTCTACAAAGCTGGACTTAACAACACCACATGTGAGCAGTTGTCCGGGAACGGTCCTCGAGAGAGCCTCGCCGCATTCATCGAGTGGGTACTGGTGTCCTGCAAATCGAAACTCACCGTGGACATCGCTGATAATGACACCAGCCCCACTCGGGACCCAGTGCCCAGTCAACTACCACCCCGCAGCGCGGAGCTGCCCGAGCCCACCGTAGACGGAGAGCCAGAGCCTGCCGCGGTCGTTGAGCCATCGCCATCATGAGCGACAGAGCTGGCAATCGTCTCGGAGCCCGAGCCCCTAGTGTCTAACCAGGTGCGAGAGCTGACAGTTCAAGTGACAGTGGATGCAGCTGTGGAGATTGTGGGGGCTATAGAATGCCCCGTTCACGGTGCCACCGCTGGGGGTAAGCACGAACTGGAACTGGGAGACCTCATAGACTTCCACTCTGACACACTCATCTTTCATCCATCTCCTAAGTTATATGCCTGGGAATATATCCCAACCAACCTCCCTCTCCCACCTCCTCTTATTGATCTGGTCCCGGTTTCAACACGTTCATCGCCGGATTTCGTCAGCCTCTCTGCTCACCCTCAGCTCACCATCTGTGGCGTGGGCTCGCTACTGGTCTGCTGATCTCCAGCTCCATTGGCGTTGAGTCTGGAAGATTCCTCGACTCCGCCCTTAGCCTCCGAGACTCAGACTCCGCCTCTGTCCTGCGACCCAGCGGCTCCCTCGTCCCTCCGGCTCCGCCTTGGTCAGTCATCCCCCTACCTCCACCTCGGGACTACAGTCCTCTGGCTACGCCTCGTCCCTCTGGCTCCGTTGGGCTCCTCCTTCCCTCCAGCTCCACCTCAGTTCTCTGTCGCTCCGGCTCAGTCGCGGCCTTCTGGAGCCCCACCTTCACCTCTGTCGCCGAAGCCTCCGGCTCCGCCTTGGCCTTCCGGATCCTCTGCTTCACCTTGGCTCTTCGGCTCTCTGTCACCGCCTCGGGCTCCACCTGCTCCGCCGCCGTTGGTCGGCCCCATGGAGTCGACATTCACTCCTCCACCATGGCTCCTCCCTCCGTCGGCTCTTCCGTGGGCCACCAGCGTGACTGTGGCCTGGGTTTTCATCTGGCTCCTCCTGCTCCTGGTTTCTCCTTGGCTCCTCCCACCCTCCACTCCTCCATGGACTTTAATTTTGTTCTGTTTTTGGTTCCACTCCCTCCTCCAAAGCCCCCACCCTCCCTCCTCAGTTGGATTGTTACGGCGCAAGGACGCACTTTCCGGGAGGGGGCGAAGTGTTACATGTCTGTGTTTTATCTTGTGACCTAGTTTTGTCAATTCTGTTTAATTAGTTGAGTTCACCTGTCGAGTCCTCGTTATCTGCACTATATTAGTTCCTGTCGTTTGAGTTTGTCGGTTATTGTTAATGTCTTCATGTTGGTGCAGCCTGCTTCTGAGATTTCCTTGTATCTTCTCCTTGGACTATTATTAAATGTGTGAATTTAGATGTTTCTCCTTCGTCGTGAGCCTTCCTCTGCACAACATGTAACAAAGGGGACTGCTACACTTTGTTTATGAAGTAATTTAGAGCTTAATAATCCTACAATCAATATAGATCCATTTCGGTTTTTAACAGCTAATTGACAAGTCATTTACAAAATATAAAGTTTTAATTAAAAGAAGTTAATATTAATTGTGAGGTAAAGTTGAAATTAAGTGATCTGAAGACAATTAAATTAAGCATAATCAGGTTTTTCTCTTTCTTACTTTCTTGTCTATAAGAAAGAATATGCCATATTCATGTGCCATAACCTGTCCCTGAGTGTTTGCTGAAGTATTTTATTAAAATGACTTTTTTTTTGTAGGTGAACACATTTTGTCGTGAAAATGAGCACAACTATGAAGCCCCAAACCTGCAAAATAAAAAATGTAACAAAGCAACATGGACAGTCATATTTGAGGATTCTATGGATAAAGACATTCTTTCTTCTCTAAATTCACTGCGGTCCCCTCCACCACCACCATCTTTCAAAGTTGTGCAGCGAATGCAACAGATTGTTTGCCTCATCCTTGATGTCTCAACAAGCATGACAACAGTATGCAAACATAAAAAAAAAAAAATACTAAATTTTTTTTTACTTTACTTGAATTGAAAATGCCTGAATACCAATCCTATGAAACAAGTTTGATAAATTAAAAATTTAAAGAAACGTGAAATATATACATATGACTTGTTTAACCATTCTCTAGGATTCTAGAATACTTCGACTGCAACAGGCTGCCACACATTTCCTGCGGTTTATCATTAAGGATCAAGCCAGTGTTGGAATTGTATCCTTCAGTACTGAGGCTTCTGTTCTGAGTCACTTGTCTACTATTCACGATGACATCACAAGAGAGAATCTTATAAAACTGTTGCCAAAAGAAGCAAATGGACTGACATACGTGTGTAAAGGCCTCCAATTAGGATTACAGGTGCTGTATTTTTATTTTTACATTTGTAATGCTTGTAGTATGTACGGTTTGATCCATGCCAGTGCTTTCTTTTTTTTCTTCAAAACCATCAGGTACTTCAAAAGGACAATGGGGATGCAATGGGAGATGAAATCATTTTTCTGACAGATGGTGAGGCGACGGATGACATTAAAGGTTGTAGTCAGGATGCAATAAATAGTGGTGTCATTATACATACACTAGCTTTAGGTCCTAAAGCAGATGGTGAACTGATTGAAATGGCAAACAAAACTGGTAAGTAAATAAAAAAACATAGTATCTATATCTGAGTAAATCACAATTACATACATGGCAGTTTAGTACCTAATTCAAAAGTGCTCCATGTTGAAAACAGGGGGATATTTTGGATCATCCAATGATAATATCACATCTAACCAGTTAATGGATGCGTTTGCTTCAGTTACATTATCAACTGGAGATTTGACAAAAGAACCAGTTCAGGTTTGTCAAGTGATTGCACATTGTCCATGGTACATTTATTAAGCTGAGAGTGTTATCAATGTATTGAATATTTTAATCATAATTATTTTTATCACTCCTTTAGCTAGAGAGTGTTGGAGCAAGAACATCTGATTGGTTCAATGGGACAGTATCAGTGGATCAGACTGTTGGGAACAAAACCAGCTTTGTAATAATCTATGAAATTAATTTTCCTAGTATTTACATAAAGTCACCAAGTGGCTCAGTCCACACTGAGACAAGTATGAGTCATGATAATTCACTGCAAACTGTCACTTTAAAAGTTCCAGAAACTGCAGAGGTAAGAAAACATTTATCAACCAGTTATCTATTAAGGTTATAGTTCAAACCATAAACATGTTAAACATATTATTGTAACACAATAAAAGACATCTTGTCCTAGAGTTTTAGATAAATGTTATCAAAGACAAAGAAGGAATTTATTACTCATGATTGAGCTGATACACTCACAGCAAACCCTTATTGAACTACTTTTACTTTTTTATGTTTTGTAGCCTGGTGACTGGAAGTACAGCATCCAAACTACAACAAATCAGGCCTTCACTATAACAGTAACGAGTCAAGCGGCACAGGCTGATGTTCCTCCTATCATTGTCAAAACCCACATGAACCAGCAGTCCAGTGATGGCACTAAACCCATGATAGTGTTTGCTGAGGTTAGTCAGAATTACAGGCCTGTGATAAATGCTGATGTTTGGGCTACGCTGGAGTCCGACTCTGGGTCTGCACATACATTACAACTACTGGACAATGGAGCAGGTAAATTACCCACTTGTTCCAAGTGTGTGCTCAACCTAAAATATAAATAAATAAAGTGTAATGTACATTTCAAACTGTGCCAAATAAATCAGAAATCTATGTTTTATAGGAGCTGATGCTTTTCAAGGTGATGGAATCTATTCCAGATATTTCACAAAGATGGTAAATGGGAGAAGCAGCTTGAAAGTAAGAGTGAAGAATCAAGATGGACAAGCCAGATTTACTCTCCAAAAAAAGAGTGGTGCACCATATGTACCTGGATATGTGGTAAACGGTAAATTGCCAGAACAATATTTAGTTTGTTTAAACTTGATCACATCACTCACTCACACACACACACACTCACACACACACACACACACACACACACACACACACACAAAAGTTAATGCTCTATCGTGTTGGAAATATGCCCTACACCAAACCCAACCCTAAACCTACCCGATAGTGTTAACAAATGCAAAACTGGTATAAAAATGTATTTGTTGATGCAACCGTGCCATTTCAACTTCCTTTTATGCAAATTTGAACAGTTTTGTCAAACCGTAGTTACACGGGATTTGAACCGGTGCTCCTCCCCTCCTAAGTACGGCTCCGTACTCCATGAGCTACCGAACAAACTTACTGTCTATGAAAACCCATAGATACGATGCTGGATATGTGCGATGCTAACATTCAAAAGCATCAGTTTTCAAATCTTCCAGCATATTAATATTGATATTATTTAGTTTTGAAGTCGTAACATGATATTCTTAAAGTAATTGTGCGAAAAATACACTTTATTAATCAAAACTCTGTAAATTTGTGTGAAAAGGATTAAAAGGTGTCAGAGTTTTACTGCCTCTAGTGTTTGTTTCTTTAGGAAACTGAAACTGCAGTAATATGTAGTTATTGGTACGTATTTCGTGTCTCGCTAAAAAGTGCACCCAGGTACGTAAATGCCATGAGACTAGGTTGATTTCTCCATACAGAATCTTTCCAGACACTTCAGATTTTGAGGTCCACACTGGTGGACTCTCCTCTTCAGTTCACCCTACAGGTTTTCTATGGAATTCAAGTCAGGGGACTGGGATTGCCAAGTCAATACCTTGATTTTGTGGTCGGTAAACCATTTTTGTGTTGATTTTGATGTATGTTTTGGATCATTGTCCTGCTGGAGGATCCAACCATGGCTCATTTTTAGCTTTCTAGACTTTCTAGACATTTTTAGCTTTCTTTTTAGTTTTTAGACAAGAGTAGAGGCTTTTTTCTTAAAACCCTTCCAAACAATTTGTGGTTGACGCCAGATTGTAGTTTTGGAGACTTTCTGACACCAAGACCCAACTAACTTCTGCAATTTTCCAGCTGTGATTCTTGGATATTTTTTGGCCACTCGAACCATCCTCCTGACAGTGCATTGGGACAAGATAGACACATGCCCTCTTCCAGGCTGATTCATAACACTTCCAGTTGACTGGAATTTCTTAATTATTGCTCTGATGGTGGAAATGGGCATTTTCAGTCTATTGGCTATTTTCTTTTTGCTATGTTTTGCCACACATCACAGCTATGTTCTTTGGTCTTACCCACTGCGAATGACTAAGGTTGTGTCTGAAAACCTGAAAATGCTGCCTTCGGAGGACACACTTCAAGGTAGAAAGGCATCAAGCCACATTTGAATCCAAAGTTATCTTGATTTCCTGTCACCTGAGATACCTTCATCTGGTCAATTATTGAAGGCAGCATAGATGTATCCTTCACTGCCTTTGATATCCCACAATTATGTGCGTTCCATTCTGTGATGGTTGAGCTAAAAACATAAAGATGGCATCTGAAAGTTGTGTTTGGTAGCGAGAAATCTGTTTAGTTATTACCAAAGCTTGTTCTACTTTGTTGTAGGTCATTAAACTGCCTCAGAAGTCCGAAATCAGTTTTGTGAGGTGCTTCCCTGCGCAAACGCTGCCTGCAAAGTCATTGCCTGATAAGGCAGCAAGGCAGCAAGTCAGCTGCCTAGGATTTTGGATATAGCCTAAGGGAGTTTGGCCCATGTGTTACCTCATATTTATACCCCTGTGAAACTGGAGGTCACGGTTGAACAATTTCCTGTTCCTAGTCACTCAGGAGTACTAAAAAGCTATAAAATATCAATAGGAATATACTTCAAAAATATTTTGCTCATATGAATTCATAGGTGTGCCAATAATTGTAGCACACATATATTTAACAAAGATATATTTTTTTTAAATAAAACTGTTGTGTTTGCAATTGTTTGTTTTAAACGAGATATTATTTTTTAATATTTGTTAATATTTTGAGCAAAAGATTAGACATTTTTTTCATTTTTCAGCCTTGTTTGCTCATATTTACCAAGGGTGCCAATATTTGTGGAGGATATTACAGGTGCATGAGATGCAAAAGTCACAATGCAAATATCATGATAATAATTTAATCAAATGAAGGACATATCTAATATAACCAAAATACTTTCATATTAAACATCACAACAGGTATTTATCACTCAGTTTAGTGCTTTTAAACATGACCATTTATAATAATTAAATTAATAATGCATTTTTATAAATACACTTGGATGTATTATATGCATCAGTGCTTTGAACAAATTGTGTGAATGATTCAGTACAATCATAAAGACTGTATCGATGTAACCTGCAGAAAGAGTCACTGAATTAAAACACACACTGGACTAACTGTGGTATTAATGGAAATATAATTAGCTATAAAGCACCTTGAAGGAAAGAAATTAAGACACAATCAAGCAAATTCAGGTGGTTTCTTGTCATTTCAGGTGTAGTGCAGTTGAACCCACCAAAGCCACCAGTTTCTGCAGAATCACTTAAGGTTGGAAACTTCACCAGAACAGCCACCGGAGAGAGTTTTGAGGTGAAACTTTCAGGCACAACTCCACCAAATTTCCCTCCTAACAGAATCACAGATCTGAGTGCTGAGATCCAGGAGGACACTGTGCTTCTCAGCTGGACAGCTCCTGGTGAGGACCTCGACCAAGGCACAGGTAAAATATAAAATTATTATACCAATATTTAAAAGGTCTATCAATTCTTTAACATCGTCACTGACAAAAATGTTGTTCTAAATAATCATGGAGTAATGTATCTTTATTTGCCTTGCATGGTACATTTCTTTCTCTGTCAGCTAAATGCTATGAGATCAGGTGGAGCTTTGAACTTGATATGCTTCGAGGGGGCTTCAGCAATGGTCATGTAGTCAACACAGCTGCTGTCTCACCTCAGGAGGCTGGATCAGTTGAACAACATTCATTCAATCTCAGTTTCCCAATCCAAAATGGCACCACACTCTTCTTTGCAGTTCAGTCAGAGGACGAACAAAATGCAAAATCTGAAACCTCCAACATTGCTCAAGCTTCAAAGATCCTGCCTGGTCCAAAACCTCCTGGAATGTCAAACCCAGGAATGAATTTGACAGTTATTGTTATTTCTGTGTGTGTGGTAACTATGGTCATATGCTTTATTGTTGCTGTAACCACATGGGCAGTGAAACGCAAAAAAACTCTCTGCTGAAAGTAAAGTGGAATTAACAATCTGATGCAAACGGATGTCAAATCAATCCATATTTACATCCAACAGCTTTAGAACATTTCTTAAAACAATACCAAACTAAATTTCTTAGTAGCATGTTTAATCTTATAAAATTATTAAAACAGACTTCTGTTTTGTTTATCAGAAGCTGTGGACTGAATGTAATCTCCTAATTGTTCGGTTTGTAGTTAATAGTCCACTTTAATAGAAAACACATCCTGAGCTGTCTGTGGCTCTATGAATGACAAACAGCCGGCTAGATAGCAGAGCAATCATGTAGTGATTATTTTTCACCAGCAGAACGGGCTGCAAGATACCTGTTTACTTGGTCTTGCACCGCTACTATAGCCATGAAGAACTTAACCTGAACTAAAGTGGAGCATTATTGTCATTATCAAAGGAGACATCCCTATCCATTTTAGGTAGGCACGTACTAACTATTCATGTTAAAGTAAAGTAACACTGTTTATATTTACGACATATATCGTTTCTGAACAGTCTTCACAAAGTAGAAGTCTATTCATCCAGTGATCCATTTCTAAAAGCACAAACAAAAATTACATTACAAAAATTGTAAAAGTTGTAATTATTTCTGTACAATATGTTCATTTTTGTAATGGCTTTGTAAAGTTATAGTTTTGTTTTAATACTGTTCTGATCTGTCTGTCTGCTGCTGCTGTTTTTGTTTTGTTTTTTGTTTTTTAATTAAAGTTGAGTTGGGAGTTGTATTAAAACCCATTTTGAGTCAGTTTGACCCTCAAACATTATTATTAATTATAATAGTGGTATATGAAACATGCAACAATTTAAAACAAAAAAAGTTAATTGTCATGAATTCATTGTCTTTTTTATTATTATTATTATTATTCATAGATAATATGTCAGATTTAAATTATATTTTCCACTGAACTAGAAAATGACCCTGGTTTCCATTTCAGAAATCTGGTCATCTAAAAAGGAAGTCTTCACATTTTTAACATAAGTTCATTAAAAAAGTGAAGCTTTTTTTGAAGCAAAATTTGCAAAACATTCATTATCCATTGACAGTCACTGGAGAATTACTATGTCAACATTGAATAATTACTATGTGAGTTATGTGGGTTTTTGGTTGGGTATGTTTGGAATATCATACTACTCATCCTATTTTCAAAGTACTGTACTGTATACAGTATGCAGGCAGATTTGGCAGTTGTGCAGTACATAACCAGGAAACACTTCATATAAATAAATAAATGCAAAACAGGAATAAAAATAATATTGTATTATATACACTACACAATGATTACCTAAGAATATATACTGTATGCTGTGCTGGAATAGGGCTACTTCCATACTGTATGTGAAAAAATTATGTAAAAAGAGTGGCATGTCCGAAATCATAGTATTCGAAAAACAGAAGGTGAAAGGTACCCGGATGACCTACTATAGCTCTGAGATTCTGAAGTGCATATTTGATAGACATTTTACTATCCCATGAGGCCATAGATTTGTGAATGACAGTGAATCGACACAACTGACGCTGGTAAGTCAAATGACAGTAACAACATGGTGGCATCCAAATGTCATTCCTACCGCACGCATTCTTACTATATAGGTATTGTTCATCTAAACTCTGCAGCTATGGACTCAAGAATGATGTTTGTCTTATTATGGATGTTGCAGTGGTCCACCTCCACTGGAATCAAACTAGATGGAAATGGTTATGGGAAGTTGTGGCCTAATGGTTAGAGAGTCGGACTTGTAATCCGAAGGTTGCGGGTTCGAGTCTCCGGCCGGCAGGAATTGTAGGTGGGGGGAGTGAAAATTCACTTTATAAAAGGCCCAGATTTCTAACTTTCATTCATGGGGATAACATGGATCATTTTAAATGATTTAATGTAACATTTATACCCATTTTTTGCAGTTTGCAGTTTTAAAATAAAAAAAATATCACTTTAACCACTAGATGGCCATAGAGCTCCACTATATGCTATTTGCTATTTGAGAGACCTGAAAGATATCTTTTCACAAGTTGGATTCAGTTGGATTCATATCTAAATATTATAAAATCACAATTATAACAAAAATAAAATATTTTTTGTCAAAGTTTAGTATTTTTTGTACTGAAAAACCCCCAGTTTTTCAATAATGTTACATTATGATTAGAATCAAACCTGAACAAAATGTTACAAAGAGAAATGTTGGAATCTTAAGATTTTATCATTTATTTCAATTATCTATTTTTAATATAATTCTACAATTTTAATCAACATTTCAGTTACTAACTGTAACAGAACAAAAATGAACAGAAATGAACAGTTAAATTACATATGAACACATGAACTGAACAGCAATAACAAGTGAGCAAATAAAGCAGTAAAAAGATAACATTTAGTAAAAGAAATCAAACAACGAGGAACAATAAGTGTGTCACCATATAAAGATATTTGTGTTGGTTCTGCATTTTGGATGATTTTATTTGACAAATTATAGCCTTACAAATGTGTGTGTGTGTGTTTGTGTGTGTGTGTGTGTGTGTGTGTGAGTGTGCACATTTTCAATGTGTCAGTGTCACCAATTTATTTTTGTGGTGGTACTGCATTTTGGATGATTTTATTTTACAAATGATAAGAGAACAGTTTTTATAGTCTCAAAAATGTGTTCCTCTATATGTGTGTGTGTGTGTGTTGTGAGCAATATAATTTAGCATTGTGGATGTTTTTTGCATTGGTGGAAGTGTGCCACTTTATTTGTGACATTTCTGTCGATGTGTTCTGCGTTGTTTCTGATTTTGATGATGAATTTTGTCTATTTTGATTGCGGGGTCTCCAGAGACCCCGAAACCCACGAGTGTCACAAATTTTGTCACGCTAACATAAAAACAGATATCATTCCAATTTTTTTTTTTTTTTTTGTAGATCTAGAAAGTGTTGAGAGCCATAGAAGGTTTCATACCATTTGGACAAAGGGAACATTTTTTTTAAAATTGAGCAAAAGTCATTTGGGGTCAATTCTGCCCCGTAAACCATCAGAGACTTGGACCTCATTATTAAAGTACAAATCCAAGCACCAGAAGCACCACACTCTCTAAGTTTTCTTTAATTGAAAAATATGCATTTTTATTCATTCAAAGGATATAGTTGCAATAATATTTTAGATCAAAACTTTAAGTGCCATTGTTTTAAAAAATAATGCTTTATTGACTGACGTTTCATTGACCTTCAGTTGTTATGCTTTCAAATTTCATGCCATTTGTATGCATGTAATTTCACAGTATTTTCACCTCCTAAATTACTACACTTGTGAATTCACAGTTCTATAATGGTACAATTTACACAGGTCAATGACATTTTTTGTATAACATTAAAATTCTTTTTAGAATAATTGTGATTATTACTTATTTTTAACTTCAGGCAAACAGCCTACATTATGGTACAGTACAAATATTTGGAGAATCCCTTATTCTGCTCCTTATTTTCTTAAAGAATACAAGAATAAACACTATTTTCTCAAAGAATAAAAGATAAAGAATCACAATTGTCCCTTATTTTCCATTTCTGAAGTTAATTGGCAACCCTAATGATGACATAATTATCTGTTGACTTCCCTGACAGCTGCACCTTGCTCAAAAAACAAAAAATAATAGATAAAAAATGGATAATAGAAAGCACAAAGGAGGCACTGAAAAGGCCAGAACAAAAAAATAAATAAAAAAAGTGGGCCGGTCTAAGGCTTGAAACTCCAGGGCTAAAAATTAGTCCCACTCCGGCCCTGACGTAAACCTACTGTAAAAATGATTGATTTACAAAAGGAAGAAATTCAAAGGAAAGAAAAGAAGCTTAGCTCCTTGGAATGGAAATGGAAAAATGGAAAATGTTAGTACGCGAGGCTAGAAATCAAACATTAAGTCTGATATCACTGAGAGTCAGTTAGCATCCCTTACTGATTCCCTGGAAGAGGAAAAGGAGAATGTAATGCATCTATATGTTGAGGTTAGAGACCATGTCACACCATCGACTGAATTGAGGCGCCTCATTGATGCTTGTGAGGCAGTGACAACAGATATAATTAAAGTTGCCTATGACAGAATATCAGGCATTGATGAGTTTGATGCAGAACAAGCAAAACGTTGCTTAAGAGAATTACTTGAATCTAGGTATGCTCATTCTATCTGTGGCTCTACCGTTTCCCGAATTAGTCATAAGTCTAATGCCCAGTTAAGCCAAGACAGAAGGAGAAGATT
The DNA here is from genome assembly GCF_936440315.1 of Barbus barbus. Lineage (NCBI taxonomy): Eukaryota > Metazoa > Chordata > Actinopteri > Cypriniformes > Cyprinidae > Barbus > Barbus barbus. Next base: position 19,703,463 of record NC_136759.1, on the reverse strand, counting down.
CAAGAATTGAAAGACAAACAAGAGAGAGCTGAAAGTTCAAAAATGTGAATTGGAGAAGTTACAGGCAGAAAAGGATTTAAGGGTAGCACAAGCTAGGTTTGAGGCCTATAATCGGATGGAAGTTGATAATCCTGCAACAAACTATATTGTTAGAGAACAGCATTGCTTGCCTCGGAGCTCTTTCAGCCAACCTGCAAGTACATTAATTTCTTCATCTCAAAATGAACTGCCTTCTCTCGTGCAAGACAGCATAAATTTGAACAGACTGCCAGCTCCATAGCCTTTTGTATTTAACGGTGATCCCATTCAGTATGTCGAGTGGAAGGCTTCCTTTATGTCACTGATTGATCAAAAGAATATTTCTGCTGCTGATAAACTTTATTATCTGAAAAGGTATGTGAGTGGATCAAAGCAAGGCTTTGGATTGTACCTTCTACAAGAGTGACAACGAGCATATAAAGATGCCTGGAGCAGATTAGATCAAAGGTATGGTCAACCATTTGTGATGACCATTTTTCTCTTAAAGGGATAGTTCCCCCAAAAAGAAAATTACCCCATGATTTACTCACCCTCAAGCCATGTGTAAATGGCTTTCATCTTTCAGAAGAACACAATCAGAGTTAGAATAAAATGTATCCTGGTTTCTTCCAAACTTTAGAATGGGAGTGAATGGAAGATGAGATTTTGAAGCTCAAAAAAGTCCATCCATCAAAAAAAAAGCTCCACATGGCTCCGGGGAGTTACTAAAGGTCTTCTGAAGTGAATCGATGGGTTTGAGAAAGAAAAATATCCATATTTAAAAATTGATGAAGCAAAACATCCAGCTTCTGGGAGACCGCAACTTATGAAGAATGCGTAATGTCTCTCTTAGTTCAAACTGCTTACACAGTGTCCTACGTCATGCATCATATCGCGTTTTGAACTGCGAGAGGCATTACAGCCTATGTGTTACAGCCTACATTATGGTACAGTACAAATATTTGGAGCATCCCTTTGTTACGTGTCTGTTTCTGTTCAGTTCCGTTTTGACCTTATTTGGTAGTTCCTGTTCGGATTTAGTTAATTCGTAATCATCATTTAGTCCTGTCACCTGTGTTCAGTGTTGTGGGTAACGCATTACAAGTAACGCGAGTTACGTAATAATATTACTTTTTTCAAGGAACTCGTAAAGTAACGCATTACTTTTTAATTTACAAGAAAATATCTGAGATACTTTTTCAAAAAAGTAACGGCAGTTACTTTTTCCCCATTTATTGACTGACAGTGCGCTGTGTGAGCATGCTGTTACTATAAATCTAGATGTGAATGTACATGAATTCATCCCACTCGCAAAAAACAGATTTAGTATTCATCAAAATGAATTAAAACAGTGAAATGCAAACTCAGAATATGATGCAAACTGCAATAATTAAATATGTTAAACAACACAAATGTATCTAATCCCATTTTATTAACCAATGTCTTTGCTGCTGACCTTTGATGATCCAGTTCAACCATACTAATAAGCAAAAATTACTTTAGTTAAACTAACAATTGTACTTCATTGTTTTTTTATTGCTGAAGAGTATTAAACCTTCTTATCCTGAGTTTTACTTTACAGACGTGAATTTACTTTTCCTTCACAAGATACAGGGCTTTTACATTTGTATTAATGTAATTTTTTGTATTAAAAACAATCAAGCCCTGCTCATATTTAAAAAGTAACACAAAAGTAACGTAACGCATTACTTTCCATAAAAAGTAGCTAAGTAACGTAATTAGTTACTTTTTTAGGGAGTAACGCAATATTGTAATGCATTACTTTTAAAAGTAACTTTCCCCAACACTGTTGACCGGATACATAAAAATTATAAAAAAAATATATATATTTTTTGGACTTGACACATCAAATCTAATGAATTCTTCTTTTATGTAAAGGTTTGTTGTAAGGATAAACCCAGACAACAGCAAGTTCCAAGTCAGCAAAAGAAGTGGGAAGATGGTGCAAAGGAAGAACTCTGGCCTGAACCCTCATGTGTCCCCCTACATTAAGGAGTTTCTGGATTTCAGCTGGAAAAACTATTAATCTATGACTATTAATCTATGGCTGAATTTGACTGAATTTGTTCATTAATTGTTTTAAAATACTGTAATATGAAATGCATGTATACATGTTACTACAGGTTTGAACAGTTGCTACTATGAACAAACGCATTCTACTCAGGAGAGTTTTTTGAATTTAAAAATTTAAAAAATTGTTCTTATGACTGAATTTGTTCATGAATTGGTTTAAAATGCTGTAATATGAAACGCATGTATACATGTTACTGCAGGTTTGAGAAAAACAGAGTTTGTGAAGAGAACTGAAAGTTCAATCTGCAAGAATATAGAAATGTTATTTAAATTTTTACAATTGAAAAATTAAAAACAAATTACACCATTGTCATTGCTTATTCCTATTTACCGAGACCTGATGAAATATAGTAATTTACAATTTTTACAGTTTTACAGTAAATAGACAAATGGACAATGAATTACAAGTTAAAAAAAAAATATTGTATTAAAATATAATTCTGAAGAAAAGACCGTAAAATTATTGTAAGTTTTACAGGGAAAATAAGTATACTGTAAATATCAGATAAATGGTACTGTAAATATTAATACAGCATTTTTGCTGTACGTTTAATTTTCAGTAAGTTACTAGCAAACTGCTGTCAGTAAGTTACTGTAAATTCTACAGGAAATTTTAAACCGTGTAGGAGCCAATGGCTCCTTAAATTAAATATAGCTTAAATTAAATAAAATTGAAATTAAATATAATATAATAATTATAAATAGCAGTAATACCACTTTGACATAAAGGTGGTTTACATGGGATGCGGAACTTTAGTATAAGCCTCTAGTTCAGCACATTTGCATGCACACCAGTAAGCTGACCTTATTCAATTCACCAGTTTTCCCCATTTATGCACAAATCAGTAACCTGACAATGCAAGTAAACCACACTTACATGACTTTATTAATAAATCAGCTTATTTCCCTGTAGTGGCGTCAAAACATAATAATTTGCTTATCTGACTCCGAGTGGGTGTTTTATTTTCATTCTGCTACATGTGTGGACATATAGTAGGACATATAATGAAATATTGTGTCTTGCAGGACCATGGTGCTATATACTAAGTAAACATAAATATAAACATACAACAATAGAAGTATAAAAAAATAATAATCACATATACACAGTTAACCATCTGACTATAGATATACTATAAATAGTTGACTATACATACACAATCTAAGAGATTTACAAGAATTTACATAAATTCTCTACATGAGATTGTGCAAAAGAGATACTTCAGGGGAAGCTGGGTACAGTGCAAGGTGATTTGCGGTGCAATGCACAAGTAAACATATATTGTATTATTGAGTCTTTTGTAGCAAGGAGGGTTTATAAAAGTGTCTAGCCTGGGGGAAAACTATTGAGCGGTCTTGCAGAGCAAGTTTTAATTTTCTGGTACCTTCTACCTGATGGCAAGAGTTGGAAGAGACTGTGGGAGGGATGGGTGGGGTCCTTCACATTGCTGGTAGCCTTGCTGAAGCATCGTGCAAGGAAACTGTCCAGGATGGAAGGGAGAGGGGCACCGATGATCTTTGCACCTGTGTTCACTGTCTGCTGTAGGGTCTTGCGGTCAGCAGCACTGCAGTTTCCATACCAGACATTGATGCAGCTGGTCAGCACACTCTCAATGGTGCTCACGGCAAATCAAATTAGCGACAGACACTTAATGGCAAACAAGCAGTGTTAATAATAAATAATATTATTATTGGCTCGGAGGCCTAGTAAATATCCTCACTTACGTTATTTGTGCCTTCCATCTTTGACGTTAATAAAAGATTATCAGCATTTTTTTTCCTCAATAGAGATCCCACAGCGGGCAGTTAATGATAACAAGGCCCACCCATTTAGAGTAAAGATATGATTGGTCATTTTTTCTGTCATTTGAAATTACGTTGCTATTGATTTACTATTGCTTGGCCCTCTGTAATTTCATATATGGACCATCAATCACAGACCCGCAAACACTAGGCAGAAACATTAATGCAGAAAATGGGCTGACCTTACCAGCTATCATTTCATCAGCTATAATTTGGGTAGGGTTAGGGATTGGGTTAAGTCTATATTTTTGGACTGTAATGTTGATCCAGGACCAACAAAAGATGTTAATCCAGGAACATGTATTCCTTGACAAGTTGGACAAACACAGAAGAAGTGCATATTTGCATAATACTTAATGTCAGATATGTAAAATAAATCTCTCCTATCTCTTGCTCTGGCTACTGTGTATAGACCACCAGGGCCATATAAAAATTTCCCAAAAGAATTTGCAGATTTCCTCTCCGACCTATTGGTTAATGTTGATGAAGCGCTAATTGTTGGAGACTTTAACATTCATGTTGATAATACAAATGATGCGTTAGGACTTGCGTTTACAGACTTAATAAACTCTTTTGGAGTCAAGCAAAACATAACCAGACCCAATCATCATTTTAATCATACACTAGATTTAATTATATCGCATGGAATTGATCTTAATGATATAGATATAGTACCTCACTACCTTGTATCATGCATGCTGCCTATTACTGATATTAATGGCTCTGTGTTATCGTCCGGGTAGAACTATTGTTCCAACCAACAAAGACAGATTCACAAATAAACTGCCTGATTTATCTCAACTGCTCTCTGTACCCATAAATACATATGGACTACACTATTTTCTCTAATATATTAGAAGCTGTTGCCCCCATCAAATTAAAAAAGGCCAGAGAAAAACATACTGCGCCATGGTACAACAGCAATACCTATTCTTTCAAGAAAGAAACTCATAATCTTGAACACAAATGGAGAAAACCTAACTTGGATTTTTTTATAGAATTGCTTGGAAAACCGTATGTACAGCTATACAACCGTATGTGCCCACGTTGCATTAGTATGACCAAGATGGCGGCGCGTACACATCGCGAGGCTCAGCGTCTCTCCAGTTTTTGTAATTTTGCAGTATTTTTCCTGCTCATCTCGGGCCTGTTCGCACTTAACAGCTTTGCCTTAACATCTTACCCCCGACAGGAGCTTTTGGATATCGGGCTGCACTTTTCCAACAGTTTTATAACCAATCATCGGCTCCAGAACACCCGAGGCTACGCACTCTACTCGGCCGGGCGGAAGTGCTCACAGGCGGCGCCAAGATCATAAACAAAGGCGGGGAAGCGCGGAGGGCTAAGAGCTAAGCTAAAGCTAACACCACACCAGCTCTCTTTACCCAGAATTTTCCTCGCTAATGTGCAGTCATTGGTGAACAAAATGGATGAGATACGACTTTGCATCACCCATAGTAAGAGACTTTTGGACTGCAATGTCATGGTTTTCATGGAAACATGGCTACACAGCGACATACCCAATAATGTTATTGATCTAACCGGACCCTACACGCTCCAAGCAGATAGAATGGCAGATGACTCCGACAAGACCAGAGGCGGAGGATTGGGCATTTATATAAACAAAGCTTGGTGTACGAACTCTGACATTGTTGGAAGACACTGCTCACCTAACCTAGAGTTTCTCATGGTTAAGTGTAGACCTTTCTATCTACTGCGGGAGTTCACTTCCACCATTATAACTGCAGCCTATATTCCCCCGGATGCTAATGTCAAGCTTGCTATGAACGAACTGCATGCGGCCATTAGTAAACAACAGGCTGTACACCCGGAGGCTGCATTTATTGTTCTAGGTGATTTTAATCACTCCAACTTAAAGACAGTGCTCCCCAAATTCCATCAGCATGTCTCCTGCCACACTAGAGGAGACAACACTTTGGATCATGTTTACACAAACATCGCTGGAGCTTACATTGCAACTCTTCTCCCCCACCTGGGACAGTCTGATCACCTTTCTTTGTTTCTCACCCCTAAGTATTCACCCCTCATCAACCGTGTGAAGCCATCAGTGAAGACCATCAAAGTGTGGCCAATGGGTGCAGAGTCTGTACTTCTGGACAAGTTTCAACACACGGACTGGAGTATGTCTGCTTCTCAGACTGCCAGTGGCTCTCATACGGACATTGATATCTATACCACCTATGTACTGGATTACATCAATACATCCATTGACAGTGTTACAACAGAGAAACAGATCACAACGTACCCTAATCAGAAGCCATGGATGAATAAGGAGGTGCGGCTCCTGCTGAAAGCCCGCAACACTGCTTTCAGATTAGATGACGCTCAGGCCTACAGCATATCCAGGGCTAACCTGAAGAGGGGCATCAGAAGGCCAAGCACAGCTACAAGCTAAAGGTAGAGGAACATTTTTCCAACTCTGACCCCCGACGCATGTGGCAGGGCATCCAGGTCATCAGTGACTACAAGCCATGCAACTCCACTCCGACGGTCACAGACGTCTCTTTCTTTAATGAGCTAAATTACTTTTAGGCTCGCTTTGACAATAACAACAAGGAGACAGCCACCAAGATCACACTCTCAAGAGACCATCAGACCCTCAAACTCACCTCCACAGATGTCGGCACAGCATTGAGCTGGATCAATGCACTCAAGGCTGCTGGCCCCGACGGCATTCCTGGACGTGTGCTCAGGACATGTGCAGAGCAGCTCGCAGGGGTTTTCACAGACATTTTCAACTTGTCCCTCACCCAAGCAACTGTGCCAACATGCTTTAAATCCACATCCATTGTGCTAGTGCCGAAACTGACGTGTCTGAATGACTACTGCCCGTAGCACTCACACCCATTGCTCTGAAGTGCTTTGAGAGACTGGTCCTGGCACACCTCAAGAACTGCCTCCCACCCACACTGGGCCCACACCAATTTGCCTATCGAAGCAATAGGAGCACTGAGGATGCAATATGCACAGTACTGCACTCGATACTCACACACTTGGCTAACAACAATACATATGTACGGATGTTGTTTGTTGACTTCAGCTCAGAATTCAACACTGTCATTCCCTCGAAGCTGACCACTAAATTTGGAGACTTGGGTGTTAACACCTCCCTCTGCAGCTGGATTATGGACTTTCTGACAACAGACCTCAGCATGTTAGGTCTGGCCACACCTGCTCCACCTCCATCACACTCAACACCGGCGTACCACAGGGCTGTGTGCTGAGCCCATTTCTCTACTCCATCTACAGCCATGACTGCAGGCCTGTGCATGGATCCAACTCCATCATCAAGTTTGCTGATGACACCACAGTGATTGGCCTCATCAGAGACAACGATGAGACTGCCTACAGGGAGGAGGTACAGCACCTGGCTGCATGGTGTGCTGACAATAGCCTGCTCCTTAACACCAGCAAGACAAAAGAGCTTATTGTGGACTTCAGAAAGAAGAAAGTTGGCACGCATGACCCCATCCACATTAACGGGATGGTTGTTGAACGTGTCTTCAGCTTCAAGTTCCTGGGAACCCACATCTCGGAGGACCTGACCTGGACAACCAACACCTCCAGCCTAGTCAAGAAGGCTCACCAACACCTCTTCTTCCTTAGGACACTGAAGAAGAACCACTTGTCTCCAGCCATCCTGGTGAACTTCTACCGGTGTGTGATCGAAAGCATCCTGACCAACTGTATCACAGTCTGGTATGGGAACTGCTCAGTTGCTGACCGCAAGGCACTGCAGAAGGTGGTGAAAACTGCCCAATGCATCACAGGGACACCACTTCCTGCCATTGAGGACATCCAGAGAAAACACTGTTTACGTTAAACTCGTGGCATTCTTAAGGACTCCTCTCACCCTGACCATAGTTTAACTTACTGCCCTCTGGGAAGCGCTTCAGGAGCCTCCAAACAAAGACCAGCAGACTCAGGAACAGCTTTTTCCCTACAGCTGTCTCCCTACTGAACTCTGCCCGATAATCCCCCCTCACACACCACTACAAACTATTCACCCCTCCCCATCACTAAATCGGTTTAAAAAAACAAAATCCATCTACACACTGAGTACTATGTACTGGAAATTTTTATTTTCTATGCACTTTCAATGTCCATTGCACTAGTGTTTATATATCTTAATGTATCGCTTATTCATATCCATTTGTAATTATGTTCATAGTTTTTGCTCATAGTGTACAGACATTTACTGCATAATCCATCTGTATAGTATGTGTCAGACCTCTGTTGTGTGTGTCTTGTGTTTCCACGTGCTCCCTGTGTTTCCATGCCCATATTTGGTTTGTTTCCTGTCCTCGTTTGATGTCATTAGTAGTTTATTCTGTTCTAGCCGTGTTTGTTTAATTGTCTGATTATCCAGTGTATTTATAGTCCTTTCTGTTAAGTTAGCTGTCGTCTGGTCTACTCGTTACTCCCCGGTGTTTGATGTCTGTGTTTGCCTTGCCTTGTCCTGATGTCTAAAGTAAAGACTGTGTTTTGAGTTACGTCCTTGTCTCTGCGTGTCCTTGATCTTCCCTGCTGTGTGCACCGTGACAGTATGTTCATATCACCCATCTGTATATCATACTGATAGTATTTAAAAATGTGTAAATTATGTCCCTAGTACTGCCTTATCTGTATATTTCTGTACATATGTTACATCTTGTAGGCACTGTATATCCTGTACCTCTCCGCTTATTGCACTTCTGGTTAGATGCTAACTTTGTACCTTACACATGCAATGACAATAAAGTTGAATCTAATCTAATCTAATCTATAGACAGGCTCTAAAAGCTGCCAGGTCTGAACACATCTGCAAACTCGTAGAAAATAACCAAAACAATCCAAGGTTTTTTTATGTAGAACAGTGGCCAGATTAACAAATAATCAGACGTCACCCGGACTAAATATTCCCTCACAGTTTAGTAGTGATAACTTTACGAATTTCTTCACTGATAAAATAGATAGCATCAGAAATACAATAACAAATGTAGAATCGACAGCCTCTTGTAATTCAGCTTCATTCATTGTGCCCAAAGAAAAACTGCAGTGCTTTACAACTATAGAGCAGGAAGATCTAAATAAATGTATCACTGCATCTAAACCAAAAACATGTTTATTAGATCCTGTACCCACTAAATTACTGAAAGAGTTGTTACCTGTAGTAGAAGAACCGCTTTTCAATATTATTTACTCGTCGTTATCTCTAGGTCACATCCCAAAACCATTCAAGCTGGTGGTTATTAAGCCTCTTAAGAAACCACAACTAAATCTTCGACACTGTAGATCATGATATACTCATAGATCGATTACAAAACTACAGGTATTCAAGGGCAGGCTTTAAGATGGATTATATCCTATCTTTCCGATTGCTATCACTTTGTCTATTTAAACAGGAAATCATCTCAATTAAATCCAATAAACTATGGAGTGCCACAAGGATCTGTCCTAGGCCTCTGCTTTTTTCAATATACATGTTACCCCTTGGTAATATTATTAGAAAATATGGGATTAGTACAGTGATATTTGTGTATAGATTTAGATGTTTCATTAATAACATTTATTACTGCAAAATTAAAGTCTGGCAACCTGCACTTTGTGATTATTAAAATTGAGTGAACGTAGGCTGTAGTTCTCATGGATGAAGAGCTCCTCAAGAGGTAAAGACCAGGGGCCCCTTATAGTCTTAATGCGGCCCTAACCATATGAACCCTGAAACTGATGTATGCTGTTAATCACTTAAGATGACAAATTAAGCATTGAGCAAAACCATGGTTAATTTGTGGTTACCATGGTTTAACTAGTAACCATGTTTTTGTTTGTTGGTTTGTTTTATTTGTACCAAAACCATGGTTAATTTTCGTAAGGGAGGTTTGCAAAAAGGTCTGAAACTCTTTGCCATCTAGTCTGATTCATTCTGGGTACTTCACTCATGCACTCAATAGTTCACAGCGGCATTATAAGACAACTCATTATTTCATGTGCAGCTTGTTAACAACTCTGTAATTAGCCTGGTTAGCCTTGAGCCTGGTTTCTCCCAAGGTTTTTTTCTCCATTTCTGTCACCAACAGAGTTTTGGTTTCTTGCCACTGTTTCCTTTTGGCTTGATTTTTTTGAGGAAACTTTCTGGAATTAATTTCTGTAAGTATCATTGACTTGATTGCCCTATTTGAACTGAGCTGGACGATGACATCACTGAATCAATGATTATTTGACCTTAACTGAGTGTTTACTATTGTTCTCTTCCATTATTGACACACTATTTTCCTGTTTAACACTGTAAAGCTGCTTTGACACAATCTGTATAAAGCACTATAAAAAATAAAGGTCACTTGACTAGTGCAGATACATACAATTTATATTCACATAGTCATAACAGTATAAAAACTGAAACTTTTTAATGGAGGGGTCCGTGCCCCAGTACTGATGAAAAACAACATTTAGCTTTATGCAAACACTTTTATTCAAAGGGACTTATATTGCATTCAAGGAACACATTTTACTTTCCCTGGGAATCAAACCTATGACCTTAATGTCACTAGTTCCATGATCTAATGACTGAGCTACAGCAAGGCTAGGAAAATTCCTGTTAAGGAAATAGTTCACCCACAAATTTGTTGAGAATTTCCCCACCCTCAGGCCATCAAGGATGTAGATTATTTAGTTTTCTTATCAGATATATTTGGAAACATTTAGCCTAACATACGTTGCTCACCAGTAGATCCTTTGCAGTGAATGGGTGCCGTCAGTATGACAGTTCAAACAGCTGATAAAAACATCACAATGATCCAGTAATTCACAAGTGATTCACATGACTCCAGTCCATCAATTAACTTTTTGTGAAGTGAAAAGCTGTGTGTTTGTAAGAAACAAATCCAACTTTTGATCTTCGCTTTGCTTCTTTCTCCAAACCTATTCCAATAAAGGAACAAACTTGTCTACGTTTTGCCTAGCCTGAGGATGAGTACATTTTCAGATTATTTTTTGGTTAACTATTCCTTTTAAATGTGTTAGATTTGGCTGAGCTGTCATTTGGGTGGCTCACCAATGTACTAGAATTCTCTAATACTAAAAATAAGTAAGCTTCACCAAAGTTCTTGTGGGGAGAATAATTGATTAAAGGTTATAGCATAGCAGTTCTTCAGCAGCAATGTTAGCATGTCTTCCTTCAAACAATCTTAACACAAGATACTCCCTGTAAGACCAGACCTTTATACCTGGTAACACATGTGCTAACAAAACAATAACACCCCATGGAGAGCCGATGATAGTGTAATCTCATGATGACCTGATAGGACCTCTCTCATGGAGAGCTCTTGATAAACTGACAGGATGCTGACCTAATAAGCTAATTATATGGAGCACTTGGGTCACACTTTTGTAAGCAGATGGTGATTGTATCTGAGGCACAGTCACAGTGTAAATGCATCTGAACCGAAGTACACATAATCCTTTATTATCAATTCACATATCCTTTATTATTTTGTTATATTAGTTGTTGATTAAGCTATACAAACAGAAAGGATTGCATACAAATGAATAAAGAAATGCTATGCAAAACAGAAATAAAATTAGTGCCGTATAATGTTTTTTTTTGTTTGTTTTTTATTTTATTTTCATATTTCCTGTTTCCTGACAGAAATTTGATTAATACCATCAGTTCATGCAGTACTGAATCCCTCTATTTGACTTGACATTGTTCAAAACGTTGTGTTCAGGAGTTATGGACTCAAGAATGGTATTTGTCTTATTATGGATGTTGCTGTTGTCAACAGACTTATTGATAAAATCAAGGTGAATATGTACTTTTTTTGTTTATTTAACAAACTTCATGTACTTCTGTGATTTTAGAGGTTTTTAATTTTTTAAGTGTTTTCTCATTTTATCTGTTCATTTTCATTCTGACAGGAGATGGTCACTGAAGGGTCATTTTACCTTTATCGTGCACTGAATGATAAGGTCTATATCAAAGAAGCTACAATTCTACTCCAACCTGAATGGAATGATACAGATTATACCAAAGCAAATACAAACAGAAAGGACTGCATACAAATGAATAAAGAAATGCTATGCAAAACAGGAATACAATTAGTGCCGTATTGACAGTGTAATGTTGTTTTTTGTTTGTTTTTTATTTTCTTTTCATATTTCCTGTTTCCTGACAGAAATTTGATTAATACCATCAGTTCATGCAGTAAAGAGTCCCTCTATTTGACTTGACATTGTTCAAAACGGTGTGTTCAGGAGTTATGGACTCAAGAATGGTGTTTGTCTTGTTATGGATGTTGCTGTCGTCCACCTCCAGTGGAATCAAACTAGATGGAAATGGTTATGTTGATGTTGTCATTGCAATCAGCTCAAAAGTACCACAGGATAACAGACTAATTGATAAAATCAAGGTGAATATGTACTTTTTTTGTTTATTTAACAAACTTCATGTACTTCTGTGATTTTAGAGGTTTTTAATTTTTTAAGTGTTTTCTCATTTTATCTGTTCATTTTCATTCTGACAGGAGATGGTCACTGAAGGGTCATTTTACCTTTATCGTGCACTGAATGATAAGGTCTATTTCAAAGAAGCTACAATTCTAGTCCCACCTGAATGGAATAGTACGGATTTTACCAAAGCAAGAACAGAGTCCTTTGGAAAGGTACAGAGAATTATGCCATTTTATCTTCCTTGCCAAATATTAACATTCACATATAAATTACTTAACTTGCATAGGATGATTCTCAGACCATTTCTATGTGAATTGCAGGCCAAAATAAGAATTGATAATCCTAATCCATCATACGGTTTTGAACCCTACACTAATCAATATGGTGAATGTGGAGCTGAGGGAGAGTACATTCATTTCACCCCAGAATACCTCCTGAATGATACTTTTATTCAGCTGTATGGATCAAGAGGTGAATTATGTGTATATTCCTTCAACATTTATATATTTCTCATGAAATAAGAGCGGTCAGAAAGGTCTATTAATACAGTAGTGTGTTTGTTTAATTAGCAGTTTTCTTGTTTGTTTGCAGGAAGAGTCTTTGTGCATGAATGGGCTCATGTGAGATGGGGCGTGTATGACGAATGCAATGGAGAAAAACCATTTTACCACTCTAATGGCCATATTGAAGCTACAAGGTGATAACTAAAAGAATGAAAGCATATGATTAAAAAGCATATGATCTCCTTGGAAATTATCTCAACCATTGGTTTCCTGCTTTAGGTGTAGCAAAAACATTGAAGGTCATTTTTATGAAGTTACTGCTGGAGGATCTCTTCAACAGTGCCGCATTGATCCACAAACTTCACTACCTACTGAGGGGTGTATATTTTTTCCAGACAGAAAACAAATCACAAACAGCTCCATTATGTTCTTACCGGGTCTGGATCCTGTAAGTTATTGATTGTACATCTATATTTCCACACATTAATATTTCTACCTGTGGTAGTAACAAATATCATCAAACTAGAAGTCTACAACATACATGAGTTTTGGTCATAGTTTTAGTCATGCAGGGATAGTGGTCTGGATCAAAGGGATCACTCAGGGCCTGCCCTCATCGGCCACGAGAAGGTAAAAATATTATAGTGAGAGGAAGAAGATCCAAGTCCAAAAAAAGGTTTAAAGAAAACAAACTAACAAAGTAATTAGCACAGCAAAACCATTAAACACAGAACAATAGCCAACCACAAAACATGGCACAAGAGCAGCTATGGTGTAACAACAACTGACAACTGAACAAGTAAAACACAGGGATGTTATACAAAGGTGACTGGTGGAAAATGTTCTAAGTAAGACTGTAATTCTAGCAAGCATCCCAATATGATTTAATGCTAAACAGTTAAAGAAAAAGTTTAAGAAAAAAGGAACAGAAGGAAAACCTATTAAGACTTGAAATGTTTTGAGAGCTTGAAACATATTTTGCATACACAATAAGGCGTGGTTTCACAGATGGGGATTAGACTAAACCAGGATTAGGCCATAGTTCAATTAGGACATTTAAGTAATTTTTATAAATGTGCCTTAGAGAAAACATTACTGTTGTGCATCTTGAGAAAAAACAAAGGCACTGATATATTTTAAGATCAGTGAGTGCAAGATTCTTTCAGTTCAAACAGCTCAGACTTACATTTTAGTCTGGGACTAACCTTGTCTATGAAACCGGGGGTTCATGTTTTACCAAGTTCAGAATTAAATTAGAGGATGGTTCTCCAAGATTTTTTCAAGGTAAATAAAAAAAAAAAAAAATCATTTTCATAATACAGTACAACAGCAAAAATGTGAGACAAAAAATGCTACATTTGTTTAGAGCTTTTTTTATGTAAATAACTACAAGTCAATCTGCAATATGAAACAGGTCCACCTGGGAATGCAACAGACCACTGTTGTAAACACCAAAACACAAAAATAAAAACTTTCTGAATGTGATGATCTGAAGGCGACTTGAAATCATCAGTGAACAGTTCCTCTGTCAGAGCGAGTGTTTGTGTCTGTGTTATACAAAACACTCATCAGACGTGACCATACTGAAATGTTCTTGTAGAAAAAGCTGCACCGAGAGCGCACATACATGGTTTGTTTCACATTAAGAATAACGGATTCATGTCCACATTCCTGCGTGCAATTGTAATCTTCTTTACCTTGATTACAGTTGGGTCATTCCATGTCAACTCAATGCAGCTTTCTGAATTTCATTTTTTTTTTTTTTTTCTGAAGAAAGATACATGGATAGTGAAGGAAGCCAACATGTTAAATGTCATGGATGTATATTTACTGAGTAATCCACTATTTTGTAGAGGGGGGGGGGGGGGGGGGGGGGGGGGTCAAAATGACAATTTTCACCTGAGATTCATTGCCAAATTACAGGGGAGTACAAATTACTTTAGAAGGATGGCAACATCATTATGTTATTTTTGCACAAAGATTGGTAGGTCTATTAGTAAAATCTGTTGACTTTAGCGATATTTGTTGCATTATGAGCTGATGGTGCCCATTCAAAAATGGGGACAGTGTTGCCAACTTTTAAGCAACTTTAGCTAAATTTAGCAACTTTTCACACTACCTTAGCAACTTTTTCTTCCAAAAGCACCTAGCAACAAATGTAGCTATTTTTAAAATTTATTTGGCAACTTTTAGCAACTTTTGATAACTGACTCAAACGAAAGAAAGGCACACATTACACAAGAGGAAACCAAAGATACCTAGCAGTATAGAAACATTACGTGAATTAAGACCTTGTTAGTAGCTTGTACCTGCGATTGTTGATCAGTTAGTAATTTTACTTTACTTTTAGTCATTTAGCACATTACCGTACTTAGTTAGTACACTGTAAGAAAATATCTAGAAAAATGGAAAAGGTACTAGTAATTTTCTAGGACATTATCCGTAATCCATTATAACCCTGTAACCCGAAAACACAAAATGCAATGCGTAATTTAAAATCCAGGTAAAAAAAAAAAAAAAGCAGAAAAATCCATACGGAAAATTCCTTCACATTAAAATAGTAGATTGTGCCCTATTTTTACAGAATTTTCTTAGAATGTAGCACACTAACTAACGGCTAATACACTGCTTAAAACTATAATTGTTATAATTGAATGTGTAGTTTTTCTAGTTTACAAGCTAATTGACAAAAAAAAAAATACATTGTAATTGTTCAAAAATGTGTAAGTGTTTAATAATTCAATGTTGTATTTAAAAATAGTTATATTTTAATATTATGTTATATTATTTTACAAACAAATCTAAATGAACATTTCATATTTTTTCCTGAGAATTGATGTAGGCCTAGTGACACAATTTTGCGTCGTAATTACGTAATGATGTCATCGTGCAATGAAACATCAATTAGCAACTTTTAGCAACAAATCGATCATCCTTTAGGAACTTCGCCTTAAAATTATTTGGCAACACTGAATCAGGAAAAAAAGCACTTTTCAAGCTTTTTTTTTCAAATTTTGCTTGCCAATAAAGTCCCGTTCACACCAAGAACGATAACTATAAAGATAACGATATTAGCGTCCACACCAGCGGACGATATCGTTTGTATCTAAGCGCACGCGCGTCTGCTGCTTTAAATTCTCCAGTTTGTTATAGCAGGATGGATTTTGATTGGCTGTCAATGTTTGTATCGTTCATCGGCTGGAAACTATATAATTTCTCTGTGCCTTTATCATTATAGTTGTGGTGTGGACTCTGCTGTTCTCCAATATTGAGAATGATTTTTAGAACTAAAAATTTTGAACTAAAACTTTGTCGTTATCTTTATCATGCTTGATGTGAATGGGCCTTAAGTCAGGAAGTATTAATGGGGTCAAACAGAGTGCCTTTCAACCAGTTTTATTTTCTCATTCATATCAAAAATAGTAGACATTCAAGTACTATAGAAACATATTAGCTGAGCTCCCACACATTTTTTTGATAATTATGAGCCATTATTCGAAGTATAAACCATAAGGCTGGCCAACGATTTTCAAATCTTAAAAGATTTTAAAACCATGGGAGACCACAGACATGAAGACAGTTAAACTGATTTTTAGCCTTATAATCCTTTGAATAGACAGACTGTGATTCAAACAGACTGCAAGACCACACACTTGATGACTATAGAGCTCAAGAGGTTGACGTCATGCAATCTAAACTCCGACATTTTGGCAAGCAACGAGGAGAGCGCTATAGCAGCCATGGCATTGGTATCGACAGTTGTAAAACAATAATGTAAAACCAGACTATTTAGACCTTACAAACCTTACACCATTTTAACATGTGCGCTAGGATGACAGAACATGGAGGGGAAAGCTAGGCTTACCAATCGCCCTGTGTTAGCCGAGATGTCCCATATATTGGGCTTAATTTATGTGTCCCGTACCTGACCTCCCTTGGCCAGGTTCTCGCCTCCTTACGCAGTATTCGTTAAGTAAATCAGAAAGTCCTGAACATAACTGTTCAAGGAAGGCTGCAGAATCCTCTGTCGGCTTATCGCTCCCACTTCATAAGTGGTGCTCACGCTATGCCAATCCCGTCCGTGTTTTTACTAAAGTAAATTTCTATTTTGGCAAATACAAACAACAACATGATTATTTTTCATGAGTCCAACATCCAGCCGTGCAAGAAAACATGCAATCTAGCCGAGACGTGATCAAGAAGGGAAACCATCTTTCACTATTGCAAAATATAGAAAAAAATGTTTACATTTAAGTAAACTTCTTAATCTTATTCGTAAAACACACAAAATGACCAATAAAAACATTTTGAGCATCAAAGGCAGCCCATATTAATTATATAAGTTATCTTTAATTGAAAATATGCATTTTCCTATACACGCTTGTCCCATAAAGCAAAGGGGAAATCATTTTATCGTATTCCTCAGATGACTAAAATGGTTCAATGCAATAAAACATGCTAACACACAACATCTGGGATTAAACAGCTAAACTTTTATGACATTTATGATGTATACTGTACTCACCGTTATATAGTTATGCTGGCTACCTACAAGGACAGCTAGGGGTGATTACGTTAGCTAACAACACAGTTGACTTAACCTGCAGTGACGACATTTTTGCAGTCTATGGTTTTAGCTGGCAGACTCCTGAATATTCATCCAAGAAATTAGATGGTGTCCATTTGTACCCCTCTAGGCTTTTGTAGTCTTTTAAAGAGTCTCTGGAGTAACGTTAGGAGGGAAAGTTGATGAGGTAGTTGTAGATATCAGGATACTGCAGGTAAGGAAATCTATCCGTTCATATATTGATACATTTTAAAAGCACCCCAGGGGCATTATAGGGATCTGTTTAATCTATTGAGTTTTGCTATTTACAGGTCTATGCCTTTTGAATTAACATGCGCAGTGAACTCTGTTGCCTTGAAACTTATGCTGGCGTCATTCATTTCATATTCGCTCCCAGGTCCTAAGGTTTGTTTTTGGATTATTGTCTGGTTGGTAGATCTAAAAATGGCCCATTATATGATTTCCAACAGAGTCAGTCACTTTTAGATTTTTTATCTGTTGGTATTTAATCAGTGATGCCATGTGTCTAAACAAGATGTCCAGGACCTCCAGCAGAAATATAGGCCCACAACATTAAAAATACAGCAGTATATTTCATTGTACACATGGGGTACTTTTTATCCCTGTGTTCACAGAACCCATCTTGAGTGTTTGCTGCTAAAAAGTACATTTTTTAGCTACATCTGACCATAGAAGCCAGTGTCATTTGAAGTTCCAGTCATGTCTGACAACTGAATATGTTGGAGATTGTTTTTTTTGGTGAAAGCGTTTTCTTTTCTTGATTTTTTTTCTTGAAGCTCTTCCAAAAACATGTGGGGATGTAAGTGCTGTTTGATAATTTTTTTAAGGTTTTCTAACCCCGAGACTCAACTATTTTCTGCAATTCTCCAGCTGTGGTCCTTGGAGAGTCTTTAGCCACTCAAACTCTCCTTCTCACCGTGCATTAGTATGATATAGACACGTCCTCTTCCAGGCAGATTCATAACATTTTATGTTGATTGGAACTTCTTAATTATTGCCCTGATGGTGGAAATGGGAATTTTCACTGCTCTAGCTCTTTTCTTAAAGTCACTTTCTAATTTGTGAATCTCAGTTATCTTTTGCTGCACATCAGAAATATATTTTTTGTTTTTTCTCATTGTGATGGATGATTAATATGGAATTTGGCCTTTGTTTTCCCTCCTATTTATATTTATGTGCAACAGGAAGCCATGGCTGGATAATTTCATGTTCATAATCATGCTGGTGTGCTCAAAATTATGAATATGAATGGGAATATATTTCAGATATATTTTACTGATAAGAATTTCTAGGGGTACCAGTAATTGTGTCCAACATGTATTTGAGAGAAAAAAAAAAAAAAACATACAAAAAACCCCAACATTTATTTCATAATAATTACCCCCATTTTAAATTCTTATTCTCCAATGATAGCTTAGATTTTTTATTTCTTTTTCTATAAAAGATCAAAAGGATTAACAATGCACATTTATTTTCACAGAGTTCTTTGATCATATTTACCAAAGGTACCGACAATTCTGACCACGTGTGTATAGTAGGGGTGGGTGATATAGCCTCAAAATTATATCACGTTATTGCAAGTATATTTGCGATATTGATATTTATGAAGATATACAAAAACAAATATGGAACAACGTTTTATTGGTGATTGCAGCTGGCAGGCAGCAGCATTTATTAGTGCAAACACAATGAAGGGCATTTTCCATTCATTTCCAATGAGCTAATGTCATTGATGACAGTAGTGATGGGTCGTTCTTGAACTATTTGTTCGTTTTGAACGAATCTTTAATGTGACTCGGGAAGAACGAGTCGTCTCGGGGAGTGATTCGTTCAGTCGCGCATGCGCATTGCACAGCATTCTCGGGTTTGAGTTGTTCGTTCATCACGTGACAGCCCCATACGCTTAACCAATGCAGCCTGAGCCGGAAAGAGAATTGATGTGTTTGGAAAGTAACAGATAACATTTGAATTATATTTTGCTAAAATGAACGAAATGAACGAAATGACTCGAAAAAAGATTTGTTCATTTTGCTGAATGAGACTCAAAGGTCCGAGTCGGTAAAATGATCCGAACTTCCCATCACTAGATGACAGACTATCTAATTCGAAGTGTAAATCTATTGTCATAAGCTGGCAGAAACAGAATTATAGTGCAATAGTATAGTGACCAGTGTTGGACAAGTTACTTTAAAAAAGTAATTAGTTATAGTTGCTAGTTACAAATAGTAACTGAGTTAGTAACATTGTACACTAATACAAAACGTCAGTTTAAAAATACTTATTTAACACTGATCATTTTCTAACATTCTAGCAGACATTACACCAACAAAGTACAATTTAACTTAAAATTAATAAGTTAGTAAAATTATATTTTGTGGCCATTTTTGAGACCCCCTTTTTGAATCTGGCTTGCACATGAATGCAGCCTTGCTAAGCAAAAGGGAATTATTTTAAAACATTAGAACATATTACAGTTTGAACATTATGTGTGAACGTTATAATAAATGTAGCCTATTAATAGAGCTGTTGTAATTATTATAATTATTATATAAATTATTCGCACATACATGACAATAAATTTGCTCATATTTGGATACATATATTTTGCATACATGTTCATATATGTGACATTATACTGCATTTCTCATACAGACAGCGAGCCGTCTTTCTGGGGACGATTATAGATTCAGGTGTGGGCATGGATTACACCAGAACTATGCCTGACTATTCAGTGACTGGCGACATCTCTCAAACCAGGGACTTCATATCCCCTCAAGCTTTTTCAGAGGTTGCTCGGTGTCGGTGTAACACAGTCACTCCCACTAGCCACTCTGGCAGGTTGAATTTTATATACAGTAACAGAGCTCGAGATTAATGCTTGTCTGGGACAAGTAGATTTTTTGAAGGGGCAAGTGAAAGAAGATAATTTTACTTGCCTGACAGGACAACTATTCTTATTAAAACATCTAATTGCACCCAAAATTTTGGGGAGAATGGTTCTGATTTTATTACATTCGATGTAAACGGGGATTAATAATGGATAATCAGTAACAACAAGGTCGCGCCAGTTGAAGCTCACGCTGTGAGAGAATCTCGCGGAGAAATCAACACAAATGAACGCAACTGCACACAGAAGAAACATAACATTTTCATTTTGTTTTTATATTTATAACATACAGCCTAGTTAAGCAACATGACACGACCAAGAGAGGGAAGTTCCCTGAAAACGATGATTGCAAATTTGACATTTTATACAACAGTTAAAACGAGTAGTTACTATACTTTTTAGTTCAATATTTGAATTTGAATTTATCGAAAGTATATCTTGTCAACGTTGACTGTTTTTGCTCCATTTGGTTAATTAAAATAGTTCCAAACAAAGATCACAGCAGAACAGTCACGCATTTTGCGTTTTTGAATTTTGAGTCATTTGAGTCAATGATTCAGTGGTCTATTCATAAAGACAGGCACTTGCTTCATTCTTGAATGAATCAGCTGTCTGAACAAATTGTTTGAAGGCATGCTTCAAGGACTCATTAAGATCACTTGCTTCCACGTAATGGCGGTTTACTTTTATAGTAGCCTATCTTTGTATTTTTCCAACATTTCATATTTGTATATTAAAATATACTGTACAACAAAACATTTTCATGCGACCTTACATGACGTATTATGATAAAATGCATTATGAAGAAGAATTGGACCTGTTCTGCAGGTGCATTAGAGCTAACATTAGCATCATGCTACATAAGACAATTTATGAGATTAATAGTACACTTTTACTCAGAACTCACTTTAAAACACCATCGAGTGTTTGTAATAACTTCCTTTTGCGATCACATGTGTATACTTTGGGCAGCCGTGGTACATTATAAATGTAGTCCAAAAAAACGCAACCCACATCTCTGTAATTTTTCCTGTGACTGTATTTTCAAAATAGCCCAATTGTGCGGGGAAACCGCGACCCTGACAACACTGGTTCGCTGTACCCTTATCAAATATGAGTATACATATCTTTCACGCACTGTCACTCTCTCTCTCGGACACTCGCTCTCTCTCGCCGCGTTTGCTTCACTGTTGTCTAGCCCGGCGCCTTATAATCACACAATCCCTGCATCCCAATGTGCATAATAGCCACCCTGTCTGCCTTAAATAGTATTGAGAATTATTAATATCACATAGAATTTAGGATGGATAATGTGCACATTGGGATGCAGGCAATGATTACCTTCCGCGCTGCGATGACAGCAAGAAGTTGGCGTCAAAACTTATCAAACGATTAATTTGCGCTAAAAAAATATTAATGCGTTACAATTTTTAGATTCATCGCATGCATTAACGCGTTAACGTTGACAGCTCTAAATTTAACATATATTTGATTCTCAACCCAAGGCAGGTTGATTCTCAACCCAAGGCACTCTAGGTGGCTGAGTAACAGCTCCCTGTGAGTGACTAATTGTCATTATGATCTGGCTAGAACCAGCCAGTCATTGAGGTAGTTCAAAATGCGGATTCCCATCTGTCTCAGAAGGGAAAGAGACGCTTCTATACACTTCATAACAGTGCAAGGCCAGAGACAGTCCAAATGTAGGACTGCTGACAGGCCACTCCCTCGAATGCAAATTTTTATTTTACAGTCTGTGATGGGGGGGCTATGTGAATTTCAAAGTATGCATCTTTCTGATCCACCATCAGAAACCAGGTCCTTTGGCAAATCTCTTTCTGGGGCGAGGATCTATTTCAAAGTTAACATCTTGAATGGCCATCTCATAAATGAGCGATTCAGTTGTCTAAAATCTAGAATAGGTCTGAGCCCGCCATGTTTCTTGGGAATGAGGAAGTAGTGGCAGAAGAAGCCTGACTCGCTGTTCGCTAGAGGTACCCCTGCAAACATGTCCTTGCGGAGCCCATGTTGGCTTTTTGCACTTCAGTCGCTTAATCTGAGACATTCTTGCCTTCCCCTGCACCGGGGTCACAATGGCGGACTGATGCCAGCTCACTCAGGGCGGTTTTAAGGTAAAACGGACTTGTCAATCAACTATCGTGGGAGCGGCCTGTACAAAACTATGTCATTCTGACAGGAACCTCAGAACGGCCTGATTTGAGAAAGGGGATTTTAAAGCAGGGATTTAAAAAAACAAAACAAACAAAAAAAACACTGGGTGGATTTTTATCATTATATGATGGATGTGTACACACACTTCCAACACACATTTATGTTCAAACTACTTAAAAGTGAATTTTGCATCCGATGACCCCTTTAAGTTACAGGCACGCAAACTTTGGAAAAAGAACATTTATGGCACTCGGACAGGTATGTTCAATGCAGTTGTTTTACAGAAGAAAATGAGATACATTTCTAGTTTCAACATTATTTGTTCTTCAGACATTCCACTTTAAAAGAATCCACATTATGTTTTTGACCAATGTTTACATTTTAACAGTTTATTCCTATAGCCATGTTTAGATGCAAATATCTCCCGGAATTAACCATACAGGGCCTTAAAATTGAAGATGCCAAAAGGAAAATTTGTTAAGACCCAGTATCTAAAAGCAAATTTTACCCCCCTGTAATTTATAAAACCACTGGGCACCATCCCAGTTCCTAAAAAAAAAAAAAACTTTCGTTCTATATTAGTATTACAATTAACATATACATGTACATAAATACAAATCTAAACATTAACATATACATAATTATAAAAAATGCATTTTACTGTGAACAACAGTAGGCCAATCACATGTGACGCAGCATTCCCGCTCGTGCCTCATGTTTGCAGCTGAAAGCAAAAGATCATAGATCATAATTGAAGGACAGCTATTATGCGCCGAGAAAAGAAAAAGAAAAAAAAGATGAAGCTCGTGCATCACATCTCGAAGCCTACATTCATAATCCTGTAACTTTTTTGGCTGTTGACGTTAGTAACGTGTTTTAATGTTGATAATAATTTAACCACCAACAACGCATTTAATATTCTGTCTGACTTTCCATGTTCCCTTACGAAAACTAGCTATGGTTTTACTACGAATAAAACCAGAAATCATGTTTCTTGTACCCATGAATGGTAACCACATATTAACCATGGTTTTGTTACTTCAAATAATAGTTTACAAAGTTTAAGATAATATTTTTTGTGGTTATAAAAACAGACTTATTTAAAATGACTTAAAATGCATTATATAAAAACAATGAAGCAATAATGATTGGTTTAATAATTGTATGGTTTCACTGAAAAACGCTGTTAAAATACATAATGTAATACAAAATAAACAATTTAGATATTTACATTTCATATTGTTTCAAATGCCTAAAGGCAGTAATAATAGGCTACACTTACAGAACGATCAAGTCCTTTAATATTGACCAAACATTTAGGCTGATTCAAATATTCACTTATTATTTTTGGCCACCTTTTTGTGATAGAAATGCTACAGCCTCTATTTTCAAAACATGTGGACATCACAACTCTTACAAAAATTAACCACGGTTTTATCATAGTAAAACTGCTCAATTTTCTTTTGATATTTCTGAATGCTTGAGATTATAAAATTAACCAGACAACTGTATTAATAAAATAATAGCCATAGGTAACTGTCTAGCGCTAACATAATTTGTAAATAATAAAATTTATTTACAATTTATTTATAAACTTTTATATTTTATTAAAGTTCTATTTTGACCACCTATTGTGTTTTTTTTTAAACATCCATAATATTTAGGGGAGAGGGCACAACAATACAATTCTGCTAGGGCACCTATTTAGCCAGGCAGCAGCCCTGATGAAGGGCCAATTAACAGAAAAACTATAAACTGACTTCAAGAACACACCAGACAGGAAGTAACTTAAAAGTCCTTACACAAGACAGGGGAGAAAGAGACAGGAATGGTAACAATAAATAAGCAGCAGAATGACAGCCGCCACAATAATTTAACTAAAAGATGAGCTCACCATAATACCACAGGCCTAAAGAGTAAACAAATGCACCAGCATGAATAAAAGCAGCAGCAAAGAGTGAAACAATAAACAGTAACACTGCATAATCTGCATGATTTATTCTTGTCGCAGTCCACTGTTTGTATATACCTGCTGTACTCACTTTCCTAAAATCTGCTCAGGTTTGTCAGAAATGCAGAAAGTAAGTCACAAAAATGGGTACTTTGAAATTATTTGAGATACTTACTCTGTTCAATGCACTTTTGATTCTTAACAGATAAAACTTGGACTTAGATTAGATTTAGATTTGTTTATTCATTGCAGGCATTTTGCAGTACCTGATTTTCACTTTTGTTTCACTTTCGCACGTTGTTTACATTGGTTTTGCTTTGTTGATTTAATGTTCATACATAATTACTGCATGTGGGTAGCTGGCGTAAAATTTACAGTAGGCCTATGGAAGTTTCGATTTAAAATAAATAAATAAATAAATAATAAAAATGTGCCTCAGAAACTGAGCCAATCTTTGGGATCTGGTGACATATCTCATTTACAAAGGAACTCCTATTTTCAGGTGACTGCATTTTGTCAAGAAAATGAGCACAACTATGAAGCTCCAAACATGCAAAACAAAAAATGTGGCAAAGCAACATGGACTGTAATATTTGAGGATTCTGTGGATAAAGATGTACTCCGTTCTCTGAAACCACTGCAGTCCCCTCCACCACCACCATCTTTCAAAATTGTGCAGCGAAAGCGACGGGTCGTTTGCCTCATCCTTGATGTCTCAGGAAGCATGGGAGTATGTGATAACAGACATTAAATTCATCTGAAAACAAAGATGCTACCATGACAAACTTTTCTTGTTACCAGTGCTTTCAAATGAGTTTGATAAGTTATAGTTTTTCATCCATTTTCTAGGGCTCTAGAATTCTTCAACAGCAGCAGGCTGCCACACATTTCCTGCGGAACATCGTTGAGGATCAAGCCAGGGTTGGAATTGTAACCTTTAGTACTTCTGCTTCTACTCTGAGCCGCTTGACTACTATTGACAGTGACACCACAAGAGAAAATCTTATCAAATTGTTGCCAAACGTAGCAAGTGGATCAACAAACATGTGCTTGGGCCTTACTCTAGGCTTACAGGTATTAATTGTACTAGTATGGATTTTTATGTTTTATGTGATATATGAGGTATATAGAGTTTGTCTATGTCATTGATCCTTTTTTTCTTCAGATACTTTGCGAGGACAATGGGGATGCATTCGGAGATGAACTCATTTTTCTGACAGATGGTCAGGCAACGGACAACATTGCTGGTTGTGCTCCATCTGCAATACAAAGTGGTGCCATCATACACACACTAGCTTTTAGTAACAGTGCAGCTCATGCACTAACAGAAATGGCAAACAAAACTGGTAAGTGATATCAGCACGAATAATAATTTACTGTATCCATCTCAGTGTATATAAGGACCAGTTTATTATCCAATGCAAAAATGTGCCATGTTGAAAACAGGGGGAATGTTTTTAACACCCAATGATAAGACCACATCTAACCAGTTAATGGATGCATTTGCGTCACTTACATTATCAAATGGAGATTACACAAAAGAACCAGTTCAGGTTTGTCAAGTGATCCCACAATACATTTATTACTCTGAAAGTTTCATCAATATTATGAGCATTTTATCCATATCCATTTGCATTACTCTTTCAGCTAGAGAGTATTGGAGCAAGAACATCTGATTGGTTCAATGGGACAGTATCAGTGGATCAGACTGTTGGGAACAAAACCAGCTTTGTAATAATTTATGAAATAAGTTTTCCTAGCATTTATATACAGTCACCAAGTGGCTTAATCTACACTCAGACAAGTATGAGTCATGATCTATTGCAGAAAACCGTCTTTTTAAAAGTTCCAGGAACTGCAGAGGTATGATAACATTTATGAACTAGTTATTTATTCAGTTTATAGTTTATAAACCATAAACATGCACATGTATTATTGTAACACAAGGCATCTGGTCTAGGAGTTTTAGATAAACATTCAACAACAACTTTAGATAGAGTTTATCTCAGATGATTCAGCTGATACACTTGCAGCACACTTGATACACTTACTGATCTGGTTTTACTCTTGTGTTTGGTAGCCTGGGGACTGGAAGTACAGTATCCAAACTACAATACTTCAGGGTTTCACCATAACAGTAACGAGTCAAGCGACACAAGCTGATGTTCCTCCAATCATTGTCAAAACCCACATGAACCAGAAGTTCAGTGATGGCACTAAACCCATGATAGTGTTTGCTGAGGTTAGTCAGGATTACAGGCCGGTAATAAATGCTGATGTTTGGGCTACACTGGAGCCAGAAACTGGGTCTGCACATACATTACAACTACTGGACAATGGAGCAGGTAAATTACCCAAAATAAAATATAAATTAAAAAAAATAAATAAATTAAATAAAGTGTAACGTAATTTTCCCAACTTTGGCAAATAAATCAGAAATCCATCTTTCACAGGAGCTGATGCTTCTCAAGGTGATGGAATCTATTCCAGATATTTCATAAAGATGGTAAATGGGAGAAGCAGCTTGAAAGTAAGAGTGAAGAATCAAGATGGACAAGCCAGATTTGCTGTCCTATATGTCCCTGGATGTTTGTTAAACGGTAAACCCTGAGATGCTGAGATATTCTTTTAGATGAGATTGATATTGCTCTTATAAATAGTTAATTCTTAAATGAATCACTTGACAGGCTATTACGGCATTGCAGGTTGAGATTGCGAATTGCATCCAACAGCTCAGTCTCCCGCTCACCCCTCCCTTTAGAGAAGCTATGGTGGCCAAAACAGACCTAGTCTCAGCCTCAGACGTCACGCCCACGGACCGTTGGCTAACGGCTGATGCATATGGCACACTTTTCTGGAAACACTTCAGGAATGTCGAAGTCGTCATCTGACTGGTGGAATTAAACCGGATTTCCGGGAGATGCGAGTGTCACGTTTATTTTCGGTCCGCCGGGAAACAAAGATGCAGTGGTGCCAAACCCCTCATGACAGAAGAAAGCCGTCGTGTTTACAAATGTGATGACAAATGCTTATCAGAGTCAACTAAACGCTGTATTTTCAAAAGTATGTGAAATATTCGTGTTCTTGGCATTCAATCTTTAAAATACATCCGAGAGTTTCACACACCGGTCTGTTATTGTGGTGACATTTCCACGACCCTGAAACGTGACGCTAAACGAAACGAACTATGATTGGTTGTTTGATATGTCGGTCAAACAGCCTCATGGCCGGGCCTTGGCAAATGAACGCGGCCATCTATTCCAGACCTTCTGCCGTCAGTCTGAAGGTCTGGCTATGCGAGACTAATACAGACCTAATATGCTGTCGTTTGAGACCACAGTGAGTAATGAGGTTTCTTTACAAAGGTAAATTAAGGAATAATATTTACTTAATTATTCAATAAACTGATGCCATTGTGAATATTACAATTTTTTCGTAAGAACAACATAGTGACAAAACGTGCTCTGTAGAGCAGTTTGTCCGTTTAGGGCTACTGTAGAAACATGGTGGTGACTTCCATGTAAGGGGACCCGCGGTGTATGTACACATAAATTGCTCATTCTAAGGTAATAAAAAAAATAATGGTTCATTATGTAAGGTCTTGATACGCCTCTGAAAATGTAGTTATGTATATTATATTGCATTTTGGTCTATAGATCATCCTAAATATTACACAGTGCACCTTTAAAGGAAACCAAACTACATTTATTTTCATATTAGATATTAAAAAAAATATCATGACAAATAGTAATTATTTATGATTACAGAACTAGTTATTAACACATTTTGTCAAGTAGACTTCAACAGATATCCTGTGCTCAGTGAATAGGAAAAAGTAAACACTACATAGGGACCATTTCAGCTGGAACGCAGCCTGTCATTCATAAAGTTTTGTTCCTGAACAAATCTGTGTTTTGAACAAAACATGTGTGTGAATGATTCAGTTACAGTTCATTTCAATTGTAGTGCAGCTGAACCCTCCAAAGCCTCCAGTTCCTGAAGAACCACTTGAGGTTAAAAACTTCACCAGAACAGACACCGGAGAGAGTTTTGAGGTGACTCTTTTAGGCCCAACTCCACCAAATTTTCCTCCTAACAGAATCACAGATCTGAGTGCTGAGATCCAGGAGGACACAGTGCTTCTCAACTGGACAGCTCCTGGTGAGGACCTTGACCAAGGGACAGGTAACCCATACAATTACTATATCAGTCTTTAAAAGGTTTTTCATTTGTTTAACATTTTTCCTGACGAAATAAAAGTTGTTTTAAAGTTACATCATGAAATAATGTATATTTAATTGTCTGCGTGTTTTTTTTTTTGGTTTCCTTAAGCTAAATCCTATGAGATCAGGTGGAGCTTTGACCTTAAAGTTCTTCGATTCAACTTTAGCAATGGTCATGTAGTCAACACAACTGCTGTCTCACCTCAGAAGGCTGGATCAGTTGAACAGCATTCATTTAATCTCAATATCACAATCCAAAATGGCACCACACTCTTCTTTGCAGTTCAGTCGGAGGACAAACAAAAAGCAAAATCTGAAACCTCCAACATTGCTCAAGCTTCAAAGATCCTCCCTGCTACAAAACCTCCAGGAATATCAAACCAATGCATGAACTTGATATTTCTTGTTATTTCTCTGTGTGTGGTAACTATGCTCTTGTGCTTTATTGTTGCTGTGGTCATATTTGCAGTGAAACGTATAAAGCGCTCTGCACAAAGTGATATGGCATTAATAATTGCAAATTAATGAATTTGAACATAACTATGTACATCCAGCAGCTTTAGAAAGTTTCTTAAAACAATCAATTATGTCAAACAGATTTTCTTAGTTTCTGAATATTTTTAGAGCATGTGTAATCTTGCAAAGGATTTCTGTTTTGTCTATTACATCGGATTCTGTGGACTGAATATAGTTTCATAATTATCCAGTTAGGTGTACAATTGTCCACTGTAATACAAAACAAATCCTGAACTCCCTGTGCCTCAATGATTGATTCTGCTTTCAAGCGCCTCTGGTGGAAGATGACCAATTTCAAATTAGAAAACAGTAACCTTTGCTGCCTCGTGCGATTTCTGCTCCTACTTGTGATTGAATAACATTACATTGTGACCATGTTACCTAGTGTAATTTTTAGTGTTGATTCTCATAGTTCCATTTTCTTTATTTTTTTCCAAATAAATAAATGATTATTCAATGTACCCGAAATGTCTCCTTTTTACAGCCACTGCGGTCAAGTCAGCCACAGTTTGAAAATACTCAAAAATCAAGACAATCTGCGAAAAAGAAAATGCGCTTTCAGAGTGATTTCCGTTGATTTGCCCTGACCTTTGAGATACTATAACAATTTGTATTGTTTTTAGATTTTTGTTGTACTTCTACATTGTTATCCTTGGGGTTATTGGATGCAAATTCACTTTGCATGTTGTTTGAACATAAATGTGTGTTAGAGGTGTGTGTACACATCCATCCTATAATGATAAAAATCCACCCAGTGGGTTTTTTTTAAATGCCTATTTTAAAATCCCCTTTCTCAAATCAGGCTATTCTGAGATTCCTGGCAGAATGACGTAGTTCTGTACAGTCCGCTCCCACAATAGTTGACTGACAAGACCATCTTACCTTAGACCCACCCTAAGTGAGCTGAGAGCTGTCCACCATTGTGTGGACTCCGGTGCAGGGGAGGACAAGATGTCTCTGATTAAGCGATTTACGTGTTTTGTTGTTGGATATAATAATGAACATATCAGTCATCATTTACTCCCGACATCTGAGCCGCTGAAGACGCAGAGGATTAACGTTACTTTAGTTTTTGAAGGGAATGTGCCGTTCCCGATCTGCCTAAATGTGTCTATGTTCGCGTGAATCATTCGTGATCCAGCTTCATCTACTGAAGAAGTGAGTATATGGGTTTTTATATGGGCATTTCCTATTATATGCTAGTTAGCAAGTTTTGCAGCTGAAGTTTACTGCCTGCTCTTCACCCCACGGAAAAAAGGGGCAGGGTCAGCAGAGCTCATTAGCATTTAAAGCAACATGGACTATAATGGCTTGATGTAAACAGAGCTGATTTTGACAGGATAAAAAGGGTGTTTTTTGCACTACCATTGAGAAATTTTAATCAAAGTATGTTATAGACTTTTCATTAAGACCTTAAAGAATCATATCAACTTGTGGAAAATATGCATCCGTTGACCCCTTTAAAGATCACCTTTTAAGTTATTGTTTTATGTAGATGTAATACAACAGCATTGTGATAGAAAAAAATAGACAAAATAAAGTGTATAGCAACTCCCTCAAAATGCCTCACTTTTGAGAGCTACTCTCTCAAAATGTATTTTGTTTTACTGTACTGGAATGAAAGTTACAATGGCGGACTGATGACAGCTCACTCAGGGCGGGTCTAAGACAGTCTTGTCAATCAACTATTGTGGGAGCAGCCTGTACAGAACTATGTCATTCTGACAGGCCTGATTTGAGAGAGAAAGGAGATTTTAAAACAGGGATTTAAAAGAAAAAATACTGGGTGGATTTTTATCATTATATGATGGATGTGTACACACACCTCTAACACACATTTATGTTCAAACAACTTGTAAAGTGAATTTTGCATCCGATGACCCCTTTAACATTAGAAGCATAGAGACCTCAACTACTATATCAATCATACTACTGTATATGCATATACAGATATGCAGCAGTTTGGAGATGTGATATTTTGGAGATGTGGTAAAATGAAGGGGATCTATCCAGGGGCCACTTTCAAATGTGGCCAAAAATATATTTCCAAAAACATTCCAAATTATAAATATGGGCTTCATATTAATGTCATGGTGCACACACAAGGAGGATTCAGGAACACGCAGACGAGGATAAAACTCAAATTAACAGTCTTTAATGAATCCAAACAAGGCAGGGCAAGACAAGGCAAGGCTGACACAGACAAGAACACCGGGGAGTAACGAGTAGACCAGACGAAATCAAGCTGAACAGACAGGACTATAAATACACAGGATAATCATAAATAATGAGACAAACACAGCTGGACAAGAATTGACTAATAATCACATATAACAAGAACGGGAAACAAACCAAATATGGACACAAGAGGCGGGAACACATGACACACACGACAGAGGACTGACAATTAACAGTTATAACTTTGACCAGTATTCTTAGTTAAGCATATTACAACAATTTACGCTTATGACTCGCAAATATAATGCTCAGTTTACTGAAATAAACCAGGCTTGATTACGTATGCAGGCTGCAAATGCGACTTCCGGAGGATGCAGCCTTCGGTTTGAGAAATGACCTGTATATGTAAGAGAGTGCACAACATTCAACCCCTGCCCCATGAATTGTATAAATACAATAGCTCCGCTACTAAAACCTACATTATATTTCTCAGCAATTAGGTTATAACTTAGCTGTTTTTGTAATTAAACCAACAAGCTTCACTGTTAGGCTACACACTTGTGCATTCAGTCAGACTTTGTGCTGCAAAACATCCATGACATCTGTTGTCCATGCTGGCAAATAATAATGTCCACTCAACCTGGCTTATATAAATAAATGTAATAATATGGCCATTGAAAACCTGAGGGCGTACTACCATGCGCATAATAAATTGATCACTGATGGGATATTGGATACCACTCATGTCAAGTACCTAACGTTCCTAAAGGAATTGTAAATAATGTGTGCACATTTGAATAATGTTCAACATTAAAAGTAATCCAAATAAACAGACAAAAAGAGGCCAAATTTTAATAACATTTACAGTGCATCTGGAAAGTATTCACAACTCTTCACCTTTCCCACATTTTATGATGTTACAGCCTTATTCCAAAATGGATTAAATTCATTATTTTCCTCAAAATTCTACAAACAATACCCCATAATGACAATGTGAAATACGTTTGTTTGAAATCTTTGCAGATTTATAAAAAAAAAAAAAAAAAAAAAAAAAAAAAAAAAATTAGCACATACATATGTATTTACAGCCATTAGCTCAATATTTTGTTGAAGCAGCCTTTGCCACAAATTACAGACTCAAATCTTTTTCGGTATAATGCTACAAGCTTTGCTCATCATCATTTGGCAGTTATCTGCCATTCTTCTCCTCACCTCTTAAGCTCTGTCGGTCAGGTGTGGGTGAAGGGATGAGAGAGAGGACTCACAGGAGGAAATAGGGCTTTATTAATAATACAAATTAAATAAACAACAAAAACTACCCCGTAGGGGAAACCAGACTGGCAAGGCAGGACAGGACA
Source organism: Barbus barbus (assembly GCF_936440315.1). NCBI lineage: Eukaryota > Metazoa > Chordata > Actinopteri > Cypriniformes > Cyprinidae > Barbus > Barbus barbus. The sequence goes on along the minus strand of NC_136759.1, from coordinate 19,670,727 downwards.
AACCGGCCCAGGACTGCAAACACAAGGAGATTATAAAGGGAGCAAATCAGGAGGGTAACGAGTAAACACAGGTGAGGCAAATTAACCAATAATCAGGAAACAAGGTGGGTGGGGTCAAGACAATTGACATGAGAGCACATGGCACATCGAACCAAACAAGACAAGCCATGTGCTCACACAAAACAAAAACACTAGCCATGTGCAAAACAGGACACGAACACGCAGCTAATGAGAAGACTCATAAGCTGCATGTTCACAAAACATGACAAACACGAACGCACGCATCCAGTGAAAAAACACAAGCTGCGTGCCACACAGAACAAGACAAAACAAGAGAAAAAAGCACGCACACAGAGGACAGAGGAGCGCACGGCCCGAGCGAACTCGAAATCGCACGCTGCCACAGCGAGAACACACCTGGAGCGTGAGTGTCCGAACCCCGACACGAAACCAGAACCAAGCCTGAACAAGACAGGAGTGCCGTGATCCGAACACCACGCCCCAACATGAAACAGAGCACGCAGACAAGAGAGCACACAGCTCGAGCACACTCGAAGCCGCACGCTCACCAGAAAACAAGACAAGAAGGGAGTGTCAGGGCTCCATCAAAGAACCATGAATAAACTAGACCGAAGTGACAGAACCCTAACACTGTCAGGTTGGATGGGGGCAGATTAACATTTTCAGCTTTTTCCAGAAATATTTGATTGGGTTCAAGCTCAGGCTGTGGCTGGGCCATTCAAAGACATTCAGTTGTCCGGAAGCCACTCTTGCTGTGTGCTTAGGGTCCTTGTCCTGTTGGAAGGCGAACCCTCTGCCCAGTCTGAGGTTCTGAGTGCTCGGGACTGGGTTTTCATTAAATCTCAATATTTTGGTGTATTGAACTTTTCTCTATACCGTGACGAGTCCCTCGGTCCCTGACGCTGAAAAACAGTGCCACAGCATGAGTGCACACTTTATGTTTGGGATGGTACAAGTAATGAGCAGAGCTGGCTTCCTTCAAACGTGATTCTTAGAATTGAGGTTCATCAGACCAGACATTCTTGTTTCTCAAAGTCTAAGGGTCCTTTAGGTGCTTTTTTCAAATTCCAAGTGTGTTTTCATGTGTCTTCACTGAGGAGAGGATTGAGTTTGGCCACACCGCCATAATGTCCAGATCGGTGGAGTGTTGCAGTGATGTTTGTCCTTCTGTAGGTTTCTCCTATCTCCACATATGATCAATGAACTCAACTTGAGTGACCATCAGGTTCTTGGTCACCACCCTAGACAAGGCCCTTCTCCCCCAATCGCTCGGTTTGGCCGGGCAGCCCACTCTAGGAAGATCCTGGTCGTTCCAATCTTCTTCCATGAGGAGAGGATTGAGTTTGGCCACACCGCCATAATGTCCAGATCGGTGGAGTGTTGCAGTGATGTTTGTCCTTCTGTAGGTTTCTCCTATCTCCACATATGATCAATGAACTCAACTTGAGTGACCATCAGGTTCTTGGTCACAACCCTAGACAAGGCCCTTCTCCCCCAATCGCTCGGTTTGGCCGGGCAGCCCACTCTAGGAAGATCCTGGTGGTTCCAATCTTCTTCCATTTATTGTATTATGGAGGCCACTGTGCTCATTGGGACCTTCAATGCTGCAGAAATTGTTCTGTACCCTTCCTCAGATCTGTGCCTCGAGACAATCCTGTCTCGGAGGTCTACAGACAATTCCTTGGACTTCATGGCTTGGTTTGTGCTCTGACATGTGCTGTTAACTGTGGGACCTTATATAGACACGTTTGTGCCTTATCAAATCATGTCCAATCAACTGAATTTACCACAGGTGGACTCCAATCAAGTTGTAGAAGCATCTCAAGGATGATCAGTGGAAACAGGATGCACCTGAGCTCAATTTTGAGTATCATGGCAAAGGCTGTGAATACTTATATATACATGTGATTTTTTTCAGTGGTTTTAGTTTTTTATAAATTTGCAAAGATCTCAAATGAACTTCTTTCACATTGTCATTATGTGGTATTGTTTGAAGAATTTTGAGGAAAATAATGAATTTAATCCATTTTGAAATAAAGCCGTAACATAACAAAATGTGTAAAAAGTGAAATGCTGTAAATACTTTCCGGATACACTGTATTTTCCATTGACAATCAATACCACACACCTACCTGTATTATTACCGCAGTGCAATGTGTGAAATAGCATACTGCTGTGCCCCAGTAATATTACTGATAAATCCTAGTTTGAGAATAAGACAACTCTTTATTTATTATGCAGCTTGTTGACAACTCTGTACTGCAGGCTTTGATTTAGTTGAATCAAATCGAGCAAACTAATTATGATATTGTGTGCATGATTTACTTACAACGAGCGAATGAATTTGTGTGTGTATATATATATTGAAAACTCGGAACAACGGATGGAGGGCTCCCGCTGCGATCGGAAAGGAGCCGCAGCTCTGCTGCACCGGAAAGGAGAGCCCACGGAAGCGGCAGGATCAAATGAGCGGGGCACTGCTGTGGCAGTATCAAATGAGCAGGGCACTGCTGTGGAAGTATCAAATGAGCCGAGCACTGCAACAGCAATATCAAATTGAGTTGGGCACTGCGGAGGCAGGATCAAATTAGCGGGACACTGCGGCGGCATGATCCAATTATGCGAAGCACTGCAGCGGCAGTATTGAATGAGCGGAGCAGGGCACTGCAGCGGCCGTATCAAATGAGCCGTGCACTGCAACAGCAATATCAAATTGAGCAGGGCACTGCGGTGGCAGGATCAATTTAGTGGGATACTGCGGCGGCAGGATCAAATTAAACGGGGCACTGCAGTAGCACTATCAAATGAGCAGGGCACTGCGGCGCCACTGGCAGTATCGAATTAAGCGTCATGGTTACCGAAATGACATCAACATCCATAAGGTCATCACGTCGTTTAACAATTTTTAGCTTCATACGGCACTGCGGCAGGAAAAACTGCGGTGAAAAGAAGAGCCGAGTGAGGTTTTGCTGCAGTGAGAACTGTGGTGCGGCCTAGGCTCGTTTGAGGCCTGCCACTGCGACCCAACGCTCTAGAAGAGCCGGGTCTTGTACGGGATGACGATGGTGAAGAGCGAGGCAAGATCAGGACTTTGCTCGATCTACTGTCTGCCTGGAGTGGATTTAGGAGTGAGGTTGGCTAATTTGCAGTGTAACGAATGGATCGATCGTATGCGCTTTGTTTACCCTCCGCGAGAATGGTTTGTCAGAATAAATTAGCGTTTGCTTCAGGCTTAAATACTTGTCCACTTCTGATTGGAGGATATATTGGAATGGCCGAATGAGACGAGGATGTCGGTTGAGGTGAGGTTAAGCCTTGGCATTGTGGAGAGTGTGTGGCTGGTCGAGCAGAGCACCAGCTGCGATGAAGTGGTGACTGACGGAAAAGGAGGGAGCCTAGAGCTTGCCGATTGCGATGGAGGATACGAAAAATCCCCAGTCCAGGTTTTGTCATTGTCCAGAAAAAGATGCATCTGTGATATGACAACAAAGGAGCAAAACCGAGTGTTGGAAAACAGAGATTAGAACAGAGAATAGAACATAAAACAGAGGTGAGTTGGCTGTATATATACACCTGATGTGTTTGTTAAGGTGATTAGCTGACGAGCTGCACCTGGGCCAGACTTATTATCTGATCATGCTCCTCGCGAACCTTGTTAATAAAACATAATTTATTACCCTTGTAATCAGAATCCTCGTGTGCTAGTTTTTTGTGACTGGTTTCCTGGTAGATGTTGCTATGTATTGTCTTGTTTTGCAATGTCTTGTTTTCCAAAGTGAGTTCCAGTCCTGCCACTGCCTGCTTGGACTGTATTCCCCCGTCATGTCATTTTTTATATTTGTTTATTTTTGAACTCTAATAAAAATCAGACACAGTATCATTCAGTCCTTCTTCCCTTGCCTCACCTGCAAATAAGTAATATATTCAAAATATATGTGTGCACCATGATTTCCATAAAATACATACGTTTTCATTTTTAGGTGAACTCTTTCTTTAATAATTGATCTTCTTTGTTGATTATGCTGTATGCTATATACAACCAGAGAGGACTGAATAGAAAATAATTTAAAAAGAAAAGAAGCAATGCAAAACAAGAATAAAATTATTAGTGTTGTAAACATTATGCCTTATGACACTTTGATGACATGTTGTTTCCTGATTTCCTGTTTCCTGACAGAAATTGTAACGATACCATCAGTTCATGCCAGTAAATAATCCCTCTTATCAATGACATTTAAGTTAATTTTTGACTTGATATTGTATAAAACAGGATTCAGTATTTGCTGTTCATCTAAATGCTGCAGCTATGGACTCAAGAATAACGTTTGTCTTGATGTTGCTGTCGTCCATCTCCATTGGAATCAAACTAGATGGAAATGGTTATGTTGACATTGTCATTGCGATCGGTTCGAAAGTACCACAGGATGACATGCTCATTGATAAAATCAAGGTGAATATGAACTTTTTGGTCTATTAACAAATTCCATGTACTTATATGGAGTTTAGAGTTTATGTATTTATTAACTTATTTTTGTGAAAGATGATTTATATTTATTAACTCAAAGTGTTTTCTTATTTTATCTCTTAACTTCTTCTGACAGGAAATGGTCACTGAGGGGTCATTTTACCTTTATGATGCATTGGATGAAAAGGTCTATTTCAGAGAAGCTACAATTCTAGTCCCACCCGAATGGAACGGTACAGATTTTTCCAAAGCAAGAACAGAATCCTTTGGAAAGGTACAGATAATTATGCTATTTTATCGTGCCTGCCAAATATTGATGTTCAAAAATAAATTACTTCACTTAGGATGTCTCTTAGACCATTTCTATGTGAAATGCAGGCCAAAATAAGAATTGATAATCCTAATCCATCATACGGTGTTGAACCCTACACTAATCTGTATGGTGAATGTGGAGCTGAGGGAGATTACATTCATTTCATCCCAGAATACCTCCTGAATGACAATTTAATTGAGCTTTTTGGATCAAGAGGTGAACATGGTTTATATTCCAACATTTATACATTTATCATGAAATAAGAGATTAGAAAGGTCTGTTAATACAGTAGTATTAATACAGTAGATGTTTGTTTTGTTAGCAGTTTTCTTGTTTGTTTGCAGGAAGGGTCTTTTTGCATGAATGGGCTCATGTAAGATGGGGCGTATATGATGAATACAGTGGAGAAAAGCCATTTTACCACTCTAATGGCCGTATTGAAGCTACAAGGTGATTGAAAAAAGAAAGCATATGATTAAAATGTCCTTGTAAATGATATCAACCACTGGTTTCCTGTTTATAGGTGTAGCAAAAATATTCAAGGTCAGCTTTATGAAGTTACTGCTGGAGGATCTCTACAACAGTGCCGCATTGATCCACAAACTTCATTACCTACCGAGGGGTGCATGTTTTTTCCGGATAGAAATCAAATCACAAACAGCTCAATTATGTTCTTCCCAGGTCTGGATCCTGTAAGTATTGATTGCACATCTATCCACACATAAATGTTTCTACATGGTAATAAATTCCAGGAAACTGTGAGTCGTACGTTTTAGACATGCAGGGATAGTGGTGAAAAAAACAAACTAAACAAATGAATAAACAGAGAAACTAGGAAACACGGAACAAGAACAGCTACAGTAAAGCAACAACTGACAAATGAACAAAGAAAACAAAGGGGTGTTATACAGGGGCGGTTCAGAAAGGGGCCACTTGTGCTCTTAGAGGGCATAATTTTACATTTCATCTTAACCTTCTTTCAGTATTATTAATTTAGTAATTTTTCACCATGTCATGTATCACTGCAATCTCTAGAAGTAACCTATAACAATTTCAACTTAAATTAATGTGTCATCATGTTTAATTAATTTGACAAATAATTTTGTACTATAGTGTCAGGGGCATCATGCACTCATTATTTTGAGGGGGCACGAGTGAAGTGAGGGGGTTGAGGGGGGCTCTCATGCTTGTCATGTGACACACAGCAGAAACAATACCACTGTATAACTGATATAGGCTTATGTTTTATTTATTTATTTATTTTAATTCGAAATATTCCCAAACTATATCATGAAGTATCTAAATTCTCAAATATTCCTAAGTAAATGCATTTTGCACCTTTATAGATTATGTTAGTTGATCTATAATGGGCGATGGCCAAAGTAGCCAAATAGTGTAATCTATTAACTATGCATAAAAATCAGGTGTGGGTCTTCGATCGGCAAATAATATCCAACAGGGCAATGCAAAGAGAGATAATCCAGGTACACGAGCAATAATCCAGACAGTGTGATCAATGCAATGGATGATGGGAAATGCAGTCCAGTGTGATGCAGTCTGTGTGAGAGTCAATATGATGGTAGAGCAACCGCTGATGGCGAGTGGATTGAAGACCACGAACCAGATTCGTGACAACTATATTGTCTAATGTATGTCTGTGCTGCTGACGAAAATTCAGTAAACTGTTCAAATTGATTCCTGCCTCCTGTCCTACGTTCTGACTGACATTCCAGGGCGAGAACTATGGCCTACTAAGCAAGCGCCTGAGGTCCTTTCTCTGATACAAGCATTTCTTGGTCCTACGCCTTCCACAGAAAAAATAAATACAGATAAATAAATTTAGACCACTTAACTTAATGATTGCTATCGGGATGTGAACTTACAACCAGCATAACAAAAAATGTCTCTGAAGACAATCACCTTTAACTAAATGAGCTCAGCATAGTACCACAAGTATAGAAAGAGAACAAATGCTCCAGCATGAATAAAAGCAGCAGCAGTAACAGTGCATAATTTGCGTAATTTATTTATGTTGACGTCCATTGTTGGTATATACAATAGATGGTAAAAAAGATGGATGACATGTCTCCACTTCCTTTCTCTATAGAAAAGTGAAGCCAAAACATTCTCATTATGGCCGCCTTCATTTTGTGAAAATTACATAATTTGGATTGTGAGGTGGAGCCGCGATATCAAAGTCCCCGCCAAACTCCCTCAGACCCAGTCGCAAGATCACAATCATGACACTAAACCCCGTTTTTATAGCATCAAATAACTAAATAAAAGCAAACTTAGTAGATAAATCAACATTTGAGCATACATCAGCATGGTAAGAACTACCTAAAATAATATAATATATTTGGAAAAATAATTATTTGAACTGTAATTTGATTATTTAGTTTGTCTCACGCCCCATTAGATTACATGGAGAGAGTGGGGTTTATGACCTTTACTGGGACCAACCACGTGGGAGGAATCAAAATGTTTTGTTTGCACTTTTCTGAACTTTTGCGGCACACTTGGTATATAACTGCAGTACTCACTTTTCTAAAATCTGCTCAGGTTTGTCAGAAATGCAGAAAGTCACAGAAATTGGTACTTTGCAGTTATTTGTGATGCTGTGTTTAATGTACTTTTGCTTCATAACAGATAAGACTTAGACTTCGATTTAAAAACTTTTTTTAAATCACAGAGAGCAAGACTATAAGCAATATATCTGCACACTAACAAAGATAACCCAAAAATGATATGCTCTTTAAGATGTAGATGTATATAGTCATTTAGTCACAACTGTTTACATTGGTTTTGCTGTGTTAAATTTATATTCATATATAATTACTGCATGTGAGTACTGAAGTTCCAAATAAAAAAATAAATAAAATTAAATCAAATACAAAAAAATCAGCCTCCAAATGAACTGTGCCCATCTTTGGGTATTTGGTGACATATATCTCATTTATAAAGTAAATCATATTTTCAGGTGACTGCATTTTGTCAAGAAAATGAGCACAATTATGAAGCTCCAAACATGCAAAATTCAAAATGTGAGAAAGCAACATGGACTGTAATATTTGAGGATTCTGAGGATAAAGACACACTTCGTTCTCTGAAACCACTGCAGTCCCCTCCACCACCACCATCTTTCAAAGTTGTGCAGAGGACACAACGGGTCGTTTGCCTCATCCTTGATGTCTCAGGAAGCATGGGAGTATGTAATAAGATATATTGACTTCATTTGAAAACAAAGATGCTACCATGATAACATTTTCTTGTTGCCAGTTCTTTGAAATGAGTTTGATACATAATTCTGAAACTGTAAGAAACAAGTGTAGGTTTTTCAATTTTTTTTTTTTTTCGTTTGTTTATGTTTTCTAGGGTCTTAGAATTCTTCAACTGCAGCAGGCTGCCACACATTTCCTGCGGAACATCGTTGAGGATCAAGCCAGGGTTGGAATTGTAACCTTTAGTACTACTGCTTCTACTCTGAGCCGCTTGACTACTATTGACAGTGACACCACAAGAGAAAATCTTATCAAATTGTTGCCAAAAGTAGCAAGTGGATCAACAAACATGTGCTTGGGCCTTACTCTAGGCTTACAGGTATTAATTGTACTAGTATGGATTTTTATGTTTTATGTGATATATGAGGTATATAGAGTTTGTCTATGTCATTGATCCTTTTTTCTTCAGATACTTTGCGAGGACAATGGGGATGCATTCGGAGATGAAATTGTTTTTCTGACAGATGGCCAGGCGACAGACAACATTGCTGGCTGTGCTCCATTTGCAATACAAAGTGGTGCCATTATACACACACTGGCTTTTAGTAACAGTGCAGTTCCTGAACTAACAGAAATGGCAGACAAAACTGGTAAGTGATATGAGCATGATTAATAACTTACTGTATCTGTATCAGTGTATATCATATAAGCACCAAAATGTGCTGTGTTTAAAACAGGGGGAATATTTCTTGCACCCAATGATAAGATCACATCTAACCAGTTAATGGATGCATTTGCTTCGCTTACATTGTCCACTGGAGATTACACAAATGAACCAGTTCAGGTTTGTCAAGTGATCCCACAATACATTTATTACTCTGCAAGTGTCATCAATATTATGAGTACTTTAATCATAATCATTTTGTATCACTCCTTTAGCTAGAAAGTGCTGGAACATCCACATCCGATTGGTTCAATGGGACAGTATCAGTGGATCAGACTGTTGGAAACAAAACCAGCTTTGTAATAATCTATGAAATAAGTTTCCCTGGCATTTACATACAGTCACCAAGTGGCTTAATCTACACTCAGACAAGTATGAGTCATGATGTATCACTGAAAACAGTCACTTTAAAAGTTCCAGGAACTGCAGAGGTATGATAACCTTTATAAACCAGTTATTTATTAAGTTTATAACAAAAACCATAAACATGTAAATGTATTATCGTAAAACACAATAAAAGGCATTGGCAAGAGTTTTAGATAAACATTCAACAAGAACTTCAGACTAAGAAGGAGTTTAAGACTGATGATTGAGCTGATACACTTACAGCAAACACTTACTGATCTGCTTTTACTTATGTTTGGTAGCCTGGGGACTGGAAGTACAGTATCCAAACTACAATACTTCAGGCTTTGACTATAACAGTAACGAGTCAAGCGTCACGTGATGATGTTCCACCAATTACTGTCAAAACCCGCATGAACCAGCAGTCCAGTGACGGCACTAAACCCATGATAGTGTTTGCTGAGGTTAGTCAGAATTACAGGCCTGTAATAAATGCTGATGTTTGGGCTACGCTGGAGTCAGAAACTGGGTCTGCACATACAATACAACTCCTGGACAATGGAGCAGGTAAATTACCCAAAATAAAAATATAAATATATAAAAAACGTTTCCTAACTTTGGCAAATAAATCAGAAATCCATCTTTTGCAGGAGCTGATGCTATCAAAGCTGATGGAATCTATTCCAGATATTTCACAAAGATAGTAAATGGGAGAAGCAGCTTGAAAGTAAGAGTGAAGAATCAAGGACAAACCATATTTGGTCTCCGAAAAAATAGTGGTGCCCCATATGTACCTGGATATGTGGTAAACGGTAAATTGTCACATCAATATTTTGGTCGGTTTGAAAAAAAAACTTTTGTATAAATGGCAATACTATTAACTATAAAGCTGTGTTGAGGAAAACATTCAGTAAAAAAAAAATATTCCTCTAATTTCAGGCATAGTGCAGCTGAACCCTCCAAAGCCTCCAGTTTCTGAGGAACCACTTGAGGTTGGAAGCTTCACCAGAACAGCCACCGGAGAGAGTTTTGAGGTGAAACTTTCGGGCACAACTCCACCAAATTTCCCTCCTAACAGAATCACAGATCTGAGTGCTGAGATCCAGGAGGACACTGTGCTTCTCATCTGGACAGCTCCTGGTGAGGACCTTGACCAAGGGACAGGTAAAATATACAATAACTATACCAATATTTAAAAGGTTATTCATCTTAACTGACAAAATAAATTTTGTTGTAAACATTTAAACATCATGAAATGCATGGCATGTTTCTTTCCATTTAAGCTAAATCCTATGAGATCAGGTGGAGCTTTGAACTTGATATGCTTCGAGAGCGCTTCAGCAATGGTCATGAAGTCAACACAGCTGCTGTCTCACCTCAGGAGGCTGGATCAGTTGAACAACATTCATTCAATCTCAGTTTCCCAATCCAAAATGGCACCACACTCTTCTTTGCAGTTCAGTCAGAGGATGAACAAAATGCAAAATCTGAAACCTCCAACATTGCTCAAGCTTCAAAGATCCTGCCTGGTCCAAAACCCCCAGGAATATCAAACCCAGGAATTAATTTGACAGTTATTGTTATTTCTGTGTGTGTGGTAACTATGGTCATATGCTTTATTGTTGCAGTAACCACATGGGCAGTGAAGCGCAAAAAACCCTCTGCTGAAAGCAAAGTGGCATTAACACTCTGATGCAACCAAATGTCAAATCAATCCTTGTGCCTAATTTGAACATAACTATGTACATCAAATAGCTTTAGAATGTTTCTTAAAACAATCAATTCTATCAAACAGAATTTCTTAGTTTGCGAATTTTACTGCAGCATGTGTAATCTTGCAAAGATTATTAAGAAGGATTTCTGTTTTGTCTATCACATAGGAATCTGTGGACTAAATATAATTTCATAATTGTTCAGTCCACTGTAATGCAAAACAAATCCTGAAATCTCTGTGCCTCAATTACTTATTCTGCTTTTAAGCGCCCCTGGTGGAAGACGACCAATTTCTAATTAGAAAACAGTAACCTTTGTTGCCTCATGTGATATCTGGTCCCACTTGTGGTTGAATAACATTACATTGTGAACTCATTACCTAGTGTAATACCTAGTGTTGATTCTCATAGTTCCATTTTCTTTCTTTTTTCCCCGTTCTTCTTTTTTCAAATAATTATGGGGCCACACGTTTTTGTTTTCTAGGGACAGGACACCAAAAACTGGCACTGTCCCTGGAAAACAAAAATGTATGGTCATTTATTTATTCGAGAAAAAAAAAAGCTGAAGCAGTCTCCGAAATGTCTTCTTTTCACAAAACACTCCTAAGATACACTATTGTAATCCACTGCAGTCTAGCTACAGTTTGAAAATACATGGTCAAACCAGCCACAATAAAAAGAAAAGTGTGTGGATGGTAATTTCTGGGGACAACAGAGCTGGAATTGCGCATTCAGAGTGCTTTTTGTTGATTTGCCTAGACTTTTAAGATACCGTAACAAGATGTTAGGTTTTGAGATTTTTGTTGTACTTCTCATTTTGTTATGCTTATTTATTGGCGTGTATAACAGTTGTGTGTTTCTCTGAATAATGGTTTTATATATATATATATATATATATATATATATATATATATATATTCTTTTATGTAGATGTTAACAGCATGATTATTTATTTAAAAAACTGACAAAATAAAGTTCTCTATCAACCTGCCTCACTTGTTTTGAGTTTTACTGTAGTGGAATGACAGTTACTCTTGAATACAAAATAAATTAATTGTGTTTTTTTTTTTTATGTTACATTATTCCTCTTCACCACATGGCAGTGGCTGGAAATAGGTATTATGGCTGGACGCACAATCTCTCCACTTGCATTCATCATGGCGATGGAGGTGATTATCAGAGCCTCAAAATGGGTAGTTGGGGGTGAGCGGCTAAAATCTGGCACCCGGTTAACACCAATAAGGGCCTATATGGATGACTTAACAATACTGACCATGGCACCTTGTACCGGATGCCTACTTAACAAACTTTAAGAAAACATTAGATGGGCCAGGATGAAGATCATTCTATCTAAATCCAGTATTTCCATCGTCGTAGGAAAACTGGTTGACCAAAGTTTCTGTATTAACCCTCTGGGGTCTGAGGTGATTTTGGGGCCCTTGAGATGTTTTGACATGCCCTGATATTTGTGCTTATTTCAGCTACTTATAACATACTATTGACCAACATGTATTCAGCACAAACTGTGCTACAATAATATGTGACCAAGATGGATGTACATGCTTGCATTTGTTAGAAAAAAAATATTATGTGTGGTTAGTAAGTTTTGGGGAAAAAAATGTAGCTGAAATAAGGCATAAAAGCCACGCTAATAGTCCTGAATAAGACTTTTGAGTAATCAGTCTTGTAGACTACAATATTTACTTCACAATTATGTGAAAATCATTCTGCTTACTCATTCACAGAAAACAATATATTGATTTAATTTTTTAAAGACATGTTTTGTGATCGAAAACCAATATGCGAGGGAGTGGTAATAGCCTTGAATATTAAGTGATTTTCACCTGAGAGACAAAGGGCCCTCCCCTAAAGGCTGCTAATGGGCCATCAGTGTGACTGTGACTGAGGCAGGTAAGACAGAGTATGAGGAAACTGAAATTCTTTTTTTATTATTATTATTATTTGTATTTTATTTACAACACAGTATAATCAAAACATACATAATGAAGGTCAAAGACACATTATTGTGCACACTGATCTAACCACAGAGATGTGAACAGACTTTAACTCATTCCTGCAACAGATTCTGTTCAACAAGTACCTGATATTAATAGGTGTGTTCGACTTGAAGTGACGCTGTGCAGAATGATCAGTGTATGACATCAAAGTGCCGCGAGAGCTATTCGAAAGTATAAGGATCCGTCTGCTCTCTAATGGCTCTCGCGGTACTGTGATGTCATACACTGATCATTCTGCGCAGCATCACTTCAAGTCGAACACACCTATTGTCACAGACCGGCCAGGCTCTCACCCCAGCCAATCACAATGCACATCCTCCCCTGAGTTCTAATCAGCACACCTGAACACCATCGTCACCTCATCAAGTGCCACTATAAAGCCACACACCTCACCTCAGTCAAATGTCCGGTCTCGTTCCACCGAAGTGGACTCTACGCAAGTATATGCTGATACTTACCTGTTACTACCCTGCCTGTGAACTTACCTCTTGTTCTTTCTCCGAGTGTTGTCCTCCTTGTCCTGGATCCCTGTCTGTCAGTCCCTGTACGTCGCGACAAAGCGTCGAGGTGTGTGTGGCGTCAAGCTATCCACGAGCTCCTGTCAACAAACCATGCAGTTCAGCCTAAGTACCATTGTCACTCTTCAAGATCGATACTACTGTCACTCACTCTGGAAATCCCTTGACCATACTCATTGTACAATAAACCTTACCTTTTATATATTCCCATGTGTCCGTCTGCTTCCGTAACAATTTACTTATTTCCATGGATTCAAGAAGAAAAAAAACAAAACAATCAGTAGTAAAGGAGCTTGTTTTACCATAGAATATCGGTGTAGTTTGTGAGCATGTTAATATCAGGAGCATCTATATATTGTGGCGGGAGGAGCAAACGACAGACACAGTGAGTGTGGCGTCAGGCCTCGGAGAGGTTTTTATTAAACAAAATGATCAAATAAAGTGTCCAAAAGGGGTAAAAGTGTCCAAAATAAACAGGGGGTCTGGTGTCCTCTTCCTGCTGCGGGGTTCGTGAAGGAGGGCAGTGTTCGGAGGGAAGGGTCCAGGTAAGGGGCGGAGTCTGGTGGCCGCACGCGCTCCCCACTCAGGCCTGGGGCGTGAGAGTGGTGGCTTCGTCCCTCCTAGGCATCGCGGCACTTCCGGGGGACTCAACGGCCCGGCATCCTGGCCCGTCAGCCATCTCACGGGTGCGGAATTCCATCCGGACTGCGGGTCCGGCAGCTCGCGTCTCTTGATGGCGCGGGAGTTCCTCGACGCTCCCTTCCTGGACCCACGAGGACACCAGTGTGCATGCACGGGGAAGAGACCGGTCTCTCGAGGAGAGGCGCGCTCGGCATTTAAACATCGGCGGTGATGAGGCTCTATTCACATCAGGTGCGCCTCATTACACGCCGCCAGCCCTGGCTATTTCAGCACCCCTCCTCTCTCACACACCCACTCCAGTCGGGAGCCTGGTGAAGGGCGGCGAATACGGGACGGGGTGGTGATGATAATAAGGGGGGAGGCAGCCGACTCGTCACAATATATATATAGCTTTTATAGACTCACGCATGCTTCGCCGAAAGAAATTTAAATACAATGACTCTGGTCCGATGCCCTAAATCTGTCTATTTCATCGAACTGACAGTACTCTTGGAAGATGCTACAGAGGAGGCAAATGAGAGGAAGAGGCTACAGTATGCTGAAATGGCAGATGACACTACAGCGTGGCTGGAAAGTGTCCATCCGTCCTGTGGAGGTTGGCTGCAGGGGCTTTGTAGCAACATTCACAGTCAAGTTGCTTAAGGACCTGAGAATTTGTGGCCAAACCCTTTGACAGACCATCAAACAAGTATCAGACTCGGCAGAATACTGCAGCCGGTGGCTCTGGATGAGAAGGAAAGACCCCAGCTGGGCCCCAAAATGACAGGAACCGTTCACTCCATTTTAAAAAAATTATCAGGGATTAAATTTTTCTGTCGCTATGACGGATTTCCATCAATTGGAAAAAAATTAGGGGAAAAGCAACGTAGCGCACTGTTGTTCTGCCGGCACATCAAAAATCATCCCCGCCACGGCTGCAGCTTCTCACTGACAACATAAAGCCGCTCGCATCATTCACAGTCGGGTTATTAGCAGAGAACACAGAGTTGAATTTCGGCGCAGGATTGCAGATATTAATAATAATTATACTCATTCCCGTAGGTTCTGACGGAATGTATCACATTTGCACGTGCTTTTGAATCTTGATAACTACTCGCGCACTCTCATTTTCTGTGCGCTCACAGATCGTGATAAGGAGAGTGACAACTTTTAATAATTATTAAGGAAGTTTGCAAATGGAATGGTGATTTAATACAGATCAATAAACAAGTACTGCATGATTTTACTCTATCATCAACGAAAATAGTTCAAAATAAAGGAACAGCTGAGCACATCTCTAAAAGCAAACAAAGTGGTGTTTCATTCATGAATGAAAGTGCATTTGTGAGTCAGTGATTCATGATTACCCATTCATAAAGACAGTCACTTGCTTCATTCCAGTTCGAACGGATCAATTGAAAAATCAGTGACTTGCCGCCACCTGCTGGTGGTTTCAGTTTAATTTTTAGCATATAATTTCAGATATTTAATGCATTTAATATTTCTGTATTCTCCACATGCATGAATCTATGAATTTAATTGCACTCATGCCACCTCTGAGCCTCATTAAACATCTGAAAATATACCTACAACTACAAGCCACTTTTGTGTTTTTCTGTGCCACCTCTGTAGTACAAATTATTTTTTTATTAATACAAATTTCATATGATTTGTAACTTATTTGTCTTACTCTTATTATATCTACTTCTTATTATATTGTTTTAAACATAAATTAAAAAACTGAAAACTTAAAAGCATAATTTTTTTAATTTGACAAAGATGAAAATTATGCCATCGCAAAGTTAAAGGAAAATACCCCGGTAAGTCACTTTAAGGAGTCAAATGTCACCTCGTATTATCTTATTTTTTTATGCTATTGATTGTAATTAATTTATTTGTTCTTGTTTTATTATTTATTTACTATTTACTTGTCTTTTTTATTTAAAATAAATTAAATTGTTAGTGCGCGTGAATCTTAAGTGGGGAGGGGGCGTGGTCTATGGGAAATAGTCCTGCCACCACAGCTGGAAAATATCCTAGAGCCAACACTGCATACATTTCATAAAATTAGAAAAATGCATTTTCAAAGGTAAAAAGAAAATGCCCCTGTATATCAATTTGAGTCAAATGTCACCTTGTATTAAGAAGGGATTTTTTTAAAATCAGAATTATTTTATTATTGATTAGAATTAGAAGGTGCTCCTAAATTTCTTAAATTAGAAGGACAAGCGCTCCTAATTACATGAAAAATGCGGCTCTTAAACTGGGTGTGTGACAGGTATGGCTGTGGAATGGGGTTTGGCCGAGGAAAAATTTTCAGTCAGAAAATGTTTGTTTTTTTTGCTTTAATCCATGACATTGTAAGAAATAATTGCTTTTCAAGCATGTGATGCTCCTGTAATTTCAATTTAGACACCTGTGGCATGTAACAGTTGTGGGCAATATAGTAATCACACTTGCAACCAGTTCAAATGGAGAAAAGTTGACTCAACCTTTATGTTGTGTTGTGGAGAAAAGAAAGAAGTGTAAAGAGTTGTCTGTGGATTTGAGAGAAAAAATTGTGGAAAAAACATCAACAAGTTAAACAGCAAAATCTTGTGTGAAAGGGAAAGATAAATGTCCCCGTGTCCACTGTGCACAATATCAAGAGGTTTACAGCCCATGGCACTGTAGCTACCTGGACGTGGACAGAAGAGCAAAATTAATGAGAAATTACAATGAAGGATTGTTCGAATGGTGGATAAAGAACCTCGATTAACTTCCAAACAAATTCAAGTTCATCTGCAGACACGGGGTACAACAGTGTCAGCTCCCACTATCCGTCGCCATCTGAATGAAAAGTCACACTTGAATTTATTTAAATACAAAATACATGTAATTTTTTTCAAAGGTATTTAAATACTGTTTCATTGGTATTTGAAATACTGCCCATCCCTGCCCAGGAGGACACCACTGCTGACACAAAGGCATAAAAAAGCAAGACTGGAGTTTGCCAAAACTTATGTGACAAAACCACAATCCTTCTGGGAGAACGTACTGTGGACAGATGAGACAAAAGTAGAGCTTTTTGGTAAATGAAATCATGGCACTGTTTACAGAAAAAGAAATGAGGCCTTCAAAGAAAAGAACACAGTCCCTTCAGTTAAGCATGGTGGAGGTTCAAAGATGTTTTGGGGTTGCTTTGCTGCTTCTGGCACTGGATGCCTTGACTGTGTGAACGGTATCATGAAATCTGATGATTACCAAATAATTTTGGGCCGCAACGTAGTGGCCAGTGTCAGAAAGCTGCGTCTCCCCAGAGGTCATGGGTCTTCCAGCAGGAGAATGACCCGCAACACACTTCAAAAAGCACTCAGAAATGGTTACAAACAAAGCACTGGATAGTTCTGAAATGGCTAGCAATGAGTCCAGATCTGAATCCCATAGAACACCTGTGGAGAGATTTCAAAACCGCAGTTGGGAGAAGGCATCCTTCAAATCTGAATGACTTGGAGCAGTTTGCAAAAGAAGAGTGGTCCAAAATTCCAGTAGAGAGGTGTAAGAATCTCATTCATGGTTACAGGAAGCGATTTCAGTATTTTTTTCCAGAGGGGGAGCTACCAAATATTAAGTTAAGGGTGCCAATAATTTTGCCCAGTGCATTTTTTGGGTTCTGTGTGGAATTGTATCAGATTTGGCTTTTTTTCTTTTTTTTTGTGTGTGTGTTGTTTCAATGCAAACAAAACAAAACAAACAAACAAACAACAACAAAAAATGTGAGTACCAAACCATTTGCAACTGCAACAATTTTCTGAGAGAAGTGTTGCATTTTCTGACAGAGTTGCAAGGGTGCCGATATTTTTGGCCATGACTGTGTGCGCACACATGAAAATACGCAGCATTTATATAACATTATTGCACTGCAGGTGCCTATAAAGACCTCAATTCTAATAAGAAGGGAAAATAACGGCTGGATCTTATAGGACATATCCCATACTATATGTACAGTATACCTCATATGAAACCATTTTACTGCAGCATTTTGAAGATACATACCATTATAACCATTTTTTATACTTTAGAGGGCTATAAAGACCCCATTTATAAGACATGAATGGCCATTTCTTAAAGGGTCTGTCCCATACTATAGGTATCTACTATGGTCACAGAGGCCGCTCATGAACTCACGGTCTGTCTCAAAAAAGTTGGCACGGGGGCAACAAAGGGCTGAAAAAACAAGAAATTTTGAAAAGAAGTTGTTAATTGACATCAGGTCTGTAACATGATTAGCTATAAAAGGGATTTCTTAGAGAGGCAGAGTCTCTCAGAAGTAAAGATGGGCAGAGGCTCTCCAATCTGTGAACGACTGCATAAAAAGAATGTGGAATACTTTAAAAACAACGTTAAATTGCAAGGCTTTGCAAATCTCATCATCTACAGTGCATAACATCATCAAAAGTTTAAGAGAAACTGGAGAAATCTCTCTGCGAAAGGGACAAGGCCGAAGACCTTTGTTGGATGCCCGTGGTCTTCGGGCACTCAGACGACACTGCATCACTCATCAGTATGATTCTGTCAAACACAAATCGCTGTGCCATCTGCAGATGCCAACTAAAGCTCTATCATGCAAAAAGGAAGCCATATATGAACATGGTCCAGAACTGCCGTCATGTCCTGGGAGCCAAGGGTCATTTAAAATGGATTGTTTCAAAGTGAAAAGTGTTCTATGGTCAAATTTGACATTCTTGTTGGAAATTACGGACACTGTGTCCTTGGGGCTAAAGAGGAGGGAGACCTTCCAGCGTGTCATCAGCGTTCAGTTCAAGAACCAGCATCTCTGATGGTATGGGAGTGAATAAGTGCATACGGTATGGGCAGCTTGCATGTTTTGGAAGGCACTATGAATGCTTAAAGGTATATAAAGGTTTTAGAGCAACATATGCTCCCCTCCAGATGACGTGTATTTCAGCAGGACAATGCAAAACCACATAATGCAGCTATTAAAACAGCATGGCTTCGTAGTAGAAGACTCTGGGTGATGAACTGGCTTACCAGCAGTCCAGATCTTTCACCTATAGAGAACAATTGCTGCGTCATTAACCCTCTGGGGCCAACAAACGCGTATACGCGTTTTGGGGCAGATTTTCCTGATAAGGCAGAAATGAGCTTGAATTACTCTGCCATTTTTGATCGTTCAGATAAGAGCAATACACCATTCAAATCTGTAAGGGTTTTATTTGTATGCACTCGTAATGCACAACTACACGTTGTGCTTTTGAAGAATAAATAAAACAAACAGGGTGTGCTCTCTGTCTTCTCCGTCTCCACGAACTGTTTTCAGAAACGCGTCACTAAAATAAAGTGTAATTCAGCAAATACTTGACACACAGACATGAGAGTTATATCTATAGAAAGGTTGAAGTGTCTACATTCAAATGAAGTAAGTCATATCGAAAACAAATATTTTAAGCGATTTAACATTCCAACTCATGAAGTTGACTGAGCAATCCTTCTGGAAGTATTAGTGTTACTCATGTTAAGGAGAAATAAGTATGTATATGAAATCTATAAACGTCACAACATGACATCAAATGAAAATTAAAATGGACATCTGTCAGAATAAGTCTGGTAGTTAAACAAAAATGATAATCCCCCCCTTTAACACCCGCAAGAACAAGGTGAGCACAATACCCCCTCCAAAACAAATCCACACACTAAGTGTTTGTGTTACGGAGCTCTTTAGAGACAACAGCCCGGAATCCCGCCAAACCCTCCATGTTAAGGTAACTCAAACCGCGCATTACGCTATTATAACATAAACTCTGCTGTATAAGACAGTAATAATAATAATAAAAAAAAATTAAAAAGAGCCTGATGACAATGGCAAAAACAATGACAATATTATACGCTTCTCTCAAGATGTTGTGGCCGAGGATCACAAGCTCAAAACTAAAAGGTCACCAAAATTATCTATCAAGAAAGACAAATGGATGTTGTCTTGTATTGAGGAACAAAATCAGCTCTCACGTTGCATTCCATTCCTCCGCCACCCAGAAGTCACCAACCCTCCAGAACCAGTGAATGAGCCCATGCAAATGGATAACGCTCGACTCTCTTACAATGAGCGACAGAGGAGGTTTAGTCTCGGCATGTGTATGTATTGTGGAGCTAATGGACATCTACGAGCATCATGCCCAGTTCGTCCACCCCGACTCTTGCTGAGTGCAATTCAACCACCAATCCAAAACCTGAAACCACTGTCAGTCGTCGCCATGTTTACTGCTTCAAATTTCTCTCTGCCAGTCTATGCCCTCCTCGATTCCGGTTCAGCCGGGAACTTTATTTCCGGGAGCCTCTGCCGTCAGCTCAACCTCCAAATCTCCGCCACCAAAACCATTTACCAAGTCCAGTTGGTAACTGGCAAGCCCCTCAGCCGTAAGGATGTCCTTTACAGTGCCGGTCCTGTCCAGCTTAAAATTGGGCTAATGCATGAAGAGGAGATCCATCTACTGGATATTGTATAGTGGGAAGTCGTGGCCTAATGGTTAGAGAGTTGGACTTGTAATCCGAAGGTTGCGGGTTCGAGTCTCCGGCCGGCAGGAATTGTAGGTGGGGGGAGTGAATGTCCAGCGCTCTCTCCACCCTCAATACCACGACTGAGGTGCCCTTGAGCAAGGCACTGAACCCCCAACTGCTCCCCGGGCGCTGCAGCATAAAATGGCTGCCCACTGTTCCGGGTGTATGTTCACGGTGTGTGTGTGTGTGTGTTCACTGCTGTGTGTGTGCACGTTGGATGGGTTAAATGCAGAGCACGAATTCCGAGTATGGGTCACCATACTTGGCTGAATGTCACTTCACTGCAGATTTCATTCTTGGACGATCCTGGTTTGCACAACATGAACCACACATTTCCTGGCGAACTAGTGAGGTCCTGAAGAGGGGTAACCAATGTTTTCTTGGCTGTTTCCCTCATGTTCCTCAACCTGCCTCTCTCCGTGTCAAGACAGTAGCCCTTAATTGCACATCCATCGAAAGTCCCCTGGAGAAACAATTAAGTGTCCATTCCAGCCTGTTACTCCCACTTCAGCGACGTGTTTTGCCCGAAGAGGGCCTCCCAGTTACCTCCACACCGGCCATGGGACTGTGCAATAGATCTAGTACCGGGTGAGCCAGGGCCCCGTGGAAAGATTTATCCACTCTTACTCCCTGAACAGAAGGCCATGGAGGAGTATATTGAGGAGGCATTACAGCAAGGCTATATCCGTCCGTCGACTTCCCCTGCTGCTTCAAGTTTGTTCTTTGTTGCCAAGAAAGATGGAGGCTTATGACCTTGCATCGACTATCGCAACACAACAAGATTACTGTAAAGTTCCGTTACCCTCTTCCTCTCATCCCAGCGGCCTTGAAACATCTTCGCGGAGCCACCGTGTTCACCAAGTTAGACATCCGCAGTGCTTACAACCTCATCCGAATACGTGAAGGGGACGAATGGAAGACTATGACACGGCCACAAAACAGAGAAACTGTGTTCATTTCAGTTATTCTAATTATTTTAAACATTGCTAATAATACGGTGATAATTGTTAGTTTATATTCTTGTTATGGTCTTTTTTTTATATATTTGTATACTGTTTTGAGTTGGAATATGAGGGACTCTTATTGAAAAAGGCCACTATTTAAGGAAGCAGGAACTGGCGGCCATTTGGTTTTAGGTAATGGCACATGGTTGGACTAGGGCATGCTTTGAGAGGCTTGCAAATAAAGGTGCTGGGAAATGCCTTGCTCTCACTAGTGCCAGTGCCATGGATTTATCATAAATCGGGCCATTGACGAGAGGATTACTTGAATTGGGGGGTTGAGGCCTATTTTTCAGTGAATAAGGATGTTTTCTCTGTCTCTGATCGTTTGTGGATTTTTCCCTTTTTCCTGGAGCATTGCAGGTGGGATCCAGGAATCCATGAGAAGATAACATTTGTGAGACTGATCAAATTTTTTTGTCCCTTTTACCACTTCTTCTTTTTTGCTGGGCTTATTGCTTTTTTGGACTGCTTCTTTGTTGTGGACTCTGATGGATGGTATTTGGATATCTGTGCCTTTCATGGACTCATAACAGAGTTTGCCTTTTGGACTCAATTTACTTATTTACCTTCCAATATGCTGTTCTTTGTGCTGTAGGATTGAACAATGTTTGTTTGAAGTTTATATTTTTATTAATACATGCATTGAATCCCTGAGAGACTTGTGTTTGGCACATGCTTTATTGAATTGATGGTTGGTAAACTGTTTAAAACAAGATTACCCAAAAAAGAATCCTTTGGTAACAATAGGACTTTAAGTAAGATAAGTTTGTATTGTTACAAGACGGCCTTCATGACCCCTACTGGCCACTACGAATATCTCGTCATGCCGTATGGTCTTGTCAGTGCCCCCTCAGTATTTCAGGATTTCATGCATGAGGTTCTCCGGGAGTATCTCCATAGATTTGTGCTGGTCTACCTCGATGACATCCTCATCTACTCCCGGTGCATGGCCGAACATCACCACCACATTCCGGAGGTCCTGAAACGCCTGAGAGACTTGCAGTTATTCCTCAAGGCAGTAAAGAGTTCCTTCCATCAGTCCTTAGTGCAGTTCCTTGGATATAAGATCGACAGCAGTGGCATCCAGATGGACGAGGGGAAGGTAGACTCCATCAGGAACTGGCCCACTCCTGTTACCATAAAGGAACTCCAAAGTTTTCTGGGATTCTCGAACTTTTACCGCAGGTTCATCAGCAACTACAGCACCATCACCAGCCCCCTAACAAACCTGCTGCGTAACAAACCCAAATATTTTGTCTGGACACCCGCCGCCTCGTAAGCCTTTGAGAATCTCAAGAATGTGTTTACCAATGCTCCAGTCCTCGTGCACCCGGATCCCAGTAAACCGTTCATTGTTGAAGTTGATGCTTCCACCTCAGGAGTCGGTGCCGTCTTGTCTCAGCAGCAGGGGATGCCAGCCAAACTCCATCCATGTGCCTTCTTTTCTCGTAAGCTCAGCCCGGCAGAGAGAAATTATGATATTGGAAACAGGGAACTCCTTGCCATCAAACTGGCCCTCGAAGAATGGAGGCTTTGGTTGAAGGGTGCTCAACATAAATTCACGGTTCTCACAGACCATAAGAATTTGTAATACTTACGAGATGCTAAGAGACTCAACCCCCACCAGGCTCGGTGAGCTCTCTTCTTTACTCGCTTTAGCTTTAACTATCTCCTATCACCCAGGTCCCAAGAATGTTAAGTCAGACGCCAGGTCCCAAGAATGTTAAGTCAGACGTTGTGGCCTAATGGTTAGAGAGTCGGACTCATAATCCAAAGGTTGCGGGTTCGAGTCTCGGGCCGGCAGGGATTGTAGGTGGGGGAGTGAATGTCCAGCGCTCTCTCCACCCTCAATACCACGACTGAGGTGCCCTTGAGCAAGGCACTGAACCCCCAACTGCTCCCCGGACGCCGCAGCATAAATGGCTGCCCACTGCTCCGGGTGTGTGTTCACTGCTGTGTGTGTGCACGTTGGATGGGTTAAATGCAGAGCACAAATTCCGAGTATGGGTCACCATACTTGGCAGTATGTCACTTCACTTCACTTGTCTCATGTCCAGGACTCTGAAGAGGAGATCAACGAAGAGCCTGAGTCTATCAACCCAGAGAAGCTCATCGTAAGTCCCATCCAGTGGGATTCCAGTCCGTTCACCTCCTCCAATGCCTCCTTACAATATGTACCCAGGGCTCAACGCACACCCATTATTCGTTCTGCTCATTCATCTCTGGGCACTGGCCACCCAGGGGCCAACAACATCCTCTCGCTGCTAAAAGACCGCTTCTGGTGGACTAATATGACTAGAGATGTCAGAAGGTTCGTCCAAGGTTGTGCCGACTGCACCATGTCCAAGAGTCCAAGCCATTTACCATCTGGCAAACTTCTCCCGCTGCCCGTTCCTATTTGTCCCTGGTCACACCTAGGAGTGGACTTCATTACTGAACTGCCAGCCTCAGACGGTATCACATGTATTCTTGTGGTCATTGATCGATTTTCCAAGTCATGTTTCCTTCTCCTCCTCAAGGGTCTTCCTACGGCTATGGAAACTAAAGAATTGATGTTTAACTACATTTTCCGGTACTATGGCATCCCTGAGGATATCGTTTCAGACCGAGGACCACAATTTGTATCAAGGGTATGGAAATCCTTTTTCAATCTCCTAGGTGTGACCATCAGCCTGTCATTGGGATAGCACCCCCAAACGAACGGGCAGACAGAAATAAAGATCCAGGAGGACAATTCCTGCGAACCTTCTACCATAGCCACCAGAACTCTTGGAACCAGTTCATTGGCTGGGCCGAGTACGCCCAGAATTCTCTGCATCAGCTCTCCACCGGATTGACTCCTTTCCAGTGTGTGCTACCAGCCGCCCCTGTTGCCCTGGTCAGGGAAACCGTCAGATGTACCATCAGTGGACTACTGCTTCCGAGAGAGCGAGAGGGTCTGGGACGCTGTGCATCACCAACTTCGGCGTGCAGTGCGTAGGCGCAAGATGACAGCCGACCTTCGTAGATCCAATGCTCCCCAGTATCAACCTGGACAGAAGGTCTGGCTGTCGACCATGGACATCAGGATGCGCCTACCCTGTAAAAAGCTCAGTCCCAGATTTGTTCGCCCCTTCACCATCTCCAACAAGTCAACCCGGTTACATACCAGCTTCAGCTCCCCCTCAGTATAGGATTCATCCCACATTCCACATCTCCTTGTTCAAACCCTACCACTCACCTGTTTCTCCTTCCACAGAGCCTGGCCCGGCAGAAGAACCCCCTCTCCCACTGATTCTGGAAGACGGCGCCATCTATGAAGTCAAGGAGATCTTGGACTCCCGGCTCCATGGTGGTCAGCTGGAGTACCTCGTCGACTGGGAGGGGTACGGCCCAGAAGAAAGATCCTGGGTTCTAAGAGACGACGTCCTAGATCCTATCGCCTATAGAGGTGTGTGCTCTGTTCCAAGCTCCAAGTATTCCTGTTAAGATAAAGATAATGAATCACCCTCTCACCGATCACCAACCTATCAATTGGACATTCTACTCACCGCACTCTGTCAACAAGGCTCTGCTGATCTTTAATACACCCTTTTCTATTAACTTTATTGTCTGCTTGAGTCTGCTTCTGTAACAGACCAATGAAGACCAGACCAACACCGAAGGATAGACAGCATGAGCAACCCGGATCCCTTTCAAGAACTTGTGGATTCCCTCAGACGAGTGCTCACACCAGCTCCGCCACCTGCACCTCCCGTTACTTCCGTCACCAGCACAACCAGTTCTTCTCCGACCATCATCTCCAGTCCCATGCCAAACTAGCGCCGTTCTCTGGCGTGGCGGAGGAATGCAACAGGTTCCTACTTCAATGCTCCCTGGCTCTTGAAATGCAACCGAATTTATATACCAATGAAAGAGATTCTCTGCTGGAGTCTGCTTCTGTAACAATAGGTTACATAATATAAAATATAATAATATAAAAATTCAAATGTATATACATGTAAATATTTTCAAAATATATACTGTATGTGTATAAACACTGTACACATAGTATGTAAACATAAACTTTTATTTTGGATGTGATTAATCGTAATAAATCATTTGATAGCACTATACATATATTGTATTTAATAAGAAGTGTTTTGAAAGAATCGTTTCTATTAATTATTTAGATACTCATAAAGACATTTGGACAGATGTAACCTGCAGAAAGAATCAATGAAATACTGCACAAACGGAACCTGTTCTATTTATGTCAGTATAAATAGCCGTATGGAGGAAAAATATTAAGACTGGATTAAGTAGATTCAGGAGGTGGTTATTTTAATTCCAGGTGTAGTGCAGCTGAACCCTCCAAAGCCTCCAGTTTCTGAAGAACCACTTGAGGTTGGAAGCTTCACCAGAACAGCCACCGGAGAGAGTTTTGAGGTAACTCTTTCAGGCACAACTCCCCCAAATTTCCCTCCTAACAGAATCACAGATCTGAGTGCTGAGATCCAGGAGGACACGGCGCTTCTCAGCTGGACAGCTCCTGGTGAGGACCTCGACCAAGGGACAGATAATGCATTTTTTTTTTTTACATGACAAAATAAAAGTTGTTTGAAAGATCATAAAAATCAATTATGAAAGTATCTTTTATTGTACTTCATTGAATGTTTCTTTCCCATTAAGCTAAATCCTATGAGATCAGGTGGAGCTTGACCTTGATATGCTTCGAGACAGCTTCAGTAATGGTCATTCAGTCAACACCGCTTCTGTCTCACCTCAGGAGGCTGGATCAGTTGAACAGCATTCATTCAGTCTCAGTTTCCCAATCCAAAATGGCACCACACTCTTCTTTGCAGTTCAGTCGGAGGATGAACTAAATGCAAAATCTGAAACCTCCAATATTGCTCAAGCTTCAAAGATCCTCCCTGGTCCAAAACCTCCTGGAATATCAAACCCTGGCATGAACTTGACCGTTCTTGTTATGTCTGTGTGTGTAGTAACTATGGCCATTTGCTTTATTGTTGCTGTAATCACATGGGCAGTGAAACGCAAAAAAACGCTTAAAAAGTAAAGTGGAATTAACAATCTGATGCAAACGAATGTCAAATCAATCCATACTTACATCCAACAACTTTAGAACATTTATTATAACGATATCAAACTAAATTTCTTGGTAGCATGTATAATTATTAACACAGACTTCTGTTTTGTTTATAATGTAGTAATCTGTGGACTGAATGTAATCTCCTAATTATTCTGTTTGTAATAGTCCACCATACTATTCAGGTACAATAGTGCAATATAATACAAAACAAATCCTGAGCTGTCTGTGGCTCTATGATTGACCGACCAACAGCCTGCTGGTTATTTTTCACCAGCATAGGGGGCAGCAAGACACTGTTTACTGTTTACATGTACGACATGAACAGGGTGCGGGATTGTGCACACTTTCAAAACGTTAACGCAACTTCACAATGAGGTAGGTGATCCATTTCTGAAATCACAGACATAAAATAGCATTACAAATGTTTTAAAATTTGTAATTGTTCTGTACAATATTTTAATGTTTTTTTTAATATGGTTCTGTAAATTTATAGTTTTGTTATAATAGCCTACTGATCTGTTTGTAATGGATACTATTTTTATAGTGTGATTGTTTATAGTGATTCATAGATAGTGGTTTTGTTGTTGTTGTTTTGTTTTTTTGTTTGTTTGTTTTGTTTTGTATTAAATGTGAGTTGTATTAAAACCATTTTGGGTCAGTTTGAGTCTCAAACATTATCCTAATTATTAATTATAATAACGATGTATGGAATCCACAATAATTTAAAACATAACATACAAAATTTTGTCTTTTTTTATTCATAATATGTCAGATTTCAATGATATTTTACCACTGAAATAGAAAATGACAGCGGTTTCCTTTTCAGAAATCTAATCACCTGAAAATAAAGTCTTGACATTTTTAATAGAAGTGCATCTTTAAAAGTAATCAAAAATAATAATAAAATGGCGCCGCTGATGGCAGCTATTGTGCGTTGCTCCTCAGTGTTTGTATTATTTTTTTTTCCTGTTTTTTGTTTTTCAAATAAGATCAGCTTTACCAGGGATGATCTGCTGAACATTCGGCAGAACACACCACAAAATCTTCTACCGGTTTTTGATTTTGATTTTTTTTTGGTTTTGCTGGACATTGTAGTTGGCGGAGCCATAGCTCTGGTCAAACGCTACAGGAGGCGCAGACGGGGAAAGCGAGCCGGCGCGCTCGTGAAACTTCGTCAGCGCGGATTTAGAACGGCGTTACCTAGCATCCATCTGGCGAATCTCCGCTCTCTACCCAACAAAACGGACGAACTCCTTCTGCTCTCCCGGACAAACAAGGACTTTTCTAACTCTGCTGCTCTATGTTTCACGGAAACCTGGTTGAATGGCGACATACCGGACAGCGCGATCCATCTGCCTAATTACCAGCTGATAAGAGCAGATCGGGACACAGAATCAACGGGGAAATCGCGCGGCGGCGGGACATGCTTTTACATCAATGAGAGGTGGTGTACAGATGTAACTGTGTTAAAGAAGATGTGCTGCTCAGATCTAGAAACGCTCTTCATTAACTGCAAGCCGTTCTATTCGCCGCGGGAGTTCTGCTCGTTCATTCTCGTGAGTGTTTACATTCCACCGCAAGCGCACGTGAGCACAGCTCTACAGAAACTCGCTGATCTGATCACAGAGAGTGAACAACAACACCCGGACTCTGTTTTAATCATTCTCGGGGACTTTAATAAAGCAAATCTCTCCCGTGAACTGCCAAAATACAGACAGCATGTTACATGTCCCACCAGAGGCAGTAATATATTGGATCACTGTTACACAACAATAAAGGACGCATATCACTCGGTTCCACGAGCAGCTTTAGGACTCTCTGATCACTGTTTGGTTCATCTTATTCCATCCTACAGGCAGAAACTTAAGTCTGCGAAGCCTGTATTAAGATCTGTTAAAAGATGGACTAACGAAACAGAGCGGGATTTACAAGCCTGTTTCGACCTGACTGATTGGACTGTTTTTGAAGCTGCGGCAAATGACCTGGACGAGCTCACAGAGACTGTAACATCTTATATCAGTTTCTGTGAGGACATGTGCATTCCTACCAGGACTCATCTATTCTACAACAATGACAAACCATGGTTCACTGCCAAACTCAGACAGCTCCGTCAGGCCAAAGAAGATGCTCACAGAAAGGGGGATAAAGTCTTGTACAAACAGGCCAAATACACACTGGAAAAGGAGATCAGAGTGGCAAAGAGGAATTATTCTGACAAGCTCAGGAACAAATTCTCCTCCAGTGATCCGGCTTCAGTGTGGTTAGGATTGAAGGACATCACCAGCTACAAAACACCACCCCCCAGCACTCTGGAGAATCAACACCTGGCAGACGACTTAAACGAGTTCTTTTGTCGTTTTGAACGATCACCCCACACCCGCCCAGAACACCCCTCCACACAACCATTCACACCTCCAGCAACCCCTCTCTCCCCCACACCTACAATTCAAATCAGCGAAGACGATGTGTGCCAGGTCTTCAGGAAGAACAAAAGAAGGAAAGCACCTGGTCCAGATGGTGTGTCACCAGCCTGCCTAAAAATCTGTGCTGAGCAGCTGGCCCCCATCTTCACACAGATCTTCAATAGATCACTGGAGCTGTGTGAAGTCCCCTCATGCTTCAAACGCTCCACCATCATCCCCGTCCCAAAGAAACACAAAATTACTGGACTTAATGACTACAGACCTGTGGCACTAACGTCTGTAGCCATGAAATCATTCGAAAGACTGGTTCTGGCTCATCTGAAGGACATCACTGGACCCTTACTGGACCCCCTGCAGTTTGCCTACAGAGCAAACAGGTCTGTGGATGATGCAGTCAACATGGGATTGCACTTCATCCTGCAGCATCTGGACAGACCAGGGACTTATGTGAGGATCCTGTTTGTGGACTTCAGCTCTGCTTTTAACACCATTATCCCGGAAACCCTTCAAAATAAACTAACTCAGCTCTCCGTCCCCTCCTCCGTCTGCCAGTGGATCAACAGCTTCCTGACAGACAGACAGCAGTTAGTAAAGCTTGGCAAATTCACATCCAGCACTCGAACCATCAGCACTGGAGCTCCTCAGGGCTGCGTACTCTCCCCACTGCTCTTCTCCCTCTACACCAACGACTGCACATCTAAAGACCCCTCTGTCAAGCTCCTGAAGTTCGCAGACGACACCACACTGATCGGCCTCATCCAGGACGGTGACGAGTCTGCTTACAGACAGGAGGTTAAGGAGCTGGCTGTCTGGTGCAGTCTCAACAACCTGGAGCTTAACACGCTCAAAACGGTGGAGATGATCGTGGACTTCAGGAGAAACCCCCCTGCTCTCCCCCCACTCACCATCATGAACAGCACCGTGACTGCAGTGGAGTCATTCAGATTCCTGGGCACCACCATCTCTCAGGACCTGAAGTGGGATATTCCCATTGACTCCATTGTCAGGAAGGCCCAGCAGAGGTTGTACTTTCTTCGCCAGCTGAGGAAGTTCAACCTGCCACAGGACTTACTGAAACAGTTCTACTCTGCCATCATTGAATCCATCCTCTGCACCTCAATAACTGTCTGGTTCAGCTCAGCTACCAAATCTGACCTCAGAAGACTACGGAGGGTAGTCCGGACTGCTGAGCGAATCATTGGTACAACCCTCCCCACTCTCCAAGAACTGTACTTATCCAGAGTGAGCAAAAAGGCTGGTAAAATCACTCTGGACCCCTCACATCCAGCACACAACCTCTTTGAACTTTTACCATCTGGTCGACGCTACAGAGCTCTGAGCACCAGAACGACCAGACACAGGAACAGTTTCTTCCCTCAGTCAATACATCTCATGAACACTCAATAAATAAACGTAGAACACACAACTAATACATTATCCATTCACCACACTCACTTATTTTATTTTCTCATTTCTAATTTACACATACTTGACCTGTACATACATAGTCGCCTATATTATATATTGTGTATTTTTTATTTTTTTTTGCTGCTTTGTACATTGGTCATTGGCTATTTCCTGTTATTTTGTTTCATTACCTGTGTCCTGTCGTGTTACTGTCCTTCTGTTGCACTGTGGAGCTTCTGTCACTACAACAAATTCCTTGTATGTGTAAACATACTTGGCCAATAAAGCTCATTCTGATTCTGATTCTGATTCTGAATAATATTATTATTATGCCAACATTGGAGAATTACTATGTGAGTTATATGAGTTTTTGGATGGGTATGTTTGCAATACCATAATACTCATTCTATTTTAAAGTGCTGCATTGTATGCAGTATGTATAGTGTACAGTGTGTATGCAGATTTGGCAATTGTGCAGTAAATAACCAGAGAACACCTCATAAAAAAAAAAAAAATGCAAAAGAGGAATAAAATGAATACACCATACAATGATTATCTAAGAAGACATATACACTGCGCTAGAATATGGCTACTTCCATACTATAAAGTAGGTAAAAAAAGTAAGTCAAAAAATGTCAGAGTTCATCGTATTCAAAAAACAGTGGTGGAAAGTACCCGGATGATCTGTTACTTGCGCTGATATTCTGAAAGCCATATTTGATAGACACTTTACTATCCTTTGAGGCCACTAGAGAGGATTTGTGAATGGCAGTGAAGTGACAACTGATGCTGGTAAGTCAAATGTTAGTAACAACATGGTTGACAGTGGATGTAGTACATCCAAATTTCATTGCTACTACTCAAATTCTTACTAAACATACTTTTCAACAGTCGCAAAGTAAATTCAAACCAAATACAGTATCTGGACAATTTCAAACACAGTTATAGTTGTACAAAATTAGGAAATGCGGTGTTTTTCAGTGACTTATTAGTGTTATTTTATGGACTGTGATGGGAGCAGCACTATAGGTGCTTTCCTGTGCAATGACAGTCATGTGAAGTGAAATAAACAGCTGTTGATAAACATGCTGTCCAATGACACTGTAATAATATGTCATTTAGCAGTATGACAAAGTTATATTGGTATCATTCAGTGCATCCCAGTAAAATACATTCTATCTGTGATCAGGCCCTGTAAGTTAACTTTTGACTTGTCATTATATAAAACAGGGTTCGGGAGTTTCTGTTCATCTAAACTCTGCAGCTATGGACTCAAGAACGGTATTTGTCTTATTATGGATGTTGCTGTCATCCATCTCCACTGGAATTAAACTGTATCAAATGTTAGTAACAACATGGTTGACAGTGGATGTAGTGCATCCAAATTTCATTGCTACTACTCAAATTCTTACTAGAACATATTTTTCAACAGTCGCAAAGTAAGTTCAAACCGAATATAGTACCTAGACAATTTCAATCACAGTTATAGTTGTAGAAAATTATGAAATGCAGTGTTTTCAGTGACTTCTTAGTGTTATTTTATGGACTGTGATGGGAGCAGCACTATAGGTGCTTTCCTGTGCAATGATAGTCATGTGAAGTGAAATAAACAGCTGTTGATAAACATGCTGCCCGAATGACACTGTAATAATATGTCATTTAGCAGTATGACAAAGTTATATTGGTATCATTCAGTCCATTCCAGTAAAAGACATTCTATCTGTGATCAGGCCCTGTAAGTTAATTTTTGACTTGTCATTATATAAAACAGGGTTCGGGAGTTTCTGTTCATCTAAGCTCTGCAGCTATGGACTCCAGAACGGTATTTGTCTTATTATGGATGTTGCTGTCATCCATCTCCACTGGAATCAAGCTAGAAAAAAACGGTTATGTTGATGTAATAATCGCAATCAGTTCGAAAGTTCCACAGGATGACAAACTTATTGATAAAATCAAGGTGAATATGCTTCTCTTTTTTTGGTCTATTTAGTAAACTTTGTGCTTTAATGATTTAGTGGCTTTAGAAGATTTTGCTGTTTAAATTTTAAATTAAAATAATAATAATAATAAACATTTAAAACAGACAGGAATGTATAGTATATAATCTATTTTTGTTGATAGTATTTGTGAAATAAATTAAAGCACAATTACTTATTTAATAAATACACTCATTCAAAGTTTTTTCCCCTTCATTTTATCTCTTCACTTTCTTTCTGACAGGGCATGGTCACAGAAGGGTCGGATTATCTTTATGAAGCATTGGATAAAAAGGTCTATTTCAAAGAAGCTACAATCCTAGTCCCATCCCACTGGAGCAGTAAGAATTTTTCCAAAGCAAGAACAGAGTCCTTTGAAAAAGTACTGAGCATTATGGCATTTAATCTTGAAAAATATGAATTTGCAGTCACTTCATTCACATATGATGTTGCTGACAATTTCTATGTCAAACACAGGCCAGAATAAGAATTGATAATCCAGCACATGGTGATGAACCATACACTAAACAGTATGATAAATGTGGAGCTGAGGGAGAGTACATTCATTTCACCCCAGAATACCTCCTGAATGACACATTCATTCAGCTTTATGGACCAAGAGGTGAATATTTTTTAACTTCCTTCAACATTTATGAATTTATCTTGAAATATTAAGACATTTAAAAGATATATTAATCCAGTAGCCTGTTCGTTTTATAGCAGTTCTTTTTTTTTTCAGGAAAAGTTTTTGTGCATGAATGGGCTCATCTGAGATGGGGTGTGTATGATGAATACAGCAAAGAAAAGCCATTCTACCACTCTAATCATCGTATTGAAGCTACAAGGTTATAAACTCTTAATAAAAGAAAATATCATTAAAATGTCAATTGAAATTAGAAGTACTATTTATTTTTTGCTTTTCTTTAGGTGTAGCAAAAAGATTGAAGGTCAGTTTTATGAGGTTACTGCTGGAGGATCTCTTCAACCATGCCGTATAGATCCACTAACTTCACTACCTACAGAGAAGTGCGAGTTTTTTCCAAACAGAAATCAAAACACAGACAGCTCTTTAATGTTCCTTCCAAGTCTGGATTCTGTAAGTACTGAGTTTGCATGTTTCCAAACATTCCACAATATTATTGCAGTAACTAGTAAATTAATTTATGACATGGACCAAAGAGATCACAGACTGCTTTCATCTATTTGCAATGTAACTTAGACGTTAATTCACACAATTAATGTCTACATTCATTTAAAAAAAAATGTAACAGCTGCTTGAAAATTCACTTTTGCAAAATATAAAGTTTGAATTGTCATTTTTCAAACTGTCAGGCCTTGCTTTGAAATAAAAACTTTGAAATTTAGTACTGAGGACACGAGATGAAGTTCTTCATTTTTTGTTAACCCTTTCTGCCCAGGTCTCATAGAGCTATAATCTGTTCTTGAGTGTTTGGTGTGGTGACATATTTGCAATTAAGCAGGAAATTTTGTTTTTAGGTGAGCACATTTTGTCGTAAAAATGAGCACAATTATAAAGCCCCAAACTTGCAGAATGAAAAATGTGACAACAAAGCAACATGGACTGTAATATTTGAAGAATCTGTGGATAAAGACACACTTCGTTCTCTAAAACCCCTGCAGTCCCCTCCACCATCACCATCTTTCAAAGTTGTGCAGAGAATGCAACGGGTTGTTTGCCTCATCCTTGATGTCTCAGGGAGCATGCAAGTATGCAATAACTGACATTAAATTAATTTGAATGCAAATAAATAATAATTTCAATAAATAATTCTGCAACTAGAGGAAACTCGTTTCTTTCACTTATTTTCTAGGGCTCTAGAATTCTCCAACAGCGACAGGCTGCCACACATTTTCTGCGAAACATCATTGAGAATCAAGCCAGTGTTGCAATTGTAACCTTTAGTACTACTGCTTCTACTCTGAGCCCCTTGACTACTATTGACAGTGACACCACAAGAGAGAATCTTATCAAATTGTTGCCAAAAGTAGCAAGTGGATCAACAAACATGTGCTTGGGCCTTAATCGGGGCTTACAGGTGCCATATAATTGTACCTGTATGCATCTTGTATGTTTGTGATGTATGAAGTGTATAGCTTGTTGTATGTTGGTGATCTTTTTTTTTCTTCAAATCTGTCAGGAACTTCAACAGGACAATGGGGATGTATTAGGAGATGAAATCATTTTTCTGACAGATGGTCAGGCAACAGACAACATTAATGCTTGTTCTCCATCTGCAATACAAAGTGGTGCCATTATAAGCACATTAGCTTTTAGCAAAAGTGCAGCTACGGCACTGACAGAAATGGCGGAACACACTGGTAAGTGATATCAGCACGATTAATAACTGAAAGTATATCATACAACAGCCAGCATATTTTCCAATGCAAAAATGTTTCATGATGAAAATAGGAGGAAAATTTATATATGCCAGTGATGTACTGACCTCCAACCAATTAATGGACGCGTTTGCTTCGCTTACATTGTCAACTGGAGATTACACAAATGAACCAGTTCAGGTTTGTCAAAGTTTTGCACATCGTCTATGATACATTATTATGAGAGTGTCATAAATATTATGAGTATTTTAAACATAATCATTTTCATTATTCCTTTAGCTAGAGAGTGTTGGAGCAAGGAAATCTGATTGGTTCAATGGGACAGTATCAGTGGATCAGACTGTTGGGAACAAAACCAGCTTTGTAATAATTTATGAAATAAGTTTCCCTAGCATTTATATACAGTCACCAAGTGGCTTAATCTACACTCAGACAAATATGAGTCAAGATGGATCACTAAAAACAGTCACTCTAAATGTTCCAGGAACTGCAGAGGTGAGACAACCTTTATCAACCAATTACAGTACTTATTAAGTTTATAGTTCAAACCATAAACATGGGGGGAAAAAAAGATTACCATAACACAAAGAAAGGCTATTGGATCAAAGGATTTCGATAATCATGATCAAAATATGTTCAACAACAACACAAGAATTGGGAGTTTATTGCTAATAATTTAGCTACACTTTTTGTACTCACAGAAAACTTTCCTCTAACCATTACCTTGAACTTTATTGCTTTTACAATCTTGTGTTTGGTAGTCTGGGGACTGGAAATACAGTATCCGAACTACAACAAATCAGGCTTTGACTATAACAGTAACGAGTCAAGCATCACGTGCTGATGTCCCCCCTATCATTGTCAAAACCCACATGAACCAGCAGTCCAGTGACGGCACTAAACCCATGATAGTGTTTGCTGAGGTTAGTCAGAATTACAGGCCTGTAATAAATGCTGATGTTTGGGCTACACTGGAGTCGGAGACTGGGTCTGTACATACATTACAACTACTGGACAATGGAGCAGGTAAATTGCCCATAATTCTTCTTTCAAGTGTGCACCCAACATAGAATATAAATGAATAAACAGTAGTGTACATTGCCAAATTGTGCCCAAATAAATCATTTACAGGAGCTGATGCTTCTCAAGGTGATGGAATCTATTCCAGATATTTTACACAGATTGTAAACGGAAGAAGCAGCTTGAAAGTAAGAGTGAAGAATCAAGATGGACAAACCAGATTCTCGGACCAAAAAAATAGTGGCGCCCCTTACATACCTGGATATGTGGTAAACGGTAAACCCTGAGTTTTTTAATACTTTTGTCAGGGACAAAAGTTCAGAATGAAGCCAAAGCCAAATTACACATAAAGCCACTTGTTTTGTTCCTGAATGAATCTATTTTTGAACTAATCAGTTGAGTGAATGATTCAATGTGCATTACATTTGACCTTAACCTGAGATGTAGACTTCACAGGGTATTCTGTTGAGTTGAGGCTCTGGGATTATTGAATTTAATCAGTTCAAAGTGTGGTGTGTATGCTGCAATTCACAGGTATAAAGTGCACGAGACACAAAAGTCACAATGAAGCTATAATTGTTTGATTATGATTAAATATGATCACAGTAATAATGCACATCTAATATATAATAATTACATTTATTTTAATATTAATCATTGTAATAAACATTTATCACTTAGCTGTTGTGTAACTGTTTTCAAATGTGACAATTTATATTAATTATAGCTAATTATATACACAGATATATTACATAAACATATGGCCATCTATATTATAGTTATTCACGTAAGTATATTGTCATTACACTTGCAAAAAGTCCAAAATTAACACATTTTGTCAAGTGAAGTGAACTTCAACAGATATCCTGTGTTCAGTGAATAGAGTAGTAAACTGTGGATCCTGTCAATCGAAACGCAGCTTGTGAGTTTTTAAATGAAAAAGTGTCTTGAATAAATTATTCAGTTATACATTCATGAAGACACTTGTATCAATGTAACAGCAGCAGCAGTCACTTAATTAATGCACAAACTGGGAATAAATGTTTTATGAATGGCAATATAATTGGCCATAAATCTGTTTGGTGGAAAAAAGTCTAACAGAATTCAAGTAAGTGGTTTTCAAACTTTTCCTTAACCAACTCACTTGAGATTTACTGAAGTGATTACTCTAATTCCAGGTGTAGTGCAGCTGAACCCTCCAAAGCCACCAGTTTCTGAAGAACCAATTGAGGTTGGAAGCTTCACCAGAACAGCCACCGGAGAGAGTTTTGAGGTAACTCTTTCAGGCACAACTCCACCAAATTTCCCTCCAAACAAAATCACAGATCTGAGTGCTGAGATCCAGGAGGACACTGTGCTTCTCAGCTGGACAGCTCCTGGTGAGGACCTCGACCAAGGCACAGGTAAGGCATACTATTACTATACCAGTACTTAAATACAAGATTTTAGTAACACTTTATTTTAGGGTCTCTTAACTAGTTGCTTATTAGCATGCATATTACTAGAATAGTAACGATTTATTACTACTAATTAAGAACATATTAATGCTTTATTCTACATGACCTTATTATGGTCATGTAGAATAACTTCCTTACTAACTATTAATAAGCTTCCTTACTAACTATTAATAAGCAGCAAATTAGGAATTTGTTTAGTGAAAAGTCATAGTTAATTGTGAATAAGTGTTTCCTATTCTAAAGTGTTACCAAGATTTTTAATTTCTTCACTGATTAAATATAATTTGTATCTTTAGATCATGAAAGTGTATTTATTTGTCTTGCATTGCACATTTCTTTACCTTTAAGCTAAAGCCTATGAGATCAGGTGGAGCTTTGACCTTGATATGCTTCGAGAGAGCTTCAGCAATGGTCATGTAGTCAACACAGCTGCCATCTCACCTCAGAAGGCTGGATCAGCTGAACAGCATTCATTCAATCTCAGTTTCCCAATCCAAAATGGCACCACACTCTTCTTTGGATTAAAGTCCGAGGACAAACTAAATGCGAAATCTGAAACCTCCAACATTGCTCAAGCTTCAAAGATCCTGCCTGGTCCAAAACCACCGGGAATATCAAACCCAGGCATGAACTTGACAGTTCTTGTCATTTCTCTGTGTGTGGTAGCTATGGTCATATGCTTTATTGTTGCTGTAACCATATGGGCAGTGAAACGCAAAAAACTGTCTGTCTAAAGTAGCAACTGATAAAAATGTGCTATTAATCAATCCTTATGCCTAATTTGAACATAACTATGCACATCCAACAGCTTTAAAACACACAAATGATGTACCACAAAAGGCATGTATTAAACTTGCATCGTGATGATTATAACACATTTAAAACACTGCTTGGTTAATTTGTTCTTTGGATTTCAATATTTATGCCCTGGTAAATCTGCACAATGGAAATAAATCCATAATAGTTTCTCATATGTGAATGTTTAAAAAAATAAAACTGTTATATTCTGTTTGTATTGGGGAAGTTTGTAATTGCATAAACATAAGACAGAGCCACTCTGATGTTTTCATTCATCAGCCACCAATCAGAAGCTCCAACAATCTGCTTCCTCATTTTTAATTCTTTAATGAAATGTACATGAGGATGAAAACATAGACCAGAGCATTGTTTGCATGTTTTAATTTATTAGTGAATGGCAAGATAACTGTATCACAATGATTGTATCACAGTGTTTGTTGAGATTATAAAATAGGCCTACTGCTTTGCTTCCTGAAAAGATGACATGAAGATTTTAAAGCTAGAGACACGCATCCAAACTTTAGGTGAGGATAGTAAGAATGTGAGGGCTGTAGATACGGCCTTGGATGCAACTAGCTCAGGGAGTCCTGTACATTGTTCAGTTCCGGCATTAGAGCCCATGCAGCAGGGCAACTGGTTGACTGTAAGGCGGCCTAGTCGCGGGTCAAAACACCGCTCTTCCGTTCCGATCAAAATATCAAACATGTTCTCCCCACTCAGTGATGCACCCACTGAGAAACCTGATGAAAGTGCTCTAGTAATTGGCAATTCTATTGTACGGAATGTAAAACAATAGAGACACCAGCCACCATAGTCCAATGTTTACCGAGAGCCAGAGTGCCTGACATCTTGGCAAACTTAAAAGTGCTGGCTAATGCTAAACGTAATTCAGTAAGATTGTTATCCACGTCGGCACTAATGATGTTCGACTTCTCCAGTCGGAGATCACTAAAAATAATGTTAAAGAGGTGTGTGAACTTGCAAGTACGATGTCAGACACTGTAATATGCTCTGTCCCCCTCCCTGCTTACCTGGGTGATGAGATACATGGATGTATGTCTAAGTGGTGCCCACAGAATAACATAGACTTTATAAACAATTGGACGAGTTTTTGGGGCAGACCTGATCTGTTGAAAAAAGATGGTCTTCATCCCTCCTAGGGTGGTGCCACTCTTCTCTCTAGAAATATGGCACAAAGTCTTAAGAGTTCGTACTTGACTAACTGGGGCCCAGGTCAGGAAGCAGACAGACTGGCTAAACCGACCGTCTGCTAGCCGCCTCACATCACAGAAGTTAATTCTCAGCACATAGAGACTCCTTCACCTAGATATCACACTATAGAGACTGTGTCTGTTCCCCGAACTAGAAAATACAGAAAAGGTCCAAACCAAATTAAGAGTAACAATTTAATTGATGTTCAACAAATAAAAAATATTTGCAATACAGGGAAACAATTGATAAAACTTGGCTTACTGAATATCAGGTACCGTTCTACAAAAGCACTTCTTTTTGTAAATTATTTGATCAATGATCATAATCTAGATTGGCTCTGTTTGACAGAAACATGGCTAAAACCAGATGAATACATTACTTTAAATGAGTCTACCCCCAAGACTACTGCTATGAAAATGAGCCACATCCAAAAGGTAAAGGGAGAGGTGTTGCTACAATTTATAGCAATATTCTCAGTATTTCTCACAGGGCAGGCTTTAAGTATAACTCGTTTGAAGTTATGGTGCTGCATATAACATTATCTAGAGAAACACGTGTTAGTGATAAATCCCCTGTGATGTTTGTACTGGCTACTGTATACAGGCCACCAGGGCACCACACAGACTTTATTAAAGAATTAGCTGAGTTAGTACTGGCTGCAGATAAAGTCTTAATTGTTGGCGATTTTAATATCCATGTCGATAATGAAAAAGATGCATTAGGATTAGCATTTATAGACATTATTGGGGTTAGACAACACGTTTCAGGATCAACTCATTGTCGAAATCATACTCTACTTTTTTGAAGATGGCATTCTTATGTATAAGTGGTCTCCAGGTCATGTCACGGATGACTGGGGCACCGTTTTTTAAGTTGTTGTTCCAAAACCCTTCTGAGAACAAGTTTTGAGTGTGGCACATAACCATGAACTAACCCCCTACACTGAAAAAAATGATTATGGCCCCAATTAAATTAAGCATAATTAAATTTAGCTAGTTTAAACCATTTAAATTTAGTTTTTGATTTTAATTAATAATTATTAATTGGTATTATGCGAATTACATGTGTTTTAAATCCAAGTCACGTGAATTAATTAAATTCAGTTAAAAATATTAAATTGGTTCTATGCGCATACGCAAATGCACATTTTCCCTGGCGCCAAAAGGAGTTTCCAGTCAGGTTCACCGTGGGAAGTGAAGACATCTTCATTTCAGTACCGGAGTTTTCATCATTCTTCTGTTTGCACAGTAAGTAATATTTCATGTAATACAGCACCATTTATTACAGTAAATAGTTTGTTCGCTGTATAAAGAGTATAATATGCTCTAGTTCCGAACGAGATTTTGGGATAAATTTCACAGCGACCAACGGTCACATCCTACTCCGTGTGCGCGCGCACACACACAAATAAGTAAATATTACTTTTTTATGTGACGAAATGTACTTTTAAGACATTTTTGTATGTAAATGTAGTTTTATAAGCTTAAAATACGCTGTTTATTTATAAAGATAGCATATATTTAAAAGATTGTCAAAAAATCCCGCCTAAAGTTAGCTTTACCACAGCCAGGCCTTCGGGAATCTGACGGCTTATAATGTAGTTAAACATGAGATATAAGTTAAATCTTTTTGGACGGGTATTTTTAATCATCTTAATTATTTGCTCTATAGCAGTTTGTTTTGGCGGTAACTAGGTAAAGTAAGGTTAGTGCTAATGTTAGCATTGGCGGCTCTCAGAGGAGGCACAGCTTCTCCAAACTTTTGAGTTGAAAATGGAAGGAGGATTTACGTTAATGTTAATAAAATTCACAATTCATTTGAGTTTCGGTTCATGTCTCAGAATGTAATTGTTGTATTTTCACAGCTGTAATACCATAACATTTTACTGAAGTTGGAAAGGGCCGCTTTTATGCGAATGTGCCGAATCTGCTGATGTAATTACAACAGCTAACGTTAACGTTAAGTAACGTAATAGGGAAAGACCGATGGAGAGTTGAGCTCTCGTGCCTCCGTTGGTAAAAAATATTAAAAAAAGACAGAAAAACAATGGAATGGAAAACGCGCTCTGTGCGAAAAGCCTCCAATCGTTACGATTCGTGTGTTAACTAAGTTAACCGTTACCTAAAAAAAAATTATAATAATTCTGTTGCGACTATTCATTTAAAGCAATGAGATGGTGATGGAGATGGTGCTTCATTGAATAGCTTTAATAGTGAACTGCAGCATGTAAAATGTGTCTTAATCTAGAAATAATAATTATTGTGTGCTTGCTTTCACTTGAGGTACTCTCTCCACATAGCTACGTGTGACTAGGACACAAACGATTTCCCTGTTGCCAGGTTCCAGGTTCGTGTGGTGTGAATTGAAGTCATTTTCCTGAAGTGTTTGCAACGATTTGCACAGTAAGTATTTTTATATTATGCTTCACCACTCATTACAGTAAACAGTCAGCTGACTGTAATGTAATCAAGTTGCTCTGTAAGATCTGAATGCTCAAAAATGGCAATGCAACTTCTTTTTTTAAGAACGTTTTTCTTTTGTTTGTCAGTTTAATATTTTAGCGTAAATATCTATACTACTAAAACATACCCCTTTTTGCTAGCTTTAATGGTGCATTATGTAAAATGTGTCTTAATCTAACAGTAATTATTGTGTGCCTACTTTCATTTGAGGTTCTCTCTGCATACACGTGTGACTAAGACACATACGGTTTCCTTGATGCCAAAGGAAGTTTCCAGGTTCTTGTGGAATTAAAGGAATTCTGAAGTGTAATTATTCCAACGATTTGCACAGTAAGTATTTTTATATTATGCTTCACCACTCATTACAGTAAACAGTCAGTTGACTTTAATGTAAACAAGTTGCTCTGTAAGATTTGAATGCTCATATATGACAATGCAACATCTGTTTATTTGCGTCATTGTGTTTTTTGTTACACAGAATCTGTGCCAATATCATGGACTATAAGTATCACTTGGCCATTGAGTATAGTTTGAGCTCCTTCTCAGTGCATCCTATAAATACTGTCATGTCTTTCATACATCCAGGCTGTTTTTCTTCATTAGTAAAATGCAATTTTATAGGTGTTGAATTTTATTTTTAGCGTTATGCAGACAAAAGGTTAAGTAAAAATATTAATATGCAATAGCACATGAATATTGCAAAATGCCCCCCTTTTTTAGTTATTTTTCTGTCTGATTGGTGAGCTTATGGATGCAGAATGGTTGGGCTATTCTGAGGTAAATGTATTATTACCTGGCAATGTTTATAAGCTTTACACGTTTTCTGTAGTTTGAAACACTGAATGACAACCGGGAGGCTTTTGACTGTACCATTGACTGCCACGTAAATTACACTGTCAAGCTCCAGAAGTGGTTCAACCGTAACGTTATGAGGTGACGAGAATACTTTTTGTATAGAAAGAAAACAAAAATAACGACTTTATTCAACAATTCGGCACTGTAACGTCACTGTAGCGTTACCGTAGCGCCATTTTGGAGAATATGTACTGCACGCAAAATGCGTACGCTCTTCTTTTTGGTTGCAAATGGGACCGTTTTAGTTGCAGTCTGGAGCCCTGCTTTATGAACATAAGTGCAAAATTTGTACATGACCGTTTTTGTTTTTCCAAAATGGAGAAATATCATGTCCATTATCAGTCAACTAATTTGAGTTCTCTGTCTCTTAATTAGATTAAGTATGAGTGTGAAGCTCAGAGTCATCGTGGACGACAATGATTTCAGAAGACTGGACCTCTCAGCTGGGATACCAGACAGTGTTGCGAATTTACATGACACTGTTCGTCAAGCATTTGGTATTGAAAGACACTTCCGGCTTCAGTACATGGATGCGGACTTTAATGAATTCATGAATCTGTCATCAGTTCATGACATAAAAGACAAGTCTACTATCAAGTTGATCGACGTGGCACATGACACTCATCCAAGCCCCGACCATCCAGCTGAGCAATCTTCAAGTACTTCTGAACTGTTTAGCACTTCAAGTGAATGCTCAATCCTTTCCTCTTCTTTGTTGCCATCTGAAGGAGATTCAGATGACACTGTGACTATCCCAACATCTGATGCAGAAATTCAATCACTACGAGTACAGGTATGGCCAAAAAAATTTCCGATTCCTCGTTTTCCATATGATGTGGAAGTGCAGCTTCAACGTGGCAATGAAATTTTTGTTGAAACTGGAACCTCTCTGAAAATCAGTCCAGGGCTCAAGTCCGGAATCTTGGAAAAGTTGGCCGAGGATATTTTCCAGTATACTGCATACCCACGTGATTCCCAGATAGATGACGTTGCAAAGTCACTTGTTGAAAAGTTTCCATGTTTAAAAGAAAAAGGATCGGTGAAGGGGTATAACGGGTGGGTATTTAGCCTCAAGCACAAAATGGCAAATTATAGGACAAAAATGCGCAACATTGGTTGCCCCGAAGTCAGTCTGAATTCACTGAAGAACAAATCCAGAGGCGAATACCGTCCAGCAAAAAATGTGAAGAAACCAAAGAGAGCAGAGGTTAACTTTTGCCCTGCTAATCCAACTGGAGAAACTGATGAAACCCTGGAAAAACTGAGATGTGAGATACTGGTTGATTTTGGACAAAGGAAGAGAACATCAGCGGTAAAAGAAAAGATGTCCAAAACATTCGCCTACAGGAGGAGGAATGTCGTACAGAACAGTCCAACGATTCAGGACTTAAAACTCCAGTGGCCTGCACTCTTCCAGACTGAAGAGGTAACGTCATATTTACTCTCTTGTCATTTAATCTTCATTTGTGCTACAGTTGTTGTATTCAAATTGGCAAGACAAAACACCTGCAAATGATAAACGTTCACTCTATGATGGTTAAAACTAACAATTAAAGGTTAAAAGAAAAATCCTTGCGATCCACCTTTTTCCGTAATGTGTAAGTCTCGCAGAACGATGCTTTACATTTACGGTCTTGTGTTTCTAGTCAAATTAACATTTTCTGAGCTGATAATATAATATTAAACCTATGAAAATGGTTTTAAAAATACATGGCACCATAGTTGTATCATTTTACAGGGTCACAATGACCCTTTTGCAGTAACTCGCCTGTTATAGTAAAATGAGTAGGAATATGACATGAAGCAATGCAAGTTAGTTGCACTGAAAACACATGAGTGCACATCCTAGATACAGCTTAGCTTGTCATTGTTTATGGAAGGCATACAGGGTTGGACAGATTTGCTGGTGCGCAAAACAATTACTTTACATGAATTGCTTAAGTTTATTGTGTTCCTGTGGCAGCCAACAACAGCACCGCTTTAGCCTGCACATGTTTTTATATTTAGTCATACTGAAAAGGTTTAATTAATTCAGTCGATCTTTTCACCCTGTTTTAACATGGATTTCAGTGGAGACTGTTACACGACAGGATCCAAAGTTAAAATCCATCATAGCAGAGTTTATCGGTTAATCAGGAAAAAGGTGGATAAGAGGAGAAGAGAGAGAAATGACACCCATGGCCACAATGTGATATCTGTGTCTGTTTATTCTTCTGAGTACAATAGATTGGTGCTGAATTCCGACGCATTACAACCATCCCTCTTCAAAACACCTTTATGGCACAGTTGGACAAATATGTTCCACAACTCACTGCAGTTCTTCAGCAAAAAGGAGGTCTTTCCGGGCAGAAAATGGTCAAATATTTGAGGATTTTACAGGAGGTATGTATACATGTAATG
Organism: Barbus barbus; assembly: GCF_936440315.1. Taxonomy (NCBI): domain Eukaryota; kingdom Metazoa; phylum Chordata; class Actinopteri; order Cypriniformes; family Cyprinidae; genus Barbus; species Barbus barbus. The sequence goes on along the minus strand of NC_136759.1, from coordinate 19,625,771 downwards.
AGTGCCTTTCCTTTCCCAGGTATTAGTGGTGTCAAATTCCCTATCCAGCCAAACAAAATGTCTCTGTTTGAATTTAAATAGGCAAAAAGTTAATAATACTTAATAATTACTCACCCTCACGTCTTCCCAAACCAATAAGACCTTCATAAGACCATAAGTTCATCTTCAGAACACAAATTAATTTTTTTTTTTTTTAATGAAATCGGAGAGGCTTCTGACCTTGCATAGCTCAATAATAATAGGCCGCCTAACAATAATAATAATAATAGTAGTTTTATACATTAATTGGAAAATGAGCCTAATATCGTCTTGACTATCAATAAAGGCATTTGTTATCCATATTTTGTTCTCTGACTGACGTCGATACACGATACTATTGTCTATCGGCACAACCCTAAAGTGCTGCACTGTGGGGTATTCGCACTTACATTGCTAAGCAGAGTTTCAAACTCCAGTCCGAATGCCACTGGCCACAAGCTCTTTCATGGAGCATTTTTAAGCTTATTTTTGTTTTATTTTAGATCAAATAGAAACGTTTAGTAAATTATCACCAAAAGTTTTTTTAAAAGTGAACTAATCCTTTAAGGTAGTTCATTTGTAGTGAGTTCAATTTTTATTTTATTTTTTCTTCCAGCTGTTTATAGATTGAACTAATAATCAAATCTGTAATATTTACAGACAAGTGATGTCCATATAAAGAGAGAGGCCATCCTCAGAGCTCTTTGTATCTACCTTGGTGAGGATGAGAGATCCCTGGTGAAAGAATACGTGGTGAGTGGTTGAATCAAAGTAATACTTCATCCAAAAGTTTAATAGATGTATAGTGGCAAGAAAAAGTATGGGAGACCTTCGAGAGAGTCTTGCATGCATGCAGAATTGACACGCTACATGTAAACGATGCTTTGTTGTATTTTCCTGTCAAAATAATGGGGTTCCTTTTTGGATTTTTTTTAATTTTTTTATTTATTTTCAGCTTTTAAGAACTGCCAGCAGGGGTGCCGACTTTTTTACGCCCCTAGGGCTGGGCTTCGGCCAATTTTCCCATCATAGTTCAGACGTGGTGATTTGAGAAGGCTAAATTGATCAAGCATGGTTATGATCAGCCTGCCGGTCTGTCGTTGGCTGTTTGGTCGTTACTTTAAGAAAGAAAAATTACTTATTTAACGAACAAAAAAATGCTCCAAAACGTTTTTCTAAGTTAACTTAATAAAAAAAACGAAACTAAATATAATCATCTTGCCATTACATACAAAACTGAACTGCAACAGTATAATCTGATTTGGGAGAAGGGGGGAAAAAGACGGGCTCTACCGGGAACGCGCCACCTTAAATACCATATGTTTAAATATGTTTTCAAATTTTACTTTTGAACATGAAACATTTACGGAGGTCTGGACTAGGGGTCGACCGATATGTGTTTTTCAGGGCCGATACCGATTATTACAGACCAAGTAGACCGATAACCGATATATTGAACCGATATATATGTCTGGTGCAAAAATGAAAATGAATGTCAAAATTAAGAATAACAAGGGCTCTGACAAAATCGGCCTTCCCTAGTGTTGGTTGCACTTCTTACTCTTGTCTTCCCCCATGCATCCATCTACAATAAGGGTAATATATAAAGAGAGAGTTAAAAGTGGGGCCAATGTATGCTTCATGATTAAGCCTATGAATACTAAATACTACAGCTACAGCATCAGAGCCAAATAGCGCGTTTCAAAATTAAATAATTTTATCGGCACATCGGTTTTGAAAATGACCGATGCCTATTATCATAAAAATGCTTAATATCGGTGCCAATAATCGGCCAGGTCGATAATCGGTCGACCCCTAGTCTGGACCTCATAGCTGGCTATGGGCCTGGATGTGTAAAGTGAATGAGTGTAAGCTAGCCTATATGAATGAAATGAGCGCAAGCCGTGTTGGGGGCTATGCGCGTCTATCAGAAATGAGAGCTTTGTCTGGAGTTATATCAACTGACTTGACACAAATATCCTAAAAACGGTCCTAACATTTAATTATACAAGACGAAGAAAAGCGATGTTTGGTTAAGGCTTTTGGAGGGTCCAAATAATTTGTTGTGCTCTGTTGATAAAATACTCATAAATTGTACACAAAGTTTCACTGGAAAACAAGAAGAATAAAGTTATTGTTCTCTTTTGATCAACATTTTTCTGTAGTTTTAAATAGAACATATTTACAAAGTCATAATTATAATAAAAAATAACACTTTCTTTAGTTAGCCTATACAAGGCATATTTGTTAAATGAAAACTACGAATCAAACAGATTTGCTTTTAAAATGGCATTTCCATGTAATTTGACGAACTTCCGGTTTAACCCACGCCCACTTCCGGATCCATCCGAATACAGATACAAATAATTCTGAGATTGTCACAGATACAAATAATGGCTCAGCTGCACACCCCTAGTTTCCGTCTATGGTTGTCACAGTTTTGTTAGTGCCTTTTTCTGTTCTAAAGAAGGGGGTGTCCCAACACTTTTGTCCTTATAGTGTCTATACAAGTCATTGGTGTTTGGTGATGAGTTTTTGGCTCAAGGTCTGCATTTAAAGTCAATTTGCATTTAGAGTTCAGCTGGGATCAGGACTTTGCTTTCTGCAGACCAGTCAAGTTCTTCCACACTGACTGAATCAATCATGTCTTTTTGAACCGTGTCTTATACACAGAGACACTGTCATGTTAGAATAGAAAAGGGTTCTGTCCAAACTGTTGCTATAAAATTAGAAGCACACAATTCCCTAGAATATCATTATATGCTTAAACATTAAGATTTGTACTCATAGAAATTACTAAAGTAGTCAAACATGTTTATTAGAAGGGGGTGACCCAATACTTTTGGCAATATAGTGTTTGTGTCTGTGTATATATATCTCTCTATCTACAGTGGCATGCGAAAGTTTGGGAACCCCTTGCAGAATCTGTGAAAATGTCGATAATTTTACCAAAATAAGAGAGATCATTCAAAATGCATGTTATTTTTTATTTAGTACTGTCCGGAGTAAGATATTTTCCATAAAAGATGTTTACATATAGTCCACAAGACAAAAAAATGAAATTATTAAAATGACCACATTCAAAAGTTTGGGAACCCTTGGTTCTTAATACTGTGTGTGGTTATCTGGATGATCTACGACTGTTTTTTTTTGTTTTGTGATGGTTGTTCATGAGTCCCTTCCTTGTTTGTTCTGAACAGTTCAACTGAGCACTGTTCATCAGAAAAATCCTCCAGGTCCTGCAGAATCTTCAGTTTTCCAGCATCTTTTGCATATTTGAACCCTTTCCAGCAGTAACTGTATGATTTTGAGATCCACCTTTTCACGCTGAGGATGATTGAGGGACTCAAACACAACAATTAAAAAAGGTTCAAACATTCACTGATGTTCCAGAAGGAAACACGATGCATTAAGAGCCGGGGGTGAAAACTTTTTGAATTTGAAGATCAAGGTAAATTGTACTTCATTTGTCTTCCAGGAAACATGCAAGTATCTTCTGTCGCGTCAGAAGGGCAGTACTAAATGGAAAAATATATTTCAACAAAATAAGAAAAATTTGGACATCTTCATCCTGTTCAAAAGTTTTCACCCCCCGGCTCTTAATGCATCGTGTTTCCTTCAGGAGCATCAGTGAATGTTTGAACCTTTTTTAATTGTTGTTTTTTTATTTTATGGAAAAATATCTTACTCCGGACAGTACTAAATAAAAAATAACATGCATTTTGTATGATCTCTCTTATTTTGGTAAAATTATCCACATTTTCACAGATTCTGCAAGGGGTTCCCAAACTTTCGATCCCCACTGTATCTATCAGATCAGTCTGGCGAGTAAACAAAAAAATCTACTACCCAATGGCAACTCAGTTGCCAAGGTGTCCGTAGAGGGTTGGACTTACCTGTGCATCAAACGATTAAGTAGGGATGCACCGATACTGGTATCGGGTCGATACTGAGCTCATGTACTCGTATTCGTTAAAATGCCCCGATACTAAACGCCGATACCACGCATGTGATCAGTGCCATATTCAGACAAAGAAACACCAACAACAGAAAAACAGACAGCAGAATGTAGTTATTAGAGATTAAGGATGTCTAAAAATGTACATGCAATGAATATAATGTTAAACATTCAGTATTAATGCCTGTATAGCTGATGTGAGGAAGCTGATAAGCAAAACACGCTGAGTGGATCCAGCGCGCGGCGGCGCAGATGCGCGAGCTTGTCGAGTAAATATCCCTTTCTCACAGATATCACTGGAAAGTTTGTACTTCGGTCGGAAATGTCAAAAACGAGTACCGTATGATTGATTTATAACGAGTGGTTCCCTGCATAATTACAGCAAAAAGCGTGGTTACAGCACTGAGCCGCTGCAATCGAGCAGCTCTAATGCTATTTAAGATGATGTACCATAGAGCAAATAAATTAATAAAAAATTAACAGTGAAAGTAACAAAAAATTGTAAATTACATTTTAATGGGCATAATTATGTGTGAAAAATAACCGAAGGATATACAGTCAAACCAAAAATTATTCAGAGACCAGATATAAATTTTTTTTATTTTATTTTTTTTCACTAGTGGGTGCAGGACACTATAGTTAATTTAAGTAACTGAGGATAGCAAAATAAAGTAAATTGTGACAAATTATACCCAAAAATTCTTCATACAGTGGACTACCAGTAAAATGGATACAAAAGTGAGACCAAAAATTATTCAGACCAAGTAATGGAAAAAATTGAAATTCAGGCTTTCATGAACCTGGTTGACAGCATGCCCAGGAGACTATAGGCTGCCATTAAGGCTAAGGGTGGCCCGACAAAGTATTGATAGTTGTGTAAATATTGTCATACCAACAGCTGTCTGAATAATTTTGATTGATTGATAGAAAGGTATTATCAAGCTAAATTTGTTCTGACACAGTTTAACTTGGAGTTCTTGTGATATTTTATTAGCATTTTCTAAACTATAGCGAATAAAATGTGAGAAATGTTGAAGGTGTCTGAATAAATTTTGGTTTGACAGTATCTATTTGATAAATGAAGTTAATCAACTAACATTTTACATACTCATTTGTTTTCTTTACCCAATATTTAAAAAATGTAAAAATATTGGTATCGGTACTCCGTATCGGCAAGTACCAAAAATTAAAGTATCGTATCGGGCGAGTACTGGAAAAAGTGGTATCGGTGCATCCCTAATATAAAGGGAAGGGGGTGTCATAGTTTTTGTCCTAATTACCCTTGATTGTATAGACTTGTCAAAGACTATTTATGAATCAAAACAATGTCTAATAACAGTTTCTTTTTATTTAAATATAGGACAGTCAAAGAGGTGACTTCTTGAAAGACCTGGAAAACATCACCATAGGCATATGTGTCATTAAAAAGGAAGGAAGTGTTCTTGGAGACTACGACGATATTGGAATCACTGTTGATGGAGTAATGATTCTTGAGCAGATCAAATCTGTGGCACAAGCCTGTGCGTTGATGCTGGGTACAATCTATGTGCTTAATTTGGCATACCCAAAAGAACTGAAATACTATTATGAATTTGTTCAGAAATTCCTTATGCAGATGGATTTTGAAAGGCTCTCACCCAAAATTCAAGGACTGAAAAACGGTTTAGTGCTGTAATTTTGTAGCAGGCATGTATGTGCAGGCTCTGCATGAAATGTTAGTCCAGATGTCACAGCTACATTGAACTACTGATACTTAACCGGAAAATAGTGCAAACTTTTTAAAATTCCCTTACAAATTGCAATTTGTTACATGACACTTTGTTGTGCAGTTGTAGCACTATTGTTATGATTCACAACTGTACTGTTGCCTGTTTCCACATGATATTTTTATTAATTGGGCAATATTAAGGCAGCACTCCTGCTTTAAGTTTGATTCAAGTGGGGAGTCAGCAAACACGTCTACCCCAGGGGGCACCATACTTTGTGCAGTTTTAGCACAGTTTTAATGATTCACAAACAATATGGCCTCTTTCCACCTGTGAATTTTTTTGTTTTTTTATTTTGTGACTGTGCAATGTTAAGTAAGCACTTGTTTTAAACACTTGTACTTTGTACTTGTACTTGTAATTACCTTACCCACACAAAAAACTTACTGAACATGCATTTGATGACATTAAAGATAAGCTTAAAACATTAAACTTACTGCTGTGTGTATTTGCAAAGCCATTTAAGGAGCTCCTCAGAAAATAAAATTATATTTTTTAAGTTAAGTGGTTGCAAACAATTTATTTAAAAATATTGAAAGTTAGTCAAGCTGTTTATTTAAATGTAGCTAAAATAAATTGATTGCAACCAATTACCTTAAAAATGTTTTAGTAAATTCAATGAATCATTTTGTATCAGTAATAAATAAATCATTTAAGAGGAAGTAACATAATTAAATAGGGCTGAAATTACTAAATTTTTTTATACTAAGGTACCTAAATAAAATTGATTAAATTCAACTAAATTTGTTTACTTAAATGTAGCTAAAATAAATTGATTGCAACCACTTACCTTAAAAAATTTTAGTAAATTCAACGAATTTTTTTTTTCAGTGTATCAGGGTTGCTTATGAAGGGATGAGGTGAGGACTCAGTTTTGCAGAGTTATGGGCTTTTATTAATCACAAAATAAAACAAAAACAAACAACCAAAACCAGGGCTCTGAACCGGTTCAAGGAACGAAAACCGGAAACGAACGACATTTTGACTGGAACAGAACCGGAAACAGAAACTAAATCAAATTTTATAGTTCCGAACAGAATCGAAAATTTGAAATGGCCATTAACCGGTTAATAACGTTATTTTATCGTTCCATTTAGTATTTTAAATTTGCTGTCAACCAATCACGAATTCATACAGACTATACAAATGTGATGCTGACGCATCCAGCGAGTGAAATGCCCGCCCGTGCTCAGCTGTGAACCCTAGTCGCAATGGCAATGAATTCTGCTACCATCTGTTTTAATGGAAAATCTGACAGGGTAGCACAAATCGTCAGAACACCGGCGTTAGCGTTTATCCGACGTCAGAGTAAGATGGATTCAACAGATCTTACACACCAGCGGTGCTTCGATGAAAGTAAAAGCCAATAAATAATATTTTAGTAGGCTATACGTCGAGAATATGGAAACATTTGGATTCGTGCCGAGTGAGAGAGGTAGGCATCAGTTTCACCTTTAATTTGTTTTTGGAATGACGTTTTTATAGCCTATAGGCTACCCTTAAGTTTAGAGGATTTGTTGTGGAGAGAAACTAATTACTGTGTTTATTAGGGATGTGCGGGTCTAGTCGACTGTACAGCTCCTACTAGTCGACACTGAAAACAACAGTTGATTACACGAGAAAAAAAATAAATAAAAACATTTTATCATTTTAAAACATTTTAAATAAGTTAAAATAAAACTTTTGAAAAAGAAAACATATCAAAATATTTAAATATTTTTAAAAGCATATCTGGGCAGAAACTACATTTTTACCTCAGACCTCATGCCTTGTCTTCACGTCAGTTGCGGCGAGCTTAGAATGACCACACGAAAGACCTATGCGTTAGCTTGGAGGCTAGCCAAAGCCAGCAATGTCAATCTTTCATACGTCGCTGCGGTCCGTGATCCCATGCACGCGATCTATTCTTCTAAACGTGGTGCTGCGGGATTTCCAGGCTCTTTTCGAAACTCTCTGCGTGCCTGTGACTTCAGTTCCTGCCGAGCGAGTTTTTTTTTTTTTTTTTTTTTTCAAGTGCAGAATGGTCTAGTCCAGCCTTTCGCCAGATCACTTTAACAAATGTGCATGGAGTAAGTAAAACTAGCATTCTTTTGTTTTTAGACAATATAGCCAACATGAAGTACATTTTTTAAAGCCATTTTAATGCCATTCCTTGATAAACGTTCCTATTTTTTTTTTTACTTTTGTTTTTTGTTTTTGTTTTTTTTAACTTTATATGAAAATGAAGAATTCTGTCAGTCTATTGATTGATTTTCCATTTCTGCATTGCTCCAGCCGATCTGAATAAATAAGCTATGCACCGGTTTATGTTGAGTGTTAGAGCCCTGCAAAATTATTTTTATATTGTAGACATCTATCGATTAGTGATGAAAAAAAAATCACCGCGCTGGTGGAAACAACAGGAGACCACACGACTAAGAGCAGCTCGATGGAGTTTAGTGTCCCGCAGCAGCAGTAGGTGACTTCAGCGCAGCTGAATAGTTCTGCGTTCAAATGCACGGAATAGGCTAAAGCTGGCTGCAAAACCCCAGCAAACATAACCATGAATGTGTCTGCAGGAAATAGTAAGGAGATATTTGAATTATTTACTAATAAACTAATGTTTTCTGAGTCCGTGTGGCAAGGATGAAGTTGCTGATCCTGACTCACCGTCTCCTCATTAGACGCGCCTTTAGAGAGAAATGCATGTTTATTGATTATGATTAAGATTATAATAAAAGAGTTTTTGTTTTCATTTTTTTATTTCGTTAAGTGATAATTTAAAGCTTTCTATAGATATATTTATCATGTCTGTGAGGCATGTATTCGCTCAGCTTCGGTTAATTTTTATGAAGCGCTCCTGTTCAAGACGAGACGGCAGAAAGCTCATGTTTGTTTTCTTTGTTTTATAAAAGAACTACCTTTTGTTGTTATTGTGAGTGCGCACAAATACAAGTAGACCCTTTACAGGTCCGGATGATGTATTATTCTTACCTTTATCAAACAAACAAAAAATGACGGCGTAGGCTATTTTAATTTGTTTCCACTGAAAGCAATCCAAGTGTTTGCTGGTGCCTCCATGTCCTGCAGAGCGCGCTTTAGCTTCCACTCTCCGCACAAATTTACATATAGGCTAGCGCACATTATTATTATAGCAGGTTTAACGTTTAAACATTGTTATATACTTTAACAGTTTTAGTATATCTATAGATTTTATTTTAGGCAAGTCGTGATGATATGAGAAGGCTAAATTTATCAAACATAGGCTATGATCAGATCATGCCGCTGGCCGCTTGGTCGTTGGAAAAAAAAAAAAAAAACGTATAGGCTATTTAATGAACAAAAATGCTCCCAACGTTTTTCTAAATTAACTAAAAAAACAAAACGAAATATAATAATTTTGCCATTACGCACAAAACGGAACTATTTTAATAGCCGAAACAGTAGTATAAACTGTTTTAGGAGAAGGTGGAAAAAAAGGGCTCGGGTCGGAAATTCTGATAAGCTGTCGGACGTGGGCCGGGCCTAGCCTGAGCGTCTCGGGCCAGCGCCGGGCTAGGGCCTAAATTTGAGGGCCGTGCAGGGCTCTGTTGAGTGTATGCTCTTTATTTTTTTCTGTTTAACGACCGCCTAATATTAAATGACGATAACGCGAGGCAAGCATAATCATGACCTATTTTTAGCAGAATTAATTGAGGGATTTGACAGTGTGATTCAAAGATTTAAGTATTTCAAGTGTAGGCTGTTATATAGACACACACACTTGTTTTGCCATTTTTTGGGGGTTTCTAGCTTTTAGACTAGTCGACTAGTCGGATACAAAACTTCCGTTTAAACGACAGTCAAATTAGTCGTAGCGCACATCCCTAGTGTTTATAATGTTTGTAAACATTTTTGATTTACCGGCATTTTAGCCTACATCATTTCTGAATAATAGGCTAATAAAATGCAGGCTTAGCCTTTGTTTTTTTTTTCCCCTCAAAACATTTTATACAAGTAGCGTTTTTTAGTTTTTTTTTACAATTTGCAGCAAACATCTTAAAAAAAATATTTAATGTCTTTAAAGCATTAATAGATTTTTTTTTATTTTGTTTAGTAGCCTACATTTAGAAATTTAAAAATCTAGAAAAGATGATGCTGTATAGCCTATTAGCGCAGCGGGTTAAGATACCATCTCTTTCTGTATTTTTTTTTTTTTTTGTGTAAAGAAAACACAGTACTTTATTATTATTATTATTATTATTATTATTATTATAGGCAAAGACAATTTTAAAAATAATGGTATTAGCCGTTATTTTTTCTACTCAAACCGGTTTCGGAACGGTAATAATACAGAGGAACGCAGGAACGGAAACGTTAAAATATCGATTCTGCTCGGAGTGAACCGATTGACATTTTTTTTCGTTTTCAAGCCCTGACCAAAACTACCCTGAGGGGGAAAACAGTCTGGCAGGCACAGTCTGGTAGGCAGAACAGGGCAAGGCACGACAAGGCAAGGCAGGAACAGGATACAAAGTAAACAATTATTTTGGCCTTCAATGTAATCTGACGTTGATAAATTCTGTAAATCTTGTCATGCGTGTCAATTATCCAGCAAGCCCAATCAAGTTGGCCCCATTTAAGCCTATACCAGTGACTAGTGAACCATTTGAGCATATGTTGATTGATTGTGTTGTGCCATTACCCAAAACTAAATCTGGAAATTCCTACTTGTTAATGTTGATCTGTGCATCGACCAGGTATCCTGAAAAAGACTCCTGTTGTTACTACTGCCCCAGTAAATGTATCACTCTCCGAATGTTCAGCAGAAATTGATGGTTTGAATATGAATAGTGCCACATTCACCTCTGCTTGGTTGCCCAATTCAGAAACTCTGTCAAACTTTTCAACAAAATTGTCTCGCCTGTTCAAGATGTATATGACTCTGTTCAGTGATTTCCCTACCACTACACGTGCTAACACATGATATTGCTGTTGGTTCACACACACCCATTAAACAAAGTGTTTGTCTAGTATATCCACTTATAGTCCTCATGAAATCAAAATTTACTTTCCTTACTTAGTGCACATTGCAAGTCTTGAGGTGAACATTCAATCCGTGCAAATTGACCACTGAAAAAAATGTCTTGATAATCTTTAATCAAAATCTGAACATTTGCTTCCATTCCGGAATGGCATTCCTTCTCTGATGACGTCAGTTTGACACCTTAGTCAGAACATCCTTAAACATGCCCCTCCAACCATTAGGTTGCTATGAGTGAGAGACTGAGAGGAGGAGCGCTAAAATAAAACCCCTCCCTCTATTCAATAGTCCATTTCAGTTAGAAATACGTCACTACACTGAAATAAAGTCGGCAGCAACTTGTTTCTATAATACAGTGTGTTTCTATAATACAGGGTCATGCCTTTTGGGCTTCGAAATGCTAAAGCTACCTTTCAGTGATTACATTTACATTACATTTATTCATTTAGCTGACGCTTTTATCCAAAGCGACTTACAATTGTTATATATGTCAGAGGTCGCACGCCTCTGGAGCAACTAGGGGTTAAGTGTCTTGCTCAGGGACACATTGGTGTCTCACAGTGGATTCGAACCCGGGTCTCTCACACCAAAGGCATGTGTCTTATCCACTGCACCATCACCTGAAGTTTTTTTAGATGATGTTGTGTGTTACATTAACACTTGGGAAGACCATCTTAAAACCTTAGATGAACTGTTCAGTTGTCTTAGAGATGCTAATTTTATTTACCCGGCAAAGGTAGGCGACTGCTTGGGCCCCCAAAAACCAAGGGCCCCCTAAAATGCTTTTCATATAGGAGATGTGCATTAAGCGTGGACACGGTGCTGTTTACGGTGTTTATTGCCATGACAACTGTCTGCGTGTCCGAGTTGAATGTGCTTCTTGTGTATCCTACTTGTGGCAAATGAAAATATTATGCATCTGAAGCTGACTGCCGCGCGAGCATGAAGTCTCTCTTTCCTAGCGCACACACACCTCTCTCTCTCTCTCTCTCTCTGCGTCTGCTTTGTTCAGTGAGCGGCTGAAAGGAAGTGCGCTTTCAGTTAAAACACAGATATGTTACTTCTCTAATTTTACATGCAAGTATAGCTGAAATCAAAGCACAGCTATTGTCTTTATCTTATGTGTAGCCTATTTGATTCTATCAGATGACGGCACGGTTATAAATCAGGATTTTTGTGCAGATTAACATCTTGGAAGGGAGAGCTGGTTGTGTAGTCTTAGTGGGTCGTGTTTCAGTCACTATTTCATATTCATCCTGTTGTCTGACAACAGAAACAGAAAAATATACCAATGAAAACTGTTTTATTGAGAATTTATCTGCATCAAAATACAGTATGTGGCACAGAGAGGCAAACAAATGTAATAATGAATAATAAATGTACATTTTGCATGTTTGGAAGAAGTGAGCTGCCCTGTCCTGTGAACATGTAAACAGGTAAATTGCTCAGTGCAAAGAAAGAGAATAGGAACCTGATATTTCTTTGTTCTTTTTTTTCCATGTGTCTAATAGATATGAACAAGTTCTTTGAAAAACATCTATGACCTATGAAACATATCTACTCTTCATGCTCTATGTTAACTATATATTGCATAAAGCATCCATATTTGTCCATGCCCATGTTGATTAGAGTGTTATAAGCTTGAAAAGTATTAATTTAAGGTACATTTAAAACAGATACAAATCTGTGATTAATTTGCGATTATTCGCGAGTTAGTTAACTCATGAAAATCATGTGATTAATTAATGCGATTAATTAAGCTGGTAACTCCATCAGTGGACTTTCCTCATCAATATAGGCTATATTTCACACTTTTCTCATTCTTGCTAATTAAAGTGTTTATATGAATGAACTTCTGAAGGGAACCGATTGTCTTCAGAAAAGTTTTGATTGCATTTTCATTTTACCTGATAAAGTATCATTTATGAGCTGAGAACTGCTTTGTTTACAGTCATTACTAAGGAATCCACTATATTTCTGATGTTCCAAAAGCACCTCCTACTGGCAGAGAATGAATGTGCATTTTCAATAATCCAGTCTGCAGTTTTTGGTCAGACCAATGTAAAAATCCACCCACATAAACTCGTTTTAAATTATATAACAATTTATACTTCTGACTCATCCCTTTTCTTTAAAAAAAAAAAATTAAATTAAAGCTTGTATCTCAATGGTAAATCAATTGCTATTTCGTGGTCTACAACATGAAAGAATAAAAGTGTCTACTAAATGAATAAATGTAAATGAAAGAATCCCATTATAACATGTACATGAAAAATGTAGGAACATTGGACTCAACTATGGGGCACCATTGTGCAGCAGCAAGCATCTCGACAAAAAAGGAACCACAGGGTTGATCTAGGTAAATGTGTGCAAATGTATAGGGCCCCATTCCTATATTTGCCTTGGGCCCCCAGTTCACTAAATCTGCCCCTGCCTTGAATTTAGCAAATTCGGTTGTGAATTTGGTTGTGCTAGTCACATACATACACATAGCCCTCTAAACTCTAAGATTCAGGCTATCCTTGATTTTCCAGTCCCTAAGACTAGAAGAGAACTCCATCAATTTCTCAGAATGACTTATTATCGATTATTTGTGACTTCATAAAGTTTCTTTCAAGTGGATTTCTGAGTGTCAATCCACTTTTGAAGCTCAGAAAACTCTACTCTGTAGTGTCCCTGTACTCTTTGGAAAACATTTAGGAAAACTGTTCCTGTTAGAATTTGATGCCAGTGGTACTGGTGCCAATGATGTTTTACTGTAGACTGGTGAAGATGGTTTGAATCATTCAGTCACATCTTTTTGAAAAGTTCCTCAAACTTCAACTGAATTACAGTATTATAGAGGAAGAGGCTCTCTTTTTATTGTGAAAGAGTCATGCCAGAGAGATATTTTGAGCACAGAGAAACTGTGTGTTTGTTATTGTAAACCTAACTCTCCAGTTTATCCAATCATTGCCGTTTGACTACAACTTGGATTCTGATTTTGATTTGTGTTCGCCATGAGACTTTGTAAATATTCTTGTAAATGCACTTTGCCAAATGAAGGGATGGATGGGGTTTGATGCCAATTTATTTGTAGAAATCTTAAACACAAAAAGTTTGGAGCGTGCTTGAGAGTTTGATTAAATCCTTCAATGGCATCTTGCAACTGAGTGTGATATACACTAGATACTTGATGTTTAATGTTTATTTTTGTATTACTTTTGCGAACACTTTAGACATGAAATTAGTTCCTTGATCAGACTGAATATATTTCGGCATTCCAAAATTGGTGCAGAATTTGATGATCCCTTTACCAATCGTATGAGCTTTAAATGAACGCCGTGGTATCGCTTCAGGATATCTGGTCGACGCACGTATCAACGTTAGTTAGTAAAGGGTTGGTTCACAGAAAAATGAAAATTCTGTTACTATTACTCACCCTCATGTTGTTCCAAACCCATAAGACTTTCATTCAACTTCAGAAAACAAATTAAGATATTTTTGATGAAATCCGAGAACTCTCAGAATAAAGTCATTATTTTTGTTTTCCTTGCGTACAAAAAGTATTCTTGTAGCTTCATAAAATTACGGTTAAACCACTTTTGTCACATACACTTTTTTTATCGATGTCCTTACAATGTTTCTGTGCCTGGACCGTGGTAGTACCCTTGCTGTCTATGGAGGGTCAGAGAGCTCTCAGATTTCATCAAAAATATCTTAATTTGTGTTCCGAAGATAGTGATAGTGAGTGAGTAATTAATTAATAAATAATTAATTTTCATTTTGGGGTATAATATCCCTTTAACAAGTAGGAAATTTCCAGATTTAGTTTTGGGAAATGGCCCGACACAATCAATCAAAATATGCTCAAATGGTTCTCCAATCACTGGTTTCGGCTTCAATGGGACTGGGGGAATAACTTGATTGGGTTTGGCAGATAATTGACACGCATGATAAGATTTACAGAATTTATCAACATTGCATTTCATCGTTTTTATCAGATTTAATTTCACTTTGTTTATGGTTAAAGGAGTTAGGTAAGTTATGTTGTTTGAAGTAAGTTAGTTTCTAAAATAAGTTTCTTTTGTTAATTGTTTTGGACTTGTCTGCCCCTGAAGATAATCCCGATCAAAGAAAATACTTTTTTTTTTTTTTTCATTTGGAATCTCTCTGGTGTTGAGACTCTGTTCTTTCTTTCTGTTGCAGCTGACCCCTAGAGGTCATAACAGTACACCTTATGTTTCAAATGGACCATTGACTCAGCCCCTAATGTTGGCAGAATCTGACATTAAAGCATCCACCCACTTATCTCTGATCAGACCATTCAAGATCACTTGTGACTGTTCAAAATGGGTTCTGGGTTCTTCAGGGTTCTGAAGGCCTGCGCTGACCAGCTAGCACCGGTGTTCACCGAGATCTTCAACCTCTCCCTGGAACAGTCCATAGTCCCCTCATGCTTTAAGCAGTCCACCATTGTTCCTGTCCCCAAGAAACCGCAGCCCACCTGCCTAAACGACTATCGCCCTGTAGCCCTCACATCAGTGGTGATGAAGTGCTTTGAGAGACTGGTCAGAGACTTCATCATTGCATCACTACCAGACACACTGGATCCACTACAGTTTGCATACAGACATAACCGCTCCACGGAGGATGCCATCTCACACCTCCTCCACACCACAACAAGTCACCTGGACTGCAGAAAAGGGAATTATGTAAAAATGCTGTTTGTGGACTACAGTTCAGCGTTTAACACCATAATTCCCTCCACACTCACCTCCAAGTTGGAGGTCCTTGGTCTCAGCACATCCTTGTGCCAATGGATCTCCAGCTTCCTGAAGGACAGACAGCAAGCCGTACGGATGGGTAAACACACCTCATCCTCCATCACCCTAAGCACTGGAGCCCCTCAAGGTTGTGTTCTGAGCCCCCTGCTGTACTCACTGTACACTTATGACTGTGTGGCCACTTCCAACTCCACCACCATCATTAAGTTTGCTGATGACACTGTTGTGTTGGGCCTGATCTCAGACAACGACGAGACGGCCTACATACAGGAGATTAAGAACCTGGAGAGTTGGTGCCAGGTGAATAGTCTACACCTGAACATCAGCAAAACTAAGGAGCTGATAGTGGACTTCAGTACGAAGCAGGAGCGGTCGTACCAGCCGATCACGATCAGCGGGACTCCAGTGGAGAGAGTGGACAGCTTCAGATACCTGGGTGTTCACATCACGCAGGACTTGACTTGGTCCTGTCATACCAGCACCCTGGTGAAGAAGGCAAGGCAGCGTCTGTACCATCTGAGACGCTTAAAGGACTTTAGACTTCCCTCTCGGATGCTTAAGACTTTTTACACCTGCACCATCGAGAGCGTCCTGACGGGCAGCATCACTTCCTGGTTCGGGAACTGCACTATGCAGGACAGACGAGCCCTCCAGAGGGTGGTGCGTTCAGCGGAACGTACCATTCACACCGAGCTCCCTAACCTGCAGGACATCTACAGCAAGCGGTGCCTGACCAGGGCCAGGAAGATAGTGAAGGACCTCAGCCATCCCAACAATGGACTCTTTTCTCTGCTGCGTTCAGGGAGACGCTTCCGCTCCATGAAGGCGAACACTGAGAGAATGAGGAGGAGCTTCTTCCCGCAGGCCATTCGGAGTCTAAACCACTCTCCACTCTAATCACATCACCCCACACTTCCACTTTGCACATTTTTCAAGTACAATCTGCACTAATTTGTAGAAGGTTACGAAAGGATAAATGAGTGGGACTTACATACCATTTGTCTTTGTCTTTAGTATCCTTTTACTCACTTGTACACTTTACTGCACTGCACAGCACACGGACACTTTATCACTGACATACACTTTACTTTTTATAGAATCTATATAGAATCATATTCTATTTTTTATTCTCATATCTATTTGTTATTTTATTTTATTGCTAGTTTATTCTGTATATATGTTTACTGTACTTTTTCTATTTGTATTTTTGTAAACTTGAGATTTTTCTTAATTTTGTTGGACAATTTGTTGGACAGTCGTACAATACATTTCACTACATGTCGTACTACGTATGTATATGTATGTGACAAATAAAATTTGAATTTGAATTTGAAAACAGGGTTCAGGAGTTACTGTTCATTTAAACTCTGCAGCTATGGACTCAAGAACAATGTTTGTCTTAATATGGATGTTACTGTCGTCCACCTCCACTGGAATCAAACTGGATGGAAATGGTTATGTTGATGTTGTCATTGCAATCAGTGCAAGAGTACCACAGGATGACACGCTCGTTGATAAAATCAAGGTGAATATGTTTTTCTTGTTTTGTCTATTTAACAAACTTTATGGGCATTAATGGTTTTAATGGCTTTTGTGAAAGATAACATTTTGTCCCAGTAAAATAAAAACATTTAAGAATATAAAGTATATATTTCACATTGTATTAACAGTATTTGTGAATGAACAAATTAAAATATAATTACTTTTTATAAATACACATTTTGAGTTCTTTTCATTTTATCTTTTCAACTTCAGTCGGACAGGACATGGTCACAGAAGGGTCGCTTTATCTTTATGAAGCATTGGATAAAAAGGTCTATTTCAAAGAAGCTACAATACTAGTCCCACCTCAGTGGAATAACACACATTTTACCAAAGCACGAACAGAGTCCTTTGAAAAGGTACAGATAATAATGCCATTTTATATTATCTGTCAAATAATTTACCTGTTCAATTATCTCAGTCACATTTGATACTGCTGTTATTATTTTATTATTATTGCTGACACAGGCCAAAATAATAATTGATAATCCTAATCCAGCATACGGCGATGAACCCTACACTAATCAGTATGGAGAATGTGGAGCTGAGGGACAGTACATTCATTTAACCCCCAACTTCCTCCGAGACAACACACTCATTAATATATACGGGGCAAAAGGTGAACATCTTTTGTTGTCCTTCAACATTTATTCAGGTTAATTCAGTCATTTGTTTGTTTTATTGGCAAGAATGTTTGTTTGTTTGCAGGAAGGGTCTTGGCACATGAATGGGCTCATCTGAGATGGGGCGTTTATGATGAATACAGTGAAGAAAAGCCATTCTACTACTATAATGGCCACATTGAAGCTACAAGGTTATAAATCTTCAACAAAAAGAAAGGATTTGATTAAATCTCATTGGGAATTATCTCAACCACTGATTTCCTGCTTTATCTTTAGGTGTAGCAAAAATGTTGAAGGTCAGCTTTTTGATGTTACTACTGGATCACCATGCCGCATTGATCCACGAACCTCACTACCAACTAAGGGTTGCAAGTTTTTTCTTAACAAATATCAAAACACACACAGTTCCATAATGTTCCTACCTAGCCTGGATTCTGTAAGTATAGATTTTACATGTTCCACAAATGCAAAATTTAATTTTGATAATTTGTTTGTTGTATGCAATATATAGAAGAACTAATCATTCAAAATATTTGGTTTCAGGTAAGTACATTTTGTCGTGAAAATGAGCACAATTATGAAGCCCCAAACCTACAGAATAAAAAATGTGGCAAAGCAACATTGACCGTAATATCTGAGGACTCTGTGGATAAAGACGCACTTCGTTTTCTAAAACCACTACAGTCTTCTCCACCAGCACCATCTTTTAATATTGTGCAGCGAATGCATCGGGTCGTTTGTCTCAAACTTGATGTCTCAGGAAGCATGCAAGTATGCAATAAGTTTACCTTCACTTTGAAATAAAAACATTTCCATTATTATAATCTTCAATTCTCTGATAAGAGCATGAAAAACAAAATATAATTTTGAAACCCAAGCATAAAATTGCTATTTTTTTATTGCACCAATTTTCTAGGGCTCTAGAATACTTCGACTGCAACAGGCTACCACACATTTCCTGCAGAATATCATTGAGGATCAATCCAGTGTTGGAATTGTAACCTTTAGTACTGCGGCTTCTACTTTGAGTCAACTGACTACTATTGACAATGAGTCCTCACGAGAGAAACTTATCAAATTTTTGCCAAAAGTAGCAGATGGATGTACAAACATGTGTAAAGGCCTCAATCTAGGCTTAAAGGTGCCATATTTTTTGTACAAGTATCCAATTTTTTTTTTTTTTTTTTATGTGATGTGTGAAGTATATGCTGTTTGTTATATGTCAATGTTGTCTATGTCTTCAACACCTAAAGGTACTTAAAAAGGACCACGGGGATGTGATAGGAGATGAAATAATTCTTCTGACAGATGGTGAAGCCACAGATGACCTTAATAGATGTGTTCCGAAAGCAATTAATAGTGGCGCTATTATACATACAATTGCTTTTGGTGATAAAGCAGATAAAGCACTGAGGGAAATGGCAGACAAAACTGGTAAGTAACAGTCACATACAGACTAACAGTGTCCCAAAAAAATACTGTAGTCCTAAATGGACATTTATGTCGCAATAAATATTTCATTCATTGAATTTCATCACTTTAGACCGGCGGTTTTTAAACTGTATAATGCACACAGTGTAATATGTAATGGTGGCGTGTTCACTGCATGAGAAATATGTAAATTATAAGTTATGAAACTTAGTTACCATGTTTAATGGTGGACATTACATACTTTACATATCACTTACATATTTCCGACATGACACACGAGCATTTCTCAAATCCTCACGAGCAAATATGGCGCGCAAAACAAATATAGCCTACATTGCAACCCATGTTGTTTGAACAAACGACTCTGAACCCGGTTTGAATCAGCGTGATGAATCCTTCACTAAATTAACTCAACAGAGCAGCTACTGAATCAATACATGATTCACTCAACTGAAGTTCTAAATCCATTTTCTAAATCGATCTTACCATGAAAAAGTTTGGAACTAACAAACATGAAAGCAAAGTTACAAACAAATTAGGCTAGAACAAATTATTTCAAAACTAACTTCACTTTTTTGAGTCATGTTAATAACTTTGAAGTAATTGATCCCTTTTTTAATATAATTGATATTTTGTTAAAAAATAATAATAATTCAAAATTCATATATTCATCAAATTCATAACATTTAGTGGCTACATTTTATAAACAAGTCTTCAGTATCCAAATCCTACTTTTGCAGCAAATGTACCTAAGTAAGTCATGATATTCATTGCCTGTTAATCTAATGCAAATTCTTCATATGATTTATGTTGAAAATAGGGGGAGGATTTACAATATCCAGTGATAACATTCTCTCTAATCAGCTACTGAATGGATTTTCCACACTAACTGTACCAACAGGAGATCAAACAAAAGACACAGTTCAGGTTTGGCAAGTGATCGCTCACTGCTCATGGTAAATTACCTCAAGACTAGATAATTATGAATATTCTATGTAATAATATATGAATGTTTCATTTTTATTATCCCTTTAGATTGACAGTGTGGGAGCAAAAACATCCGATTGGTTCAATGGGACAGTATCAGTAGATCAGACTATTGGTAACAAAACCAGCTTTACAATAACCTATGAAACAACTGTACCTAAAATTGACATACAGTCACCGAGTGGCTCAGTTTACAATCAAATGCAGATGCGTCATGATGAATCAACAAAAACAGTGACATTAAAAGTTCCTGGAACTGCACAGGTATGACAACTTGCACAAGACTTCATTGACTTTACTAAATGATTTTACTTATTTTAAATTACTTGTCATGAATTATTAATTTAATAATACTAATATGTGTTTGGTAGCCTGGGGACTGGAAGTACAATATCCAAAGTCCAACACTTCAGTCTCTGACTGTAGCAGCAACGAGTCGAGCGGCAAGAGCTGATGTTCCTCCTATCATTGTCAAAGCCAACATGAACCAGAAGCTCAGTGATGGCACTAAACCCATGATAGTGTTTGCTGAGGTTAGTCAGAATTACAGGCCTGTAATAAATGCTGAAGTGTGGGCTACACTGGAGCCAGAATCTGGGCCTCCACAAACATTACAACTGCTGGACAATGGAGCAGGTAAATGACCCATAATTCTTGTTTACAGTATGCACTCAACTTCAGATTTACACTATATAACCAAAAGTGCTCATATAAATCCAGTATTATTTTACAGGGGCTGATGCTTTAAAAGATGATGGCGTCTATTCCAGATATTTCACAAAGATAAAAAACGGGAGAAGCAGCTTGAAAGTAAGAGCAAAGAATCAAAATGGACAAGCCAGATTTACTCTCCAAAAAAGGGCTGGTGCTCCATACGTATCTGGATATGTGGTAAACGGTAACTATGAAACTCTGAAAGCAAACTACTCAAACATTTCCTTAACCAGTTTCTGCACATGTATTCAGGTGGTTCCTCTAATTTCAGGTGTGGTTGAGCTGAACCCATCAAAACCTCCAGTTTCAGAAGAATCACTTGTAATCGGAAGCTTCACCAGAATAGCCACCGGAGAGAGTTTTGAGGTTGATCTTAAAAGTACTACTCCAACAAATTTCCCTCCAAACAGAATCACGGATCTGAGTGCTGAGATCCAGGAGGACACTGTGCTTCTCAACTGGACAGCTCCTGGTGAGGACCTCGACCAAGGGACAGGTAAATCATACAATTAATACAAAATAGAAGTTATTTCAAACTAGATCACAAAATACTATATCTTTCACAGGCCTTACCATGTATCTCTTTTTGTTTAAGCTAAATCCTACAAGATCATGTGGAGCTTTGACCTTAAAATGCTTCGATTCAACTTCAGCAATGCTCATGAAGTCAACATATCTGGCATTTCACCTCAGGAGGCTGGATCAGTTGAACAACATTCATTCAATCTCAATTTCACAATTCAAAATGGGACCATACTCTTCTTTGCTGTTCAGTCTGAGGACAAAGAACATGTAAAATCTGAAATCTCCAACATTGCACAATCTTCAAAGATCATCCCTCATCCAAAACCCACAGAAGTATTAGAGATAGACCTGAATTTTGTATTAATTGCAATTTCTGTTTGTTTGGCCACTGTAGTGATTATTGGCATTATTGCGATAACAACAAGGGCGTTGAAACGAAGTAAAACTTCTTAGACCACAACCAACATTGACATCTGATACAAAGGAAAAGTTACTTTACTGAGTCTTTATTTGTACACATTATGCTTGGCAAAAATATAAAATGCAGTTTGGTAAAACGTTACATTTGTTTATATTGGAATTGTGTTGTGTGTATTTTGTGTGTGTGTGTGTGCCTTAGCTATTTTTATGTGCACTGGTAATTAATAAATTAATAGAAATACAAGCTTGTATATCCTGATTAAAACATCATAAAGTACAAATTACGACCTACTCCCATAATGAATTAATTGAATGAATGAATGATATGAACAAACAAACAAAATAAATAGTTCTATCCTATTGTCGTGGTATGTCTGTGCAGGTAGCACACAGGAGGCACGAAACAGCTCATACAGTCTTTAATAACAAAACGGAAAACGCAGTGGATAATCCAACATGAACAGATGAATGAGCACAAAGAGATAGCAACAAGCAGATCCAACGAAGGAAAACAGAACAAACAGGAATTTAAATGCAAGGGATAATTACAAGACACAGGTGCAAGGAATCATGATTAAAATTACTGAGGAATAATCAATCCAAGAAAAGGAACATGACCAAATAAGGAAACAGAAACAGGGACAAAACAAAGCAAAACGGGTCCAAAACTCAGACACCTATTCAGTAGAGATCTTGTTAATAATAGATATATAAAAGAGACAAGATTTCATCAATATTTTTAGTATCGTTGTAAACTGTAAAAAGTTATATTTTTGAAGATGTAAATAAAACAAAGATTACTGGAGATTATTTTACAAGAAAGTAGGTCTCATTCACTAAGCATGTGTATGCACAAATTTGTGCATGAAACCTGCATACAAACATTTTCACGAACAAATCATGATTAACTAAAAGTTTTGTTTTCCAAAATTTATTCTGAATTTAAGAAAAATATAGGAACATCTGAAACATCTGGGGTTGCGTGGAGTATCTTTGATATCAGTGACTAAAGGCAGTGTGAAAAGCCCTTATATGGAGATGGTCATATATACTTGCCATTATCCCTCCAAATCTGTCTGTTACAGAAGACCGCACCAACAAACAACTATGAGCGCCACGGATCCATTCCAGGAGCTTGTGGTTGCTCTCAAACAAGCTCTGAATTCCACCTCTCCTTCTCCTCCCACTCTCGCCAGTCCCGTGGCCTACCCGGCGCCCTATTCTGGAGGATTGCAATGCTTTCTGCTCCAGTGCTCCCCAGTTATCGAGATATAGCCACACCAGTTCGCCACTGACAGATCTATTGCCTTCATTATCTTCTTGCTAACCGGATGAGCTCTCCAATGGGCTCTAACTATCTAGCATTCACTCAGTCTCTCAAGGCATTTGTGAATAATTTCCGAAGGTTTTAGGCTGTCCAGCCAGCGATTCTTTGGTGAGTGAACAACTGCATCATCTTAGTTCAGCAAGTGGTAATGGGTTTTTCATCGTTGTTTGTGTTATGTTTTTTTTATGTTCGATTGCCTATTATTGTCATGAACAAGTGCTTTTAGACACCGTCATTGCTCTGTGGACTTTGATCAGCTTGACCTTTGTTTGTCAAGGGATAACACTCAAATCTCAGGGGATACTCGAGACCAACTGTTACAATGGAATACACAGAATTTAATCACTGCAGTACAGTCAGATCTTCAGGGTCCCGATTGCATTTATCGAAGGGGTAATATTAAATTTGTGATGCAGACAAACCAAGTAAAGCTAAGGAAAGGATGTGGGGGAAAGAGGAGGCGTTAGACTGTGATTAAGGAAACAATATCTTACCTGCATCCCACTACCTTCTGTGGTTTTGGGAAAAGTTCAGTCCTTATGAAATAAACACTTGGACAGCAATCTGTTTATTGATGCATTCAGTATTCCATTTCATCTGGATTGGAAAGCAGAGGCATCAGGTAAACTGTTATCTGTATCACTCCATCCATTTTATCTGCCTCGCAAATTTCTGCAAATATTCATAACAAATGTGTATATTCAACCAAAAGCAAATCAAGCGAATGCTACAAGGATCTTATTTGATGTTGTGCAAAAACATCTCACCCGATGACTGGGGATTTTAATCATGTGTCCCTAAAAAAGGACTTTGACAAATTTTTATCAACATGTCACTTATCCAACCAGGCAGAAGACGTTAGATCTTTGCTATGAGACTGTCAAGGTAGCCTATAAATCTGTACCCTTGCCTGCCTTAGGTTCTGCCATCCATAATTGTGTATTGCTTCCTCCTACATATAAATCTGTTCTTAAGAAAGAAAAAAATCAGACCAAAGAGGTTAAAATCTGGTCTGAAGGATCCATTGCTTGTCTTTTCAGGGCTGTCTGACTGCATCGATTGGGAGATGTTCAAAGACTCAATGCTCCTGATGAGGATCCCACTTCCCCAGTGCCTATCATTCCTCAGAAAATCATCATCAGCCCCATTCAATGGACTGTGGATGAGGAGATAGCTACAGCCAATGCCTCCAATCCATCTCCGCCAGGGCATCCCCCTGACCGAGTGTATGTACCTCAGACTCAATGCACAGACATCATTCAGTGTGTTCATTCTTCCCTGGGCACTGCACTGGGCCAATGTAATTATCTCACTCCTTTAAGATCGTTTCTGGTGGCTGAAAATGGCAAAGGAGGTGAGAAGGTTCGTTCAAGGCTGCGATGAGTGTGCCATCTCTAAGAGCCCTCGCCATTTACCATCTGGCAAACTCCACCCGCTGCCCATTGCACGACATTCCTGGTCACACCTAGAAGTGGATTTTATTCACCATCTTCTGGTAACAGCTGCATATTTATTGTAGTTGATCAGTTCTATAAATCCTGTCATCTGATTCCCCTCAGAGGTTTACATACAGTGATGGAATCCACAGAACTGCTATTCCAACATGTGTTCTGATACTTCGGTATCCCAGAAGATATTGTATCTGACAGAGGACCCCAGTTCATCTCCAGAATATGGAAGAGCTTCTTCGACCTCCTAGTTATGACCAGGAGTCTCTTGTCTAGTTACCATTCGCAGTCGAACAGGCAGAAGGAAAGACATGTCTAGGAAGTTGGGAGTTTCCTGCGAACTTTCTCTTATGGCCACAAGAATGCCTGGAGCCAGTTCTTGTGTTGGGCCGAGTACGCACAAAACTCCCTCCTCTCAGCTACCACCAGACTATCACCTTTCCAGTGCATGCTCAGTTACCAACCCCCATTGTACCCATGGTCTAGGGAACTATCGGACATACCATAAGTTGACCACTGGTTCCAGGAAAGTGAGAGAGTTTAGGATGCAGCTCACCACCAGCTTCAAAGGGCAATGTGCAGGCAGAGAATCCAGGCCAACGGCAGATCAATACCCCTCAGTATCAACCCGGCTAGATGGTCTGGCTCCCCAAGAGGGACATCTGCCTGCGCCTGCCCTGTAAGAAGTTAAGTACCAGATACATTGACCCCTTCTCCATTATAAAGCAGATCAACCCAGTCACCTACCAGCTCCAGATCCCATCTGAGTACCGTATTCACCCCACATTTTACATTTCCCTCCTCAAGCCGTATAACTTACCTGTATCTGTTCTCCCTACAGTGCCTGGGGCACCATCTATTCTGTGATAGAGATTCTGGACTCTCAACGTTGTGGTGGCCATCTGGAATATCTTATTGACTGAGATTCATAAGTTCACACCTCACACACTGTCATTGTCTGGTCTAACATTGAGCTTCACACTGCTTATCTGTTCTCCGTGTGTTGATCCTGGAAGATCCCTGGTCAGTGTGTGCTCTCCAAGCCTTCTGGTAGTCACAAACTCTACATAGTATGCAAAGAATGTGAGACTGTTTACTCTCATGCTTGATATTCTGTTTGATACCAACGTGCCTAATAAACTTTTCTCTCTGAGTCGGTCTGTTACACCTTTATTTTGCTTTCTGTCTAAAATGAGGTTATAATCATATTATATGGCAACTATATTATTATACGATCATATTATATGATCATATCTAGTTAAACGAGGGGACAATGATCTTGTACAAGGAAAATCATGGTCTAAATAAAAAATGAAATTAGTGTGAAATTACTTTATGAATATATTTTCAGCCATAAAGTGATTAGACACAATAAACCCCACAGTTAGTAGTATAACACAAGTAATGCAATGAAAACACACTAAAGAATATGTGCACCATATGCATACGTGCGTGATACTGACATAACAAGGCTTTTATGTTATAAGTTTCAAATGTTATGAATAATTTTTTTTATTATTATGTATTGATTTAAATAGTAACAGTGACGTTAAGCTCAAATAAAAGTTGTACTGCAATATGCAAAAGTATTGTCAAGATACAGCCTGATCATTTAATAACAATAAACATTAAAAGAAAATCTTATCACCACCAAAATAAACAATATTGTTACCATTTAAAATAACACTTTTCTATTTTAATATACTTTAAAATATAATTAATTTCTGTGATGGCAAAGCTGAATTTTCATCATCATTACTATGTTACATCGTCCTTCAGAAATCATTCTAATATGCTGATTTGCTACTCAAGTAACATTTCATATTATTATCAATGTTGAAAACAGTTGTGCTGCTTAATATCCTTGTGGAAAGGGTGATACATTTTCATAATTCTCAAAAGGATTTCAAAAGTCAGGATTATTTGATAAAATTAACATTTAAAAGAACATCATTAAATTAATGTTTGAATGAATTGAAATAGAAATCCCAACCTTTGTAACATTAAAAATGTCTGAAAGAAAGAAAGAAAGAAAGAAAGAAAGAAAGAAAGAAAGAAAGAAAGAAAGAAAGAAAGAAAGAAAGAAAGAAAGAAAGACAGAATGCATTAAACTGGGACTTCAGAAATAAAGCAAACAAACAACATTAAGAATATGAGCCTATAAATCTATGAGCCTATGAATTTCAATTTTCAGTCTAATTTTACAGGCAAGAAAACCAAAGAACTTGAATGATACCCAAACACTGCAAAATACTGCAGCACATTGTTAATTGTATTTAATCAGCATGACACAAACTAAAATGAGCAGTTCTTTCCTCAATTTCTAAAACTCTAAACCTGTTTAACAATCAGTCTTCATAACAGCAGGTCTTTTTAATTTTAATCTTTAATTTAAGCAGCTATGAATATGTTTCCCCAACAACGCATTTAAAAAGTAACAAATTAAAGACAGGTGTAAAATTAAGTGGAAGAGACAGTATAACATACAATTTTAATTATTGTTGTATTGTCAGTTGTTTTGAATTATTCTGATTTCCACTTATTGTAAGGCAAAAATACTAAACAAATTGCCAGTTTTAGTCAGTAT
Organism: Barbus barbus; assembly: GCF_936440315.1. Lineage (NCBI taxonomy): Eukaryota > Metazoa > Chordata > Actinopteri > Cypriniformes > Cyprinidae > Barbus > Barbus barbus. The sequence goes on along the minus strand of NC_136759.1, from coordinate 19,598,657 downwards.
GCCTTTTTTTCTTAATTTTTCTTTCAACTACAAGCATAGCCCTCAGAGAACTGCCTGAAGAGGAACTATTGAAGAGGAGGCCACAAAATTAATCTGTAGGATTTCAGGGAATCTCTCAGACAAACTAAGTGCCACAAACATTTTCCTATAGCGAACAAGAAAGACAGTCAGAAACCAATGGGCTTGTGTGAGTTAGCCAAAAAAGTTGGTGATTTCCCAGCACAACTATCTGGTTCAATGGAAAAAGCTTGGCTTGCTGCTGTTGACTCACTTGTAGCTGTGAATCACAATGACATTGAAAGGAACATGCTTGATGGCAGAAGGAACCATCTCATGAAACTAAAATCAGCAAAAATAAATTAAATAAAACAGATTAAATTGATCACTAACTGTGTATTTTGTTGTTAAAATTAGTCCAGAACACAGATTTGCCATAGGAAAAAAAATGTGTGTTGCCTTACACTTTTATCATGGTATCATTATAGAATTTAATATTTACTGTACATATTGCATACTAAAAAATAACTACAGTGAAGACCAAAATACCCTGTTGTGTGCTTTGCTTGTTCCAGACTCCCTGTGAAGTTAAAAAACAGCAGGGAACTCCAGCGATTTGAATGGCATCTATAGATATCTGTGGAGAAAATCATTGATGGTGCTGTTTTACAACCCAAATTCTGGAAATGCCTGAAAATGAAAACTAAACGACTTTCAAATCACATGAACCAAAATTGTATTCACAATAGAACATAGATAACATAACAAATGTTTAAACTGAGAAATTGTACAATTTTATGCACAAAATGAGCTAATTTCAAATTTGATGCCTGCTATGGGTCTCAAAATAGTTGGGACTGAGGGCATGTTTACCATGGTGTAGCATCTCCTCTTCTTTTCAAAATAGTTTGAAGACGTCTGGGCATCGAGGTTATGAGTTTCTGGAGTTTTGGTGTTGGAATTTGGTCCTATTCTTGCCTGATATAGGTTTCCAGCTGCTGAAGAGTTTGTGGTCGTCTTTGACGTATTTTCTGTTTAATGATGCGCCAAATGTTCTCTATAGGTGAAAGATCTGGACTGCTGGCAGGCCAATTCAGCACCCAGACTCTTTTACTACGACGCCATGCTGTTGTAATAGCTGCAGTATGTGGTTTTGTATTGTTCTGCTGAAATAGATGTTGTCTGGAGGGGAGCATATGTTGCTCTAAAACCGTATGGCTCCCATACCGTATGCACTTATGTCCCCCCATACCATCAGAGATGCTGGCTTTTGAACTGAATGCTGATAACACCCTAGAAGGTCTCCCTCCTCTTTAGCCCGGAGGACACGGCGACCGTGACTTCCAATAAGAATGTCAATTTTTGACTCATTTGACCATAGAACACTTTTCCACTTTGAAACAGTCCATTTTAAATGAGCCTTGGCCCACAGGACACGATGGCTGTATTTATACACTTATATATATATATATATATATAATATATATAATATACATTTTATATAATATATATATAATTTATATAATATACACTTTACCACCTTGTATATTTCTTAAAATGCTATATAATCCTTTCAACATTCATGTTAGAAAATATGTCCATTAATAATAGACAGTTGAAATATCACAAATATCTTTATTTTTTTATAGAATTTGAGGGGCATATGTATAAATGTGACTTTTATCCTATTATCATAACACTGTACAACTAAACAGCATGCGAAGCAATAGTAGACCAATCTGGGTACGGTTGATACTGTGTCTTAACCATACCCCACTGACATGCTCGCACGTTTCTCTAGATTATGAAAAGACCTTGCATGGCACAATGTCATAAAATATGCCTATTTTTAGAGTACAGAGTAACGTTTGCAATGATATATGTTTGGTTTAACTATCAGAAAAGAATAATAAGCTATTCATTGTGGAAGGGACATGGTGAAATGAAAATCTCACCTTGGAAAAAAAACTTTTGCCGATATCTTCGGAGTGGAAAGACACACACATTTCCCACAATCAAAGAGAACACTAAAACACATGTGTGGAGCAAAATCATGGCTCGGGGTTCTTGTGTACACAAGTTATTTAAGGATTTTCAACTGTACACATGGCTCAAATGTACTCAGTCTACCTGTGTTTGTGCCAGCACCTATTGTGTGGATTTCCCCTGTGTTCCATGGATTAAAGGCTGTTAACGTTTACTTGTGCCTCCTGCATACTTCCTAAACAGCGTATCGTGACACTGTGATGGCAAAAAAATTATTTTCAGCATCATTACTCCAGTCTTAAGTGCCACAAGATCCTTCAGAAATCATTCTAATATGCTGATTTGCTGCTCAATAAATGTTTCGTATAAATCAATCAGTACTGAAAACAGCTGTGCTGCTTAATATTTTTGTGGAGATCATTAAATTTCTTAAGTTTCATTGTGTAAGGGAAAGTTCAAAAGAACAAAATTGATTTAAAATGTATTTTTTTACATTATAAATGCCTTTACCATCACTTTTGATCAATGTAATGCATCGTTGCTGAATAAAAGCATTAATTTATTTTTATCTTAAAAATCCCAAACTTTGACTTCAAACTTTTAAATGGTAGTGTAAAGGTATAAAACATGTAAGTGAAAAAAATATTTAAAAGACCAATTGACCACAGGATCAAATTCTGGCAAGCTGAACTGAGCGGGTTTCCAGTCCAATAAATTTTCCTCTGGTGTGTGAAACTGAAGACCAATGTTGAGGGCAAACTGTAGAGAGAGTGAAGAAAAATATAGAGCTTTGTTTTGTCAAAAGCCTGTAAAACATTCTTATTTTGTTATACCAAAATGGAGCAAGAAAGCACTACTGTGCCCCCTTGTGGCCAAAACAGAGTAACGATATGGCACGATTTACATAAATACAAATTAATATAAAATCATTAAACCTCACCAACAGTAAGTCATGAAGACTGGTCATTTCATTACCAGTCTGTCACTGCAGGATATGTGTTTCTTCTTTTTTCCAGGTGCCATTTAGCAGGACGTCCTGCTGCATCTGTGCACAAGAGAAAAGCTTGACCGAGCATAGAAATCTGGCATGTTATGGGTCATTTTACACCATGCGCTGTATATATGACGACAACGGTCAAAAGTATCAGCTTTCAAATTGCGCAGGATATTAAAATAGTTCTGAAGTCATAACATAATATTCTGCAAGTAATTGTGTGAAAAATTAGACTTTATTAATCAAAATCATACTTTGTGTGAAAAGGAATAAAAGTTGTTGGAGTTGTACTGCCTCTAGTGTTCATTTCAACTGGAAACAGCAGTGATTTGTACATATACAGGTCCTTCTCAAAAAATTAGCATATTGTGATAAAGTTCATTATTTTCTGTAATGTACTGATAAACATTAGACTTTCATATATTTTAGGTTCATTACAACACAACTGAAGTAGTTCAAGCCTTTTATTGTTTTAATATTGATGATTTTGGCATACAGCTCATGAAAACCCAAAATTCCTATCTAAAAAAATTAGCATATTTCATCCGACCAATAAAAGAAAAGTGTTTTTAATACAAAAAAGTCAACCTTCAAATAATTATGTTCAGTTATGCACTCAATACTTGGTCGGGAATCCTTTTGCAGAAATGACTGCTTCAATGCGGCGTGGCATGGAGGCAATCAGCCTGTGGCACTGCTGAGGTGTTATGGAGGCCCAGGATGCTTCGATAGCGGTCTTAAGCTCATCCAGAGTGTTGGGTCTTGCGTCTCTCAACTTTCTCTTCACAATATCCCACAGATTCTCTATGGGGTTCAGGTCAGGAGAGTTGGCAGGCCAATTGAGCACAGTAATACCATGGTCAGTAAACCATTTACCAGTGGTTTTGGCACTGTGAGCAGGTGCCAGGTCGTGCTGAAAAATGAAATCTTCATCTCCATAAAGCTTTTCAGCAGATGGAAGCATGAAGTGCTCCAAAATCTCCTGATAGCTAGCTGCATTGACCCTGCCCTTGATAAAACACAGTGGACCAACACCAGCATCACTGACTGTGGGTACTTGACACTGGACTTCAGGCATTTTGGCATTTCCCTCTCCCCAGTCTTCCTCCAGACTCTGGCACCTTGATTTCCGAATGACATACAAAATTTGCTTTCATCCGAAAAAAGTACTTTGGACCACTGAGCAACAGTCCAGTGCTGCTTCTCTGTAGCCCAGGTCAGGCGCTTCTGCCGCTGTTTCTGGTTCAAAAGTGGCTTGACCTGGGGAATGCGGCACCTGTAGCCCATTTCCTGCACACGCCTGTACACGGTGGCTCTGGATGTTTCTACTCCAGACTCAGTCCACTGCTTCCGCAGGTCCCCCAAGGTCTGGAATCGGTCCTTCTCCACAATCTTCCTCAGGGTCCGGTCACCTCTTCTCGTTGTGCTGCGTTTTCTGCCACACTTTTTCCTTCCCACAGACTTCCCACTGAGGTGCCTTGATACAGCACTCTGGGAACAGCCTATTCATTCAGAAATTTCTTTCTGTGTCTTACCCTCTTGCTTGAGGGTGTCAATGATGGCCTTCTGGACAACAGTCAGGTCGGCAGTCTTACCCATGATTGCAGTTTTGAGTAATGCACCAGGCTGGGAGTTTTTAAAAGCCTCAGGAATCTTTTGCAGGTGTTTAGAGTTAACTAGTTGATTCAGATGATTAGGTTAATAGCTCGTTTAGAGAACCTTTTCATGATATGCTAATTTTTTGAGATTTTTCATGAGCTGTATGCCAAAATCATCAATATTAAAACAATAAAAGGCTTGAACTACTTCAGTTGTGTTGTAATGAATCTAAAATATATGAAAGTCTAATGTTTATCAGTACATTACAGAAAATAATTAACTTTATCACAATATGCTAATTTTTTGAGAAGGACCTGTAGGTATGTTTTTTTCAGTTTTGCAGAAATGTATATAGAGGCACTTATTTATAATGAGCCGAGGTTGATTCACAGAGTCTTGGCTTACAGAGCAGGACTTGGACATCAATCTGTTAATTGATTGATTCAGTATTCCATTTCATCTAGGGGGGGGGGGGGGGGGGGGGTGGGGGTGTCTCTGTCAACAAATGCTACTGTAACTCTGTGAATGTTAGAGAAAGACTATGCACGTCTGACTGTGAATGTTAGAGAAAGACTATGCACGTCTGACATTGAACTGTTATCTGCATCACTCTGTCCATTTAATCTGCCTCACGAATTTCCACTAATTTTCATAACTGTGTATATTCATCCAAAAGCAGATCAAGGGACTGCTATGAGGATTTTATTTGATGTTGTGCAAAAACTTTAAAACATTTCACCCAACTTCATTCCTGGGAGATTTTAATCGTGTCCCTATGAAAGACTTTGACAAAATTGTATCAATATGTGTCTTGTCCAACCAGGCAGAATAAGATGTTAGATCTTTGCTATGGGACTGTCAGGGGAACATATAAATCCGTACCCTTGCCTGTCTTAGGGTTCTGCAGTCCATAAGTGTGTATTGCTTGTTCCTACATATAAATTAGTTTTTAAGAGATACAAAAATTCTGACCCAAGAGGTTCAAATCTGGTCTGAAGAATCCATTGCTTGTCTTCAGGGCTGTTATGACCGCATCTACTGGGAGATATTCAAATACTCTTTTAAGGAGCAGAAAATGTAGAGGTAAGAGTAAGACTAGAATACAGTATTAACATTGTAGACTACAAATAAATTAAAAAAGAAAGGTACAGGACCTGTAGACTAATTATAGGGAAAGGAAACTACATATCCCATGACGCATATCGAGTATCTCGCGATAGTTTCACAACAAGACTTAATATTTATCTTTGAGGACGTTGAAAAGCTTCTGACCGGCGGAAAAATGTGTTAAATGAATGAATTAGATTATGAAGAGTGACGATTTGTAGATGGTGCTTTTCCTTTAATACATACCTTACGCAATCTATTTTTCAGTTACTTTTAAAAAGTCGTGGGGACAATATCGAGCCTGGTAAAAAATGGTGGGGACATGCCCCACCTGTCCCACCCGTAAATTATGCCTATGCTAAGAACTCTTTTCTTTCTCTAAATCGAAATAAGAGTGCAGGGCCCGTATTCATGAAAAATCTTAGGGCTAAGAGTTGCTCCTAGTAACAAAATTTTAAGAAAATTCTTAGAAATGTGGGTGTTTCCTCTTAAAATTAAAGAAAAGATCCTAGTAAAGAAAAAAGTAATTCAGAAAGCATCTTAACCCTTAAAAGAGGTCTTAAGGTCCAAAATTGTTTGGACTATGGACGAGAACTTTTAAGAGGCTTAAGAGTTCCTCTTCAGGAACTCGAGCTGCGTCAGGAGACGTTTTGGGGAACGCCTACAGCGTAACCGGCTCTGAATACCAATGAAATCTATCCAAAGGATGGGAGGGACGTCACGGGTGAGGTGACGTAATGACCAGCTGGTATAAAAGCACGTGCGGTGAAACCGGCGTCAGCTTTCTGTCATTCAGCTAGCGCTCTGTGTTTCTGTCAGTCTTATTTACTGTTGTCTGTCTTTAGCTATATCTGAGAGCCAGTTTAAGGCTTGGAATATGGGAGAAGCGCATTACGAGCTGTGTGTTCCTCTCTGCAAACGTTTTTTTTGTGTGCGGGGGATACACACAGCTTGTGTGTGTTTGGCGTTCCCCACGACGCTGGCCTCGCTTCCGCTGAGGCAGAGCAGGGACGGCGCTCGTGGGGTTCGCATCGGGATCTGATGGAGAGATTGCAGACGAGCGGGTCTCTATCTCCATCCTCACCTGTCAGATCCCATGACCGCTCCTCGAGTTCGGAAGCCCGCTTTGCGGATACTTCCCCTCGGGCAGCGGCATCTGCGTTTCTCGTGTCTTCCTCCGAGGTTGACATGGGAAGCGTCGAGCATGTTGCATCCACTCTGTCATATGAGGCGCTGTCTTGTCGAACCGCAGAGAGGGTTATACGAGCGTTTTCTGCGGTTTCAAACTCACCTCCACATCGGAGCCTGCCTTTTTTTCCCCGACCTCCATACTGAGGTGTCGAGGTCGTAGGGAAAATATTTCGGCCCGCCTCTTCGTCCCCTCATTCATTTACTACGGTAATGTGATGGGGAGAGTGAGCGCGCTTACAGAGCGATGGCGTGTGTGGAACAGACGCTTGCGAGCTATCTGTCCCCTGACGCTGCGTCGTCTCTGAAGGCAAGGGGTACGCGGCAGCAGGTCGGGCTGGCTTATGTTCTGCACATCATGGTGGTGTTGCAGGCATGCCAGGCTGACCTGCTCAAGGAGTTGGATGAGGGCGAGGGATTTAGTGCGGAGCACATCCGTGAACTCCGCAAAACCACAGATTTGTCTCTCCGCAACCCCAGGGAGTCCGTCAGGCGATCTGCGGCGGCCCTGGTGGTGGCGGAGAGGCATCGTTGGTTGACCCTGTCGGATTTAAAGAAAAACAGCGACAGCGGTTTCTCCCTCGCCGCTCTCTAGCTCACGGGGCTGCTGGGCGAGAGCAGCCCCTGCCGCGTGCTGGCTCCTCGTATAGGCAAGCTCGCCCCCGCTGGAGCGGGTTGGGGCGGTAAGAAGTGTGCGCGGTCAAGGACCTCTCAGCCAAGCAGGTGAAGAGGTCTTCGGCCAAGAAGCCCTGATGTGAGTGGGATCAGGGCTTATGAGGGTAGCCGCTGGGGTACAGCGACGATCACTGCAGCAGGCAGAGCGATCGTCGTCCCCCAGCACCCTCATAAACACAACACATCGGTGGTCTCTTACATCAACCACCAAGGATGTCTGCGGTCGTGCCCCCTGTACAGGTTAGCACACCCGATCCTTGTGTGGGCCCAGGGCAAACTCCTCTCACTGAGAGCTGTTAACATCCCTGGGCATCTCAATGTGGGAGCAGACACCCTGTCGAGGCAGGGGCTGTTATCCGGGGAATGGATGCTTCACACCGAGGTGGTGAAGCAGATCTGGAGAGTGTTTGGCAGGTGGACCTCTTCGCTACTCTAGAGACAGCGCAATGTCCCCTCTGGTACTCTCTACGTCATCCAGCTCCGCTGGGGCTGGATGCCATGGTACAGACGTGGCCGAGGCTTCGTCTGTATGCCTTTCCCCCGATTGCTCTGCTCCCCGGAGTTCTGGAGAGAGTGCGCCGGGTCAGATTCCGGCTGCTATTAGTAGCCCCGTTCTGGCTGGGCCGAGTATGGTTCTCGGACCTGATTTCCCTCCTCGACGGCTCTCCATGGGAGATTCCAGTCAGGAGGGATCTCCTCTCACAGGCAGGAGGCACCCTTGTGCACACCCGCCCGGAGTTGTGGAAGCTGTGGGTGTGGCCCCTGAGGAGGCACAGCTCATAGCTTCTGGTCTCTCAACCGAGGTTGTTGAGACCATTCTCCAATCCAGAGCTCCCTCTACGAGGAGACTGTACGCCCTAAAGTGGAGACTCTTCACTTCATGGTGCGGAGCTCGCCAGCTCGACCCAATTAACTGCCCGGTTGGTACAGTGCTGGAATTCCTGCAGCCTCGACTCTCCGCAGGGTTAGCCCACTCCACCTTGAAGGTCTATGTGGTGGCAATCTCGGCTTACCACACCCCTCTTAGTGGACTGACAGTGGGCAGACAACCCCTAGTTACACGTTTCCTCCGTGGTGCACTGAGGCAGTCGGTGGATTGTGGCCTATGAGTCTTCTGACCTCCCCTCACCCATGGGAGTCAGAGATCATTCCACGAGGAGTGTGGCGGCCTCCAAGGCCTTTCTCGCAGGTATCCCTATCCAGGACATCTGCAACGCTGCGGGATGGTCCACGCCCCTGACCTTTGTCATATTTATGGCCTGGACATGCGAGCCACTCCAGGCTCTTCCGTTCTCTTGCCCTAGCTGTGCTCCGTATGGATACACACAGGGCAGGGACTTGGAAGTCTGGCACCGTGGGTATCTCGTTCCCCAAAGCATCTCCTGACGCAGTTCGAGTTCCTGAAGAGGAATGTCTTAGGTTACATATGTAACCCCAGTTCCTCGAAGGCAGTGTTAATTTTGGCAGGCATTTTTGATTTAGTCATAGTCTTTATCTTGAAATGAAAATGCTTAGTAGTCTTAGTCACATTTTAGTCATTTGAGTCTTTCATAGTTTTAGTCTAGTTTTAGTCACATTTTGAAAGACAAGGCAGTTAACTTAGCCTATAGGATGTATTTTGAATGTCCGGTAGTCCTCAAATAACATTTTAGTCCTGTCTCATCTTGTTAACAAAGACGCGGCATAAAATTCGTCATAGTTTTCTCATCATGTAGCCAATGATAATCTCTGGGGCGAGCCTTATTCCACGTGGCCTATAAAGATAGCCTTAGGTGTGGTAGGAGGGTGCGTCTCATAGTCACGGGTGACGTCATCCATTTCCGGTGTGTCGCGGGAGTGTTTGGTCTGGTAAGGAGCTGCAGTCGCGGCTGTATTCCTGAACGTTTGTATTGAGCTGGGTTTTATGTACTTATTTGGCTTGTGTATCTCTCTAGTGTGGACTGAGGAAGCCTGCGGTACAACGCATGTGGTACCCGAGTTGATTTTACGTCCTGGAGGTTAAATGCCCTGTATATTGCAAGCAGTTTAAACCGGTAGGTTGTGTTAATTTATTGTTTGTTGCACTAAGGGTTTGGATTGACCACTTTAAATTTGTATTCATCTTTTTAGTTTACAGATTGAGGGAGAAACATTGCAGTGGGTTTCTCGTCGGGGTTTGGTGGCTGTCTTCTCATATGCTGACTGTTATACGACTGATTATCGTTCAGTATTGTGCTGCATACGGTTTTTTTGTTTTTTTGCCATCCACCGTTTTCGGTGGATTGGTTTATCAGTGGATGGCAACCAGAGAGTTTCGTAATCTCACAGCTGCCAGCGGCTGGAACGAGCACTCGCTTCTCACCACCTATCTTCAAGGACTGAATCTGGAGTTGTGTTTGAATCTCGCCACTTAGAGTGACAGCATCGGGCTGGAGAAATTCATCCAACTATCCATCCAGGTGTCTCATCATGTCCAGCAATGTAAGGATAAAATACAGAGTCAACATCTGTTCACTTACCTCCACCAGCCAGAGTATGTCTCTGCTCCATAACCAGACACAGAACCCATAAAATTAGGAAGCACTCATCTACCATTCGCTGAATGGCAGAGGCAGCTTACCCAGGGGCTGTGTTTGTACTGTGGTGGTGAAGGGCATGTACAGAATACATGTCCCAACCGTGTACCTCAACCCGTGGCGAGTTTTATTCATGACCCGCCAAGAATTTTCATCATCATTACTCCAGTCTTCAGTCTCACATGATCCTCCAGAAATCATTCTAATATGCTGATTTGCTGCTCAAGGAACGTTTCACGTTATTGTCATCGCTGAAAACGGTTGTGCTGCTTAATATCCTTGTGGAGGTGGTGTTAAATTTTCATAATTCTCAATAGGATTTCAACAGTCAGGATTCTTTGATAAATAGAAAGTTCAAAAGAACATAATTAAATTAATGTTTGAATGAATTGAAATAGAAATCCTTTGTAACATCAAAAATAATGTGGCGTGTCAGCTGTGTGGTGAGCTTGCAACAGAACACCATACGCAATTTGCGTTCAGTGGATCCTCTCCAAAATGACGCTACGGTGACCCGGAGGAGACGAATTCATCAATAAAGTCATTATTTTTATTTTCTTTGCATACAAAATGTTTTCTCATCGCTTCATAAAATTCAGATTGAACCACTGATGGCAGATGGACTATTTTGACGATGTCTTTCGAACTTTTCTGGGCCTTGACAGTGTTAATTACTTGGCAGTCAATGGGACAGTCACAAGCCATCCAGTTTTCATCCAGAATATCTTAAATTGTGTTCCGAATATGAACAAAGCTTTTACAGGTGATTAATGACAAAATTTGCATTTTGTGGTGGAGTAACCCTTTAAGAATATGATTCTATAAATCTATGAGCCTATGAAGTTCACCTATTGTACAAAGTCTTATTTTACAGACAAGAAAACCAAAGAACATAAATGATACCCAAACACTGGAATTGCATTTAATCAGTATGACACAAACGGAAACAAGCAATTGTTTCCTCAATTTATAAAACCTGTTTAACAAGTCAGTCTTCATAACAGCAGGTCAATTTTAGCTGCTATGAACAAGTTTCCCCAAAGATGTGTAAAATTAAGTGGAAGAGACAGTATAACACAATATTTAAATTAGTATTGAGTTGTCAGTTGTTCTAGAATTCTTCTGATTTTGCAAGGCATTAAGACTAATCAAATTGCCAACTAATCAATTGTTTTAGTCAGTATGTTTTTTTTCTTCTTCATTTTTTGCTCAACTATAAGCTTAGCCCTCAGAGAACTGCCTGAAGATGAACTCTGACCTTTTTTCACTGAAACTCAGCACAAAATTAATCTGCGGGATTTCAGGGAAGCCCTCAGGCAAACTGGGTGCCGCAATTTTTTTCCTATAGGCTAGAGAAAAACAAAGACAGTCAGACACCAATGGGCTTGTGTGAGTTAGCCAAAAATATGGTGATTTCCCAGCACAACACCGGTTCACAGCGGTGTTGACTCACTTGTCGCTATGAATCACAATGACATTGACAGGAACACGCTTGGCAGAAGGAACCATCTCATTAAACTACAATCAGCAAAAAAAAAAACAGATCAGATCAATCACAAACTGTGTATTTTGGTGTTAAAATTAGTCAGAATACAGAATTTACATAGGAAAAAGTGTTTGCTGCCTGACCCCTTTATCATGGTACCATTATACAAAATGTAATATTTAATATACATATTGCATATTGAAAAATAACTGCAGTGAAGACCCAAATACCCTGTTCTTATGCTTTGCTTGTTCTAGACTCGCTGTGAAGTTGAAATGCCTGCAGGGAACTCCAGCACTTTGACTGACATCTATATATCTGTGGAGAAAATAATTGATGGTGCTGTTTTAGTCTAAAAGTCAAAGATTTTTTTTTTTTTTTTTTTGGAAATAGAGGTAGTCACCTATTAGTAGACTTGGGATCATGGTTAGTGTTGTCCACCGAGATGCTTTGGCCTTCCTTTAGAGTTCACAGGCTGAAACACACTAATTTCCTCTAGGCAAGGAGATAAAAACAGACAAAAAAATATTACAGATGCTTAGTGCACTATTGTTCAAAAGTCAGCGTTTGCTGAGGTTAAATATTATTATATTTAAAATAGCTGTTTTATAGCTGATTTAATATATTTAAAACTTAATTTATTCTAGTGCTGTCAATCGATAAAAAATAATTATTCGCGTTAATCACAGTCCTGTTTATTTTAATATAACCTGTAAAGTTCTGTTATTGTATGGTAGTTTTTTCTCTGACCATAAACTACAATAACACTAACAGGATTGTGACTCAGTTACAGGAGATTGCTCCAAGCACAAACAGCTGACTATGAGGGGCAAAATCATCAAATGGCCAGCTGTCAATTTTATTTAAATTAGGTAACTCAAAATACATTTGATTTTACATTATATTTACATTCCTGCATTTGCCAGATGCTTTAATCCAAAGCAACATTTTGGATTTACACATTTTATTGAGTTAAGTTACCCAAACAGTATTTTCAATTACTGCTTTTTTATTATTATTATTTTCTAGTTTGTGCTCTGGATCATATCATCTGCAATACATTTCAGTTGGAGGATTTTTTTGTGATTGCCATCATAACAGGGATAACATCAACTGGTAAGTTAGCCGAATTAAACTAGTTAAAGGTTATTGTTTGTTTTTAAATCGTTATCCATTCCCTGGGAATCAACCAGGCGCGCAGATGGCACTAGGGACGGGGGGGACATGACCCCCCCAGATTCATAGTGACCCGATCCGTCCCCCTCACTGTCTCTCCGAAAGGCAACATCAGTATACGGAGGATAAATCAGGGTTTCCGCTATGTACATTAGCCTAAGTAGTGGCGGCCAGGCCACATGCACTAAGCCATTTTTGAAAAACGCTTTTGACCGCAGTGTCTGACCGAGTCCCAAAAAACGTGAAGCCAATCAGCAGTAAGGGGGCGTGTCTTGTACTGATAGAGCGAAGAGAGCGCTCTATTTGAGTGCACAGGAGTCAGGACGTATATTAGCAGATCGACTATAGATAGAGAGAGATGGCAGATAAAAAAAGAGGAAAATATCATAGAAACAAAACATTAAAAAGAAGAGTTACGATCAGGCAAGAGGTAGGACCCGTAGTATAGATCGGAGCAGCTTTCCGGCGGTGGAGAGAAACTCAAGGAGCAGGAAAGGCTCGAATTGGACACCGAGGTTGTGTTGTTTCTTTTTGATAGGTGAGTAACGTTGATTTTGCTTTGTCTCACACAACTTATCCTTGTTGGCTTTTGCTTGAATATGCTTTTGTCGCAATCGCACATACTCTGTTTATACTATGGGACCCCCCCCCCCCCCCCCCCCCCCCCGACAACTGGACTGCTGACAGCTTGGTCCCCCCCAGTTAAAAAATCCCATCTGCGCCCCTGGAATCAACCCCATTATTTCAGCAATATAACACTAAGCTCACAATGTTAAATGCAGAAACATTAATTCATGCGTTCATGACCTCGAGGCTAGATTATTGTAATGCTTTATTGGGTGGTTGCTCTGCACGTTTAATAAACAAACTCCAGCTGGTTCAAAATGCAGCAGCTAGAGTTCTTACTAGAACCAGGAAGTATGACCATATTAGCCCGGTTCTGTCAACACTGCACTGGCTCCCTATTAAACATCGTATACATTTTAAGATCTTGCTAATTACCTATAAGGCCCTGAATGGTTTGGCACCTCAGTATCTGAGTGAGTTCTTATCGCATTATAGTCCTTCGCGTCCGCTGCGATCTCAAAACTCCATTTGATAATACCAAGAATATCAAAATCAACTGCAGGAGGGAAATCGTTTTCCTATTTAGCACCCAAACTCTGGAACAATCTACCTAACACTGTTTGGGAGGCAGATACAGTCTGTCGGTTTAAATCTAGATTAAAGACCCATCTCTTTAACCTGGCTTACACATAATACACTATCGTATTTCTATAATTCAAATCCGTTAATGATTGTTAGGCTGCATTAATTAGGTCAACCGGAACCAGGAACACTTCCCAAAACACCTGATGTACTTGTTACATTGTTAGAAGAATGGCATCTACGATAATATTAGTCTGTTTCTTTCTTATTCCGAGGTCACCGTAGCCACCCAGATCCATACTGTAACCAGATCAGATGGTGGATCAGCACCTAGAGATGACCTCTACAGCCAGGACATCTAGATGAGCCCCAGAGACTGATCCCCAGTGAAGACCCTGTCTCCAAGACAGTCATTGGGACAAGACCACAGGAACCAGATGAGTCCTTTGCACAATCTGACTCTGCTGCCGCATGGAGCAACCTGCTGGTTCATCTGGCCAGAGGAGAACGACACACTATTTCCCTGTTTAATATTTTAAAGCTGCTTTGACACAATCTGCATTGTAAAAAGCACTAAATAAAATAATGGTGACTTGACTTGACTTTGATCTACTGTTTGATCTACAGGAATGCATTATAAGGAATGGATTATAAATTTAATGATTTGTGATGGATTATCAACTAATTATGCACATTCCTTGTAGGTGCATTCAGAAAGTATATCTTATTTTTAATTAATCTCAAAGTGCATACAGCACAAAATCTGGCAGTAAGGCCAAATCTGTAAACACTTTTTTTTTTTCTTGTGCTTGCAGGTTCATTCTGAGAATCAATCCTGGTGGCACCAAATGCCATTCAGAGTCACAGATCAGATGGAATTCTGAAAAGAGTGTGCAAAGACAAAGCATCAGCCTGAATCCCCTCGTGGTGTTTCTCATCAGAGAGCTTGTCAACTTTGCCAAAATTACTGAAATTTAACACAACAACACAAACAAATTTTTACTGTATTTTATTTCTGCGAAGTCTGTTTTGCCATGCTGCAGATACAGTCCCCAGGGGACTGTGGTGATGCCCTTTTTCAGCTAGCACATGCTAGAGTTGAAGATTTGTAATTTGAAAGAACATGTTCAACAATTAAAAAGAATATTATAAAGACAAATGCTAATGAATTATTGTGCTCTTTATGGGGTTGTAAAATAATATGGTATATAGTGTTGTACTGCAATTAGATACAATTAGATGCAATTAGATGTTTTATACAGGTAAAAAATGAAAATAAACTGAACAGTAGTAATATTGACAATACAGGAATACTATTTTAAATGAGAATACAGTAATAATATATCCAGCTAAAATTTACAGCAATCTCTTTACAGTGTAGTTTAGGTGCCTATCCGTTGGCACCCGAACGAGCAGGGGGTAATAATAAAATAATAATAAAAGCTGCGAGCATCTTCCGGAGCGGAGAGCAGCAAATACCAATAAAGGTACATTTTCTTTCTTTTTCTGAAATCATTTCTGAAGACATTTGTTTATAATTTTTTAAAAATATATTATAATATGTAATTAATGGGTTTATATTTTATGAAGCCTCTTTGTGAGTTGAAGCAGGGATGGGCAAACTTGGTACTGGAGGGCACTGTCCTGCAGTTTAGCTTTAACCCTAATCAAACACACCTCTATCAGTTAACTTAATTAGGACCAGTGTTGGGCTAGTTACTCAAAGAATGTAATATATTACTCATTACTAGTTACTCCTTTCAAAAGTAATATTGTTACTTTACTTGTTACTTTATGGCAACAGTAATTAGTTACACTACTAGTTACATTACTGTTTCTTCAAGCCCCACACAAGCTGTGACTGTGTATCTTACACATAAAATTATTCTAGAATGTTACTAATAACATATTTCTGCCTCATCATTTGACCAAAATCCACATTGGATCGCAGTCAGAAGTTATTACAAACACTCAATAGTGATTGATACAACACTTCTACTTGAATGTAACTATCAATCTCATTAATCGTCATGTGCAGCTTTAAGCTAATTGTAAGTTCTCCATTACATATACATTTCATTATGTATTTTATCAAATCACACAAGTTTGTAAGAAACTGTTTGATTTTTCAAAAAGATGTTTAATTATAGTAATATAATGTAGCACGTTGATCGAAGGGATGTGGGTGGGATGTAATGCCAGAGTAAAGTAAAGCCACAACTTACACAACAGTGTTGAGATCATCTCTATTCCTGACAAAATCAATATAATGCAATATTTCCATCTGCTGAATGTAAGCTTTTCCATATTCCAAGCTTGCCTGCTGCACTGGGGACATCACATGAATGTGCTAGTCATGAAATTATGAAGATAAATCTAGGAATTATTTGATTGTTAGGTTTTAAATCAGCGGGGTTGAGGCATCAAAAGTAACTAAGCTGTTTTATGGATAGTAACTAATATTATCACTGAAATCTTATTAGTAATTAGTTACACTACTAGTTACAGCAAAAATTTATATTATTACAGTAACTAAGTTAGTAGTAACTAGTTAATGTCTAACACTGATTAGGACTACTAGAAGGCTACAGGTAGGTGAGTTTTATCAGGGTTGGAGCTAAACTCATTTAATATTTAAACTATAAACAAATATACTGTACAGTGTAACTGTGAGTGATTTCAGAAAAAGAAAGAAACTTTATTGTTTGCTGCTCTCCGCTCCGGAAGAAGTTTTTTTTTTTTTTTCTCTCCCTGCTGATAGGCGCTCAAACTAGCTCTTCTGATTGGCCGAAATCCTCTGATCTCTGAAGCGTCTCTACAGATGCACAAAGCACTTTTGCACCATTTGTCAGATGTGTGGTGCTGAAGGGAGAGAGCACGAAACTAGTCATTTGCAAGTGAAAAACAGCGTTAAGACTCGTAGCAGCAGATTCAAGCCTTTGTCCTTATTTGTGTTTGTGCTCGAAAAAGCATCTGAGGAAAAAAAAAAATGTGTATATATATATATATATATATATATATATATATATATATATATATATATATATATATGTAAGAAAACATTGTACAAGTGTGCAAATCTCATTGCAAGAATTCAGATACTGATCTCTGGATGTACAAAATTCATCCATGACTTCACATTTTTGATGCAGGTGTGTGAATGTGTTTTGCACCATATTCACTGCAGCAATAACAGCAAAACATGTGAGAGTACGAGTTTCTTGATTTGTGATTCGTAGAATAGGATTTGTGTATCTGCAATGAAGGATCCGAGAAGGTGTAACTATTGTGTTGTGTTTGTGGGAAAGAGAAAAACATCTACAAGTTTGCGACTTTTGTCTGTGGCTTCAAATTTACTGATACACATGTGTGACTATTCTCTACAACTACAAATTCTGCTGTCACAGACGCTCAGTTGTTCTGCACCAAATTTACCTTCATACACATAATCCTTCAGAAATCATTCTAATGATTAGCTGCTCAAGAAACATTCTTATTAATAAGTTCATATTGAAAACAGCTGTGCTGCTTAATAATTTTATGGAGACCATGATTTTTTATTTTATTTTATTTTTTTGGTTTCTTTGTTGAATAGAAAGTTCAAAAGAACAAAATGTATTTTAAATTTAATTTTTTTTACATTATAAATGTCTTTACCGTCACTTTTGGTCAATTTAATGCATCCTTGCTAAATAAAAGCATTAATTATTATTTTTTATCTTTAATATCCCTAAAAAAAAAAAAAAAAAACTTTGACCTTAAACTTAAATGGTAGTGTAAAGGTATAAAACTTCCCTTTTTTTTGTTATACTAAAATGGAGTAAGAAATCACTATTGTGCCCCCTTGTGGTCAAAACAGAGTAAAGATAATGCACGATTCACATAAACACAAACACAAATCACTAACTCTCACCAACAGTAAATTATCCTGTATAATGTGTAATGAAGACTGCAGATAATTTCATTACCAGTCTGTCACTGCAGGAGAAGTGTTTCTTCTTTTTTCCTGGTGCCCATTTAGCAGGACATCCTGCTGCATCTGTACACAAGAGAAAACCTTGACTGAGCATAGAAATCTGGCATGTTATGAGGTCATTTTGCACCATATGTTGTAAATTAAAAATAATATTTTTTTTATTAAAACAATGTTTTTGGCTTAATATTCTTTTAATAGTAATTAGTGCTGTCAAATGATTAATAGTGATTAATCACATCCAAAATAAAAGTTTTTGTTTATGTAATATATGTGTGTGTACTGTGTATATTTATTATGTATATATAAATACACACACATACAGTATATATTCTGAAAATATTTACATGTACATTTATATATTTATATTTTCATAATTTATATTATATAGAAATATAATTTAATATACAAATATAACAATTTTGTTAAATATATACATACATGTGTATTTATATATACATAATAAATATACACAGTACACACACATATTATGTAAACTAAAACTTTTATTTTGAATGCAATTAATCATAATTAATCGTTTGACAGCACTAATATTAATATAAAAACGTATATATATATATATATATATATATATATATTCAAGGCATGGTATCAGCAATGATTAAAAAAAACTAGCTTCACTTTTAACTCAATAATAATGTAGCAAGTCTGAAAAGTGTGTTATGTTCTGTCAGGTGTGATTTAAATGGGTCCTATTATGCTTTTTCACTTTTTGAATTTTAGTCAGTGTGTGTGTAGTGTGTATGTTTGGCCATAAAATGATCTACAAAGTTACAAATCTCAAAGTCCACTCCGAAGGGAGATATTTCGTTTTTAAAAAAATCCCTTTTCAAGAACTACAGCGAATGGCTCATTTGGACTACAAAGTTGTTTTCCTGTATTTGTGACTGTAAAACTGTAAAATTGTAAATTGTAATTTAATAAACCAAAAAGCCAACAAGGCAAAAAAAAACAAAGCAGTATAAGGAATGGGATACAAGTCGGCAACACCGTGCATGTATCCCCAGAGATGTACGAACGCTTTTCTTTTCCCTTTCACAAACCGATCCATCTCCCATTCTAAGTTACGTCCTTTGGCTGTTTACTGTTTTATTTATTTTCTTTTTCTGCTGATGGGCCGCGCCCCCCCCTGCAGTACTCGTGAGAACGACTGTTCCGGGAAGAGAGATATTGCAATAATGTGAAAAATAATGCGATTGTTGAACCACCAAGCATGAGAGCATGTTCTAGTAACACACACACACACACACACACAAAAAATCAAGACTTTGTAAAAGAGCATAATAGGACCTCTTTAAGCACATATATATATTATGTTCCTATGTTATGTGTTCTTTTTTAATGGGTTCAATCTGTGTATCATTTGTTCATTCGTTCATTTATTATTGAAAGATGAGAAAACGGATCTTTTTTTTAAGTTGCTTAATAATAAACTGGGTCCAAATAAACTGGGTTGATTTTTTATGGTTTTAAAATTACTACACTGGTTGGCTAAAATGAACCTAAATTGAGCTAGGCATTAAACCTACAAATCTTTTTAATTTTAAAATCACTTTTACACACACAGAATGACTATCAAAAGGAAAATATTTATTAAAAACTACAACAACAGAAAACAGACAAAAGTAATATGCATGTGAGATAAAATCTAGAAAAGTATGGCATTAACAGGTGCATTCGTTGCCTAACTTCTAAGAACAAATTTTACTTTTTGATACATTTTGTATATGTGACCCTAGACCACAAAACAATTCTTAAGTCGCTGGGGTATATTTGTAGCAACAGTCAAAATACATTGTATGGGTCAAAATTATCAATTTTTCTTTTATGCCAAAAATCATTAGGATATTAAGTAAGATCATGTTCCATGAAGATATTTTGTAAATTTCTTACTGTAAATATATCAAAACTTAATTTTTGGTTAGTAATATGCATTGCTAAGAACTTCATTCAACTTTAAAGGCGATTTTCTAAATTTTCGATTTTTTGCACCCTCAGATTCTAGATTTTCAAATAGTTGTATCTCGACCAAATATTGTCTGATCCTAACAAACCATACACCATAAAATTGACACTTAAGACTGGTTTTGTGGTCCAGGGTGTATTATACAAAAACACTATTTTATAACAATTGTACAATTAGTTTCTTATATCAAACTATTCTGGCATGACAGTACACAAACCACAACATTAACACTGATATTATAACACTGAACACAAGCATATGTGTGAAGAAATGTGAGCATGTGTATGAATGAGTGTGAACTACATTTCTACTAAACAACACAGAACAAACATTTAACATTGTTTTTTACAGATATACACTTACTGTTTATTTCATAGTACATGAACACATACAGAGCATGCATCACTTTCGGATAATTGATGTAGTCATGAAGAACCCCCATCAGCACAGAAAAGGCATGTGACATTTTACATTATCCAGGACAGCCTCCTCCTTTAAAACCACTGTTGCATCAGTTTGGGGGAAAGGTCATTCTGCTCTTTGACCAGCATTCATCCCAGTCACCACCTGTTCTTCACCAGTGGCCTAAAAAGAGAAAAACATTTAAAAAAGAAAACATTTTGTTAAAATTTAACTATTTTCAAATAGAGGTGCATCCACATCTGTAAGGTTAGGTAACTAGTCTGTTTTATAATTTACTATACCTTACTATATAACTACTTTGGGTGATTGTTTAATGTCTCTGTCACAGCGCTCTAGAATGCTACAATAGTGGCACCATTGTGAGGGCATTCAAAATTGTTTAAATAAATATATTGCTTTCAGAAAGCTACTTGACACATTCACATACCTCAAACATTTTCATTAACGTGGAGGGCTGCTCTTTAAAGGATTAATTCACCAAAAAATTTAAATGGTCATAATTTACTCTCCCCCATGTTGTTCCAAACCCAAACTAATTCTGCTAATTTTTGGAACACAAATGAAGATTTTATTTAATATTCTCTTAATTTTTGTCCTCCATTGCAAGTCTGGGAGACCAACATTTTCTTCTGAACATGATCGCCATATATGGTATGAACAAATAAATTTAAGATTTATTAATATATAATATTGGCATGGATTACTTCTTCAATAACTCTGTCCCCTGGTTTCACTGACAAGCCTTAAACATAGTCCCAGACTAAAATGTAAGTCTGAGCTGTTTCAACTGAAAGAAACTTGCTGACTGGTTTTAAAATATGTCAGTGCCTTTTTGTCTCAAGATGGAGACCAACGATATTTTTTCTAAGGCACTTTTATGAAAACGACTTAAATGCCCTAATAGATCTATGGCCTAATCCTGTGAAACCAGGCCTGTATTTTTGAAGCTTGAAAATATTGATTATCTAGTTTTTCAATGGATTAACAAAAATTGGAAAAAAAGATGAGAGAAAAATAAAATATCTTCATTTGTGTTCTGAAGATAGACAAAATTCTTACAGGTTTGGAATGACATGAGTGTGAGTAAATTATATTTGTCTGAATTACTCCTTTAAGAAAGGAAGACCAAGAATGATGACTCTCTAAATCAGACAATTCCAAAGGTGGTTTGAGTTCTGCAATGAAAAACACAGAAATGTGAACAAGTCATCATATTTGTTATCATACTAAACAGGCAGGAGACAACAGAAACATTTATTTTCTAAAAAATAACTTACATCAATCTCAAAACAATGATGCTCTCCTATGTCTCTGGCTTTCAACATTTACAAAAAACAAACAATTTTACTCTTAGTAAAAAAAAAATTATATCATGGCATTTACTTGGACGGCCTGTAAATGCCGTCCAAGGAACGTGATCATAGGGAGAGTCATCACACCTTTGTGGGGCAGTAGATGGGTGCCGTTCAAAATAATGAACCCTACATACAAAGTAATCGTTCTTAAGAAAAACACGAAGATTGTGGATGTTTTTACTTGTATTGCTGTGGAAGAGTTGTCCCTGAAGAGTAACGTTCAGTGTGCTTCAAGTCGTGTAAATCCTGTACGGACCAGTGATGAAAGGAGAACGTGCTGGATAAATTAGAACTGCAGGATTTGGATCTGGATGATTGTGAAGTGTCAGAGGAGTGGAAGGATAGACTTCTGAACCTCATTGAGAAGTACGAGTCAACCTTTTCATGTGGAAAAATGGATTGTGGAGAATCCACCGACTTTGTCCACAAAATCCACTTGGTGGACGAGAAGCCATTTCGACTCCCTTATCGACGTGTAGCCCCCAGCCACTATGATAAGCTGCGCACTGCCCTGAGTGAGATGGAAGTTAAAGGCATTATAAGGAAGTCTCAGAGTGAATATGCATCGCCGCTGGTTTTAGTGTGGAAAAAGAATGGTGACCTTCGTATTTGTACATATTTTAGATGGCTGAATGCGAAGACAGTGAAGGACGCTCACCTACTCATGTACAGTACATACATACAGAGAATTGAAATTGCATTACTCTCAGACCCTTGGTGCATACAGTTAACATTAAACACGTTCAGATACAGATAAATACAGTTTAAACATATGTACATACAACTATACAATTATACAAATGAGGATATTGTAGAAAAAAATAAGAATTAGATCGATAAAGTGGCATAAGGCGCATGGCAGATAGAGTGCAAAACAACACTGTGTAAATATATTTGTAGTGCAAAAGAGCTTATCAGTCTGAGGACATTGTAGAAAATAAAAACAAGAGAGATAGATAAAGTGCATAAGGCACATGGCAGAATAGATGGAGTGCAAACCAGTTTAATGTACAAAAACAAAACTGTGCAGATGTTTTGTTTTGTTATGAGTGTAGTGCAAGAAGAGCTTATCAGTCTGTTAAAGTGACAAGTCGAAGTGACTGTTCGGATAGATTTTTGTCAGACTATCCGAAGAGGTAATTTGCAGTCAATGTTGGATGGGTAGTGATCAGCCAATGCTGCACAAGTGACAGGTGCCGGTCACAGTTTGTTGGTCGGTGGGGGGGGGGGGGGGGGTGTCACAGAGTCAGAGTTCCTAGTGTGTTGCTGTGTTAAATGGGGGTGAAAGAGGGGAGGGGGGGCAAGGACGGGAGGGAGTTCAGCTTCCTGACAGCCTGATGTATGAAGCTGTCCTTCAGTCTGCTGGTCCTCGCCTGGAGACTCCGCAGTCTCATCCCTGATGGCATCAGACTGAAGAAGCTGTGTGTCGGGTGGGTGGGATCTCCTGCAATGCGGAGGGCTTTGCGGGTGAGACGGATTCTGTAGATGTCCTGGAGGGAGGGGAGAGAGACACCAACGATCTTCTCAGCTGCTCTCACTATGCGCTGAAGTGACTTGCGGCAGGATGCGTTGCAAGCGCCATACCACACAGTGATGCAGCTAGTCAGGATGCTCTCGATGGTGCCTCTGTAGAAGGTGCACATGATGGGGGCCGGGGCTCTGGCTCTTCTGAGTTTGCAGAGGAAGTAGAGACGCTGCTGTGCTTTCTTGGCCAGTGCTATAGTCCAGGAGAGGTCCTCAGTGATGTGCACACCCAGGAACTTGGTGCTGCTCACTCTCTCCACAGTCGCACCGTTGATGGTCAGAGGGGCATGCTGAGTGTGTACTCTCCTGAAGTCAACAACAATCTCCTTCGTCTTCTTCACGTTCAGAGAGAGATTGTTGTCACTGCACCACCCGGCCAGGCGGCTCACCTCGCTCCTGTAGTTTGTCTCATCTCTGTTGCTGATGAGACCCACCACAGTCGTGTCATCCGCAAACTTAATGAAAATGTTGGAGTTGTGTGATGTTGTGCAGTCGTGGGTCAGCAGAGTGAAGAGGAGGGGGCTCAGCACACATCCTTGGGGGGCCCCAGTGTTCAGTGTGATGGTGCTGGATGTGTTACTGCCGACCCGTACTGCTTGAGGTCTCCCGGTCAGGAAGTCCAACAGCCAGTTGCACAGAGAGGTATTGAGCCCCAGCTGGGCCAGTTTGTGAGTGAGCTGTTGAGGGATGATTGTGTTGAATGCTGAACTGAAGTCTATGAACAGCATCCTGACATATGAGTCTTTTTTCTCCAGATGTGTGAAGGCTGGGTGGAGGGCAGTGGTGATGGCATCATCGGTCGAGCGGTTGGACCTATATGCAAACTGGAAGGGGTCCAGGGAGGGGGGGAGGACAGACTTGATGTGGTGCAAGACTAGCCGTTCAAAGCACTTCATGAGGATGGGAGTGAGTGCTATTGGACGGTAGTCATTGAAGCAGGATGGAGATGACTTCTTAGGGACTGGAATGATGGTGGTAGCTTTGAAGCATGTGGGGACAACAGCCTGATTTAGCGAGATGTTGAAGATGTCTGTGAAGACCTCAGTGAGTTCCACTGCACAGTCTCTCAGTACACGCCCAGGAATGTTGTCAGGACCCGGAGCTTTGCGTGCATTGATCCTGCTGAGGGATCTCCTCACACTGTCCGGGGACAGCGTCATCACCTGGTCGCCGGGAGGAGGTGGAGTCTTCTGTGCAGTGGTGCTGTTTTGTGCCTCAAAGCGAGCAAAGAAGGCATTCAGCTCGTTCAGCAGGGGGGTGGTGTTGTCACAGGTCTGTGGTGGGGGCTTGTAATCCGTAATGGTCTGTATCCCCTGCCACAGGCTCCGCGTGTCTCTGCTGTCGCTGAAACGATGGGCTATCCTCCTGGAGTACTGTCTCTTGGCCTCTTTGATGCCGCGGGATAGGTTGGCCCTAGCTGTCTTCAGGCCCTCCTCATCTCCAGCTCTAAAGGCAGCGTTCCGAGCCTTCAGAAGTCTGTAGACCTCCCCTGTCATCCACGGCTTCTGGTTGGCCCGGACAGTGATGGACTTTGTGACTGTTACATCATCAATGCACTTGGAGATGTAGGCAGTAACAGTCTCTGAGTACTCTTGGAGGTCTGTAGTATTGTTGTATGTGGCAGCCTGTTTAAACATATTCCAGTCAGTGGTGTCAAAGCAGTCTTGAAGTGCCTCTGACGACCCTTCCGACCACACTTGAATCTGTTTGTGAACTGGTTTGGTGACTTTAACGAGCGGTCTGTATGCAGGCATTAGCATGACAGTGATGTGGTCTGACGCTCCGAGGTGGGGGAGGGGGAGGGCCTTGTAAGCTCCTCTCTGGGTGGTGTAAACAAAGTCCAGAGTGTTTTTTCCCCTTGTTGGAAAGTCTATGTGTTGGTGAATTTTTGGGAACACACTCTTTAAGTCTGCGTGATTGAAATCCCCAGCCAAGATAAGAAAAGCATCTGGGTGGGCTGTCTGCTGCTCACTGGTGTGCTGGTACAGATCATTTAGTGCCTCACTCCTGTGGTTGTTGCTGGAGCTGGGAGGGATGTATACAGCAACGAGCAGTATGGCTGTATATTCCCTCGGTAGATAGAACGGCCGGCACTTAATAATCATAAACTCCACCAGGGGTGAGCAGTGTTTGCAGACCACAACAGCGTCGCGACACCATGCATCATTGATGTAAACACAAAGCCCGCCGCCGCGGATCTTACCTCCCTCGACGAGAGCTCTGTCAGCTCGATAGCATGTTAGCTGGTCGAGCTGTATGGCGCAGTCCGGTACGCTGTTGTTAAGCCATGTTTCCGTAAACACAAAAACACAACAGTCTCTTACAGTCCTCTGAGTCGAGCGGAGTAGTCGGATGTAGTCCAGTTTATTGTCCAAAGAGCGTACGTTCGCCAGTACGATGGTGGGGATAGCTGGCTTGTGTGGGTTGGCTGCTAGCCTAGCTCGGATACCTCCGCGCTTACCCCTCTTCTGCTTCCTCTCACGCCGCTTGTAGCGCCTCTGCTGTGGGCGAGATGCAGTAGTGGGGGTCGGTGATGGAGAAGGCCTTCGGAGCAGACCGAGGTCCCGCAGCTCTTCAGTGTGCGCGGAGTTTAACTCTAAAAATGTGGTTCTGCCGACCTCGAGCAGAAACTCACGACTGTATGCGCGCTTAAAGACAGGTAGACGAGACGAAGATGTGCAAAAACATTGCGACTTACAAGACAAAAAACACGAAAACACCGGTTTGTCGGGAGAGAGAGAAGCTGCTGCGACTGCGCGCGCCGCCATCTTAGGCTTTTTTCAAGCAGATGCACTCGCAGCTTTGGGAGGCAACGTTTTCTTTTTGACCATGGACTTGACTTCTGGCTTTTACAATGTTCCCTTGTTTGAAGAGAATAAGAAGTACACTGCATTTTCCTCTCCTTTTGGCCTCCACGAGTACAATCGTCTACCTCAGGGTTTGACCAACAGTCCAGCAACCTTTATGAGGATGATGATGTCCATTTTCGGGGATGAAAATTTCACAAGCCTTCTCTGCTACTTGGACGATCTGATGGTTTTTGCTCCGAGTGATCAAGTAGCTCTTGACCGACTGGAACTTGTTTTCTCACGCCTGTCCAAGCACAACTTAAAGCTAGCGCCAAAGAAGTGTACGTTCCTCAGGAGATCTGTCAGGTTTTTGGGACACAATGTCACTGGGAATGGTGTCCAGACCGACCCAGAAAAGGTGAAGGTGATCAGTGACATCCAGACTGCTGACCTCATGGAAGCAAATGGCATAACCCCTTCTCAAAAGAAGATCAGATTTTTCCTGGGTATGATTTTATATTATCAGCATTTCATTATAGACTGTTCTGCTAAGGCATAACCTCTTTTTAGTCTCCTATTAGGTCAGTCACAAAAAAGGGCTCAGAGGAAGTGTGGTCGGATGAGGAAGCCACTCAGTGTCGTGAAGCTTTCACCCGAGGATTGGATTAGTGAATGTCATACTGCTTTTGAAACTTTAAAGCAAGACTTACTGCACAGTGTGACTCTAGCACACCCAGATTTCAGTCTTCCCTTTATTCTCTCTGTTGATGCTTCATTTGATGGCATAGGAGCTGTGTTATCTCAGGTGCCCCCTGGAGAGAAAGTTGCACGTCCAGTCGCTTTTGCCAGCAAAACGCTCTCCAAGTCTCAGATGAACTACCCAGCACATAGACTCGAATTTCTGGCTTTAAAGTGGGCCGTTTGTGACAAGTTTAGCCACTGGCTAAAAGGGAGACATTTCACTGCATGGTCTGATAATAAACCCTTGACCTATATTCTAACCAAACCCAGATTGGATGCGTGTGAACAGCGATGGGTGGCAAAGCTCGCTGCATACGATTTTGACCTGAAGTATGTGCCAGGTACGAAGAACGTTGTTGCAGATGCCTTGAGCAGAGAGCCCTTTGTCAAGTCTTGTGTCAGCCATCGTCTGTTGAAAGAACCATACATTTCTCTCTTGGATGAGGTAAATGGTGTTGTTACTGGAACCGTGCAAGATGCCTTCCGTGTCACTAACAACTGTCAGAATGTGCAGGCTACCAGTGACGACGAAACTGAGAACGAGTTGCAGGATGACGTGAATGACTCATGTCCTGGATCTATTGATGCTGCTGAAGTTTCTGCTTTTCTGGGTGTTCACTGCGATGGTGGAGTTAGTCCATTGCCTGTGACAAGTCCAACGTCACTCCAACTCCCTGATGAAGATCCATCTGTTGCAATCCCGTTTTCCAGACTTGCAAATCTCCAAGAGCAAGACAACATAGTCGGTAGAATCATCAACTATGTTCTGAGACATAAACGTCCTTCAAAGAGTGAGAAAGCAAAGGAGTCTAGCTCTGTGACAAACCTTTTGAAGCACTGGAAAAAGCTAAAGATTCGTAATCGTGTGCTGTACAGAGTGAAGAAAGATCGACTGATGAATAAGAAACTCTTTCAATACGTTGTACCAGACTCCTTGAGGCATGTTGTTCTCCGTGGTGTTCATGACTCAGCTGGACATCAAGGTGGTGCAAGAACGCTCTCCCTTGCAGCTGAAAGGTTCTTTTGGCCAGGAATGAGTAAAGACATCAAGCTTTATGTGAAGAACTGCCAGAGGTGTGTTGTTGGAAAAACCCCAGAACCAAATGCTCGTGCAACCCTTGAGCACATCCGTACCTCTGAGCCTATGGAAATAGTATGCATAGACTTTTGGAGTCCTGAACAGACTTCAGGGAAGGTCGTCGATGTCCTAGTAGTGACGGATCACTTTTCTAAGATGGCACACGCCTTTCCCTGTCACAACCAGTCGGCTAAGCAAGTTGCCCATCGCCTTTGGAATGACCTCTTCTGCATTTATGGATTTCCAAAGAGAATACATTCGGACCAGGGTGCAAATTTTGAAAGCAAAATCATTAAGAACTTGCTTGAGATGGCTGGTGTTCAAAAATCACACACCACACCATACCACCCTATGGGTAATGGTCTAGCAGAACGTTTCAATAGGACCTTGGGTAATATGATAAGAGCTCTCCCAGTGAAATCCAAGGCGAGCTGGCCACAGCTTCTAAGAACGTTAACCTTCAGTTACAATTGTACTGTGCATGAAACAACCGGGTTCGCTCCTTTTTATCTTATGTTTGGGCGTATCCCGAGGCTGCCGATCGACATCATGTTTCAGCATGTCCTTTGCGATGAGAGGGTGGTCAGCCACCATGAGTTTGCTGCACTGCACTGAGAAGAGATCTGAGCGCAGCTGCAGAAATTGCCCGGAAACACAGTCTCAAAGAGCAGAACCGCCATGCCATTCTTTACAATCAGAAGGTCAGAGGTTCACCCTTAGAAGTGGGGGATAGAGTTTTGCTGGCTAACCGTGGAGAGAAAGGCAAGAGGAAAGTTGCGGACAAGTGGGACTCTGTTTTGTATGAGGTTCAATCAGTGAGACCAGAGATTAATGTGTACAGGATTACGGATGTTCAGACTGGCAAAGAAAAAGTGGTGCACAGAAATCTGTTGCTTTCAGTGAATTTTTTATCCTGGGATGATGGCGAGGAAGAATCAGTTCAATCGGATTCCACTGGTGCTACCCGTGGCAGTGCTCTCGATTATGCTCTGATGGATGATCCTGATCCTGTTTCAAAAACATCAGAATGGTTAATGCAGATGGATGGAACACATGACAGTGACGAAATGCAGGATGCCACTTGTGCTGGAGTTTCAGACATTCCTGATGAGATGACTCCTAAGTGCTCTGGCAATGATCAGTACAGTGCAGAACCTGAGCATGTTCTTGAACCTGCTGGGAGTATAAAGAATTTACCTGCAACCAAGCCAAATGAGTACTCCAGTTGTTTGCAAGAACCTGATAACAGACTTGCCCCTGTCATTTGCAAGCAGCCCACAAGTACATATACAGGCCACATCACTACACGATAAGGGAGATCAGTTAAGCCCCCTAACAGACTTATTTGTGAAATTGATAGTCAGAAAGTTGTGGAAAGTGATTCGCACAGTGATGCACAAGTTATTTTTCAAGGAACTAACTTTGTAGTGGAGTTGTTAAGGAACTTTTTTGGTTAAATTGATTGAGTTTTAAATTATTCATATTTGAGAGTCGACTGTGATGTTAAGAGAATGACTTTGAAGTGAGTTTTTCTTCTCTGAGAAAGAGTCTGAGACGTTTGGTTGCATCAAACGATATTTGAAGAGCAGAGATACATTTGTAACCACTAGGAGTGTGTAGACTGCACCTCCTATAGTCTGTGTTAAGTGTGGAACCTGGTACCATTCCATCCTTTCACACTTCCTAGGGAAGAGAGAAATTCTGACATACTGTATTGTAAAGCTCTTTTACTCACACCTGTTTTTATTTTTTTCATAATTTTTTTTTCTTCTGCAAACTTTACTGTATATTTAGTTTGTTACATATGCTGGTTCTCAGAGGTGTGGACTCGAGTCATGTGACTTGGACTCGAGTCAGACTCGAGTCATGAATTTGATGACTTTAGACTCGACTTGAGAAAATATAAAAAGACTTGCAACTCGACTTGGACTTTAACATACATAACTCGTGACTTTCACTTGGACTTGCGCCTATTGACTTGTAAAGACTTGCTACTTCCCATAAAAAGCCCAAAGATAAAAAGTATGTTGACACGGACCGCTCTATCTCTGTTTATGTGTCTGTGCGCGTGTGTGTGACAGAGAGCATGCGCGCATTCGGCACGACATCCAATCAAAGTACCGTAGATTCTTTTGATTCGACAGCGTCCAACGTGACAACAACGTGAACGCGGCAGTTTGCGAAATGATACCGAAGGTAGTTTCGTTTGGCTATAAAAATTACGAGGTGGTCAACAAAAAACGAATTGCAGTATGTAAAACATGCGGGTCGAAAGATTACAGACGGAGATGCCACAACTTCCAACTTTTCGACACTTGAAGTTGCATCTCAATCTCTCCAGCACACACGAGATTCAATTTAGAGCCCTGCGCGGGACTGTTTTCTTCATCCCGCTCCCGCCCGCGCCCACCGAATTTCTGACCATTACCGCCCGCTCCCGCAACGTGTGTGTTACACTCCCACCCGCTCCCGCAATATGTATGTCCACTCCCGCCCGCACCCGCAAAACTCTGAGAATTTATTCCCGCACGATAATAGAGATGCATTGATTTTGTGTCTTCTCCCGTCCCGCAGGAAAAAAAAACGTATTGTATTGCTATTATTAAAGAGATTCATGTTTGTTTCTTTCCCTGACCTGCAAGTACATGTTTTGAGGGTGAAGGCATGGTTTTTAGTTTAAGGATATATTTTAGTTTTGAAACAATCATTTCAGGTGAAGACAATTTCAGAAAGTTGGTTCAGTTTTTCAGACCTGTTTTGCAATACAAGGTCAACTCGTTCTTGTGCAATATGCTGTGGAGACGAGACGCAGCACTGTTCAGCACTTTTTCAGAAAATTACATTTGTATTTTTATGTATCTGACCAATGTTCTTTCATAAAAAAGGTTTGTTTAATAAATACAGATCTTACAACCATACATAATCTGTATACATTTTATTTTTCTGTTAAAAAGACTCGAAAAGACTCGAAAGTCAAACCGTAGGACTTTGGACTTGACTTGAGACTTGTTGGCCTTTGACTTGGGACTTGACTCGGGACTTGCCTGTCTTGACTCGGGACTTGACTCGGGACTTGAGGGCAATGAATTGAGACTTACTTGTGACTTGCCAAACAATGACTTTGTCCCACCTCCAAATTAGCAGAATTTAGGGGGGTGTATGTAACAGAGTTTAAATAATGTTGTTAAATTCATGCTTTAAATGGGCAAACTCGCCATTGGCTGTTGCATCACTCGCATTTATGTGCGTGACATTAAGGGCAGAGCTAAGTCACCGCTAGCAGAGTTTCGCATCTCTCGCTGCTGGTAAGTCACATCAATCAGCGCTGCACTGAGAAACTGAAACTGAAAAACTGAGTTTAGACTGTTTTCAAGTGTAAGGTTGGGCTTTTATACTACTTTTATTCTACTCACAAGTTTACTTCATTTGTCTGTCAGTCGAGTCATGTGTTATTTGCGATGATAAAATGAAGTGTGTGTAACCTGCTTGTGAACTCAGTATCTATGTTTATTTCATTTAAGATCTATGAGCAACATTGATGCGTGGATGTACTGTCCTTTAACCAGCTTTTGGTTCTGTTTGTCCCAGGTATGTTTTTATATTCGGATTTGTCATGTGCTGTGTAAGAATATATTAGTCGAACTGAGTGTTAGCATTATCACACGTGCTATGTGCTCGCACGTGCTGAACTGTGTAACTGCGCCATTTAGGTGGCCGTTCTTTTCTTTCTGTATTCCATTTTACACAAAATGATGGTTGTTTAAATTTAGCTTCTCTGTATTTGTGAATTTATGAGAAATGAGAACAGAGACAGTGATTTGTACTTTATTTCTTTAATGTATGTTTTATCTTGAGTTTAATTCCACTATACGATCACTTTGTAAAAATGTATATTCAGCAGAGTTTCACATCTCTTGCTGCTGATCTATGAGCAACATTGATGCGTGGATGTACTGTCCTTTAACCAGCTTTTGGTTCTGTTTGTCCCAGTCTGTCTGTTCCAGGCTCAGTAAAGAGATCTTGAGTAAGTGTGGATTCCATCCACACAAACACACAAAGTCACATATACACTGTTGGAATGACAGGTTGGTAAATCTGTTGGCGATCAAATATTCAATATTGCTATTTATCATAATTTAGTACATTATCAACGCAGCAGGAAACGTTCAAACTTATATCAAGTAATTTACATCTCTATAATTATTGGTTGATATACCAGAAGGGAGGCTAGCCTCCCTTGCAAGGTTTCTTTTCTCAAAAAGAAAGAAAGTGAACACTCGATGCTGATTGGCTTTTTATTTTTAATTTTTTTTTTCCAACAGGGGGCACGAGAGCTCACCGTTCCCCAGGGGCGGATCTACCGGGGTGGCAACTGCCACCCTAAGAAAAAGCTATGCCAACCCAGAATTATCACAGAATAATATATAAATGTAAGCAGTGTTTCATGTGCTACATTTCAGCTGCGGCGATGACAGCGTAACGGAAAATAATGGCAAAAAAAAACCCACGTCTTTCTCTAAACTGTGCATGATGGTTGCACGCGCACGCAGCGCGCCCAGTGTAGTAGGCTTCATTAACAAATTACTCTTATGAACCAGTTCTTTTTGAGTCAAAAACACAAACCGCAGCCCATTCACTAACAAATTGTTTTTACATTTGTTTGTGAATCAGATACTGCTTCTCGGTTTATTCAGAAGTTC
Source organism: Barbus barbus (assembly GCF_936440315.1). Lineage (NCBI taxonomy): Eukaryota > Metazoa > Chordata > Actinopteri > Cypriniformes > Cyprinidae > Barbus > Barbus barbus. The sequence continues at coordinate 19,566,175 of NC_136759.1, read as the reverse complement.
TCTGAGAAATATAATCCCATCCGGATATGTCTGAGATTCATCCCGTAATTGTTTGGCAACTTTCATAATGAATATAGGCCTTTCTGCCATATCGGACGAAACAAAAACATGAAATCAATAAGAAAATGCCGATCACGAAAACTAACAGCAGAGTTAGGTAAGAACGTCTCAGGTTGCGTATGTAACCATAGTTCCCTGAGTAGGGAACGAGACACTGCATCCTCTAGGAGTTGCTATGGGGAACGCCGTCAGCGTGACCCGTGTCTGAAGCATACATACAACAACACCACATGTTGGCTGGCGACAGCCTATGACGCCACTACCGGCGTGACCACAGTATAAAGGGGCACTTGGAAAATATGTTATCCACTTCTTTGTCTGAAGCTTGCGTCCAAAGTATGGCACAAAGCCTAGAGGATGCAGTGTCTCGTTCCCCACTCAGGGAACCATGGTTACATATGTAACCTGAGACGTTCCCTTTCGAGGGAACTTCGAACTGCATCCTCTAGGGATTGCTATGGGGAACGGAATACCCACGCCACCATGCTGAGGGGAGTGCAAGCCAAGCACTAAGTACCAACTCTACTGGGCTAAGGGAGTTGCCCCTGAGATGGTTAGACAGCTGTCAGTAACATTATCCCCTACGGCCAAAGACCCGCGCTGCATACCATAAAAAACTTACCTGTTAAGGGCCGGGACTCCCAGACCCAGGGTAGAGCTCGAAGGCTTAGAATCATAAGGAAAGATTCCTTTAAGGGGATATGGCCAAGTGCCTAGGATAGTAGCTAGGTCCTGGCATGTCACCCAGGGAACTGTCTCAACAGACCCTTGGTAGCACCCCACTGTTCAAGCCCAGAAACATTGGGAGAAATAGGTAGAGTGGGGCCCAAGTCCAAACCAGGGCCTGACCAACTCAAAGAAGGGGCACGAAGCCGCAGCGTGTAACCCTTACTAGAGGTCTTCACGGAGGACCCTAGGACCCAGGACCCGACCCGGGATCCGTACGGGTTCGGGTCTATATTTTAAATGGTCAGCCGGGTCCGGGTCGGGTCCCAATATATTAACATTGTATGTAATACCCGAGTCAATCTGAGAATACCACACCCGCCAGTGATCAGTGTCAGTCAGCACGTGTTACCTCAGCCGCCAGAAGCGGTTAATGAAGTAGCCTGCAAGTGGACGATGATCATGGATTCCTTCATGAGAGATGTGAAAAAAAAAAAAGCTGAAACAAAACTGAAGAGGCACCTGTTATCGAACACGCACGCAGTAAAGCACTTCTTGTTCTGTGCGTTTTTTTTATTTTTGCAAAAAAATAATTGCTCCGAGTCTTTATTACAACCAACAAAAAGTTACTGTAGGTTAAACGCAACAGTCGAAGTTGACTCGAGATGAAAAAAAAACAACCAAAATAAAACTGCGAAGTTGCATTAGTCATCCATCACTGACCGTAAATAATGAGTGGATTAAGAAGGCTCTCTCCGTCGACAAGAGAGAGGAACAACCTAACATGGATGAAAACTTATTGGCAAGGAGGATTGTAGACATCACAGTCACGGAGAAGGCTAACGGTTAACGTATTTTTTTTTTTTTTCACAAATTGTTTATTGATTTAATAGCAGTTTGCTGTGCGATCGGGTGTCGGGTCTGTGTCTTCCCAGCCGGGTTCGGGTCCAACCTTCGAGTAATGGTCGGGTCTGCGTCAGGTCCGGGTGAAAGGCATTTCTCAGGTCTGCACGGGTTTGGGTCCCACTTTCAAATAAAATATGAGTCCGGGTTATTTCCGTGCAGCACATTTACGGGTCTCTTGGGGTTCGGGTATGAATTTTTGGACCCCTACCGTACAGGTTTTTAGAAAGAAAGCAAACAATTGATGTGCGATCTTACCACAACGTGGCTTTCAGAAAGTGCAGAGACAAGTGTGCGCACTTACCATAACATGGATTTGTAAACACCGTTCTAGGGAGCAAAGCAAGCAACTTAACAGGGAGGCAGAGAGAGGCCTAACAACCTGAAGTTGCTGACTCACAGAGCTCTGGGGGGGTAGAGAACTCAACTCTCAGGATGAGAGGGAAACTCCAACGCTCAGAGAGGGGTTGCGTGCTCATAGGGGAGCAATGCTAGCTCGACCAACAAGGAGAGCAACCTAACAGGGAGGCAGAGAGAGGCCTAACAACCTGAGGCCGCTGAATCAGAGCTCCGGGGAGCGGAGAACCTAACTCTCAGAATGAGAGGGAACTCAGACGCTCAAAAGGGAGCGGAATGCTCGTAGGTGATCCTCTATAGCCATGAGATAGCCATGCACCTAGGAAGGTTACCAGAGAGGGACCGACTGAGACTATCCAGACCAAAAAGTGTGGGCTGTTTGCGTTAAAAAAGTAAAGCCGATCAGTACCTCAATAAGAGGAGCTTCACTCAGAGAATGCATGATGACAGAGTGGGTAATCTAACAACAGTGACAGGCGTCCCAGTCATAGAAACTGGTAGTAAAAAGACCCGCAGATCCTGGAATTGCAGTGCTGGAGACCTGATGACCAAGGAGGTTCCCACAGAAACCAATGACTGGGCCACACGATCCAGGGGTATGAGGCCAAGAACAGGGCTCTCATCCTAGCCTGGATCTGGTATCGACGAGTAAGGTCATCACTGCACAGAGTCGAAGGCAAGAGGTTAGAAAACACACAACGACAGGTCCCAGAAATACTGCAAAGAATGGCTACACAATACCAGTGAACCGTTAGAACTGGATCGTACTCACCCATCCATGGTTTCTGCGCATGAGTTCAGTCCTGAAGGCGAAGTCCGAAGAGTCGGATCCGGACCATCAGTAACATAGATTCTATGAAACATAGAACCTAAACAAAACATAATAAGTCCAGCATAGAGACTGTAATGTCAAGCGCGGGTTTCTAGGTTCCCACCTAACCTCGGTCAGGTGGCATTAACGGTGGTTGCAGGGGAATTAGAGAGGGGAAGATGAGGGCAGATGACAGACCCCCCAAGGGAAGGGAGTAGATGTTTAAGTCTTGCTCTGGTCCGGACGAGAGCGTTGAGAACGCCTCGTCTGGATCACCTCCCTCAGGTCTTGCCTACCTCTCTTTGACCCGCACCTCCCTCTAGCCCTACCCGCAAGCGGGGGAGGGGCACGAGTCGCGACACTAGCCTTCTGGGCCTATCTCTGATCAGAATCAGAATCAGAATCAGAAAGAGCTTTATTGCCAAGTGTGTTTGCACACACAAGGAATTTGTCTTGGTGTTATGAGCTTCCAGTACAGAAATTACAAACATAGTGCAGACAACATATAATTAAGGTGATAAAGAACACTAATGAAGAGAATATACAATAATTAAGAATAACAATAGTAATAAGAATAAAAATATACAGAAAAGAGACATGACCATAGACAGAACTGTGAATGTGCATGTGTCCTATGTACAGATGAAGGTTTGAGTACCGGGATGTGTTATGTGTTGTTCAGGTGGGATACGGCCTGGGGGAAAAAACTGTTCTTGTTTCTGGCTGTTCTGGTGCTCAGTGATATGTAGCGCCGGCCAGAGGGCAACAGTACAAAGAGAGAGTGAGCTGGGTGTGAGGGGTCCAGAGTGACTTTCTTAGCCCTTTTCCTCACTCTGGAGGTGTAAATAATAATAATAATAATAATAAACTTTATTTTCTATAGCGCCTTTAAATGGAGATCTCAAAGCACTTTACAACAACAGATAAAACCATACACAATAAAAAGATCAAAAACAAAAACACTACAAATAAAACAATATAAAAATAATACATTACTCTTTAGAGTAATACAAATGTTTAATTAAAAGCTACCCTAAAAAAATGAGTTTTAAGGCGAGATTTAAAAGTGCTAAGAGTTTTAGCTTGCCTTATCTCAATAGGTAAAGAATTCCACAGTTTTGGAGCTAATGAAGAAAAAGCCCTATCGCCCATCAATCTTAAACGGGTTAAAGGAACACTAAGAAGACCAGTTTCAGATGAGCGAAGGTCACGTGTTGGAGTATAAGGAATTAAAAGCTCAGACAAATATTGTGGTGCCAACCCATGTAAAGCCTTGTAAGTGAGCATCAAAATTTTAAAATCAACCCTAAAACTAACAGGAAGCCAATGCAAAGACTCCAAGACCGGTGTAATATGATCTCTCATCCTAGTTCTAGTAAGAATTCTAGCAGCCGAGTTTTGCACTACCTGCAATTTGTTTAGGGTAGCTTTTGACACCCCAGCCAACAAGGCATTACAATAATCAATCCGGGTAAACACAAAAGTGTTAATCAACCTCTCAGCAACAGGAAAGGACAACATTGGACGTAGTCTCGCAATATTTCTAAGATGAAAAAAGGATGTTTTAACAGTGCTTTGAACATGTGGTTCAAAAGTTAGATTGGAATCGAAAATAACCCCCAAATTCTTTAGTTTTGTTTTAAACTCCATAGTTGAACCATCAATGGACAAAGTAACCGACCCAGCTTTACGTAATTGGTGGGGTGAACCAATAAGCATAACCTCAGTTTTTTCACTGTTAAGACAAAGAAAGTTTTGTGACATCCATTCTTTTATCTTAGAAATACATGTGGAAAGAAAATCAACAGACACAGTGTCATTAGGTTTAGTATGTATGTAAATCTGAGTATCATCTGCATAAAGGTGAAATTTTAGACCAAGAGATCTCAAAAGCTGACCAAGTGTAAAAATATAGATGTTAAAAAGCAAGGGGCCCAAAATTGATCCCTGAGGGACTCCTGATTGCACTACACCAATTTTAGACCTAAATCCACCCATGGAAACAAATTGCTTACGATCAGAGAGGTAGGACTTAAACCAATTAAGTGCAATATCAGAGACCCCAAAAACAGTTTCTAGACGAGTAATTAAAACCGAATGATCTACAGTGTCAAAAGCAGCACTGAGATCAAGAAGGATTAAGATTGAAAGATAACCAGAATCTGAAGCAATTAACAAATCGTTAGTAACCTTGACCAGTGCTGTTTCAGTACTATAGAATTTGCGGAAGCCAGATTGCAAAGGTTCAAAAAGATTGTTTTCAGTCAAATGAGAAATTAACTGAGAAGCAACCACTCGCTCCAAAATTTTAACAAGAAAGGGAAGATTGGATATGGGACGAAAATTTGAAAGGTTTTCATAATCAATGTTTGTCTTCTTTGGTACTGGGGTAACTGCAGCAATTTTAAAAGTTGGCGGGACAACCCCAGTACACAAAGAGTCATTTATAATGCTCAAAACAACAGGACACAAGGAAGCAAAACATGACTGAAACAGACTAGTAGGTATAGGATCAAGTAAAGAAGTGACTGGCTTCATTTGAGAAACCTCCTTTTGAAGAGAGTATGAATCAAGTGTACAAAAATTTGAGAAAACAGTACCAGCATAAAAAACATTAACAGAAGATGACGACGATGAAGTAGAAGCACAAATACCCTTGCGTACATTATCAATCTTAGTAGCAAAAAAGTCAAGAAACTTATTACAAAGATGAGTTGAAGCAGTAACATGTAAAGAACTATTACACTTCAGCAATTTGTTAATAGAGTTAAACAGTTGTCTCGGATTTCTCTGGTTGTCATCAATCATCTTAGAAAAATAATTCGATCTAACAGAAACAATTCTAGCCTTATACTCTTGTAAACAATCTTTCCAAGCTTCATAATTAACAGTCAAACCAGAAAGACGCCACTTCCGCTCCATTTTACGACAAGATGTCTTCATCATACGCAAATCGTCATTATACCAAGGAGCAGGACGTACATATGAAACAGAACGTGACTTTTGAGGAGCAAACGTATCCAGGCCAGACAGGAGAACAGAATTTAACATGGAAACCTTTGTCTCTAATGGATCAGATGAAGAGAAACTACTTAAAGAGGAGTCAATGAAAACAGAAAAATCAGAAACCTCAATTGATCTCCATTTCCGATATGTCACAATACGAGAAGAGGAGATATTGGCACCAGGTAAGTACAGATCAAAAAAGATTGCCAGATGGTCAGACAATCCTAAATCAACAGTAGACAACTGAGACACAAGAGATCCACTTGAAATCACCAGGTCTAAAATATGTCCTTTGTTATGTGTAAAACAGTCAACAAACTGATTCAAGTCAAAGCACTCCAGTAAAGACAAAAAGTCTTTTGTTAATGCAGAATCTTTTTTGTCCATGTGGATGTTAAAATCCCCCTGAATGAGAGTTCTCTCAAATTTGAGGCACAAATAGGACAGCAGCTCTGCAAATTCAGGTAAAAAGTCTTTGTTTGCCTTAGGAGGCCGATAGACTGTAACTATAGCAGTAGAGAGGGACTCAGATGTAGTCAGAACGAGGCATTCAAATGAATTGAACAAAGGAGCAGCTACAGGACTTAAACTGTATCGTTGATTATACAGCACAATGATACCCCCACCTCTACCAGAGGATCGCGGGAGATCAAATAACCCGTAGCCAGCAGGAGTAAGTTCATTAAAAAGAAGACCATCCGACTGCTTATGCCATGTTTCAACCAGACATAGAATGTCCAGTTTTTTTTCCACAATGATGTCAGATAAAGTCACAGCTTTGTTGTTAACGGAACGAGCATTAAAAAACGCCGATTTCAAAAGTTCTTGGAGGCTGGGCAGAGGGGCACCGATAATTCTCTCAGCAGTCCTAACTGTCCGTTGTAGTCTTCTGATGTCTGTTTTGGTAGCTGAACCAAACCAAACAGTTATAGAAGAACATAGGACAGACTCGATGATTGCAGAGTAAAACTGTTTCAGCAGCTCCTGAGGCAGGTTGAACTTCCTTAGCTGGCGGAGGAAATACAGCCTCTGCTAGGCCTTTTTCACAATAGAGTCAATGTGATTGTCCCACTTCAGGTCCTGGGAGATGGTGGTTCCCAGGAATCTGAATGACTCTACTGAAGTCACAGTGCTGTTCATGATGGTGAGTGGGGGGAGAGCAGGGGGGTTTCTCCTGAAGTCCTCGCCCATTTCCCCAAACCATTAATTCAGTTCTGAAAACAAAGACTAATTTCTCAAAAAGTTTAAAGGGTCATGAAACCCCAGACTACTTTTTCTGAGATTTTAGCAGAGGTGTTTATGTTGCACATCATAGAAGACAATGTTAGCATCTGAACATTTTAACTCTTGGAGAAAACTGGTTAATTTTAAGCTTTTCTGCGCTATTTTCATCTTCCGGGTTTAAAATCTACATCGTGTTGACGTCACAATTTGTGAATTTTTTTTGTTAAGTGTTATTGATCTCATGAGTGTTCACTGGGCAGGAAAGTCATCTATTTATTTGAATTGTGTGTAAGCATTTAAGAATACCTGTAATAACTAGATTGAAGAGTTTGAAAAATAAATTTATTCTGGCTTGTCTTAAAGTCTTATTTAAGAAACATAAATAGTTTTTTCAGTTTGATGTTCTAGATGTTTGCAAAAGTGTTGCTAGTTGGTTGCTAGGATATTCTGGATGGTTGCTAGGCTCTTCCTATGCAGTTGCTGGGGTGTTGCTAGACTATTGATAGTGTGTTCTGGGTGAATACAGACATTCCCACCTCTGGTAATAACAGAAAATCAAACATTGTTTTCAAAACTGATACAGTTTTAATTCTTGGATATTGAAATGTTGTTATTTATTTTTCATTTTAAACAGTATAGATGATTACTTAATGGTAAGGCAATATTTGTGAACTGTGCATGTCAGACAATAAATCCACAAAAACTATGCATGGAGCTTGCTTTGGTGTTGCCACCCTAAAAATTATTTTCTAGATCCGCCCCTGGCGCTCCCCCAGCCTCTCCCTCCCCTTCTCGGTTGTTCAGGACATTAGAAAAGCAGCACTTCCAACTTCAGTAACATGTTATGATATTACAGCTGTGAAATTACAAACAGAAAATACACATTTTGAGACAAACTGAAATTAATTGTAAATTTTATTAACATTAAATCGTCTTCCTCCTCCCATTTTCACCAGAAAACCAGACGAGCTGCCAATGGACATTAACTTTCGGTGCAGGCACAATGAAGACACAAAGCTCAACAAGTCTGAAATATTACATGCAAAACATTACTTTTAACAGTAATAAACAGATCAGGTTCAGGTCAGAGGACTGGAATGGCCATAGCAGAAGCTTGGTTTTGTGCCCAGTGACCCATTTTTGTGTTGTTTTTGAGGTTTGTGTTTGGATTATTGTTCAGTTGGAAGATCCAAACATGGCCCATTATAAGATTCTGTGCGTGTGTGTGTGTGTGTGTGTGTGTGTGCTGATTTGTTTTAATCTGTTGGATCATTCAAAAAATTTGATTCCTAATGATATTTGACTTGTAATGTGGAATCAAATAAACAATATAAATGTGTGTGTGTGTATAGACATGTTTGTGCTCCAGGTGGGTGTTGCCTCCGTTAACCAGTTGAAGAATGTGATTGGTCCTGCTAAGCACCTTATCCTGATATAAGTACTGCCCCAACCACTCGTCCTCTGCCTTTGTGCCTGGCTAGCATCGTGCCATTGTGTTTTGCCTTCATCCTGCCTGTTTCTCTCTGCCATTGCTCATTTCATCATTGTTTGATTGTGAAAGAGTGTTGTGCCAGAGAGATATTTTGAGTATAGTAAAACTGTGAGTGTGTTTGTTATTATAAACCTAACTTCTGACTCTTCAGTTTATCTGTCCATTGCCTGTTTGACTGCGACTTGGATTCCGATTCTGATTTGTGTTTACCACGAGACTTTGTAAAAAGTATTTTCCAAATTAAGGGATGTATGGAGTTTGAGGCCAATTTATTTGTATGAATCTTCAACACAAAAAGTTTGGAGCATGGACTTGAGAGTTTATGAAATCGTTCGATGGCACCTTGCAACTGAGGGTGAAACGCACTATACTTGATGTTTAATTTTTTTAAGTACTTTGGTAAACACTTCAGACATGAAATTAGTTCCTTGGTCAGACTGAATATATTTCGGCACTCCAAAAGTGGTTCAGAATTTGATGATCGCTTTAACAACTGCATGAGCTTCAAGTGATACCTGATCGACACATACATCAACGTTAACAAGTAGGAATTTCCAGATTTAGTTTTGGCTAATGGCCCAACACAATCAATCAAAATACAGTCAAATGGTTCACCAGTCACTGGTATCGGCTTCAATAGCTGGGAAATAACTTGATTGGGCTTGCTGGACAATTGACACACATAACAACATTTACATAATTTAGCAATGTCAGATTTCATTGTTTTCATCAAATTTAATTTAGCTTTGTTTACAGTTAAGGGAGTTAGGGAAATTACACTGTATTTTGTTTTCTTCATTTTTGTTTGAGGTAAGTTAGTTTCTAAACTAAGTTTGTTTCGTTAATTGTTTTGGCCTTGGATATAACAAAATGGCGCCGCTGTGTTCGGACGCCGTTCAGGTCGCTCCGCTGAGATTTTGCTTTAAATTTTTTACTTTCTTTTACTTTCTCTTTTTACACATTTCACGTCGGCACTGATCACCTACAACAAAGAAACACTTTTGGACATTGGAAACCGCTACACTAACCTGTTCCAGGACACTTTATCCAGGAATCCATCATGGCCTTTGGAGATTCTTCGGAACACGGAGATGAACAATAACCCCCCGAGGCGACAGATCAAGAAACACAGCGGGAAACGCGCTGGGATTATAGATAGACTCAGTAAAAGGGCTCACAGTCCTCCTCTTCCGAGCATTCTGCTCGCAAATGTCCAGTCCTTGGAGAATAAGATGGACGATCTTAGAGCCAGGATTAGTTTCCAATGGAGCATAAGGGACTGCAACATCCTTTGTTTGTCCGAAACGTGGCTTTCGTCCTCGGTCCCAGACACTGCTGTAATGCCAAGTGATAACTTCTCTGTTTTTCGGACGGACAGAACAGAAGAGGCCGGTAAATCCAGGGGCGGAGGAGTGTGTTTCATGATTAACAAGAAATGGTGTGATCTCCATTCTGTCGCGTTCCTGCTCGCCTCATCTGGAACATTTTTCCATTACTTGCCGTCCATTTTATCTGCCCCGGGAGTTCTTATCGATCATTGTTACTGCTGTGTACATTCCACCACAGGCAGACACCGGCTTGGCTTTGTCTAAGCTTCACGATGTGCTCAGCGGCTATATTAACAAACATCCTGATGCTGCCTTTATCATCGCGGGAGACTTTAACAAAGCCAACCTCAAGCAGGTCCTGCCGAACTTCCATCAACATGTATCATGTCCAACTAGAGGGCCGAACACACTGGATCACTGCCACACTCAGTTCAAGAATGCCTACAAAGTCCGCTCACTACCGGCTTTTGGCAAATCTGACCATGCCGCTTTTTTCCTAACACCGGAATACAAACAAAGGCTTGTTCAGGATCCTCCGGTGCAGAGAGTTGTGACGGCCTGGTCCTCCCACTCAGAGGCTATGCTGCAGGCGGCTCTTGATGACGTCAACTGGGACATGTTCCAGGCGAGTTCTTCTGACGTCAGCGAGTTCACGGAGCTTTGTAAACACGCTAACCGAGCAAGTTACAGAAACAATAAGTGTAAGGACATTCTCCAATCAGAAACCGTGGGTGGACAGAACAATCCGTGCTGCGGTTAACAAACGCACTGCCGCTTACAATGAGGCTCTTCTGACAGGGAATACGAGCGAGTACAAAGCATCGTGCTATGCTCTCCGACGCGCAGTAAGAGCCGCCAAACACTGATACAAAGAGAGAATTGAGCCTCATTTCCAGCTCAATGACTCTCGACGGATGTGGCAGGGACTGAGGACCATCTGTGCCTTTGGAAACAAATCCTCCGCTGAGGTGACAGCAGATCCGTTGCTGGCCGACGAGTTAAACATCTTCTATGGCCGCTTCGATTGCAACGGCGGCGGCGTGTCTCTGCCGACCAGCGCGTCAGGAAGCAGCAGGCAGAGCAGCGATGATCCTGTAATCACCGTGTCGGAGGATGAGGTTCGGAGGGCACTAAAGAAAGTGAACGTCAGGAAAGCAGCTGGACCTGATGGGATAACCGGCCGTGTTCTGAGGTCCTGCGCTGATCAGCTCGCTGGTTTGTTCACTTCCATCTTTAATGAGTCCCTTGCTACCTCTGTGGTTCCCACCTCATTCAAAAAATCCATCATTATCCCTGTGCCAAAGAACAATAAACCCTCTTGCCTGAATGACTATCGCCCAGTTGCCCTCACATCTATAGCCATGATTCATATTTTTTATATTTTATTTTATTATTTTATTTTTTTTCTACTTTTATTTTTCTTAATATCTGTATACTTTTTAATTGCACTGTCCTTGGAGCGGACCTGACCTACATTTCACTGCTGGTTATACTCTGTATAATTGTGTATGTGACAAATAAAATCTTGAATCTTGAATCTTGTCTGCGCCTGAAGATAATCCCAATCAAAGAAAATAACTTTTTGTTTTTTTGTTTTTTGTTTATTAATTTGGCATCTCTCTGATGTTGAGACTCTGGCTACGTCCACACGAAGCCAGATTTCTCCCTATCCGATCTTTTTTTTTGCCTCAAATTCCGTAAACAATGAGTCGTCTCAGGAAATATCTGAGTCCACACGGAATCACTGAAACCGACTGAAAACGATGTAGTACACATGCCAGACCCCTATGTGGCGCTGTAATTCTGCCACAGAGATACACAAAAAACAGAGAAGAAGACTTGGACCATGTGCGTAAACCTTGCGCGCTGAATACAAACTAACACACAAAGCAGAAGATTTTGCTTTATTAAAACTAATGAGCTCAGTAGGTTCTGCAGCACGAACACAGGCACGTAGTCTGACATTGTTGTTGTTGTTGTAGCTGTTATGTGACGTAGCGGTGTCTGATTAGGGGCGAGACGTGGGCTGATGACGTCATCGTTTCAGAAAATATACGGATTCGCCGTCCACACGAAAACATGAAAACGGCGTTTTCAAATTTATCCACCCTGGGACCCGGTTTCAAAAATGATCGGTTTCACTCTTCGAAAACGCTGGTTTCGTGTGGACGAAACGCCTATATGGTAAAAAATGTATGCGTATACAGCGAAACGCGTCTTCGTGTGGATGGGGCCTCTTCTCTTTCTTTTGCAGCTGACCCCTAGAGGTCATAACAGTACACCTTATGTTTCAAATGGACCACTGACTCTGCCCTTGATGTTGGCAGAATCTAGTCATGCCCTTGACATTAAAGCACCCGCCCACTTATCTCTGATCAGACCATTCAAGATCACCTTTGACATTGTTCAAAACAGGGTTCAGGAGTTACTGTTCATCTAAACTCCGCAGCTATGGACTCAAGAACAGTGTTTGTCTTATTATGGATGTTGCTGTCGTCCACCTCCACTGGAAACAAACTAGATGGATTTTTTTTTTTTTTTTTTGGTCTTTTTAACAAACTTTGTGTGCATTAATTCAAATTTCATTAACAGTATTTGTGAATGAACAAATTAAAGTATAATTACATTTTTAAAAAAGCATACACCTTTTGAGTTATTTTTATTTCATCTTTTCAACTTCATTCGGACAGGACATGGTCACTGAAGGGTCGCTTTATCTTTATGAGGCATTGGATAAAAAGGTCTATTTCAAAGAAGCTACAATACTAGTCCCACCTCAGTGGAATAGTAAGCATTATACCAAAGCAAGAACAGAGTTTTTTGAAAAGGTATACAGATAATTATGCCATTTTATATTATATGTCAAATATTGTTCGATCATTTCAATCATATTTGGTATTGCTGACACAATTTCTATGTCAAACACAGGCCAAAATAATAATTGATAATCCTAATCCAGCATATGGCGATGAACCCTACACTAATCAGTATGAAGAATGTGGAGCTGAGGGACAGTACATTCATTTAACTCCGGACTACCTCACTACCACACTCATTAATCTATACGGGGCAAAAGGTGAACATCTTTTGTTGTCCTTAAACATTTATTCAGGTTAATTCAGTCATTTGTTTGTTATCGGCAAGAATGTTTGTTTGTTTGCAGGAAGGGTCTTGGCGCATGAATGGGCTCATCTGAGATGGAGCGTTTATGATGAATACAGTGAAGAAAAGCCATTCTACTACTCTAATAGTCACATTGAAGCTACAAGGTTATAAACCTTCAACTAAGAGAAAGTATTTGATTAAAATCACATTGTAAATGATCTCAACCACTGATTTCCTGCTTTATCTTTAGGTGTAGCAAAAATATTAAAGGTCAGCTTTCTGATGTTACTACTGGATCACCGTGCCGCATTGATCCACGAACCTCACTACCAGCTACGGGTTGCAAGTTTTTTCCTGACAGATATCAAAACACACACAGTTCCATAATGTTCCTACCTAGCCTGGATTCTGTAAGTATAGATTTTACATTTTCCACAAATGCGAAATTTTATTTGAATAATTCACAGTCTGTTATATGCAATATATAGAAGAATCATTCAAAAATCATTCTAATCATTCAAAATATTTGGCTTCAGGTAAGAACATCTTGTCGTGAAAATGAGCACAATTATGATGCCCCAAACCTGCAGAATAAAAAATGTGGCAAAGCAACATGGACCGTAATATCTGAGGATTCTGTGGATAAAGATGCACTTCGTTCTTTAAAACCGCTGAAGTCTTCTCCACCAGCACCAACTTTCAAAGTTGTGCAGCGAATGCATCGGGTTGTTTGTCTTGTACTCGATGTCTCAGGAAGCATGCAAGTATGTAAAAACATTAACTAAACTTTTAAATAAAAATGCTTAATATATTATAACTTTCAGTGCTCTGATATGAGCTTAATCATTTTGAAACCCAAGGAAACATCAAATTGATATCACGTGCATGTTTATTATTATTAATATTATTTTATTATTATTGCACACATTTTCTAGGGCTCTAGAATTCTTCGACTACAACAGGCTGCCACACATTTCCTGCAGAATATCATTGAGGATCAATCCACTGTTGGAATGGTAACCTTTAGCACTGATGCTTCTACTCTGACTTCCTTGACTCCTATCGACAGTGACGCCACAAGAGAACGTCTCGTCGCTTTGTTGCCAAAAACAGCAAGTGGATCAACAAACATGTGTAAAGGCCTCAATCAAGGCTTACAGGTTCCGTATTATTACAAGTATACATTTTTTGCATGTTTATAATATACTGATGTGTGAAATGTATAATGTTTGTTATGCCAATGTTCTCTATGTCTTAAAAATTTAAAGGTACTTAAAAATGACAACGGGGATGTGATGGGAGATGAAATCATTTTTCTGACAGATGGTGAAGCCACAGATGACCTTAATAGTTGTGTTCCGAATGCAATTAATAGTGGCGCTATTATACATACAATTGCTTTGGGTAATAAAGCAGATAAAGCACTGTGGGAAATGGCAGATAAAACTGGTAAGTAGCCTAACAGTCACAAACAGACACAAAAAAAGTACTGTAAGCCTAAATGGACATTTCTGTCGCAATTTAAATTTCATTCATTGAATTTCATTACTTTAGACTGGTGGTTTTCAAACTGTGGGATGTGCAAAGTGTAAGAATGGTGGTGTGTTCATGGCATAGGAAATATGAAAAACTTGCCGAATCAAACAGACTGAACTGCAACTCCATTTTGGTTGGTCTCTGACTTCTAGATCGATCTTAGCTTGAAATAGTTTGGAACTAATAAAATCAAAGCAAGTGGCAAAGTTGCAAACAAATTATGCAAGGACAAATTATCTCAGAACTATTCATAGGCATATTAATACATTTTAACTTATTGATTCCATTTTTTTAAAACATCACTGATATTTTGGTAAAATCATACAAAATTCATACATTCATCAAATTCATCCATTTCGTAAACAAGTCTTCAGTGTCCAAATCCTATTTTTGCAGCAAATGTATCGGAGTAAATCATTGGGCTATATTCAGTGCCTGTTTATTATCCAGTGCAAATTTATCATATGTTCTGTTGAAAATAGGTGGGAAATTTATCACAGCCAGTGATGACATTCTCTCTAATCAGCTACTGAATGGATTTTCCACACTAACTGTGCCAACAGGAGATCAAACAAAAGACCCAGTTCAGGTTTGGCAAATGATCGCTCACTGCCCATGGTAAATTACCTCAAGACTTGTTTTTTATGAATATTCATGTTTCGTTTTTATCACCCTTTTAGATAGACAGTGTGGGAGCAAAAACATCCGATTGGTTCAATGGGACAGTATCAGTAGATCAGACTATTGGTAACAAAACCAGCTTTACAATAACCTATGAAACAACTGTACCTAAAGTTTACATACAGTCACCGAGTGGCTCAGTTTACAATCAAATGCAGATGCGTCATGATGAATCAACAAAAACAGTGACATTAAAAGTTCCTGGAACTGCACAGGTATGACAACTTGCACAAGACTTCATTGACTTTACTAAATTATTTTACTTATTTTAAATTTATTTTCATAAATTATTCATTTAATAATACTTATATGTGTTTGGTAGCATGGGGACTGGAAGTACAATATCCAAAGTCCAACACTTCAGTCTCTGACTGTAGCAGCAATGAGTCAAGCGGCAAGAGCTGATGTTCCTCCTATCATTGTCAAAGCCCACATGAACCAGAAGCTCAGTGATGGCACTAAACCCATGATAGTGTTTGCCGTGGTTACTCAGAATTACAAGCCTGTAATAAATGCTGAAGTGTGGGCTACACTGGAGCCAGAATCTGAGCCTCCACAAATATTACAACTCCTGGACAATGGAGCAGGTAAATGACCCATAATTCTTGTTTATAGTATGCACGCCACTTCATATTTACACTACATAGCTAGAAATAAATCAAGTATTATTTTACAGGGGCTGATGCTTTCAAAGATGATGGCGTCTATTCCAGATATTTCACAAAGATAAAAAACGGGAGAAGCAGCTTGAAAGTAAGAGCAAAGAATCAAAATGGACAAGCCAGATTTACTCTCCAAAAAAGGGCTGGTGCTCCATACGTACCTGGATATGTGGTAAATGGTAACTATGAAACTCTGAAAGCAAACTACTCAAACATTTCCTTAACCAGTTTCTGCACATGGATGCACAGGTGGTTCCTCTAATTTCAGGTGTGGTTGAGCTGAACCCATCAAAACCTCCAGTTTCAGAAGAATCACTTGTAATCGGAAGCTTCACCAGAATAGCCACCGGAGAGAGTTTTGAGGTTGTTCTTAAAAGCCCAACTCCACCAAATTTCCCTCCAAACAGAATCACAGATCTGAGTGCTGAGATCCAGGAGGACACTGTGCTTCTCAACTGGACAGCTCCTGGTGAGGACCTCGACCAAGGGACAGGTAAATCATACAATTAATGCAAAATAGAAGTTACTTCAAAGCCAGATCACAAAATACTGTATCTTCCATAGGCCTTACAAGGTATTTCTTTTTATTTAAGCTAAATCCTACAAGATCGTGTGGAGCTTTGACTTTAAAATGCTTCGATTCAACTTCAGCAATGCTCATGAAGTCAACATATCTGGCATTTCACCTCAGGAGGCTGGATCAGTTGAACAACATTCATTCAATCTCAATTTCACAATTCAAAATGGGACCACACTCTTCTTTGCTGTTCAGTCTGAGGACAAAGAACATGTAAAATCGGAAATCTCCAACACTGCGCAAGCTTCAAAGATCATCCCTCGATCAAAACCCACAGAGATAGACCTGAATTTTATGTTTATTGCAATTTCTGTTTGTTTGGCCACTGTGGTTATTATGGGCATTATTGTGATAACAACATGGGCACTGAAACGAAGTAAACCTTCTTAGACCACAACCAACATTAACATCTGATACAAAGGAAATCTTTACATGGCAAAGTTATTTTACTGAGTTGTCTTTATTTGTACACATTGTGCTTTGCATAAATATAAAATGCAAAATACAGTTTGGTAAAATTTGTTTATACTGGAATTATTTGTGTGTGTGCGTGTCTGTTTTTGCCTTAGCTGTTATGTGCACTGGTAATTAATAAATAAATAAATACAAACTTGTATAACCTGATTAAAACATAAAAAGTACAAATTACAACCGTATTTACTAAAATCTGTGCACTGTCTCCCATGATGAAATAATTGAATGAATGTATGAAAGAATGAATAATTGAATGAATGAATGAATGAATGAATAATATGAATAAATAAACAAATAGTTTTATCCTATTACTCAGCAGAAAACTTGCATAAGAAATAGATATATAAAAGAGACAAGGCATCATTAATATTTTTAGCATAGTTGTACACTGCAAAAAATATATATATATATATTTGAAGATGTAAATAAAACAGATTACTGGAGTACATTTAACATGAAAATGTAATTTCACATTTAATTCAGTGTTATTCAATGTTATTCATTGTTTGTGAAATTTCCTAGCAATTTCTGAGTGAAAATTGTTTTTACATTTTCTACAGTCTATACATATTAATATTTTGTTATAATAAAATAATCAATTTTAAACTAGAATGGGATGATTCTGCCCTCTGTCATGAAAGTATTAATTTGTCATATTATTATAACATATTATTTTTAGGACATTTACCCATTCTTATCCGTTTTTGAACTTTTTTTTTCAAACACAAAGAAGAGTTTCACCATCTTCCACTTGACACATGATGTTGTTGAGAGTTACTCAATAAATTTCATAAGATCCTGTGAGAGTTACACTAGTAAAACCACTTATAAAGTGATGCAGATATATAAACATATACATATGTTGAAGGATATGGGTTTGTAGAAAATTCCCTGCATGTCTTTATGGATGGGCTGACTCTGACATTTTGTTAAATCATATGGCCCATTTGGGTTCAGTCATGGCACTGTATATGAGGACTTTATGGTGTCATTAGAACTCATTATGATCATTCACTTTCTTCCTGAGATTATAATTATATTGTATGGTAACTATTCTATCATGTCTAGTTAGATGATGGGGCAGTAATCTTGTACAAAGAAAATCACGGTCTAAATGTGAAAATGAAACTAGTGCGAAATGACTTTATGAGTAGATTTTCAGCCATAAAGTTTTAGACACAATAAACCCGTTGTGCAATGAAAACACGATGAGGACAACGTGCACCATATGCATATATGCCTAATACTGAAAAGGACAGCATAAATAACCAGGCTTTTATGCTATAAACTTCAAATGTAATGAATGCATTATTCTTATTTTTATTATGTATGGTTTTAAAATGTAACAGTGGCTTTTAGGGCATTGTTCAAAGCTCAAATACAAGTTGTACTGTAATTTGCAAACGTATTGCCACGATACAGCCTTATTCAATAACAATAAACGAAAGAAATCTCATCAGCCTGCCCAATCTAGAGTTTCATGTCAGAACTTGGCATTTTCTAAACCATAAAAAGTAAAAGTTGCAGAAAAATTGTCAAACATTGGCTGCACCTGCTGGGTTTGTAGATAATTTGCAATTTATTGAAAGATTTGGGTTTTTTAAGCTTTTGAATCTTACAATGAAGGAGACATTTGTGTTGGTTTATGAACTGCAGTATTACATCCACTTAATGTGAACTCATGCCTGATAATGTTGAGTTATAAATTACTCAATAATGTTTAAGAAACTTTGCAACGGGAAAACTAGACCTATCAATTGCCACACTTTGTAACTTTTTCAAGTTCACTTTTTTTGTGCTGATCACCCAAGAAAGAAAGAAAGTACACTGTAAAAAATAAGTGTAATTTTAACTGTACAATTTTGTAAAAACGCTACGAAAAAAATATGAAACTGCTAACAGGTTAACAGTAAGTTCCCGTACTATATACAGGGAAAAACTGTAAAAGATCTTACCAGACATTTCATGTAATTCTACAGTAAAATGCTGTTAATTGTACAGTTTTAAGAAGTAAAAAATAATTTAGTCAAAAACTGTAAACTGATATTCCCAGAAGTTCCTGCATGACACTCCACATTTGAAAGTATTTACTTTAAATAATCATGTTTTTTAATAGTTTTTGTTATCAGTTATATAGATTTGGGATTTATGTTATATCTTCAGTATGTTAAATGTACAAACCAGATTTGAATAGCAGTTTGTTGTTAGTGGATTTCATTCAAATTCCCTTGTTTGCAAATTAGTTTTATACTGTGAATTTTACAGCTTGTTCTGTAAATGTGTTCACAGATTTCTGTATTTTTTACTAAATTATTCTGGCAACCACAGCTGCCAAAACTATTTTGTAAAAGCTAGAGTTTTTTTTTTTTTTTTTTTTTTACAGTGCATTAAGCTGGGACTTCATAAATAAAGCAAACAAGCACAACATTCAGAATATGAGCCTATGAATTTAACATTTAGGCCCGGTTCCACAGACAGGGTTTAGACTAAGCCAGGATTAGGCCATAGTTCAATTAGGACATTTAAGTAATTTTTATTAACACGCCTTAGAAAAAACATTACTGGTGTGAATCTTGAGACAAAACAAAGGCCCTGATATGCTTTAAGATCAGTCACTGCAAGTTTAGTTCAGTTGAAACATTTATGCATTTTTAGCAGACGCTTTTATCCAAAGCGACTTACTACACATTCAGGCTACACATTTTTTTTATTTATTTTTTTTATCAGTATGTGTGTTCCCTGGGAATTGAACTGAAACAAGCAATTGTTTCCTCAATTTATAAAACCTGTTTGACGAGACAATCTTTATTAACATCAGGTCAATATTAGCAGCTATGAATAAGTTTCTCCAACAACACTTTTAAAAACTATATATATATATATATATATATATTCCTTATATATAATCATCAAATTCCTTTATATTTTGTTTGAAGATTCAGTGCTAGTCAAACGATTATGAATATATTGTTAAAAATAACAATAAAAAGCTGCCAAAAAATACTTTTTAGTATCAATAATTTTACGTCAAATCTCAAATGTCTCAAGAATGCTAATCACAACCACTTGAAAGAATTTGACTGAGTTCACCTCCTACATAGAAGTTCTGTGACACATCTACAGTCACTCCTCCATTTGCCAGCAAAAACACAACAATGCCTTTATATACACAGGATACTCTAACCAAACTGCTGCTTGCTGTACATAATGAAAAACAACTCAGTTATGCAATTACTACACAAATCCTACCAATAACCAACAAGAGTGATTCACCTTCTCACATAGATGTTCCCACATCCCCATAACAGGCTTCCTGTATATACCAGGGGCTGTGGAAGCAAATACCTGAAAAAAGACAATATATTCACATTCGTAAATATTTAAGTTTGAGGAATTTTATCTACTCAAAATTACACAGCCGTTTAAACATTTGGAGTCGGTAAAATGTATTTTTGGAAAGAAATAATACTTTTGCTCAGCAAGAATGCATTAAATTAATCAAAAGACACAGTAAAGACATTTTTATTGTTCCAAAATATCTATTTCTAATAAATGCTGTTCCTTTGAATTTTCTATTCACAAAAAAATCCACATGGTTTCCACAAAAATTAAAGCGTTTTCAACATATATAATAATACGTTTTTTGAGCAGCATATTTGAATGATTTCTGAAGGATCACGTGACACTGAAGACTGGAGTAATCTTTTTTTTTGCCTCAAATTCCGTAAACACGGAGTCGTCTCAGGAAATATCTGAGTCCACACGGAATCACTGAAACCGACTGAAAACGATGTAGTACACATGCCAGACCAATATGTGGCGCTGTAATTCTGCCACAGAGATACACAAAAAACAGAGAAGAAGACTTGGACCATGTGCGTAAACCTTGCGCGCTGAATACAAACTAACACACAAAGCAGAAGATTTTGCATTAATAAAACTAATGAGCTCAGTAGGTTCTGCAGCACGAACACAGGCACGTAGTCTGACGTTGTTGTTGTTGTAGCTGTTATGTGACGTAGCGGTGTCTGATTAGGGGCGAGACGTGGGCTGATGACGTCATCGTTTCAGAAAATATACGGATTCGCCGTCCACACGAAACATGAAAACGGCGTTTTCAAATTTATGCACCCTGGGACCCGGTTTCAAAAATGATCGGTTTCACTCTTCGAAAACGCTGGTTTCATGTGGACGAAACGCCTATACGGTAAAAAATGTATGCGTATACAGCGAAACGCATCTTCGTGTGGACGGGGCCTCTGTTCTCTCTTTCTTTTGCAGCTGACCCCTAGAGGTCATAACAGTACACCTTATGTTTCAAATGGACCACTGACTCTGCCCTTGATGTTGGCAGAATCTAGTCACGCCCTTGACATTAAAGCACCCGCCCACTTATCTCTGATCAGACCATTCAAGATCACCTTTGACATTGTTCAAAACAGGGTTCAGGAGTTACTGTTCATCTAAACTCCGCAGCTATGGACTCAAGAACAGTGTTTGTCTTATTATGGATGTTGCTGTCGTCCACCTCCACTGGAATCAAACTAGATGGAAATGGTTATGTTGATGTTGTCATTGCAATCAGTGCAAAAGTACCACAGGATGACACGCTCGTTGATAAAATCAAGGTGAATTTTTTTTTTTTTTTTTTTTTGGTCTTTTTAACAAACTTTGTGTGCATTAATGGTTTTATGGCTTTTGTGAAAGATAATATTTTTTTTCCAGTTAAAAACAAATAAAGAAGAAATATATTTCAAATTTCATTAACAGTATTTGTGAATGAGCAAATTAAAGTATAATTACATTTTTAAAAAAGCATACACCTTTTGAGTTATTTTTATTTCATCTTTTCAACTTCATTCGGACAGGACATGGTCACTGAAGGGTCGCTTTATCTTTATGAGGCATTGGATAAAAAGGTCTATTTCAAAGAAGCTACAATACTAGTCCCACCTCAGTGGAATAGTAAGCATTATACCAAAGCAAGAACAGAGTTTTTTGAAAAGGTATACAGATAATTATGCCATTTTATATTATACGTCAAATATTGTTCGATCATTTCAATCATATCTGGTATTGCTGACACAATTTCTATGTCAAACACAGGCCAAAATAATAATTGATAATCCTAATCCAGCATATGGCGATGAACCCTACACTAATCAGTATGAAGAATGTGGAGCTGAGGGACAGTACATTCATTTAACTCCGGACTACCTCACTACCACACTCATTAATCTATACGGGGCAAAAGGTGAACATCTTTTGTTGTCCTTAAACATTTATTCAGGTTAATTCAGTCATTTGTTTGTTATCGGCAAGAATGTTTGTTTGTTTGCAGGAAGGGTCTTGGCGCATGAATGGGCTCATCTGAGATGGAGCGTTTATGATGAATACAGTGAAGAAAAGCCATTCTACTACTCTAATAGTCACATTGAAGCTACAAGGTTATAAACCTTCAACTAAGAGAAAGTATTTGATTAAAATCACATTGTAAATTATCTCAACCACTGATTTCCTGCTTTATCTTTAGGTGTAGCAAAAATATTAAAGGTCAGCTTTCTGATGTTACTACTGGATCACCGTGCCGCATTGATCCACGAACCTCACTACCAGCTACGGGTTGCAAGTTTTTTCCTGACAGATATCAAAACACACACAGTTCCATAATGTTCCTACCTAGCCTGGATTCTGTAAGTATAGATTTTACATTTTCCACAAATGCGAAATTTAATTTTGATAATTCACAGTCTGTTATATGCAATATATAGAAGAATCATTCAAAAATCATTCTAATCATTCAAAATATTTGGCTTCAGGTAAGAACATCTTGTCGTGAAAATGAGCACAATTATGATGCCCCAAACCTGCAGAATAAAAAATGTGGCAAAGCAACATGGACCGTAATATCTGAGGATTCTGTGGATAAAGATGCACTTCGTTCTTTAAAACCGCTGAAGACTTCTCCACCAGCACCAACTTTCAAAGTTGTGCAGCGAATGCATCGGGTTGTTTGTCTTGTACTCGATGTCTCAGGAAGCATGCAAGTATGTAAAAACATTAACTAAACTTTTAAATAAAAATGCTTAATATATTATAACTTTCAGTGCTCTGATATGAGCTTAATCATTTTGAAACCCAAGGAAACATCAAATTGATATCACGTGCATGTTTATTATTATTATTATTTCACACATTTTCTAGGGCTCTAGAATTCTTCGACTACAACAGGCTGCCACACATTTCCTGCAGAATATCATTGAGGATCAATCCACTGTTGGAATGGTAACCTTTAGTACTGATGCTTCTACTCTGACTTCCTTGACTCCTATCGACAGTGACACCACAAGAGAACGTCTCGTCGCTTTGTTGCCAAAAACAGCAAGTAGATCAACAAACATGTGTAAAGGCCTCAATCAAGGCTTACAGGTTCCGTATTATTACAAGTATAAATTTTTTGCATGTTTATAATATACTGATGTGTGAA
This sequence comes from Barbus barbus, assembly GCF_936440315.1. Classification (NCBI taxonomy): domain Eukaryota; kingdom Metazoa; phylum Chordata; class Actinopteri; order Cypriniformes; family Cyprinidae; genus Barbus; species Barbus barbus. The sequence goes on along the minus strand of NC_136759.1, from coordinate 19,542,806 downwards.
ATATATGATGTTTGTTATGCCAATGTTCTCTATGTCTTAAAAATTTAAAGGTACTTAAAAATGACAACGGGGATGTGATGGGAGATGAAATCATTTTTCTGACAGATGGTGAAACCACAGATGACCTTAATAGTTGTGTTCCGAATGCAATTAATAGTGGCGTTATTATACATACAATTGCTTTGGGTAATAAAGCAGATAAAGCACTGAGGGAAATGGCAGATAAAACTGGTAAGTAGCCTAACAGTCACAAACAGACACAAAAAAAGTACTGTAAGCCTAAATGGACATTTCTGTCGCAATTTAAATTTCATTCATTGAATTTCATTACTTTAGACTGGTGGTTTTCAAACTGTGGGATGTGCAAAGTGTAAGAAATGTGGTGTGTTCATGGCATAGGAAATATGAAAAACTTGCCGAATCAAACAGACTGAACTGCAACTCCATTTTGGTTGGTCTCTGACTTCTAGATCGATCTTAGCTTGAAATAGTTTGGAACTAATAAAATCAAAGCAAGTGGCAAAGTTGCAAACAAATTATGCAAGGACAAATTATCTCAGAACTATTCATAGGCATATTAATACATTTTAACTTATTGATTCCATTTTTTTAAAACATCACTGATATTTTGGTAAAATCATACAAAATTCATACATTCATCAAATTCATCCATTTCGTAAACAAGTCTTCAGTGTCCAAATCCTATTTTTGCAGCAAATGTATCGGAGTAAATCATTAGGCTATATTCAGTGCCTGTTTATTATCCAGTGCAAATTTATCATATGTTCTGTTGAAAATAGGTGGGAAATTTATCACAGCCAGTGATGACATTCTCTCTAATCAGCTACTGAATGGATTTTCCACACTAACTGTGCCAACAGGAGATCAAACAAAAGACCCAGTTCAGGTTTGGCAAATGATCGCTCACTGCCCATGGTAAATTACCTCAAGACTTGTTTATTATGAATATTCATGTTTCGTTTTTATCACCCTTTTAGATAGACAGTGTGGGAGCAAAAACATCCGATTGGTTCAATGGGACAGTATCAGTAGATCAGACTATTGGTAACAAAACCAGCTTTACAATAACCTATGAAACAACTGTACCTAAAGTTTACATACAGTCACCGAGTGGCTCAGTTTACAATCAAATGCAGATGCGTCATGATGAATCAACAAAAACAGTGACATTAAAAGTTCCTGGAACTGCACAGGTATGACAACTTGCACAAGACTTCATTGACTTTACTAAATTATTTTACTTATTTTAAATTTATTTTCATAAATTATTCATTTAATAATACTTATATGTGTTTGGTAGCATGGGGACTGGAAGTACAATATCCAAAGTCCAACACTTCAGTCTCTGACTGTAGCAGCAATGAGTCAAGCGGCAAGAGCTGATGTTCCTCCTATCATTGTCAAAGCCCACATGAACCAGAAGCTCAGTGATGGCACTAAACCCATGATAGTGTTTGCCGTGGTTACTCAGAATTACAAGCCTGTAATAAATGCTGAAGTGTGGGCTACACTGGAGCCAGAATCTGGGCCTCCACAAATATTACAACTCCTGGACAATGGAGCAGGTAAATGACCCATAATTCTTGTTTATAGTATGCACGCCACTTCATATTTACACTACATAGCTAGAAATAAATCAAGTATTATTTTACAGGGGCTGATGCTTTCAAAGATGATGGCGTCTATTCCAGATATTTCACAAAGATAAAAAACGGGAGAAGCAGCTTGAAAGTAAGAGCAAAGAATCAAAATGGACAAGCCAGATTTACTCTCCAAAAAAGGGCTGGTGCTCCATACGTACCTGGATATGTGGTAAATGGTAACTATGAAACTCTGAAAGCAAACTACTCAAACATTTCCTTAACCAGTTTCTGCACATGGATGTATAGGTGGTTCCTCTAATTTCAGGTGTGGTTGAGCTGAACCCATCAAAACCTCCAGTTTCAGAAGAATCACTTGTAATCGGAAGCTTCACCAGAATAGCCACCGGAGAGAGTTTTGAGGTTGCTCTTAAAAGCCCAACTCCACCAAATTTCCCTCCAAACAGAATCACAGATCTGAGTGCTGAGATCCAGGAGGACACTGTGCTTCTCAACTGGACAGCTCCTGGTGAGGACCTCGACCAAGGGACAGGTAAATCATACAATTAAATCAAAATAGAAGTTACTTCAAAGCCAGATCACAAAATACTGTATCTTCCATAGGCCTTACAAGGTATTTCTTTTTATTTAAGCTAAATCCTACAAGATCGTGTGGAGCTTTGACTTTAAAATGCTTCGATTCAACTTCAGCAATGCTCATGAAGTCAACATATCTGGCATTTCACCTCAGGAGGCTGGATCAGTTGAACAACATTCATTCAATCTCAATTTCACAATTCAAAATGGGACCACACTCTTCTTTGCTGTTCAGTCTGAGGACAAAGAACATGTAAAATCGGAAATCTCCAACACTGCGCAAGCTTCAAAGATCATCCCTCGATCAAAACCCACAGAGATAGACCTGAATTTTATGTTTATTGCAATTTCTGTTTGTTTGGCCACTGTGGTTATTATGGGCATTATTGTGATAACAACATGGGCACTGAAACGAAGTAAACCTTCTTAGACCACAACCAACATTAACATCTGATACAAAGGAAATCTTTACATGGCAAAGTTATTTTACTGAGTTGTCTTTATTTGTACACATTGTGCTTTGCATAAATATAAAATGCAAAATACAGTTTGGTAAAATTTGTTTATACTGGAATTATTTGTGTGTGTGCGTGTCTGTTTTTGCCTTAGCTGTTATGTGCACTGGTAATTAATAAATAAATAAATACAAGCTTGTATAACCTGATTAAAACATAAAAAGTACAAATTACAACCGTATTTACTAAAATCTGTGCACTGTCTCCCATGATGAAATAATTGAATGAATGTATGAAAGAATGAATAATTGAATGAATGAATGAATGAATGAATAATATGAATAAATAAACAAATAGTTTTATCCTATTACTCAGCAGAAAACTTGCATAAGAAATAGATATATAAAAGAGACAAGGCATCATTAATATTTTTAGCATAGTTGTACACTGCAAAAAAAAATATATATATATTTGAAGATGTAAATAAAACAGATTACTGGAGTACATTTAACATGAAAATGTAATTTCACATTTAATTCAGTGTTATTCAATGTTATTCATTGTTTGTGAAATTTCCTAGCAATTTCTGAGTGAAAATTGTTTTTACATTTTCTACAGTCTATACATATTAATATTTTGTTATAATAAAATAATAAATTTTAAACTAGAATGGGATGATTCTGCCCTCTGTCATGAAAGTATTAATTTGTCATATTATTATAACATATTATTTTTAGGACATTTACCCATTCTTATCCGTTTTTGAACTTTTTTTTTCAAACACAAAGAAGAGTTTCACCATCTTCCACTTGACACATGATGTTGTTGAGAGTTACTCAATAAATTTCATAAGATCCTGTGAGAGTTACACTAGTAAAACCACTTATAAAGTGATGCAGATATATAAACATATACATATGTTGAAGGATATGGGTTTGTAGAAAATTCCCTGCATGTCTTTATGGATGGGCTGACTCTGACATTTTGTTAAATCATATGGCCCATTTGGGTTCAGTCATGGCACTGTATATGAGGACTTTATGGTGTCATTAGAACTCATTATGATCATTCACTTTCTTCCTGAGATTATAATTATATTGTATGGTAACTATTCTATCATGTCTAGTTAGATGATGGGGCAGTAATCTTGTACAAAGAAAATCACGTTCTAAATGTGAAAATGAAACTAGTGCGAAATGACTTTATGAGTAGATTTTCAGCCATAAAGTTTTAGACACAATAAACCCGTTGTGCAATGAAAACACGATGAGGACAACGTGCACCATATGCATATATGCCTAATACTGAAAAGGACAGCATAAATAACCAGGCTTTTATGCTATAAACTTCAAATGTAATGAATGCATTATTCTTATTTTTATTATGTATGGTTTTAAAATGTAACAGTGGCTTTTAGGGCATTGTTCAAAGCTCAAATACAAGTTGTACTGTAATTTGCAAACGTATTGCCACGATACAGCCTTATTCAATAACAATAAACATGAAAGAAATCTCATCAGCCTGCCCAATCTAGAGTTTCATGTCAGAACTTGGCATTTTCTAAACCATAAAAAGTTAAAGTTGCAGAAAAATTGTCAAACATTGGCTGCACCTGCTGGGTTTGTAGATAATTTGCAATTTATTGAAAGATTTGGGTTTTTTAAGCTTTTGAATCTTACAATGAAGGAGACATTTGTGTTGGTTTATGAACTGCAGTATTACATCCACTTAATGTGAACTCATGCCTGATAATGTTGAGTTATAAATTACTCAATAATGTTTAAGAAACTTTGCAACGGGAAAACTAGACCTATCAATTGCCACACTTTGTAACTTTTTCAAGTTCACTTTTTTTGTGCTGATCACCCAAGAAAGAAAGAAAGTACACTGTAAAAAATAAGTGTAATTTTAACTGTACAATTTTGTAAAAACGCTACGAAAAAAATATGAAACTGCTAACAGGTTAACAGTAAGTTCCCGTACTATATACAGGGAAAAACTGTAAAAGATCTTACCAGACATTTCATGTAATTCTACAGTAAAATGCTGTTAATTGTACAGTTTTAAGAAGTAAAAAATAATTTAGTCAAAAACTGTAAACTGATATTCCCAGAAGTTCCTGCATGACACTCCACATTTGAAAGTATTTACTTTAAATAATCATGTTTTTTAATAGTTTTTGTTATCAGTTATATAGATTTGGGATTTATGTTATATCTTCAGTATGTTAAATGTACAAACCAGATTTGAATAGCAGTTTGTTGTTACTGGATTTCATTCAAATTCCCTTGTTTGCAAATTAGTTTCATACTGTGAATTTTACAGCTTGTTCTGTAAATGTGTTCACAGATTTCTGTATTTTTTACTAAATTATTCTGGCAACCACAGCTGCCAAAACTATTTTGTAAAAGCTACAGAGTTTTTTTTTTTTTTTTTTTTTACAGTGCATTAAGCTGGGACTTCATAAATAAAGCAAACAAGCACAACATTCAGAATATGAGCCTATGAATTTAACATTTAGGCCCGGTTCCACAGACAGGGTTTAGACTAAGCCAGGATTAGGCCATAGTTCAATTAGGACATTTAAGTAATTTTTATTAACACGCCTTAGAAAAAACATTACTGGTGTGAATCTTGAGACAAAACAAAGGCCCTGATATGCTTTAAGATCAGTCACTGCAAGTTTAGTTCAGTTGAAACATTTATGCATTTTTAGCGGACGCTTTTATCCAAAGCGACTTACTACACATTCAGGCTACACATTTTTTTTATTTATTTTTTTTATCAGTATGTGTGTTCCCTGGGAATTGAACTGAAACAAGCAATTGTTTCCTCAATTTATAAAACCTGTTTGACGAGACAATCTTTATTAACATCAGGTCAATATTAGCAGCTATGAATAAGTTTCCCCAACAACACTTTTAAAAACTATATATATATATATATATATATATATATATATTCCTTATATATAATCATCAAATTCCTTTATATTTTGTTTGAAGATTCAGTGCTAGTCAAACGATTATGAATATATTGTTAAAAATAACAATAAAAAGCTGCCAAAAAATAATACTTTTTAGTATCAATAATTTTACGTCAAATCTCAAATGTCTCAAGAATGCTAATCACAACCACTTGAAAGAATTTGACTGAGTTCACCTCCTACATAGAAGTTCTGTGACACATCTACAGTCACTCCTCCATTTGCCAGCAAAAACACAACAATGCCTTTATATACACAGGATACTCTAACCAAACTGCTGCTTGCTGTACATAATGAAAAACAACTCAGTTATGCAATTACTACACAAATCCTACCAATAACCAACAAGAGTGATTCACCTTCTCACATAGATGTTCCCACATCCCCATAACAGGCTTCCTGTATATACCAGGGGCTGTGGAAGCAAATACCTGAAAAAAGACAATATATTCACATTCGTAAATATTTAAGTTTGAGGAATTTTATCTACTCAAAATTACACAGCCGTTTAAACATTTGGAGTCGGTAAAATGTATTTTTGGAAAGAAATAATACTTTTGCTCAGCAAGAATGCATTAAATTAATCAAAAGACACAGTAAAGACATTTTTATTGTTCCAAAATATCTATTTCTAATAAATGCTGTTCCTTTGAATTTTCTATTCACAAAAAAATCCACATGGTTTCCACAAAAATTAAACCGTTTTCAACATATATAATAATACGTTTTTTGAGCAGCATATTTGAATGATTTCTGAAGGATCACGTGACACTGAAGACTGGAGTAATCTTTTTTTTTGCCTCAAATTCCGTAAACACGGAGTCGTCTCAGGAAATATCTGAGTCCACACGGAATCACTGAAACTGACTGAAAACGCTGTAGTACACATGCCAGACCAATATGTGGCGCTGTAATTCTGCCACAGAGATACACAAAAAACAGAGAAGAAGACTTGGACCATGTGCGTAAACCTTGCGCGCTGAATACAAACTAACACACAAAGCAGAAGATTTTGCATTAATAAAACTAATGAGCTCAGTAGGTTCTGCAGCACGAACACAGGCACATAGTCTGACGTTGTTGTTGTTGTAGCTGTTATGTGACGTAGCGGTGTCTGATTAGGGGCGAGACGTGGGCTGATGACGTCATCGTTTCAGAAAATATACGGATTCGCCGTCCACACGAAACATGAAAACGCCGTTTTCAAATTTATCCACCCTGGGACCCGGTTTCAAAAATGATCGGTTTCACTCTTCGAAAACGCTGGTTTCGTGTGGACGAAACGCCTATACGGTAAAAAATGTATGCGTATACAGCGAAACGCATCTTCGTGTGGACGGGCCTCTGTTCTCTCTTTCTTTTGCAGCTGACCCCTAGAGGTCATAACAGTACACCTTATGTTTCAAATGGACCACTGACTCTGCCCTTGATGTTGGCAGAATCTAGCCATGCCCTTGACATTAAAGCACCCGCCCACTTATCTCTGATCAGACCATTCAAGATCACCTTTGACATTGTTCAAAACAGGGTTCAGGAGTTACTGTTCATCTAAACTCCGCAGCTATGGACTCAAGAACAGTGTTTGTCTTATTATGGATGTTGCTGTCGTCCACCTCCACTGGAATCAAACTAGATGGAAATGGTTATGTTGATGTTGTCATTGCAATCAGTGCAAAAGTACCACAGGATGACACGCTCGTTGATAAAATCAAGGTGAATTTTTTTTTTTTTGGTCTTTTTAACAAACTTTGTGTGCATTAATGGTTTTATGGCTTTTGTGAAAGATAATATTTTTTTTCCAGTTAAAAACAAATAAAGAAGAAATATATTTCAAATTTCATTAACAGTATTTGTGAATGAGCAAATTAAAGTATAATTACATTTTTAAAAAAGCATACACCTTTTGAGTTATTTTTATTTCATCTTTTCAACTTCATTCGGACAGGACATGGTCACTGAAGGGTCGCTTTATCTTTATGAGGCATTGGATAAAAAGGTCTATTTCAAAGAAGCTACAATACTAGTCCCACCTCAGTGGAATAGTAAGCATTATACCAAAGCAAGAACAGAGTTTTTTGAAAAGGTATACAGATAATTATGCCATTTTATATTATACGTCAAATATTGTTCGATCATTTCAATCATATTTGGTATTGCTGACACAATTTCTATGTCAAACACAGGCCAAAATAATAATTGATAATCTTAATCCAGCATATGGCGATGAACCCTACACTAATCAGTATGAAGAATGTGGAGCTGAGGGACAGTACATTCATTTAACTCCGGACTACCTCACTACCACACTCATTAATCTATACGGGGCAAAAGGTGAACATCTTTTGTTGTCCTTAAACATTTATTCAGGTTAATTCAGTCATTTGTTTGTTATCGGCAAGAATGTTTGTTTGTTTGCAGGAAGGGTCTTGGCGCATGAATGGGCTCATCTGAGATGGAGCGTTTATGATGAATACAGTGAAGAAAAGCCATTCTACTACTCTAATAGTCACATTGAAGCTACAAGGTTATAAACCTTCAACTAAGAGAAAGTATTTGATTAAAATCACATTGTAAATGATCTCAACCACTGATTTCCTGCTTTATCTTTAGGTGTAGCAAAAATATTAAAGGTCAGCTTTCTGATGTTACTACTGGATCACCGTGCCGCATTGATCCACGAACCTCACTACCAGCTACGGGTTGCAAGTTTTTTCCTGACAGATATCAAAACACACACAGTTCCATAATGTTCCTACCTAGCCTGGATTCTGTAAGTATAGATTTTACATTTTCCACAAATGCGAAATTTAATTTGAATAATTCACAGTCTGTTATATGCAATATATAGAAGAATCATTCAAAAATCATTCTAATCATTCAAAATATTTGGCTTCAGGTAAGAACATCTTGTCGTGAAAATGAGCACAATTATGATGCCCCAAACCTGCAGAATAAAAAATGTGGCAAAGCAACATGGACCGTAATATCTGAGGATTCTGTGGATAAAGATGCACTTCGTTCTTTAAAACCGCTGAAGACTTCTCCACCAGCACCAACTTTCAAAGTTGTGCAGCGAATGCATCGGGTTGTTTGTCTTGTACTCGATGTCTCAGGAAGCATGCAAGTATGTAAAAACATTAACTAAACTTTTAAATAAAAATGCTTAATATATTATAACTTTCAGTGCTCTGATATGAGCTTAATCATTTTGAAACCCAAGGAAACATCAAATTGATATCACGTGCATGTTTATTATTATTATTATTTCACACATTTTCTAGGGCTCTAGAATTCTTCGACTACAACAGGCTGCCACACATTTCCTGCAGAATATCATTGAGGATCAATCCACTGTTGGAATGGTAACCTTTAGCACTGATGCTTCTACTCTGACTTCCTTGACTCCTATCGACAGTGACACCACAAGAGAACGTCTCGTCGCTTTGTTGCCAAAAACAGCAAGTGGATCAACAAACATGTGTAAAGGCCTCAATCAAGGCTTACAGGTTCCGTATTATTACAAGTATACATTTTTTGCATGTTTATAATATACTGATGTGTGAAATATATGATGTTTGTTATGCCAATGTTCTCTATGTCTTAAAAATTTAAAGGTACTTAAAAATGACAACGGGGATGTGATGGGAGATGAAATCATTTTTCTGACAGATGGTGAAGCCACAGATGACCTTAATAGTTGTGTTCCGAATGCAATTAATAGTGGCGCTATTATACATACAATTGCTTTGGGTAATAAAGCAGATAAAGCACTGAGGGAAATGGCAGATAAAACTGGTAAGTAGCCTAACAGTCACAAACAGACACAAAAAAAGTACTGTAAGCCTAAATGGACATTTCTGTCGCAATTTAAATTTCATTCATTGAATTTCATTACTTTAGACTGGTGGTTTTCAAACTGTGGGATGTGCAAAGTGTAAGAATGGTGGTGTGTTCATGGCATAGGAAATATGAAAAACTTGCCGAATCAAACAGACTGAACTGCAACTCCATTTTGGTTGGTCTCTGACTTCTAGATCGATCTTAGCTTGAAATAGTTTGGAACTAATAAAATCAAAGCAAGTGGCAAAGTTGCAAACAAATTATGCAAGGACAAATTATCTCAGAACTATTCATAGGCATATTAATACATTTTAACTTATTGATTCCATTTTTTATCATATGTTCTGTTGAAAATAGGTGGGAAATTTATCACAGCCAGTGATGACATTCTCTCTAATCAGCTACTGAATGGATTTTCCACACTAACTGTGCCAACAGGAGATCAAACAAAAGACCCAGTTCAGGTTTGGCAAATGATCGCTCACTGCCCATGGTAAATTACCTCAAGACTTGTTTATTATGAATATTCATGTTTCGTTTTTATCACCCTTTTAGATAGACAGTGTGGGAGCAAAAACATCCGATTGATTCAATGGGACAGTATCAGTAGATCAGACTATTGGTAACAAAACCAGCTTTACAATAACCTATGAAACAACTGTACCTAAAGTTTACATACAGTCACCGAGTGGCTCAGTTTACAATCAAATGCAGATGCGTCATGATGAATCAACAAAAACAGTGACATTAAAAGTTCCTGGAACTGCACAGGTATGACAACTTGCACAAGACTTCATTGACTTTACTAAATTATTTTACTTATTTTAAATTTATTTTCATAAATTATTCATTTAATAATACTTATATGTGTTTGGTAGCATGGGGACTGGAAGTACAATATCCAAAGTCCAACACTTCAGTCTCTGACTGTAGCAGCAATGAGTCAAGCGGCAAGAGCTGATGTTCCTCCTATCATTGTCAAAGCCCACATGAACCAGAAGCTCAGTGATGGCACTAAACCCATGATAGTGTTTGCCGTGGTTACTCAGAATTACAAGCCTGTAATAAATGCTGAAGTGTGGGCTACACTGGAGCCAGAATCTGGGCCTCCACAAATATTACAACTCCTGGACAATGGAGCAGGTAAATGACCCATAATTCTTGTTTATAGTATGCACGCCACTTCATATTTACACTACATAGCTAGAAATAAATCAAGTATTATTTTACAGGGGCTGATGCTTTCAAAGATGATGGCGTCTATTCCAGATATTTCACAAAGATAAAAAACGGGAGAAGCAGCTTGAAAGTAAGAGCAAAGAATCAAAATGGACAAGCCAGATTTACTCTCCAAAAAAGGGCTGGTGCTCCATACGTACCTGGATATGTGGTAAATGGTAACTATGAAACTCTGAAAGCAAACTACTCAAACATTTCCTTAACCAGTTTCTGCACATGGATGCACAGGTGGTTCCTCTAATTTCAGGTGTGGTTGAGCTGAACCCATCAAAACCTCCAGTTTCAGAAGAATCACTTGTAATCGGAAGCTTCACCAGAATAGCCACCGGAGAGAGTTTTGAGGTTGCTCTTAAAGGCCCAACTCCACCAAATTTCCCTCCAAACAGAATCACAGATCTGAGTGCTGAGATCCAGGAGGACACTGTGCTTCTCAACTGGACAGCTCCTGGTGAAGACCTCGACCAAGGGACAGGTAAATCATACAATTAATGCAAAATAGAAGTTATTTCAAAGCCAGATCACAAAATACTGTATCTTCCATAGGCCTTACAAGGTATTTCTTTTTATTTAAGCTAAATCCTACAAGATCGTGTGGAGCTTTGACTTTAAAATGCTTCGATTCAACTTCAGCAATGCTCATGAAGTCAACATATCTGGCATTTCACCTCAGGAGGCTGGATCAGTTGAACAACATTCATTCAATCTCAATTTCACAATTCAAAATGGGACCACACTCTTCTTTGCTGTTCAGTCTGAGGACAAAGAACATGTAAAATCGGAAATCTCCAACATTGCGCAAGCTTCAAAGATCATCCCTCGATCAAAACCCACAGAGATAGACCTGAATTTTATGTTTATTGCAATTTCTGTTTGTTTGGACACTGTGGTTATTATGGGCATTACTGCGATAACAACATGGGCACTGAAACGAAGTAAACCTTCTTAGACCACAACCAACATTAACATCTGATACAAAGGAAATCTTTACATGGCAAAGTTATTTTACTGAGTTGTCTTTATTTGTACACATTGTGCTAAGCATAAATATAAAATGCAAAATACAGTTTGGTAAAATTTGTTTATACTGGAATTATTTGTGTGTGTGCGTGTCTGTTTTTGCCTTAGCTGTTATTATGTGCACTGGTAATTAATAAATAAATAAATACATACAAGCTTGTATAACCTGATTAAAACATAAAAAGTACAAATTACAACCGTATTTACTAAAATCTGTGCACTGTCTCCCATGATGAAATAATTGAATTAATGTATGAAAGAGTGAATAATTGAATGAATGAATGAAAGAATGAATAATATGAATAAATAAACAAATAGTTTTATCCTATTACTCAGCAGAAAACTTGCATAAGAAATAGATATATAAAAGAGACAAGGCATCATTAATATTTTTAGCATAGTTGTACACTGCAAAAAAAAAATAAAAATTATTTGAAGATGTAAATAAAACAGATTACTGGAGTATATTTAACATGAAAATGTAATTTCACATTTAATTCAGTGTTATTCAATGTTATTAATTGTTTGTGAAATTTCCTAGCAATTTCTGAGTGAAAATTTTTACATTTTCTACAGTCTATACATATTAATATTTTGTTATAATAAAATAATCAATTTTAAACTAGAATGGGATGATTCTGCCCTCTGTCGTGAAAGTATTAATTTGTCATATTATTATAACATATTATTTTTAGGACATTTACCCATTCTTATCCGTTTTTGAACTTTTTTTTTTCAACCACAATGAAGAGTTTCACCATCTTCCACTTGACACATGATGTTGTTGAGAGTTACTCAATAAATTTCATAAGATCCTGTGAGAGTTACACTAGTAAAACCACTTATAAAGTGATGCAGATATTTAAACATATAAATATGTTGAAGGATATGGGTTTGTAGAAAATTCCCTGCATGTCTTTATGGATGGGCTGACTCTGACATTTTGTTAAATCATATGGCCCATTTGGGTTCAGTCATGGCACTGTATATGAGGACTTTATGGTGTCATTAGAACTCATTATGATCATTCACTTTCTTCCTGAGATTATAATTATATTATATGGCAACTATTCTATCATGTCTAGTTAGATGATGGGGCAGTAATCTTGTACAAAGAAAATCATGGTCTAAATATGAAAATGAAACTAGTGCAAAATGACTTTATGACTAGATTTTCACTCATAAAGTTTTAGACACAATAAACCCGTTGTGCAATGAAAACACGATGAGGACAACGTGCACCTATGCATATATGCCTAATACTGAAAAGGACAGCATAAATAACTAGGCTTTTATGCTATAAGCTTCAAATGTAATGAATGCATTATTCTTATTTTTATTATGTATGGTTTTAAAATGTAACAGTGGCTTTTAGGGCATTGTTCAAAGCTCAAATACAAGTTGTACTGTAATTTGCAAACGTATTGCCACGATACAGCCTTATTCAATAACAATAAACATGAAAGAAATCTCATCAGCTTGCCCAATCTAGAGTTTCATGTCAGAACTTGGCATTTTCTAAACCATAAAATGTAAAAGTTGCAGAAAAATTGTCAAACATTGGCTGCACCTGCTGGGTTTGTAGATCATTTGCAATTTATTGAAAGATTTGGGTTTTTTAAGCTTTTGAATCTTACAATGAAGGAGACAGTTGGTTTATGAACTGCAGTATTACATCCACTTAATGTGAACTCATGCCTGATAATGTTGTGTCATAAATTACTCAATAATGTTTAAGAAACTTAAACTGACAAGGACCTATCAACTGCCACAATTAGGACATTTAAGTAATTTTTATTAACACGCCTTAGAAAAAACATTACTGGTGTGAATCTTGAGACAAAACAAAGGCCCTGATATGTTTTAAGATCAGTCAGTGCAAGTTTATTTCAGTTGATACAGTTCAGAACTACATTTTAGTCTGGGACTAGTCTTAAGCCTTGTCTGTGAAATCCGGGGGATAAAGTCTTATTTTATAGACAAGAAAATCAAAGAATGCTGGAAGATAACGCAGCACATTGTTAATTGTACAGGTCCTTTTCAAAAAATTAGCATATTGTGATAAAGTTCATTATTTTCTGTAATGTACTGATAAACATTAGACTTTCATATATTTTAGATTCATTACAACACAACTGAAGTAGTTCAAGCCTTTTATTGTTTTAATATTGATGATTTTGGCATACAGCTCACGAAAACCCAAAATTCCTATCTCAAAAAATTAGCATATTTCATCCGACCAATAAAAGAAAAGTGTTTTTAATACAAAAAAAAAAGTCAACCTTCAAATAATTATGTTCAGTTATGCACTCAATACTTGGTCGGGAATCCTTTTGCAGAAATGACTGCTTCAATGCGGCGTGGCATGGAGGCAATCAGCCTGTGGCACTGCTGAGGTGTTATGGAGGCCCAGGATGCTTCGATAGCGGCCTTAAGCTCATCCAGAGTGTTGGGTCTTGCGTCTCTCAACTTTCTCTTCACAATATCCCACAGATTCTCTATGGGGTTCAGGTCAGGAGAGTTGGCAGGTCAATTGAGCACAGTAATACCATGGTCAGTAAACCATTTACCAGTGGTTTTGGCACTGTGAGCAGGTGCCAGGTCGTGCTGAAAAAGGAAATCTTCATCTCCATAAAGCTTTTCAGCAGATGGAAGCATGAAGTGCTCCAAAATCTCCTGATAGCTAGCTGCATTGATCCTGCCCTTGATAAAACACAGTGGACCAACACCAGCATCACTGACTGTGGGTACTTGACACTGGACTTCAGGCATTTTGACATTTCCCTCTCCCCAGTCTTCCTCCAGACTCTGGCACCTTGATTTCCGAATAACATGCAAAATTTGCTTTCATCCGAAAAAAGTACTTTGGACCACTGAGCAACAGTCCAGTGCTGCTTCTCTGTAGCCCAGGTCAGGCGCTTCTGCCGCTGTTTCTGGTTCAAAAGTGGCTTGACCTGGGGAATGCGGCACCTGTAGCCCATTTCCTGCACACGCCTGTACACGGTGGCTCTGGATGTTTCTGCTCCAGACTCAGTCCACTGCTTCCGCAGGTCCCCCAAGGTCTGGAATCGGTCCTTCTCCACAATCTTCCTCAGGGTCCGGTCACCTCTTCTCGTTGTGCTGCGTTTTCTGCCACTTTTTCCTTCCCACAGACTTCCCACTGAGGTGCCTTGATACAGCACTCTGGGAACAGCCTATTCGTTCAGAAATTTCTTTCTGTGTCTTACCCTCTTGCTTGAGGGTGTCAATGATGGCCTTCTGGACAGCAGTCAGGTCGGCAGTCTTACCCATGATTGCGGTTTTGAGTAATGAACCAGGCTGGGAGTTTTTAGAAGCCTCAGGAATCTTTTGCAAGTGTTTAGAGTTAATTAGTTGATTCAGATGATTAGGTTAATAGCTCGTTTAGAGAACCTTTTCATGATATGCTAATTTTTTGAGATAGGAATTTTGGGTTTTCATGAGCTGTATGCCAAAATCATCAATATTAAAACAATAAAAGGCTTGAACTACTTCAGTTGTGTTGTAATGAATCTAAAATATATGAAAGTCTAATGTTTATCAGTACATTACAGAAAATAATGAACTTTATCACAATATGCTAATTTTTTGAAAAGGACCTGTATTTAATCAGTATGACACAAACTGAAACAAGCAATTGTTTCCTCAATTTATAAAACCTGTTTGACGAGACAATCTTTATTAACATCAGGTCAATTTTAGCAGCTATGAATAAGTTTCCCCAACAACACTTTTAAAAACTAACTAATTAAAGACAGGTGCAAAATTAAGTGGAAGAGACAGTATAACAAAATATTATATAAATTAGTGTTGTATTGTCAATTGTTCAAGAATTCTTCTGATTTCCACTTATTGCAAGGCAAAAAGACTAAATGAATTGCCAACTTAAGTCGGTAGGCCTTTTTTTCTTTCTTCATTTTTCACTCAACTTCAAGCTTAGCCCTCAGGGAACTGCCTGAAGAGGAACTCTGATCTTTTTTCACTGAAATTCGGCACAAAATTCATCTGCAGGATTTCAGAGAAGCCCTCAGACAAACTGGGTGCCACATACTTTTTCCTATAGAGAACAAGAAAGACAGTCAGACAGCAATGAGCTCGTGTGAGTTAGCCAAAAACAATGGTCATTTCCCTGCAAAATGATCTGGTTCAGTAGAAAAAGCTTAGCGGGATCCTACCCAGCCTAAAGGCAGCCCACACAGTACTGAGCAAATCTGGTTTAGATTGCCAGTTGACTGGTTTCAGAGAAGATCTAAGGTGGAGGGTTATACAAAGCCCCAGATGCTGAGCATTGTTGTAAAGAGGGGTACCACTTTCGTAGTATGCTGCATCAGTTTGCTGAACATGTAAGCCTGGGGCAAGAATTGAATAATCAACAACAGAGCTGCTTAAAACAGCTGGGCAACGACTGTGCCAGTTACCTTCGCATGCAATCCCATGACAGTGCCGCCTATACATCAATGGTAGCGCTCCTTAGTGACATAGTGAAGAAAGTGGGTGTTCCGCAAATGGGTAGTAACTGCCCTGTTCAAAGTGCCAAAGACCACTTGATGCTCCACGTTGGCTCTGAAGTATACAAGGTGTCACCTGATCCTGACGCCCTTCTTCTATACATCATTAAGGACAGGTCTAACTTGCCAACTGTGTCTAATGCAAGAGTTCGGATCAGTGCCAACACTGGAGGTACGAAAGATTTCCCACCAAATATTATTTCTTGTTTAAGTTTCAAAATACTTGAACACTATAAAATAAGAATGCAATTACTTGTTTCAGCTTGTGAAGAATGGATAAGCACAGGGTTATATCTTTCTCCTGGTATGAAGACGTTCATAGCAGTACCTCCAGAGATCCTTAGGAAAAATTGGCAGGTGGTGAATCAAGTCTATACATGTATCCAAAGCCCCAATCAAGGAATAGTTGCAGCATATTGTCACGTTCCTTCTCGGGATACAAGGAGGTGCAGAGACGTGAAGGTTCAAATAAGGTTATTTATTAGAATCCAGCAGACAGACAGACAGACAGGGAGCATGGGGAGAGGCGAACACATCTGACGTTAAGACCGGACACAGGGGCTAGGAAACACAGGGCTTATAAACACAGGGAAATTAACGAGGAAGACCAGAAACAGGTGAGGGCTAATCAAACGCAGGGCTGGGGACACATGAACTACTAATTACTTAATCAACAGGAACGAGGATGGCCAAATAGAGACACGAGAGGAGGGGAAACACAAGACAAGGGCTGTGTCCAAATTCAGGGTCTGCATCCTCCTTAGGATCCTTCCTACCCGGTTGAAGGAGGAGGGATCCTCCGACGTCCGCAAAACCCGGAAGTCGGTGTTTGTGAATTTGGACAGCCTACCCTTCTTTCAGTTCCCTCCCTTACCCGTTGCTCATATCCTGTCGCCTAGCAACCGTGACAGCGCCAAGCAAGAAGCGGGAAAAAGGACAAACAAAGAGTTATTCTCCTCATTTTAATTATTTTGGAAGAAATAAAGCAATTAAATAAATTAAATACTTTCTTTGCTCGTTGTCGGAGAGTTTTTTATATCAGACTACAAGACAGTCACATCCAGGTAAGCCATTATAGCCTATTTTTATTTGTTTTTAAGTATTCTACTAATTTCTCCTACAAATTCATTGAGCCGAAGCATAAACTTTAGCTTGTTTTGTCAGAGAAACTCCTCTCCCACTCCGCTACCGCTCGCTTCGTCCGCCATTACGCTCTGCCGAAAAGAATTATGGGATAGGTAGGACAGGAAAGGATCCACCACACCCATCCTTCCAATTCGGGGAAAAGGAGGACGTATTTGTGGACCGCATTTGAAGGATCCTACGAATTTGGACAGCCTTCGTCGCGGCACTGTGACGTAACATCCTTCAAATGAGTACTCCGAAGGATGCAGACCCTGAATTTGGACACAGCCAAGGACTGACACATATAGTATACTTGTCATGATAGGTACAAATTTTTTGCTCATAGGCTTTGAGAGCATGTTATTAACATGAGGGAATAACACTTATGCAGGTGCAGCTTGGTTGCCAAACAGATAATATTGGTGGAGCAAACGTTCTGAAACGGGCTCCTGTGGTCCATGAGCGATTCCCATTGGACACAGAGATGGTCCAAGTCTGCAATCTATGGGGAGGGCTCATCTACTTAATAGCACCTCCTCAAAGCAAAGTGGATGGGTTGGAAATTGTCGTGCAGGTCTCAGTACAGGCTCCATACTTCAAGTCTGGTAAGAATTTTGAATGAGCATCACAGTGAGGTTTCTATTCAAAACATTTACAGTTTTATGGTAAAACTTTTCTACACTAACTTGTTTCGTCCCTAAGGAGAGACCAGTGTAGATGACTGGGTAAACAGGATTCGTCAGGCACCCGCCCCCTGGGCAGAGCTTGAGTTTGAGAACATCATCCTGACACTAGAATCAGAATATATAAGGAATCTGGACCACCCTGACGAGGTGGCTAAACTGTGGGACACTATAATGAGAAGCATAGCTGACCTGGCAGCAAGGCCTGCCAAGTTCCCCCGCAAAGAGCGGTTTGTTGCAGATGTTCAGATCTCTCACGGTTGGTGGTACTATTAAATACTCTCAGTATCTTTGTTAGAATAAAGAACCATCACTATTACAACAGAATCATGCTATTAAAATGAATTACACTCACACTGTCCTGGTGATAACACTGTTCCCCTTGCAGGTTTCATGCATGCTGGATATCCCATCATGATGCACTCCCACTCTGCCCCAGCTCTAGTAAATGTAAAGGAAGCCTATAAAAGTGGTATTTGGGGATCCATTCACGAGCTGGGTCATAACCAGCAGCGTGGAGTTTGGGAGTTTCCTCCACACACCACTGAGTGCACTTGCAACCTGTGGTCAGTGTACGTACATGAGGAAGTGCTGGGTATAAATAGGTCAAATGCTCATCCAGCCATGACCCTAGAAAACCGTCAGACTCGTACCAATATGTATTGCAGTGGCGGTAAGGATTTAAAAAGCTGGAGTATGTGGACAGCGCTCGAGACATACATGCAGGTGTGAACAGACTGCATAAAATTTAATATTTGTTTATATAATTGTTATGAAAATATAATTATGTAAATATAAAATAATATATTTCTACCTATTTTTCTCATCTTCCATCATCACATCTTTTTTTTCCAGCTTCAGGAAAAATTTGGCTGGGACGCTTTCAGGAAAGTTTTTATTGCCTACCATGATATGAACGGAGTACCAAATGACAACGCAGGCAAGATGAATCTATGTGCTGAGACCTTCTCCAAGGTGGTCAACGTGAATCTTTGCCCTTTCTTAAAAGCGTGGGGTTGGCCCATCCAGCCCAGCACATAAGAGAAAATCTCTCATCTACCTGAATGGAATGACCACCCTGTGGTCCAGTATGCATAGGAACATCTCAGATAGCTTTTAAAATGTACAGTGCCAGTTTTAATGTAGGTAATGGGCAAGATTAAATATAAAAAATGATATATGCTTACCTGGAATGACATGCAAATTAATGTTTCTTATTTGATTTAATAAGTACATAGATGGGCAATTGATTCATGTCAGTGTGAAGTTATAAAATATTCAGAGCACTTGCTATTAACTAAAGGTGGCTATAGGCTAGTGGGTTAACGTTAAATAGAATCAGAACACGCATGCATTTTACATGCATGACATACAGTATACTCTTCATAAATACTAAAAACTGCATGCACTGCAATTAACAGTATGACATTTTGTATTGGTGTAAGAAAATAAATCATAAATATTATTTTAAAAGACTCTGAGTGGTGCATAATGTTCAGGTGATTTGAAAATACAGAATTAAGCCCTGTTGCTAATGTTCAAGAGATTTAATAAATTCATGTGAATGTTTTAGCCTAAAATTTGCATTGGCCACTGAACAGCTCATTCACCGATGCATCAGAGAATTGCTGAAGGAAGTCGACCATCTCATCTAAGTTGCGTTCTACAACAACATTCAGCTCAGTGTTTAGGGCAGTTGCAGCACCGCTTAGGATGGGGCGGCCGTTTTGATTGATGCAGCAGTAAGCATTCCAGATGTACTCTTGACCCTTTTGATATTGTTCTTAATGATCCAGTTGTTAGAGGAAGGAATGGCTCCAACCAGCACATAAGCCTGATGACAGTTGGCATTGAACAAGCTGGTCAGTTTAGACTTGTGTTTGTTCCAAGCATTCTGATTCAGCGTTGGCTTTTGAGGCACCACATTGGTCAGGGTAAAGGTGGCATTTTGAAATATATTATGGAATAATATAATATATTACATGTCCCCGTCAGACAATGGGGACATGTAGGGTAAACGTACATATTAAGCTCACATACCCATTAAGCACACTAGATCAGATTATAAAAAGAAAAAATTATTTATTATCCTACTTGATGTCTTAACCAATTGATATGTTTGTTACTATATACCTCCTATAATTTCAAGTCAAACAGATCATTGCACACTGAGATATGAGTGTCCATGGCTGTGTTCAAAATGGCATACTTGCTTACTGCTTACTGTCCAGTACACAGTGCATACTGCCTACTATTTTTTAAAACATAGTTTGTGAAACAGTATATAATAAGCAACAAATGTTTCAGAGTAGTATGCTTAATTGTCACATGACAAACACAAACATTAATTCAACACAGCTGTCAAGGTTGTTACCTTACAAACAAATGTGCTAACTATTCTTTTTACAAAGGCTTGTTAATAAGGCTTCATATTAGTAAACAATGCTATATTGCTCAATTGAACTAATTTCATAATTGAATAACTTTACATAGGTTATTGGACAGAACTTAATGAGCTGTCTTTAAATGAACAATGATATTTTTGGCAGTTACACTAATTGGAAAAAGTGATATATTCGAATTACACTAAGTGCAAATAATGATAAATTCTGTTTACACTAAAATAGCAGCATTTTCTTTAGCAACAGGCATGGAAATAGTAGTTAGGTGGCAGATATTTATACTTCAATACTGTAGTACATTATAAAACAGTATGCAATAACATATTGAGTGTAAATTATCATACATTTTATTTAATGAACGCCACTTTATTGGGCAAAACCTACCTACAGCTAAGCACACTGTATTTTTAATGAGGCGTTTAATCTCCACTTTTCAAATGTTTCCTTAATTTTTTATTGAAAATAAATGGCTTTCTGATCTGGTATGTGCTGGAAAAAGGAGTTGCATGAGTTTGTCAAAATGTAGGCTCGCTCGCATCAACAGCACACATCTCGTGTCACTTGCTTACTGCACAGTGCTGTTTATCGCAGCCAGGATTTGTGGGCGGAGTTTATGTAAATAGCCTCTGACAACAAATTGGTTTGTCTTTAGAGTAAATACACTCCATTTCTTTTTAGAGCTGCTTCACAGTGGAATTTAATTCTGTTTGCTTAATTGAAATATTAAGTTTATTTATACATTTTATTTTTATATTATATTACTGCATTATTAATATTATTATGTATTATCTTTGAAACATTGTATAAAGCCCTATAGAGATAAAGCTACATGACGTCATTTGACTTGATCGGAAAAGTGCCGTAGAGGTTAAAGTACAATTTATGTCCTACTAATGATATTGTTTTTAAGTGCACAGTGATAGTTTGTAGTTTACATGTATATGTATATACGTACATATACAAGTGTAACATTTATAATTGCTATTCCCCGCCTCCAGTTCAGTCACGCGTTTGAAGATGAAAGGTCACATGGAGCGCGCTGCGTTCTGGGAAACAGTATCCCACACGTCTTCAGATGCATACATCAAATTTCAGCCAATGTAGCAGGTAATCCGGACATTCCATGCATACAGAAAATTCACATACTATTCACAGTATTCACACAGCATACTGAAGTATAGTAGGAGTTGTATAATAGCAGTGTTGGGGAGTAGTTAACTACAAGTAGCGACGCTACTAACTTAACTACATTTTTCAGTAGCTTGGCAGTAGCTCAGTTGCTTTTTAAACAGTGTAGCTTTTCCAGTAGCTAACTACTTTTTGCAGCAAGTAGCGGTGTAGCGCGAGCAAAAGCTACATTGCGTTTTGTCGAGCCTGCGCGAATCAGCGCGATGCAAGCATATTCTTCTTGTTAGATTACAAACTCATTTTTTGCCATTACCGCCACCTGTTGTTTAATCACGCATCTTTCACTGACGTTCACTGACGTACAGAAGTGGGTTGACACACCCATATTATCCATGATGGAGCAAGACGTGGCGGCAGATTTTGAGGATGGAGAAACAACTAACGTTAATTACCCATGGCCTTATTTGTCCAAGTTCATGTCTCTCAAAGAAACGACAAGTAAAGGTTACACTTTTTGTAACAGTCTGAGATATTTGAAAGTTGTGTGTAATAAAACAATACTCTTTGAAATCATAATTGTATTGCATTGTTTTAAACACTAAATATTTTACTTAAAACATTCCTCAGACACTTATTCAGTTATTTATAATATACCTTGTTCAAAAAAATCAAAAGTAGTTTCAATGTAACTAGCTACTTTTTGATAGTAACTTGTAGTGTAGCTAACTACTTTTCCAAAAGGGTAGCTTGACTGTAGTTTAACTACTTTAACTCACGAGTAGCTTGTAGCTTGTCAAACTACAGTTTCAGAGTAGCTTCCCCAACACTGTATGATAGTATGCCATTCGGAACACAGCTGAATTCAGTGTACTTGAGTTATATTTAGCAGATTCTGGCAAATATAGTAGGTCATCTGGGTATTTCATGCATACAGAAAATTTGCATACTATTCGCAGCATACATACTGCATGCTGCAGAAATAGTAAGAGTAGTATGATAGTATGGCATTTTGAACACGACCCATGTGGTCACACTGTCTGGCGGCCATTTTGAAAGATGTCTAAAAACTTTCACCAAAAGAGGAGCACTTTAAATGTGCATTTTTTAGATGTTTAAGCATTTATTTTGGGTAAGTTTCACTACTTATTGTAAAATTACGAGATTAATGTTCAGACTTTTGCATATTATAACCTGGAACTTACATATGGGAAATAATTACATTAGATCCAAAAGTTAATTTTAGCAACATAGCGCAGATGCTACAGAACACAGTTAGTTGACTAACTGTGTAAAATTGTGTGCTCACGCTAAGATATTACCTCACAGGCATTACTGCAATCATTACTGCAGGCATTACAGCGACGTCATTTGTGTGCGGCGTTCAACAACGAAAACAAACAACAACAACCTTAACAACAGGAGGATGGAGGACGCTGTGGTCGGAGCTGTGTTTTTGTTGTGTCTCGCGGGTTTCACAATAATGGACATGGAATATTTACACAGTATATGTTTACACGGTGTTTTAAATCATGGCGGGTGAGGGTGTTTTTGTAAGCATTTAGCCAATCAGCGTACACTTACGTCACGATAGTTCCTATGGAACTGTTTTAGACCCTACTCTGAAGTAGGAGCTAATTTAGTTCCTCCAAACGGAGTTCCTGGAATTAAAACCGTTCCTAGTTCCCGCGGTGCGAACACGCCAAAAAGTGGGTAGTTCCACAATTAGTTTGGGTACTATGAAAAGGTTCCTGTGGTGCGAAAGGGCCTAATGTGCTTAAATGACACTTCACCATGAAATATGAATATATAACTGATCAAACTGAATGCCTTGTTGCTTGATTTTAGTGTTCTGTTTTTTTTTTGTTTGTTTGTTTGTTTTTGTGACTGACTTTGTACCTTCAAAAAATATATATATTTTTACAATTATTCTTTAAAAATGTTCCTTAAAATAAACAAGATTTTTTAATAAAACATGATGTGAGCTTAATTGGATCAGGGGTGTGCTTAAAGGGTACAAAAATATGTATTTAATGATGTATATCTTAATTGAAATGCTTTTGTCATTTAAAATAAAATGTGTGTGAGAGATTAATATTTTATTTTAACTTTTTGTACTAAAACCAATATCTTGTGTACTAAAAATGTCTCGCTGTAGATTTTGGTGAGTTTATTAGGTACATTTACCCTACAAATGCTATATTTTCAGTGTTTAGTTTTTAATATATATTTTTAAATTCTTTTAAATTTGCAGTAGACAACAATAATAATAGCCTAATAATGATAATAATAATAATAATAATAACAATAATAATAATAATAATAGCCTAATAATGATAATAATAATAATAATAATAATAATAATAATAATAATAATAATAGGTCACTTATTTTAGTAACTTATTTTTAAAATTAGAGTTAAAAGTGCAGCTGGCCTTTTTCGATCACCTGTTTATTGACGCTGGAAAGTGCATGCGCATTAGCAGGACTAAAATCTAACTAAAAAATAAGCACAGTTTGTGATACAATTTATAATGTTGTAAATACTTTTATTTGTAATAAGTTAAGGATAACACTATCTATCTAGCTTCTGAGATTTATGTCTTTCCCTGTTTAAATAGATAGGATCTGTACTTACTGTACTTGGAAATATCTTCCTAGGGAGCAATGCCAAGATGGCCGCCGAGTGAAAGCAACGGTCCATAACACTGTAGCAATCCCCAGACAACCACCCTAACATTGCAAACATTTGTTAAAATGTAAAAATCTAACTACAACAATGACAAACATATGAAGTGACATTCAGCCAAGTATGGTGACCCATACTCGGAATTCGTGCTCTGCATTTAACCCATCCAGCGTGCACACACACAGCAGTGAACACACACACCGTGAACACACACCCGGAGCAGTGGGCAGCCATTTTATGCTGCAGCGCCCGGGGAGCAGTTGGGGGTTCGGTGCCTTGCTCAAGGGCACCTCAGTCGTGGTATTGAAGGTGGAGAGAGCGCTGTACATTCACTCGAACCCACAACCTTTGGATTACAAGTCCGACTCTCTAACCATTAGGCCACGACTTCCACGATATATTTAAAAGAAAGAGGATTGTTAAAAAAGATTAGCATTGCTAAATGCTAAAACCTCTTTAGTTGCTCTAACAGATCTTTTAACACTCAGTAAACTGACTTTTATTCATTAGATGAACTAAAGTTTTTAAGTTGTCGGTTGCTTGTTGAGCTAACTTAAAAAGTTGAATGTGATAGGTTGCCTTATTTTTGTGAGTTAGGTCAACTTTTTTTTTTTTACAGTGCACTTTAGCAGGGGTGGGATTCACCTGTGGCTGTAAAACTCTCAAGCTACATACTGTTTTGCTCTTCTTTTCTCACAGTGGCAAAATGTGTGAACTGAGTCTATTCATGCTGCCATTGTATCACCATTATTGTTTCACGAGCTGTGTTTTGCTATCACTTTTTTGTCTTTCATTTAGGCTTTAGTTTGATCTTATATGTCCATAATTTGCATTATTTATTATACTAGTATAGTATTTATTTATATATATACTTTTTATTTTATTGTTATTTCAGCTTCATTTCAAATAATGAAAATTAATTCTAATATTTTTAATAGCGACACTGTGCTATATAATACTATATATTATTAACATTATTTATATACTGCAGTACACATTCACCCAAAAATTAACTGTCACTCAGTACAAACCTCAACTTGTTTATTTATTTTAATTAACTGTGCACTGTAAAGATCACTGCACTGCCACCAACACTAAATGTTTACATTCCCTCGAAATGCAAAAGTAAAAAGTACTAAATGGCAGGCATTAGTGCTCAGAATTTTTCTGCTTTAGTCACACAGTGTAGTCCATTCAGTGAATCACTATGAACTATTATTTTCTGTTTTGCTAATGATGCTTAGGTGACATTAAATCGGGCAAGTACGTACGTAAGTAAACAAATGTCACTTGCAAGTAAGAGATAAATGTTTTGTCACTGAATAATAGTGTTTGTGGTCAGGAGGAAGTGAAAGTCAAGCTGGGAAGTTCTGCCTGGTTGAGTGACGTTCTCATAGAATTAGACTGACAGACAAACCAATTCCATGTTATAATCTGGGTCTTTTTTCAAATTAATAAAATGATGATTTATATATTAGATTAGGCTATATTAATTAAAATGATATTAATGATTCTTTTACTCAACTTTCCAGATGTTTAAAAAAAAATATCTCTAAAATGTGAAATAATTCATAAAATAATATATGTGTAATAACTTTACCAGTTTTATCATGCATTAGCCTATCAATAGCCTTAATACGTCTTTAGAGTTTCTTGGAATAGCATGGGGAAATGGAAAATGGTCACAAGTATCATGTGGGCGTGTCTGCGGAAAGAAATCCCTCCTTCACGCCTGCCAAGCGTTAGTTTAAGATCTGCAGCAGACGATTTAGTGTCTTATGCGTTTGTGAGGCGTCAACAACTGGTTACAAGAATCCGTTTCTACAGATATTGCCATCACGACAGGAGTTTTTATTCTTTGTGTGCTGGTAAGTGATGTGCTTTACGCTTGAGTAACGCTTTGCACGTGCATGTTAACTATGCATTAAAATGAATGATAGTTGTTATTGAAATGACTAATATTTATTGTAACAATGAATCAGTTTCTGTTTTTCATGTGCAGCATTTAGAATGTTTAGATCGACGTTGTATGGCAAGCCGTTTTGACTTTTATTCCTTCTCAAGATATGAATTCTTGATATCAACAATTCAATTTTTACTAGTTAAAATGCTAATTCTTGATATCAATAATTAAATTGTTGATATCTGTAATTGTATTATCACTAGTTAAATGTCACCAAAGGCTGCCATTCAAAATCAATTGTTGAAATCAATAATTAATTTCTTACTAGTTGAAATTCCAATTTCATATATCAGAAATGCAATTCTTACTAGTAAAAATGTATATTCTTGATATCAACAATTAAATTGTCACTAGTGACAATGATCATTTCTGATATCATGAATGTGATTGTTACTAGTAAGAAAGCCAGATATCAGAAATTTTAGATATCAGAAATTATATTGATATCAGAAATGCATTTTCAGATATCAGAAATAACAAATGTAACGTGTTGCAATTGTTGCAGGCCCCGGTTCAGGAGACCCAGCTGACAGATTACTGTGATTACCTGTAAAATAGGATTCAAAGAAAGAGACAAGAGAGTCGCGTCTGCTCTTATACAGCTCCTCTGCAGATATGAGGAAGCATGCGCAGTTCCGTTCGCGACTCTCCAGCCAGAATGTCAAAATAAGAGTCCTTTTTTTTCATACAAATGTAAATATACATTTGTTCATTTGCATTTCAACACTGCATAAAAGAAACTAATGCAATAACTGTATACATATACATATTCAGAAAAGGAAAAAAAACACAATTGTGAACATACTTTGTGTGTATCACACTCTCCCTGACAAAATAAGAAAAGCCCCGGTGGTCAACCCCTTATCTCCTATATGTGCAATCAACACACAGGCACAGTGAAATTGTGAGGCATGTATGCGTGTGGAGTGTATGAATTTGGATAACCAATTTGTGGTAAGTAACTATTTATACCCCAGACAGGTATATGTGTGATCGGATATGCTGTCACTGCATTGAGTGTTGGGTATTGCTGTAGCACAGGCTGACCTAAAGTGTCATAAGTGTAGATCTGGCGTGGCCTTTTCTCTCTTGTAGACCTTCTAACTGCAGTTTCATCCCCCACACTTGGACTTTCAACCTCTCCTGCTACTCCCTCTGGTTCAAAACAAGCAGCTGTTTCCCTCTCCTCGTCCACATCATCCCCCACAGGTGGTAACAGGTAAGTATTCACTTCTCTTTCTGGTAGCTTTTCCAGTGTTCTTGATACTTCCCTTCTTTGTGTTTGATTGAACTCTTCTCTTACAGATGCTTGCTCAGGTGGATGGTCATTCATTGGTTCTGTCCAGCTAACTGGGCTCCTCAGCCAGTATCCTCCTCCACTACTTTCCTCATCTGAGTCAGTCACGTCACCGTCTCTGTTGTTTTCTCGGTTGGGTGACTGACCTCTTGTCTTTTTCTGTCTTTCAGGTTTTGTCGATTGGAATGCCGTCGCGGGAGCCTCCACAGGTAAGTCATTCACCAGTAGTAGTAGATTCCGGTGCAGTGTCCTAGTTTTCTTCTTGTCCCCATTTTCAGGGGAGACTACATAAACTGGGTTATCAGACACCTGTCCCTTCACCACGTAGACCATCTTTTCCCAGTAGGATCGTAACTTCCCTGGACCTCCTCGTTCTCCAAGGTTTCTGACAAGCACTCGGTCTCCAACTTTCAGTACCACTCCTCTCACCTTTCGGTCATATTGAGCCTTCCCTCTCGCACTTGCTTGGCGACTGTTTCCTTCAGCAATCTTGTATGCCTCAGCCATCCGTGCCGCCCACTGATTTGCATATCCTTTTGGAGTGACTCCATCCATTGGCTCCACCAGGCCGAAGATCAGGTCTACTGGAAGATGAGGATGCCGTCCGTACAAAAGGTAAAAGGGAGAATATCCAGTGGACTCGTGCCGTGTACAGTTGTAGGCATGCACGATTTGAGGTAAGTGCTCTTTCCACTTTTCTTTTTCTTTGTCTGCCAGTGTCCTCAACATCTGTAGTAGGGTCCGATTGAACCTCTCGACTGGGTTTCCTTGGGGATGGTATGGCGACGTTCGAGAGTGGCTGATTCCAGCGAACCGTTGGAGAGTGCGAAAAAGCTCATTCTCAAACTCACGGCCCTGGTCGTGATGTAACTTGGCCGGGTATCCAAAGCGTGGAATGTAATCTTGGAACAAGCGTTCAGCTGCAGTCCGCCCTGACTTGTTCTTGGTTGGGTAGGCTTGGGCGAACCTTGTGAAATGGTCCATGACGACCAGGATATATTCATATCCTCCACGGCTCGGTTCCAGGTGCAGGTAGTCAATGCAGACCAGCTCCATAGGTGAGTGTGTTGTGATGCAACCCATGGACGCTCGAACATGTAAAGTCGGTCTCTTTTGTTTTATACAAGGGCACTTCCTGGTCACATATTCTTCCACTTCAGCTTTCATGTATGGCCAGTAGAACCGTTCCCTCACCAGGCTCAGTACTCGCTCTGTACCCACGTGTCCCATCTTGTCATGGAGGTGTTCAAGTGCCAGCTTTTTGTACTTGCTCGGTAAGACAAGCTGTTTTCTCTCCCTCGTTCGTCGATATAGGAGTCCTCCCTCAAGCTGTAGCTTCTTCCACTCATACATCAGCTTTCTGTTGGTTCCTGTCAAAACTCCTCTCCTCTCGTCTGTGAGGGTGACACCCTCCTCCTTCCATTGTCTCACTTGAGAGATTACAGAATCTTCTTTCTGGGCTTGAATCAGTTCATCCTGTCCTATTGTGGGCAAACAGGTGGTGGGCTGACGTGGTTCATCCTCCCCCGTGGACATATACAGGGCAGCAACCCAGGCCACGTCCTTCATCTTCGACACATGACTGCCCTCCCATGCTGCTTGTATTGCCCCCGCGGGTAGCCCTTCCGTGCACTCTGATGTGTATACTTCAATGTCCAAAGGGAGACGGGACAAGGTGTCTGCGTCGATGTTGACCTTCCCTGGCCGATACTTGACATCGAACCGGAAATCAGACAGCTCCCCGACCCACCGATGGCCTACTGCGTTGAGCTTTGCCGTACTCATCACGTATGTCAGGGGATTGTTGTCGGTGTACACTGTGAAGTGTGGGGCGTAGAACAGGTAGTCCCGGAACTTCTCACACACCGCCCACTTCAATGCCAGGAACTCAAGTTTACCACTGTGTAATCTGTAGTTCCTCTCTGTTGTTGTCAATGTTCTGGATCCATATCCTATAACTCTCAACCTTCCATCTTGACGCTGGTAGAGGATGGCCCCTAGACCCCTTTCGGATGCATCAGTGTGCAGCGTGAAGGGTAAGTTGAAGTCCGGATATGCCAGTACAGGTGGGCTTGCTAACATACCAATTAGTTCCTCCAGGATCTGTTGGTGGTCCCTGGTCCATTCTACTGGAGTCCTGGAGGGAACTTGTGGGCCTTTCGCTTTCTTCTTACTGTGAGTATCCTGTTTTGTCCCAGGCTTCGCCTGCAGTAATTCATACAAGGGTTTGGCTGTCCTGGAAAAGTCTTGAATGAAGGCACGGTAGTAGCTGAGGAACCCAAGTAATCTCCTCACATCACCCACTGTCTCAGGAGTCCTGGTGGTCAAAGATCGGACAGCCTCCAGATCCTTAGGATCTATCCGCACTCCTTCTGCTGACACTAGCCGTCCGACGTACCTGACTTCACTCCGGAACATTTCACACTTTTCAGGTTTCAGCTTTACACCGTGATACTGGAGGGCCCTCAACACTCTACGAATACTCTCCACATGCTCCTCAAAGGACTGTGCATAACATAAGACATCATCTAGATACGGGATGCAACACTCATCCCTGAGAGAATCAAGCATTTCTTCCATACTGCGTTGGAAGGCAGCAGGCGCATTGGACAAACCAAAGGGAATCCGGACCCACTCATACAGCCCCCAAGGTGTGATGAATGCTGTCATGTGTCTGGATCCCTCTGCGATGTACCCCTGGTGGTACGCTTTGCCTTGGTCGAGAATGCTGAACCAGGAGTATCCCCCAAGGGTGTCGATCAGATCCTGTATCCTAGGCAATGGGTGACGGTCAGGGATGGTTTTCCTGTTCAGGAGACGGTAATCAACACAGAGCCTCAGTTTGCCATCCTTCTTGCGGACACAGACTACTGGAGCGGCATATGGTGACTTTGATTTGACGATCCATCCTTTCGCTAGGAGATCCTGTATGTAGCTCTTCACCTCGTTAAACAAGGGTTTTGGCACTGATGAGTACGCTCTCTGAACCGGGATGTCGTCCCTAAGTGTGATTGGCATCTGCAAGCTGGGTATGCAACCAATGTCATTGTCATTTCTGCTGAAGGCACTTGACTCCTCATACAATATTCTTTGAACAACCTCTCGTTGGCCCTCTTCAAGGTGGTCCAGGTTGACGGGTGGATGCCACAATGATGTTCTTACTTCATCCTCTAGAGTGGTCGCAGCTTGGATCATTGTCTGCCTTGGCTCACTTGTTTTTCCAGGCTCCACTAATATCCTCTCAATCCGCTGTAATGTTCCAATCACTGTACCACGTGGCAGGGTCACATCACCCACTGTGGTATTTCCAATGGGTATGGAGACACAAGGGTCAATTTGGGGTTTTATTTCTAAGAGCCCCTCTCCAATGTCCAAGAATCTTAAGTGATCATTATTTTCATGAGGCTCAAACAAAGCAACCATGTCAGACTGTGCCATCTTCAAAGGGATTCTGCACTTCACCCAAGTCACCTGTCCCGCCCGGATAACTACTCCTCTTGGGCCAACCTTTAAGTGTCCGTCTCCGTTATCTTCTTCAGCAGCTTGGATCACATTGACTAAAGTTTGCGCCTTTTCGTGAGGGATATCAATGGCTCCGGCCAGTAGTGAGGTAAGTGTTGGCATCAACTGCTCAGACTGCCCCT
Source organism: Barbus barbus (assembly GCF_936440315.1). Taxonomy (NCBI): domain Eukaryota; kingdom Metazoa; phylum Chordata; class Actinopteri; order Cypriniformes; family Cyprinidae; genus Barbus; species Barbus barbus. Next base: position 19,511,617 of record NC_136759.1, on the reverse strand, counting down.
GAATCAGTTCTTCTACTAAGTTGAAACCCAGGAGTGGTCTCTCAATTGGCATCTTACTCACCAGGAATGGGACATTAATGGATAGACTTGGGTCCTCATTCCCTAGCAGGTTGACGGTGATGACAGCCCAGCCGTCAAATGGGATAAGGTCTCCATTTACAGCGTAGACTTTCAGATCATCTTGACACCCAAGAAGTTCCCGAAGCGGTCTCACCTCAACACTTGGCAGATATTTCTCTTTCCACTCACGGTCCACCATGCTGACTTGGGCACCTGTGTCGAGTAATGCCCTCACTGTCAAGCCATTCAAGTTGCACTTGGTCAGTGCCTTGCTTCCGATTAGTTTGATTATGTTGTCGTTTTTGGTCTTACAGGGGTCCAGAACACCTGCTCCTTGACTCCTGGACCTCACTTCATTTACAGATTTGTTTGTTAGTCTCTGGTGCTTGTTTTCTTGTCCTAGCACTTCTCCCTTTTTAGGCTTCGGGGAAGAAACGTCTGGTTGGGGCATTTGCTGTGCGGTCACTGGTTGCCCCTTTGCAGTGGCCGGTTCCCGTTTCCCTGTCGCTGAGGTCGTCGTAGGCACCCCACTGCCTGGTGTCCCTCCTCACTACAGATGAAGCAGTGTGTACAGTCCTGTCGCCCTTCGTCCGCACACCGTGGACAGCAACGCCAGCGGCTCACCCGGCGGGAGGATGGTTGGCTGGAGGAGCATTGGCAGCCACCCTCAGTTCGTACTGTCATGGAGTGTTGTATAGCGTCTACCATGCTGGTTAGAGTATCAATTCTGGCAGTAAGAAGCTTAATCTGATCGTCCTGCCCCTTTTGCGCAGCAACCCCTTTTGCAGCTTTCACATCTCCGCCAACTTCATCGCTAACTTGGGCACTATTAGCCATGGATGGTTTAGCTCTGGTTGGTGGGCCCAGTCGGCGCAGCCTCTCATTCTCGTCACTTGTGATTTTCATAACGTGCCTGAGGATAGCATCATCAGTTACATCACTATCGGCTAACAAGGGTTTCAGCTCGCTACGAATATCTTTACATCGGTGGCTTAGACCCTGGTAAACAGTGTGTAAGAACACGTCCTGCACTGTAGCTGCACTATACTTCCTGTCTGAGTCAGCCTGTTTAGCTGCATAGAGTATTTTTTGTTTTAACCCCATGACTCGGTACAGGAACTGCTGAGGGGTTTCGTGTTCACTCTGCTTGGTGCACATCAGTTCCTGGAACAGTTCTGTGCTATTTCGATCCCCCAAGTGTGATTGCAAGAACCCCTTTAGCTCCGCTACAGTCATGTCGTCTTTGTTCATCAGCATATCTTTAAAGATACCTGGCTTGATAATTCGCAGCACCCCTCTAACAACGTCGGCATCGCTGAAGTTCTCTTTTAGGCCACTGTCTATTTGCCTGCAGACATTGTTGAACGTGATGTCTGATGAGTTATCTCCAATCTGGCCTCCATGTATCTTAAACTCACGGGGCTGGATATATTTAAACCCCCCCATAGGGACCGTAAAGTCATGAGCTACACTTTTGGGCTGCTCAGTCTGGTACATGTGTGCTGCAGTGGCACCTCCCTGTGCTACAGTGTGAGTTAAGTTAGTGTTCTGAGTAGGTGTCATGTACTGGCGAATTTTTCTGCCAATTTCTTCGTACTCTGCAATCATTCTACGCATGTCTTTGTCTGTTTCAGGTACAGCCCCCTTAACACTCCCAGAGTCAGGTGCAACATGTGATGTCAGATAAGTGTTATCAGTGGTGGATGGATGTAACACATGTGTAAGATGAGTGTCTGTATCAACATCAGATGTACATACAGCAGTGCAAATCTGTTTTGCTGATTTCACAGTCTCTTGCAATGACAACAGTTCACTCATACCTCGGTCCTCAGTCTCGAGCAAAGATTCACTTGACATGAAGGCATCGATGTACTCGAAACAACCCTCACTGTCTTCCAGGTCAAGTTCAAATGAGTCTTTACCTGGTACCGGCCCGATGACCTTGGTGATGCGAAACAGTTCATCAGCAGGCAGTGTAATCAGGTCTTTTCTGATGTCCCACACCACACGTTTCCTTATACGATCTGCCATGGCGTCGTTCTCTGTTGTCCTTCCCGAAACGGTCTTAACCTCAGGATGAAGACAGCCGTGTTTTCAGCCCTCTGTGTGCGCCTCGTCGTCACCGTTAGTGCAGCAGCCACCGGCCTCTAGCTCCAGTGCCACCTTGTCCCACGGTCCTGGAATCTCTGGATCCGCCTCCTAGCGTCACCTGGAGTGGATCCCGGACGAGCCCCCAAGAATCTGTTGCAGGCCCCGGTTCAGGAGACCCAGCTGACAGATTACTGTGATATCTGTAAAATAGGATTCAAAGAAAGAGACAAGAGAGTCGCGTCTGCTCTTATACAGCTCCTCTGCAGATATATTTATTTTATACACAATAAGTCAATTTTAGCACAACAGTTGCTTTTAAAGCATTAATTCACATTCTTTTGTCTGTCTCATCACATCACTTTTGTCACCAACATCAAAATAAATCACTTTCAGAATCAGAAGTCTCATTTCTTCACTTTACCATCTTTAGTTAACATTTAACTTATATAAGTATTATATTTTATAAACAGTAATAGAAATATTCATTAACACAATGATATTTAATATGAATGTACTTCATATATACTGGGAAAGACTGTTTTCCAAAAGGCACTCGCTTTTTAAAACAGTTGTGAAACACAATTCACTCTTTTACCTCCACAGGAATGGATATTAATGAATACAGAAAGATTCAGTAACTTTCTATGCTTCCCTCAGTGCCTGGTCACGTGACTGGCAAGCGCGGCAAATGTGATCACAGAGTGAGCTTCAAAGATACACTTAACTCTACCTATTCACTCATTAACACGAGCAAACAAACTTTTTATGATCAAACAACTATTAATACAATACTAGTTCGATTATAATGACCACTGGAGCATAACTTAACATTTTCTTCACGTTATAGACAGCATACATCAAGACGAACGAAACGCTATCATATAAACACATTTAACATTTTACATTCTCCATACGTTTACCAAACGTGGTAATAGTGCAATTGCTGTGGTATATTTCCAGGGTTTCTCTTTTGTATATCCATATTTTTACCTGTAAAATAGGATTCAAAGAAAGAGACAAGAGAGTCGCGTCTGCTCTTATACAGCTCCTCTGCAGATATGAGGAAGCATGCGCAGTTCCGTTCGCGACTCTCCAGCCAGAATGTCAAAATAAGAGTCCTTTTTTTTCATACAAATGTAAATATACATTTGTTCATTTGCATTTCAACACTGCATAAAAGAAACTAATGCAATAACTGTATACATATACATATTCAGAAAAGGAAAAAAAACACAATTGTGAACATACTTTGTGTGTATCACACAATACATTTACTGATATCAAGAATTAACATTTCAACTAGTAACAAAATAATTATTGATATCTTCAAAGGCAGTTGATATCTGAAATTGCCCTTGCAACTAGTGAAAATAGAATTACTGTTAAATAACATTTTAACTAGTAAAAATACTTTTACAGATATCTAGAAATGCCATTTTCACTAGTAAGAATAGCTATGGTAATGAGTTCATGAATATTAATGAGATCTGGTTTTCCCATAATCCTCTTTTTAGCGTCAGCATTGGCCAAAGATGGCGAAAGAACGTCCATGCGCAGAAACGGCTCCTTTTTTATTTATTTGTTTGTTTTGTCAATGAAACATGAAATTATGACTGGATTTATTTATTTATTTTTTGTTAATGGTTTAAAAAAAGTAATTTTATCCTGTGTTTTTTTATTAGTCCTTCGGATAATTAAAAGAAAAATGAACAAGGCATTCATTTGGCCATAAGATAAAAATTACTTTGTCACTTTTTCATGTTTACTTTTGGTTTCATTACTCTTTCTTCTAATACATCAAATAAAAAATGCAACCAAAATGAAAAATAAAACATAATAATGCCTACAAAGTTTGAACGTTTTGCTGGATTTTTTTTTTTGTTTTATGTTGTATTTAGGCTACATGGACGAGTTGTCCTATCGTGTGCCCAAATTCGTGCCGGCGTTTCTCTTTGTTTAAAGGAGGGTGCGGATTTTATTTTTATTTTTTTCTACTGTACATTTTGATGAATTATAACACCTGACATATTTGCACTCTCTGCCCAATTCGGCTCGGATTTTCTTGACCATTGGGACCAAACGTGATACACACTGTAATGTCCTAATACTTGCATTATTTTTAAATAATATGTTGCCCAGTTCTTGAACTATCGGTGGACAAGATGAATGATAAAGTCTATTGAACCTCTTTCTCATCTCTGTCTCAGCCATTTCAATGTTGCGTTAATGATACTGCACTGATACACTCTTCTGAAAGTTAAGACATGAATAACAGTCTCTCAATTGTAGTGGAATGGACAACGAATTAATAAGAATTATGTAATCTTGCCCATCTGGTTCATTGCTTATTATCATTATTATTATTATTATTATTATTATTAGGCTATTTTATATTATTAATATTATTATTGCTATTATTATTATACTATTTTATTATTAGGCTATATTGTTGTTGTTGCTGTCTTACTTTGTAACTATAAATGTGTTTACTTAAGACCTAACAACAATTGTATCATAAAATAAATAATAAATAATTTTTCTGTTTTGGAAATGTGTGTCTCTACTGTCCCTTTCAACATTGAGTGTTGTTTTGGCAAAACAACACAAAATAATATGGAACAGAGACTATTTGTTATCTCAAAAGAGATCCATAAAATGGTGTCTTCATAGTACAGCTCTATTTAACCTGTTAACTGCCGGTTCCACTTTTTGAGTATAGGCCTGAAAATGACATTTCCAACTTAAATTGTTATACATTTTGAATGGTTTGGAGCAGATACTTAAGGTTGGTCTCTTTTTAAAGAAGACACTTATCAGATTATTGTAGAGGTGAAAAAAGGTCTAGAAATTATATTACAAAAAAGTTATGGAAGTTTAAGTTTATGAAAATATAAAAAGTAAAAATTGTAATTTATATTTTATGTAAAATATATATTTTACATAAAATGTTTTACTCTAAAACTGCTAGAAAATCAAAACCAAAAATCTGAAAAAGTTGCGTTCCAAATTTGAGGTTGATATCTCAAAAAATTAGCTTTCAGTGAAATTTTGTTTGGGCGTAATACCAAGCTTTTCCAGTAGATGACCATCAGACCCCATTAGTAACAATATAAGGGCAGCTCTATTTCCATATATGGTTTGAGTGATCTGAAACATGTTTTTTTTTCCATTCTTTTCTCAATATTTATGACGTAGACATCACATTCAGAAGTATTAAGGGTGGTATGGCAGTATTTGATTTCAATTCATCCTCTAAAAAAACACATAAAAGACATGCAACAAGAACCCTGGACGTACAATATAGTTAACGCTGCATCAAAAATTGAGAAACTATTGTTTTTTCTTTATATTCAAAACAAAACAGACCTCTTTTTTCTCAAAAAATAGAATTAATTTTATCTTTTGAGCACTTGACATGAACATGAATGGAGATTTTTCATGATTTTATATATGTATCACTATTTCAAAGTAAAGGTCAGAGCTCTCTCTCTGACTGATGAGTACTCTTCTTACAAATTAACAAATTACAGTTGCCCTGTAAAATATAAAAAAATTCAGTCACCAAATATGAAAACTAGAGTCTTTAAGCTTTCAAACGATATATAGTTTGTAAAGATTGCTTTTGGTTCAGACTTAGATATTACTGTTTAAATCATGTAATGGCAAGTGGGCCCACCGGTGGGCCCGTGACAGTTAACAGGCATGTCTGGAAACTTGACAAGTGTGTTTTATTGGGGTAAATGTAAAAAAGAACAAACATGTAATGATCTATGAGCATACACTACGGTTATACACATTGATTGCATTTATTTTCAATAAAACTGGTGGGGGGGGGGGGGGGGGGGTGTATAGCGACAAGGCTTAGAAGATTCCTTATCCTGTTCCTGACTCCCTCTAGTGGATAAATATATAAAATAAATTAATATCACAGCCTTCATCTTCCAGCTGAAACGGCTGATAGTTTAGAATTTGATTTTGGCAGTGGCTATTTGAATTCAGTGAATACAATGAATTCTAATTACACTAAGTGAAAATAGCTTATTTTCTTAGCAATAGGTTATATTTACACTATTTAATAATAGTAATTTTTTGCAGTAATAGTTGTTTGATGCTGTTTATTGCAAATAGTGGACGATATCTCCACCTCAGTATTGTAGTAGGCTACATTATAAAACAGTATACAATAATAACGTATCAAGTGTAAATTATAATTTGTATTAAAATTATTAACTGGATGCTGCCCCTACAACTAACCCTAGCTTTAACCAATCATCACTTTATTTTCCATTCAGTTATTTTCCATTATTTCCTAAAATTTTACTGAAAATAAATGCCTTTCCGATGTGATATGGGATGTGAAAAGAGAGTAGAGTGAGGTCGTTAGAAGGCGGAATCGAACCCGGGTCGATCGCGTCAAAAAGCAACTGTTTCATGTTTTACTCCCTGCGCCACTGAAAAAAACAGTGTTTGGTAGTTTTATGCAGCATTCTAACCCTACTTGTAGGCGGAGTTATTATAAGTAGCCTAAATAAAAACAAAATAATTATTAAAAATAGCCTACAGGAGCGTTTTATTTTCATGAGAGGGCAATCGAATGCACCGTTCTCTTTTGGGCTCTGTACCTTGTCATCTATCCACCATAAACATTCATAAAGGGCGGCACTCGTCATTAAATTATGCACATATCCAAAAAGGAATTCCTGATATCAGCAATTAAATTGTTGATATCAGCAATTGGGAGGGTAATTTCTGATATCAACAATTTAATTCTTGATATCAGAAATTAACATTGTCATTAGTGACAAAATTGTAGATATCAAGAATAGACATTTTTACTAGTAAGAATTGCATTTCTGATATGTGAAATTGGAATTTCAACTAGTAAGAAATTAATCGTTGATATCAACAATTGATTTTGAATGGCAGCCTATGGTGACATTTAACTAGTGAAAATACAATTACAGATATCAACAATTTAATTCTTGATATCAAGAATTAGCATTTTAACTAGTGAAAATTGAATTGTTGATATCAAAAATTTATATTTTTACTAGTGGAAATGCGATTGCTGATATCAAAAATAGCCATTGTTACTAGTAGAAATCTAATTCCTGATATCAAGAATTAGCATTTTAACTAGTAAAAATTGAATTGTTGATATCAAGAATTCATATCCTGAGAAGGAATAAAAGTCAAAACGGCTTGAAAGCTGAGTCCCTACTGAGTCCCATCGAGTGCCCATAGATGCAGGTCCCACAGCTTGGGCCGGGGGTGCCAGATCGTTCTGTTCTCCTGGGAGAGGAGGTCTCGCCTCAGGGGAATAGGCCACGGAGCTGCTATTAGCAGCTGCGATAACTCTGGGATCCAAAGCTAGTTTTTCCAGAGTGGGGCCACTAGAAGCACATGAGCTGCTCTCAGTGAACGCAGGTTGAGATGTGCCCATAGTAAGAGGCACTCTGCCATCTCGAAAAGGCGTTTCGAGGTGAGCCCACCCTGGCGATTTATGTACGACACCACCGTCATGCTGTCCGAGCGGACTAGCACGTGGTGACTTTTCAGGACTGGCAGGAAGAACTGAAGAGCTCGACATACTGCTTCCATTTCGAGGCAGTTGATGTGCATTTGTCCTTCTGCGTTCGTCCAGGAGCCGAAGGTCGGTTTGCCGTTGCACAGAGCTCCCCAACCTGTGTTGGAAGCATCTGTTGTAACAACCTTCCTTCTGTAAACCAAACCCATTGTCACACCTTGTTCGAACCATCGTGGGTTCCTCCAGGGGACCAGGGTTGACACGCAGGCCCGGTTCACCCTGACACGAATGCGTCCATGACGCCACGCATGAGGCGGAATTAGAGGTTTCAGCCAGTACTGAAGGGGTCTCATCTTGAGAAGGCCCAACCGAAGAACTGGCGATGCGGAGGCCATAAGGCCCAGCATTCTTTGAAACGATTTGAGTGGGTAGGAGGCTCCAATCTTGAAGGAAGCCGCGAGCTGCCGTATGGCCAGAATGCGATCTGGCGCGACTTTCGCCTTCATGCAGGCGGAGTCGAAAACTGTCCCCAGGAACGACGTTCGTTGGCTGGGGGACAGGGAGCTCTTGGCTAAATTGATCCTGAGTCCCAAGTTCTCCAAGTGCCTGAGGAGGAGGGACCTGTGTGCTACCAGCTCTGCCTCTGGCTGTGCCAGAATGAGCCAGTCGTCGAGGTAATTCAGGACACGGATTCCCATCTGTCTCAGAGGGGAGAGAGCCGTGTCTATGCACTTCATAAAAGTGCGGGGAGCTAGAGCCAGCCCGAAGGGCAGGACCATGTATTGATAAGCCACACCCTCGAAGGCGAATCTCAAGAATCGTCTGTGATGGGGGGCTATCTGGATGTGAAAATAAGCGTCTTTCAGATCCAGCGAAAAGAACCAGTCCTCTGGGCAAATTTGCGAGAGGATCTGCTTCACTGTAGTCATTCTGAATGGCCGTCTCATTAGGGCGCGGTTCAGACGTCTGAGATCGAGGATGGGCCGGAGGCCGCCATCCTTCTTGGGGATGATGAAATAATGGCTGTAGAAGCCTGACTCGCTCTGAGCTGGGGGAACTATTTCTATAGCTCCTTTTGCCAGCATTTTCTGCACCTCGGCTCGCAGAACGTGAGCGTTGCTGCTCCGCACTAAGGTGGGGACCCTGCCGCTGTACCGCGGGGGTCTTCGAGCGAATTGAAGTGTATAACCTCATTCTATAATCCCCAGAACCCATTGTGACACTCCGGGGATGGCCCGCCAGGCCTTGGCCCGTGTGGAAAGGGGTCGGATTAGCTTGGGGGGTGAGTCGCCTCGTGGGAACTCGACGCACCTGGTATTTGGAAGAGGAAATTTGCTCTCTTTTTGAAAATGTTTGTTTTTTATTTTTCTCGCTATAACAGCGGCTGTATGTGAAGGCACTTCTGGAAAGGGCCTGTGATTCACAACAGGTTTTGCAACAAACCGGTTTGCCTTGGCACCCAGAACTGAACGGGGTGCTTGAAGGCATAACAGAGGGCGTTTTGGGGTTGGTCCAGCGTCTGCGGGACCTTGACCCCTCCTCTTTCTTCCTATCGGATCAGGACGACGCCGGAGGTGCAGGGTCCAGGGTCAGCCTGGGCCGGGGTCCTTGACGCTTTGGATAGGGGTAGCGTTTGGCCGAGCGGGAGTGCTGCCGAGGCTCAGGCTTCTTTGTAGGCTGAGCGGGCGACGGCGCAGGTTTAGCTGGCTGTTGCGCTGGAGCAGGCTTGGGGCGACTGGTGGCTGTTGCAGAGCTGGACCGTTTAGGCAGGAAGTGTCGCATAGCCTGGGACGACTTCTGAGCCGTAGTGAATCGCTCTGCAAAGCCCTCGACGACAGGTCCAAAGAGCCCAGTAGGGGAGACCGGTGCGTCGAGGAAGGGGACCTTGTCAGCCTCCTTAATCTCCGTGAGGTTTAGCCATAAGTGGCGTTCCAACACCACTAAGTTGGCCATTGACCTCCCAATGGACTGTGCTGTAGCCTTTGTAGCTCTTAAAGCCAGGTCGGTGGCGCTGCGCAGTTCTTTAAAAACTGCGGGATCAGGCCCGAACTCGTCCATGGACCGGAGGAGTTTGGCTTGAAAGACCTGGAGCACAGCTGTAGGATATCAGAGACTGAATCAGACAATTTTAAGATGCATCAGAACACTGAAACCTGAGGAGCTGGAATGCAGAGAGACCTTAAGGAACAGGACGCCATAAATCGGATTCCTGCCTCCTAACCAGCGAGCCTCTTTCCCCAAACAACTTGCAACACTGAGACAAACGAACACTTATTGATAATTCCAAATTTGTTGCAAGTAATCAAGACTGATGTTCACATCTAAACCTATGATAGAAAATCACGAACTACAGACTCTCTCTGGGGAGTGTCTCCACATAGAAGACAGTCCAACCCAACATTCCTTTGTCTAAAGAACATGCCTTCGTTCTCCTTAGAACTATACAAGACTTTCTTCTCCATATGCACATAAAATCATCCTAAAAGGACATTTTTATGTTGTACCCACATATAATGTTTTAATCAAATAATATGTATGTCTTTTTAATCATTATTGAATAGCTCGAGCCTTAAAGATAAATATTGCATATTTAGTATGTATGAGCTTGAAAATCCATGCTTTAAGTGTTTCTTCCAATCAATTCTTTGTCAAATGCATCATAGTCTTATTATGAAATCATGTTCAAAAAGGTATACTTTGCCAAAGCCTGTAAAATTCGGACCATGTGACTGATAACAAGCTGATTTATGATGTAAAGAACACACCCTAGCTAAGATAATAGCCTATCTAATTGGTCAAGACATCCAGATGGGATGTGTCCAGAAGCGAGTTTAAAACTGTTGTCCCTCCTCCTTTCTTCCTCTCTCACTTTTTACACTCTTACCCCTGCTCTCCAACCCTTGTCCCTCTCACCGCGTGCTGCCCTTTGAGCATGCTCTGGCCTCATGTGCCGTAATGAGAAAGAAAACAACTTAGTCTCGTTACATCCTTTTTTTTTATTCTTTTACTTTAGTTTATTTTCTTTCCGTGGAGTTTCGTGTTCTAATGTAAGTTTGCTACAAAGTCCAGCTCCGACCCGCTTCAAACTTCAACCAGAAAGAACTCCGCATCCTCAGCCAACGCCCAAAAGACGTCACTTCAAAGACTACTGAACTTCCAGCCAATCAGACACTTCGGGAAACCCCCCCTGTCTGCAAAGACGACACAAAGGAAACCCCTAACAAGGCAAAGCACGCAAGCTACACCTCCAAATTCTAACTGAATCAGGTGCAGTTAATATAAATTTTAGCCTCATTGAGAAACTCAAAGCGAGGGTTAAATAAGTGATTGATGGTTGTTCAGGTCTATGCAATTGAACATATTGCTGTGAACTTGGGATTTCACATTTCCATTCTCTTAAACTCATCCTTTCCTCACTTTCTCTCTTTCTGCAACGTGTGAATGTGTGAATGCTTGTGTTCATGTGTTGGATTAGTTTATGTCTTAGGTTTATATAAATAAATTCTAATTTAATTGAAAAGAGAAGTATCTTGTGTTTTCTGCTCACAAGTTAATGCCTTAATCTGTCGATTTCGTTACTGTGCTATTTAATAGTGTTTTCACTATATTTGGGATTTTAATATCCAGTGCAGAGTTTGTCATACGGCTCGTTCAGTGAATCGCCGTAACACTGATTCTGTTCAAATCCCTATAAAATCATAAATGATTCCCTTTGAGCTAAATTAAACTATTTCTTTAAATTACGTATTAATATTATATGTAATACCCTTACACAGCCATGGAGTGAAGCGCTGAGGCGGCCTGCCCGGCGGAGGAGTATGCTCGTCCAGCGAGGGCGGAAGTCGTCATGCACGGCTTGGAGGGATGAGCAGCCTTTGCTTTCCATCCGATGGCGGAGGGCGGGCAAAGGTGCGCAGCCACAGCTTCGTCAAGAGGGGGCAACCTCTCGTAGCCCTTCTCTTCGGCGCCATCCACTCAGGAGAGAGCAGAAGAAGAGTTAGAGCGGAGTCGGGCCGAATACGGAGCACGCCACGACTTCGTGAGTTCGTCGTGGACCTCCGGAAAAAACGGAGAAGCTCGCTGACGAGGGGCCGTGCGGCGCCCCGGCAGGAACCATTCGTCCAGACGACTACGAGTGGGCTCCTCCGGCGTAGACCACTCCAAACCCAGTTCATCAACGGCCTTAACGATGATGCGGAAGAGCTCGGCATCCATCCCTGGCTTTGCTTCGCTGGGCTCGGCAGACGAGGAGGGGGCGGGGTCGATGGTAGAGCCCGAGATATCCTCTGCGTCTGATGCTATTAGAGACATGCTGTCATCTAATAGCTCCTCCTCAAAAGCACCGAACGAGATCACGTCACTCGCGCCAACCGAGGGACGCTGATCCGCGTGCTCAAAGAGGACGGGAGAATCCACTCTGAAAAGAAAGCGATCCGAGCGCGCAGAGTCACGAGACTCATGTTCATGCAGTATGAACATTCCATCTCGCTCAGGGCGGCCTCTGCGTGGGATTTACCCAAGCAGGAAACACACTCTGAGTGGCCGTCGGCATCGTGCAGCGAAAGCTTGCACGAGACGCACTGACGGCGCGGCATTTGCAACAACGCCGCAATTAGCTCTTTTAGAAGAGATTTGCTCTTCTTGAAGGCTCGCCGGATGGCAGCAGGGGACGAGCTGACGTCCGCTCTGATCGCTGAAGCGGCTCGGCGAAGCGGGCTGGATCAGCGGGGAGCGGGGAAAAAAGGCAGCCTTCCAATCCGCAGCGATGCGTTTCAATGGCGAGCGTCTGGAGTCCTGGATCAGTGAAGAGGTCGTCGCTGAAGGAGAATTGATCTGTTTTCCTATGGCGAAGCGCCCGCTTATATAGCCAGATGACCCCGCCCCTTCTGGCGGGCTCTGGCGGGCTTTGCCGCCATAGGCTCGTGCAGTAATAAAAAACGAACCAATGGCTCGTCAGTGGTACTGCACAATGGTGCAGTCACACTGCGTGATTGAAAAAGTCTTCAGTCCTCGGAGAAAAAGGAGTAGCGTCTAGCGACGCAGTACGAGTGTAGTATCGACAGGGAACTACTATGTACTTATATTTAAATTAATCATTTGATACAATGCACTTATTGTGTACATTAGATTAATGTGCAGGACACTTTGCTTAGTAATGAAATGTATTTTATAGTTAATATAATATAGATCAAGATGGTGCCGTTGTGTTTGGCACGCCGTCAGTCGTTTTTAGTTTTTTGGTCATTTTTAAATATAGTATTAGTTTTAGCCTGGGATGGTGCTGAACAATTTATTTATGGCCGCGAATCGTTTATGGAAATTGGAAATGCTGTGCTGAATGGGGATTATATTGGATCGGGTGTCACCTGTTTGGATTTTCCATCGTTCCCATCGTTTCAGTGGGACATTCCTGATTACCTGCAGCAGCGACCTAGTGCTATTCTTCGGCAGAAACGCCGTAGACGCCGTGGCAAGCGGAGTGGGGTTGCCATTAGATTGAAAGCTGAAATGGGCTATCGTGGCCGTCGATCGGTGTGGCACATCAAGGAGGTCTCCTATTGATGGATTTGTCCCCTTGGCTTCGAGGATGCCGACAGGCACGTACAGTACTCTTTTTCCCAGTCTCGACCAAATGGAGTAAACTCTCTATCTCTCCGTTCTTTAAACCGGGGAAGTGAATCAGTTGATACATCAACACTTCTCAGGATGTCTTTGCTCAATGTTCGGTCGTTGTCAAATAAGACTTTTCTTCTTCGTGATTTTTTCACTCATAATAATCTGGACTTTCTTTTTATGACGGAAACTTGGATCAAAGAATATGATCTAAGCCTGTTTAATGAACTTGTCCCTGCTGATTGTTCCTTTTTTAATACTCCGAGGACATCTGGTCGCGGAGGAGGCATAGCCACAGTTTTTAAAGAATCTTTTAAAGGCAGAATTATTGCATCGGAAGCATACAACAGCTTTGAGCTTCAAATGTTTCAGTTGGAAGTAGCCGCCGACCCTGCAACGTTCGTGATAATATACAGGCCTCCACAGCCTAACAGTGTTTTTTTAAAGGAGTTTGCTGAGTTTCTGGGTAGTGCTGTAACAAAGTTTGAAAAGATCATACTATTGGGTGATTTTAATATTCACATCTGTTGCCCTAATAAGACGCTTCCCAGGGACTTTTGTAATCTTATGGATGCATTAAATTTTATACAATGGGTACATGAACCCACACATACTCACGGTCATACCTTGGATTTGGTTTTTACTCACGGTCTTTCTACAGGACTATCGGATATTCTAATTAGTGATACAGAATTCTCAGACCATAAAGCCATTTGTTTTAACGCCTCCATTCCTTGGCAACCCGTCAGCATGGCTGGGCAAACCCGTTGGATTCGCCACTTCACGGCTAATGCAGTGGAGGAGTTTGCTTCAGTGTATACAACATCTCATCCTGTGTATTTTATAGATGCATCGCCTGGGAATTCTAACGTTGATGAGTATCTTTATGCTTTTAACGATAAGTGTTTGAATATTTTAAAATGATTCAATTCGTTCGCTCCGACAATTATGCAGGAGATATGAACGAAAATGGCTTAAGGATAAACTGCAGATTTCCTATGATCTTTAGAGAGATTTAGGGACTCTCTCTCTAAATTCCAGAAACCTGTGAAGTCAGCAAAATCTAAGTATTTGTCTGAAATTATTAACAATAATTCCCATTGCTCAAGAACTATTTTCTCCACAATTGATGATGTTTTAAATCCAACAGTAGATGTTTTTATTGATGTGTCTGAAACACTATGTGAAAACTTTTTGACATTCTTTGTGGAGAAGGTAGATAGGTTAAGACTTCAAGTTTTGCAATCTGTCTCTGATATTATCGAGAGACCATGGAGCTCTGCAACGTGGTCTAATTTTCTACCTGTTACCATTTCTGCCTGTAAAGATGTCATTGAGCATTTGAGACCCACTGTGTGTCCTTATGATGTTTTGCCAGCTCGCTTTTTAAAGCAGGTTGTACACATTGTTGGTTCTGATGTGTTAAATTTTGTTAATCTGAGCCTGAGTACCGGAATAGTTCCCGATAGTCTGAAATGTGCCTTAGTAACGCCAATTTTAAAAAAGCCAAATTCAGACACCTCGATTCTTTCAAACTTCAGACCTGTTTCTAACTTACCTTTTATGTCCAAAATTTTAGAGAAAGTTGTTCTAGTTCAGCTACAAGTCTTTTTGAGATCTAACCAAATCTACGAAACTTTCCAATCTGGTTTCAGGAAGTTACACAGTACAGAAACAGCTCTCTTAAAAGTTTATAATGATATTTTAATGTCAACAGATGCCGGAAATGCTGTCGCTTTGATCTTCCTAGATCTAAGCTCAGCTTTTGATTTGGTTGATCACAACTTATTACTTTCTCGTTTAAAAAATTGTGTTGGTCTGAGAGGTACTGTCTTAAATTGGTTCCAGAGCTTCTTAACGAACTGAAAATTCTCTGTACGTACAGGACAATATACTTCTTCTAGTGCTCCTCTGATTTGTGGCGTCCCTCAGGGTTCCATTCTTGCCCCAACTTTATTCATGATTTATATGCTGCCGCGGGGTTCTATTTTCAAGAAATATGATATTTCTTTTCATTTATATGCTGATGATACACAGTTATATCTCTCTTTTAAACCTGGAGAAAAAAATGCTTTAACAAAGTTGGGTGTATGTATTGAGGAACTTAAATCATGGCTCACAAGTAATTTCTTGACACTTAATGAAGGTAAAACCGAGGTGATTCTGTTTGGACCTAGTGATGCTCTATCTTTCAATTCTCATAATCTTGTTATTGGTAATTTGGCCCATTGGATTACTCCCTGTGTAAGGAATCTGGGTGTCTTATTTGATTCCAGTCTTAAGTTTGATAAACAGATAAATAGTGTGGTCAGGTTATGTTTTTTTCACCTTCGACGTTTGGCTAAAGTTAAAACTTTCCTCTCAACACAGATATTCGAAAAAGTAATTCATGCATTTGTGACATCTAGACTAGACTATTGCAATTCGTTGTATTATGGGATAAATCAGTCCTCCATGGACCGATTGCAACTGGTTCAAAATGCAGCAGCCAGGTTATTGACTGGCACGCGTAAATTCCAGCACATTACTCCCATTCTGAAAACATTACAGTGGTTACCAGTTAAACTTAGAGTGGAATATAAAATCTTAACATTGGTTTTTAAAGCACTTCACAATCTTGCACCAATTTACCTCACTGAGTTGTTGCAAACACACAAATCCGTGAGGCCACTCAGATCCAGATTTTTGGGAACTTTATCAATCCCTAGGTCCAGATTAAAACACAGTGGCGATCGAGCCTTTGAAATTGTTGGTCCTACACTCTGGAATAATCTTCCGGTTGCCATCCGAACAACTTCTTCTTTATCTATTTTTAAAGTTATGCTTAAATCTCATCTTCTTGACCGATTTGTGGCAAGTTAAATGAAGTGTTTTGTGTATTTATCTATTGGGATTATTATTTTTAATTATTAGTTTATAATTTTGCTTTGCTGTTTTGTTGTATTTTATGTAAAGCACTTTGGTCAACTTTTAGTTGTATTTAAATGTGCTATATAAATAAATAAACAAACAAACAAACACCCATTTGGTGGAATGGCCCATATCTTGGCCATGAATCAAGATTACAATCCCACAACTTCATGGCCACGATTCATTAATTAATTCCATTGTTTTAGTTAATTCATGGCCATTTTGTACTAATTCATTCCTCTGACTGGACAGATTCATAGTTTAAAGCTAACAGAGTCTTTGTCTATCACACAATAGGCAGTTCCCTTTCAGTCGGTTACGATCGACGTACGTCGGAACTGACCAACGAATTGGGGATAACTTTTGGAGGCCAATCTACTTCGAGTGTAAGAAAACGAGCCAATGTACATTGGCATGCGTTAATTGCAACAGCTGCTCTGCGCTACAGCGCGAGTATTTAATGAGCAGCAGGTGCGTTGCATATTTGCTTTTTGCTTCGGAGCCGAACACGTGTTGTTCCTGTGCGTGTGTTTCTTTCTTCTTCGGAAGTGGTGGAAGATGAGCTGCTCGTTTGGGAAGGAGCCTCTGCGTGTCTGGTGCGGGTGTGACGGCGCTGACAGTGTTGGTTGCGATCTCACAAGAGAGCAAAAACAGCTGTTTTCAAAGCTTGTGGAGAGGGCGCCTTCAACGAGATCGCTGTTTAGACAGCTGAGAGTTGTGTCTTCAATGAGCATGAGTGCTCACAACAGACTTGCACTACTGTACTGTTGTGTAGCCGTGGCCATTTCCCTGTGCGTTTCAGCACCAGTGGAGAGCAAATTCCTAAAAGAGCACACACAGTTTGACCCTGTGTCTTTTTCAAGATTGTCATTCAGACCGTGTGCTACTGGATGCGGTCTATACCTTCCCCCCGGTGATGGTCAAGGCCCCTCACGTGTTTGGGCCTTGCACACGCTGAGGTGGCACTCATGGATAGTACATGTTCTGACTGCGGGAACGTGACCATCTCAGTGTTAAGGTCGAGACTCCAGTGTCTTGAGGAGACTGGAGCCCCTTCGTATATTCCCCGATCTAGTCCTTCTTCTGGGCCAGCTCAGAAGAAACCTACTTTGGTTAATAACCTAGGTGACCTGAGGGTTACAGTGAGAAATACCCCGCTGAGTCAACCTCCTCGGGCTCCTCACTCCTCCATGACACTGAAACCAGTGGAGTTGCCAAGAGGGCGTGCTGATCCGCCTCGTGCGGTACCAGTCGTCACTTTTGGGGCTCCCCCGGAGGACCAGATGTCGATCGTTGCATCGGAGGGTGAGCTTATGTCCTACGGGGATGAAGATTCGGCTGCGCTGCCCCCTTCGGGTGTGGCAGCATTGCCCGAGTCCAACCCAGAGATGGCTTCTATGCTTTCTATGCTTGGACCCATTGACATCACCAAACTTTTGCATTCTTCTTTTGTGATGCTTTTCAAGGCTTTCACCGCAGCCTCTTTCAGTTTTGGGGGTTACTCCCTTCAGTCTCTTCTTTAGCAGGTAAAATGCATACTCTCTACAGGGTTTAAGTGTGGAGATTGACTTTGCCAGTCTAAAACCTTCCACTTCTTGCCCCTGATGAACTCCTTTGTTGTTTTGGCACTATGTTTTGGGTCATTATCTTGCTGCATGATGAAGGATCTCCCAATCAGTTTGGGTGCATCTTTCTGTAAATTGTCAGACAAAATATTTCTGTAGACTTCTGAGTTAATTTTGCTGCAGCCATCATGTGTTACATCATTAATGAAGATTAATGAGCCTGTCCCAGAAGAAGCAATGAAAGCCCAAGCCATTACATTACTTGTGTAATGTGTACTATAATGTATACCTGTATACACCGTATTTCAGATGAGCTTGTATGTTTGGGATCATGAGCAGATCCTTTCTTTCTCCAAACTTTAGCCTTTCCATCACTTTGGTCCATAAAATCAGTCCATAAAACCTTGTCCCAGAATTTTTGAGGCTCATCTCCTATTCTTCTTGCTAATGAGTGGTTTGCATCTTGTGGTGTAGCCTCTGTACTTTTGTTCATGAAGTCTTCTGCGAACAGTAGATCGTGATACCTTCACTCCTGCCCTCTGGAGGTTGTTGCTGATGTCACTTAACAGTTGTTTTAGGGTCTTTCTTTACAGCTGTCACAATGTTTCTGTCATCAACTGCAGATGTTTTCCTTGATCTACCCGTTTGAGGTGTGTTACTTAGTACACCAGTGGTTTCTTTCTTCCTCAGGAGATTCCAAATGGTTGTACTTGCTATTGCCAGTGTTTGTGCAATGGTTTGATTGATTTTTAATCCTCTCTCAGCTTCACAATTGCTCGTTTTTCACCCATAGACACCTCTCTGGTTTTCATGTTGGTTACACGTCTAACTAACTATAAATGCAGTCTGCACAGATCTGAAACTGAGCGCAGACATTCAGTGCTATTTATTGTTTGAATAATCAATTAATAGGACACACCAAGGCAACAAAACACACCTGTCAGTCACATGTTCCAATACTTTTGGTAACCTGAAAAATGGGTGGGTTCAAACAAAAGGTGCTATCTTCTAAGTTGTGCATCAGATCCAGATGAAAATACCTGTAAATAAAAGCTGAAATGTTAATCTCTCATCTCATATTCATCTTTTGATGTCAAGCCCAAATGTTTACAGTCTTACTGTCCTGAGACCCTGGCCTGGATATTTGTCCAAGGTTCCTACCACTCCCTTCGGGGACCAGGTAGTGAGCCTGCAAGCGCTGCCCTCGGAAGAGGCAGACCCAGCCCTAGCTTTTCTCTGTCCCGTGCACGCTCTGCGGCTGTACATGGACAGAACACAAAGCTTCAGGACCTCAGACCAGCTCTTTGTCTGTTATGGAGGCCAGCAGAAGGGGAAGGCTGTCTCCAAGCAGAGGTTAGCCCACTGGATAGTGGATGCTATTGTCTTGGTGTACCAATCCCAAGACGTGCCTTGACCGACTCAGGTTGCGAGCACACTCAACTAGAGGTGTTCCTTCCTCCTGGGAGCTGGCTCAAGGCACCTCGCTGACAGATATTTGTAGAGCTGCGGGCTGGGTGACACCTAACACGTTCACTAGATTCTATAGCCTTTGTGTAGAGCCGGTATCTTCCCGTGTACTCACCCCCAGGGGCCAGCAGTGCGAAAGACCTGTTCTAAGTGACGGCTTGCAACGCCATTCCCGCCAACCTGGCCGGATACGTGTGTCTTTTGCTCCAGTAGAGTTCCCCAGGTATGGCTAACCCTGTGAGTTCCTCCGTCGCCCCCCCCGGCAGTCAGACGTGGTGGAGCGTCTGACGCCAGGCCTTCACTCGTTGTATTGTGGAACCTGTGTTAGGCTGGGTGTCCATATGTGCGGTCCCGGCAGCGACCCCATATGCATTTTCTTCCACGGAAGGCTACTCAGTCCGGCTAGCCCATGTCTTTCCCACGACAGAGATTCCCCCCTAGAACTAGGCTGGAACCCCCCCAGAGACTTCCATATGTTGTACTACCCTCTTGGCTAGTCCATATGTGTAACCGCCACAGTTACCTTCCTACGGGCAGGATTTGGCTTCCATAGCGTCCCCTTCCCCTCTAGGGCACACTTTCCCAGCGTTATCCAATAATCACACTGCGTGGGTCTTACGGAAAAGCAGTGACTGACCTTCTCTTCTTAGAGCCCTGACTCCCGCTCCGACAAGTTGGGGGTGGTCCAGGAGTCTCAAACAGAGCGCTGGAAGGGCCAGCAACTGTGGCGTGTTGGTAGATATCCCCAATTCGTCGGTCAGTTCCGACGTACGCCGAACGTGACCGACTGAAAGGGAACGTCTCGGTTACGTATGCAACCCTAGTTCCCTGAAGGAGGGAACAGAGACGTATGTCCTGTCGCCACAGCTGTTGTACCGCCTCTGTACGGCCGAGTCACTAGCTCGGCTCCTCAGCGGAAAAGCAAATATGCGACACACCTGCTGCTCATTAAATACTCGTGCTGTAGCGCAGAGCAGCTGTTGCAATTATCGCCAATGTGCATTGGCTCGTTTTCTTACACTCGAAGTAGATTGGTCTCCCAAAGTGATTCCCAATTCGTCGGTCAGTTCCGACGTACGACTCCGTTCCCTCCTTCAGGGAACAAGGTTTACATACGTAACAGAGACGTTTTCTGTGAAATAATACTATAACTACACAAAAAATTATTACTGCTGACTGGTACCCAGAGCTGGCATTGACTCCTCTAGACTTTAAATGAGGGCAAAAGTTATGCTTGGTATTACAGGCTTTAAATATATGGAATGCCAATTCTGCCAGAATTAGAAATAAATAAATGAATATACAAAGAAATTTAAAAAAAGCATAAATATATAAATAAATATACACAGAAAAGTTAAAAAGCAAATATAAATAATTATTTTTAATTTTGTTTCCTTATTTAATTTTTTTTTTTTTTTTCCACATTTATTTTTATTTATTTTTTATTTACATTTATTAATTTCCACTCTTATTTATTTTCACATTTATTTATTTCTAAATTTCTTTGTCCGTAGGGTAATGAGGAGGGCGTGTGTTACCTCAGGAATAGCAATCGAGCCAGAGTAGTCGAGGGGTTAGCTTTGAGGCCACAGTGACACCTTGTGGTGCCCAACCGAAGTACAAGAAGTGTAGCCTACATGACGCGCCTGTTGATAGTGTGGGATGAAAGACTTAGATCGGCAATATGGCCAAAATCGTTTATCATGGGTTATTATTTAAGTTTCATGTGGAGGATTGTTTCGGCTAGGAAGCGTGCAAACTGTGATCATGTACATTTGCTGAAGCATGCGAAAGTGTGCTGTTTTTGGAATTTTGGAAACAGTTATATCTGTTGAAAGTGAAACCTAAAAAAACAGCGCACTTTCGCGAGCTTCAGCAAATATACGTGATCACAGATCGCACGCTTCCCAGCCAAAACATACATACAGACAGACAGATAGAAATGTTGAGCTTTGCATTTTCCCTAAACAATTTCTATGTTGAAAAAAAGGCTTGTGTCTTGTGGAATTTTCCCAGTTTTTTAGAGGGGGGAATGTGTTAGGGTAACAGGACTGAGTGAAAACCTGGGGACACGACTAAAATGTGTATTTTATTCAAAATATTATATATTTATTTTGAAAAAAATGTGTTTACAGCACAGACGGGATATGGAGGTGCACAAAAATGCAAAAATATAAATTATTTCTGAAGGATTTTTAACATTATGTTTAATGTTAAAATGTAGCGTTAGACAATGGGGACATGTACAAATGTAATATTTTCAGTGCTTTAGGTAATTTTTAATATTTTTTTTTATTATATATTTTAAATTTGCAGTTAGATTAATGTGCAGGACACTTGGCTTAGTAATAAAATGTATTTTATAGTTAATTTTTATTTTGTACCATAATGTCCTGGGGACAGAAATGGCACCCATTCGGTGGAATGGCCCATATCTTAGCCATGAATCAAGATTACATTCTCACAACTTCATGGCCACGATTCATTCATTCATTCCATTGTTTTAGTTAAATCATGGCCATTTTGTACTAATTAATTCCTCTGATTGGACAGATTCATAGTTTAAAGCTAAAAGAATCTTTGTCTATCACACAATATGCAGTTATCTGTGAAATAATACTATAACTACACAAACAATGATTACTGCTGACTGGTTCCCACTATTGAGAGCTGGCATTGACTCCTCTAAACTGTAAATCAGGGCAAAAGTTATGCATTGTATTCCAGGCTTTAAATATATGAAATGCCAATCCTACCAGAATTAGAAATAAATAAAGAAATGTACAAAGAAAATTAACGAAGCAAAAATAAATAATTACTTATTTTATTTCCATATTTATATATTTTTTCATTTTTCCACATTTATTTATTTTAATTTTTTATTCATACATTTATTTCCACTTTTATTTATTTTCACATTTATTTATTTCTACTCTGGTAGAAAGAAATAAAGTCAAGGGGTAGTCGAGGGGTAAGCTTCGAGGCCACAGTGACACCTTGTGGTGCCCAAACGAAGTACAAGATGTGTAGCCTACATACGCGCCTGTTGATAGTGTGGGATGAATGACTTAGATGGGCAATATGACCAAAATGTAGAAATAAATAAATGTGGAAATAAAGAAATAAAAAAATTTAAATACATAAAAGTGGAAATAAATGTATAAAGAAAAAATGTATATATATATATATATATATATATATATATATATATATATATATATATATATATATATATATATACACACACACTCACCTAAAGGATTATTAGGAACACCATACTAATACTGTGTTTGACCCCCTTTCGCCTTCAGAACTGCCTTAATTCTACGTGGCATTGATTCAACAAGGTGCTGAAAGCATTCTTTAGAAATGTTGGCCCATATTGATAGGATAGCATCTTGCAGTTAATGGAGATTTGTGGGATGCACATCCAGGGCACGAAGCTCCCGTTCCACCACATCCCAAAGATGCTCTATTGGGTTGAGATCTGGTGACTGTGGGGGCCATTTTAGTACAGTGAACTCATTGTCATGTTCAAGAAACCAATTTGAAATGATTCGAGCTTTGTGACATGGTGCATTATCCTGCTGGAAGTAGCCATCAGAGGATGGGTACATGGTGGTCGTAAAGGGATGGACATGGTCAGAAGCAATGCTCAGGTAGGCCGTGGCATTTAAACGATGCCCAATTGGCACTAAGGGGCCTAAAGTGTGCCAAGAAAACATCCCCCACACCATTACACCACCACCACCAGCCTGCACAGTGGTAACAAGGCATGATGGATCCATGTTCTCATTCTGTTTACGCCAAATTCTGACCCTACCATCTGAATGTCTCAACAGAAATCGAGACTCATCAGACCAGGCAACATTTTTCCAGTCTTCAACCGTCCAATTTTGGTGAGCTCGTGCAAATTGTAGCCTCTTTTTCCTATTTGTAGTGGAGATGAGTGATACCCGGTGGGGTCTTCTGCTGTTGTAGCCCATCCGCCTCAAGGTTCTGCGTGTTGTGGCTTCACAAATGCTTTGCTGCATACCTTGGTTGTAACGAGTGGTTATTTCAGTCAAAGTTGCTCTTCTATCAGCTTGAATCAGTCGGCCCATTCTCCTCTGACCTCTAGCATCAACAAGGCATTTTCGCCCACAGGACTGCCGCATACTGGATGTTTTTCCCTTTTCACACCATTCTTTGTAAACCCTAGAAATGGTTGTGCGTGAAAATCCCAGTAACTGAGCAGATTGTGAAATACTCAGACCGGCCCGCCTGGCACCAACAACCATGCCACGCTCAAAATTGCTTAAATCACCTTTCTTTCCCATTCTGACATTCAGTTTGGAGTTCAGGAGATTGTCTTGACCAGGACCACACCCCTAAATGCATTGAAGCAACTGCCATGTGATTGGTTGATTAGATAATTGCATTAATGAGAAATTGAACAGGTGTTCCTAATAATCCTTTAGGTGAGTGTATATATATATATATATATATATATATATATATATATATATATGGAAAAACATTAATAAATACATAAATAAGGAAATAAAATTATAAATATTTATTTAATTTAGCTTTTTTACTTCTCTTTGTATATTTATTTATTTTTGCTTTTTTACATTTCTTTATACATTTTTTTTTCTTTATTTCTAATAATTGCAGGATAGGCATTCCATATAAATAAAATGAGAACACAGTCATGGCAACAAATTCTTAATTAGCAAACACAGTATTTTTCTTCCCCACACATCATGTGTCCAAGGCTTCCTACCAAGCTACATCTCACAAATTGCTTTTGTATATGGATAACTATCACTGGATATTCACACGTAGTCAAGCATGTTTACCTCAAATAATCTGTACTAAAAAGAGATCTAAACAGCTTTGAAAAATGTCAAATACTGTAGAGGGAGTGGTCGATGGTGGTTTCTGAGTGAACAAACAAAATGAAAAAGGTGTATTTATGGGCGTGCTCAGTGGGTGAGCTACTAATAGGGGAGCTATAGTTATAGCCACAAACACATTCTCACAATAGTTACACATAGCTAAGCGAGAAAGTCATCTGAATGGTTTTATATCTCCAGATGAAGGTGAGTATGAAATGAATGTTCCATTTAGAATAAATTAGGAGACATCAAGTTTCAATTGTGAGATATGAATTTGCAATTTTTACATATGTAGTCATAAATGGGAAAGGATAAGGTTGAAATTGTGATGTGAATCATTTCAGATTTTTGTATCACATGTTAAGAAATGTAATTCATGTAATGTAACACATGTTCAGCTACTGAATGTTCATTTATAAACTTAATTTTGTAACTGTAAAGAGTTACAGTTGCAAAATTACGTTTATAAATTTATGCAACTTTTTTTTTTCTCTCTCTGTTTCGGTATTTGTGCAGGACTAAAAACCAGTCGGAATCAATTTACTTCACAATCTCTGGTTGAACAAACCCAGTGCTTTTGCCTGTAAAACTGGCTGTACATTGAGAGTGATTGTTTTGAATTGACTTGCTAAACAGAGGTAATCCACCATGGCACGTGAACAGGACTACTCCACTATCGTGTATGGGCTGCAAGAGCTTGATTTTGAAGGGAAAGTAGTGCCCAGTGATCTTGTACTAATAGGTGAACATGCCTTTCCACTTGCCATGAATCCAAGAGGTCAGGTGCTGATGGCTGCATCTCATTATGGTCAGGGACGTGTGGTGGTGTTGGGACATGAGCAATACCTAACATGCTTCCCTGGCCTGATAGAGAATGCTCTTATGTGGCTCATGCCATGTACTGGTGATGCTGGCAGTATAGGGATTCAGAAGAGTTTACGTTCAGTTGCTGAAAACTTGAGCTACCGCCCTATCAAGACAGAGCTAGGAGACTTTCGGAAAGGATTAGCTATATATATCACAGATGCTTACAGTGTTGAGAACTGTGCAAAGGATCTGATCGCTTTCATCAAAGCTGGGGGTGGCTTAATCATTGCTGGCCAGGCCTGGAGTTGGGCTGCAGCCCACCCGCAAGAAAACACCATAAGGAACTTCCCAGGAAACAAGGTGTGCAGTGTTGCAGGAATTTACTTCTCGGAACACCAAGGAGAAGTTGGCACCTTTCCTGTTCCAAGAAACATCCCTTCTAGTTGGCTTGCTGTATCGTAAGTTCAGCAGACATTCTTACTTTTTACCCATTCTTTCAGAAACATACATTTGACCAATTGTTTTGAATTTTTACTTTTCAGTATAGGCAAGGACTTTAAAGATGACCTACAGTTCTTGCTAAAAGGTGTGTCTGAGTTTGACATCCAAGGTGAGGCAATGGCATCTGAGGTGATGGTGCACGGACCATTAGCATTTCCCATTGCAGTCACTCCAGCTGAAAAAGCATTCATTGCTGGTGCCTATTATGGGCAAGGTCGAGTAATCCTGTTATCACATGGAGACTTCATGGGCCGGGACTCTCTGTCCACTTTCCTGATCAATGCTATCAAGTGGCTTGACCAGGACCGCAAGGGTGTTATTGGGATCCTACCCA
This sequence comes from Barbus barbus, assembly GCF_936440315.1. Lineage (NCBI taxonomy): Eukaryota > Metazoa > Chordata > Actinopteri > Cypriniformes > Cyprinidae > Barbus > Barbus barbus. Next base: position 19,485,859 of record NC_136759.1, on the reverse strand, counting down.
GCCTAAAGGCAGCCCACACAGTATTGAGCAAATCTTTAGATTGCAAGTTGACTGGTTTCAGAGAAGATCTAAGCATCTACGTTTGCAATACATACAGTGATGCCCAGTGTGCAGAGATCCAAGAATTTGTTGCTGAAGGCGGAGGTCTTATGATTGGGGGTCATGCCTGGTATTGGGCCGAGACCCACTATGGCTCCAATGTGATGACTGATTATCCAGGAAATCGCATTCTTAATAAGATGGGATTGAGTCTCTTGGGCAGCACCTTGGATAGAGGGTTATACAAAGCCCTAGACATTGAGCATTATTGTAAAGAGGGGTACCACTTTCGTAGTATGCTGCATCGGTTTGCTGAACATGTAAACCTGGGGCAAGAATTGAATAATCAAGAACAGAGTTGCTTGAAACGGCTGGGCAATGACTGTGCCAGTTACCTTCACATGCGATCCCATGACAGTGCCGCCTATACCTCAATGGTAGCAATTATTAGTGACATAGTGATGAAAGTGGGTGTTCCACAAGTGTGTAGTAACTGCCCTGTTGAAAGTGCCAAAGACCAGCTGATGCTCCACGTTGGGTCTGAAGTATACAAGGTGTCACCCGATCCTGACGCCCTTTTTCCATACATCATTAAGGACAGACCTAACTTCCCAACTGTGTCTAATGCAACAGTTCAGATCAGTGCCAACACTGGAGGTACGAAAGTTTTCCCACCAAATATTATTTATTGTTTAAGTTTCAAAATACTTACTATAACACTATAAAATAAGAATGCAATTACTTGTTTCAGATTCTGAAGAATGGATAAGTACAGGGTTATATCTTTCTCCTGGTATGAAGACGTTCATAGCAGTACCTCCAGAGATCGTTGGGAAAAATTGGCAGGTGATGAATCAAGTCTATACATGTATCCAATCAAGAAATTGTTGCAGCATATAGTATACCTGTCATGATAGGTACAATTGTTTTGCTCATTTTGCTCATTTTGAGAGCATGTTATTAACATGAGGGAATAACACTTTATGCAGGTGCAGCTTGGTTGCCAAACAGATAATATTGTTGGAGGAAATGTTCTGAAACGAGCTCCTGTGGTCCATGAGCGATTCCCTTTGGACACAGAGATGGTCCAAGTCTGCAATCTATGGGGAGGGCTCATCTACTTAATAGCACCTCCTCAAAGCAAAGTGGATGAAGTGGAAATTGTCGTGCAGGTCTCAGTACAGGCTCCATACTTCAAGTCTGGTAAGAATTTTGAATGAGCATCACAGTGAGGTTTCTAGTCAGAACATTTAAAGTTTTATGATAAAACTTTTCAACACTAACTTGTTTCGTCCCTTAGGAGTGACCAGTGTAGATGACTGGGTAAACAGGATTCGTCAGGCACCCGCCCCCTGGGCAGAGCTTGAGTTTGAGAACATCATCCTGACACTAGAATCAGAATATATAAGGAATCTGGACCACCCTGACGAGGTGGCTAAACTGTGGGACACCATAATGAGAAGCATAGCTGACCTGGCAGCAAAGCCTGCCAAGTTCCCCCGCAAAGAGCGGTTTGTTGCAGATGTTCAGATCTCTTTCGGTTGGTGGTACTATTAAATACTCTCAGTATCTTTCTTAGAATAAAGAAGCATCAGTATTACAACAGAATCATGCTGTTAAATTAATTACACTCATACTGTCCTGGTGATAACACCGTTACCCCTTTTAACCTTGCAGGTTTAATGCATGCTGGATATCCCATCATGATGCACTCCACCTCTGTCCCAGATCTATTAAATGTAAAGGAAGCCTATAAAAGTGGGATTTGGGGATGCATTCACGAGCTGGGTCATAACCAGCAGCGTGGAGTTTGGGAGTTTCCTCCACACACCACTGAGTGCACTTGCAACCTGTGGTCAGTGTACGTACATGAGGAAGTGCTGGGTATAAATAGGTCAAATGCTCATCCAGACATGACTCTACAAAAACGTCAGGCTCGTACCAAGAAGTATTGCAGTGGCGGTAAGGATTTAAAAAGCTGGAGTGTGTGGACAGCGCTCGAGACATACATGCAGGTGTGAACAGACTGCATATAATTTAATAGATTGTTTCATCATTTAAAAACTTGTTTTTCAAGTATTTAAAGTATTGTTTGATAATGTACATATTTGGTTATATCCTTATTGATAATATTGTGATTGTTTGAGGCTATAATGAAATTATACGTAAACCTTGGAAGTAATAATTTCCTTTTTTTTCCAAAGTAAATAAAAAAATATAAAATTGTAATAAAAAAAGCTTATGTGGTATGAACAAATAAAAACAGTATACTTGTTTACAGAGGTGGAAAGTAACGAATTACATTTACTCGCGTTACTCTAATTGACTAGCTTTTTTGTGTACTTCTACTTTTTAAAGTAATTTTTAAAATCTGCAATTTTACTTTTACATAAGTATATTTAGTTTGAAGTATTGTACTTTGCTACATTTTAAAACACATTAATTACTGAGTTAAAAAAAAATAAAAATAAAAATCGCTCCCTAGAAACTATTGCAGTAAACGGGCAGGAGAACAAACTGGCGCTAAGATGACAAGAAAGATGCAGACAGACAAGACAGGCTTTATGGTGCAGACCCAGCTGAAAACCAAACCCCGTCGTATTCGGCTGAAGTTGAACTCGAAGGAAATGAAGCGAACCCCTGGCAATGTTTATGCTCTATTATGCAGTGTATGCTGTGTTTGCTTATGGAGACCAAACTAGCATCTTATAAAATCTCGACATCAACCCTTCGCAACCTCTTGCTCACTTTGGATTCTGGTAATTCTGCTATTTTAATTTTGCTCGATTTAACTGCTGCCTTTGATACAATCAACCATAGAATTTTGTTAGATCGTTTACAGCAGAAGGTTGGGATTAGTGGTATTGTTTTACAATGGTTTTCTTCTTATCTGTCTAATTGGTCTGTATCTGTTACAATGGGTATTCATTCATCTTGTGGGCTCCAACAAGGGTCCACATTAAGTCCAATTCCGTTTTCTCTATATATGATACCGTTGGGGAGTATTTTTAGGAAACATGAGATTGCATACCACTGTTATGCTGACGATGAAAATTAGTTTCTACTACTTAAGGTTAATATCTAAGATTAAACCTATGCTCTCATCTAGAAATTTGGAGACAAACATCCATGCTTTTATATCATCTAGATTGGATTATTGTAATGCTGTGTATTTGGGAATTTCTCAGTCATTGTTAAATCGATTACAGCTTGTTCAAAATGCTGCTGCCAGATTATTGACTGGTAGGAGAAAGAGGGATAGAATAACTCCAATTTTAGCATCCTTGCATTGGCTACCTTTTATATATCGGATCGATTTTAAGGCCTTAGTAATCATTTTCAAAATTTTAATCAGTCTTGAACCTTTGTATTTGTCAGAGCTTGTTACCTTGCATAAACCTGTTAAGAACTTGAGATCTGCTGACAAGCAATTACTCCAGGTACCGCGGTCCCGACTTGAGCGGAAAGGGGATCGGGCCTTTCCGATTGCCGGTGTTCTGTCGATTTGTGCTACCCTGTCAGATTTTACTACCTCCCATTAAAACAGTAGGTAGTACAATTCGACAACGAAAAATGCTACCTGTTAAATTATGATTTATTAATGTCTACACCTACCACAACCCTAAACCTACCCTTACAGTAATGCATATACATTAATTATGTGTTATATTCGCAGTTGTGGCTAGAAGGGATACAGCTACCGGAAATCAACAATAAATAATTGTTTCTACCTATTAGATTGTATTTTATTAACGTCTACACCTACCCCAAGCCTAAACCTACCCTTACAGTAATGCAGATGCATTAAATATTGTTGTTCAGCTTGAGAAAAAGGACAAAATATTGATGTGCGCATGCGCAGTAAGCCCGGTAGGAAGATCTGACGGGTAGGATAAAATGTCAGGACACCGGTCCTCGGCTATGGAATAATCTACCTCTAGCCATTCGTACTGCCCCCTCTGTGTTCGCTTTTAAAACGGCTTTGAAGAAGCATTTTTATTTTATGGCGTTTGAATCTGATTTAGGAGAGACATAATGTTTGTTTTCTTCTTTAAGATGTTGTGTTTGCTTTTCCTGAAATGCATTATACAGCACTTTGGGCTGCTCTGAAGGCAGTAGAAATGTGCTATATAAGAAAATAAACAAAAAAAAACTAAAGCATGTAGAGGTAAGGTAAGGGAAATGCTTGCATCGTTGCATTGGTGGTTAAAATGAAGCTTTGGCAGTTTAGCAAAACGTTTTGCACAAATTAAACAAAAAGACAGTAGTGCATCGTCTGTGATAATATCGTAATTGTTGTTTTAACGATGTGTGATTTGACATTATCAGTATTTTGCTAAAACCAAACAAAACACTACAGAGTGCTGTGAAGTCTAGTAGATTAGTGCGCGCACGCATTTAGAGTGCATTCTTTGTGTGATTGAGTCTGTTAAAATACATTTAGAATGATCACAAAATTGAAGATATAGGGGCAGAAAATGTGTGTGTATATATATATATATATATATATATCATTTCATATAGTAAATCAATATCACAGGAAGAGTGCCGTTTGTTCTCTAAAAATCAGCATGATTACATATAGATTTTTTATTTTATTTTTTACAACAGTTCAATAAACAAGAAGTTAATTAAGAAACTTGCGTTTTAGACACCAAATTGCCTGTTTTTGCTCTATTTCAACAACAAAAATAATCCCAAATACAGCCACAGCACTGTTTTGCGTCAAAAAAGTTTGACACCCTTGGCCTGTCTCATTTTTGCGGTAATGGGATACCGCATTTTTGTAAGTAATTTCGACTCTGAGTAAATTTTAAATGAGCTACTTTTTACTTTTACTTGAGTAGATTTTTAGACTGGTACTTTTACTTAAGTAAATTTCATTAATGTAATGGTACTTTTACTTGAGTAAAATATTTTCGTACTCTTTCCACCTCTGCTTGTTTATATAATTACTATAACAAATATAATTACGTAAATATAAAAGTATATATTTATTACACCTATTTTTCTCTCATCTTCCATCATCACATCTCTTTTTTTTTCCAGCTTCAGGAAAAATTTGGCTGGGACGCTTTCAAGGAAGTTTTCACTGCCTACCATGATATGAATGGAGTGCCAAAAGACAACGCAGGCAAGATGAATCTATATGCTGAGACCTTCTCCAAGGTGGTCGACATGAATCTTTGCCCTTTCTTCAAAGTGTGGGGTTGGCCCATCCAGCCCAGCACACAAGAGAAAATCTCTCATCTCCCTGAATGGAGTGGCCATCCTATGGTCCAGTATGCATAGGAACATCTCAGATAGCTTTTAAAATGTACAGTGCCAGTTTTAATGTAGCTAATGGGTAAGATTAAATATAAAAAATGATATATGCTTACCTGGAATGACATGCAAATTAATGTTTCTTATTTGATTTAATAAGTACATAGATGGGCAATTGATTCATGTCAGTGTACTGTGAAGTTATAAAATATTCAGAGCACTTGCTATTAACTAAAGGTGGCTATAGGCTAGTGGGTTAACGTTAAATAGAATCAGCACACGCATGCATTTTACATGCATGACATACAGTATACTCTTCATAAATACTAAAAACGGCATGCACTGCAATTAACAGTATGACATTTTGTATTGGTGTAAGAAAATAAATCATAAATAGTATTTTAAAAGACTCTGAATGGTGCATAATGTTGATGTGATTTGAAAATACAGAATTAAGCCCTTTTGGTAATGCTCAAGACATTTAATAAATTCATATGAATGTGTTAGCCTAATATTTGCATAGGCCACTGAACAGCTCATTCACCGATGCATCAGAGAATTGCTGAATGAAGTCGACCATCTCATCTAAGTTGCGTTCTACAACAACATTCAGCTCAGTGTTTAGGGTAGTTGCAGCACCGCTTAGGATGAGGTGGCCGTTTTGATTGACGCAGCAGTAAGCATTCCAGATGTACTCTTGACCCTTTTGATATTGTTCTTAATGATCCAGTTGTTAGAGGAAGGAATGGCTCCAACCAGCACATAAGCCTGATGACAGTTGGCATTGAACAAGCTGGTCAGTTTAGACTTGTGTTTGTTCCAAGCATTCTGATTCAGCGTTGGCTTTTGAGGCACCACATTGGTCAGGGTAAAGGTGGCATTTTGAAATATATTATGGAATAATATAATATATTACATGTCCCCGTCAGACAATGGGGACATGTAGGGTAGACGTACCTATTAAGCTCACATACCCATTAAACACACTTCCATTTTTTAGATCAGATTATAAAAAGAAAAAATTATTTATTATCCTACTTGATGTCTTAACCAATTGATATGTTTGTTACTATATACCTCCTATAATTTCAAGTCAAACAGATCATTGCACACTGAGATATGAGTGTCCATGGCTGTGTTCGAAATGGCATACTTGCTTACTGCTTACTGTCCAGTACACAGTGCATACTGCCTACTATTTTTTAAAGCATAGTGTGTGAAACAGTATACAATAAGCAACAAATGTTTCAGAGTAGTATGCTTAATTGTCACATGACAAACACAAACATTAATTCAACACAGCTGTCAAGGTTGTTACCTTACAAACAAATGTGCTAACTATTCTTTTTACAAAGGCTTGTTAATAAGGCTTCATATTAGTAAACAATGCTATATTGCCCAATTGAACTCATTTCATAATTGAATAACTTTACAGAGGTTATTGGACAGAACTTAATGAGCTGTCTTTAACTGAACAATGATATTTTTGGCAGTTACACTAATTGGAAAAAGTAATATATTCTAATTACACTAAGTGCAAATAATGATAAATTCTGTTTACACTAAAATAGCAGCATTTTCTTTAGCAACAGGCATGTAAATAGTAGTTAGGTGGCAGATATTTATACTTCAATACTGTAGTACATTATAAAACAGTATGCAATAACATATTGAGTGTAAATTATCATACATTTTATTTGATGAACGCCACTTTATTGGGCAAAAACCTACCTACAGCTAAGCACACTGTATTTTTAATGAGGCGTTTAATCTCCACTTTTCAAATGTTTCCTTAATTTTTTATTGAAAATAAATGCCTTTCTGATCTGGTATGTGCTGGGAAAAGGAGCTGCACGAGTTTGTCAAAATGTAGGCTCGCTCGCATCAACAGCACACATCTCGTGTCACTTGCTTACTGCACAGTGCTGTTTATCGCAGCCAGGCACTGGTGGGCGGAGTTTATGTAAATAGCCTCTGACAACAAATTGGTCAAGTCAAGTCACATTTATTTATATAGCGCTTTTTACAATGTAAATTGTGTCAAAGCAACTGCACAATATCAAAAAAGGAAAATCGTGTGTCAATAAGTTTAAATAGTGTCTTTGCAATCAGGTCGACGATATCGCTGGAAATAAAGTGTCCCCAACTAAGCAAGCCAGAGGCGACAGCGGCAAGGAACCAAAACTCCATCGGTGACAGAATGGAGAAAAAAACCTTGGGAGAAACCAGGCTCAGTCGGGGGGCCAGTTCTCCTCTGGCCAAACAAACCAGCAGTTCAATTCCAAACTGCAGCAAAATCAGATTGTAAGGGCTCAGCTGGTTCCAGTGGTCTTTCCCAATGGCTGTCTAAGTGACAGGGTCCTCAATGGGGATCTGTCTCTGGCACTCATCCAGGTGTCTGGCCTCCGCCTACGATCATACATCATCTCCCGGCACCGATCCACCATCTGATCCGGACACGGACTATGTCAAAATTTGGTAATTCTGTATGTTGTCTGAGCATTGGCATCCTCTGAGGTCCTCTGAGGGGTTGGCATTATCTTTCCTCAGGTGTTCGGTCATCTCAGATCATTTAATGGTTGGATCCAGACTGAAGTTTCTGTAATTACTAGCTACCACGGGATGTTAATCCCGTGGCAGAAACGGAGAAACAAACAGAGACATGATTAGCGTAGCTGCTGTTCCATTTAAGATAAAATTATTTGTTCAACCCAACCTAAAGAATAATAATAATGTACATTTGATCAAATATAACTGCAGTACAAGATTATAAAATGCATTATGTGAATGCTTGGCTAAAGAGATGCGTCTTTAATCTAGATGTAAACAGAGAGACTGTGTTATCAGGAAGGCTATTCCAGAGTTTGGGAGCCAAATGTGAAAAAGCTCTACCTCCTTTAGTGGACTTTGCTATCCTAGGTCCTACCAAAAGTCCAGAGTTTTGCGACCTTAGGGAGCGGGTTGGATTGTAGCGTGGTAGAAGACAAGTTATGTACGAGGGGGGGCTAAACCATTTAGGGCCTTATAGGCAAGTAATAATATTTTGTAAATGATTCGGAACTTAATAGGTAGCCAGTGCAGAGACTGTAAAATTGGAGTAATATGATCATATTTTCTTGATCTGGTAAGAACTCTAGCCGCTGAATTTTGGACTATCTGTAGCTTGTTTATGGAAGATGTAGGACAACCACCTAGCAGTGCATTACAATAGTCCAGTCTAGAGGTCATGAATGCATGAACTAGCTTTTCTGCATCAGAAACAGGTAGCATGTTTCGAAGCTTGGCAATGTTCCTGAGATGGAAGAATGCTGTTTTTGTAACGTGGGAAATATGATTTTCAAAGGACAAGTTGCTGTCTAATATAACACCCAGATTTTTGACTTTAGAGGACGTAACAGTACATCCGTCTAGTTGCAAGTTATAATCCACGAGATTCTGTGTACTGTTTTTTGGTCCAATAAGTAATATCTCTGTCTTATCTGAATTTAATAGGAGGAAATTATTGGTCATCCAATCTTTTACATTTTTTACACAATCTATTAGCTTAGATAGTTGAGAAGTCTCATCTGGTCTTGTTGAGATATATAATTGAGTATCATCAGCATAACAATGAAAACTAATCCCGTATTTTCCAATAATATTACCAAGGGGCAACATGTATATTGAAAATAGCAGAGGACCTAGGACAGATCCTTGTGGTACTCCATACTTTACTGGTGATAATTCAGATGACTCCCCATTTAAATGAACTAAGTGGTAGCGATCGGACAGGTAGGATCTAAACCATCTTAAAACCTGTCCTTGGATACCAATATAGTTTTGTAATCGATCTATCTATAGTATATCATGGTCTATAGTGTCAAACGCAGCACTAAGATCAAGTAATACTAGCAATGAAATGCAGCCTTGATCTGAAGCAAGTAGTAAGTCATTTGTAATTTTAACAAGTGCAGTTTCTGTACTATGATTGGGCCTGAAACCTGACTGAAATTCTTCATAGAGATCTTTTTTTTGCAAAAAGGAGCACAATTTAGCAGACACAACTTTTTCTAAAATTGTAGACATAAACGGAAGATTTGAAATGGTTCTGTAATTTGCCAGTTCATTAGAATCTAGTTGTGGTTTCTTAATAAGAGGCTTAATAACCGCCACCTTGAATGGTTTTGGGACGTGACCTAAAGATAACGATGAGTTAATAATATTGAGAAGCGGTTTTTCTGCTACAGGTAACAACTCTTTCAGTAGTTTAGTGGGTACAGGATCTAATAAACACGTTGTTGATTTAGACGCACTGATAAGTTTGTTTAGCTCTTCCTGTCCTATAGTTGTAAAGCACTGCAGTTTTTCTTTGGGTGCGATGAATGAAGCTGAAATACTAGACGCAGTAGAATCTACATTTGTTATTGTATTTCTGATGTTATCTATTTTATCAGTAAAGAAATTCATAAAGTCATTACTATTAAACTGTGAGGGAATATTTAGATCGGGCGGTGTCTGTTTATTTGTTAATCTAGCCACTGTGCTAAATAAGAACCTTGGATTATTTTGGTGATTATCTATGAGTTTGTGGATATGCTCTACCCTGGCAGCTTTTAGAGCCTGTCTATAGCTGGACTACGGATGCGTGGTATACCGATACTGGAAAAATACCGGTATATATTATATTTCAAATGGTACAATATCATAATTTTGCCCAATTCGGTATTGCAAAATGCACCTGTAGGTGGCAGTGCTTCCCAAATTGCTGCGCAACTGGTAAATGTGACAACAGAACAACGCGATGGATCAAACAGATGAAACTCAGCACACCCAAAATTAATAAATAAAGAGAACAGTAGAAGTGAAATATGGCATTACTTTGGATAAAAAACGCACATTCAGATGTAATACAGTAAGCGCAAATGTGCATGTGAGACACGCTAGAATCAATGAAGTTTTGGTCACGTAATACATGCACTTGCATTTCATACAATCAAATTTTAATTGGATATGAATTGAGCAAGAGTTTTGCTATATTAATTTTAGTATCAATGATATTTAGGGAATGTTTCTGACGCGCTGCTTATCGCTAATATGAAGCAAGTGAGAGAGTGAGATTTATATTTAATGCTTTTTCTTTGGTTGAGTCTGAAATCTGAAAACAATCTGAGAGAGAGAAATAATAACATTTACTAATAACAAGATTTTGAATATTACTTTGACTGTTAGAATAGCACTTTACAATAAAGCAACATTTGTTGCATCAATTGCGCAACTTCAGTGCTATTTCTTTTTCTTCAAACTTCTTCAAAATGAAACCTATGTTTCCGGTAGTTTTTTTTTAGGAGACATTTAGTTTGCACTATGTGTTTGCACTGAAAAGATAAGATTTGAATATATTTTCAACTTATTACTTCAGTTAACCTATTTTTTTTTTCTCCAACATTAGGTTTTTTGTTACAGTTTGATACAAAGGTATTAATATATTAATCTGTTTTTATTATTATTAATATTAATAATATTTTTTTTTTAAATTCACTCATCTTTTGAGGCTGGTTATTTGTCACCTATGGTATCGATTTAGTATCGATACCGAGGTACTACATTCTGGTATCGTACCGAAGCCAAAATTATGGTATCGAGCCATCCCTAAGCTGGACATACTGTTTTTCCACGCAATTCTAAAAACTTCTAAGTTAGTTTTTCTCCATTTGCGCTCAAGAATACAAGTTTTTTTCTTGAGAGAATGGGTATAACTGTTGTACCATGGCGCAGTACGTTTTTCTCTAACCTTTTTCAATTTGAGGGGGGCAACAGCTTCTAATGTATTAGAGAAGATAGTGCCTAGTCATTTCGTCTAGTTCATGTGTATTTATGGGTACACAGAGCAGTACACAGAGATAAATCAGGCAGGTAATTTGTGAATCTGTCTTTGGTGGCTGGAACAATAGTTCTGCCCGGACGATAATGCGGAGCCATATAATTAATATCAGTAATACGCAGCATGCACGATACAAGGAAATGATCAGTAACATCATCACTTTGAGGTACAATATCTATATCAGTTAGATCAATTCCATGCGATATAATTAAATCTAGCGTATGATTAAAACGATGAGTGGGCCCAGTGACGTTTTGCTTGACTCCAAAAGAGTTTATTAGGTCAGTAAACGCAAGTCCTAACACATCATTTGTATTATCAATGTGAATGTTAAAATCTCCGACAATTAGCAGTTTATCAACATTAACTAATAGATCTGAGAGGAAATCTGCAAATTCTTCTAGGAAATCTGTATATGGCCCTGGCGGTCTATACACAGTCCAGAGCAAGAGACAGAAGAGATTTCTTTTGCATATCTAACAGTGTAACATTAAGCAGAAGTATTTCGAATGAGTTAAACCTCCTGTATCCTGTTTTCTGAGTAACATTGAGAATATCACTATATATTGTTGCCACACCGCCGCCACGACCAGTCTGACGGGGCTCATGTTTATAACAGTAGCTTGGTGGAGTAGACTCATTTAGACCAAAATATTCATTTGGTTTCAGCCAGGTTTCAGTCAGGCAGAGTACATCAAAATTATTATCTATGATCATTTCATTTACAATAACTGCTTTGGATGCGAGTGATCTAATGTTTAGGAGCCCAAGCTTTAAAAATTGTTTTTGTTCATTTATTTTGCGTTTTTCTGGTTTAATTACGATCAGATTTTTTCTAGATCCTGCATTAAATTTATATTTTGACCTCGCTATTCGGGGAACAGACACAGTCTGTATAGATTGGACAACGCAAGTACTTCTATCTTTTAAGTGGGTAGAACAAAAGTCATCATAGCAGTTATTTGAGAGTTGGCTTACTAGTCAGATGGAGAGTAGCGTCCTGGAGATGTTGTCCGACAGGAGTTCCTCTCCGACTCTGCTGGGGTGCAGGCCATCAGCACGGAAAAGCCTAGGACGCTCCCAGAAAAGATTCCAATTATTAACAAAGAGCAGCTTCTGTTCTTTACACCATGACAATAACCATTCGTTCAAAGCAAACAGTCTACTGAACCTTTCGTTTCCTCGTCGATACATGGGAAGCGGTCCTGACAAGATGATTGTCGCCGCGGGTGATGTGCTGCGTACCGTCTCGATCAGGCTCCTGTAGTCCCTCTTCAGTGTCTCCGTCTGCCGCAGCTTGATGTCGTTAACCCCCGCGTGCAGCACGACAGCACCGATGCTCTCGTCGCCCTTCAGGATCGCGGGTATCTGCACAGAAACATCGAGAACACGAGCACCGGGGAAACAGTGAGTGTGCACTTTACCTTCAGCTAACGTAGCACGGACGTGCCGGACGATGGAGCCTCCGACGATCACAGCATCGCGTTCCGTCTCACGGAGGGGAGCGAAGCGGTTCCGGATGGAGATGAAGGACATCTGGGAAGATCGCGTTCTGGGTGCACAGGGTCTGTGCAGAGAAACACACGGAGTAGAGGTGGTGGGAGTGTTAGAAGCGTGCACTTTACCTTCAGCTAACGTAGCACGGACATGCCGGACAATGGAGTCTCCGATGAGGAGCGTCGCGTTCCGTCTCGCGGAGGGGAGCGAAGCGGTTCCAGGTGGAGATCTCAAAGACCGGAGGCGGAGAGGTCGTCCCCCGGGGTCTGGCTCGCGTCTTCCGCTGCTGGCGCACCCAGGGTCCGTGGTGTCCCGGCGCCAGAGTGAAGGACATCTGGGAAGATCGCGTTCTGGGTGCACAGGGTCTGTGCAGAGAAACACACAGAGTAGAGGTGGTGGGAGTGTTAGCAGCATGCTGTATACTTACCCCGGACTTGTGAGCGTCAGCCCGGGATGTTTCCAGAGAGGCTCGCCATTCTTTCAGCTGGGCCTGCTTCTCCACCAGGTCGCGGATCTGCTTCTCCACGGCCTCCAGCTCCAGCTGCACCGAATGCAGCTTGAATGTGTCCTCACCTGCACTCAAAGGTAGACACAAATCCGCCATTTAAGCAAGTAACAGTGAAACAATGGTAATGTGTGTGAATAAAGTATTAGCAATCTAAGCGAGATTAGCGGCAGCCACGCTGCCGATGCTAACGGGTTATAAGCTAATAGCAGACACGAGAAATCAAAATAAAACTAGTTATAACAAGGCGCTCTGATTGGTTTTGTTTTAGAATGCTATAGTGGATATATTCACACGTTATAGAAACGAAAATGATAGTGTATAAAATTGTTTTTAAGATAGAAAATAGACGGTCTATTTGTCTTTAGAGTAAATACACTCCATTTCTTTTTAGAGCTGCTTCACAGTGGAATTTAATTCTGTTTGCTTAATTGAAATATTACGTTTATTTATACATTTTATTTTTATATTATATTACTGCATTATTAATATTATTATGTAATATCTTTGAAACATTGTATAAAGCCCTATAGAGATAAAGGTGCATGACGTCATTTGACTTGATCGGAAAAGTGCCGTAGAGGTTAAAGTACAATTTATGTCCTACTAATGATATTGTTTTTAAGTGCACAGTGTTAGTTTGTAGTTTACATGTATATGTATATACGTACATATACAAGTGTAACATTTATAATTGCTATTCCCCGCCTCCAGTTCAGTCACGCGTTTGAAGATGAAAGGTCACATGGAGCGCGCTGCGTTCTGGGAAACAGTATCCCACGCGTCTTCAGATGCATACATCAAATTTCAGCCAATGTAGCAGGTAATCCGGACATTCCATGCATACAGACAATTCACATACCATTCACAGTATTCACACAGCATACTGCAGTATAGTAGGAGTTGTATGATAGTATGCCATTCAGAACACAGCTTCTGTACTGATTTCAGTGTACTTGAGTTATATTTAGCAGATTCTGGCAAATATAGTAGGTCATCCGGGTATTTCATGCATACAGAAAATTTTCATACTATTCGCAGCATACATACTGCATGCTGCAGAAATAGAAAGAGTAATATGATAGTATGGCATTTTGAACACGGCCCATGTGGTCACACTGTCTGGCGGCCATTTTGAAAGATAGGTACTATGAAAAGGTTCCTGTGGTACGAAAGGGCCTAATGTGCTTAAATGACACTTCACCATGAAATATGAATATATAACTGATCAAATTGAATGCCTTGTTGCTTGATTTTAGTGTTCTGTTTTTTTTTTTTTTTTTTTTTTTTTTTGTGACTGACTTTGTACCTTCAAATGTTCCTTAAAAAAAACAAGATGTTTTAATAAAACATGATGTGAGCTTAATTGGATCAGGGGTGTGCTTAAAGGGTACAAAAATGATGTATTTAATGATGTATATCTTAATTGAAATGCTTTTGTCATTTAAAATACAATGAAATATTTTTGTGCGAGAGATTAATATTTTATTTTAACTTTTTGCACTAAAACCAATATCTTGTGTACTAAAAATGTCTCGCTGTAGATTTTGGTGAGTTTATTAGGTACATTTACCCTACAAATGCTATATTTTCAGTGTTTTAGGTAGTTTTTAATATGTATTTTTAAATTCTTTTAAATTTGCAGTAGACAACAATAATAATAGCCTAATAATGATAATAATAATAATAATAATAATAATAATAATAGGTGACTTATTTTAGTAACTTATTTTTAAAATTAGAGTTAAAAGTGCAGCTGGCCTTTTTCGATCACCTGTTTATTGACGCTGGAAAGTGCATGCGCATTAGCAGGACTAAAATCTAACTAAAAAAGAAGCACAGTTTGTGATACCATTTATAATGTTGTAAATACTTTTATTTGTAATAAGTTAAGGATAACACTATCTATCTAGCTTCTGAGATTTATGTCTTTCCCTGTTTAAATAGATAGGATCTGTACTTACTGTACTTGGAAATATCTTCCTAGGGAGCAATGCCAAGATGGCCTCCGAGTGAAAGCAACGGTCTATAACACTGTAGCAATCCCCAGACAATCACCCTAACATTGCAAACATTTGTTAAAATGTAAAAATCTAACTATGATTTTTAATTATGAACTATACCCCCGGTTTCACAGACAAAGCTTAAGCCTAGTCCTCGACTAAAATGTAAATCTGAGCTGTTTCAACTGAAAGAAACTTGCACTGACTGATCTTAAAACATGTCAGTCCCTTTGTTTTGTCTTAAGATACACTAGTAATGTTTTTTTCTAAGGCATGTTTATAAAAATTACTTAAATGTCCTGATTGAACTATGGCCTAATCCTGGTTTAGGCTAAGCCCTGTCTACGAAACCGGGACATTAACTTTCATATTTTGGAAAACTATGAACCTGACACATAATTTGGGGGACAAATTAGTATTT
The DNA here is from genome assembly GCF_936440315.1 of Barbus barbus. Lineage (NCBI taxonomy): Eukaryota > Metazoa > Chordata > Actinopteri > Cypriniformes > Cyprinidae > Barbus > Barbus barbus. Next base: position 19,470,269 of record NC_136759.1, on the reverse strand, counting down.
TAATTTCACAAATGAATTTCCTTTGAACTTTTTCAATACACTTTGAAGCATTTAACAACCACATTAATATTAAACAAAACAAAGTTCAGAGAATAAACAAAGTTTCTTAAAATAAACAAAGCGTTCTTAGCTGTCCCCCAACATCTAAAAACTCCCAAACATATTCATATGTAGGTGTCAATTAACACCTACTTAAAATAGCCTATATTCGTCAAAAAATTGACAGACTGAGAAAAGGAAGTGTTTACATCCTATTTCATTTACCAGTTGTCTAGTGATTAGTGTAGTGTAAACTATTGAAGTTCTCTCACACACAAATAAAGCAGATGCATTTTTTTATGCTGGTGTTTTTGCTGAATTTGTCATAACTTTTGCATACTTGTCAATTATTGCACTTTGAACACACAGACCTACGGACCTTTATACAAGCCCCCTAGACTGTGCAGTGTCTTGAAACAGAAAAGCCTTTTTTTTAAACTGACGTGGAAAATGTGACGTCCATATTCTCTGAACTGTTCCTCTTGGGACTGAAGGATTTTTCACTAGAACCTTTAATTACAGTATGCCATGACTCAAATTATTCAGATAGTATAACTTGAGGAAGTGAGAAAATCAGCCTTATGTTATGAAAATCCAGTGGTGTCAAAAGTATTCACATTCATTACTCAAGTAGAAGTATAGATACTAGGGTTTAAAAGTAATGGAAGGAAAAAAAATGCCATTAAGGACAAAAGCTTAGGCCGCGGCACAGGGGCCTATTGTGCACTACCCCACCTCCTCAAAAAAACATTTTTCTAAAGGCCATAATGACTATAATGTTATATTAAAATGTTAAAGTTGAAAAATGTGGGATGCACTAGGCTACCTGTTTCAGCCGGATATGTGCCCACTGAAAATGAACGCATTTTAGTACAATGCAAATACATTAAAAAACCATATATGTGTACTACTGAGCATTAACGTGTTTCATGGAGCGGAAGATATGATGACTAGTTGCCTGTAAGTATTGTAATGGTGTAAAAAGTCAAACTTCAGAGGCATGTCATCAATAACCTTTATTGGAATGTAAATGTACATCCAAGCTTAGCTGCAGGAATCTGTGAGGGCAACGGACGAAGAGAAAGCACCCGTTTGATAAATGAGCCATTAGTGGAGAAATAATAACTTTTAAGAAATAATCTTTTTTGAGTGTGACGTGATTTGTGTCATGTGCAGGTGCGATGGATCGCGTACAAACCAATAGGGTGTCGGAATGGTATAGGTTTATATTCTCATCCAACCACAATTCACTCTATCCGGATGGCGCGATTTATCTGGATAGGTTTTTTTTTTTTTTTTTTTTGAGCGATGACCAAGGGCGATGCTAGGATTTTCATTTTAGGGGGGCTCAGCCCCCAATGATGGTATAATAATAAGAAATTAATAAATATTTACAAAAAAATGTATTAATAGGGTAGGATGGTATACTAAACTTATTGCAGTATTCCACTGTATTGCATAGATGGGTATAACATCCGAGTACAAGCCAAATACAAGTCTACCTGATCTCACACACATACACACACACCTGTTTACTGTACAAACCAAAAATGTTACTGTTTGTATTACTAGTACAAATCTTTTTCTATGCTCAAGTACAAACAGAAAATTGTAAACATAAAACATCATATCACTTTAAACTTACACTGACTATCCATATTAGCAATATAAACAACACAGCTATAATGCTGGACAACGGATTAAACTATGTGGGTGCTGTGATTAACTTTTAAAAGTAAAAAAATAAATAAAAATAAAAACCCGCAAAACTGAAGCAGTCTGTGAGAAGGACACACAATGTTTCAATCTCTGTCAATCACTCTAATATGCAATTCACGAGTTCACACTTACATATAATTTGAAGGGGTAAGTTTAATGCGTATTTGGCGTGCTGTCCGGGGGGAGGGCTCCGAGCTCGGAGTTCGGCCCGAACCCAGAGTACTCCCCCCCCCATGTAAGTGCTTAGGACTAGAAGCGTGGAGAAGGGGTGGTGGAGGGATGCTGCAAACTGTCAATGGAATGAGGTGAGACTGCTGAGTGTATATATACCTCTTACCATTGATTGCTGAGTGCTCTCCACTTGTGTTAATTATCTGAACGAGCTCCTCCCGAACTTTGTTAATAAAACATCATTTCACGAGTTCACACTTACATATAATTTGAAGGGGTAAGTTTAATGCGTATTTGGCGTGCTGTCCGGGGGGAGGGCTCCGAGCTCGGAGTTCGGCCCGAACCCAGAGTACTCCCCCCAAAAGGCTAAAGAGCAGAGGACAGCCGCCGAACAAAGACCCCCCCCAAATGAGTGCCGAGTTTGGCGGGCTGGTATCTCGAGAAAGGGTCTGGATGTTTGCCCAGGGGGGCCCGTGATGGTGGCTCACTGTGCCTGGACTGACGGGCCCTGCTGGCCTGCAACGGGGAGCAGTTGTAATTTGGAGCGACCGATCGGGAGAGTTTGCGCCTTCTTTCTCCGCTGTGAGACCAATGCTCGCTGGACAGAAAGAGGAAACAAGAAAGAGGAAAATGAGAGCTTGACCGGGAGATTTTCTCACACTGCGTCCGCTGTGAGACCAAATGCTCGCTGGACGAAAGAGAAAACGTAACTGCTCTACCGGGAAAGTTCTCACTACGTCCGCTGTGAGACCAAATGCTTGCTGGACAGAAAGAGAAAACAGGAAAATGGAAAATGAGAGCTTGACCGGGAGATTTCTCACACTGCGTCCGCTGTGAGACCAAATGCTCGCTGGACGAAAGAGAAAACATAACTGCTCTACCGGGAAAGTTCTCGCTGCGTCTGCTGTGAGACCAAACGCTCGCTGGACAGAAAGAGGAAACAGGGAATAGGAAAAAATGGGAGCTTGACCGGGAGATTTTCTCACACTGCGTCCGCTGTGAGACCAATGCTCGCTGGACGAAAGAGAAAACGTGACTGCTCTACCGGGAAAGTTCTCGCTGCGTCCGCTGTGAAACCAAATGCTCGCTGGACAGAAAGAGGAAACAGGAAAGAGGAAAATGAGAGCTTGACCGGGAGATTTTCTCACACTGCGTCCGCTGTGAGACCAAATGCTCGCTGGACGAAAGAGAAAACGTAACTGCTCTACCGGGAAAGTTCTCGCTGCATCCGCTGTGAGACCAAATGCTCGCTGGACAGAAAGAGGAAACAGGAAAGAGGAAAATGAGAGCTTGACCGGGAGATTCTCACACTGCGTCCGCTGTGAGACCAAATGCTCGCTGGACGAAAGAGAAAATGTAACTGCTCTACCGGGAAAGTTCTCGCTGCGTCCGCTGTGAGACCAAATGCTCACTGGACAGAATTTTTTTAATTTTTAATTTATTTTTTATTTTTTTTTAAACCCCGGGTTTTTAAATCAATGAGGGGTTGGTGAGCTTTTTTAATGTGTAATCGGTTGGTCCTGATATAGCTTTGGAAAGCATCTGAGGACCATCTCCCAAGGGCTTGGATCTGCTGTTGGGAGAGGCCTTTTTGGGCTGCTGAAGTTGCTGCCCCAATACGGAAAGAGTGACTTGAAAAATTCTTTACTGGAATGCCTGACTGTTGGAGAACAGATTTGAGGTGTTTCTGGAACCAAAAACGTGTCACAGGTTTTTTGGATTCGTCTATGAATAGGGGTTCCAGAGGAGATTTAGCCTGAGAGCTTCTCCATTGCAAATATGCCAGAATTGACTGGTATGGTTGGATTGGCGAAGAGAGGTTAAAGATGTAGATGAAACGACCTTTTTTGGTTTGGTCGGTCTTACTTTGTTTAATCAAATATGAAATTGTTTCACCATCTAGTACTGATAAGTCTGAGATGGTGGGGTGGATTTTTGGGTCGAATTTGGAAGTGATGGCGAGTTCCGAGCATCTAAGAAAACCAAAAAAGGCTAGGATAAACATGGCGTCGAGTGTGCGAGCGGTACTGATGGGCTGGTAGCCTGTGCGGAGGCGGTGAATACATTTGGTGAGAATGTCTAGCGTTATGGGTTGTCTGGCGTCGGGACGGGTGGGCTGGGATCTTTGAATCCCTTTGATCAGGAGGGAGGTTTGTGAATTGTTTATCTCAGGGGAAGGAGCGCCGTACATCAATTTATGGAAAAACTGGATGCCGCTAAAGTAACCTTTGATGGACCCGACTTGAAGGCCCTTAACGCTATTAAGGTAGGAAATAAAAGAGGTGATTGAAAGAAGAGAAAAATCAGGGAAAGGCATGTTATAAGAGACATGGAATGTTTTTGAAACATCTCCAAGCAGTCACGTAGGATTGGAGGGTCCTGGGAGAAACTGCTTGGAGGATAGTGTCGAGAGATGCGTCAAGCAGGGGTTTTAACGGGTGGGTTACGGGAATATTAGTTCTGAATAGCGAGGTACTGGAGTTGGGAATTGATCCGCCTCTGGAGCCGGCGTCCTGAATTTCTGAAACAGAAAACGAGACAGGGAGTCAGCGATTTGGTTTTCTGACCCAGGGATGTGTTTAGCAATTATGATGAATTGGTCGCAAGCTGAAATCCAGATGAGACGCCTTAAGAGTGGCATCAGAGCAGGTGAATGGGAACGGCCTTTGTTAATGCAATGCACTGTTGCGTCGTTGTCGCAATGCACTAAAATGCTACTAGCAGCCCATTCTTTCCCCCACAGAAAAGCTGCTACTACGAGAGGGTAAAGCTCGAATAGAGCTGAGGATTGAGATATATCCTGGAGCTGCGGTGGCCGCGAACCAACGACCTTGAAAAAATCCCCCGAAACCGATTGAGGGGGCGGCGTCTGTGAACAGTTGGATATCGGTCGGGGACGAAACAAGGTTGCTATAGAAAAAGGATAGGCCGTTCCACTGGTTTAGAAATGTTAACCATAGCCTAAGTTCGTCGCGACATGCTTGAGTTATAGAAACGAGGTCCTCTAGCGAATGGACGGAGGACGCGAGTGAGAGGAGGTGCGATATGAAGGGGCGGCCCTGCGGAATGATGCGCATTGCGAAGTTTAAATGGCCGAGCAGGGATAGGAGTTCGCGTTTTGAACAATTTGATTATTCAAGGAGAGTAGAAGAGACAAGAATTATTCAATCAATTTTGTCTTTGGGCAGGGATGCTTGGAATTTGTCTGAATCCAAATGAATTCCTAGGAACTCAATGGATGTTGCAGGGCCCATGGGTTTTTTTTTTTTTTTATCAGTTTGCTTACAACTTTAGGTTTTCACAGATTTGTAAACTGGACATATAATGCGGGCATGAGCGTCGCCACAGAAGCTACAAATATGCATGAACCGGCAGCGCGATCTGTTACATTTACCCGCGTTGAAATGGTTACGAGGATGTCTGCTTTCGTCGAAAGCGGATTCCTGCTTGCGCTGGTGGTTGCTGCACGAAGCACGTAGCTGGTGCATTTAGATGTGCTTGTTCCCGGGTAGGGAAGAGAGGAAGGGTTAACCTGCGGGCACGACGCGGTCGTGTGCGCTACTGACCTGCAGACCGCGCAAGAAAAGTTTTTGCAACCTAAAAACACCCTGCTTTGGAGATCATGGTCGAGTGCGCCCCAGTATGTGCACTGGTTCCACTGTGCGACTTGCACAGCACTTTTGGCTGAAAAAAGTTTCCAGGGGCGGTGAAGACTGGCCACGGCGTCTTGGTGAGCGCAGGGCTGTTCGGGCCGGTGTGCGGCCGCGTGAAGAAGCCTGGGGCTCAGGTGCGACGTCCGGCGTAGGAGGTATGGTCGTGGGACAGTTTATCCAGTTCATCCCTGGCAAGATTACTTCTTCGTCGGCGGAAGAGCTTGGACGCTCAGACATGCTGCAAACTGTCAATGGAATGAGGGGAGACTGCTGAGTGTATATATACCTCTTACCATTGATTGCTGAGTGCTCTCCACTTGTGTTAATTATCTGAACGAGCTCCTCCCGAACTTTGTTAATAAAACATAATTTAAAATGAGTGCACTGACTGAGTGCTGTCTGTCACTGTCTTTAATCCCTTCTATGCATAACTGTATGGTAGTTAATGCCACATGCACTGTAATATTAAGTTCTATATTGAAAGCTAAATTTTCAAATGAAAATAGCAATAACGTGATCGTTTTATAAAGTATGCGTATAATGTGTTAAGGGCTTTCGCTGAAGGAAACAGCTGTCTGTGGTGTGATGAGTGGTGAATGCAGCGAAAACTTTACAGAAGATTGGAAACCGATTGCTCTCCCATGACTTTTTGTAAACTGTATTTAAGACAAAGAACTGCACAGATGTAGATATTATAACAATCTATCGATAAACACACACCTTGTCCTCTCCTCTGCGCCACCGCAGTCTGTGGATTGAAGAACGCGCAGAAAGATAGGGAGGACGGAACCGAAGTCTGCTGCCGTTTGAAATTTAAAGGGGAAGAATCGCAAGATTTTTAGGGGGGCTGAGCAGAAATTTAGGGGTGCTAAAGCCCCCCTAAAAATGGCCTAGCAACGCCCATGACGATGACAAGCCGGAATGAAAACGAGCCGAAATGAAATAGGAGTAACGAGGCTATTTTTAAAATGTAAGGAGTAGAAATTACAGATAATTGCGTGAAAATGTAAGGAGTAGAAGTAAAAAGTCGGCTGAAAAATAATTACTCCAGTAAAGTATAGATACCCAAAATTTCTACTTAAGTAAGGTAACGAAGTATTTGTACTTCGTTACTTGACACCTCTGTGAAAATCTAAGTCTGACTACGTTTACATGGAAATCAGTAATCTAATTATTTATCTTATTCTAAATAAGGCAATGTTATGATTAAGGTATTTACATGAGATGCTTTTAGAATATTCCTTTCATGTTCCCGTTTTACATAGCTCAATAAATGGCACACATCATTACATCCCCACGCAACGCCATCCGACGTCCTTTCCAGAATTTCACGTCTAAACATATACACTCTTAAAAATAAAGGTGCTTCAAAAGGTTCTTCACAACGATGCCATAGAAGAACCATTTTTGGTTCCATAAAGAACCATTCAGTCAAAGGTTCTTTAAAGAACCATCTCTTTCTTACCTTTTTATAATCTGAAGAACCTTCTTTCACCACAAAGAACCTTTTGTGAAACAGAAAGGTTCTTCAGATGTCAAAGGTTCTTTATAGAACCATTTAGACAAAAAGGTTCTTCTACGGCATCATGAAGCACCTTTATTTTTGAGACTGTCCTCCTCATTTTTGTAGTTCATCTTCGTTATGATGCCATATACAGTTTTGGGTCTATACTGCACTTCAGTAATGCGACTAAAACAGGAATAATCCACATGTCTTAATTCGATTTGTGTTTACTTCAAGTATGACTTTCGCCAGATTAAGGTCATCAGAAATCTCTGTTTACATGGTACATGGTAGATCAGAGTATTGTCTTAACCTCCTGAGACCACCCCCACCACCACCCAAAAATTTTTTTGTGAATTTTGTATTTTTTCATGTCATTACATTGTTTAGACCATGAGAAAAAAAGAGAAAAATAACATTTTGACTAATTTTATTTTATTCGTGTTTTTTTCTATGACACTAGGACTAAAAATAAAATGGCATGAATAGACATCAAAAAGGCAAAAACAATGGGATTTTTGTTTAAATCACCAATCAATTTTTAGGTTTCAGGGTTTTTTTATACTAAACTTTGTTAACGAATGATTCTCTATAAAATATATAACAAAATTATTTGATTTACCATTTTGTTTTATGCTATATGTGTGTAAAAATGTTCATAAACAGGTTTTCCCATTAAACACAGTGTATCTATACACTGTATCTAATTTGCATATAAATGTGTTGCTGTTGGGACAGCTTTTTGAAAAAATAGTTGTCATAGTGGGAGTAATAAATGGACAGATTTTCATAATAATATCTAATATTTCATAAGACAATTGATAAATAATTAATTTTCCTATTCAATTGTTATGTCTCCCAAAATGCACAATAAGCATGCTTTTAGTCCTGGTGTCCTCTACAGTGGACATGTAGGAAATTATGTCCTGTTTCATAACAGGAAGTCATATTTGAATTTAAAAACCCATAACATTTTCCTGAGGTGTTGCTTTATGACAAACAATTTGAAAATTATTCAGATTTAAATTACAATTACAAAATATAATCATATTTCCATAAGAATGTAAAAATTTTCACTAAATTAAATTTAGCCTATTATTAATTTGGTGTGGTCATGATGAAACTTCCAATAATTTAGTATCTCTATAAAGCTCTGTACAGGACATCCACTTACAACTGTGACATGTGAGGTCTCCGAGAAATTCACTGAGATAGAATGTCCACTACAGAGGCAAAAACGCCATAGCTGGGTCTCAGGAGGTTAATCATGTTCAAATCAGAATATTGTTTCCATATAAACATACTCATTGTGCTGGGATCTGGCTGATTACATCATTGATCTCAGAGTATTTCTTCTCTTCCATGGTATGAACTACTCATTCATGTATTTTCCAAACAACTTCCTTGTAACGTGGGGATTTCCTCCTGCTGTCTGTTGAATCCAGACCTGTTTTTTTTTCTTTGTATAGGGGAGAGCCCTTTAGCAGGGGTGGGATTCACCTGTGGCTGTAAAACTCTCAAGCTACATACTGTTTTGCTCTTCTTTTCTCACAGTGGCAAAATGTGTGAACTGAGTCTATTCATGCTGCCATTGTATCAACATTATTGTTTCACGAGCTGTGTTTTGCTATCACTTTTTTGTCTTTCATTTAGGCTTTAGTTTGATCTTATATGTCCATAATTTGCATTATTTATTATACTAGTATAGTATTTATTTATATATATACTTTTTATTTTATTGTTATTTCAGCTTCATTTCAAAAAATGAAAATTAATTCTAATATTTTTAATAGCGACACTGTGCTATATAATACTGTATATTATTAACATTATTTATATACTGCAGTACACATTCACCCAAAAATTAACTGTCACTCAGTACAAACCTCAACTTGTTTATTTATTTTAATTAACTGTGCACTGTAAAGATCACTGCACTGCCACCAACACTAAATGTTTACATTCCCTCGAAATGCAAAAGTAAAAAGTACTAAATGGCAGGCATTAGTGCTCCGAATTTTTCTGTTTTAGTCACACAGTGTAGTCCATTCAGTGAATCACTATGAACTATGATTTCTGTTTTGCTAATGATGCTAAGGTGACATTAAATCGGGCAAGTACGTACGTAAGTAAACAAATGTCACTTGCAAGTAAGAGATAAATGTTTTGTCACTGAATAATAGTGTTTGTGGTCAGGAGGAAGTGAAAGTCAAGCTGGGAAGTTCTGCCTGGTTGAGTGATGTTCTCATGGAATTAGACTGACAGAGAAACCAATTCCATGTTATAATCTGGGTCTTTTTTCAAATTAATAAAATGATGATTTATATATTAGATTAGGCTATATTAATTAAAATGATATTAATGATTCTTTTACTCAACTTTCCAGATGTTTTTAAAAAAATCTCTCTAAAATGTGAAATAATTCATAAAATAATATATGTGTAATAACTTTACCAGTTTTATCATGCATTAGCCTATCAATAGCCTTAATACATCTTTAGAGTTTCTTGGAATAGCATGGGGAAATGGAAAATGGTCACAAGTCTCATGTGGGCGTGTCTGCGGAAAGAAATCCCTCCTTCACGCCTGCCAAGCGTTAGTTTAAGATCTGCAGCAGACGATTTAGTGTCTTATGCGTTTGTGAGGCGTCAACAACTGGTTACAAGAATCCGTTTCTACAGATATTGCCATCACGACAGGAGTTTTTATTCTTTGTGTGCTGGTAAGTGATGTGCTTTACGCTTGAGTAACGCTTTGCACGTGCATGTTAACTATGCATTAAAATGAATGATGGTTGTTATTGAAATGACTAATATTTATTGTAACAATGAATCAGTTTCTGTTTTTCATGTGCAGCATTTAGAATGTTTAGATCGACGTTGTATGGCAAGCCGTTTTGACTTTTATTCCTTCTCAGGATATGAATTCTTGATATCAACAATTCAATTTTTACTAGTTAACATGCTAATTCTTGATATCAATAATTAAACTATTGATATCTGTAATTGTATTATCACTAGTTAAATGTCACCATAGGCTGCCATTCAAAATCAATTGTTGATATCAATAATTAATTTCTTACTAGTTGAAATTCCAATTTCATATATCAGAAATGCAATTCTTACTAGTAAAAATGTATATTCTTGATATCAACAATTAAATTGTCACTAGTGACAATGATCATTTCTGATATCATGAATGTGATTGTTACTAGTAAGAAAGCCAGATATCAGAAATTTTAGATATCAGAAATTATATTGATATCAGAAATGCATTTTCAGATATCAGAAATAACAAATGTAACGTGTTGCAATACATTTACTGATATCAAGAATTAACATTTCAACTAGTAACAAAATAATTATTGATATGTTCAAAGGCAGTTGATATCTGAAATTGCCCTTGCAACTAGTGAAAATAGAATTACTGTTAAATAACATTTTAACTAGTAAAAATACTTTTACAGATATCTAGAAATGCCATTTTCACTAGTAAGAATAGCTATGGTAATGAGTTCATGAATATTAATGAGATCTGGTTTTCCCATAATCCTCTTTTTAGCGTCAGCATTGGCCAAAGATGGCGAAAGAACGTCCATGCGCAGAAACGGCTCCTTTTTTATTTATTTGTTTGTTTTGTCAATGAAACATGAAATTATGGATGGATTTATTTATTTATTTTTTGTTAATGGTTTAAAAAAAGTAATTTTATCCTGTGTCTTTTTATTAGCCACCAAGTCCTTCGGATAATTAAAAGAAAAATGAACAAGGCATTAATTTGGCCATAAGATAAAAATTACTTCATGTCACTTTTTCATGTTTACTTTTGGTTTCATTACTCTTTCTTCTAATACATCAAATAAAAAATGCAACCAAAATGAAAAATAAAACATAATAATGCCTACAAAGTTTGAACGTTTTGCTGGATTTTTTTTTTGTTTTATGTTGTATTTAGGCTACATGGACGAGTTGTCCTATCGTGTGCCCAAATTCGTGCCGGCGTTTCTCTTTGTTTAAAGGAGGATGCGGATTTTATTTTAATTTTTTTCTACTGTACATTTTGATGAATTATAACACCTGACATATTTGCACTCTGCCCAATTCGGCTCGGATTTTCTTGACCATTGGGACCAAACGTGATACACACTGTAATGTCCTAATACTTGCATTATTTTTAAATAATATGTTGCCCAGTTCTTGAACTATCGGTGGACAAGATGAATGATAAAGTCTATTGAACCTCTTTCTCATCTCTGTCTCAGCCATTTCAATGTTGCGTTAATGATACTGCACTGATACACTCTTCTGAAAGTTAAGACATGAATAACAGTCTCTCAATTGTAGTGGAATGGACAACGATTTAATAAGAATTATGTAATCTTGCCCATCTGGTTCATTGCTTATTATCATTATTATTATTATTATTATTAGGCTATTTTATATTATTAATATTATTATTAGGTTGGCTTGAGAAAGCCAACCTACTGATCTTCTAGCTTATTATTATTATTCTTCTTAGCCAAATTTCTGAACGCATCTCCTCCTAGAGCAGTGTTTCTCAAACTTTTTCAGCCCAAGGACCACTTTATCTTCCAATTTTTTTCTGAGAAACACCTAACAGAATCCCACTCTAAAACGCCCCCAAAAAACAACAAAATAGGAAGGATAAGCTAAATTTATGTTTAATATGCAACTGTTTCAACAAATTAATTATTCAAACACAAATGCAATGATATGATCAGAAACTATTATATGAATTTTATTTCATTTGAAAAAGTAAATGTGAAATGAGCTGCAGGCAGCTTAATATGAACAACAAACTGCACATGTGAAAAAAACTGCAATTAAACATACTGTACCAGTCTAGGTCCCACCAGACATTCAGAAACTGATGTGTGATAAGCAGCACCACTCATCTCATTAACATTCATGTCATTCCAAAGAGCCATTAGTTTAAAACTGAGGTGGTGGATATAAGAAGTCTATGGTTGTAACTATGGTAACAATAAAATGCTGAAAAAATGCTGAAAAAAATGTTCCCCTTAATGTCCAATATCACTGAAATTTCTGGGATTTTACACATGAAACAACAACTAGTACATTACAAAACTAATAGATCTGTGGATTTTATATTTTGAGATTTCCATCTAAAACTTAACGTGAATGTTTATGAGATGAGTGGTGCATGATTCGTTTTTCCTTTTTTAATCAAAATATTCACAAACATGCTCACTATATTATAAAATATCTGATATTGCGATTCTGAAATATGTGCAAGTAAATGTATTTGGTAGTTTAAACACTTTTATAATGACCGTGTTAGTTGATCTGTACCGGGTGATGGGCGCCGCCATATTAGTTCGCGCTGAATCCGAGCTTTGGGATCAACAACATGTAAATTACTCCTCTCCTCCCGAAACACGATAAAGTAAGTCTCCGGTAAACTGGGAGAAGAGCAGAGTACACTTTAAAGTTATCTACACAATCTGATATCAATAAAACTTGTCGTCAGATTATATTTGTTAGGATCATTATTGTTGCTTCCATAGACATCAGCGCTTTAAATGTATGGGTTTGCTAGTTCTTAAGTGTATTTAAATGTCTTAAACCTAAAATAAGCATTATATGGTTGAAAACACTGAATATTTGTGATAATATGACAAGCGCTCAGCGCGTCCGATCTGGCTCAGCGCCAGCCAACGAGCGAAAGCAGATTTGAATTCAGCAGTTGATGACGTGACGCACTGACAGTTCTAATCACACCTGTCTGATCGTACGTGCGAAAGGGTTAAAACAGAATGGCAAGAACTGTTATCACAGTTTCGCAAGTGCATTAAAAATCTACTTAAATAAGTGACGATTTTATGAACACTTGCCTAGTTTAGGTCATCTTTTCGCGGACCACTAGGGGGCGATGGCAGTCCACTAGTGGTCCGCGGACCACACTTTAAGAATTACTGTCCTAGAGCTTTCAAGCTAGAACCACCAAACTCAGCCCAGCTCTTCAGACTGATCTCACTTAGTGTGGTATATCTTTTCTAACTGTTCCGACTTATAGTTTTCATAAAAATGAATATTAAAGATCATAAAAGTCCCATAGACTTACATTCATGGAATGTTCAGATGAGCCAAGACTATTCAAACTCCAACTGTCAAAATTCAAACGTAAACAAACTGAAGCCAATTAGACTCAATCAGACTTCCCTTCTATGTACTATTTCTAATCCATTCAAACTCATTCAAACTCATCTATCTAATATTTCTAATTAATCTATCTATCCTAGCGACATGCTAATCATGCTAGAAACATACTAACAATATGCTAGAAGCTTGCAAATCATGCTAGCAACATGCTAATCATGCTAGCAACCTGCTAGTCACTTGCTAATCATGCTAGAAACATGCTAGTGACGTGCTAGTAACTTGCTAATCATGCTAGAAACATGCTAGTGACATGCTAGTAGCTTGCTAATCATGCTAGAAACATGCTAGTCACTTGCTAGTCATGCTAGCAACTAGTGTTGTCAAAAATATCGATATTTCGATAAATATCGATACTGAAATATCTGAACGGTACCAATATTAATTTCCCGAAGTATCGATACACCGAGCTGTCACTTTCACTTCTCTCCAAAGGCGCGTGGACAAGCACCACACGTGACCGCACTCGTCTCCTTCGCTCTGGTTAAATAGCAAAAGTGAAGTGAATAGAAAGATGACTGCTCTGGTTGTTAAAGAACACAGCAGGAGCGCTATCTGTAGGGATCTATGATCTCCACGATGCAGAGAACGCGCACGGAATCCAGTCATAAAAACGGAATTTACAGTTTAACGCGGAATGTCACGGAATTTGTCAAAGTTTGGATGAATTAATCAAAAGTAGGTCATTACACTTAAATCAAATCGCGATATGGACTAGTATCTGTAAATATTAAGATGCAAAAGTCGATTTAAATATGAATCCTGCATGTTCTGCGCGTCTCTGTGTGAATGTGCTGCACGTGCGGTTGTGTTACTAATGTGGCGCTCGCGGTGATTTCAGCGTCTGCCGTCTCAATGAGGACATAAATACATCAACAATATCTCCAGAACTGATCTGAAAGGCACTTTACGAGCATTTTACCATTTAATTTGAGTAAAACTAGCATCATTATCATACACACACAGAACTTTAGAAGTATTCACGGCAACCCGTCAAAATAAAAGTTCAGTTTAACAGCCTGTTAAAGACCGTGTGCCAGAAATAGGCTATATTACTATTATTTAGTAGAATGTACATAATACTACTACTTACTACTACTGTTCATTTTTGTTAAAGAAATAATCACAAAATATTTTAATTTTAATAGTAAATCCCCTTCATTTGCCAAAAATGTAAATGTTTAATTTTCATTAATTCAAATATAAATTAATTAAAATTGTTTTATGCCTTCATCTGATATCCAGTAAAATTTAAATACACAACACAGAATTTCTGAGGGGGAAAACATTTCATAAGGCTACTGTAAGAATAAATAAAAATAGTTTGTATGCATTCAAATAGCCTAATAGACATGCTAAAACACAGAATTTGGTAACAATAAAACATAAGGTGAGAAAAAAATTAAACATTTCATACGGCCCTAAATGTGTCATTTTTGTTACACTTTTAATAAATTAAATGTTAAATTGTATAATTTTAATTATTTTAATGAATTAGACATGTTTTTAGATTAATAGCATTTAATTTGACCATAAAAAAAAAGAGTCCAGAAAAATTCGAACGTAAAAAAACGGAATCCAGAAAAATTAAAATGGAAAAAATTTAATGTAGAAAAAAATAAAAAGGAATTTGGGGAAAAATAAAATGGATTTCATACGGCCCTATATCTGGAAATATTTTGGTTATGAAGCAAATGAGAATATCAACAAATAGAACTTTGGATTTTAATTAGTACATGTATTAGTAAATGTTAGTTTCAATTAACATTTAACTAAGATTAATAAAAGATTAATAAATAAATCAACAAATGCAGTACCTCAAGACATTTTTTTGTTCATGTAAAATATACCGCATGTTCTCGACTTGTTACATTTATCTTTAAATTTAAAAAATTACCCCCTTAATATTGTGGCAGTTTTTTTCACCGTGGTATCGAAAATGGTATCGAGTATCGATATTTTTCAAGGTATCGTATCGAAGTTAGAAATTCCAGTATCGTGACAACACTACTAGCAACATACTAGTCACTTGCTAATCATGCTATCAATATGCTAGTGACTTGCTAATCATGCTAGAAACATGCTAGTGACTTGCTAATCATGCTAGAAACATGCCAGCGACATGCTAGTCACTTGCTAGTCATGCTAACAACATGCTAGTCACTTGTTAATCATGCTAGAAACATGCTAGCAACATGCTAGTCACTTGCTAATCATGCTACCAACCTGCATATGCATATAACATGCTTATTTCTAATTAATCTATATATCTATCTATCTATCTAGCAAAATGCTAGTCACTTGCTAATCATGCTAGAAACATGCTAGTCACTTGCTAATCATGCTAGCAACATGCTAGTACCTCGCTAGTCATGCTAACAACATGCTAGTCACATGCTAATCATGCTAGCAACATGCTAGTCACTTGCTAATCATGTTAGAAACATGCTAGCAACATGCTAGTACCTTGCTAGTCATGCTAGCAACATGTTAATCACATGCTAATCATGCTAGCAACATGCTAGTCACTTGCTAATCATGCTAGAAACATGCTAGCAATATGCTAGTACCTTGCTAATTTGATAATTTTGTTACTGATTATTTAATAGCAATAAAGTATTATTACAAAACCGTTGAAAGTGTGTTTGTGTGCAGTGGGCTAATTGGCAATTGATGTCTATGAACATAATCTACATTCAGTTTGTGATTTACAGGACCCACAGAAAACAGCCATTAGGTTTGATGTGTGTAACACCTCCCTACAATAAACACAAATGTTTAGTGCTGCTATGATCTTAATGCTGCCAAGTATGTCAAACGTAAATAAGATCATTAATCAATTCCAATTTAAACATTGAATTACTAGTCATAAACAGTAACATTTTCTCTCTCTCCCCCCGCCCCCCCTCTTACCCTCTTTTTTTATAAACAAATATTTAATTGTAATATCTTATTTCAACAAATACATTATAATTGTGTATGAGTGTGTTATTACAGTAATTCATTACATAACATTAACTAATGTAGAATACATTATAACAGTTATTGTAAATTCACATAATACCTATATAGAGAATACGTGTACTTATATATTTACACACACACACACATTTTTATTTCGTACTTGTCACGTAAAATTCTCTAAATAAAGATAAGCGCTGGTGACACCTGGTGGTCAAAAACAAGAATGTGCCATTTAACAGCCTAAATTAGCGTGTGATAATGACGGGCAAATTTTCCAGCTTTAAGGGTATATTTTATTCAGACATGTATTATAGTAACATGACAAACAAAATAATTATAAATTAATATCTTACATCATGTCTGTAACTGTCTATCTGTCTATCTATCTATCTATCTATCTATCTATCTATCTATCTATCTATCTATCTATCTATCTATCTGTGTAACTATCTATCTAAACTTTTAAACTGTTTCAAGATAATCATGCTAAAAACATGCTAGCAACAATATCTATGTAATCCATCCATCTAAATTTTCAAACTTCAAGCTTTTACAACTGCTTTTAAACTTTTAAACTTTAAGGCTAGGTTTTCTCAAGCCAACCTAAACTTTGTCTTGACAAACTTTTTTATCTAGTTGCTATTATTATTATACTATTTTATTATTAGGCTATATTGTTGTTGTTGCTGTCTTACTTTGTAACTATAAATGTGTTTACTTAAGACCTAACAACAATTGTATCATAAAATAAATAATAAATAATTTTTCTGTTTTGGAAATGTGTGTCTCTACTGTCCCTTTCAACATTGAGTGTTGTTTTGGCAAAACAACACAAAATAATATGGAACAGAGACTATTTGTTATCTCAAAAGAGATCCATAAAATGGTGTCTTCATAGTACAGCTCTATTTAACCTGTTAACTGCCGGTTCCACTTTTTGAGTATAGGTGTCACGAATCTGGTCCATGCTCTCCCTGTCAACCACCACTAAAGGTCACCCGTTCACCACAGTGACTTTTACACTCACAGCACATTGGACTCCATTTCCCACAATCCATTGCACAGATCACAGCTGTCACCATTCACACATCACACACACCTGATTATCATTTCACAATCACGCACTCACTATTTAAGTCTGGGACTTGCTCTTGCTCAGGGCCGAGTATTGATCTGCGTTTAGTGCTCACCTAGCGCTAGCTGCTTTACCGTGCCATTCCGTGTTTCTGTTGTGTTCCTGTTGTGTTCCTGTATTGTTAGCATTTATCACTCAACTAGCGATAGCAACTTTACAGAGCCATAATCATAATCATAGTCCTAGTCTTAGTCTTGCCTTGTTTTCCTGCCGTGTTTGACCCTGTCCGTGTTTACTGGATTTACCCTTAGCCTCTGCCGTTTGGACTCTGTTCGCTCCCCGTTTGGATTATTGCTCTTGTCTCTGGATTATCTCTCTGCCTTACCCCTTTGGATACTGTTCGCCGATCGTCGACCCACGCTTGCTCCACGGATTGCTCTGTCTTGCCCTTGCCATACCTGTTTGCCGATCTCTGACCCTGCCTGTTTTCTGACCCTGTTTGGTAATAAAGCTTAGCATATGGATCCGCACGTCTCACGTCTCGTCAGCCCCGTAACAGAATACTCGGCCACACCAGGATCCAGCGGCTTTTCCAGTGGACATTGGCCAGGTATGGACATGGCACGTATATTATTAACCCTCGAGCAGGGCTCGCGACCGCTCAGAGTATATACAAGAGTATTTAGACCTCGCCCATTTTTCTGATCTGCCGGACTATGCACTTATTGACTTCTTTTGTGAGGGCATTAACCAACCACTCAAATCACGTTTAATCCGTGAGGGTCCCCGTGCGTCACTCGCTCAGTATATGGATTATGCCTTGCTGTGTGTGGGCTCTCCGTTCACTGTGGGTGTCGCGGAGGAACCCAACACCGCACTCACTCGCAAAATGGCGGCAACAACAACACCCCTTCAAGTCATCGCTGTCAAGCCAGAGTCTGCTCACGTCTCCGCTGTCAAGCCAGAGTCTGCTCACGTCTCCGCTTTCAAGCCAGAGTCTGCTCACGTCTCCGCTGTCAAGCCAGAGTCTGCTCACGTCGCCGCTCTTCAGCCAGAGTCTGTCACACCCAAGGATTTAAGGTCAGTCCTTCGAGTTCCCTGTCTGGTTTCCAGCATAAGGGATCCACCACTGATATCGGTGCGAGCAGCTGGCATTCCCAGGGCCTCAACCCTGGCTGTTACAGAGACTGTTCCCCTGACCTCAGTGCTTCCCGTTATGGCGGTTGCCATTTTGAGTGTGTGGGCTGCACACTGTGCTCCTGAGGCCTCTTCAGTCCACAAGTCTGCCCCAGAACCTCCAGAGGAGGCGGCGTCCACTGCAGAACCACCAGAGGTGGCAGCTTCCGCTGCAGAACCTCCCGAGGTGGTGGCGCCCACTCATGAACTCACTGTCTGCCTTGTCACGGCCACGGAGGCCGTCCCTGAACTCGCTGTCTGCCCTGTCACGGCCACGGAGGCCGTTCCTGTACTCATGGTCTGCCCTGTCACGGCCATGGAGGCCGTTCCTGAACTCACTGTCTGCCCCGTCACGGCCATGGAGGCCGTTCCTGAACTCACTGTCTGCCCCGTCACGGTCATGGAGGCCGTCCCTGAACTCACTGACTGTCCTGTCACGGCCAAAGAGGCCGTCTGTGAGCTCACGCCCTGTCCTGTCACAGCTCAAGAGGCCGTCTGTGAGCTCTCGCCCTGTCCTGTCACGGCTAAAGAGGCAGTCTGTGAGCTCTCGTCCTGTCCTGTCACGGCTAAAGAGGCCGCCTGTGAACTCACGCCCTGTCCTGTCATGGCCAAAGAGGCCATCTGCGACTCCTCGCCCTGCCCAGTCACGGCTATGAAGGCCGTCTGCGAATCCTCGCCCTGCCCTGTCACGGCTAAAGAGGCCGTCTATGAATCCTCATCCTGCCCTGCCGCGCCCCCTGAGATCATGAATGCTCTCCCTGTATTGTCTGTCTCTGCTCTCCCTGTGTTGTCTGTCTCTGTTTCCCCCAGATCTCAGACTCTGCCATGGTTTCCTGCCCAGTCTGCTTCCTGGCGAGGGTTTTCTGCTCAGGTCTGGTGGTCCTCTGCCCTGCCGTGGTGGTCTTCTGCTCGGGTCTGGTGGTCGTCTGCCCCGCCGTGGTGGTCTTCTGCTCGGGTCTGGTGGTCGTCTGCCCCGCCTTGGTGGTCTTCTGCTCGGGTCTGGTGGTCCTCTGCTCGGGTCTGGTGGTCCTCTGCTCCGCTGTGGTCTTCTGCTCGGGTCTGGTGGTCATCTGCTCCGCCGTGCTGGTCTTCTGCTCTGGTTTGGTGGTCTTCTGCTTGGGTCTGGTGGTCGTCTGCCCCGCCATGGTGGTCTTCTGCTCGGGTCTGGTGGTTGTCTGCTCCGCCATGGTGGTCTTCTACTCCGGTTTGGTGGTCATCTACTCCGCCCTGGTGGGGTCCTGGTCCGTCTGCTCCGCCCTGGTGGGCTCTTGCTCTGTCCTGGTCTCCGGTTCCGCCTGGGTGTCCTGCTCTGCCGGTTCTGCCTCAGTCCCCGGTCTTCCCACTTCCTCACGGACCTGGCCCTCCGTCCCTCCCCCTGTTCCGCCTCCGCTCCACCGCCCTCCTGGATTATTTAGGAGCGTATTTAGGAAGCCGCTCCTTGGGGGGGGGGGGCTATGTCACGAATCTGGTCCATGCTCTCCCTGTCAACCACCACTAAAGGTCACCCGTTCACCACAGTGACTTTTACACTCACAGCACATTGGACTCCATTTCCCACAATCCATTGCACAGATCACAGCTGTCACCATTCACACATCACACACACCTGATTATCATTTCACAATCACGCACTCACTATTTAAGTCTGGGACTTGCTCTTGCTCAGGGCCGAGTATTGATCTGCGTTTAGTGCTCACCTAGCGCTAGCTGCTTTACCGTGCCATTCCGTGTTTCTGTTGTGTTCCTGTATTGTTAGCATTTATCACTCACCTAGCGATAGCAACTTTACAGAGCCATAATCATAATCATAGTCTTAGTCTTGCCTTGTTTTCCTGCCATGTTTGACCCTGTCCGTGTTTACTGGATTTACCCTTAGCCTCTGCCGTTTGGACTCTGTTCGCTCCCCGTTTGGATTATTGCTCTCGTCTCTGGATTATCTCTCTGCCTTACCCCTTTGGATACTGATCGTCGACCCACGCTTGCTCCACGGATTTCTCTGTCTTGCCCTTGCCATACCTGTTTGCCGATCTCTGACCCTGCCTGTTTTCTGACCATGTTTGGTAATAAAGCTTTGCATATGGATCCGCACATCTCACGTCTCGTCAGCCCCGTAACAGAAGGCCTGAAAATGACATTTCCAACTTAAATTGTTATAAATTTTGAATGGTTTGGAGCAGATACTTAAGGTTGGTCTCCTCCTGGAAAAAAGTTCAAAAAATTATATTACAAAAAAGTTATGGAAGTTTAAGTTTATGAAAATATAAAATGTAAAAAATTTAATTTATATTTTATGTAAAATATATATTTTACATAACATGTTTTACTCTAGAACTGCTAGAAAATCAAAACCAAAAATCTGAAAAAGTTGCGTTCCAAATTTGAGGTTGATATCTCAAAAAATTAGCTTTCAGTGAAATTTTGTTTGGGCGTAATACCAAGCTTTTCCAGTAGATGACCATCAGACCCCATTAGTAACAATATAAGGGCAGCTCTATTTCCATATATGGTTTGAGTGATCTGAAACATGTTTTTTTTCCATTCTTTTCTCAATATATATGACGTAGACATCACATTCAGAAGTATTAAGGGTGGTATGGCAGTATTTGATTTCAATTCATCCTCTAAAAAACACACAAAAGACATGCAACAAGAACCCTGGACGTACAATATAGTTAACGCTGCATCAAAAATTGAGTACCTATTGTTTTTTCTTTGTACTCAAAACACTTTTAGACCTTTTTTTTCTCAAAAAATAGAATGAATTTTATCTTTTGAGCACTTGACATGAACATGAATGGAGATTTTTCATGATACATTTATATATGTATCACTATTTCAAAGTAAAGGTCAGAACTCTCTCTCTGACTGATGAGTACTCTTCTTACAAATTAACAAATTACAGTTGCCCTGTAAAATATAAAAAACGTCAGTCACCAAATATGAAAACTAGAGTCTTTAAGCTTTCAAACGATATATAGTTTGTCAAGATTGCTTTTGGTTCAGACTTAGATATTACAGATTAAATCATGTAATGGCAAGTGGGCCCACCGGTTGGGCCCGTGACAGTTAACAGGCATGTCTGGAAACTTGACAAGTGTGTTTTATTGGGGTAAATGTAAAAAAGAACAAACGTGTAATGATCTATGAGCATACACTACGGTTATACACATTGATTGCATTTATTTTCAATAAAACTGGGGGTGGGGGGGGGGGGTGTATAGCGACTAGGCTTAGAAGATTCCTTATCCTGTTCCTGACTCCCTCTAGTGGATATAATTAATATCACAGCCTTCGTCTTCCAATAATAACGTATTGAGTGTAAATTTATAATTTGTATTAAAATTATTAACTGGATGCCGCCCCTACAACTAACCCTACCCTTAACCAATCATCACGTTATTTTCCATTCAGTTATTTTCCATTATTTCCTAAATTTTTACTGAAAATAAATGCCTTTCCGATGTGATATGGGATGTGAAAAGAGAGTAGAGTGAGGTCGTTAGAAGGCGGAATCGAACCCGGGTCGATCGCATCAAAAAGCAATTGTTCCATGTTTTACTCCCTGCGCCACTGAAAAAAACAGTGTTTGGTAGTTTTTTTGCAGCATTCTAACCCTACGACACGTTGGTAGGTGGAGTTATTATAAGTAGCCTCTGCCTAAATGAAAACAAAATAATTATTTTAAAAATAAGTTTTATTTTCATGAGAGGGCAATCGAATGTGCCATTCTCTTTTGGGCTCTGTACCTTGTCGTCTATCCGCCATAAACATTCATAAAGGGCGGCACTCGTCATTAAATTATGCACATATGCAAAAAGGAATTACTGATATCAGCAAATAAATTGTTGATATCAGCAATTGGGAGGGTAATTTCTGATGTCAACAATTTAATTCTTGATATCAGAAATTAACATTATCATTAAGTGACAATAAAATTTTTGATATCAAGAATATACATTTTTACTAGTAAGAATTGCATTTCTGATATGTGAAATTGGAATTTCAACTAGTTAGAAATTAATTGTTGATATCAACAATTGATTTTGAATGGCAGCCTATGGTGACATTTAACTAGTGAAAATACAATAACAGATATCAACAATTTAATTCTTGATATCATGAATTAGCATTTTAACTAGTGAAAATTTAATTGTTGATATCAAAAATTTATATTTTTACTAGTGGAAATGCGATTGCTGATATCAAAAATAGCCATTGTTACTAGTAGAAATCTAATTCCTGATATCAAGAATTAGCATTTTAACTAGTAAAAATTGAATTGTTGATATCAAGAATTCATATCCTGAGAAGGAATAAAAGTCAAAACGGCTTGCCATAGACGTTACTGAAACAATGACTCGTGTGTTAGCGTTACTTTCACTTTCAATTTGAATGCTGGGTTAGGTATTGGAGAAGCATTTAAAGTGTATCTAAATGACATATGAAAAGATTTGCATTGTCTGTTGTTAAATAGTCACTTAAAGCATTAGTGTAAGGTTGCAGCCTTCTGTGTTGAAAAACGACCATTCTGGGTGGGAATCTCGGGGACTTTCCCCATTATACGTGTAATAACACCGTTTCGGTTTCAAGTTTGCCCAGTCTTGTGTTTGGAGGTCTGATGGACCCAACGTCCACTTAAATAACTCAAAAACATACTTAACATTTAAATATGTGACCCTGGACAACAAACCCTTAAGTTTTAACCACAAAGTCTTAAGTGTCAATTTTTCAAAATTGAGATTTATACATCACATAGAAGCCGAATAAATAAGCTTTCCATTGATGTATGGTTTGTTAAGATTTATTTTATTTATTTATTTAGTCATTTAGCAGACGCTTTTATCCAAAGCGACTTACAAATGAGGACATAAGAAGCAATCAAAACCAACAAAAGAGCAACAACGTGCAAGTGCTATTACAAGTCTTGGTTAGCCTAACGCAGTACAGATAATTATTATTATTATTGTTATTTTTTAATAAAAAGACATAGATAAAATACAATTAGAATAGATAGTGCTAGAGTTAGAGGGTCAAGTAAAGATGGAACAGATTAGTTTTTAGCTGTTTCTTGAAGATGGGTAAGGATTCGGCTGCTCGGATCGAGTTGGGCAGGTCATTCCAACAGATGGGAACAGTTAATGAAAAAGTCCTTGAAAGTGTTTTTCTGTGTCTTTGGGATGGTACAATAATTTGTTGTTCACTTGAAGAACGCAAGCTTCTAGAGGGCACATAAGTCTGAAGTAAAGAATTTAGATAAAGGGGAGCAGAGCCAGTGGTGGTTCTGTAGGCAAACATTAATGCCTTGAATTTAAAGCAAGCAGCTATTGGTAGCCAGTGCAAATTGATGAACAGAGGCGTGACGTGCGTTCTTTTCGGCTCATTAAAGATTAATCTTGCAGCGGCATTTTGGATTAATTGTAGAGGTTTAATAGAATTGGCTGGAAGACCTGCCAAGAGAGCATTGCAATAATCAAGTCTGGACAGAACAAGAGCCTGAACAAGGAGTTGTGTTGCATGTTCCGAGAGAAAGGGCCTGATCTTCTTAATATTATATAATGCAAATCTGCAGGACCGGGCAGTTTTAACAATGTGGTCTGAGAAATTCAGCTTATCATCAATCACAACTCCAAGGTTTCTGGCTGTTTTTGAAGGAGTTATGGTAGATGAGCCTAACTGGAAGCTGAGATTGTGATGAAGCGATGGGTTAGTTAAAATTACAAGCAGTTCTGTCTTAGCTAGGTTAAGTTGAAGGTGATGGTCCATCATCCAGCAAGAAATGTCTGTAAGACACGCAGAGATGCGAGTAGCTATCGTCGGATCATCAGGATGGAATGAGAGGTTGAGTTGAGTGTCATCAGCATAGCAGTGATATGAAAAGCCATGTTTCTGAATGACAGAACCGAGTGATGCCATGTAGACAGAAAAGAGAAGTGGTCCAAGAACTGAGCCCTGAGGCACCCCAGTAGCTAGATGTTGCGACTTGGATACCTCACCTCTCCAAGATACTTTGAAGGACCTATCAGAGAGGTAAGACTCAAACCACTGGAGTGCGGTTCCTGAGAAGCCCTTTCTCAATAGGCAAGACAAGAGGATCTGATGGTTGACTGTATCAAAAGCAGCAGACAAATCTAGCAAGATGAGTAATGAAGATTTGTCAGCCGCTCTTGCAAGTCTTAGGGCTTCAACAACAGAAAGCAAGGCAGTTTCGGTCGAATGTCCACTTCTGAAGCCAGATTGGTTACTGTCCAGGAGGTTGTTCTGTGTGAGAAAGACAGAGACTTGGTTGAACACAACTCGTTCAAGTGTTTTTGCAATGAAAGGAAGAAGGGAAACCGGTCTATAGTTCCCAAAAAGAGTTGGGTTAAGAGTGGGTTTTTTAAGAAGTGGAGTTATACGAGCCTGTTTAAATGCTGAGGGAAAAATTCCAGTGTGAAGGGATGTGTTAACGATGTGAGTGAGTGCAGGTACAACTGCAGGAGAAATGGCTTGAAGGAGATGAGATGGAATAGGATCAAGCGGACAGGTAGTAGGATGACTGGAAAGGATGAGTTTAGAGACTTCTGCCTCAGAGAGTGGAGAGAAGGATGTGAACGAGTGTATGTTTGCTGGTAAGATATGCTTGATAGGTTGTGGTGTGGAAAATTGTGCAGTGAGGTTTGTAATTTTATTAATGAAGAATGTGGCAAAGTCAACAGCTGTTAGAGATGATGAAGGAGGAGGAGGAGGAGGTCAAAGGAGGGAGGAAAATGTTTTAAATAGCATGCGAGAGTTAGGTGAGTTGTTAATTTTGTCATGATAGTATGTCCTTTTAGCAGTGGAAACATTAGCAGAGAAGTCAGAGAGGAGTGATCGATATAAATTAAGGTCAGTAGGATTTTGTGATTTGCGCCATACCCTTTCTGCAGCCCTGAGTTTCGAACGATGTTTTTGGAGAAAATCAGATAGCCAAGGGGCAGAAGGGGTACTACGGGCTGGCTTGGATGAAAAGGGGCAGAAAGTATCTAAACAAGACGTCAGAGTGGAACAGAAAGTATCAGTAGCACTGTTAGCATCAAGAGAGGATAACAGTTTAGGGGGAGGAAGCGAAGATGAAACCATAGCAGATAGCCGGGAGGGTGAGAGTGAACGCAAGTTACGTCGAAAATTGACATGTGGAGGGATATGTGATGTGTCAGGAATCATGTTGAGGTTAAGAGTAAGGAGGAAGTGATCTGAGGTGTGCAGTGGAGTAACCAGCACATGATCAGTGGAGCAGTGCCGTGTGTAAATAAGGTCCAGTTGGTTCCCTGATTTGTGAGTAGCCGTAGTTAGCACTCTCTTGAGCTCAAAAGACGCAAGCAGAGTGTGGAAGTCTGCAGCCTGAGGTTTATCTAGGTGGATGTTGAAGTCTCCAAGTAAGACAAAGGGAGTACCATCCTGAGGAAAGGTTGAGAGCAATAAATCTAATTCTTCCACAAAGTTACCTAGTGATCCTGGAGGACGATAAACAACTACAAAATGGATTTTTAGAGGGTAGGTAATAGTAACCGAATGTGATTCAAAAGAGTTGTTGATACTCAGAGATGGTAAAGGAGTAAATTTCCAATTATTAGAGATGAGCAGACCAGTACCTCCACCTCTTCCAGTCAAACGGGGAGTGTGGGAAAAGGAGAAATTATTGGAGAGTGCTGCAGGTGTAACACTGTCCTCTGGTTTGATCCAGGTCTCTGTCAGGGCCATGAGGTTTAACATTGAATGACTAGTAATGGAAGTAATGAAATCAGCTTTGTTGACAGCAGACTGACAATTCCAGAGACCAATAGAAAAAGAAAATAATGTATTAGCAGACATAGGCAAAGTGCGCAGGTTGATAGGTTGATACAGTGTGTGATGCGTGGTTTGCGAGTGGTAGTGATGGTAGTGATCTGGAAACACATAGTAAGAATAGGTTATATAAACTGAAACAGAAGTGAAACAAGTAGTAGGAATGATGATAATTAAAAATCGATACTCATGTCCTCTGCCGGTGTCCCTGCTCGGTGGAGTCACACAGTAGAGTCGATGGACTTTACACTCTTCGGTCTTCACACGAGGAGGGCTTTACACGAGGGCTGCCGCAGTATAATAACCTTTTTTTATACCCGTCAAACAAATCACTACTACAATTCAGCTGAACCCACTTTCCTGTTTATCACTAAAAATGGCCAAGCATGTGCAGACACTGACAAGATACGCGATACAGTACGAGACCAAACGCGATTTCAGCAACTCTCAACACAGTAAACAAAAATAAGTGTTTCCTAGCTATATGATATGACTATATTTGGCCGAGATACAACTATTTGAAAATCTGGATTCTGAGGGTGCAAAAAAATCTAAATATTGAGAAAATCGCCTTTAAAGTTGTCCAAATGAAGTTCTTAGCAATGCATATTACTAATCAAAAATGAAGTTTGGTAAGAAATTTACTAAATATCTTCATGGAACATGATCTTTACTTGACTAATGTCCTAGTGATTTTTGGCATAAAAGAAAAATCAATCATTTTGACCCATGTAGTGTATTTTTGGCTATTGCTACAAATATACCCCAGCGACTTAAGACTTGTCACATATAGGGTCTCACTTTATATTAGGTGGACTTAACTACTATGTACTTATATTTAAATTAATAATTTGATACAATGCACTTATTGTGTACATTAGATTAATGTGCAGGACACTTTGCTTAGTAATGAAATGTATTTAATAGTTCATTTTTATTTTGTACCTATAATTTCCTGGGGACGGAAATGGCACCCATTTGGTGAAATGGCCCATATCTTGGCCATGAATCAAGATTACATTCCCACAACTTCATGGCCACGATTCATTCATTCATTCATTCCATTGTTTTAGTTAATTCATGGCCATTTTGTACTAATTCATTCCTCTGACTGGACAGATTCATAGTTTAAAGCTAAAAGAGTCTTTATCTATCACACAATAGGCAGTTCCCTTTCAGTTGGTTACGTTCAACGTACGTCGGAACTGACCGACGAATTGGGAATAACTTTGGGAGACCAATCTACTTCGAGTGTAAGAAAACGAGCCAATGTACATTGGCATGCGTTAATTGCAACAGCTGCTCTGCGCTACAGCGCGAGTATTTAATGAGCAGCAGGTGCGTTGCATATTTGCTTTTTGCTTCGGAGCCGAACACGTGCTGTTCCTGCGCGTGTGTTTCTTTCTTCTTTGGAAGTGGTGGAAGATGAGCTGCTCGTTTGGGAAGGAGCCTCTGTGTGTCTGGTGCGGGTGTGACGGCGCTGACAGTGTTGGTTGCGATCTCACAAGAGAGCAAAAACAGCTCGTGGAGAGGGCGCCTTCAACGAGATCGCTGTTTATACAGCTGAGAGTTGTGTCTTCAACGAGCATGAGTGCTCACAACAGACTTGCACTACTGTACTGTTGTGTAGCCGTGGCCATTTCCCTGTGCGTTTCAGCACCAGTGGAGAGCAAATTCCTAAAAGAGCACACACGGTTTGACCCTGTGTCTTTTTCAAGATTGTCATTCAAACCGTGTGCTACTGGATGCAGTCTATACCTGCCCCCCGGTGATGGTCAAGGCCTCTCACATGTTTGGGCCTTGCACACGCTGAGGTGGCACTCATGGATAGTACATGTTCTGACTGCGGCAACGTGACCATCTCAGTGTTAAGGTCGAGACTCCAGTGTCTTGAGGAGACTGGAGCCCCTTCGTATATTCCCTGATCTAGTCCTTCTTCTGGGCCAGCTCAGAAGAAACCTACTTCGGTTAATAACCTAGGTGACCTGAGGGTTACAGTGAGGAATACCCCGCTGAGTCAACCTCCTCGGGCTCCTCACTCCTCCATGACACTGCAACCAGTGGAGTTGCCAAGAGGGCGTACTGATCCGCCTCGTGCGGTACCAGTCGTCACTTTTGGGGCTCCCCCGGAGGACCAGATGTCGATCGTTGCATCGGAGGGTGAGCGTATGTCCTCATGCACATGTAAACAAATTATGTGAATTGGATTGAAGCATTTAGGGTTCATATAAACATATCTTCCATAATCTGAAATCAAGTAGATTAATGACGAAATTTAGTGCTTGTGAACTGTAGAGGTCTGGGTGGGATGAATTGTTCAATCCTGCTCCCACAGAAATATGTTATATTTTGTCCTGTTAACGCCTACAACTTAACGTTTTGTCCCGCTCGTGTCCACAAAAGCCCGCAGTAAGAGGTCTACGCAGATTTTTCAGTCTCATTCCAGTGCCATAGCCTATTTTTTCCAATTCGCACACACACAGCGCTCTCAGATCTCAAGTGCCAGACTTGTGTGTGTTGTATGTTAACAACTTGTTTTTGCAATTGTCGCAGCAGGCAATGGAATTTACTGTATACTGTTGCATAAAAAAGAAAAACATTGGGAATATCCAACACTGCAGTTGTAAATAGTTTATTTTTTGTTGTTCCTATTTCATAAACACTAAAAAAATTGATTAACTACGTATATATATTTTGCCCCACAAGTCATTTATTTGTCCCACTTTTCTCGCACATCTATGAAAGCTTATTTTTGCCTCAAAATAAAAAATAAATGTGATTTTATTTAGAGTCAAGTCACCTTTATTTATATAGCGCTTTTTACAATGCAAATTGTGTCAAAGCACTGCACAATATCAAAAATAGTGTCTTTGCAATCAGGTCGACGATATCGCTGGAAATGAAGCGTCCCCAACTAAGCAAGCCAGAGGCGACAGCGGCAAGGAACCAAAACTCCATCGGTGACAGAATGGAGAAAAAACCTTGGGAGAACCAGGCTCAGTTGGGGGGCCAATTCTCCTCTGGCCAAACAAACCAGCAGTTCAGTTCCAAACTGCAGCAAGTCAGATTGTAAGGGCTCAGCTGGTTCCAGTGGTCTTTTCCGATGGCTATCTAAGTGGCGGGGTCCTCAATGGGGATCTGTCTCTGGCGTTCATCCAGGTGTCTGGCCTCCGCCTACAATCAGGGACACATACGTCATCTCCCGGCGCTGATCCTCCATCTCAGGTGTTCGGTCATCTCAGATCATGTAATGGTTGGATCCAGACTGAAATTCTGTAATTCCTAGCTACCACGGGATGTTAATCCCGTGGCAGAAACGGAGAGACAAGCAGAGACATGATTAGCGTAGCTGCTGTTCCATCTAAGCAAAAATGAATTGTTTAACCCAAGCTAAAGAATAATAATAATGTACGTCTGATCAGATATAACTGCAGTACAAGATTATAAAATGCATTATGTGAATGCTTGGCTAAAGAGATGTGTCTTTAATCTAGATTTAAACAGAGAGAGTGTATCTGAACCCCGAATGTTATCAGGAAGGCTATTCCAGAGTTTGGGAGCCAAATGTGAAAAAGCTCTACCTCCTTTAGTGGACTTTGCTATCCTAGGTACTACCAAAATTCCAGAGTTTTGCGACCTTAGAGAGCGGGTTGGATTATAGCGTGGTAGAAGACAAGTTAGGTACGCAGGTGCTAAACCATTTAGGGCCTTATAGGCAAGTAATAATAATTTGTAAATGATACGGAACTTAATAGGTAGCCAGTGCAGAGACTGTAAAATTGGAGTAATATGATCATATTTTCTTGATCTGGTAAGAACTCTAGCCGCTGCATTTTGGACTATCTGTAGCTTGTTTATTGAAGATGCAGGACAACCACCTAGCAGTGCATTACAATAGTCCAGTCTAGAGGTCATGAATGCATGAACTAGCTTTTCTGCATCAGAAACAGGTAGCATGCTTCGAAGCTTAGCAATGTTCCTGAGATGGAAGAATGCTGTTTTTGTAACATGGGAAATATGATTTTCAAACGACAAGTTGCTGTCTAAAATAACACCCAGATTTTTGACTTTAGAGGACGTAACAGTGCATCCGTCTAGTTGCAAATTATAATCCACGAGATTGTGTGTACTGTTTTTTGGTCCAATAAGTAATATCTCTGTCTTATCTGAATTTAGTAGGAGGAAATTATTGGTCATCCAATCTTTTACACTTTTTACACAATCTATTAGCTTAGATAGTTGAGAAGTTTCATCTGGTCTTGTTGAGATATATAATTGAGTATCATCAGCATAGCAATGAAAACTTATTGTAATGGCTCCTGACTGTTTTCTTCTGATTAAAAGAATGACGCTTCAACTGATGTCTTAGCGTTTAATATCTTCATAAGCATTATGGCCATCGCCATCTGGCTCGTATTTTCTTCACATAAAGTCATGACACCGTGAAAAACTGAAACAAATAAAATAACATTCAGATACATAGTGTTTCTGTTTTTACCACAGTTTAACCAGTTGTTTCCTACTGAACCAATATCAATAAACAAAGTACATCATTGCAAATTAACAGATGAAGTCTAAAGAATAAACCACATACCGTGTGCGCTTTCCAATCAGAAATACAGGAGACATTAGAAGATATTTATATAGACATTCCTTTTAACAAACACTCTTAATATCAGATAGCTCTCAGCACACATGCGTTTCTTTGTGGATCTGAATCTAAAAAAGACTAGCTAGATCATGTGACAAATTCAACCAATGGTGCACATATTTCTCCTGTAGGTGTCACTATTACACAACTTTATAATACAATTTCCAAATGAACATTGATACATTATACTGAATTTGTGAACTAAATACTTTTCCACAAAATAAATTACTGAAACACTTAAAGCAAATACAACCTTTTCTGAGACAGCTACACTTATCCCGTGTTTTCTAATAATATTTCCAAGGGGCAACATGTAAATTGAAAATAGCAGAGGACCTAGGACAGATCCTTGTGGTACTCCATACTTTACTGGTGATAATTGAGATGACTCCCCATTTAAATGAACAAAGTGGTAGCGATCGGACAGGTAGGATCTAAACCATCTTAAAGCCTGTCCTTGAATACCAATATAGTTTTGTAATCGATCTATGAGTATATTATGGTCTATAGTGTCAAACGCAGCACTAAGTTCAAGTAATACTAGCAATGAGGTGCAGCCTTGATCTGAAGCAAGTAGTAAGTCATTCGTAATTTTAACAAGTGCAGTTTCTGTACTATGATTGGGCCTGAAACCTGATTGAAATTCTTCATAGAGATCATTTTTTTGCAAAAAGGAGCATAATTGAGTAGACACAACTTTTTCTAAAATTTAGAGTTTTGATAGCTAAGAACAGGTGTGAGTGGGACGATGCTTATATTTATGGAATCTTATTTCCATCACGGAATAAAAAAAATTAAAACAGTAATTGCGACTTTATATCTCACAATTCAGACTTTTTTCAGTAAGAATTGCGGGACAGATGTGAGTCAAAACTGTGAGATATAAACTCCGAATCATGAGATATAAACTCGAAATTCTGAGAAAATAAAGACTGGGTTGTGATATAAAAAGTCATAATTATATTTTTTCTTTAATAAGATTGCGTTGGTTCATGCAGATCCCAACCGCTACCTCACTCTAACTACGATTTTCCGATAAGGAATCGGTATTGCGGTAATCAACATTATTCCACAAAGGCTGTCGATTAACTTGTATCAAACCAGGAATATTCCTTTTAACGCAAACTATGTTAGTGATATACCACCTTTTTTTTTATTTACTGCGATGTGTTGCAAGAACCAAAAGTTGTACCTTCAAGGGATATGAATTATTGAAGAATTAATTCATCTCTACAACATAAGTCTAATTACAGCTAGAATAAGGCCAAATTGAATGACTAAACATGATCTCATTACATGCTGGTGTCCGCTCCTGAAGAATATACTGCTAAGAATCAATGGCACGCTGATACCATCTCTCACCAGAGCTAAACCAAATGAAAGCTGAGGTGAGATCATGTGGCACTCGTCTCTTTTGCAGTTGGTGCGTCATGTAATGATGTCACAGAGACTCCTCCCACTGACACGCCCCCCTGAGACTCATGCAAAATGTCTCCTCAGCGACCACCCGTTTGGCACTACTTGTCTAACCACCATAAGCTGGAGTCAAACAAGAAGAAGACCTCTCTGATCCATGAAGGAAAGACCTCTTTGGAGGGACTGTTGAGGACAGGTCTGCTCGAGTCCCAACTGACATACAAAAATGTTAGTCACACCCTACGTTTTCCTTGCAGTCACCATACAGG
Source organism: Barbus barbus (assembly GCF_936440315.1). Taxonomy (NCBI): domain Eukaryota; kingdom Metazoa; phylum Chordata; class Actinopteri; order Cypriniformes; family Cyprinidae; genus Barbus; species Barbus barbus. Next base: position 19,437,629 of record NC_136759.1, on the reverse strand, counting down.
CAATGGGCAGATGAAACATGTTCTCTTCTGGTGGATGCTGGGGGAGTCTCTTTGGATCTGTGATGATGGGATAGAGTAGGATGAGACTGCTAGGGTGAAGTAGGGCACGGAGATTAGGTTAGTGTGATGTAGGTGGACGCTTTTTCCTTTAGCTGGCGCAGACACAGATGGCAACTCCAGCTCCCTGCAAAGGAAGAGCCACAAATGTTGTATAATATTGAGGTGTGTAATATTTGCCCAAAGTTACTACAGTTATGTCATCAGAGGAGCAAGCAGCCTCCCTCTCTAATGCTGAAGTGTCAGATAGACCTTCACGGCAGCGCCGCACACCCAACCATCTGGAGGACTACCTCCTTGACTACAGCCATCACTGACCGGCTCCTTCCTCCCAGATGGTGCCAGAAGAGCAGCAAAGAGCTGCAGCCGCAGTGATCATAACTAGTCAAGCACGACCATCCTCCAGCCAGGGCGTGCATTCAGTCACAGGCTCTACGGACTTAATGAGTATTAGTTCACTGAGGGAATTATTGAAGTCTATGTCTGATAAAGAAAGGGATGAGGCCGCTGACATGGCTGCGCTTCAGAGCAAACTTAAGCAATATGACCAACGACGGCGACGGTGCAAGGAGCTGAGGGAACACATCACATCTTTCCTGAGGGAAGAAGGAGAGGAAGAGGATCAAAGTGTAAAGCCTGCCATGTCACTTACAAGATCACCTCCAGGAAAGTCACCACATCCGCCGCCCTCATCATCAAGTCATTCTTCTCAATCACAGTCACCTGACACTGAGTTTCAGGCTAAGGGACATGTGTGTGCCACACAAGTAAAGGCCAGCACACCTACCGTGGAGTGCTTCAATCCTGGTTTTGTACCAATACAGCCAGTCCGTACATTTCCTTTGTACTCGCCAGTTTCGTGAGGTACATTACCTGCAGGTTTGCCTCAATATCAGCATGCAACAAGAGGAGAGACTTCACCGCTAATGCTTAACAAGCAGTATGATGATGCTGGAAGGGTTCTGAAGCCACAGGTGCAGCAACCGCTGATAGCTCCCACACCAGCCTATCAGCACCCCAGTGTGCCTTATGTCCACCCATCAGTAGCACTTTCTTCACGAGAACATGTCACTATTCCACTCTCCTCTAGCCTTTTATTTCCTCAGTATACACAGATGCCTCCAGTGGCGGCAGCGCCTCAGACTCTGCCCAGTGCTTCAGTCCCTGCATTGAACATTCCGAGATTGCAGCGATTCTTACAGCTCCAGAAGTGAAACCAAATGATGCTCGCAGCTTCCAGAGTTTCGCTCTCCGTGTCCACCTCTTAGTGATTATGCTGTTGTCATTAGAGGGTCCCAGAGGCATGGAATTGAACTGCTGCTCACATGTAGATGGCTTGCTTAGTAAGCTGCCCAAGTTCTTGAGAGATGGCTTTATAGAGTATCTCCAGCTACAAGGGAAGCTCAACTCCCCCAGCATCAACCCGTACAACCTACAAGACTTTGCAGGATGGCTTCAATTCAAAGCCCAGCAACAGAGACTGTCCAGCAGGTTAGTGCAACGCTATCAGTATGAGATATCACCAAGCACTTTTAAGGAGAAGGGTGGAGCTAAACCTAAAAGCCAGAGCACAGCCTTGTATCGTGGTGCAGCGCCTCCAGAGGTTACAGTCTCCCTCAGTCCCCGGATATCACGTAAGAAGACCACATCCAAAGTCAACTGCCTCTTTTGTGGTAGCAAATACCACTACATCACTCGATGCAGCAGTATCAAAGAGCAGTCAGTCGCTGATCTTTGTAAGTGGATTTCAGATGGTAAGCGCTGCTGGAAATGTGCTCGTTCTCATGCACCTGAGACTTGCAATCTAAAGAAACCCTGCAGTGACTGCGGAGGTATTCACCTCCAAGTACTTCATGATGTGGCCCAAAGTCATGCCACCAGCACATCATCAGCTACCACTGAGAGCCGTGTCTACCTTTTCTACCTTCCATTTCGTCAGGCAGAGTTCTTCTGAAAGTAGTACCAGTTCTGCTACACCATGAATCAAAGATGGTGGAAACTTATGCTATATTAGATGATGGAGCACAGCGTACCATGATCCTGCCCACTGCTGTCCAGCAGCTTCAGCTAAGTGGTGAACACGAAACTCTAGCCCTTCGCACAGTGCGACCAGACACCACTTACCTCAGCGACTCCAAAGTCACCTTTGAAATCTCTCCAAGAGATTACCCAGAGAAACGGTATAAGGTGTTAGGAGCATTCACAGCCTCTGGCCTTGATCTAGTAGAGCAGTCATATCCAGTTCAAACACTTCTAAGGAAGTATACACATTTAAGAGGGGTCCCACTACAGCCGTTTCACAGGGTACGTCCACTGGTGCTAATAGGTTCAGACCAAGTGCATCTCATCACAGCCAAAGAGTACGGAAAAAAGTACGGAAAAAAGTACGGAACATGCACCAGTGCAGCAGTGTTTCTTCATCTCCACTGCCTACCCAGACGATCTTCTCTACAGAAATGTGGAAAGATTATGGCAGCTGGATGTGCTGCCCTTTCGCAATGAGAAACTGGTTGTCCGGTCTAGGCAAGACAAAGAGGCGATGCATCTGCTCGAGTCCCAAACTCAGCGAGTCACTGTTGACGGAGTACAACGTTACGCCACCCCTTTTCTGTGGAAACCAGGTGCTCCTGAACTTGAAGGCTCCATGCAGTTCGTCCTCGCAAATCTGAGAAGTACGGAAAGGAGACTCCAGAAGGACCCTGAGAAGGCCTCAATCTATTCAGAAGAGATTGCCAAACTTATAGAGGCAGGCTATGTAGTCAAACTTGACCAGAGGGAATCAACACAGTCAGCAGAGGCCTGGTACTTGCCTCATCACCTGGTGAGCCATAACAATAAATCACGGTTGGTGTTCGACTGTTCCTTCAGACATCATGGCCTGTCCCTGAATGATCAACTCCTCCCAGGGCCCACACTTGGACCATCGCTGTTAGGAGCACTCCTAAGATTCAGGCAGCATCCGGTTGCAGTGAGTTCAGACATTAAGGGAATGTTTCATCAGGTTCGTCTACTGCCGACAGACAGACCCTTTCATATGGAGAACCGTTTCATATGGAGAGCAATGCGGAGTGAAAACCCTCCAGAAAATGAAAGTGCATGAAAGTTTCTATGTGGATAACTGTCTGACCAGCTTCCCTACAGTCTCTGCAGCCAAGCAAACAGTGGATCAGTTATGCAGCATGTTAAATGAAGGAGGGTTCGACCTCAGACAGTGGGCCAGCAGTCATCCGGCAGTGGTAGCTCATCTTCCATCCGAAGCCCGTTCCTCGGCCACAGAGCAGTGGTTAATGCAAAGCCGCGATGACCCGATGGAGCCCACATTAGGCCTCAGGTGGAACTGTGCAGCTGATACCCTTGGTTATCATTATCGGCCCATTGAGCACACAGCACTGACCATGAGAGCTGCCTACCAAGTATTGGCATCTCAGTATGATCCATTGGGATTCATACTATAATTTACTACCAGGGCGAAAGTTATCATCCAGCAGTTGTGGGCTAAAAAGAGAGACTGGGATGACCCAGATCTACCACCAAACCTTCAGACTGCCTGGACCAACTGGGAGAGTGAACTTACCCATCTCAGATGTCAGCGTCTCCTATATAATGGCCAGATCACAAGTTGCTCCTAAGAGGCAGCAATCTATGCCTCGCCTGGAACTTTGTGCTGCCTTGGCTGGGGCTCAACTAGCCAAAGTGGTGAGGGATGAGCTGACACTCTCCATAGGTCAAACAATCCAGTGGACAGACTCCATGACTGTTCTATAGTGGATTCAGTCAGACTCCTGCCGATACAAGGTATTCGTTGGGACACGAGTTTCTGAGATACAGGAACTAACAGACTACAGATTGTGGAGGTATGTTAATATACAGGATAACCCAGCAGATGACATAACAAGGGGCAAAACCCTCCGAAGTCTGTCCGAGCCCAGTCGATGGAACCAAGGGCCTTCATTCTTGAGACAGAGCCCAGAAAACTGGCCTAAGATACCCAGAGTTATATCGGCAGAGGCAGTATCAGAGCTGAAGAGCTTATCCTGCTACTCAATAATGACTATGGAAACTGATCCTAGTCTTCCTGACATCACCCAATTTAATACCTGGCGAGATCTGGTGGAGGTGACTCGACAAGCCTGTCAAGGGGCGGCCACATCAAGTGATGTACCTATGACTAACAGAGAAGCAGAAGCTGTTCTGCTGAGATTGTGTCAAGCTCAGAGCTTCCCAGAAGAAGTAGCTGCTCTGAAAGCACAGAAATCTGTTCCCGTGCACAGTCGACTAGTCAACCTCGCTCCCGAGTGGGACTCAATGACTAACCTGATACGAGTTGGGGGGTGACTAAGGAGGCTGACGGACTCGGAGACGGACCAAATCCACCCCATTGTGCTGGACCCAAAACACACAATCGCGAAGCTCCTTATCAAAGAATTTGACGAGCGGCTATTACATCCAGGAGCCGAGAGAGTCTATGCTGAGATGCGGAGACAGTATTGGATTCTTCGGGGATTTCAAGCCATCAAGCATCATCAACTCAACTGTCTGTCCTGTCAGCGTTGGAGAGCCCAGCCAAAGGTCCCGAAAATGGCGATTTACCACCAGAATGACTTTGACTGCTTTGTCCACCCTTTTACTCAACAGGCGTTGACTACTTCGGCCCATACCTGGTCAAAATTGGAAGGCGTAATGAGAAGCGCTGGGGCCTTATCTTTAAATGTCTCACAACGAGGGCAGTTCACATCGAGTTACTTAATACTATGGATGCAGATGCCTTCGTTTTCGCACTCCGCAGGTTCATAGCAAGAAGAGGTCAACCAAAAGAAATCCGTTCGGATTGTGGCACCAACTTCCGCGGAGCAGAACGAGAATTACGGGAAGCCTTTTCCAGTATGGAGCCAGAGCTCCAAACCCGTCTTGCAGACCACCAAATTAGCTTCAAGTTTAACCCACCTAGCGCTCCACATTTTGGTGGGATGTGGGAACGCGAAGTCCGCTCCATAAAGAATGCTCTCCAGATAGCTGTCGGTAGCCAAGCAGTGACAGAGGAAGTTCTGTCCACTGTTCTAGTGGAAGTAGAGGGGATCCTCAATTCAAAACCACTAGGATATGCCTCAACCGACGTCGCTGATATCGACCCAATCACTCCTAATCTTCTCCTTATGGGGCGGCGGGATGCATCCCTCCCTCAGGTGCCTTATGCTCCTGGAGATATGGGACGGCGAAGGTGGCGTCACTGTCAGAACATTGTTGATCAATTCTGGATACAGTTCACAAGAAACTACCTGCCTACACTCCAGACCCGACAGAAGTGGCATAATGCATCAAACCTGGAAGTAGACTCTATTGTACTGCTCGTGGATCCACAACTCCCAAGAGCTCAGTGGCCCATAGGCAAGATTCGAAGGACATTGCCCAGTAGCGATGGATGTGTGCGGACTGCTGAAGTTGTCATTAATGGTAAAACATATCTCAGACCAGTTGCTCGCTTGATACAGTTACCTGCTCTAGAAGATAAACCCAAAGACACTTAGGGAATTCCCCTGATTATCCATTTGCTGCTCAAATGTGGGGGTGGCTGTTGTGAATTCTTTCCCTTTAAGCATAAGTTGTTGAAACCCCAGACTACTTTTTCTGAGATTTTAGCAGAGGTGTTTATGTTGCACACCATAGAAGACAATGTTAGCATCCGATCATTTTAACTCTTGGAGAAAACTGGTTAATTGTAAGCTTTTCTGTGCTATTTTCATCTTCCGGGTTTAAAATCTATTGTGTTGATGTCACAATTTGTCACAATTTGTGAATTTTTTTGTTAAGTGTTATTGATCTCATGAGTGTTCACTGGGCAGGAAAGTCATCTGTTTATCTGAATTGTGTGTAAGCATTTAAGAATACCTGTAATAGCTAGATTGAAGAGTTTGAAAAACAAATTTATTCTGGCTTGTCTTAAAGTTTATTTAAGAAACATAAATAGTTTGGTCAGTTAGATGTTCTAGATGTTTGTAAAAGTGTTGCTAGTTGGTTGCTAGGATATTCTGGATGGTTGCTAGGCTCTTGCTATGCAGTTGCTGGGGTGTTGCTAGACTATTGATAGTGTGTTCTGGGTGATTACAGACATTCCCACCTCTGGTAATAACAGAAAATCAAACATTGTTTTCAAAACTGATACAGTTTTAATTCTTGGACATTGAAATATTATTTATTTTTCATTTTAAACAGTATAGATGATTACTTAATGGTAAGGCAATATTTGTGAACTGTGCATGTCAGACAATAAATCCCCAAAAACTATGCATGGAGCTTGCTTTGGTGTTGCCACCCTAAAAATTATTTTCTAGATCCACCCCTGGCGCTCCCCCGGCCTCCCCCTCCCCTTCTCGGTTGTTCAGCACATTAGAAAAGCAGCACTTCCAACTTCAGTAACATGTTATGATATTACAGCTGTGAAATTACAAATAAAAAAATACACATTTTGAGACATAAACTGAAATGAATCGTGAATTTTATTAACATTAAATCGTCCTCCTCCTCCCATTTTCACCAGAAAACCCGACGAGCTGCCAATGGACGTTAACTTTCGGTGCAGGCACAATGAAGACACAAAGCTCAACAAGTCTGAAATATTACATGCAAAACATTACTTTTAACAGTAATAAACAGGTCAGGTTCAGGTCAGAGGACTGGAATGGCCATAGCAGAAGCTTGGTTTTGTGCCCAGTGGCCCATTTTTGTGTTGTTTTTGGATTATTGTTCAGTTGGAAGATCCAAACATGGCCCGTTATAAGATTCTGTGCGTGTGTGTGTATGTGCTGATTTGTTTTAATCTGTTGGATCATTCAAAAAATTTGATTCCTAATGATATTTGACTTGTAAAGTGGAATCAAATAAACTACATAAATGTGTGTGTGTGTGTGTGTGTGTGTGTATAGACATGTTTGTGCTCCAGATGGGTGTTGCCTCCGTTAACCAGTTGAAGAATGTGATTGGTGCTGCTAAGCACCTTATCCTGATATAAGTACTGCCCCAACCACTCGTCCTCTGCCTTTGTGCCTGGCTAGCATCGTGCCATTGTGTTTTGCCTTCGTCCTGCCTGTTTCTCTCTGCCATTGCTCGTTTCATGACTGTTTGATTGTGAAAGAGTGTTGTGCCAGAGAAATATTTTGAGTATAGTAAAACTGTGAGTGTGTTTGTTATTATAAACCTAACTTCTTACTCTTCAGTTTATCTGTCCATTGCCTGTTTGACTACGACTTGGATTCCGATTTTGATTTGTGTTTACCAAGAGACTTTGTAAAAAGTATTTTCCAAATTAAGGGATGTATGGAGTTTGAGGCCAATTTATTTGTATGAATCTTCAACACCAAAAGTTTGGAGCATGGACTTGAGAGTTTATGAAATTGTTCGATGGCACCTTGCAACTGAGGGTGATACGCACTATACTTGATGTTTAATTTTTTTTTTTTTTTTTGTTATCAACATTTTTTTATTTTTCATACATAACACAACTTAAAAAAACAACAATATATTGAGAAAATAAAATAAAATAATAAAATAAAACAACAGACATATACTCAACATCTCAAAGTCCAGTCAAAAGGAGGGAGAAAAGGAAGGACAGAAAAAAGAAACCCATAAGTCACTCCTCCATACAGTCACGTATTTCAAAGAGAAAGCACTGCCAATCATCAATGGTAGAAGGCTTGGCTCCATTGATTCGTGCTGTTGTACATTCACAAGACACTATTTGCAAGAGGCTACGGATCCAATATGTTTTCCAACACATATGCGGTGTAAACCAGTTCTGTATTATTGTCTTCTTCGCAACTGTAAAACCAGCAAACAACATTCTCTTTTGCTTCGAACTTATACAAAGACCAGAATCATCATTAAGAAGACACAAACTTGGGTTAACTGACCAATCAATTTTCAGTAAGGATGATAAAGCCAGGTTTACATGTGTCCATAGACTGCTAGTGATAGGACATTCCCAAAACATATGCAGAAAGGTACCTGATGATGTAGTATTACATATATGGCAGTTGAAATTTGATTGTAGTTTCATTTTGAATCTTTTGTAAGGAGTTATGTATGCTCTATGAATGACTTTGAAGTGAATAAGACGATGCGCCAGATTTTTAGATGTTAAACTGAGATTAGACCACACCCTCTCCCAGTCGACAGATAAATTAAGGTCAGATAATTCCCTATTCCAAATAGTTTTAATAGAGAGAGGTTTTATAATGCAATCAAGGATCTTATTATATATTAAGGAAGCAGATGGCCGACCAGAAGATGGTGCAATCCAGTCCCGCATAGGATGAGAGGAAACGGGAGAAGACCAAGGAACGCCATACGCTTTGAGAGCGGAACGTAATTGAAGAAAGACAAAATATGCAGATGCTGGAAGACAAAATTTAGTTCTTAACGTCTGAAATGAACATAGGCCTTGGTTATCATATATATCACCGCACGTGTTTACACCTAAAGAAGACCAAGAGGGTTGGACAAATGGGCGATTTCCGCATATAAAATTAAAATTGTGCCATAACGGTGTACTATTACAAAATTTGAAGGGTCCTCCAATCCGACGTTCAACCGTTTTCCAGATTTTAATAGAATTGGCCACAACCGGACCAAATTTATAATTATCCCCTTTTTTCCCTGTGCCAGTAAATAAAATGTCCTGGAGTCTATTTGGTTTAACCTTGTCAGCTTCAATCACTCTCCAAGAAACTGTAGATTGAGGATCAACCCAAGTATGAAGAGCCTTAAGCTGGAACGACCAATAATACAGTTCAAAATTTGGTACAGCCAGTCCTCCTGCGCTATTAGGATGTTGTAATGTGGTAAGTTTAATTCTGGGGCATTTATCATTCCAGATAAATTTTGTGATTATGGAGTTAATCTCCTTAAAGTAACCTGGAGGGGGAGAAAGCGGTAGCATAGAGAAAAAAAAATTAAATCGAGGTAGCAAATTCATCTTAACAGTGGAGATTCTTCCTTGGAGGGAAACGTTAAGATTCTTCCATCTTTGAATGTCATTCTTGACCTTAACTAAAATATTATTAAAATTGTCCCTGGCAATCTTATGAATGTTTTTATATATGGTAACGCCCAGATAGGTGAAAGAGTCCTTAATAGGGATGAATGAGGGAATAGAAGAATTAACTTTAATATTGTTAATTGGCATTAAAGCAGATTTGCTCCAATTTATTTTATATCCTGATAAGCTACTAAAATTATCAAATTCCTTAATTATATTAGGGACTGAAACATCAAAGTGGTCTAAATATAGAATAATATCATCAGCGTATAACGAAATACTATGATTATGATCATGAATCTTAATCGATACTTCAGACTTCCTGATGGCTTGTGCTAAGGCTTCAAGAGATAGACAAAACAATAAGGGGGAAAGTGGACAGCCCTGCCTCGTTCCCCGCTGTAAAGGGAATGGGGGGGAAATAACATTACCTGTTATGACTGATGCTGCAGGTGAATGGTATAATGTCTTAATCATAGAAATAAAGTGTTCACCGAAGCCGAAACATTGCAAAACTGCCCACATATAATTCCACTCTAGCCTGTCAAAGGCTTTTTCTGCATCAAGTGAAAAGACTGCACAAGGGGTTGGGTGGGAGTCTGCAAAGTCAAGAATATGAAGGAGTCGACGCATATTATCAGATGCATTACGCCCCTTGATGAAACCAGTTTAGTCCTCCTTGATCAGACTATGAATTACCTTCTCCATACGGGAAGCAAAAACTTTAGCATAAATTTTTAGATCACATGAGATAAGCGAAATTGGTTTGTAGTTGGAACAATCTACTGGATCTTTCCCTTTTTTAAGAAGTAATGAAATCAGTGATGTTTTTTGATCTCTATGAAATACCCCATGTTCAATTGCAAAATTAAATGAATTAAGCATAAGTGTCCCTACCAAATCCCAAATTTCTAAGTATAATTCCGGGGGGAGACCATTTAGGCCCGGCGATTTGCCCTTTTGAAGGCTTTTTAAAGAGACACGGAGTTCCTCCAAACTTAATGGGGCCTCCAAAGATTCTTTATCCATCTGTGAGATCCGAGGCAGTTCCAATTTATCTAAATACTGCTTACAGATTGATTCATCAAAATCGGTTTCGGCTTTATATAGATTTGTGTAGAAACCTTTAAATATTTCATTAATTGCCACAGGGTTTGTGGTGACCTGATCATCCGATGATTTTATTGCGCTAATATATGCCTTCGACTCGCATTCTCTCAACCTAAGAGCCAATAAATGACTAGGTCTTTCCGATTCAAAATAATATTTTTGCCTAGTCCTATGTAAAATAAATTCCGCCTTTGATTGTGAAAGCAAATCATATTCTTCTTTTAAAGAGGACAACTGTGTAGCCTGTTGCTCCGTAAAATGTTGTTTTTGTAGGTTTTGTAATGATTGGATTTTATTTTCTAATTGTGTAAACTGGCGGGTTTTAGCTTTGGCAAGAGTAGAAGAGAAAGATATACAGAAACCTCGTATAGCGCACTTAGTCGTCTCCCACAGTTTTTGAGGATCCACACCAGAGGGCATATTAATTTCAAGAAACTCCTTAATATATTCTTTTAAAGAAGTAATGAAAGTCTGATTACTTAATAATGATATGTTAAAGCGCCATCTAGGGGACTTGGCTTTAACATCGGAAAGAGGAACACTGCATAGCACAGCAGAATGATCAGATAATAAAATTGGTAATATAGAGATGGAGGAATCAGACGAAATTAAAGATGGGCTGAGAAATATGTAGTCTATCCTAGAGAAAGTCTTGTGTCTATTAGAGAAAAAAGTGAAGTCCTTAGATTTAGTATTCTGAATTCTCCAAAGATCGATTACGTTAAGCTCAGTGATAAATTTATTCAGTAATTTAGAGGATGGATTGGCTGTTGTATCAGATTGAGATTTATCTAAAGCAGGATTTATGACAGCATTAAAATCCCCACCCACCACTAGAGGGCAATCAATCTGCTCAAGCAGAGTTTTGGAAATCTGTGAAAGGAATGCACTGTCTGTCTCATTCGGACCGTAAATAGAGACCAAGGCTAACCTATTATTATATATTTTGCATCGGATAAAAACAAATCTACCCTTCTCATCACTACCAAGGTGTTCAATTGTTAAATTTAACTTCCGGTTAACAAGAATAAGCACCCCCTTAGTTTTATTTTGAGCGCAGGAAAAAGCTGCTAATTTGTAATACTTATTCTGAAAACGTGCCACGTCGGATTGCTTTAAATGTGTCTCTTGAATTAGGGCACAGGAAATAGATTTACGATGTAAATATTCTAACACACGAGTTCGTTTAACAGCAGAATTTAACCCATTCACATTTAGTGATAAAATATTTAGAGTATGCATTGAATATATAGCGTGTAAATGTGGACGTGTATTTTAGATACCAAACCTCCTAGATTAAAAATCCCTTTAAAAATGAGGTAAAATAAATTAAAGTATAAATGTCTGTTGTAAAAAGTAAAAACCACATAAAAACATGAACAACCGACAACCTTAAACAAGGAACAACTCAGACCGCACATTACCGAGAACATAGGTCTGACTGAGCAACAAAAATTAGTGATGGTTCGTGACCGATCCACTCCAACGCAGGACATGTCTCCCAAAAAGCTCGTACTGCCAGAAAAAAAATATTTTAAATTAAACCAGCTCCCCATTAGTCCCCTCCAAAAAGAAAAAAGGGGTGTCAATCTTGCCAGCAATGAGATCGTTGTACCGGATATATAGGAAGTTAGGAACAATATCTCAGTAGTAGAGTGGAGAGAAGAAAAAAGCAAAAACCAAATTTAGTCAGCGTCCATGTCCGTTCCGCCATCATCAGCTCCTGAGCCGCTGGGACCATGTTCATCCCGACCATCAAACTCCTCCCGCCGGGCTGGAGAAACAGCGGCCGCCGTTCCCCCGCGCAGAGCCGCGGCATACGTCTTCTGCTGGGACAGGGAGCTAATAAAATCCTCCGCTTTCTGAGGGGAATCGACGCTTTTCTGTTCCCCCTTGTGCCGTAGTTTGATTACGGCCGGATAGATGAGGAAGGGCTGGAGACCAAGCGCTGTCATCTTCTTCAGAACCGGACCAAATGCCTTTCTCCTGATCACTGTAGCTGGACTAAAGTCGGGAAAAAATAGCAGTGTGACATTGTTCTGTGCACATTTAACCGGATAAGCCTTTCGAGCACCCTTCAGGATATCTGATCTGTCATGCCATCTCAGTACACGGAAGATGAGGGTGCGCGGCCGATCGGAGCCCCTCCCTCCGTCATACACGCGATGTGCACGGTCGATCTCAATGTCACGGCCCTTCAAGGAAGGAATCCACTTAGAAATATTAACTCTGAGGAAACCAGCCGCGTCGGATCCCTCAGCCCCCTCTGGCAGCCCCACCAGTCGTACGTTGTTCCTCCTGCACCTGTCCTCCATATCCGTCACCTTCTCGGTGAGTCGCTCCAGCTGATTTCTTAAACCCGTGACTGTCCTCCTATCCTCACGTGCAGCTGCTTGAACAGAATCTACGCAGTCACGTGTCTGCTTCGCCGCGGTAGTTATGGTCTCTTAGCTCTCTTAGCTCTTTAACAGACTTGTTGGTCGCTTTTATGTCTTCACGCAGTTCGCATAATGCTGGAATCAGCACAGAGTCCATCGCCTCTCTTACTGCCAAATTCACAACCGAATTCAATGTATTTTGTTGCTCTTTAAATGCTAGTTCGATGCGGCTAGCAATAGCCTCGTCGAGGTCTTCTCTGGAGATGGCAGAATCTCTGAATTTTTTCTTCATTGGCGATTGCTCAATCTCTCTTTTCCGATCCCCTTTGTCTGCCTTAGCACTCATGACAGGTCCAATGCAGAGTGGTTCAAATTTTACTGACAGGATCATACAAAATATGGCAAAGTGAGCAGAGCGAAAGATTCAAGCCTGCATCGCCGTCGAAGGGTCACGTGATCCCCGATGTTTAATTTTTTTAAATACTTTGGTAAACACTTCAGACATGAAATTAGTTCCTTGGTCAGACTGAATATATTTCGGCACTCCAAAAGTGGTTCAGAATTTGATGATCGCTTTAACAACTGCATGAGCTTCAAGTGATACCTGATCGACACACACATCAACGTTAACAAGTAGGAATTTACAGATTTAGTTTTGGCTAATGGCCCAACACAATCAATCAAAATACAGTCAAATGGTTCACCAGTCACTGGTATCGGCTTCAATAGCTGGGAAATAACTTGATTGGGCTTGCTGGAAAATGTACATAATTTAGCAATGTCAGATTTCATTGTTTTCATCAAATTTCATTTAGCTTTGTTTACAGTTAAGGGAGTTAGGGAAATTACACTGTATTTTGTTTTCTTCATTTTTGTTTGAGGTAAGTTAGTTTCTAAACTAAGTTTGTTTCGTTAATTGTTTTGGCCTTGGATATAACAAAATGGCGCCGCTGTGTTTGGACGCCGTTCAGGTCGCTCCGCAGAGATTTTGCTTTAACTTACTTTTTTACTTTCTTTTACTTTCTCTTTTTACACATTTCACGTCGGCACTGATCACCTACAACAAAGAAACACTTTTGGACATTGGAAACCGCTACACTAACCTGTTCCAGGACACTTTATCCAGGAATCCATCATGGCCTCTGGAGATTCTTCGGAACGCGGAGATGAACAATAACCCCCCGAGGCGACAGATCAAGAAACACCACGGGAAACGCGCTGGGATTAGAGATAGACTCAGAAAAAGGGCTCACAGTCCTCCTCTTCCGAGCATTCTGCTCGCAAATGTCCAATCCTTGGAGAATAAGATGGACGATCTTAGAGCCAGGGTTAGTTTCCAACGGGACATAAGGGACTGCAACATCCTTTGTTTGTCCGAAACGTGGCTTTCGTCCTCGGTCCTGGACACTGCTGTAATGCCAAGTGATAACTTCTCTGTTTTTCGGATGGACAGAACAGCAGAGGCCGGTAAATCCAGGGGCGGAGGAGTGTGTTTCATGATTAACAAGAAATGGTGTGATCCCAGGAATATCTCCATTCTGTCGCGTTCCTGCTCGCCTCATCTGGAACATCTTTCCATTACTTGCCGCCCATTTTATCTGCCCCGGGGGTTTTCATCGATCATAGTTACTGCTGTGTACATTCCACCACAGGCAGACACCGGCTTGGCTTTGTCTAAGCTTCACGATGTGCTCAGCGGCTACATTAACAAACATCCTGATGCTGCCTTTATTATCGCGGGAGACTTTAACAAAGCCAACCTCAAGCAGGTCATGCCGAACTTCCATCAACATGTATCCTGTCCAACTAGAGGACCGAACACACTGGATCATTGCTACACTCAGTTCAAGAATGCCTACAAAGCCCGCTCACTACCGGCTTTTGGAAAATTGGACCATGCCGCCATTTTCCTAACACCGGAATACAAACAAAGGCTCGTTCAGGATCCTCTGGTGCAGAGAGTTGTGACGCGCTGGTCCTCCCACTCAGAGGCTATGCTGCAGGCGGCTCTTGATGATGTCAACTGGGACATGTTCCGGGCGAGTTCTTCTGACATCACCGAGTTCACGGATGTAGCATTAAGCTTTGTAAACACACTAACCGAGCAAGCTACAGAAACAATAACTGTAAGGACATTCTCCAATCAGAAACCGTGGGTGGACAGAACAATCCATGCTGCGGTTAACAAACGCACTGCCGCTTACAATGAGGCTCTTCTGACTGGGAATACGAGCGAGTACAAAGCATCGTGCTATGCTCTCCGACCAGCAGTAAGAGCCGCCAAACACCGATACAAAGAAAGAATTGAGTCTCATTTCCAGCTCAATGACTCTCGACGGATGTGGCAGGGACTGAGGACCATCTGTGCCTTCGGAAACAAATCCTACGCTGAGGTGAGAGCAGATCCATTGCTGGCCGACGAGTTAAACATCTTCTACGGCCGCTTCAATTGCAACGGCGGCGGCGCGTCTCTGCCGACCAGAGCGTCAGGAAGCAGCAGGCAGAGCAGCGATGATCCTGTAATCACCGTGTCGGAGGATGAGGTTCGGAGGGCGCTAAAGAAAGTGAATGTCAGGAAAGCAGCTGGACCTGATGGGATAACCGGCCGTGTTCTGAGGTCCTGCGCTGATCAGCTCGCTGGTTTGTTCACTTCCATCTTTAATGAGTCCCTTGCTACCTCTGTGGCCACCTCATTTAAAAAATCCGTCATAATCCCTGTGCCTAAGAACAATAAACCCTCTTGCCTGAATGACTATCGCCCAGTTGCCCTCACATCTATAGTCATGAAGGTTTTTGAGAGACTTGTAAAGAGCCACATTTGCTCCTCCATACCTGATACTCTGGACCTGATACTCTATCGCCCAAACAGATCTACGTACGATGCCATCTCCCACGTCCTCCACTCTTCCCTCACACACTTAGGCAGCAAGAATGGGAATTATGTAAGGCTGCTATTCATTGACTATAGCTCGGCCTAAACTCCTCACTCTGTGACTGGATTCAAGACTTCCTCACCGGCAGACCTCAAGTGGTGAAAGTTGGCCAGTTCACCTCAAACTCCATTACTCTGAACATAGGAGCCCCACAGGGCTGTGTCCTGAGTCCCCTGCTCTACTCTCTCTACACGCATGACTGCGTGTCCTCTCACAGCTCCACATCTATTATCAAATTCGCTGATGATACTGTGGTTCTGGGTCTCATCTCCAACAATGATGAGACCGCATACTTGGATGAGGTAGAGAGACTCACATCATGGTGCCAGGACAACTGTCTCTCTCTGAATGTGAGCGAAACTAAAGAACTGATCATGGACTTTAGGAAGAGACAGCAGCAGCCCTACACTCCTCTTATGATCAGTGGGACCCCTGTGGAGAGGGTGAGTAGCTTCAAGTACCTCGGTGTAAACATCTCTGAGAACCTGACTTGGACTACACACATACAAACACAGGTTAAGAAAGCCAGGCAAAGACTGTACCATCTGCGACAGCTGAGGAAATTCAGGGTCTCACCAGCAATCTTGAAAACTTTCTATTCAGGGACCATAGAAAGTGTATTGACTCAGTGCATCTCAGTGTGGTATGGAAACAGCTCCAATCAGGACTGCAAAGCACTACAGAGAGTTGTGCGCTTAGCGGAGCGCATCTCAGGGTCTGCTCTCCCCTCTCTGCAGGACATCTACCTCAAACGCTGTAAAATTAGAGCTGTTAAAATCATCAAGAACTCAAATCACCCTGGTAACCGTTTATTCACTTTGCTTCCATCTGGTAAGCGCTTCCGTAGCCTGATGGCAAAAACTGAGAGACTTAGGAGGAGCTTCTTCCCCCAGGCCATCAGGCTCCTAAACTCTAACTCTGTGTTATAACATCTCACGACTCCATGTAAATATCACCATATCATAAGCTATTCATAATTTTTATCCATGTAAATATCACCATATCAATAAGCTATTCATAATTTTGCTCTACCTCATACTGTGCTATTTAAATACCCTGTACAACTTTTGCACATCCTTTTTGCACATTCCTCTTATTACTATTTAAGTCAACAACATACTGACCTGCACATTTATATTTATATTTTTTATCTTTTATTTTATTTTATTCTTTTATTTTTTTTCTACTTTTCTTTTTCTTAATATTTGTATACTTTATAATTGCACTGTCCTTGGAGCGGACCTGACCTACATTTCACTGCTGGTTATAATCTGTATAATTGTGTATGTGACAAATAAAATCTTGAATCTTGTCTGCGCCTGAAGATAATCCCAATCAAAGAAAATAACATTTTGTTTTTGTTTATTAATTTGGCATCTCTCTGATGTTGAGACTCTGTTCTCTCTTTCTTTTGCGGCTGACCCCTAGAGGTCATAACAGTACACCTTATGTTTCAAATGGACCACTGACTCTGCCCTTGATGTTGGCAGAATCTAGTCAAGCCCTTGACATTAAAGCACCCGCCCACTTATCTCTGATCAGACCATTCAAGATCACCTTTGACATTGTTCAAAACAGGGTTCAGGAGTTACTGTTCATCTAAACTCCGCAGCTATGGACTCAAGAACAGTGTTTGTCTTATTATGGATGTTGCTGTCGTCCACCTCCACTGGAATCAAACTAGATGGAAATGGTTATGTTGATGTTGTCATTGCAATCAGTGCAAAAGTACCACAGGATGACACGCTCGTTGATAAAATCAAGGTGAATTTTTTATTTATTTATTTTTTGGTCTGTTTAACAAACTTTGTGTGCATTAATGGTTTTATGGCTTTTGTGAAAGATAATATTTTTTCCCAGTTAAAAAAAAAAATAGAAGAAATATATTTCAAATTTCATTAACAGTATTTGTGAATGAGCAAATTAAAGTATAATTACATTTTTAAAAAAGCATACACCTTTGGAGATATTTTTATTTCATCTTTTCAACTTCATTCGGACAGGACATGGTCACTGAAGGGTCGCTTTATCTTTATGAGGCATTGGATAAAAAGGTCTATTTCAAAGAAGCTACAATACTAGTCCCACCTCAGTGGAATAGTAAGCATTATACCAAAGCAAGAACAGAGTTTTTTGAAAAGGTATACAGATAATTATGCCATTTTATATTATCCATCAAATATTGTTCGATCATTTCAATCATATTTGGTATTGCTGACACAATTTCTATGTCAAACACAGGCCAAAATAATAATTGATAATCCTAATCCAGCATACGGCGATGAACCCTACACTAATCAGTATGAAGAATGTGGAGCTGAGGGACAGTACATTCATTTAACTCCGGACTACCTCCGAGACAACACACTCATTAATCTATATGGGGCAAAAGGTGAACATCTTTTGTTGTCCTTAAACAAATTACTGAATTAACCTGAATAAATGTTTGTTTTATTAGCAAGAATGTTTGTTTGTTTGCAGGAAGGGTCTTGGCGCATGAATGGGCTCATCTGAGATGGGGCGTTTATGATGAATACAGTGAAGAAAAGCCATTCTACTACTATAATGGCCACATTGAAGCTACAAGGTTATAAACCTTCAACTAAGATCTCATTGGAAATGATCTCAACCACTGATTTCCTGCTTTATCTTTAGGTGTAGCAAAAATATTAAAGGTCAGCTTTCTGATGTTACTACTGGATCACCGTGCCGCATTGATCCACGAACCTCACTACCAGCTACGGGTTGCAAGTTTTTTCCTGACAGATACCAAAACACACACAATTCCATAATGTTCCTACCTAGCCTGGATTCTGTAAGTATAGATTTTACATTTTCCACAAATGCGAAATTTAATTTTGATAATTCACAGTCTGTTATATGCAATATATAGAAGAATCATTCAAAAATCATTCTAATCATTCAAAATATTTGGCTTCAGGTAAGAACATTTTGTCGTGAAAATGAGCACAATTATGAAGCCCCAAACCTGCAGAATAAAAAATGTGGCAAAGCAACATGGACCGTAATATTTGAGGATTCTGTGGATAAAGATGCACTTCGTTCTTTAAAACCGCTGAAGTCTTCTCCACCAGCACCAACTTTCAAAGTTGTGCAGCGAATGCATCGGGTTGTTTGTCTTGTACTCGATGTCTCAGGAAGCATGCAAGTATGTAAAAACATTAACTAAACTTTTAAATAAAAATGCT
Organism: Barbus barbus; assembly: GCF_936440315.1. Lineage (NCBI taxonomy): Eukaryota > Metazoa > Chordata > Actinopteri > Cypriniformes > Cyprinidae > Barbus > Barbus barbus. The sequence goes on along the minus strand of NC_136759.1, from coordinate 19,418,908 downwards.
TAATATATTATAACTTTCAGTGCTCTGATATGAGCTTAATCATTTTGAAACCCAAGGAAACATCAAATTGATATCACGTGCATGTTTATTATTATTAATATTATTTTATTATTATTGCACACATTTTCTAGGGCTCTAGAATTCTTCGACTGCAACAGGCTGCCACACATTTCCTGCAGAATATCATTGAGGATCAATCCACTGTTGGAATGGTAACCTTTAGCACTGATGCTTCTACTCTGACTTCCTTGACTCGTATCGACAGTGACACCACAAGAGAACGTCTCGTCGCTTTGTTGCCAAAAACAGCAAGTGGATCAACAAACATGTGTAAAGGCCTCAATCAAGGCTTACAGGTTCCGTATTATTACAAGTATAAATTTTTTGCATGTTTATAATATACTGATGTGTGAAATATATAATGATTGTTATGCCAATGTTCTCTATGTCTTAAAAATTTAAAGGTACTTAAAAATGACAACGGGGATGTGATGGGAGATGAAATCATTTTTCTGACAGATGGTGAAGCCACAGATGACCTTAATAGTTGTGTTCCGAATGCAATTAATAGTGGCGCTATTATACATACAATTGCTTTGGGTAATAAAGCAGATAAAGCACTGAGGGAAATGGCAGATAAAACTGGTAAGTAGCCTAACAGTCACAAACAGACACAAAAAAAGTACTGTAAGCCTAAATGGACATTTCTGTCGCAATTTAAATTTCATTCATTGAATTTCATTACTTTAGACTGGTGGTTTTCAAACTGTGGGATGTGCAAAGTGTAAGAATGGTGGTGTGTTCATGGCATAGGGAATATGAAAAATTTAAGTTATGAAATTCAGTTAACATGTTCTATGGTGGACATTACGTACTTGCATATTTCTGACATGATGCACAAGAGTTTCGCAAATCCTCATAAGCAACATGGCACGCAAAAATAAATATAGCCTACATTGCAACCCACGTAGTTTGATTCACCAACAAACGACTCTGAACCCGGTTTGAATCAGTGTGATGAATCCTTTAATAAATGAACTTGCCGAATCAAACAGACTGAACTGCAACTCCATTTTGGTTGGTCTCTGACTTCTAGATCGATCTTAGCATGAAATAGTTTGGAACTAATAAAATCAAAGCAAGAGGCAAAGTTGCAAACAAATTATGCAAGAACAAATTATCTCAGAACTATTCATAGGCATATTAATACATTTTAACTTATTGATTCCATTTTTTAAAATATCACTGATATTTTGGTAAAATCATACAAAATTCATACATTCATCAAATTCATCCATTTCGTAAACAAGTCTTCAGTGTCCAAATCCTATTTTTGCAGCAAATGTATCGGAGTAAATCATTGGGCTATATTCAGTGCCTGTTTATTATCCAGTGCAAATTTATCATATGTTCTGTTGAAAATAGGTGGGAAATTTATCACAGCCAGTGATGACATTCTCTCTAATCAGCTACTGAATGGATTTTCCACACTAACTGTGCCAACAGGAGATCAAACAAAAGACCCAGTTCAGGTTTGGCAAATGATCGCTCACTGCCCATGGTAAATTACCTCAAGACTTGTTTATTATGAATATTCATGGTTCGTTTTTATCACCCTTTTAGATAGACAGTGTGGGAGCAAAAACATCCGATTGGTTCAATGGGACAGTATCAGTAGATCAGACTATTGGTAACAAAACCAGCTTTACAATAACCTATGAAACAACTGTACCTAAAGTTTACATACAGTCACCGAGTGGCTCAGTCTACAATCAAATGCAGATGCGTCATGATGAATCAACAAAAACAGTGACATTAAAAGTTCCTGGAACTGCACAGGTATGACAACTTGCACAAGACTTCATTGACTTTACTAAATTATTTTACTTATTTCAAATTACTTGTCATGAATTATTAATTTAATAATACTAATATGTGTTTGGTAGCATGGGGACTGGAAGTACAGCATCCAAAGTCCAACACTTCAGTCTCTGACTGTAGCAGCAACGAGTCGAGCGGCAAGAGCTGATGTTCCTCCTATCATTGTCAAAGCCCACATGAACCAGAAGCTCAGTGATGGCACTAAACCCATGATAGTGTTTGCCGTGGTTACTCAGAATTACAAGCCTGTAATAAATGCTGAAGTGTGGGCTACACTGGAGCCAGAGTCTGGGCCTCCACAAATATTACAACTCCTGGACAATGGAGCAGGTAAATGACCCATAATTCTTGTTTATAGTATGCACGCCACTTCATATTTACACTATATAGCTAGAAATAAATCCAGTATTATTTTACAGGGGCTGATGGTTTCAAAGATGATGGTGTCTATTCCAGATATTTCTCAAAGATAAAAAACGGGAGAAGCAGCTTGAAAGTAAGAGCAAAGAATCAAAATGGACAAGCCAGATTTACTCTCCAAAAAAGGGGTGGTGCTCCATACGTACCTGGATATGTGGTAAACGGTAACCATGAGACTGAAAGCAAACTACTCAAACATTTCCTTAACCAGTTTCTGCACATGTATTCAGGTGATCCTTCTAATTTCAGGTGTGGTTGAGCTGAACCCATCAAAACCTCCAGTTTCAGAAGAATCACTTGTAATCGGAAGCTTCACCAGAATAGCCACCGGAGAGAGTTTTGAGGTTGTTCTTAAAAGCCCAACTCCACCAAATTTCCCTCCAAACAGAATCACAGATCTGAGTGCTGAGATCCAGGAGGACACTGTGCTTCTCAACTGGACAGCTCCTGGTGAGGACCTTGACCAAGGGACAGGTAAATCATACAATTAATACAAAATAGAAGTTATTTCAAACTAGATCACAAAATACTGTATCTTCCATAGGCCTTACAAGGTATTTCTTTTTATTTAAGCTAAATCCTACAAGATCGTGTGGAGCTTTGACTTTAAAATGCTTCGATTCAACTTCAGCAATGCTCATGAAGTCAACATATCTGGCATTTCACCTCAGGAGGCTGGATCAGTTGAACAACATTCATTCAATCTCAATTTCACAATTCAAAATGGGACCACACTCTTCTTTGCTGTTCAGTCTGAGGACAAAGAACATGTAAAATCTGAAACCTCCAACATTGCGCAAGCTTCAAAGATCATCCCTCGATCAAAACCCACAGAGATAGACCTGAATTTTATGTTTATTGCAATTTCTGTTTGTTTGGACACTGTGGTTATTATGGGCATTATTGCGATAACAACATGGGCACTGAAACGAAGTAAACCTTCTTAGACCACAACCAACATTAACATCTGATACAAAGGAAATCTTTACATGGCAAAGTTATTTTACTGAGTTGTCTTTATTTGTATACCTTATGCTTTGCATAAATATAAAATGCAAAATACAGTTTGGTAAAACTTTACATTTGTTTATACTGGAATTATTTGTGTGTGTGCGTGTCTGTTTTTGCCTTAGCTGTTATTATGTGCACTGGTAATTAATAAATAAATAAATACAAGCTTGTATAACCTGATTAAAACATAAAAAGTACAAATTACAACCGTATTTACTAAAATCTGTGCACTGTCTCCCATGATGAAATAATTGAATGAATGAATGAATGAATGAATGAATGTATGAAAGAATGAATAATATGAATAAATAAACAAATAGTTTTATCCTATTACTCAGCAGAAAACTTGCATAAGAAATAGATATATAAAAGAGACAAGGCATCATTAATATTTTTAGCATAGTTGTACACTGCAAAAAAAAATATATATATTTGAAGATGTAAATAAAACAGATTACTGGAGTACATTTAACATGAAAATGTAATTTCACATTTAATTCAGTGTTATTCAATGTTATTCATTGTTTGTGAAATTTCCTAGCAATTTCTGAGTGAAAATTGTTTTTACATTTTCTACAGTCTATGCATATTAATATTTTGTTATAATAAAACTAAAAATAAATATATTAAAATAATCAATTTATTTTTTTATATTTTATTTATTCTTTAAACTAGAATGGGATGATTCTGCCCTCTGTCATGAAAGTATTAATTTGTCATATTATTATAACATATTAGTTTTAGGACATTTACCCATTCTTATCCGTTTTTGAACTTTTTTTTTCAACCACAAAGAAGAGTTTCACCATCTTCCACTTGACACATGATGTTGTTGAGAGTTACTCAATAAATTTCATAAGATCCTGTGAGAGTTACACTAGTAAAACCACTTATAAAGTGATGCAGATATATAAACATATACATATGTTGAAGGATATGGGTTTGTAGAAAATTCCCTGCATGTCTTTATGGATGGGCTGACTCTGACATTTTGTTAAATCATATGGCCCATTTGGGTTCAGTCATGGCACTGTATATGAGGACTTTATGGTGTCATTAGAACTCATTATGATCATTCACTTTCTTCCTGAGATTATAATTATATTATATCGCAACTATTCTATCATGTCTAGTTAGATGATGGGGCAGTAATCTTGTACAAAGAAAATCACGGTCTAAATGTGAAAATGAAACTAGTGCGAAATGACTTTATGACTAGATTTTCAGCCATAAAGTTTTAGACACAATAAACCCGTTGTGCAATGAAAACAGGATGAGGACAACGTGCACCTATGCATATATGCATAATACTGAAAAGGACAGCATAAATAACTAGGCTTTTATGCTATAAGCTTCAAATGTTATGAATGCATTATTCTTATTTTTTATTATGTATTGTTTTAAAATGTAACAGTGGCTTTTAGGGCATTGTTCAAAGCTCAAATACAAGTTGTACTGTAATTTGCAAACGTATTGCCACGATACAGCCTTATTCAATAACAATAAACATGAAAGAAATCTCATCAGCCTGCCCAATCTAGAGTTTCATGTCAGAACGTGGCATTTTCGAAATCATAAAATGTAAAAGTTGCAGAAAAATGGTCAAACATTGGCTGCACCTGCTGGGTTTGTAGATCATTTGCAATTTATTGAAAGATTTAGTTTTTTTAAGCTTTTGAATCTTACAATGAAGGAGACAGTTGGTTTATGAACTGCAGTATTACATCCACTTAATGTGAACTCATGCCTGATAATGTCAAGTCATAAATTACTCAATAATGTTTAAGAAACTTTGCAACTGGGAAAAACTGATAAGGACCTATCAACTGCCACACTTTGTAACTTTTTCAAGTTCATTTTTGTTGTTGTGCTGATCACCAAAGAAAGAAAGTACACTGTAAAAAATAAGTGTAATTTTAACTGTAAAATTTTGTAAAAACACTACGAAAAAAATATGAAACTGCTAACAGGTTAACAGTAAGTTCCCGTACTATATACAGGGAAAAACTGTAAAAGATTTTACCAGACATTTCATGTAATTCTACAGTAAAATGCTGTTAATTGTACAGTTTTTAGAAGTAAAAAATAATTTAGTCAAAAACTGTAAACTGATATTCCCAGAAGTTCCTGCATGACACTCCACATTTGAAAGTATTTACTTTAAATAATCATGTTTTTTAATAGTTTTTGTTATCAGTTATGTAGATTTGGGATTTATGTTATATCTTCAGTATGTTAAATGTACGAAACAGATTTTAATAGCAGTCTGTTGTTACTGGATTTCATTCAAATTCTCTTGTTTGCAAATTAGTTTTATACTGTAAATTTTACAGCTTGTTCTGTAAATGTGTTCACAGTTTTTCTGTATGTTTTACTAAATTATTCTGGCAACCACTGCTGCCAAAATTATTTTGTAAAAACTACAGATTTTTTTTTACAGTGCATTAAACTGGGACTCCAAGAAATAAAGCAAACAAGCACAACATTCAGAATATGAGCCTATGAATTTAACATTTAGGCCCGGTTCCACAGACAGGGTTTAGACTAAGCCAGGATTAGGCCATAGTTCAATTAGGGCATTTAAGTCATTTTTATTAACACGCCTTAGAAAAAACATTACTGGTGTGAATCTTGAGACAAAACAAAGGCCCTGATATGTTTTAAGATCAGTGAGCGCAAGTTTATTTCAGATTAAACATTTATGCATTTTTAGCAGACGCTTTTATCCAAAGTGACTTACAGTGCATTCAGGCTATACATTTTTTTATTTTATTTTTTTAAATCAGTATGTGTGTTCCCTGGGAATTGAACCCATGACATTTTACGCTGTTAATGCAATGCTCTACCACTGAGCCACAGGAAACCGGGGGATTGTATTTAATCAGTATGACACAAACTGAAACAAGCTATTGTTTCCTCAATTTATAAAACCTGTTTGACCAGACAATCTTTATTAACATCAGGTCAATTTTAACAGCTATGAATAAGTTTCCCCAACAACACTTTGAAAAACTAACAAATTAAAGACAGGTGCAAAATTAAGTGGAAGAGACAGTATAACACAATATTATATAAATTAGTGTTGTATTGTCAATTGTTCTAGAATTCTTCTGATTTCCACTTATTGCAAGGCAAAAAGACTAAATTAATTGCCAACTTAAGTCGGTAGGCCTTTTTTTCTTTCTTCATTTTTCACTGAACTTCAAGCTTAGCCCTCAGAGAACTGCCTGAAGAGGAACTCTGATCTTTTTTCACTGAAATTCGGCACAAAATTAATCTGCAGGATTTCAGAGAAGCCCTCAGACAAACTGGGTGTCACAAACTTTTTCCTATAGAGAACAAGAAAGACAGTCAGACAGCAATGAGCTCGTGTGAGTTAGCCAAAAACAATGATTTCCCTGAAAAAATTATCTGGTTCAATAGAAAAAGCTTAGCTTGCTGCGGTTGACTCACTTGTAGCTGTGAATCACCATGTCATTGACAGGAACATGCTTGATGGCAGAAGGAACCATCTCACGAAACTAAAACCAGCAAAAAAAAACCCAGATCAGATCAATCATTAACTGTGTATTTTGGTGTTAAAATTAGTCCAGAATAAGGTTTGCTGCCTTACACTTTTATCATGGTAACATTATATATAATTTTATATTTAATGTACATATTGCATACTGAAAAATAACTGCAGTGAAGATCCAAATACCCTGTTGTTATGCTTTGCTTGTTCCAGACTCGCTGTGAAGTTGAAACACCTGCAGGGAACTCCAGCACTTTGACTGACATCTATATATCTATGGAGAAAATATTGATAGTGCTGTTTTAGTCAAAAAGACAAAAATACTTTTTTTGGAATCAGAGGTAGTCACCTTTTTCTAGACTCGGGGTCAGGGTTAGTGTTGTCCACTGCAACGCTTCGGCCTTCCTTTAGAGCGCGTTCACAGGCTGAAACACACTGCTGCCAGGAGCCAAGTATGTCCTAGAGTTCATGGGCACAGAGTTAAAACAAATCATTATACACATTTAAGATTTTTTCCTCCAAAGCTTCTAAACCAGATACACTTAATATCTGATCTTGGAGATCTAGTTCTTGTGTCTGGGTTCTTAGTTGTGGTTGTTAACTCAACTCACCCTGTTCACATACGCGTAGCCCTTTGGAATGTGTGTCTGGAAGAACGTTGATTTGCCCGCTGCAAAATTCAAAAGAGGATTGTGTCATAAAAAAAAAAACTTGTCACCTGGAAGGAGTAAGAAAAAAACAAACACTGAAAAAATGCTTACATCCAGGAAATCCCACTGCTACAATGACTTCCTGCTTGGTGGATGTGAGGGAGGCATCTGGAGGATCGTAAAGACGTCTTTTAGAATCTAATTTCCTCTGGAAAAGGAGATAAAAACACAACAAATTATTACAGATGCTTGGTGCACTATTGTTCAAAGGTCTGAGGGTTCTAAGCATTTTTTTGAAAGAAGTCTCACCAAGTCTGCATTTATTCAATCAAAAATACAGTAATATTGTTCAATACTGTCACATTTTAAAATAACCATTTTGTAAATTATATTTTAAAAGTAGTTTACTCCAGTGATACAAACTGAATTTTTAGCATCATTACTTCAGTCTTCAGTCACATTATCCTTCAGAAATCACTCTAATATGCTGATTTATTGCACACGAAACATTTCTTATAAATAAATCAATACCGAAAACAGCTGTGCTGTTTTGATCGCTTTAGGATTTCTTGTTGAATAGAAAGTTCAAAAGTATACATTTTTTGTAACATTATAAATGTCTTACTGCCACTTTTGATCAATTTTATGCATCTTTGCTGAATAAAAGTATTAATTTCTTAAACAAAAAAAGCCCAGACTTTGACCTCAAACTGTAAATGGAAATGAAAAGGTATAAAATATGTAAGTGAAAAAAAAAAAAAAAATCCAAAAGGTCCAAATGTTTACAGGATCAAATTCTGGCAAGCTGAACTGAGCGGGTTTCCAGCCCAAGAAGTATTCCTCTGGTGTGTGAAACTGAAGACCAATGTTGAGGGCAAACTGGAGAGAGAAGAAACATATAGAGAAAAATAGCAGATAAAAAAATATATATGTATTTTGTCAAAAGCCTGTAAAATATCCCTTTTTTGTTAAACTAAATTGGAGCAAGAAAGCACTACCTTGCCCCCTTGTGGTCAAAACACAGTAAAGATATTGCACATGATTCACATAAATACAAATTAATTTCATTATGTATTTCATTACCAGTCTGTCACTGCAGGAGAAGTCTTTCTTCTTTTTTCCTGGTGCCCAGTTAGCGGGACGTCCTGCTGCATCTGTACACAAGAGAAAACCCTGACTGAGCATAGAAATCTGGCATGTTATGGGGTCATTTTGCACCATGTGCTGTAAATGAAAAATAATAAAATTATTTTAAAACAAGGTTTTTGACTACACATTATTTTAATATGCATATAAAAAGTATATATATATAGAGAGAGAAAGAGAGAGTCGAACTTTTATTGTCAACAGAACATGAAATGTACTGTTATATTAATATTATTTATATATAATCATCAAATTCCTTTATATTTTGCTTGAAGATTCAGTGCTAGTCAAATGATTATGAATCTTTGAAAAAAAGAATAAATAAATAAAAATAGCAATAAAAAGCTGCCAAAAAATAATACTTTTTAGTATCAATAATTTTACGTCAAATCTCAAATGCCTCAAGAATGCTAATCACAACCACTTGAAAGAATTTGACTGAGTTCACCTCCTACATAGAAGCTCTGTGACACATCTACAGTCACTCCTCCATTCGCCTGCAAAAACACAACAATGCCTTTATATACACAGGATACTCTAACCAAACTGCTGCTTGCTGTACATAATGAAAAACAACTCAGTTATGCAATTACTACACAAATCCTACCAATAACCAACAAGAGTGATTCACCTTCTCACATAGATGTTCCCACATCCCCATAACAGGCTTCCTGTATATACCAGGGGCTGTGGAAGCAAATACCTGAAAAAAGACAATATATTCACATTCGTAAATATTTAAGTTTGAGGAATTTTATCTACACAAAATTACACAGCCGTTTAAATGTTTGGGGTCGGTAAAATGTATTTTTGGAAAGAAATAATACTTTTGTTCAGCAAGAATGCATTAAATTAATCAAAAGACACAGTAAAGATATTTTTATTGTTACAAAATATCTATTTCAAATAAATGCTGTTCCTTTGAATTTTCTATTCACAAAAAAAATCCTAAAAAAAATTAAGTTTCCACATGGTTTCCACAAAAATTAAACCGTTTTCAACATATATAATAATATGTTTTTTGAGCAGCATATTAGAATGATTTCTGAAGGATCATGTGACACTGAAGACTGGAGTAATGATGCTGAAAATTCAGCTTTGTATCACAGAAATAGTTACATTTTAAAATATATTCAAATAGAAAAGTTATTTTACATTATAATAAATGCAACCTTGTTGAGCATAAAAGACGTCCTTCAAAAAAAACTTTTAAAATCTTGCAGACCCAGATTTATAAACGGTACTGTATGTAAAATAGTCAGCATGTTATCCACCTGGATGGGCAACTGCAGTGTCTGTAGAATATCCTCAACTTTTGACTTGAACACCTCCGGTCTGAGTTTGCCTCTAGAAATACCCATCTGATTGGTGAAAAACACCACCTAAAAAGAAAAAAATATGATGAAGATGCTTGTGCTACAAAAGCAAAAACAACTAAACATTTATTGATGCTGCAACTTAAGTTCAACATAAAGTAATAGTGGATAAAGAAGCACCTTGTATCCTTTTTTCAAAAGACTGGCCAGTCTTGGCTGAATCTCTGGGAAGAGAATCCTAAACAAAAGTCAAAAAATAAATAAAATCACATGAGACACAACAAACAGCTGCAGTGTATAGCAAGTTCTTCAACAAGACCCACCTCCAGTCATCTGGACTTGTTGGAAATACTTTCCCAGACTTTGTAGTGATAATGCAGCCATCAATGTCAAACCCTGCGATCTGAATCAGACATTAAAAGATAAAACATCATAGACGTGTAATGCTTGTACTGAGTAAACACAAAAAAATATGCAGTTCCTGTAAGCAAGTTCATGTCTTACTTTGGAGCTGTCTGAAACCCCTGCCGCAGTGAACAGAAGAAGGCTGCCGATTTGTTGCCAGTGACTTTGAGAACAAGTGGAAGATGGAGCAGTGGCTTTGACTGATGGGGAGTCTAGCTTGTTATCACTCTCTTTCTGTGCAAGTGCTTGTAACTGCTTGAGCTTTTCCTCAGCTGAGGTCACCTCATCTTCTTCATCACAATCACCACCATGCCCTCGCTTCATGGGAGGAACGTCATCCTCTGGGCTGTGAGATCGTTTGGTCGCCTAAGAGTCAAGCACTGTTATTTTAATATATTATATATTCAAGTAGATTATTTCAGTTTGTTGCCAAGGCAATATTTTTAATGTAAAAGTTGAAGTTTTTCACCAAATATTCAGATTTTATTTTATTTCAATTAAAAAAATTATAATATATATATATATATATATATATATATATATATATATATATATATATACAAAAATGATCAATTTTCCACTATTAATACACATTTAAAATTCCTACATTTATACATTTAGAAACTCTGTTTTATCCAGTTTTTCTTGCCTTTTACATAAACCACAGCTGTGTTAATTTCTTCTGAACACACATAAAAACTGTTGTGTTCCTAAAGAACAAATACAGTTATATTGTTATAAGCACTTCCACAAAAAAAAAAATAATTGCAGTAATACACTCATAAAACTACACCAATAAAGAGAAAATGCATTGCAGTCATTCCTTTGTGGTAGACATGCCATATGGCAACATTTCTATTTTGTTTTGTAAAACTTTGTTATATAAAGTTTACCTATTATCATCAAACTCTACTTAACTTATAAAAAATGGAGCCAAAAATGTTGATGTCAAAGAAATGTGTTTACAAGTTCAATTTGGAAAGGTGGCCTAACAAAAATAACAAAAAAAATCTAATTTATGTGGCTTAAACAGCATATAATTGTTTGATTCTGATTAATATAATGTTCAAAAGAACAGCATTTATTTAGAATAGAAATCGTTTGTAATTTTTGGTAATCTCTTTACTGTTGCTTTTAATAAATTGAATGCGCTCTTGCAGAATAAAGTTATTATTAACCTCAAACTTCTGAACGCTAGTGTAAAATTGTTTAAAATATTTTCCCAAACAGTTCCACAAGTCTAGATCTTGATACCTTTTTAGGGGATTTAGAAAAATAATCCTGGATGCTCCTTTTGGGGCCTGACCCATCATTTGAGCTTTTCGGTCTGTCTCTGCTTTCACTTGCTGCTTTTCCTTTCTTCTGAGGAGAGGAAGACTTTTCATTTGAATTTCCAACAAATTCCACAGTAAATGGATGGGACTGATTGACCAGGTGCAGTGTGCAACCAGCTGTCAAACATCTGGACTCGCCACGTCCCAAACACTGACCATCCAGGGAAGAAGGGTTGGGCCCGAGCTGTGGAAACATAGGATGGTTTGTACTCACTTATGCTTTTGTATATTCAAGTATTAGAAAATTCTTTCAAAACATTGGTGTTAATAAAATCGACTCTCTCTGTAAACTGTCACATACATCGTTGTTGTTTTGTTTTACCTGTGTAACCAGAACTTCCTGTTTGTCATAGTTGGCCACCAGTTTGACTGTCAAGAAGAGACGCACGTCCGTTATTCTTTATGAACAGAAACAAACATGACACGTACATCTTTTGTATTACTCGGATGGGTGTGATGTGATCTAAAAACCCACCCTGATGCCTTGAGCACTTCTTGTCTGTAATTCTGGTTTCTGGGCCTCGTCCTAACATTAAAGCTCGACCATCTGCCAGCTCCACCCGAGCGCCATTCACACTTACTAGTGTGCACTGCATCTCCATTCACAGACGACAACAGCTGGAGTTACAGTAAGAAATATAGCACAATTCAGATTCAAATAGCCTGACTAAATGCTAAGTTACCATTCTTCCGTGCATTTGCTATATATATATAATGAGCTAATTACGAATATTTAAACAAATAATTGACCTGTAACTCATTATCTCTGTACGTTAACTTAGTTTCAACACGTTCTTTATTGTTTCTTTTATAAAGACGATGAAAGAATTAGAAACTGCTCATAGGCTAAATCTATCTCTACAACCTACGCAGTCCGCGTATATCTACAGACTCTATCAAAATTATATTTCAATCAAACTACCATGATTTTAATAAAACACAATGCGCTTACCACTTGTCTAAAACTTTACATTAACTTCTTGAGGTTCAATAGTTGTACACGCTTTTCTGGTCCGACACGGAAATATCTCCGATGCGGGGCAGCGACACGCGTTGTTTGGTTCCCACACTGGAAGTCACCCTCGTCGTCATTTGTTACTAGGTTACTGTAGTTTCTGCCACAGTTACTGCACTTATTAAATTACTACCGTGAAACTGTGATATTAATAAGCCACATCCAACGGAAAACTACATACAGACAGAAAGATAGAAAATGTAAGTGTTGTGTTTTCCCTAAACAGTTTCTATGTTGAAAAAAAGGCTTTTAAAATGTTGTGTAGGCCTAGTCCCTGAAAATCAGTACAAAGTGTTCAGACAAAGGAATTGTTATGTATATTCAGTTTATGTCTGTTAGATGACAAATCTTCAGTTTACATAAGTATTATCATGGGATAGGATATCCTGCTAATAATTATGTCTTGGTAAACATAGTTTATTTACTCTGGATAATGCAGTACCAACAGTTTAGTTTAAATTGCCATATGTTTTTGTCTCAAAGCTATGGAGCCCCACACATGACATCCAGACGAAAAGATAGATATGGGCCATTCCACATAATGGGTGCCATTTGCTTCCAAAACTAAATAATAATAATAATCATCATTTTCTATCGTTTTAAAAAAACTGAATCTAGTAATACACATATTTAACTATTCAAAAACTGTATTGGTCTGTCTCAGGTCATTTTATTTAATTTTTTACATAATTTTTAAGTGGATGATGGATGCATTTTTCTCAGTCCTGTTATCAAAAATCGAATGTCTTTTAAAAAGCATGTTATAAAAGATATGAGAAATGGTTGGTTTCATGGTCAAAAAAGATTATTTTTATCATGAAAAAAATCACTATTTATCTACACAAGGTGTATGTTCAGTGGCCAATGTACACAAATACACAAACCCATTTTTTCATTTTAAAGGCAACTCAGACCTCAAGCTTATCAATTCTGTGATGTAAATTATTAAACAATGGGATAAATTATGGACCAAACTTTATTTAAAAAATAGTGGTTTAACTTTATTTTTTTAAAGAAAACTATTTAGTAACAGGAATGAAATGGGTAACAGGAATGAGTATTGATTATATGAGTATACAGGTTTTAACTATATTAATGATATAGTGAAAGTGTTAAACATTGACTAGTGAGTTGACCTCACTGCTAAAAAAAATCATGTTTCTGTTTAAATCTAGTGGTCTGCAGAGGTTTTTGTTTAGGGGTAGAGGATGGGTTATAAGATAACAAATAACAACAACAAACAAACAAAAAAATAGTACATTAAAATGTATAAAAATAATAAACTTAACAAATAATATATTTTGTTTTCTTATAACACAGCTCACACTCAAACGTCATTCCATATATGAGTCTAATACATTATAATTCCATATATGAGTCTAATACATTATAATTCCATATAGTGAAGTGACATTCAGCCAAGTATGGTGACCCATACTCGGAATTCGTGCTCTGCATTTAACCCATCCAACGTGCACACACACAGCAGTGAACACACACCCGGAGCAGTGGGCAGCCATTTTATGCTGCGGCGCCCGGGGAGCAGTTGGGGGTTCGGTGCCTTGCTCAAGGGCACCTCAGTCGTGGTATTGAGGGTGGAGAGAGCGCTGGACATTCACTCCCCCCACCTACAATTCCTGCCGGCCGGAGACTCGAACCCGCAACCTTCGGATTACGAGTCCGACTCTCTAACCATTAGGCCACGACTTCCCACATATATGAGTCTAATACATTATAATTCCATATATGAGTCTAATACATTATAATTCCATATATGAGTCTAATACATTGCCACAGGAAAGAAATTTCAAGTAGATTTTCTGACATACTGCATGTAATATAAAACAAAGGAACAACCATAGGTTTTCTCTGGGCAAAAGCATTGTCTCAGTGTGCATAGAAGGCCAAAATGTTGAGAAAAATATGCATATTCAAATTTATCTAGATTCATATGGATGTAGCCTAATATTTACATGAATAAATCTGATGACACTGCTCACTCATCTTACTCTTACTCTTACTCAGTTACTATATATAAGTATAGGATATATAAGTATATGAGTAACAGGACTGAAAGTAGCAGGATTGAGATTTTAGGATAAAATTAGAAAATGCATATAATCTAGCCACATGGAGTACATGCTAATAGTATGAGAATACCCAGCAAATTATAGTGATTCAAAGATTTGTATTTTTAAAATAAACAAGTAACATCTAAGAAATAATTTAGGTAACAGGACAGTATATTTATAATGACGCCACCATTACAATATCATCAAATATACAGAAAAGAAAATAATACCACATGCTTCCGATCATTTCATTGCCTTCAGAAGATCCAGATGTTGCAGTATTATGTTGAAAATATGTCTTGTGGAATTTTCCCAGTTTTTTAGAGAGGGGAATGTTAGGGTAACAGGACTGAGTGAAAACCTGGGGACATGACTAAAATGTGTATTTTATCCAAAATCGTATACATTTATTTTGAAATAAATGCATTTAAAGCACAGATGGGATATGGAGGTGCATATGATGATTTCTGAAGGATTTTAAACATATTTCGTGTTAAAATGTAGCGTTATACAATGGGGACATGTACAAATGCTATGTATTCAGTTTTTTGGTATTTTTTAATATTTTTTTTAATTATATATTTTCAATTTGCAGTTAGATTCATGTGCAGGACACTTTGCTTAGTAATAAAATGTATTTTATAGTTAATTATTATTTTATACCTATAATGTCCTGGGGACAGAAATGACACATTCTCACAAACAATGATTACTGCTGACTGGTTCCCACTATTGAGAGCTGGCATTGACTCCTCTAAACTGTAAATCAGGGCAAAAGTTATGCATTTTATTCCAGGCTTTAAATAAAAGGAGAACACAATTAGTCATGGCAACAAATTCTTAATTTGCAGCCACAGTATTTTTCTTCCCCACACATCATGTGTGCAAGACTTCATATCAAGCTACATCTCACAAATTGCTTTTGTTTATATGTTGATAACTATCGCTGGATACTGAAACATAGTCAAGCATGTTTACCTCAAATAGTCTGTACTAAAAAGAGATCTAAACAGCTTTAAAAATGTCAAATACTGTAGAGGGAGTGGTCGATGGTGGTTTCTGGATGAACAAACAAAATGAAAAAGGTGTGTTTATGGGCGTGCTCGTTGGGTGTGCTCCTAATACGGGAGCTATAGTCATAGCCACAAACACATTCTCACAGTAGTTACACATAGCTAAGCCAGAAAGTCATCTGAATGGTTTTGTATCTCCAGATGAAGGTGAGTATGAAATGAATGTTCTATTTAGAATAAAGTAGAAATTATGAGACACCAAGTTTCAAGTGTGAGACATGAATTTGCAATTTTTACATATAGTCATAAATGGGGAAAAATAAGGTTGAAATTGTGATTTGAATCGTTTCAGATTTTTGTATAATATGTTAAGAAATCTAATTCATTAAATGTAATTCACATTCAGCTACTGAATGTTCATTTATAAACATGTAATTTTGCAACTGTAAAGAGTTACAGTTGCAAAATTACGTTTATAAATTTATGTAACTTGATTTTTTTTTTCTCTCTTTGTCTGTCTTTGTATAGGACTGAAAACCAGTCGGTATCAATTTACTTCACAAGCTCTGGTTGAACAAACCCAGTGCTTTTACCCTGTAATACTGGCTCTACATTGAGAGTGATTGTTTTAAACTGACTTGCTAAACAGAGGTAATCCACAATGGCACGTGAACAGGACTACTACACTATCATGTATGGGCTGCAGGAGCTTGATTGTGAAGGGAAAGCAGTGCCCAGTGATCTTGTACTAATAGGTGAAAGTGCCTTTCCACTTGCCATGAATCCAAGAGGTCAGGTGCTGATGGCTGCATCTCATTATGGTCAGGGACGTGTGGTGGTGTTGGGACATGAGCAATACCTAACACGCTTCCCTGACCTGCTAGAGAATGCCCTTATGTGGCTAATGCCATGTACTGGTGATGCTGGCATTATAGGGATTCAGAAGAGTTTACGTTCAGTAGCTGAAAACTTGAACTACTGCCCTGTCAAGACAGAGCTAGGAGACTTTCGGAATGGATTAGCTATATATATCACAGATGCTTACAGTGTTGAGAACTGTGCAAAGGATCTGATTGCTTTCATCAAAGCTGGGGGTGGCTTGATCATTGCTGGCCAGGCCTGGAGTTGGGCTGCAGCCCACCCACAAGAAAACACTATATGGAACTTCCCAGGAAACAAGGTGTGCAGTGTTGCAGGAATTTACTTCTCGGAACACCAAGGAGAAGTTGGCACCTTTCCTGTTCCAAGAAACATCCCTTCTAGTTGGCTTGCTGTATCGTAAGTTCAGCAGACATTCTTACTTTTTACCCATTCTTTCAGAAACATACATTTGACCAATTGTTTTGAATTGTTACTTTTCAGTATAGGCAAGGACTTTAAAGAGGACCTACAGTTCTTGCTAGAAGGTGTGTCTGAGTTTGACATCCAAGGTGGGGCAATAGCATCTGAGGTGATGGTGCACGGACCATTAGCATTTCCCATTGCAGTCACTCCAGCTGAAAAAGCATTCATTGCTGGTGCCTATTATGGGCAAGGACGAGTAATCCTGATATCACATGAAGGCTTCATGGGCCGGGACTCTCTGTCCACTTTCCTGATCAATGCTATCAAGTGGCTTGACGAGGGCCGCAAGGGTGTTATTGGGATCCTACCCAGCCTAAAGGCAGCCCACACAGTACTGAGCAAATCTGGTTTAGATTGCCAGTTGACTGGTTTCAGAGAAGATCTAAGTGTCTACGTTTGCACTTCATACAGTGATGCCCAGTGTGCAGAGATCCAAGAATTTGTTGCTGAAGGCGGAGGTCTTATGATTGGTGGCCATGCCTGGTATTGGGCCCAGACCCACTGTGGCTGCAATGTGATGACTGATTATCCAGGAAATCGCATTCTTAATAAGATGGGATTGTGTCTCTTGGGCAGCACCTTGGGTGGAGGGTTATACAAAGCCCCAGATGCTGAGCATTGTTGTAAAGAGGGGTACCACTTTCGTAGTATGCTGCATCGGTTTGCTGAACATGTAAGCCTGGGGCAAGAATTGAATAGTCAAGAACAGAGTTGCTTGAAACAGCTGGGCAATGACTGTGCCAGTTACCTTCGCATGCGATCCCATGACAGTGCTGCCTATACATCAATGGTAGCGCTTCTTAGTGACATAGTGAAGAAAGTCGGTGTTCCACAAGTGTGTAGTAACTGCCCTGTTCAAAGTGCCAAAGACCACCTGATGCTCCACGTTGGCTCTGAAGTATACAAGGTGTCACCTGATCCTGACTCCCTTCTTCCATACATCATTAAGGACAGGTCTAACTTGCCAACTGTGTCTAATGCAAGAGTTCGGATCAGTGCCAACACTGGAGGTACGAAAGATTTCCCACCAAATATTATTTCTTGTTTAAGTTTCCAAATACTTGAACACTATAAAATAAGAATGCAATTACTTGTTTCAGCTTGTGAAGAATGGATAAGCACAGGGTTATATCTTTCTCCTGGTATGAAGACGTTCATAGCAGTACCTCCAGAGATCCTTGGGAAAAATTGGCAGGTGATGAATCAAGTCTATACATGTATCCAAAGCCCCAATCAAGGAATAGTTGCAGCATATAGTATACTTGTCATGATAGGTAAAAATGTTTTGCTCATAGGCTTCGAGAGCATGTTATTAACATGAGGGAATAACACTTTATGCAGGTGCAGCTTGGTTGCCAAACAGATAATATTGGTGGAGCAAACGTTCTGAAACGAGCTCCTGTGGTCCATGAGCGATTCCCTTTGGACACAGAGATGGTCCAAGTCTGCAATCTATGGGGAGGGCTCATCTACTTAATAGCACCTCCTCAAAGCAAAGTGGATGGGTTGGAAATTGTCGTGCAGGTCTCAGTACAGGCTCCATACTTCAAGTCTGGTAAGAATTTTGAATGAGCATCACAGTGAGGTTTCTATTCAAAACATTTACAGTTGTATGGTAAAACTTTTCTACACTAACTTGTTTCGTCCCTTAGGAGAGACCAGTGTAGATGACTGGGTAAACAGGATTCGTCAGGCACCCGCCCCCTGGGCAGAGCTTGAGTTTGAGAACATCATCATGACACTAGAATCAGAATATATAAGGAATCTGGACCACCCTGACGAGGTGGCTAAACTGTGGGACACCATAATGAGAAGCATAGCTGACCTGGCAGCAAGGCCTGCCAAGTTCCCCCGCAAAGAGCGGTTTGTTGCAGATGTTCAAATCTCTCACGGTTGGTGGTACTATTAAATACTCTCAGTATCTTTGTTAGAATAAAGAAGCATCACTATTACAACAGAATCATGCTATTAAAATGAATTACACTCACACTGTCCTGGTGATAACACTGTTCCCCTTGCAGGTTTCATGCATGCTGGATATCCCATCATGATGCACTCCAACTCTGCCCCAGCTCTAGTAAATGTAAAGGAAGCCTATAAAAGTGGTATTTGGGGATCCATTCATGAGCTGGGTCATAACCAGCAGCGTGGAGTTTGGGAGTTTCCTCCACACACCACTGAATGCACTTGCAACCTGTGGTCAGTGTACGTACATGAGGAAGTGCTGGGTATAAATAGGTCAAATGCTCATCCAGCCATGACTCTAGAAAACCGTCAGACTCGTGCCAATATGTATTGCAGTGGCGGTAAGGATTTAAAAAGCTGGAGTATGTGGACAGCACTCGAAACATACATGCAGGTGTGAACAGACTGCATAAAATTTTGTATTTGTTAATATAATTGTTATGAAAAATATAATTATGTAAATATAAAATAATATATTTATACCTATTTTTTCTCATCTTCCATCATCACATCTCTTTTTTTCAGCTTCAGGAAAAATTTGGCTGGGACGCTTTCAGGAAAGTTTTTACTGCCTACCATGATATGAATGGAGTGCCAAATGACAATGCAGGCAAGATGAATCTATATGCTGAGACCTTCTCCAAGGTGGTCAACATGAATCTTTGCCCTTTCTTCAAAGTGTGGGGTTGGCCCATACAGCCCAGCACACAAGAGAAAATCTCTCATCTCCCTGAATGGAATGACCATCCTATGGTCCAGTATGCATAAGAACATCTCAGATAGCTTTTAACGTGTACAGTGCCAGTTTTAATGTAGGTAATGGGTAAGATTAAATATAAAAAATGATATATGCTTACCTGGAATGTCATGCAAATTAATGTTTCTTATTTTATTTAGTAAGTACATAGATGGGCAATTGATTCATGTCAGTGTGAAGTTATAAAATATTCAGAGCACTTGCTATTAACTAAAGGTGGCTATAGGTTAGTGGGTTAACATTCAATAGAATCAGAACACGCATGTAAAAAGCATGCATTTTACATGCATGACATACAGTATACTCTTCATAAATACTAAAAACTGCATGCACTGCAATTAACAGTATGACATTTTGTATTGGTGTAAGAAAATAAATCATAAATATTATTTTAAAAGACTCTAAATGGTGCATAATGTTGATGTGATTTGAAAATACAGAATTAAGCCCTGTTGGTAATGCTCAAGAGATTTAATAAATTCATGTGAATGTGTTAGCCTAAGATTTGCATAGGCCACTGAACAGCTCATTCACCGGTGCATCAGAGAATTGCTGAAGGAAGTCGACCATCTCATCTAAGTTGCGTTCTACAACAACATTCATCTCAGTGTTTAGGGCAGTTGCAGCACCGCTTAGGATGGGGCGGCCGTTTTGATTGACGCAGCAGTAAGCATTCCAGATATTGTTTTGATATTGTTCTTAATCAGAATGAGAATCAGAATGAGCTTTATTGGCCAAGTATGTTTACACATACAAGGAATTTGTTGTTTCAGAGTAGTATGCTTAATTGTCACATGACAAACACAAACATTAATTCAACACAGCTGTCAAGGTTGTTACCTTACAAACAAATGTGCTAACTATTCTTTTTACAAAGGCTTGTTAATAAGGCTTCATATTAGTAAACAATGCTATATTGCCCAATTGAACTCATTTCATAATTGAATAACTTTACATAGGTTATTGGACAGAACTGAATGAGCTGTCTTTAAATGAACAATGATATTTTTGGCAGTTACACTAATTACACTAAGTGCAAATAATGATAAATTCTGTTTACACTAAAATAGCAGCATTTTCATTAGCAACAGGCATGTAAATAGTAGTTAGATGGCAGATATTTATACTTCAATACTGTAGTACATTATAAAACAGTATTCAATAACATATTGAGTGTAAATTATCATACATTTTATTTGATGAACGCCACTTTATTGGGCAAAAACCTACCTACAGCTAAGCACACTGTATTTTTAATGAGGCGTTTAATCTCCACTTTTCAAATGTTTCCTTAATTTTTTATTGAAAATAAAAGCCTTTCTGATCTGGTATGTGCTGGGAAAAGGAGTTGCACGAGTTTGTCAAAAGGTAGGATCGCTTGCATCAACAGCACACATCTCGTGTCACTTGCTAAGCTTCTCACAGAAAATGGAGGAACTGGTGTATGCTGGGACCAAACTCTCCCACTCTTTCGCTGCAAGCCCCCAGATATCAACTAAAAAACGGCGGGCCCCACAACCACCAAAGACTGCAGGCCCAGCTCACCCTCCTCCTCCTGCGAGAGCTCTCCGGCCGCTGCCACAACGCCTCTCCATCTGGTGTAGGTGAACCAAAAACAACTGATAACAGCTCTCAGTGATATGTGTCGGGTCCACGCTATATTAGCCACAACATTCGCAAATGTTTACAGAAAAAGCGGGAACCCAGTGTGCCTGTAGCCTCCTCTATTTCTGTTTTATCACGCGATAGAAAGTCTAAGGCCTTCTCAAGCCGTATGACTGACCTATCTAACCTGCGGCCTATAATGCATCAATCTAAGATTGCTGTAGAGACAAAATGTAATTCCATCAAGTTAGCATTTTTAAACATTCGCTCACTTAAAAATAAATCATTTCTGATCAACGATTTAATAACCACAAACAACCTGGATTTTATGTTTCTAAATGAAACATGGTTAGAAGACAGCTGCAGTGCAACAGTCCTCAATGAAACAGCCCCTCCTAACTTTAATTTTATAAGTGTCTGCAGGACTGTTAGGAGAGGTGGAGGTGTAGCTGCTCTGTTTAAAGATGTTTATCAGTGCAAGCAAATGTCATTTGGTCAGTATTTGTCTTTTGAATACCTAGGTATTGAGCTGAAAGGTGCTCCACGCACCGTGTTTATCATTATTTACAGGCCTCCAAAATATTCTTCAGCCTT
This sequence comes from Barbus barbus, assembly GCF_936440315.1. Taxonomy (NCBI): domain Eukaryota; kingdom Metazoa; phylum Chordata; class Actinopteri; order Cypriniformes; family Cyprinidae; genus Barbus; species Barbus barbus. The sequence goes on along the minus strand of NC_136759.1, from coordinate 19,396,866 downwards.
TGTTGATGAGTTCACTGAACTGTTATCAATGATTGCATGGACCCACACACAATCGTGGTGTCACGAATCTGGTCCATGCTCTCCCGGTCAACCACCACTAGAGGTCACCCGTTCACCACATTGACTTTTTCACTCACAACACACTGGACTCCCTTTCCCACAATTCATTGCACTGACGACACGCACAGCTGTTCACCATTATCTCGCCCACACCTGATTATCATTTCACAATCACTCACTCACTACTTAAGTCTGGGACTTGCTATTGCTCGCTGCCGAGTATTGTTAGCCTGCTACCTTACAAAGCGTTCTTAGTTTTCATAGTCTTGCCTTGCCTTGCCTTGTTTTCCTTTCCGTGTCTGACCCTGCCCGAGTTCTTGGATTATTCTCTCTGCCTTGCCCTGTCTGGATTTTGTATGCCGATCGTCGACCCTCGCTTGTTCCACGGATTGCTCTGTCTTGCCTCTGCCATACCTGTTTGCTGTCTCCCGACCCTGCCTGTGTGACCACGTTTTACAATAAAGCTTTGCAAATGGATCCGTACGTCTCACGTCTCGTCAGCCCTGTAACAGAATACTCGGCCGCAAAAGGATCCAGCAGCTTTTCGGGTAGATGCTGGCCAAGTATGGACCTGGCAGGTATGTTGCTAACCCTCAAGCAGGGAACGCGACCCCTTGAAGATTATATTGAGGACTATCTAATTTTGGCAAATGGCTCTGACCTGCCGGACTGTCTGCTGATAGACTTTTTTTTGTGAAGGCATTAACCAGCCGATTAAATCACAGTTAATCCGAGAGGGTCCCCGTTCGTCTTTCGTTCAGTTTCTGGACTTTGCTCTATTGATGGCTGGCTCAATGTTCACTGTGGGGGTCGCGGAGGAACGAGACACCGCACCCAATTGTTTGATCAGAGCCCCAGCTTGCGTCAAAGAGCCAAGTCAAGCCCCAGCCTACGTCATGCCTGCCAAGCCAGAGTCTGCTCACGTCGTCGCTGTCAAGCCAGAGTCTGCTCACGTCGTCGCTGTCAAGCCAGAGTCTGCTCACGTCGTCGCTGTCAAGCCAGAGTCTGCTCACGTCGTCGCTGTCAAGCCAGAGTCTGCTCACGTCGTCGCTGTCAAGCCAGAGTCTGCTCACGCCTCCACCGAACTGCCAGAGGCTGTTACCACAGATTCAAGGTCAGTCCTTCGAGTTCTGATATCCAGTGTGATTGACCCACCACTGACGTCGGTGCGAGTAGCTGGCATTCCCAGGGCCTCAACCCTGGCTGTTACAGAGACTGTTCCCCTGACCTCAGTGCTTCCCGTTATGGCGGTCGCCATTTTGAGTGTGTGGGCTGCACACTGTGCTCCTGAGGCCTCTCCTGTGCACGAGTCTGTTCCTGAGGTCTCACCTGTTCACGAGTCTGCTCCTGTGCCTCCAGAGGTGGCGGCTTCCGCTGCAGAACCTCCCGAAGTGGTGGCACCTACTCCCGAATCCCGAGAATCCAGTTCTCATGTCACGGCCACGGAGGCCGTTCCTGATCTCACGGTCTACCCTGTCACGGCCACGGAGGCCGTTCCTGAACTCACTGTCTGCCCTGTCACGGCCACGGAGACCGTTCCTGAACTCACTGTCTACCCCGTCACGGCCACGGAGACCGTTCCTGAACTCTCGCCCTGTCCTGTCACGGCTAAAGAGGCCGTCTGTGAGCTCACGCCCTGTCCTGTCACGGCTAAAGAGGCCGTCTGTGAGCTCTCGCCCTGTCCTGTCACGGCTAAAGAGGCCGTCTGTGAGCTCACGCCCTGTCCTGTCACGGCTAAAGAGGCCGTCTGTGAACTCACGCCCTGTCCTGTCACGGCCAAGGAGGCCGTCTGTGAACTCACGCCCTGTCACGGCCAAGGAGGCCGTCTCTGAGCACACGACCTGCCCTGTCACGGCCCCTGGGACCATGGGGACTCTCCCTGTGGTGTCTGTCTCTGTTTCCCCCAGATCCCTGATCCTGCCATGGCTTCCTGAGCAGTCTGCTCTACCGTGGAGATCCTCTGCCCTGTCTACTCCACACTGGTGGGCTCTGGCTCTGTCTGCTCCGCGGTGGTGGTCAGCTGTCTGGCTCTGGGGGTCTCCTGCTCCACCCAGGTGCGCTCTGGTCCCGTCCTGCCCTGCCACGGCTCCTGAGACCATGAAGGCTCTCTCGGTGTTGTCTGTCGCTGCTCTCTCTGTGTTTTCTGTCCTTGTTCATCCCAGTCTCTGTCATGGTTTCCTGCCCTGTCTGCCTCCCTGTGGTGGTCCTCTGCTCGGGTCTGGTGGTCATCTGCACCGCCATGGTGGTCCACTGCTCCGCCCTGGTGGGCTCCGGTCCCGCCTGCTCCGCCCTGGTGGGCTCCGGTCCCGGTTTCCTGCTCTGCCGGTTCTGCCTCAATCCCCGGTCTTCCCACTTCCTCGCGGGCCTGGCCCTCCGTCCCTCCCCCTGTTCCGCCTCTGCTCCACCGCCCTCCTGGATTGTTTGGGAGCATCTGGAAGCCGCTCTTTGGGGGGGGGGCTATGTCACGAAATCTGGTCCATGCTCTCCCGGTCAACCACCACTAGAGGTCACCCGTTCACCACATTGACTTTTTCACTCACAACACACTGGACTCCATTTCCCACAATTCATTGCACTGACGACACGCACAGCTGTTCACCATTATCTCGCCCACACCTGATTATCATTTCACAATCACTCACTCACTCACTACTTAAGTCTGGGACTTGCTATTGCTCACTGCCGAGTAGTGTTTAACCTGTTAACCTTCACCCCCATTTGGGGCCTCGCAGGTGAAAATAACCTGCCTAAATTAAAATGGTAACAGTTTGTGACAAAGTGTGCTTACACAAACAAATTAGGTATCTTTGGAAAGAAGACACTCTGGGCTTTACTATCTATCATCCAGAGTTGATAATGCTCCAAAAGATAAAAAGTTATAGACACTGACGTGCCTTGAAAAATGTTTTTCCACACTGAATGTTTTTTTATTTCATATACAAATACATGAAATAAGTCCTGGAGCAATCCAGAAAAGTAATGGTTTGAAGGCCATGTGTCTCATGAGTTTATATTTCAAATTTGAAGAAGATACCATGAAAAATTAGATTCCTGCAATATTTTTTCTGAAACTATTTATAGTCCCCCCACCCCCCTGTTTGAGGAAAAATAACCACCAAATGGATTGCAGAATTATACAAGCTATTTTAGTCATTATACATGTTCCTGCATAGTTTTTCAATTATAAAATAATAAACCGATTTATTTGAGCACAAAAAAATACAAAAATAATTATTTGAGTAATAAAAAAGGAAAAAAAAAATAGAAAAAAATGCTTTGTATATAGTATGTATACTGAAGTATTCTGATTGCCAGACATGAAGTGATATTGCCAGACATGGTCATAGAGTCAGTAATCACACGCTGATGTGCTTCCATTCAAATGATAATCAAACAGATGGGCCATATAATCAATAATAGCTGATCAATGAATCACAATGATAGCCGTCATAGAGTCGGTAATAAACACGCTGATGTCCGTCCATACATATTATAATCATGCAGATACGGCCACATTCCCCACACAATACACACACACACATATAAAAAATGTAGAAGAAAAAAAAAACAGTTTTTTATGGATAAAGCAGATCGCTAAGTTACGCCCCGCTCAGATGACAGCGTGCGTGTCACAGCATGCGTCAGAGCTGACTGGAGGGAGCGCCAAATTCAAATAATCTATATTCCGCTTTTCTGAGACTTTTTTCCGTGGACGGTCTCATTATGTTTGTAAAACCGTATGCTACTGCACCGTGTTGTTTTTTTACCACCAAGACGCTGTTTTTGAGCGTAATTTATTCCATAACGGACGCGAACAATAACTCTCTGAAGAAATTAAACGTAAACAAAGGAATATTCATCCTTATTACAACGTTATTGTTTCGCTGGACTAAAAGTGCTCGCTGGGATGTTGTTCTGTGGACCCTTACCTCTCTAACTAAACTGGGATTTCAGCAGTGGACGCGTTTGTGGCTCGTTATTACAATGATAAAGGTACGTACTGCTTTTTTACTCTGCGTGTTTGGATGTGTACTGCTTACACAAATGTAGCAAATACATTCCTTATAAGCTTTCCATCGAAAAACAGCGATCTGTCGTCGATGCTTGAGGCTTAGACCCTCAGAATGATATAGTTTGTCAAGATTAACTTTGTTCCGTTTCATTTATTCTATTAGAAAACAATGACACATGCAAATAAAGAGCGTTCAGTGCGACGTCGCTCTGGTGAACGTTAACAGGTTCAGCTGAACAACTACTTAAACTCAAATGGATACCTGGACAATTTTCAATCTGGTTTCCGAGCACATCACAGCACAGAGACAGCACTCATTAAGATAATAAATGATATTCGCTTCAATTCTGATTCTGGCAAAATATCAGTGCTGGTACTACTAGATCTTAGTGCTGCGTTTGACACTGTCGATCATAACATACTTCTAGAGAGACTGGAAAACTGGGTCGGGCTTTCTGGGATGGCACTCAAATGGTTCAGGTCATACTTAGAAGGGAGAGGTTATTATGTGAGTATAGGAGAGCATAAGTCTAAGTGGACGGCCATGACATGTGGAGTCCCACAAGGCTCAATTCTTGCACCGCTCTTGTTTAGCCTGTATATGCTCCCACAAAGTCAGATAATGAGGAAGAACCAAATTGCCTATCACAGCTATGCTGATGATACCCAGATTTACCTAGCCTTATCTCCAAATGACTACAGCCCCATTGACTCCCTCTGCCAATGCATTGATGAAATTAACAGTTGGATGTGCCAGAACTTTCTTCAGTTAAACAAGGAGAAAACTGAAGTCATTGCATTTGGAAACAAAGATGAAGTTCTCAAGGTGAATGCATACCTTGACTCTAGGGGTCAAACAACTAAAAATCAAGTCAGAAATCTTGGGGTGATTCTAGAGACAGACCTTAGTTTCAGTAGTCATGTCAAAGCAGTAATTAAATCAGCATACTATCATCTCAAAAACATTGCAAGAATTAGATGTTTTGTTTCCAGTCAAGACTTGGAGAAACTTGTTCATGCCTTTATCACCAGCAGGGTGGATTACTGTAATGGTCTCCTCACCGGCCTTCCCAAGATGACCATTAGACAACTGCAGCTCATCCAGAATGCTGCTGCCAGGATTCTGACTAGAACCAGAAAATCTGAGCATACCACACCAGTCCTCAGGTCCTCACACTGGCTTAAAGTTACATTTAGGATTGATTTTAAAGTACTTTTACTTGTTTATAAGTCACTCAATGGCCCAGGACCTAAATATATTTCTGATATGCTCACTGAATATAAACCGAACAGACCACTCAGATCATTAGGATCGAGTCAGTTAGAAATACCAAGGGTTCACACAAAACAAGGGGAGTCTGCTTTTAGCTATTATGCGGCCCGCAGTTGGAACCAGCTTCCAGAAGAGATCAGATGTGCTAAAACATTAGCCACATTTAAATCAAGACTCAAAACTCATCTGTTTAACTGTGCATTTGTTGAATGAGCACTGTGCTATATGTCCGAACTGACTGCAATGAATTTTATGTATAATCATTTTCTTTAAATTTATTTTAAATTAATTTCTATATAATTTTAAAATTCCTTGTTTTTATTATTTTTATTTCCATGTTTTATTGATTTTTAATGTCTATTTCACTTTCTTTTATGTAAAGCACTTTGAATTACCACTGTGTATGAAATGTGCTATACAAATAAACTTGCCTTGCCTTGCCTTACTGCGCCCCACTGATTCTATAAGTATTCACGGGTCTTTTGCAGTGCTGTTTATTGCAGCCAGGCATTGGTGGGCGGAGTTTATGTGCATAGCCTCTGACAACAAATTGGTCTATTTGTCTTTAGAGTAAATACACTCCATTTCTTTTTAGAGCTGCTTGACAGTGGAATTTAATTCTGTTTGCTTAATTGAAATATTAAGTTTATTTATACATTTTATTTTTATATTATATTACTGCAATATTAATATTACTATGTAATATCTTTGAAACATTGTATAAAGCCCTATAGAGATAAAGGTGCATGACGTCATTCCATTCCATGCATACAGAAAATTCACATACTATTCACAATATTCACATAGCATACTGCAGTATAGTAGGTGTTTTATGATTGTATGCCATTCGGAACACTGCTGCTTTACTGATTTCAGTGTACTTGAGTTATATTTAGCAGATTCTGGCAAATACCCGGTCATCCGGGTATTTCATGCATACAGAAAATTTGCATACTATGCGCAGCATACATACTGCATGCTGCAGAAATAGTAAGAGTAGTATGATAGTATGGCATTTCAAACACGGCCCATGTGGTCATGCTGTCTGGTGGCCGTTTTGAAAGATGTCTAAAAACATTCACCAAAAGAGGAGCACTATAAATGTGCATTTTTTTAGACGCTTAAGCCTTTATATTGGGTAAATTTCACTACTTATTGTAAAATTACGAGATTAATGTTCAGACTTTTGCATGTTATAACCTGGAACTTGGATGTGGGAAATAATTACATTAGATCCAAAAGTTAATTTTAGCAGCATAGCGCAGATGCTACAGAACACAGTTAGTTGACTAGCTGTGTAAAATTGTGTGCTCACACTAACATATTACTTCACAGGCATTACTGCAATCATTACTGCAGGCATTACAGCGACGTCATTTGTGCGCGGCATTCAACAACGAAAACAAACAACAACAACCTTAACAACAGGAGGATGGAGGACGCTGTGATCGGAGCTGTGTTTTTGTTGTGTCTCGCGGGTTTCACAATAATGGACATGGAATGTTTACACAGTATATGTTTACACAGTGTTTTAAATCATGGCAGGTGAGGGCATTTTTGTACGCATTTAGCCAATCAGCGTACACTTACGTCACGATAGTTCCTATGGAACTGTTTTAGACCCTACTCTGAAGTAGGAGCTAATTTAGTTCCTCCAAACGGAGTTCCTGGAACTAAAACCGTTCCTAGTTCCCGCGGTGCGAACACGCCAAAAAGTGGGTAGTTCCACAATTAGTTTGGGTACTATGAAAAGGTTCTTGTGGTGCGAAAGGGCCTAATGTGCTTAAATGACACGTCACCATGAAATATGAATATATAACTGGTCAAACTGAATGCCTTGTTGCTTGATTTTAGTGTTCTGTTTTTTGTTTTGTTTTTTTGTTTGTTTGTTTTTGTGATTGACTTTGTACCTTCAAAAAATATATATATTTTTACAATTATTCTTTAAAAATTTTCCTTAAAATAATAATAATGATGTGAGCCTAATGGGATCAGGGCTGTGCTTAAAGGGTACAAAAATTATGTATTTAATGATGTATATCTTAATTGAAATGCTTTTGTCATTTAAAATACAATGAAATATTTTTGTGTGAGAGATTAATATTTTATTTTAACTTTTTGTACTGAAACCAATATCTTGTGCACAAAAAATGTCTCGCTGTAGATTTTGGTGAGTTTATTAGGTACATTTACCCTACAAATGCTATATTTTCAGTGTTTTAGGTAGTTTTTAATATATATTTTTAAATTATTTTAAATTTGCAGTAGACATCAATAATAATAATAATAATGATAATAATAATAGGTGACTTATTTTAGTAACTTATTTTTAAAATTAGAGTTAAAAGTGCAGCTGGCCTTTTTCGATCACCTGTTTGTTGACGCTGGAATGTGCATGCGCATTAGCAGGACTAAAATCTAACTAAAAAAGAAGCACAGTTTGTGATGCCATTTATAATGTTGTAAATATTTTTATTTGTAATACGTTAAGGATAACACTATCTATCTAGCTTCTGAGATTTATGTCTTTCCCTGTTTAAATAGATAGGATCTGTGCTTACTGTACTTGGAAATATCTTCCTAGGGAGCAATGCCAAGATGGCCTCCGAGTGAAAGCAACGGTCCATAACACTGTAGCAATCCCCAGACAACCACCCTAACATTGCAAACATTTGTTAAAATGTAAAAATCTAACTATGATTTTTAATTATGAACTATACCCCCGGTTTCACAGACAAGGCTTAAGCCTAGTTCTAGACTAAAATGTAAATCTGAGCTGTTTCAACTGAAAGAAACTTGCACTGACTGATCTTAAAACATGTCAGTCCCTTTGTTTTGTCTTAAGATGCACACTAGTAATGTTTTTTTTATAAGGCATGTTTATAAAAAAATACTTAAATGTCCTGATTGAACTATGGCCTAATCCTGGTTTAGGCTAAGCACTCTCTACGAAACCGGGCCATTGACTTTTATATTTTGGAAAGCTATGAACCTGACACATAATTTGGGGGACAAATTAGTATTTTAATTTCACAAATTAATTTCCTTTGAACTTTTTCAATACACTTTGAAGCATTTAACAACCACATTAAGATTAAACAAAACAAAGTTCAGAGAATAAACAAAGTTTCTTAAAATAAACAAAGCGTTCTAGCTGTCCCCCAACATCTAAAAACTCCCAAACATATTCATATGTAGGTGTCAATTAACACCTACTTAAAATAGCCTATATACGTAAAAAAATTGACAGACTGAGAAAAGGAAGTGTTTACATCCTATTTCATTTACCAGTTGTCTAGTGATTAGTGTAGTGTAAACTATTGAAGTTATCTCACACACAAGTAAAGCAGATGTATTTTTTTATGCTGGTGTTTTTGCTCAATTTGTTATATAACTTTTGCATACTTGTCAATTATTGCACTTTGAACACACAGGCCTACGGACCTTTATACAAGCCCCCTAGACTGTGCAGTGTCTTGAAACAGAAAAGCCTTTTTTTTTAAACTGACGTGGAAAATGTGACGTCCATATTCTCTGAACTGTTCCTCTGGGGACTGAAGGGTTTTTCACTAGAACCTTTAATTACAGTATGCCATGACTCAAATTATTCAGATAATATAACTTGTGAGGAAGTCTGACTACGTTTACATGGAAATCAGGGGACGTATTCCTTAATGAAAGATCCTAACTTTAAAAACTTATCTTATCTGTTTGGTAACCATGGTAATTTCAGTTAGGACCACATTTAGGACAAAAGCTATTACAGAAAAGCATTTCCTAAGTGCGTTATCTTATCTTAACTACAGATAGGAAAGGGCTATTACAGAAAACTCCTAACTTGACAAAAACCCCTAAAAGCTGTCTTAACTTTAGGACAACCCCACAGCTGTCCTAACTTCAAAATTATTTGAAAGCTAACGGAAAAAAACACTTACAGCTTTGCTGTCCGGCAATGGTATTACGTTTATTAATAGTTGAAAATGAAGAACGAAGATGTTTAATGGTAGAAAGACTCTTGGAGGACCCTGAAGATGTGTTATATTTTGATGATAAAACACTTATAAGTAATTTCAGACTGCCGCACAACATATTACAGTTAGCACAGGAACTGCAACCAGCATTATAGAGACCAACAAAAGTGTCACGGAGCATTACTGGCTGTAGTGGAAGTGACTAATGCCTTACAGTATTATGTTATGAAAATCTAAGTCTGACTATGTTTACATGGAAATCAGTAATCTAATTATTTATCTTATTCTAAATAAGGCAATGTTATGATTACGGTATTTACATGAGATGCTTTTAGAATATTCCTTTCATGTTCCCGTTTTACATAGCTGGCACACATCATTACATCCCCACGCGATGCCATCCGACGTCCTTTCCAGAATTCCACGTCTAAACAGTTCATCTTCATTATGATGCCATATACAGTTTTGGGTGTCTATACAGTAATGTGACTAAAACAGGAATACTCCACATCTTAATTCGATTTGTGTTTACTTCAAGTATGACTTTAGCCAGATTTTGGTCATCAGAAATCTCTGTTTACATGGTACATGGTAGATCAGAGTATTGTCTTAACCTCCTGAGACCACCCCCCACCCCCACCCAAAAAAAATGTTGTGAATTTTGTATTTTTTCATGTCATTACATTGTTTAGACCAGGGCTGTCCAAACTCGGTCCTGGAGGGCCGGTGTCCTGCAGAGTTTAGCTCCAACCCTAATTAAACACACCTGAAGCAGCTAATCAAGCTCTTACTAGGCATACTAGAAACTTCCATGCAGGTGTGTTGAGGGAAGCTGGAGCTAAACTCTGCAGGACGCCGGCCCTCCAGGACCGAGTTTGGACATCCCTGGTTTAGCCCATGAGAAAAAAAAAAAGAAAAAGAAAATTTTTGACAAATTATATTTTATTCATATTTTTTTCCTATGGAACACTAGGACTCAGTTTTTCTAAAAATAAAATGGCATGAATAGACATCAAAAAGGCAAAAACAATGGGATTTTTGTTTAAATCACCAATCAATTTTTAGGTTTCAGGATTTTTTATACTAAACTTTGTTAACGAATGATTCTCTATAAAATATATAACAAAATGATTTGATTTACCATTTTGTTTTATGCTATATGTGTGTAAAAAATTTCATAAACAGGTTTTCCCATTAAACACAGTGTATCTATACACTGTATCTAATTTGCATATAAATGTGTTGCTGTTGGGACAGCTTGTTGAAAAAATTATTGTTATAATGGGAGTAATAAATGGCCAGATTTTCATAATAATATCTAATATTTCATAAGACAATTGATAAATAATTAATTTTCCTATTCAATTGTTATGTCTCCCAAAATGCACAATAAACATGCTTTTAGTCCTGGTGTCCTCTACAGTGGACATGTATGAAATGATGTCCTGTTTCATAACAGGAAGTCATATTTGAATTTGAAAACCTATAACATTTTCCTGAGGTGTTGCTTTATGACAAACAATTTGAAAATTATTCAGATTTAAATTACAATTACAAAATATAATCATATTTCCATAAGGATGTAAATTTTTTCACTAAATTAAATTTAGCCATCTTTAAAGACCTAGGAGAGGGTGTGGTCATGATGAAACTTCCAATAATTTAGTATCTCTATAAAGCCCTGAATGTGCCCTGTACAGGACATCCAGACTTACAACTGTGACATGTGAGGTCTCAGAGAAATTCACTGAAATAGAATGTCCACTACAGAGGCAAAAACGCCATAGCTGGGTCTCAGGAGGTTAATCATGTTAAATTCAGAATATTGTTTCCATATAAACATACTCATTTTGCTGGGATCTGGCTGATTACATCATTGATCTCAGAGTATTTCTTCTCTTCCATGGTATGAACTACTCATGCATGTATTTTCCAAACAACTTCCTTGTAACATTGGGATTTCCTCCTGCTGTCTGTTGAATCCAGACCTGTTTTTTTTTCTTTTTATAGGGGAGAGCCCTTTAGCAGGGGTGGGATTCACCTGTGGCTGTAAAACTCTCAAGCTACGTACTGTTTTGCTCTTCTTTTCTCACAGTGGCAAAATGTGTGAACTGAGTCTATTCATGCTGCCATTGTATCAACATTATTGTTTCACGAGCTGTGTTTTGCTATCACTTTTATGTCTTTCATTTAGGCTTTAGTTTTATCTTATATGTCCATAATTTGCATTATTTATTATACTAGTATAGTATTTATTTATATATATACTTTTTATTTTATTGTTATTTCAGCTTCATTTCAAATAATGAAAATTAATTCTAATATTTTTTATTTTGAATTAATAATAGCGACACTGTGCTATATAATACTGTATATTATTAACATTATTTATATACTGCAGTACACATTCACCCAAAAATTAACTGTCACTCAGTACAAACCTCAACTTGTTTATTTATTTTAATTAACTGTGCACCGTAAAGGTCACTGCACTGCCACCAACACTAAATGTTTACATTCCCTCGAAATGCAGGCGGAGGTCTTATGATTGGGGGTCATGCCTGGTATTGGGCCCAGACCCACTGTGGCTGCAATGTGATGACTGATTATCCAGGAAATCGCATTCTTAATAAGATGGGATTGTGTCTTTTGGGCAGCACCTTGGGTGGAGGGTTATACAAAGCCCCAGATGCTGAGCATTGTTGTAAAGAGGGGTACCACTTTCGTAGTATGCTGCATCGGTTTGCTGAACATGTAAGCCTGGGGCAAGAATTAAATAATCAAGAACAGAGCTGCTTAGAACAGAGCTGCTTAAAACAGCTGGGCAACGACTGTGCCAGTTACCTTTGCATGCGATCCCATGACAGTCATCAATGGTATACATCAATGGTAGCGCTTCTTAGTGACATAGTGAAGAAAGTGGGTGTTCCACACAGAGCTGGACAGAGTACGCAGCTTCATTACTTGAGTAAAACTACAGATACCCCTTGCAAAATTTTACTCAAGTACAAGTAAAAGTACTGCAGTCAGATGTCTACTTAAGTAAAAGTACTGAAGTTCTTGTTTTTAAAAGTACTTGAGTATCAAGAGTACAAGAGTACATTTTCTAAATATTGCATTACTACTGCCACAGTGCTTACATTTATGTACAGAAACGTCCTACATGGAGTTATGAAAAATGTTAATGTTAATACCTTGGAGAATGTAAAAGGAATTGAAAGTAAAATCAAGTCATTTTCATCTTTTTACCATGTTGCTTTATTTAACATTTCTCACTTGCCCACAAGGCAATAGCACAATGACAACGCTCTGACAAACCTCTGCTAGAGTTTTAATGGATTTTTTTGCACCCACATTTGAACCTGACTGTGTTAAACACACCGCATACTCAAGAACATCAAAGCAAATGCTCAGTTTACATTAATGTGTAATATCAGAAAAGAAAATGCAGCTAACAATTGTGTGTACATGTGAGTTTCTCTGTTTTTTCATCAATCAAATCAATAAACCTAAACCAGCAAAGAAGGCAATATAGCAATGTTCTGACACACCTCTGAACCTGACCGTGTTATACACGCAGCATAGAGCAAAGAAGAGAAAATAATAATGATTAAAGAAAATCAGCTTATCAGCTGTGTTTAGGTCAGCGTACAAAGAAGGAAAAATAAAATTCAGCTCATTTGAGTGACAGTATTAAGCCCCTTCCTCTCACATTGACATACAGGCAAAGGCAGGAAAAAATACTTTCAGCTGAATATAACACCATTCTCACACACACACAATCTATGTGTGACAACTCTGTGTGTGTGTGTGTGTGTGTGTACTGTACTTCAATTCAATCAAATGTCATGAAGTCCTTGTTCAACTTGAGGAGAAGTTGGTTCTCAAAATTCTGTGAATGAATTGATCCCCTTCTTGGGGTGAAAAGCAAACCTGCTATGCTAAAAAGCCTTTCACACGCTGCTGAAGCTGGCAGGGCTGTGTTGAGCTTTAGTGAGAGGTTACGCACAGCTGGATAGGGGGCCAGTGTATTCACTCCTTCAGCTGTAGCGGCTAGGTATCCATCAAGTTGCTTACTTATCTCATGGGAATGCGTCTGCTTGACATTGGAGAAGAAGTCATCTTCATCAGAAGAGGTTGATGTGGTATCAGGAGACCGAAGACCTTCATCGTGTTCTGGCAGATGTTCCTTGATGTAACTAAGGCCTTGATTAGAAACACAGAATCACACCAACAAACACATATATTTGTTATTATTACTCTGTAAGTAAACAACTGCATAGAATCATTGTTGGATGTAAAGGTTTTTGAAAAACAAGCAAACAAACAAACAAAAAAAAAACATTTTCCTTACCAAGCTGTAGGACTGTGTCATTGCTGGTCCAGGAGGTTTTGAACCTTGGAACGAGAATGGCTGCTGCAATTAGCTCTGGCTCTGACATCATGCTCTCAAACCGCTTCCTCAAACCTTCAAGAAGAGCATCAACAAGTGGCTTGCAAAATCTGAGTGACGGTCTGGACTTTTCAAGCTTGTGAGGGTGGTGATTGTCGGGAGCAGCCAGCCCATCTGAATGTTGACTTCTCCTTGTAGTATGTTCAAGGACTTCGCAACTGGACTCATGGTGGTGACATATTCCCCTAAAAAGGTCAGCCGGACTGTACCTAATAGAAACAGAAGAAAATAAACAAACACATATTTCAACAAAATGTATACAGAACCACTGTGAAATGCTGGACATTTATTTATTTGTGTATGTACCTATAGCAGATAATGTGGTAAGCATTACTCTAACAAAATAAGAACACAATTATACATTAACATAAGCTACTTACATTGGAACATTGAGTGCAGCACAGACCGTTCTCACAGACCCCTCTCCTTGGTCTCTAATGATTCTGACCACACGTTCCACGGCCATGAAAGAGGAGTTCCATCGAGTTCAATTAGGCTGTACCAAGTGAAGCTTACAGTGTTCCTCTATAAGCTCTGCATTTTGAGGAGACCTTGATGCTTTATTCCAGAGTGCCTGACACTTAGAAAAGGCTGATCTGGACAATTTCTTGTAAGCTTCTGTCTTATTAGCCCGATCAACATCGACTGTGGAAACTAAATTTAGTAAGTGGCATGCACACCGATGATGTTTCGGCAGCTGATACTGAAGCCCATCATCTTCCTCCAGAATGGCTTCCACATCCATGAATTCCACCTCCTCTTCACCATCAGATGCATCACAATCTTCTCCTACTTCTTCTTCTTCGATTGTGCCTTCTGCAGCTAACTCTTCATTGTTATTTTCGTCCTGCTGACACAGTATAATATTTCAGTTTACACTATAATAAACTAATAAATATTAGAAAAGATACCCATCATGTAGTCTACATAGCAGTATTATTAATTATAAAGTGCTGGTTGTTCATAATTTTCCAATGGCTCCAGACTAACTTTTTAAATTGGTTTTACTGGTGCAAGTAACTTTAATTTACGTGGAACAGCAAAGTATTTAGGTGCTTCTGACATTCTAACAAGTGCTGCAATATTAGGTCAGGCAAATACAAGACTTTGGGTAGCATATCTCTCATGTATTTAAATACAATTGTAGGCTACAGCAATTTTTTATGGTATAACAAGACAGGTATAAGTACACTCAAGAGCGTTCCCCCACTTGAATAGGCATTTAAGCCTTACAGTTCAACAAACACTATTGTAATCCTGTCTAGGCCAGCTGAACTGTTATTTAAAAAAAAGCCAAATAGCCCCTGTAGGCTAGCTCTAGTTATTCGCTCTGGTGAAATAAGTGAGCTGAAATGCCCTGCTTGCAACTAGCATAGCCTACGACTGAACTAATTAGGCTTTTACATTTTTTGTATGGTAAAAAAGACGTTTCGTACTTGAGCTCAGACTAGAAAAGATACATTGTATGCTCTCTCTATTTGTCAGGGGCAGGCATGTCAAAACATGAATCTGAAAGGGCTTCAGTTGATTATCTGTTACACGATTAGCTTGCCTCTGCTTATGCTAACTATTGTCAGGCCAAAGTTAGCCATCTAAATGGCTAGCTACAGCTGGCAAATTGCCGGGTGCATGTGGCTTTATACTACTCAAACGTAACCGAGAATGCAAAAAGCCGCATTATCGCAGCTAGCCAATCATTTAGTGCACTTTTCTGTAGCTAGAATCTCGCTTAGAAATGTAAGGAAGTTTATTTCAATGTACATACCTTGACATGCTTCCGCAAGTTGGAGGATGAATTTTTGTAGGCGGTGATGAAGTTCTGTTTTGGTAAACACAGCAAACACTTGAAGCGAAAACTATCATTAACTTGTTCAGAAAATTGAAATAGTCTGGCGAGGTGGGGCCACGGGTTGGCACATTCCCGGTATGGACCTGCTGCTTCTTCATCCATTGTTTCATCCATGGTTTCGTCTCTTGTCTAAATCATTATCTGACCATGGAGTTGACTTTGGCGGAAAACTGAAAGTGATTGCTGATAGGCTGTCCCAATCAGTGGCGCCTGCACAATCCAATCACGTTTGAGAGGGAAACAACAAATTGAGGGTTTCCGAGATTTTTCTTTTTTCCTTTTTTTGTTTTTTAGAAGAAGTAACGGGTAGTCACTGTTATGGATAGAAATGTAGCGGAGTAAAGAGTACAATATTTGCCTCTCAAATGTACTTGAGTAAAGTCATGAGTACTCCCCAAAAATGATACTCGAGTAAAGTACAGATCCCTCAAAATTGTACTAAAGTACTGTACTCAAGTAAATGTACTCCGTTACTGTCCGGCTCTGGTTCTACAAGTGTGTAGTAACTGCCCTGTTCAAAGTGCCAAAGACCACCTGATGTATACAATTGTACATTGGCTCTGAAGTATACAAGGTGTCACCTGATCCTGACGCCCTTCTTCCATACATCATTAAGGACAGGCCTAGCTTGCCAACTGTGTCTAATGCAAGAGTTTGGATCAGTGCCAACACTGGAGGTACGAAAGATTTCCCACCAAATATTATTTCTGTTTAAGATTCAAAATACTTGAACACTATAAAATAAGAATGCAATTACTTGTTTCAGCTTGTGAAGAATGGATAAGCACAGGGTTATATCTTTCTCCTGGTATGAAGAGGTTCATAGCAGTACCTCCAGAGAAAATTGGCGGGCGATCAATCATGTCTATACATGTATCCAAAGCCCCAATCAAGGAATAGTTGCAGCATATAGTATACTTGTCATGATAGGTACAAATATTTTGCTCATAGGCTTCGAGAGCATGTTATTAACATGAGGGAATAACACTTTATGCAGGTGCAGCTTGGTTGCCAAACAGAAAATATTGGTGGAGCAAACTGAAATGGGCTCCTGTGTCCTGTGTCCATGGGCGATTGCAAGTCTGCAATCTATGGGGAGGGCTAGTCTACTTAATAGCACCTCCTCAAAGCAAAGTGGATGGGTTGGAAATTGTCGGGCAGGTCTGAGTTCAGGCTCCATACTTCAAGTCTGGTAAGAATTTTGAATGAGCATCACAGTGAGGTTTCTATTCAGAAAATGTACAGTTTTATGGTAAAACTTTTCTACACTAACTTGTTTCGTCCCTTAGGAGAGACCAGTGTAGATGACTGGGTAAACAGGATTCGTCAGGCACCCGCCCCCTGGGCAGAGCTTGAGTTTGAGAACATCATCATGACACTAGAATCAGAATATATAAGGAATCTGGACCACCCTGACGAGGTGGCTAAACTGTGGGACACCATAATGAGAAGCATAGCTGACCTGGCAGCAAGGCCTGCCAAGTTCCTCCGCAAAGAGCGGTTTGTTGCAGATGTTCAGAACTCTCACGGTGTAAGGGAACTGTTGTGTGTGTGTCATGTGTTCCTGCCTCTTGTGCCCATATTTGGTTTGTTTCCTGTCCTTGTCTCATGTCATTAGTAGTTTATTCGAATCCAGCCGTGTCTGTTAATTTACCTGTGTATTTATAGTCCTGTCTGTGTTGTGCCATTTTGTCTGGTCTACTCGTTACTCCCCGGTGTTCCTGTCAGCGTCTGCCTTGCCTTGTCCTGCCCTGATGTCCTAGTAAAGTATGTTTTTGAGTTACATCCTCGTATGCGTGTTCCTTGTTCCTCCCTGCTGTGTGCACCGTGACACACGGTTGGTGGTACTATTAAATACTCTCAGTATCGTTGTTAGAATAAAGAAGCATCACTATTACAACAGAATCATGCTATTAAAATGAATTAAACTCGGTTTCGTGCATGCTGGATATCCCATCATGATGCACTCCAACTCTGCCCCAGCTCTAGTAAATGTAAAGGAAGCCTATAAAAGTGGTATTTGGGGATCCATTCACGAGCTGGGTCATAACCAGCAGCGTGGAGTTTGGGAGTTTCCTCCACACACCACTGAGTGCACTTGCAACCTGTGGTCAGTGTACGTACATGAGGAAGTGCTGGGTATAAATAGGTCAAATGCTCATCCAGCCATGACTCTAGAAAACCGTCAGACTCGTACCAATATGTATTGCAGTGGCGGTAAGGATTTAAAAAGCTGGAGTATGTGGACAGCGCTCGAGACATACATGTAGGTGTGAACAGACTGCATAAAATTTAATATTTGTTTATATAATTGTTATGAAAAATATAATTATGTAAATATAAAATAATATATTTATACCTATTTTTTCTCATCTTCCATCAACACATCTTTTTTTTCCAGCTTCAGGAAAAATTTGGCTGGGACGCTTTCAGGAAAGTTTTTACTGCCTACCATGATATGAACGGAGTACCAAATGACAAAGCAGGCAAGATGAATCTATATGCTGAGACCTTCTCCAAGGTGGTCAACGTGAATCTTTGCCCTTTCTTCAAAGCGTGGGGTTATTGGACAGAACTGAATGAGCTGTCTTTAAATGAACAATGATATTTTTGGCAGTTACACTAATTACACTAAGTGCAAATAATGATAAATTCTGTTTACACTAAAATAGCAGCATTTTCTTTAGCAACAGGCATGTAAATAGTAGTTAGGTGGCAGATATTTATACTTCAATACTGTAGTACATTATAAAACAGTATGCAGTAACACATTGAGTGTAAATTATCATACATTTTATTTGATGAACGCCACTTTATTGGGCAAAAACCTACCTACAGCTAAGCACACTGTATTTTTAATGAGGCGTTTAATCTCCACTTTTCAAATGTTTCCTTAATTTTTTATTGAAAATAAAAGCATTTCTGATCTGGTATGTGCTGGGAAAAGGAGTTGCACGAGTTTGTCAAAAGGTAGGATCGCTCGCATCAACAGCACACATCTCGTGTCACTTGCTTACTGCGCCCCACTGATTCTATAGGTATTCACGGGTCTTTTGCAGTGCTGTTTATCGCAGCCAGGCATTGGTGTGCGGAGTTTATGTACAAAGCCTCTGACAACAAATTGGTTTGTCTTTAGAGTAAATACACTCCATTTCTTTTTAGAGCTGCTTGACAGCGGAATTTAATTCTGGTTGCTTAATTGAAATATTAAGTTTATTTATACATTTTATTTTTATATTATATTACTGCATTATTAATATTATTATGTAATATCTTTGAAACATTGTATAAAGCCCTATTGAGATAAAGGTGCATCACGTCATTTGACTTGATCGGAAAAGTGCCGTAGAGGTTAAAGTACAATTTATGTCCTACTAATGATATTGTTTTTAAGTGCACAGTGATAGTTTGTAGTTTACATGTATATGTATATACATACATATACAAGTGTAACATTTATAAATACTATTCCCCGCCTCCAGTTCAGTGTACTTGAGTTATATTTAGCAGATTCTGGCAAATATAGTAGGTCAACCGGGTATTTCATGCATACAGAAAATTTGCATACTATGCGCAACATACATACTGCATGCTGCAGAAATAGTAAGAGTAGTATGATAGTATGGCATTTCGAACACATGTGGTCATGCTGTCTGGTGGCCATTTTGAAAGATGTCTAAAAACTTTCACCAAAAGAGGAGCACTTTAAATGTGCATTTTTTAGATGTTTAAGCCTTTATTTGGGGTAAATTTCACTACTTACTGTAAAATTACGAGATTAATGTTCAGACTTTTGCATATTATAACCTGAAACTTGGATATGGGAAATAATTTAATTAGATCCAAAAGTTAATTTTAGCAACATAGCGCAGATGCTACAGAACACAGTTAGTTGACTAGCTGTGTAAAATTGTGTGCTCACGCTAACATATTACTTCACAGGCATTACTGCAATCATTACTGCAGGCATTACAGCGATGTCACAAACAACAACAACCTTAACAACAGGAGGATGGAGGACGTTGTGATCGGAGCTGTGTTTTTGTTGTGTCTCGCGGGTTTCACAACGGGGATGTATCCAAGATGGCGCCGATGATGGCAGCTATTGTGCATTGCTCTTCAGTGTTTATATTGTTTTTGTTTGTTTTTCCTGTTTTTTGTTTTTCAAATAAAATCAGTTATACCAGGGATGATCTGCTGAACATTCGGCAGAACACACCACAAAATCTTCTACCAGTTTTTGATTTTTCGGACGTTTTGCTGGACATTGTAGTTGGCGGAGCCGTAGCTCTGGTCAAACGCTTCAGGAGGAGGCGCAGACGGGGGAAGAGAGCCGGAGCGCTCGTGAAACTTCGTCAGCGCGGATTTCGAACGCCGTTGCCTAGCATTCATCTGGCAAATCTCCGCTCTCTACCCAACAACACGGACAAACTCCTTCTGCTCTCCCAGACAAACAAGGATTTTTCTAACTCTGCTGCTCTGTGTTTCACGGAAGCCTGGCTGAATGGCGACATACCGAACAGCGCGATTCAACTGCCTAATTACCAGCTGATCAGAGCAGATGGGGACACGGAATCAACGGGAAATCGCGCGGCGGCGGGACGTGCTTTTACATCAATGAGAGGTGGTGTACAGATGTAACTGTGTTAAAGAAGATGTGTTGTTCAGATCTAGAAACGCTCTTCATTAACTGCAAGCCGTTCTATTCGCCGTGGGAGTTCTGCTCGTTCATTCTCGTGAGTGTCTACATTCCACCGCAAGCGCACGTGAACACAGCTCTACAGAAACTCGCTGATCTGATCACAGAGAGTGAGCAACAACACCCGGACTCTGTTTTAATCATTCTCGGGGACTTTAATAAAGCAAATCTCTCCCGTGAACTGCCAAAATACAGACAGCACATCACATGTCCCACCAGAGACAGTAATATATTCACTGTTACACAACAATAAAGGACGCATATCACTCTGTTCCAAGAGCAGCTTTAGGACTCTCTGATCACTGTTTGGTTCATCTTAAGTCTGCAAAGCCTGTATTAAGATCTGTTAAAAGATGGACTAACGAAACAGAGCGGGATCTACAAGCCTGTTTCGACCTGACTGATTGGACTGTTTTTGAAGCTGCTGCAAATGATCTGGATGAGCTCACAGAGACTGTAACATCTTATATCAGTTTCTGTGAGGACATGTGCATTCCTACCAGGACTCATCTATCCTACAACAATGACAAACCATGGTTCACTGCCAAACTCAGACAGCTCCGTCAGGCTAAAGAAGATGCTCACAGAAAGGGGGATAAAGTCTTGTACAAATAGGCCAAATACACACTGGAAAAGGAGATCAGAGTGGCAAAGAGGAATTATTCTGACAAGCTCAGGAAAAAATTATCTTCCAGTGATCCTGCTTCAGTGTGGATAGGAATGAAGGACATCACCAGCTATAAGACACCATCCCCCAGCACTCTGGAGAATCAACACCTGGTAGACTACTTAAACGAGTTCTTTTGTCGTTTTGAACGATCACCCAACACCCGCCCAGAACACCTCTTCACACAACCATTCACACCAGCAACCACTCTCTCCCCCACACCTACAATTCAAATCAGTGAAGATGATGTGTGCAAGGTCTTCAGGAAGAACAAAAGAAGGAAAGCACCTGGTCCAGATGGTGTGTCACCAGCCTGCCTAAAAATCTGTGCTGATCAGCTGGCCCCCATCTTCACACAGATCTTCAATAGATCACTGGAGCTGTGTGAAGTCCTACAAATGCTCCACCATCATCCCGTCCCAAAGAAACCCAAAATTACTGGACTTAATGACTACAGACCTGTGGCCCTAACGTCTGTAGCCATGAAATCATTTGAAAGACTGGTTTTGGCTTATCTGAAGGACATCACTGAACCCTTACTGGACCCCCTGCAGTTTGCCTACATAGCAAACAGGTCTGTGGATGATGCAGTCAACATGGGACTGCACTTCATCCTGCAGCATCTGGACAGACCAGGGACTTATGTGAGGATCCTGTTTGTGGACTTCAGCTCCGCTTTTAACACCATTATCACGGAAACCCTTCAAAATAAACTAACTCAGCTCTCCGTCCCCACCTCCGTCTGCCAGTGGATCAACAGCTTCCTGACAGACAGACAGCAGTTAGTAAAGCTTGGTAAATTCACATCCAGCACTCGAACCATCATCAGGGCTGCGTTCTCTCCCCACTGCTCTTCTCCCTCTACACCAACGACTGCACATCTAAAGACCCCTCTGTCAAGCTCCTGAAGTTTGCAGACGACACCACACTGATCGGCCTCATCCAGGGTGGTGACGAGTCTGCTTACATACGGGAGGTTAAGGAGCTGGCTATCTGGTGCAGTCTCAACAACCTGGAGCTTAACACGCTCAAAACTGTGGAGATGATTGTGGACTTCAGGAGAAACCCCCCTGCACTCCCCCCACTCACCATCATGAACAGCACTGTGACTGCAGTGGAGTCATTCAGATTCCTGGGCACCACCATCTCTCAGGACCTGAAGTGGGACATTCACATTGACTCCATTGTCAGGAAGGCCCAGCAGAGGTTGTACTTTCTTCGCCAGCTGAGGAAGTTCAACCTGCCACAGGACTTACTGAAACAGTTCTACTCCGCCATCATCGAATCCATCCTCTGCACCTCAATAACTGTCTGGTTCAGCTCAGCTACCAAATCTGACCTCAGAAGACTACGGAGGGTAGTCCGGACTGCTGAGCGAATCATTGGTACAACCCTCCCCACTCTCCAAGAACTGTACTCATCCAGAGTGAGCAAAAGGGCTGGCAAAATCACTCTGGACCCCTCACATCCAGCACACAACCTCTTTGAACTGTTACCGAGGTTGACGTTACAGAGCTCTGTGCACCAGAACGACCAGACACAAGAACAGTTTCTTCCCTCAGTCAATACATCTCATGAACACTCAATAATAAACGTGGAACACACAACTAATACATTATCCATTCACCACACTCACTTATTTTATTTTTATCATTTCTAATTTGCACATACTTGACCTGTACATACATAGTTGTCTATATTATATATTATATATTGTTTTTTGGGGGTTTTTTTTGCTGCTTTGTACATTGGTTATTGGCTATTTCTTGTTATTTTGTTTTTATTACCTGTGTCGTGTCCTGTTACTGTCTTTCTGTTGCACTGTGGAGCTTCTGTCACTACAACAAATTCCTTGTATGTGTAAACATACTTGGCCAATAAAGCTCATTCTGATTCTGATAATGGACATGGAATGTTTACACAGTATATGTTGTAAGTAATCTTTAGAATCATTGTTCTAACTTTAGCTTTTAGGGAATCACTCTTAAGATTCGATATTTATAAGATTAATTGAGATTAATCAGAATGTCCAACTTATACCTTGTTAACGATACCTTATTAACGACTTGTCCAGCAAGCATTAAAATCAGCACGTTATCTCTTAACAATTTTGTTTATCTTATTCGCGGCCAACGATAAAACAAACCAAATAGTTAGTTATCAATGAGCACAGATAAACGCAATCTTTTGGTAAGTAATTTCAGACTTGGAAAATCACATAGCAACAGACATGAGATTTCTTAATGAGTCAAAGTTTATTTCACTACTCTAACACAATACTAAGCTAAACAACACGAAACAAAAGACGTAAACAAACACACACATTCGTTGCAATGAATTGTTTTGATCTGAAGAGCGTTTTAGGTTCTAATGCTCGTTTTCAACCTGAGGGAAATCACACACACATGGAAGTTTTCTGTCTTTACTCTTAGCGATGAATACAACCAGTTTCCAGCAAATTTAGGAGATTTTGTCTTACTTTCTTTGCTTTCGGTTCAGTTCAGTTCTTTCCGGTTCAAGAATTCTCTACTTCAACTTTCTCGCTTTCAGTTGAGTTCAGTTGTTCCCGGCTCCGGAAAGATTGTGCGCTGATTGGCGGCTTGGTAGGTTGTTGTCACGAAAATACTCTTCAGTGGTTGGTTGGCCTCGTTCTGACTTGATGACGCTCCCAGGAAGTTGGTTTCAGTTTCTGAGGCTTTTAGATGTTAAAGTTCTTTGGAAGCTTGAGTCTTGATCTCAGTTTACTGCTCAATCATAATGTTAAATGACTGAGATCGTCCAGCAAGGAGCGAGCTGAGCTTAAGCTTTTCTTTTCAATTTCCAACAACAACCAACTGAGACACAGTTGGGTATCTGTTTTTAACGGGCCGATTTGGGATCCGCCCATGGGTGCTTGACCCAGTCGGATTCTTCCTGTGGGGCGGAGCCCCGCCCTGCACAGCCCCTTTTCCGTGCATACATTATCCGTTCAGTTACTTATCACATGAAGAAATTATGGACAGCATATTTCTATTCGTATTGTAATCATGCATTGATGAGAACAAACAAATTTCATCCACACCAGCTTACTATTATTCAAATCAGCTTTCATCTGAAACCAAACACCACGTATTTGACATGCACAAAAATACATATATACTTTGTATTCATTACGCGGTTAATGCATCGATTAAACGATCCTAAATTCTAAATAAACACATCGAGCATGTGAACTGAACACTAGTCATCAGGTAAAGTTATGCATCAAAAAATTACAACAATATCATACGTTCCACAAGCCTTTTAAATGACACGAAAACAACCTTAATATATGTTGTAAATATATTGTATATAGTGTTTTCCCGAGTATATTGCTTCAATAGCAGAAACTAGTATAATGTTGTCCTTTTTTAGATACTTGAGCAAAGCGTGGCGTCTCTTTGTCTGTTAGAGAGCAACAAGAAAAAGGCGTGTTCCCCTCTTGGGGAGAAGTGCGAGGTCGTGGGAAGGTCACTTTCATGGAGATCTGGGAATTGTCTTAGTTCAGACGTTGATCGTAAAAACATCATCTTCAACGATACCATCCTTGAATTATTGCGTTAATGGAAAGAGATTAGGGGGGTTTTGTGTGGAGTTTCTCCAAATGACAAGGTCTTTTGCCCCGTTCGTCTTTATTTATGATAAATCCCGCCAAGCACTTAAAGTTGCTCTTCTCTAAAGACATCCAGATGTTCTTCCCCAATATATCCTGGTTTTTATGGTCCCAGGAGATAAGGGCAAGTGATGGCTGGGAGGGAAGCTTTGATCTCCGCTCAAAAAAATGTGTTGTCCAAAATTGTGTGTGTGTGTGTGTGTTCTGGTTTCGACCAGGTCCTACACATTCCCCCTTTGCTCGGTTCCCATTGTGAACGTCGGCGGGCACTGGAAGAAGCAGCAGGGAGAACAGGCACACACAAGGCACAAACAACATCTCCATCACTGATTGAATCTTGGTGCAGGGTAATTTGAGAATGAACAGGTTAGAAACTTGAGAAGACAACTGGGTTATTGGTAGTAGGGTCATTTTGATTGGTTTAGTTGTCAGGGGTTCGACGAGGCGGTATAGGCGTGATCTCAATCAGGTTGGTTGAGTTCTCCGGTTCGGGTTCTTGGTCAGTTTTATCACGTCGGAAAATTCGGCTTGCTTTACCTCAACTTGAGAACGTGGTGTCGCTTCGGCGGGGCAGCTAATGTCGGGCCTCATGGGCCTCATGGATTCTAGGCCGCAGATGCCCTCAGTATTATCGCGGACAAACGGTTTTACTCGGGCAAAGGAAATTAATGTCTTTCATGAGCATACATATCTTTAGGTTTGGGGCCAGATACAACTGTTCATTGTTATCGTGATACGCAACGACTTCAGGAGTGTGGATTTTGATACAGGTGTTTCCCTGGCAAAATCCCACATTCACAACATCTTTGAGCTGGTAAATGTTATTAGCGTCGATAATGGGCAAACTAAGGAGAAAGGCCCGGTCGCCTGGATCGTTTGACCACAGTTCTCACAACGAGTTACAACGACTTTATTGAAGGGAGTCAATCTCAATTTCGGGACCTGGATTTAAGAAATTGGTAAAGGGAGTTCTCTGATGAGGGGACTAGAGGGAAAAAGAAATTATAGTGAGAGAGGAAAAGGAAAAAAACAAAGAGACACACGAAAACAAAGAGATACACAAAGAGACACATGGACACCAAATGAGGTGAGGCCGCAAACGAGTGTCACGTGTGGAGTAACTCCTCTCTACTAGAGGTTGGTCCTAGTAGTGCAGCTGAGGAGAGAGTGTATGTGTTGTGTTTAAGCGAGGTCGCTATATGTTTCCTAAACAACAGAGGTTATGTTAGTGTGGTGTAGAGCGTATGGGTGTCGGTCTGTGTCAGTGGGTTTGATCCGCCCCCTTTCCCAGTCAGCTGGACCTCTGGTGCCTCTTTATCTGGTTTCGATGGAACCATCGAAGGACTGGCTTGCTGCGCCCTTGTCTGATTTTGATTCGGTATGCGACAGGTGAGAGCTTGTCTACTATCTCGTGGCGTTCCATCCAGTGAGGTAAGAACTTCTTTGACAGGCGATGGGGAGTGTTCTGCTTTGGTTGGGCAAAGCTGTAATACCACACTTTGTTTCCGACACTGAGCTCATGATGAGAGGCCTTTTGGTCGTAGTAGGCTTCATGACCTTCCACGCTTTGTTGCAGTTGCTGTTGCGTGAAGGCGAAAGTCGCTCTCAGGTGCTGATGAAACTCTTCCAGTTACTGGTGAGTGTTATAGGCGGTGACGAGGTTCAAGTCACCAGGTTGGTACAGCAGATGTAGCGGTAGCGTCATGCTTCTCCCTCTCATCAATGTGAACGGGAGTACTCCGGTGGACCGGTGAGGGGTGGCTCGAGCGACCATCAATACCAGTGGAAGTTTGACATCCCAATCCTTCTGATTAGCAGACACATACTTCTTTAACATGCTGTCCGGTTGCCACGTTCAGCTTGACACGAGGAAATTGGTTGGAAGCTTATGTTGAGCTTGGCCTGTATGCGCAGGAGTTTCCACACTTCCTGCATGATTGCAGCGGTGAAGTGGGTTCCGCGGTCAGAGTTGACCCTTAAAGGCAGTCCAAATCTTGCGAAGATGTGGTTCATTAACAGGCAGGCTGTTGTTTCTGCTGTATCGTTGGGCGCTGGGAGACATTCTATCCACTTTGTGAATTCGCAGACCACGGTGAGGAAGTATTTGTTACCCCGTGTTGACCGTGGCAGGGGTCCTACCCAGTCTATTTGGAGGTCCGACCATGGAAAAGTCATTCCCTTTCTTTGCAGTGGGGCTCGGTGGTTTGGGTTTGCAGGTTGGAACTGGCAACACACCAGGCATCCTTTTTCATATTCCACTACGTCCTGCTGCATGCCAGGCCAGTATGCTACTTGCTTGAGTGTTTCATAGGTGGCCTTGGCACCGTGGTGTCCCGCGCATGGTGCATCGTGTGCGTGTGTCAGCATAATCCCCCTTTGGCCATGAGGCACTACGAGCTTTGGTGCAGTTAGAGGCTCAGGGACATATGTGAGAACACCGTCTCTTAGATGCAGCATGTGCTTGATTGAGTGGAGCGTGCAGAGCTCGGAGGAAGCAGTTAGGTCGGAGGTGGAAAGAGGATGAGATAATGGATCGGCAAGGTGAGCTGCCATAGTTCGCAGTGTATGATCCGCAGTTTGGAGGGTGAGGAGATCATCAGCAGCAAACTGAGGTGATGGGGTACCGTGGGAGGAGGTGGGGGTAGGAGCGCCAGTGGCGTGCTGGCGGCGGGTTATGGCTGCCACCAAAGGGTTGGGTGGGAGGGATTGAAATGTCCAGGACTCTCCGTGTAATGCACCTGCTTTGGCGAGGGCATCGGTTTGGTCATTGAAGTCTTTTGTCTTGTCCTGGTTGACGTGAATGACCTCGAACCTTTTTCCAATACACGATAATGTCATGTTCAGTGACAATGGCATCGCCTGCTTGGAAGAGTTCCTGGTGCTTGACAGGCTTGTTGTTAGCTGTCTTGAATCCATTCTGTTTCCATCCAGCTAAATGGCAGGTGAAGCTGAGACGGGCGTAGTTCGAATCGGTACAGATGAGGAGTTCTTTGATGTTGTGGGATGCGGCCATTTGCAGTGTAATGAGGACGGCTGCTATTTCAGCATATTGTGATGAGCGAGGGCCTAAGTTGAATTGTTGCGGTGGGCAAGGGTCGTTGTTGAGCCAGACCACTCCCGCTCCAGCTTGTAAATTGCCCTTGTGGTTGTAGGAGCAGCCATCGACATATGCTGTGGGCATTCCTTCACACACATTCTCCTCAAAGTATCTGGGATTCATCAGTTGAGGTTGTGGTGGTTCTTTAGGTATCGCTGGTGTGTGCAGCATGTCCGTTGAACAGTATTGGCAGGCTGCTAGCCCGTTGCCCAATGATGATTTGTAGTTTTGGGCGTATCTTGCCTCAATGTCCCATCCTTGGAGAGTCATTAGCCAGGTAGCTATGCGTGCGTTGGTCACCACGCCATCTCTGATCCGTAACTGTTTAGGAAGGTGACAGGCTGGTGACAAGTCTCGATGATGACTTTCTGTGCACCGATGTAGTTAAAGAAACGCTGGATAGCCCACACAGTGCAAAGTAAAGCTTTTTTGCAGTCTGAGTACTTTCATTCTGGGGGAAGCAGCGTTTTGCTGGCATAAGAGACCACTTGCTTGTCTTTATCATGGAGCTGGTATAGGCCTGCGCTGAGCCAATGATTGGAGAATCCAGCGTCCAGATAGAATTATTTTCCTGGGTCTGGGTAGGCCAGGTACGGGGCAGAGCACAGGCGCTGTTTGAGCTGGCTCATCGCGGTGTCCTGGGCTTCCATCCAAACAAAGGGTTCATCCTTTTTCAGGAGGGAGGTTAGTGGTCGGCGATGTCAGCGTAGTTTTCGATGAACTGTCGCGAGTAATTGCACACTCCCAGAAAGCTTCGCAGCTCAGAGATGTTAATCGGCACTTTTATGCTTTGGATTGCTTGGGTGCGGTTAGACTGTGGCTCGATGCCGTTTCTTCCGACGAGCAGTCCGACATAGTTCACCTTGGTTTGCACCACTTTCCTTTGTGAAGGGCGATTTTGGCTCCTGCTGTTGTCAGCTGGTTTAAGACGTGATCAATTTCCTTGAGGTGGTCTTCCACACTTGAGCTTTTCATCAAAACATCATCTACGTAGACAAGGTTGCCTCTGGCTCTGGCGTCAGGGCATGCTTTGTTTAGGAAGATGTTGAATTCAGCTGGTGAGTTGCCATAGCCGAAGGGACACCGTGTGAAGGTGTATTGTCGATTGCCAAAGGTGAATGCTAGCTTGTGTTGGTCATCGGGGTGGACAGGGATCGTCCAGAACCCGGAGGCGACGTCCAGTGTTGACAGGATCGTCGAGCCTTTGATTTTTGGAATTTCTTGGTCCAATTGGGTCATAGGCCATCGTGACAATGGTACTTGCTGATTCAACTTGCGATAGTCAATGGTGGGCCGCCATTTGCCGTTGGGTTTTAGGACTGTGCTGTTACAGGGCCGGATGACCCCCTTTTCCAGCATGGAGTCAACAATTTCTTGCACTGGTTCATATGACGCTATTGGAATCTTGTACTGTCGCACAAATGTGGGTGGCGCATCTGGATTTGTCGGGATGCGCACCGCGTGGATGTTGGTCAGTCCACAATCCAGGGAATCCTTTGCGAAGGAGTCCTTGTACTTGTGCAGGACCTCTTTGAGTCCTTGGCGATCCACTTCGTCGTGGAGGGCATCCGCCTCACTCAGGATCTGCTGAATTTGTGTGTTGATCTTCTGCAGTTAAGTCATTTGAGGGGCTTTGGTCCCCGGTGTTCACCTGTGTAGGTGCTTCTGTCGCAGGCTGTGTTGATACAGCGTGGACAGCGAGATGAGTGTCATCTGTCAGTTCTGAACGGCAGACACTTTCTCTGAACACCGGCAGGATGGAAGTGATGGCGATGAGTTCATGAGGTTTTGTGAACGCTACGGTGTCGTCATATTCGTCTGGCATTAGCTGTGCTGGTATAGGGCCTATGACAGGTACCATCAGTTCAAAGTCGTGGAATGCCTGGCTGATGAGCCATCCCAGGTGATTGGCTTTGGGAACGTGGATGTCTTGGGCCGTACAGTTGTTGAACAACACATACACAGAACGAGATGACACTTTGATGAGAGGTGTGGCTTCCAGGGTCAGTCTTAGTTTTAGGCAGGTCCTGGAAGGTTGGAAGAAGCCTAGCTTACTGTTGAGAGTTTGGCCAGGTCGCATGTTGAGGCGGACGCTGACACTCTTGCTGTAGGCAGGTATTGTGGCTTCTTGCTCCGTGATCATGGCGCTAGGGATGGGCGATATGGCCTAAAAAATGTATCACGATAATTTCAGGTATTTATTGCGATAACGATACAAATGACGATATATATATAATTAGAATGTAAATATAATACGTATGAATAATTCCATGCAAATGTCAACCTTACCATGAAAAAAATGAAGTTTTTACCAAAAAAACAAAACCCTGTTTGAGTTGTGCGTTTAGGTCTGTATTTTACTGCATTAACGTGCTTCAATAGAAATCTGAAGGAAATCTCTATGTTTATCCACCACATATGAGGGGTGGACCTATAGTAAAAATACATTTTCATTCAACTGTATTTCATATTTTGAAATGAGATATCAAAGACTGCCCATTTTTAAATTTATGTCAACAGTAAGTATTTTGTAGAAAGATGGAGGCCTGTCTGAAAAGTCAATACACTCACTTCGTCTAAACAGCGATGATTTTTGGATTTATAAGGTCTAGATTTATGACGTCAGGACGCTTCAGCGCTGTGTCACGTCCGTAACGTAAGATTAAGTGCATTTCATATAGTAATTATTAATGCAATTAACTTGAAACTTTCTGTACAAAGCCAACTTATGGCCATGCTAATTATGATCAACAGCTCATCTCCATTAATTGCTCTTATCAACCATAATAATGTGTGACGCTTCATATTAAATCATATGCATACTGGCATGCATGTTTACCACGTTGCTGATGACTGAAAGCCTGTGTATGGCTATACTGCTGTGATCTGTTTCAGGCTTTCCATATCATAACATTTTAGAAATTAATTCATTGTACTATCTCAGAAATTGCATATTTAACGAGAACATCACGGAGATTTAACTGCTTTGCTGTTTGGGTCAGAAATGCACAGGCGGACTGAAGGAAAAATCGCCAAAACTATTTTAAATGTCATATAATGTTCATTGTTAATATTATTATCTTATTTAAACTTTTTGTGTGTTTCAAACAAACTTGTGTCGCTATCTGCGTTGCATTCATGCAGAGAGCAAGATTTTGCGTGTTCGGCTCGCGCATGCTGAGTGCGACGCACCCTCAAGAGATGTGGGCTAGATCATTCTTATTTGTCTACATTGTTTTGGTTTTATTTTGTATCATTGCATGTTAAAAAATAATTCACTATGTTATGCAGATGCAAAATGCTAGACTGCTAATACGATTAGCTACAGTTTCACATTTTATAAATATTTGAACAATATATTCAGCATATTTAACAACCTGTTTTGTATGTTTATTTAATTCATAAGCGATTTATTAAAACAAGTTTATGAGGCTATGCTCTAGAGTCTAGACTATTATTCATATTCAAGTGTTTGTGCGGAAAAGAATGCGCATGCATGACAGTGAGGTGCTCGCGCGGATCACTTGCATTTTTTCCTGATAATGAAACCACTTAAAATAATAATAATATAAAAAGAAAACTTAAAATTGGGGCTCCTCACATACATGAGAAATATATCTCAGGGTTCTACGCTTAATTTTCTTTTTAGGAGTGCTTGTGCCTTGAGCGCTTGAGCGCACTGTTCACTCCGCAAGTCAACAGTGAATCGGGCGCGCACAAAACTACGTCATCAACTAGACTTATCGTTATTATCGTGAGGAGACAAATTTTTATCGTGAGGAGAATTTTCAACGGTATATCGCAAACGATAAGATATCGCCCATCCCTACATGGCGCATGCGTCAGGCATGGTTTGACCAGATTGGAGGTTCTTGAGGTTGACTGAAGTAGTCAGTTGGTGTGACAGAGGAGCCCATATGATGTCGTTCACGGTATCAATGCAAGCATTGAGCCGGACCATGATATCCGCTCCAATGTAGATGTCATGAGGCAGGTCTGGCATGACGAGGAAGTAGTGACTCAGATGTCTGTTGTTCCATCGCATGTACAGAGCGCAGATGATCTTGGAGGTGGCCATGGTTGTCAACCAGTGACTGAGAGGGAAGCGGCTGTGCTTAGCGACATGTGGTAGACTCCGATGTCTTTGCTTCAGTGTTCTGAATAGATTCAGGCTGGTGGCTGAGTTATCTGCCCACAGGGCTAGTGCCGCGTCGGACACTGATGTGCCTTGGACATCTATTGCAGTCGTGATTCGATTTGCTGCTTGTGCTTGATCCAGGTACAGGCTTTGCTACTGCATCATCAGTCAGTGCATTAGGGTCTATGTCTGTGACTTGACACTGCGACTCGTTGGAGTCTAATGACTGGCAGGGCAGAGGCTTGCGGACTTGTGTCCACATCTTTAGGTACTTGAAGTCTATCAGCGGTTCGAAGCGATTAAGCAGATCTTTCCCAATGAGAAGTGGATACGTCTTAAGTGGTGAGACGTATACTGGGTGGACGAGATCCATTGATCCCACCGTTAGGTGGATTGTTTCAGTTGGAAGCCCGTGTGGGAATATGCTTGGAGGTTCAGCTCACACCTCTGGAGTCTGAGGGTTCTGTTAGTCCTCTTTGTTCCTTCTTGGACCTTTTCGAGGAGCTCGGTGGACATTAGAGTGATGTCGGCTCCCGTGTCAAGAAGGGCTTTGACTCTGATGTGTCGTTCAATGATGATGGAGAGGTAAAACTTTTTTGCTATACCTTTCTCAATGAGATCGCCTAGGAGTTGAGGGACTGGATTTTGGGAGGAAACGGTTAGGATATCAGGGCTGGTGTGGTGTTCTTCGGAGGAGTGGCAGACGACCAAGACAGCACTTTCAGGAACTTGAGTGGTTTCATCAGCAGGTGTTTGATGGACGCTGCTGTGATCTAGAGCATTGACTGTTGAGTTAGTGTCTAAATCTGTTGCCGGGTTTTCAGGTGGGGTTTCATGTCCATCTGAAGTTATTGCGGTTCACTGAGAGTGAGGTGAGGGAGTGCTGTTCTCCGTGGCTGGTTGGATCAGCTGGTCGCTGCCTTCTCGTCCGGCCACTAGTCAGGCTGAATCTGGTTTCTCTTTCTTTTCCCATTTCCGATCTTCCTCTTTCCGTTGGAAGAATTCTTTCATCATCATCAGTTCTTGTGAGTCGAAACACGGTGGTGTCTTTTGTTCTTGTGTGGATTCAGTTTGAGCTCGGTCAGCTTGGAATCTTTGTGAATTCTTTCGTTGATTCCTTGGGCTAGTCGCTCCAGGGTGAGATTGTCATTTTCCCTGGGCGTTTCCGTTGGATTCGCATGAGTTTTTTCCTCTTGAGCTTCCAAATGAGCTTGGCTGGTTCCACGATCTTTCGCATTGACTCCCATGAGGCCTTAGCTGGTCCCATGTCTTTTCCCAATGCCATCCAGGTGAGCATTGACATCCACAAGGTCCATCCCAGCGTTCATACCTCTGTTTAGATCTGGTACCAGCGTGGGAGTCTCGTTCTTTGTTGGAAGAGGGTGCATTCCCTCTGTGGCGGCTTGGCACTATCTTGGCGTTGGGCGCCCTCTAGAGCCAGCCCTTGACTTTGAGTGTTGGGCTTTTATCCAAAGCGACTTACAATTGCTATATATGTCAGAGGTCGCACGCCTCTGGAGCAACTAGGGGGTTAAGTGTCTTGCTCAGGGACACATTGGTGTCTCACAGTGGATTCGAACCCGGGTCTCTCACACCAAAGGCATGTGTCTTATCCACTGCGCCATCACCACCCCCACTTATCGCATTTCTTGGTTAGTAGCTACTAGGGTTTCTTGAAGCCTTTTGATCTCCTCCTCAGCGCCTTGGCTCACCTCATCGGGTCTTTCCCGTCGTTCCTAAGCTTCCAGTTCCAGCTGCTCGATGCGCTGTTGTGCGCGTGTCAACTCCTGCTGGAGCTGTGCAGCGTGCTTGTCGCTCAACTTGAGGGTCGCGATGAGTGTGTGGCTTAAGGAGCCGGTGATCTTGGCTAATTCTTTGTAATTGTAGCTTTGACTTGGGTCTTGTGCCATGAGACTTGTTATGTTTTCATCCAGCTGGTCCTGTGTCTGGTGTTTCAGTGCTTCGGTGGCTTTAGGGAGGAGGCTGTCTGTTGCAACACTTAGCCATGTTTCCAGATCCTCCCAGTGACCGACATGTTCTATCGTGCGAGACATGTTCTGACGGGTGAGGGAGGTCTCAAACCGCAACTGACACAGACCTTGAAGAGAAAAACAAAACAAAACAAACCAAACAAAACAAATCAAACAAACAAGGTCTGTAGATATGCACTGTAGAGTGTGTACTAGTGTTGAGTGTGTATTAGAACAGGTGAGTGTGGTTCTCTGTGACTGTGATCCTCTGGGGGGGTGTGCTTCTAATTCGTTGCCTCTGTGGGGAGAAATTGAGCACACACACAGGTAGCACAGCTAGAGAACAGATAAAGAAAGGAAAACACCAAAAGAGCAAGGAACAGGGTAATAATTGGACGCTTCACCTTTTCCTGTAAAGGAAAGCCCTTCTCTCTTTTTAATTTTTTTTATTTTTTATTTTTTTCAAGGGCGAAGGTTAGACTCAGCCAACGTGAGGGAGAGGGACACAAACAAAATATCTCTTTCTGATAGTAGATTTCCTTTTTTTTTGTCTGATATCAGAAGGTTGCTTCTTAGTCAGAGGATTGTAAAAGGAAATGTTTTTTTTATGTAAGTCTGTGATTGCTAATATTTTTCTCCGGGGTGAAGGAAAATAATAACAATGACAGTACAGGTCCCGTAATAGCAAGATTGAAACCGCAACGCCTGTTAGCGTGTTCCTCGTGCGTGTTGGAAATCTCGCCGACACCTACCTTTTTGTTGACCTGCTTCAGCCTGGTGGGGTAGGATTTCACAAAGAGGAAGGTACATGGGAAAACAATTTTGAAACACCGTTCTCAAGTTTCACAAATACCTGTTCAATAGCTAAAGTTCTCTGCTTATGCGTTCCCTCAGGCAAAATCCCAGCAACCAGTAGCAGTAGTCAAATTAGCAGATAGTGGCAGGGAGAAAAGACAAGAAGAGTGAGGATTTCCTCCCAATGTCAGGATTAGTATTAAGTATGGCAGCGCGGTGGCGCTGTTGAGTCGATACCCCTAGGGGTTTGGCTTTGCTAATTTTAGTGGTGTAAAATGCACTGGTCTAAGTTTTGAGAAAAACCTAATTTTCTTTTGGAGTTTGGCTAATTAGAAGTTTAAGTTCTTATGCCCTAGGCAGGGTGAGAAATTAAATCGGTCCAGTGGAGTACAGCAGCAAGGCCCTCCACCCCAGAGCGCACCAGGTGAGCTGTAAGGGTCCTGCCGAACACCCAGTCCCCACGTAATTGCAGTGAGTCTCTCAAACAGCTGTGGCTTTTGGCACAACCGGGCTGAGACACGGGTGAGGCACATCATCGACTGCTGGCCTGAAGAGGGGTGGGGCTAAATCTCGGGAGCTATCCTGTCGGCGTGGACCCGGAGTCCGACGTACCTCAGTCAATCGCTAGCCGAGGTGGTATATCCGCACCTTCGCCCAGTCAGCCTTTGACTCCTCCTCCGATACCCGATTGCTAGGCCTGCTG
Organism: Barbus barbus; assembly: GCF_936440315.1. Lineage (NCBI taxonomy): Eukaryota > Metazoa > Chordata > Actinopteri > Cypriniformes > Cyprinidae > Barbus > Barbus barbus. The sequence continues at coordinate 19,361,548 of NC_136759.1, read as the reverse complement.
CGGACCTTCACCTGTGCAACACTAGGACAGAGATATTCGGTTTCCCCCCCCAGCCTGCACCAGGTTTACGTCAGAACAGGTGGCTTCACTTGCTGTAACCCGCACTGTGAATAATGTCACTTCACCAACCAAGCACTAGGGGGAGCCCTATTGACTATTAGACCTAAGGAGAAGTAAACTTAAATTAACTTTGTGTTAATTAAGTAACTAAAAGCTTTAAAATAAGGCAGATGGAACCAACTTAATTGCCAATGGAATTTAGAATTTCAAGTTATAGATTGTGATCCTAATTAAATTTTTCATGATGTCATCATTAAAATTGATAGGATTGATTCAGATTAACTTTTCAGAGGGATATAATTTTATTATAATATTATAATATTATAATGGTCTTCCTAGTTGCAGAGTATTATTGGCAGTTAAGTATTAAGATCTTAATGATGTTTGTCATTAAAATTACAAGTGCAATTACAACTGGAACCAGTATGAAACAGGAACTGTAATTAATTATTAAATTGAATTAGAATTTTCAAATTCGTAATTAATTATGAAATTAAATTACAAATTCCACATCCCTAAATCTCACAGGTTGCTAATTCATTGTGTCATTAGAACCTTCAGAACAAATTAATCTTTACTATCTCAATTTGTAAAGGAAATTCTAAAATTTTCCCGGACCTACAATCAAACACATTGATAGTTAATAATTAAGATCTTAATGTTATTGTTAAATTATCAAAGCACGCATAATTATCTCAATCAATCTATATGGAATCTGGAGCTGAAATTATTTTAATGAAATGAGTTTAACTTCACATCTGGGATTAGTTATGAAATTAAATTATCAGTTTCAAATATTTCGTAGCGATTCACCCGCTGAAATCCTTAAAAATCATGAGCACAATTATAATTAAATTAATTATCTTCCTATCAAAGCGATGAGGCTAGGCCCAACATTAACTGTGTAACTTCAAGGGGAGGAGACCAATCCTGACTAAATGCCGTTATTCCTATAAAAATTAGCAGCCTTGCTTAGCAATGGTTTATCTAAGTCTGCATTTGTTAAAGTCCTTTCAAATGGGAGGAGAGGTATAGCATTAATAAATGCAAAGGAGAGAGAGAGAAATTATGTGAACACTCTTAGTGTGAGTTAAAGGTCAGCAGTAAAAGAGTTAACCGCTTAACACACACACTGCACAGCGCACACTGCATTCAACCCACAGGCTACAAAATGCTAGGTGCTAATCGCTAGCCTTCAATGCTACCAGCTTTGGCTAAGCTTCAATGCTACCTACTAGCTTCAGTTAGTTCTGTGCTATGCTATTTGTTTACAAACAGCTTCAAAATGGCACTCGCAGGCTGCGCGTGCGCACTAGAAAATTTCCGAGAGAGTCTCTGACGACTTCCGGTCAGGACTTTACCATGGTGACACCCCCAGTCTCAGAGTGTCTCAGGTTTAAACAGCCACAAAAGCACTATTTAGATTATTTTATTTTATAGCACTAATAATCTCAACTCATTTAGACCAAATTAAATTAACCCACAGATTAATTTTCAATCTGACACTTTGGCCGCGGCGGGCCGTAGTTCTCTGTGTAACTTCACAGACAAAACACAGTGGATTTTCTATCACACTATTGAACAAGATGCAATACTCCCTTTCAGACGCGTTTCGACCGCTCCTTCTGAACAAGTGAATCACAAGTGGCAGACAATCATTAAGTAGCTAAATTAATGTTCTCGCCAGGGAGATTTATTAACCATAGGTGAATAGAAGTGGAACTCGCACAAACTATATCACACTATGAAGGCCTTATAGAAGAGAACAGGAACACGCTTAATTCTCTCCTTTTCTTTTTTTTTTCTCTGCGCTAGGAGCGACTTATTATGTCTCACGGACACCTTTTAATTTTACTGCAGTTTGCTTTTTCTTAAACAACAACAACACACATTGCACTTTCATTCAAAACACATTGCCACAAGTACGTGTACAGTAGTGAAAACAACTTTGACTTTCTGTGTATCAACTATTTCTTTCCGGTTAAAAATAGAAAAACACACCAATTTATTATTTATGAATGTGCTATGAATTTTCAAATCAAACTAATGCCAGCTTAAAATCCTCCACCATAAATGTAAGTAATCTTTAGAATCATTGTTCTAACTTTAGCTTCTAGGGAATCACTCTTAAGATTCGATATTTATATGATTAATTGAGATTAATCAGAATGTCCAATTTATACCTTGTTAACGATACCTTATTAACGACTTGTCCAGCAAGCATTAAAATCAGCACGTTATCTCTTAACAATTTTATTTATCTTATTTGCGGCCAACGATAAAACAAACCAAATAGTTAGTTATCAAGCTCATGAGCACAGGTAAATGCGATCTTTTGGCAAGTAATTTCAGACTTGGAAAATCACATAGCAACAGACATGAGATTTCTTAATGGAGTCAAAGTTTATTTCACTACTCTAACACAATACTAAGCTAAAAAACACGAAACAAAAGACATAAACAAACACACACATTCGTTGCAATGAATTGTTTTGATCTGAAGAGAGTTTTAGGTTTTAATGCTCGTTTTCAACCTGAGGGAAATCACACACACATGGAAGTTTTCTGTCTTTACTCTTAGCGATGAATACAACCAGTTTCCAGCAAATTTAGGAGATTTTGTCTTACTTTCTTTGCTTTCGGTTGAGTTCAGTTCTTTCCAGTTCAAGAATTCTCTACTTCAACTTTCTCGCTTTCAGTTGAGTTCAGTTGTTCCCGGCTCCGGAAAGATTGTGCGCTGATTGGCGGCTTGGTAGGTTGTTGTCACGAGAATACTCTTCAGTGGTTGGTTGGCCTCGTTCTGACTTGATGACGCTCCCAGGAAGTTGGTTTCAGTTTCTGAGGCTTTTAGATGTTAAAGTTCTTTGGAAGCTTGAGTCTTGATCTCAGTTTACTGCTCAATCATAATGTTAAATGACTGAGAGCGTCCAGCAAGGAGCGAGCTGAGCTTAAGCTTTTCTTTTCAATTTCCAACAACAACCAACTGAGACACAGTTGGGTATCTGTTTTTAACGGGCCGATTTGGGATCCGCCCATGGGTGCTTGACCCAGTCGGATTCTTCCTGTGGGGCGGAGCCCCGCCCTGCACAGCCCCTTTTCCGTGCATACATTATCCGTTCAGTTACTTATCACATGAAGAAATTATGGACAGCATATTTCTATTCGTATTGTAATCATGCATTGATGAGAACAAACAAATTTCATCCACACCAGCTTACTATTATTCAAATCAGCTTTCATCTGAAACCAAACACCACGTATTTGACATGCACAAAAATACATATATACTTTGTATTCATTACGCGGTTAATGCATCGATTAAACGATCCTAAATTCTAAATAAACACATCGAGCATGTGAACTGAACACTAGTCATCAGGTAAAGTTATGCATCAAAAAATTACAACAATATCATACGTTCCACAAGCCTTTTAAATGACACGAAAACAACCTTAATATATGTTGTAAATATATTGTATATAGTGTTTTCCCGAGTATATTGCTTCAATAGCAGAAACTAGTATAATGTTGTCCTTTTTTAGATACTTGAGCAAAGCGTGGCGTCTCTTTGTCTGTTAGAGAGCAACAAGAAAAAGGCGTGTTCCCCTCTTGGGGAGAAGCGCGAGGTCGTGGGAAGGTCACTTTCGTGGAGATCTGGGAATTGTCTTAGCTCAGACGTTGATCGTAAAAACATCATCTTCAACGATACCATCCTTGAATTACTGCGTTAATGGAAAGAGATTAGGGGGGTTTTGTGTGGAGTTTCTCCAAATGACAAGGTCTTTTGCCCCGTTCGTCTTTATTTATGATAAATCCCGCCAAGCACTTAAAGTTGCTCTTCTCTAAAAGACATTCAGATGTTCTTCCCCAATATATCCTGGTTTTCATGGCTGGGAGGGAAGCTTTGATCTCCGCTCAAAAAAATGCGTTGTCCGAAATTGTGTGTGTGTGTGTGTTCTGGTTTCGAACAGGTCCTACAATGTTTACACAATGTTTTAAATCATGGCGGGTGAGGGCGTTTTTGTACGCATTTAGCCAATCAGCGTACACTTACGTGATAATTCCTATGGAACTGTTTTAGACCCTACTCTGAAGTAGGAGCTAATTTAGTTCCTCCAAACGGAGTTCCTGGAACTAAAACCGTTCCTAGTTCCCGCGGTGCGAACACGCCAAAAAGTGGGTAGTTGCACAATTAGTTCGGGTACTATGAAAAGGTTCCTTTGGTGCGAAAGGGCCTAATGTGCTTAAATGACACTTCACCGTGAAATATGAATATATAACTGATCAAATTATAATAATAATAATAATAATAATTCATTACATTTATATAGCGCTTTTCTGCTTTTCTAAGCACTCAAAGCGCTCTACATTGTGAGGGGTGGTGTCTCCTCGTCCACCACCAGTGTGCAGCATCCACCTGGATGATGCGACGGCAGCCATAGTGCGCCAGAACGCCCACCACACACCAGCTTACTGGTGGAGAGGAGACAGAGTGATGAAGCCAATCAGTGTAAGGGGATGATTAGGAGGCCACGATGGTCAGAGACCAATGGGAAAATTTGGCCAGTGCTTTTTTGACAGTATAGTGTCCCTGTCACTATACTGGGGCGTTAGGACCCACACAGACCGCAGGGTGAGCACCCCCTGCTGGCCTCACTAACACCTCTTCCAACAGCAGCCTAGTTTTCCCAGGAGGTCTCCCATCCAGGTACTGACCAGGCTCAACCCTGCTTAGCTTCAGTGGGCAACCAGTCTTGGGCTACAGGGTGATATGGCTGTGACTTTTTGAATTGAAATTGAAATTTGAATTTTGAAATTGAATGCCTTGTTGCTTGATTTTAGTGTTCTGTTTTTTTTTTTGTTTGTTTGTTTGTTTGTTTTTGTGACTGACTTTGTACCTTCAAAAAATATATATATTTTTACAATTATTCTTTAAAAATTTTCCTTAAAATAATAATAATGATTTTTTAATAAAACAGGATGTGAGCTTAATGGGATCAGGGGTGTGCTTAAAGGGTACAAAAATGATGTATTGAATGATGTATATCTTAATTGAAATGCTTTTGTCATTTAAAATACAATGAAATATTTTTGTGTGAGAGATTAATATTTTATTTTAACTTTTTGTACTGAATCCAATATCTTGTGCACTAAAAATTTCTTATTTTATTTTTTTATTAGGTACATTTACCCTACAAATGCTATATTTTCAGTGTTTTAGATAGTTTTTAATATATATTTTTAAATTATTTTAAATTTTTAGTAGACAACAATAATAATAATAATAATGATAATAATAATAGGTGACTTATTTTAGTAACTTATTTTTAAAATTAGAGTTAAAAGTGCAGCTGGCCTTTTTCGATCACCTGTTTGTTGACGCTGGAATGTGCATGCGCATTAGCAGGACTAAAATCTAACTAAAAAAGAAGCACAGTTTGTGATGCCATTTATAATGTTGTAAATATTTTTATTTGTAATAAGTTAAGGATAACACTATCTGTGTAGCTTCTGAGATTTATGTCTTTCCCTGTTTAAATAGATAGGATCTGTACTTACTGTACTTGGAAATATCTTCCTAGGGAGCAATGCCAAGATGGCCTCCGAGTGAAAGCAACGGTCCATAACACTGTAGCAATCCCCAGACAACCACCCTAACATTGCAAACATTTGTTAAAATGTAAAAATCTAACTATGATTTTTAATTATGAACTATACCCCCGGTTTAATTACAATATGCCATGCCTCAAATTATTCAGATAGTATAACTTGTGAGGAAGTCTGACTACGTTTACATGGAAATCAGGAGGCATATTCCTTAATGAAAGATCCTAACTTTAAAAACTTATCTGTTTGGTAACCATGGTAATTTCAGTTAGGACCACATTTAGGACAAAAGCTATTACAGAAAAGCATTTCCTAAGTGCGTTATCTTATCTTAACTACAGATAGGAAAGGGCTATTACAGAAAACTCCTAACTTGACAAAAACCCCTAAAAGCTGTCTTAACTTTAGGACAACCCCACAGCTGTCCTAACTTCAAAATTATTTGAAAGCTAACGGAAAAAAACACTTACAGCTTTGCTGTCCGGCAATGGTATTAAGTTTATTAATAGTTGAAAATGAAGAACGAAGATGTTTAATGGTAGAAAGACTCTTGGAGGACCCTGAAGATGTGTTATATTTTGATGATAAAACACTTATAAGTAATTTCAGACTGCCGCACAACATATTACAGTTAGCACAGGAACTGCAACCAGCATTATAGAGACCAACAAAAGTGTCACGGAGCATTACTGGCTGTAGTGGAAGTGACTAATGCCTTACAGTATTATGTTATGAAAATCTAAGTCTGACTATGTTTACATGGAAATCAGTAATCTAATTATTTATCTTATTCTAAATAAGGCAATGTTATGATTAAGGCAGGGGTGGGCAAACTTTTTGACTCGAGGGCCACATCAAGTTTTCCACATTAAGTGAGGGGCCGCATAATATGAAGCTTTGAGTTATTTTAATTTTTTTTCTAAATTGACACTCACTTACTACTGTACTATGTATACTTGTACCTACATGGCAGTTCTATTATTGTACCATCTCTTATGAGCACTTTATGACACACAGATAAGTTGCATTGGTGTATAAGTCAATTAATGTATAAGACACATTTTATCATTTCATTCAGAAATAATGTAAAATAAACTAAACGTTTACAAACATTAGAAACATGTATTTATATTCCCTACACTCCACAAACAATCCTGTAAATTTAGCAGTGTTCAGAATAGAAAAAAGAACGAAAACATAAGTAAAAAAACAAACACAAATTATAGTGGCATTCACCATAAACATATTATAAACGCCCAGCCTAAATATTTAACGTGAAACTGAAACTAGCGGCGTAGTTGCTGGAAAATGCACAATACAAACTCAAAACAAACTCACTTGCCTTTTCTCATTCATCACCAATCCTGATGTGTGCGCTTTGCACTTGACCTTGATTGCTTTATATAAGTCGCCTTGGAAATTGCAGCACGTTTCAGATGAAAAACACGCAATTTATAATCCAGAAAAACAGTACTATATCCATTTTCATAAAAATGTGTGTGGAAAACAGAAGAAAGCATATCTTTGCAAGATAAAACGACAAATTATTTCCATGTTTCCCCCACAAAATGACAGCACCCGTGAGCAGGAGGATAACACTGGCATTTGTTCTGATACTGGAAAGTATTTTAATCATTTTTAAAACAGTTCCAATACAAGGCATTTTTCAAAACAAATGAACACTTTCACATTTTTAAAACATGTAACTTATTTACAGTGGTGCCAGTTTTGTAGTGTATATAGCTATTTTGACTTTTTATTTAGTATTTTCTGTGCGGCTTGAACGCGGCGTCCGTCAAAAATAGATGCGGCGCCTATCTTTAGTGAAGCCGCGCAGAGAGCCGCTTCTGAAACGTGCCGCGGATCGACTGGAGGCGGGATGGTGTAAATCAGGGGTTATATACTGCACTACAGGCTACAGCGCCATCTATTGGATTTTACTGATATTGCAAATTGGAACAACTGCCTCACGGACTGGATGAAAACCCCGTAGTTTGCCAACCTCTGCAGATTCGTATCATTTTTTTTTTAAATCCCTCGCGGGCCGCCACAAGAGTGATAGCGGGCCGCAGATGGCCCACGGGCCGTAGTTTGGACACCCCTGGATTAAGGTATTTACATGAGATGCTTTTAGAATATTCCTTTCATGTTCCCATTTTACATAGCTCAATAAATGGCACACATCATTGCATCCCCACGCGATGCCATCCGACGTCCTTTCCAGAATTTCACGTCTAAACATATACACTCTTAAAAATAAAGGTGCTTCAAAAAGTTCTTCACAACGATGCCATAGAAGAACCATTTTTGGTTCCATAAAGAACCATTCAGTCAAAGGTTCTTTAAAGAGCCATCTCTTTCTTACCTTTTTATAATCTGAAGAACCTTCTTTCACCACAAAGAACCTTTTGTGAAACAGAAAGGTTCTTCAGATGTCAAAGGTTCTTTATAGAACCATTTAGACAAAAAGGTTCTTCTACTGCATTGTGAAGCACCTTTATTTTTAAGAGTGTAGTTCATCTTCATTATGATGCCATATACAGTTTTGGGTGTCTATACTGCACTTCAGTAATGTGACTAAAACAGGAATACTCCACATGTCTTAATTCGATTTGTGTTTACTTCAAGTATGACTTTAGCCAGATTAAGGTCATCAGAAATCTCTGTTTACATGGTAGATCCGAGTATTGTCTTAACCTCCTGAGACCACCCCCCATGTATTTTCCAAACAACTTCCTTGTAACATGGGGATTTCCTCCTGCTGTTCTTTGTATAGGGGAGAGCCCTTTAGCAGGGGTGGGATTCACCTGTGGCTGTAAAACTCTCAAGCTACATACTTTTTTGCTCTTCTTTTCTCACAGTGGCAAAATGTGTGAACTGAGTCTATTCATGCTGCCATTGTATCAACATTATTGTTTCACGAGCTGTGTTTTGCTATCACTTTTTTGTCTTTCATTTAGGCTTTAGTTTTATCTTATATGTCCATAATTTGCATTATTTATTATACTAGTATAGTATTTATTTATATATATACTTTTTATTTTATTGTTATTTCAGCTTCATTTCAAATAATGAAAATTAATTCTAATATTTTTATTTGAATTAATAATAGCGACACTGTGCTATATAATACTGTATATTATTAACATTATTTATATACTGCAGTACACATTCACCCAAAAATTAACTCAGTACAAACCTCAACTTGTTTATTTATTTTAATTAACTGTGCACCGTAAAGGTCACTGCACTGCACCAACACTAAATGTTTACATTCCCTTGAAATGCAAAAGTAAAAAGTACTAAATGCAATGGCAGAATTTTTCTGTTTTAGTCACACAGTGTAGTCCATTCAGTAAATCTATGAACTATAATTTTCTGTTTTGCTAAGGATGCTAAGGTGACATTAAATCGGGCAAGTACGTACGTAAGTAAATAAATGTCACTTGCAAGTAAGAGATAAATGTTTTGTCACTGAATAATAGTGTTTGTGGTCAGGAGGAAGTGAAAGTCAAGCTGGGAAGTTCTGCCTGGTTGAGTGATGTTCTCATGGAATTAGACTGACAGAGAAACCAATTCCATGTTATAATCTGGGTCTTTTTTCAAATTAATAAAATTATGATTTATATATTAGATTAGGCTATATTAATTAAAATGATATTAATGATTCTTTTACTCAACTGTCCAGATGTTTCAAAAAAATCTCTCTAAAACGTGAAATAATTCTTAAAATAATATAAGTGTAATAACTTTACCAGTTTTATCATGCATTAGCCTATCAATAGCCTTAATACGTCTTTAGAGTTTCTTGGAATAGCATGGGGAAATGGGAAATGGTCACAAGTCTCATGTGGGCATGTCTGCGGGAAGAAATCCCCCCTTCGCGCCTGCCAAGCGTTAGTTTAAAATCTGCAGCAGACGGTTTAGTGTCTTATGCGTTTGTGAGGCGTCAACAACTGGTTACAAGAATCCGTTTCTACAGAGATTGCCATCACGACAGGAGTTTTTATTCTTTGTGCGCTGGTAAGTGATGTGCTTTACGCTTGAGTAACGCTTTGCGTGTGCATGTTAACTATGCATTAAAATGAATGATGGTTGTTATTGAAATGGCTAATATTTATTGTAACAATGAATCAGTTTCTATTTTTCATGTGCAGCATTTAGAATGTTTAGATCGACGTTGTATGTCAAGCTGTTTTGACTTTTATTCCTTCTGAGGATATGAATTCTTGATATCAACAATTCAATTTTTATTAGTTAAACTGTTAATTCTTGATATCAGGAATTATATTTCTACTAGTAACAATGGCTATTTTTGATATCAACAATTCAATTTTCACTTGTTAAAATGCTAATTCTTCATATCAGTAATTAAATTGTTGATATCTATAATTGTATTTTCACTAGTTAAATGTCACCATAGGCTATGGCAAGCCGTTTTAACATTTAATCTATAAGCCGCACTAGTATCTAATTTAATGTTACTGGTACTTATTTTTTAAATACTAGTATCTTTTCCATTAAGTACTAGTACTTAGTCATTAACTACTAGTGCTTATTTTTTAGGTACTAGTGCTTATTCAGTAGGTACTAGTGTCTTTTGTAAAGTTACTAGTACTTATTCATTAGATACTAGTTCTTAATCAGTAGATACTAGTATGTTTTCATTAGACACTACTGCTTATTTATTAGGTACTAGTACTTATTCATTAGATACTAGTACTTATTCATTAGATACTAGTACTTATTCATTAAATACTAGTACTTATTCTTTAGATACTAGTACTTATTTATTAGATACTAGTACTTATTCTTTAGATACTAGTACTTATTTCAATAGTGACTAGTAACTATTATAGTTACTAGTAACAAATTTAAAATTTTTGCCATTGACTTCTATGAGGATCCGTCATTGAGATATCAACTATTCAGTTTTGAATAGCAAGTATTCCACTAGTGACTAGTACTTAATTTTTATGTACTAGTAATTAATGACTAAGTACTAGTACATATTTTTTTGATACTTTTACTTATTCATTAGATACTAGTACCTATTAAATAGACACTAATACTTATTCATTAGATACTAGTACTTATTATTAGATACTAGTACTTATCCATTAGATACTAGTACTTAGGGGGAAGTCGTGGCCTAATGGTTAGAGAGTCGGACTTGTAATCCAAAGGTTGCGGGTTCGAGTCTCGGGCCGGCAGGAATTGTAGGTGGGGCCAGTGAATGTCCAGCGCTCTCTCCACCCTCAATACCACGACTGAGGTGCCCTTGAGCAAGGCACCGAACCCCCAACTGCTCCCCGGGCGCTGCAGCATAAAATGGCTGCCCACTGCTCCGGGTGTATGTTCACTGTGTGTGTGTTCACTGCTGTGTGTGATGGGTTAAATGCAGAGCTCGAATTCCGAGTATGGGTCACCATACTTGGCTGAATGTCACTTCACTTATCCATTAGATACTAGTACTTATTTTTTAGATACTAGTACTTATTTATTAGATACTAGTACTTATTCATAAGGTACTAGTACTTATTTATTAGAAACTAGTAATCATTCATTAGATACTAGTACCTATTAAATAGATACTAGTACTTATTCAGTAGATACTAGTACACATTTATTAGATACTAGTACTTATTTGAAATGTTACTAGTAAGATTTTTTATTTTACTAGTAAATTTTTTAATTGAACTCTACTGTAGCCATTTGGACTAGTCATAACATAAGACGAGTAAAAAGCAGATCTGACTAGTAAGATAAGAATTGTTACTAGTAGTAATCACAAAAGATACTACTGTCTAATAAACAGGTACTAGTATCTAATGAATAAGTACCAGTATCTAAAACATAAGTACTAGTAGCGAATGAATGCTTACTAGTATGGCAAGCCATTTTAACATTTAATCTATAAGCCGCACCAGTATCTAATTTAAAGTTACTGGTACTTATTTTTTAAATACTAGTATATTTTCCATTAAGTACTAGTACTTAGTCATTAACTACTAGTGATTATTCTTTAGGTACTAGTGCTTATTCTTTAGGTACTAGTGTCTTTTGTAAAGTTACTAGTACTTATTCATTAGATACTAGTACTTAATCAGTAGATACTAGTGCGTTTTCATTAGACACTAGTGCTTATTTATTAGGTACTAGTACTTATTCATTAGATACTAGTACTTATTTAGTAGATACTAGTACTTATTCATTAAATACTAGTACTTATTCTTTAGATACTAGTACTTATTTATTAGAAACTAGTACTCATTCATTAGATACTAGTACTTATGCATTAGGTACTAGTGCTTATTTATTAGAAACTAGTACTCATTCATTAGATACTAGTACCTATTAAATAGATACTAGTACTTATTCAGTAGATACTAGTACACATTTATTAGATACTAGTACTTATTTGAAATGTTACAAGTAAGATTTTTTATTTTACTAGTAATTTTTTTAATTTAACTCTACTGTAGCCATTTGGACTAGTCATAACATAAGATGAGTAAAAAAGCAGATCTGACTAGTAAGATAAGAATTGTTACTAGTAGTAATCACAAAAGATACTAGTGTCTAATAAATAAGTACTAGTAACAAATGAATAAATACTAGTATCTATTAAATAGGTACTAGTATCTAATGAATAAGTACCAGTATCTAAAACATAAGTACTAGTAGCTAATGAATGCTTACTAGTAATATTTAAATAGATACTAGTCACTATTGCAATAATTACTTGTCAGAAATTAAAAGATGATATCACAAACAGAATAACTACCACTACCTGTTCATTTTGAGATATCTTCAACCTCATAAAGAACTAGTAAGAATGTATTTGGAGATATCTTAATTCAAACAAATTATTACATAAACATGAGTACCTCGAGTCCAATCAGAGTCCACATGGCAATACATACATTAATATACTGATTTAATTTGATTGTTAAGTAGGGCTAACTGGCTTTGTATGTGAGCCTACCTTGCTAATTGGCTACCATAAAAAAATACAAAGAAAAGATTACAAACCTGTTGTCCAACAAAAGTATATTGACATGTTTTTACTCCAAATTCACATCATAACATCAGTTGAGCGTTTGAAATAAGTTCCTTTTGTGATCTGACATGGTTTCATTAAACAGAATGAGGCAGAAATCATGCCACTTTATATTATTACAGTGATAAAGGCTATGTCAATTAGCATTGCATTTTAAACATACTTTATTCTTATAAAAATACCCGAGATGGCTTGAAGAACATAGATAAAACCATATATTGCTGCAATCTGTAACATAGACGCTGAGGCGGCGTTAGAATCCATGTGCGGAAGTTTATTACAAACAGCAACAAACATACACGTGTAATCAGGCAGTGGGTCAAAACCAAAAGAGCAGTCCAATCGTTCAACAGTCCAGGGGGTAATCCGTAAATAGAAAGTGAGAAGCCAGGCAATAATGTCAAACCGTGAATTCAGTCCACACAAGCAAACAATCCAAATAGGGTAATCCGTGAAATCGATGGTCAGAAAACGAGGCAGAATCATACACGTGAAAACAATCAGAAAAATCAGAACAACGCTCAGTAAGACAGGTAACTGGCAATACTTCGCGAAGAGGAAGCACATGGTTTCATCTTAAATAATCCCAAACAGGAAGTGACTGTAGAAGCAGCAGAGGGAGCGTGCAGTCAGTACTCGGGTGAGGGCTCCCTCTGCTGGCTTGGCATTACAGAACCCCTCCCTCTAGGAGCGACTCCTGGAGCTCGGCAAGGACGTCCCCGTGGTCGTGGTGCTGGACGGTCGGGTCTGGCTCGATGGAACTCCTCGGTGAGAGATGGATCCAGAATGTCGTTGGCGGCCACCCATGACCTCTCCTCAGGTCCATAGCCCTCCCAGTCCACCAAATATTGGAGCTGACCCCCTCTACGCCGAGAGTCCAGTAACTCCTTTACCTGATAGGCGGGCATGCCGTCTACATCCAGGGGTGGCGGTGGTTCTGGGGCCAGCTGGCCGGGGTCAGCCTCCGGGTGGACCGGTTTGAGGAGGGACACATGGAAAGAGGGAGAGATACGGTAGTTAGCAGGAAGCTCAAGCTGGTAGGTTACTTCATTAATTATTTTAAGAATCTTGAAAGGACCTACATACCTTGGGCTGAGCTTCCTGCTGGGCAGCCGCAGCTTGATGTCCCTCGTAGAGAGCCAGACCCGCTGTCCAGGTTGGTAGGGAGGGTGTGGATCTCCTGATCCCGTACAGCCCGCTGGAGACGCACATGAGCACTGTCCCACACCCTCTCACTACGCTTAATCCAGTCGTCGACAGCCGGAACCGAGGAAGGTTTACCTGACCACGGGAACATGGGGGGCTGAAACCCCAGGACGCACTGGAAGGGGGTGAGGCCTGTAGATGCATGAGTGAGTGAGTTTTGGGCATATTCGGCCCAGGGGAGAAACTCTGACCACCTATGTTGTTCGCGACTACAATAAGTACGTAGGTATCGGCCGATCTCCTGATTTAGTCACTCCACCTGACCATTGCTCTGAGGATGATATCCTGAGGTGAGGCTGACGTTAATGTCCAGCTGTTTGCAGAAGGCTTTCCAGACTTGAGAGGTGAATTGAGTTCCTCTGTCACTGACAATGTCTTCAGGTAAACCATAGATACGGAAGACGTGATTAAAGAGAGTTAAGGCCGTTTCCATGGCTGTGGGTAATCCTTTTAAAGGGATTAAACGACATGACTTGGAGAAACGGTCAATGATTACTAGAATGGTTGTGAATTCATTGGAAGGTGGCAGGTCAGTGACAAAGTCAATGGAAAGATGAGACCAGGGTCGTTGTGGAATAGGTAATGGTTGGAGTAGGCCTGAGGGTAATTCCTTGGGGGTCTTGGATTGGGCGCAGACCTGGCATGATTTAACGAAATCGGTCGTGTCCTTGGTCATAGATGGCCACCAGAATGAATTTTTTAACAGGTGTAGGGTGCGTGATATACCTGGATGACCAGCACTGAGGGAGGAATGATTGTAATACTTGGCGACGCATCTCTTGGGGTACATAATGTTTGTTTGGGGGACATTGTGGTGGTGGTGGATCTTGTTCGTGCCGGCGATGAATTTCGTCCATGATGTCCCATGAGACTGGAGCCAGAATGACAGTGGGTGGTAGGATGGGTTCAGGTTTGAGATTGTCCATAGGAGGATCATGCTTGCGGGAGAGAGCGTCTGCCTTGCTGTTTTTGCTTCCTGGTCTATAAGTGACTGTGAAATTGAAACGAGTGAAAAAGAGGGCCCATCGAGCTTGACGAGGGTTAAGTCTTTTGGCTCCTTTGATGTATTCAAGGTGCTTGTGATCAGTGATAACTTGGAAAGGATGGCGAGCACCCTCCAGCCAGTGTCGCCACTCCTCGATGGTGGCTTTCATGGATAACAATTCCTTATTTCCCACGTCGTAATTCCTCTCTGCACTAGTGAGTTTCCTGGAGTAGAAGGCACATGGATGAAGCTTGCCTGGTTGACCATGTCGTTGGGAGAGAATAGCTCCTATCCCGCAATCTGAGGCATCCACTTCCACAATAAATGGTAAATCGGGGTCAGGGTGTTTAAGGATGGGGGCTGAGGTGAAGCTTGACTTGAGAGTGACGAAAGCATGACTTGCCTCTTCTGTCCAACAGAGTTTCTTAGGTTTATTTTTGAGGAGTGAGGTAAGTGGAGAAGCTATGGTACTGTAATTTCTGATGAAGCGGCGGTAGAAGTTGGCAAACCCCAGGAATCTTTGAAGCTCCTTGATGGTAGTGGGTTGAGGCCATTCCGTGACTGCTTGAACCTTGGTTGAGTCCATTTTAACTCCATGATGGCTAACTTGATAGCCGAGAAATGAGGTTTGTTGAACGTGGAACTCACATTTTTCAGCCTTGACATAAAGTTGGTTCTCCAACAGGCGGGACAGTACTGCACGGATATGGGTAATATGTTCTGCTTCAGTCTTGGAATAAATCAGAATATCGTCGATGTAGGCAATAACAAATTTGTTCATGAAGTCTTTGAGAATTTCATTGATGAAGGACTGGAAGACAGCTGGAGCGTTGGCTAACCCATACGGCATTACCTGGTACTCATAGTGCCCCCTGGTGGTGAGAAATGCAGTCTTCCACTCATCACCCTCCTTGATCCTGATGAGGTTGTATGCACTTCGCAGGTCTAGCTTGGTGTAAATGTTGGCTTCCCGTAGTTGCTCTAGAGCCGGGGGTACTAACGGCAAGGGGTATCGGAACTTTACTGTGACGTTGTTGAGTCCACGGTAATCTATGCAGGGTCTCAAACCACCATCCTTCTTGCTCACGAAGAAGAATCCGGCTGCGGCAGGGGATGTGGCCGAACGGATGAAACCAGAGTCTAGAGCTTCATCAATGTATTCCTCCATAGCCTGATCCTCCGTTCTGGACAAAGGATAAACTACTTTTAGGAGGCATGGCGTTGGGAAGCAGATCAATCGCACAGTCCCAAGGACGATGTGGAGGGAGTTGCGTGGCTTTGGTTTTGCTAAAAACTTCAGATAAATCTTGATAATGACTGGGGATGGTTATTTTTACCTGTGTCTCAGGGCTCTCAATGCTTGTGGTGAGACAGGGTTGTAACAGGCTGGAAAAACAGTTCTTCTCACAGAATGGTGACCAGTGAATTAGTTCCCCTTGAAACCAGGAAATGGACGGATCGTGGATGGAGAGCCAGGGAAATCCTAGGATGACTTCATATTTGGGTGAGTCTACCACATACAAGGTGATATTTTCGTGGTGAAACAGACCAACTTGAAGTTTTAATGTTTTTGTCTGGCAGTGGATACCATGATCGATGAGAGAGTCGTTGATAGCTTTGATCTGGATGGGTGGAATGCATGGTTGGGTTGGGATGTTATATTTCTTGATGATGTCCTTATTGATGAGATTCAATGTGGCTCCAGAATCAATCATCGCTGTCAGATCAAGAGACAGAGTATCAGTTCTTATGGTAACAGGTAAGGTAAGTGATTTATTTTTTAGAACAGAGAAGTTGTGGATATTTACCCCTGATGAAGGTTTGACCTTGAGTGGACATCCCACACTACGATGGCCTGGTTCACCGCAGTAAAAACACAGATGATTTTGTCGACGACTTGTTCGTTCTTCCTCAGACAGTCGTGAAGCATTAAGTTGCATGGGTTCAACAGATGATTGTTCCATTGTTGGAATGCAGATCGGGGAATTGCGATGACCACTTGATTTAATACGTTGCCTTGGTGTCTGCCTCATGAGATTGAGATCTTAATGGTGAGATTAACGAGTTCTGAAAACGATGAGTTCTCTCGACGACAGGCGAGCTCTGTTTGCAGATCGACATTGAGACTGTTGTAAAAGATGGCTTTGAGCGCCACATCATTCCACCCGCTCTGGGCTGCCAGAGTACGAAACTCAATAGCATAATCAGCTGCAGTTCGGTTACCTTGCTTAGCATGAATAATTTGAGTCGAAATGTCCCTGCCCCCTGCGGGATATTCGAAGACCTCATGAATTTGTTGTAAAAACCAATCGACAGATGTCTTGAATAGAGGATCGGTATCCCATACAGCTGAAGCCCAGTCGAGGGCTCTTCCCGTGAGCAAAGTCATTAGAAAAGCACATCTCTTTTCCTCAGACTCGAATCGATCCCTTTGATGATCAAAATACAGTCTCACTTGACGAACAAAACCCTTGCATTGCTCAGCAGTTCCATCAAACTTATTAGGAAGAGCGAAGCTTACCACTGATGGCATGGGAGGTGGAAGGGATCGTACGTAGTGCGTCAGGTGTTCGTTGACTGATTGTAGTTTAGTGAGCTGCTCTTGATAACTCTTCAATAGTTCACTTTGGTAAGCGAATGCTGCTTGCAAGTTGGAAACCTCCGCTGGATCGATGGTAGGCGAAGTATTCTGTAACATAGACGCTGAGGCGGCATTAGAATCCATGTGCGGAAGTTTATTACAAACAGCAACAAACATACACGTGTAATCAGGCAGTGGGTCAAAACCAAAAGAGCAGTCCAATCGTTCAACAGTCCAGGGGATAATCCGTAAATAGAAAGCGAGAAGCCAGGCAATAATGTCAAACCGTGAATTCAGTCCACACAAGCAAACAATCCAAATAGGGTAATCCGTGAAATCGATGGTCAGAAAACGAGGCAGAATCATACACGTGAAAACAATCAGAAAAATCAGAATAACGCTCAGTAAGACAGGTAACTGGCAATACTTCGCGAAGAGGAAGCACATGGTTTCAGTTTAAATAATCCCAAACAGGAAGTGACTGTAGAAGCAGCAGAGGGAGCGTGCAGTCAGTACTCGGGTGAGGGCTCCCTCTGCTGGCTTGGCATTACACAATCATTGTTTATTTTCTTTATGCTTCATCATTAAAACGTCTATCTGCATAGCAACTAGGCTACATAAACAGCGAAAGCTGAATGTCTTTGTCCATATGGGGGATTTCCTGGAAGTGAGTCTCACTAGTGGAGTTTCGTGAGGGCGCTCTCCGGCGAAGAGTATGAATGAAAAGAAATTACATGAATTGAGTATTCGTTATTGCTCACAAAATAACGAGTAAAAATAGCTAAAATAATTATGAACTTTGAGGTAAACATTTGCAAATCCTTACATTTTTCTTCAGTGTAGAGAAGTGTAATTGTTTTTCCCTTTTCTTGCAGCTATACTTATTATTACATTCATTCTTAAATACTCAGTTTTGTATATTATAGTGAAATAGTGTTATTACAAAAGTAATATTCCTTATTTTGTTTAATGTTTTATTTATTGGTATATAAAAACAAATTTGTTGACTAAATCGTGCAGCCCTACACGTACAGAAAACCTGTTTTTTTATTTTTTATTAATAATGTTTGGCCTTTTTTTCCAAATAAAGAAAATGTTTGTCTGAAAACCATAAGGTTCGGATTTTGTGTGCCCTGTACAGAGCATTAATGTAAAAACATTCAGTGTCTGTAGCACCAGTGTTATATGCAAAAACATTAATGTACAGCCCTGATATGATATTTATTCTTTTTATTGGAGGAAAAAGAGGAAAATAACAGATAATAAAATTGGTGTATTATCTCCATCCTGCCACTAGATGTCACTCGATGACCAACAAACACATTAGACTACTATGTTTACGTAATTACAGTGTTTACTAAACTGACCAAATAGGTTTTCTATGTGCTTGTGTACAAATGATTGTTTCGTTTCTATGTGGTTTCCACAAAAAAGTACATTCATCTCCTTTCCGTTTCTTGTCTAATCTCTCTCCTATACGTTGCTGGTTCATTAATATTCAACATACGATTAGCATACTGGGCAGAAATGCTCATTTTAAAAGTACTAGTATCTATTAAGTTCAGGATATCTCTGGTCTAAAAGTTACTAGTAACTAAAAAATAAGAACTAGTTCTATTTTGTCTTAACAAGAAGAGTATAAATAAATACTAGTCACTATTGGAATGTATTTTATAGTTAATTTTTATTTTGTACCTATAATTTCCTGAGGACAGAAATGGCACCCATTTGGTGGAATGGCCCATATCTTGGCCATGAATCAAGATTACATTCCCACATCTTCATGGCCACGATTCATTCATTCCTTTGTTTTAGTTAAATCATGGCCATTTTCTACTAATTCATTCCTCTGATTGGACAGATTCATAGTTTAAAGCTAAAAGAGTCTTTGTCTATCACACAATATGCAGTTATCTGTGAAATAATACTACAGTATAACTACACAAACAATGATTACTCTGCTTGGCTCTCAACGAATGCGGACGCATTTTTCCTCCCTCTCCTCTCCTTACCTTCCCTGCTTTGCTCTCTCGTCTTGTGTATTGTCTAATACTTGAGAGACTCTCTCTGCACTGCTCTCCAAACTGAAAAATCATGGATTTGATCAACTGGTCTCTCAACGCAATTGACACCATTTCTCGACGAGAAGTTTGGGTTCGGGCGAACCTGATTGCCCTGATCCATCGCCTTCGCTGCTTTGTACCGCCAGTCTGACAAGCGGGTCTGTGACCAGCGCTGAGAATGGCTGCCGGACCAGATGGCTGCTTGCCGGAGCTGGATAAATTCCCCTGTTGCAAAGTCTATGTTTGTGTCTATGTTGTATTGATTGCTTATGTGCTTTTGTTGCTGGGGTGTTTTTCCTGTTCTCACACTGTACTCCCAAAGGAGCATAGTTTGGGGGTTATTTTTTTCTCCCCCCTTTCCTTATGTTATTATGCTGTATTTCTTCCTAAATTCCCTGTCTTCCTGTCCTGTCTACCCCCTTGTCATATTGTATGTATGTTGTGTATGTATGGACAGGTTGATGGCTAATTTTGCTGGTACTTGTGACTAGTGACAATAAAGGGCTACTACTACTACTACTACTGCTGACTGGTTCCCACTATTGAGAGCTGGCATTGACTCCTCTAGACTGTAAATCAGGGCAAAAGTTATGCATTGTATTCCAGGCTTTAATTATATGGAATGCCAAGCCTGCCAGTATTAGAAATAAATAAAGAAATCTACAAAGAAAATTAAAAAAAACAAAAATAAATAATTACTTATAATTTTATTTCCATATTTATACATTTATTTCCACTTTTATTTATTTTCACATTTATGTATTTATTTATTTATTTTCACATTTATTTATTTCTACATTTCTTTCTTTCTACTCTGGCTCGATTGCTATTCCTGTAGGGTAATGAGGAGGGCGTGTTTAACCTCAGGAATAGCAATCGAGCCAGAGTATTTGAGGGGTAAGCTTCGAGGCCACAGTGACACCTTGTGGTGCCCAAACGAAGTACAAGAAGTGTAGCCTACATGATGCACATGTTGATAGTGTGGGATGAATGACTTAGATGGGCAATATGACCAAAATGTATAAATAAATAAATGTGGAAATAAAGAAAGAAATGTAAATAAATACATAAAAGTGAAAATAAATAAAAGTGGAAAGAAATGTATAAAGAAAAAATATATAAAAAAAACATTAATAAATACATAAATAAGGAAATAAAATTATAAATATTTATTTAATTTAGCTTTTTTTTTACTTCTCTTTGTATATTTATTTATTTTTGCTTTTTTACATTTCTTTGTACATTTCTTTTTTTCTTTATTTCTAATAATGGCAGGATTGGCATTCCATATAAATAAAATGAGAACACAATTAGTTATTGCAACAAATTCTTAATTTGCAACCATAGTATTTTTCTTCCCCACACATCATGTGTGCAAGGCTTCCTACCAAGCTACATCTCACAAATTGCTTTTTTTATGGATAACTATCACTGGATATTCACACATAGTCAAGCATGTTTACCTCAAATAATCTGTACTAAAAAGAGATCTAAACAGCTTTAAAAAATGTCAAATACTGTAGAGGGAGTGGTCGATGGTGGTTTCTGGATGAACAAACAAAATGAAAAAGGTGTATTTATGGGCGTGCACATTGGGTGAGCTACTAATAGGGAAGCTATAGTTATAGCCACAAACACCTTCTCACAATAGTTACACATAGCTAAGCAAGAAAGTCATCTGAATGGTTTTGTATCTCCAGATGAAGGTGCGTATGAAATGAATGTTCCATTTAGAATAAAGTAGAAATTATGAGACATCAAGTTTCAAGTGTGAGATATGAATTTGCCATTTTTACAAATGTAGTCATAAATGGGAAAGGATAAGGCAAGGCAAGACAAGGCAAGTTTATTTATATAGCACATTTCATACACAGTGGTAATTCAAAGTGCTTTACATAAAAGAAAGTGAAATAGACATTAAAAATCAATAAAAACATGGAAATAAAAATAATAAAAACAAGGAAATTTAAGATGATATAGAAATTTATTTAAAATGAATTTAAAGAAAATTATTATACATAAAATTCATTGCAGTCAGTTCGGACATATAGCACAGTGCTCATTCAACAAATGCATAGTTAAACAGATGAGTTTTGAGTCTTGATTTAAATGTGGCTAATGTTTTAGCACATCTGATCTCTTCTGGAAGCTGGTTCCAACTGCGGGCCGCATAATAGCTAAAAGCAGACTCCCCTTGTTTTGTGTGAACCCTTGGTATTTCTAACTGACTCGATCCTAATGATCTGAGTGGTCTGTTCGGTTTATATTCAGTGAGCATATCAGCAATATATTTAGGTCCTGGGCCATTGAGTGACTTATAAACAAGTAAAAGTACTTTAAAATCAATCCTAAATGTAACTGGAAGCCAGTGTAGGGACCTGAGGACTGGTGTGATATGCTCAGATTTTCTGGTTCTAGTCAGAATCCTGGCAGCAGCATTCTGGATGAGCTGCAGTTGTCTAATGGTCTTCTTGGGAAGGCCGGTGAGGAGACCATTACAGTAATCCACCCTACTGGTGATAAAGGCATGAACAAGTTTCTCCAAGTCTTGACTGGAAACAAAACATCTCATTCTTGCAATGTTTTTGAGATGATAGTATGCTGATTTAGTTACTGCTTTGACATGACTACTGAAACTAAGGTCTGTCTCAGAATCACCCCAAGATTTCTGACTTGATTTTTAGTTGTTTGACCCCTAGAGTCAAGGTATGCATTCACCTTGAGAACTTCATCTTTGTTTCCAAATGCAATGACTTTAGTTTTCTCCTTGTTTAACTGAAGAAAGTTCTGGCACATCCAACTGTTAATTTCATCAATGCATTGGCAGAGGGTGTCAATGGGGCTGTAGTCATTTGGAGATAAGGCTAGGTTGATAAGGAGATAAGGTTGAAATTGTGATGTGAATCATTTCAGATTTTTGTATCATATGTTCAGAAATGTAATTCATGGAATGTAATTCATGTTCGGCTACTGTACTGAATGTTCATTTATAAACAATTTTGTAACTGTAAAGAGTTACAGTTGCAAAATTATGTTTATAAATTTATGCAACTTGATTTTTTTCTCTCTGTTTCTGTTTTTGTGTAGGACTAAAAACCAGTCGGTATCAATTTACTTCACAAGCTCTGGTTGAACAAACCCAGTGCTTTTACCCTGTAAAACTGGCTGTACATTGAGAGTGATTGTTTTGAATTGACTTGCTAAACAGAGGTAATCCACAATGGCACGTGAACAGGACTACTCCACTATCATGTATGGGCTGCAGGAGCTTCATTTTGAAGGGAAAGCAGTGCCCAGTGATCTTGTACTAATAGGTGAACATGCCTTTCCACTTGCCATGAATCCAAGAGGCCAGGTGCTGATGGCTGCATCTCATTATGGTCAGGGACGTGTGGTGGTGTTGGGACATGAGCAATACCTAACATGCTTCCCTGGCCTGATAGCGAATGCGCTTATGTGGCTCATTCCATGTACTGGTGATGCTGGCATTATAGGGATTCAGAAAAGTTTACGTTCAGTTGCTGAAAACTTGAACTACTGCCCTATCAAGACAGAGCTAGGAGACTTTCGGAATGGATTAGCTATATATATCACAGATGCTTACAGTGTTGCGAACTGTGCAAAGGATATGATCGCTTTCATCAAAGCTGGGGGTGGCTTAATCATTGCTGGCCAGGCCTGGAGTTGGGCTGCAGCCCACCCGCAAGAAAACACTATAAGGAACTTCCCAGGAAACAAGGTGTGCAGTGTTGCAGGAATTTACTTTTCGGAACACCAAGGAGAAGTTGGCACCTTTCCTATTCCAAGAAACATCCCTTCTAGTTGGCTTGCTGTATCGTAAGTTCAGCAGACATTCTTACTTTTTACCCATTCTTTCAGAAACATACATTTCACCAATTGTTTTGAATTTTTACTTTTCAGTATAGGCAAGGACTTTAAAGATGACCTACAGTTCTTGCTAGAAGGTGTGTCTGAGTTTGACATCCAAGGTGGGGCAATAGCATCTGAGGTGATGGTGCACGGACCATTAGCATTTCCCATTGCAGTCACTCCAGCTGAAAAAGCATTCATTGCTGGTGCCTATTATGGGCAAGGTCGAGTAATACTGATATCACATGAAGACTTCATGGGCCGGGACTCTCTGTCCACTTTCCTGACCAATGCTATCAAGTGGCTTGACGAGGGCCACAAGGGTGTTATTGGGATCCTACCCAGCCTAAAGGCAGCCCACACAGTACTGAGCAAATCTGGTTTAGATTGCCAGTTGACTGGTTTCAGAGAAGATCTAAGCGTCTACATTTGCACTTCATACAGTGATGCCCAGTGTGCAGAGATCCAAGAATTTGTTGCTGAAGGCGGAGGTCTTATGATTGGGGGTCATGCCTGGTATTGGGCCCAGACCCACTGTGGCTGCAATGTGATGACTGATTATCCAGGAAATCGCATTCTTAATAAAATGGGATTGAGTCTCTTGGGCAGCACCTTGGATAGAGGGTTATACAAAGCCCTAGACATTGAGCATTGTTGTAAAGAGGGGTACCACTTTCGCAGTATGCTGTATCGGTTTGCTGAACATGTAAACCTGGGGCAAGAATTGAATAATCAAGAACAGAGTTGGTTGAAACGGCTGAGCAACGACTGTACCAGTTACCTTCGCATGCGATCCCATGACAGTGCCGCCTATACCTCAATGGTAGCACTTCTTAGTGACATAGTGAAGAAAGTGGGTGTTCCACAAGTGTGTAGTAACTGCCCTGTTCAAAGTGCCAAAGACCACCTGATGCTCCACGTTGGGTCTGAGGTATACAAGGTGTCACCCGATCCTGACGCCCTTCTTCCATACATCATTAAGGACAGACCTATCTTGCCAACTGTGTCTAATGCAAGAATTCAGATCAGTGCCAACACTAGAGGTACGAAAGTTTTCCCACCAAATATTATTTCTTGTTTAAGTTTCAAAATACTTGAACACTATAAAATAAGAATGCAATTACTTGTTTCAGCTTGTGAAGAATGGATAAGCACAGGGTTATATCTTTCTCCTGGTATGAAGACGTTCATAGCAGTACCTCCAGAGATCGTTGGGAAAAATTGGCAGGTGATGAATCAAGTCTATACATGTATCCAATCAAGAAATTGTTGCAGCATATAGTATACTTGTCATGATAGGTACAAATGTTTTGCTCATAGGCTTTGAGAGCATGTTATTAACATGAGGGAATAACACTTTATGCAGGTGCAGCTTGGTTGCCAAACAGATGATATTAGGGAAGCAAATGTTCTGAAACGGGCTCCTGTGGTCTATGAGCGATTCCCTTTGGACACAGAGATGGTCCAAGTCTGCAATCTATGGGGAGGGCTCATCTACTTTAGGGCACCTCCTCAAAGCAAAGTGGATGAAGTGGAAATTGTCGTGCAGGTCTCAGTACAGGCTCCATACTTCAAGTCTGGTAAGAATTCTGAATGAGCATCACAGTGAGGTTTCTATTCAGAACATTTAAGGTTTTATGATAAAACTTTTCAACACTAACTTGTTTCGTCCCTTAGGAGAGACCAGTGTAGATGACTGGGTAAATAGGATCCGTCAGGCACCCGCCCCCTGGGCAGAGCTTGAGTTTGAGAACATCATCATGACACTAGAATCAGAATATATAAGGAATCTGGACTACCCTGACGAGGTGGCTAAACTGTGGGACACCATAATGAGAAGCATAGCTGACTTGGCAGCAAGGCCTGCCAAGTTCCCCCGCAAAGAGCGGTTTGTTGCAGATGTTCAGATCTCTCACGGTTGGTGGTACTATTAAATACTCTCAGTATCTTTCTTAGAATAAAGAAGCATCAGTATTACAACAGAATCATGCTGTTAAATTAATTACACTCATACTGTCCTGGTGATAACACCGTTCCCCCTTTTAACCTTGCAGGTTTCATGCATGCTGGATATCCCATCATGATGCACTCCACCTCTGCCCCAGATCTAGTAAATGTAGAGGAAGCCTTTAAAGGTGGGATTTGGGGATGCATTCACGAGCTGGGTCATAACCAGCAGCGTGACGTTTGGGAGTTTCCTCCACACACCACTGAGTGCACTTGCAACCTGTGGTCAGTGTACGTACATGAGGAAGTGCTGGGTATAAATAGGTCAAATGCTCATCCAGACATGACTCTACAAAACCGTCAGGCTCGTACCAAGAAGTATTGCAGTGGCGGTAAGGATTTAAACAGCTGGCGTATGTGGACAGCACTCGAGACATACATGCAGGTGCGAACAGACTGCATATAATTTAATATATTATTTCATTATTTAAAAACATGTTTTTCAAGTATTTAAAGTATTGTTTGATAATGTACATATTTGGTTATATCCTTATTGATAGTATTGTGATTGTTTGAGGCTATAATGTATTATACGTAAACCTTGGAAGTAATAATTTCCTTTTGTTTTCCAAAGTAAATAAAAAATATAAATTTGTAATAAAAAAAGCTTATGTGGTATGAACAAATAAAAACATTATACTTGTTTACAGAGGTGGAAAGTAACAAATTACATTTACTCGCATTACTTTAATTGAGTAGCTTTTTGTGTACTTCTACTTTTTAAAGTAATTTTTAAAATCTGTAATTTTACTTTTACATAAGTATATTTAGTTTGAAGTATTTTACTTTGCTACATTTTAAAACACATTAATTACTGAGTAAAACCTGGAAACTATTGCAGTAAATGGGCAGGAGAACAAACTGGCGCTAAAATGACAAGAAAGATGCAGACAGACAAGACAGGCTTTATGGTGCAGACCCATCTGAAAACCAAACCCCGTCGTATTCGGCTGAAGTTGAACTCGAAGGAAATGAAGCGAACCCCTGGCCATGTTTATGCTCTATTATGCAGTGTAAACTGTGTTTGCTTATGGAGACCAAACTAGCAGCTTATAAAATCTCGACATCAACCCTTCGCAACCTCTTGCTCACTTTGGATTCTGGTAATTTTAATTTTGCCCAACTTAACTGCTGCCTTTGATACAATCCACCATAGAATTTTGTTAGATCGTTTACAGCAGAAGGTTGGGATTAGTGGTATTGTTTTACAATGGTTTTCTTCTTATCTGTCTAATAGGTCTGTATCTGTTACAGTGGGTATTCAATCTTCTCCTGCAGTTCCTCTATCTTGTGGGCTCCCACAAGGGTCCATATTAAGTCCAATTCCGTTTTCTCTATATATGATACCGTTGGGGAGTATTTTTAAGAAACATGAGATTGCATACCACTGTTATGCTGACGATATTCAGTTGTTTGCCCCATTACATCCAGTTGATAAGTCTTGTGCTACAATTGTTAAGTGTCTTGAGGATGTAAAATCCTGGATGACTAAGAATTTTCTCCATTTAAATGAGAGCAAAACAGATGTGGTTGTTTTTGGTCCTCTTAGCTCTTCACCACTTATTTCTAGTTATTTGGGGACTCTTTCTAGAAATGTTTATCCATTCGCAAAAAATCTAGGTGTATTTTTTTTATTCAGAGCTGAATTTTGTCAAACAAGTTAATACTGTGGTGAAAATTAGTTTCTACTACTTAAGGTTAATATCTAAGATTAAACCTATGCTCTCATTTAGAAATTTGGAGACAATCATCCATGCTTTTATATAATCTAGATTGGATTATTGTAATGCTGTGTATTTAGGAATTTCTCAGTCATTGTTAAATCAATTATAGCTTGTTCAAAATGCTGCTGCCAGATTATTGACTAGTAGGAGAAAGAGGGATAGAATAACGTCTCGGTTACGTATGTAACCCTTGTTCCCTTTCGGTCAGTCACTCCAAGTCACGTCGGATGACCGACGAATTGGGATCTCGCCAGAGAGACCAATCCACTTCGAGTGTAACTAAACGAGCCAATGGACATTGGCATGCGATCATTGCATCCAGCTGCCGCTGATCATAGCGTGAGCATAAGAGGCAGCAGGTGCACCGCATTAATTCATGCTTTCGCTGAGGAGCCGAGCCGGTGACCCGGCAGTTCAGCGGTGGTACAGCGACTGTGGCGATGGGATGTGACGTCTCCGTTCCCTCCTTCAGGGAACGAGGGTTACATACGTAACCGAGACGTTCCCTTTCGGTCGGTCACTCCGAGTCACGTCTGAACTGTACCTTCTCCTGCTCCTTCATGTCAGCGAGACACAGCCAGAGATGGCGCTCCTGGACCACTAGCATGGACATCGCACGACCCAGAGACTGTGCGGTCACCTTCGTCGCTCGAAGCGCGAGGTCCGTCGCAGCACGCAGCTCATGTAGAACCGCCAGGTGGTGACCACCCTCGTGCAGGTCTTTCAGGGCTTTGGCCTGGTGGACCTGCAATAACGCCATGGCGTGGAGGACAGAAGCCGCCTCCCCACAGGCTCTATAAGCACTGCCAGTTAGACCTGATGAATACTTACAGGCCCGTGAGGGGGAGACACGGGTCACCCCGCAGGGTGGTAGCGGCTGTTGGACATAGTTGCATGGCCACAGACCGCTCCACCAAATACTGGTGAATTGGTGGTTAAAATGAAGCTTTGGCAGTTTAGCAAAAGGTTTTGCACAAATTAAACAAAAAGACAGTAGTACAGGGTGTGCGATATACACTCACCTAAAGGATTATTAGGAACACCTGTTCAATTTCTCATTAATGCAATTATCTAATCAACCAATCACATGGCAGTTGCTTCAATGCATTTAGGGGTGTGGTCCTGGTCAAGACAATCTCCTGAACTCCAAACTGAATGTCAGAATGGGAAAGAAAGGTGATTTAAGCAATTGTGAGTGTGGCATGGTTGTTGGTGCCAGACGGGCCGGTCTGAGTATTTCACAATCTGCTCAGTTACTGGGATTTTCACGCACAACCATTTCTAGGGTTTACAAAGAATGGTGTGAAAAGGGAAAAACATCCAGTATGCGGCAGTCCTGTGGGCGAAAATGCCTTGTTGATGCTAGAGGTCAGAGGAGAATGGGCCGACTGATTCAAGCTGATAGAAGAGCAACTTTGACTGAAATAACCACTCGTTACAACCGAGGTATGCAGCAAAGCATTTGTGAAGCCACAACACGCACAACCTTGAGGTGGATGGGCTACAACAGCAGAAGACCCCACCGGTTACCACTCATCTACACTACAAATAGGAAAAATAGGCTACAATTTGCACGAGCTCACCAAAATTGGACGGTTGAAGACTGGAAAAATGTTGCCTGGTCTGATGAGTCTCGATTTCTGTTGAGACATTCAGATGGTAGAGTCAGAATTTGGCGTAAACAGAATGAGAACATGGATCCATCATGCCTTGTTACCACTGTGCAGGCTGGTGGTAGTGGTGTAATGGTGTGGGGGATGTTTTCTTGGCACACTTTAGGCCCCTTAGTGCCAATTGGGCATCGTTTAAATGCCACGGCCTACCTGAGCATTGTTTCTGACCATGTCCATCCCTTTATGACCACCATGTACCCATCCTCTGATGGCTACTTCCAGCAGGATAATGCACCATGTCACAAAGCTCGTATCATTTCAAATTGGTTTCTTGAACATGACAATGAGTTCACTGTACTAAAATGGCCCCCACAGTCACCAGATCTCAACCCAATAGAGCATCGTGCCCTGGATGTGCATCCTACAAATCTCCATCAACTGCAAGATGCTATCCTATCCATATGGGCCAACATTTCTAAAGAATGCTTTCAGCACCTTGTTGAATCAATGCCACGTAGAATTAAGGCAGTTCTGAAGGCGAAAGGGGGTCAAACACAGTATTAGTATTGTGTTCCTAATAATCCTTTAGGTGAGTGTATATCGTCTGTGATAATATCGTAATTGTTGTTTTAACGATGCGTGATTTGACATTATCAGTATTTTTCCAAAAACCAAACAAAACACTACAGAGTGCTGTGAAGTCTAGTAGATTAGACTAGTGCGCGCACGAATTTAGAGTGCATTCTTTGTGTGATTGAGTCTGTTAAAATACATTTAGAATGATCAAAAAATTGAAAATATAGGGGCAGAAAATTTATATTTATATAATTTCATATAGTAAATCAGTCGTAATATTTATTAACACAACGTTTCGGTCACACGACCTTCATGAAGGTCGTGTGACCGAAACGTTGTGTTAATAAATATTACTTTTTTGCAAGTTACGATAGTGTGCGGGAATTGCTTGTCTGTTGAGGCGATCCACCTGGTTGGTCCTTTGTCCTACGCACCTATTACTTGCAGGTGTGCGATGGAGTTTGATCACTATATAGTAAATCAGTATCACAGGAAGAGTGCCGTTTTTTCTCAAAAAATCTGCATGATTACATATAGATTGTTTTTTTTGTTTTTTTATAGAACAGTTCAATAAACAAGAAGTTAATTAAGAAACTTGCGTTTTAGACACCAAATTGCCTGTTTTTGCTCTATTTCAACAACAAAAATAATCCCAAATACAGCCACAGCACTGTTTTGAGTCAAAAAAGTTTGACACCCTTGGCCTGTCTCATTTTTGCGTCCCTCCCACTGTTAAAAAGTAACTAAGTAATTTCGACTTTGAGTAAATTTTAAATGAGCTACTTTTTACTTTTACTTGAGTAGATTTTTAGACTGGTACTTTTACTTAAGTAAATTTCATTAATGTAATGGTACTTTTACTTGAGTAAAATATTTTCGTACTCTTTCCACCTCTGCTTGTTTATATAATTACTATAACAAATATAATTACGTAAATATAAAAGTATATATTTATTACACCTATTTACTCTCATCTTCCATCATCACATCTAATTTTTTTTCCAGCTTCAGGAAAAATTTGGCTGGGACGCTTTCAAGAAAGTTTTCACTGCCTACCATGATATGAATGAAGTGCCAAATGACAACGCAGGCAAGATGAATCTATATGCTGAGACCTTCTCCAAGGTGGTCAATCTGAATCTTTGCCCTTTCTTCAAAGCGTGGGGTTGGCCCATCCAGCCCAGCACACAAGAGAAAATCTCTCATCTCCCTGAATGGAATGACCATCCTATGGTCCAGTATGCATAAGTGCATCTCAGATTGCTTTTAAAATATACAGTGCCAGTTTTCATGTAGCTAATGGGTAAGATTAAGTATAAAAATTATATATGCTTACCTGGAATGTCATGGAAATTAACGTTTCTCATTTTATTTAACAAGTACATGGGCAATTGACTCATGTCAGTGTAAACATAGAAAGTGGCTTTCATTTTAAATATTCAGAGCACTTGCTATTAACTTAAGGTGGCTGTAGCCTAGTGGGCTAAGGTTAAATAAAATAAGAGCATGCATGTAAAAAGCATGCATTTTACATGCAAGAAATATACTTTTCATAAATACTAAAAACTGCATAAATGATGTACTGCAATTAACAGTATGGCATGGTATTTTCTATTGGTGTATTTCCCTTTCTTATCCAAGAGAATAAATCATATATATTATTTTAAAAGACTGAATGGTGCATAATGTTGATGTGATTTGAAAATAAAGAATTAAGCCCTGTTGGTAATGCTCGAGATTTAATAAATTCATGTGAATGTGTTAGCCTAAGATTTGCATTGGCCACTGAACAGCTCATTCACCGGTGCATCAGAGAATTGCTGAAGGAAGTCGACTATCTCATCTAAGTTGCATTCTACAACAACATTCAGCTCAGTGTTTAGGGCAGTTGCAACACCGCTTAGGATGGGGCGGCCGTTTTGATTGACGCAGCAGTAAGCATTCCAGATGTACTCTGGGATATTGACCCTTTTGACATTGTTCTTAATGATCCAGTTGTTAGAGAAAGGAATGGCTCCAACCAGCACATAAGCCTGATGACAGTTGGCATTGAACAAGCTGGTCAGTTTAGACTTGTGTTTGTTCCAAGCATTCTGATTCAGCGTTGGGTTTTGAGGCACCACATTGGTCAGGGTAAAGGTGGAATTGCGACTTAGAACTAAAAGAGAGTGAAAAGGGGGGAAAACATTAGAAGAAAATCATTCACTTCTGAGATTAAGGATATTTTCCTTCAGGAAAACTCATTTTAAATCTATATTATCTCTAAGTGTCCACAGTACTAACTTCTAACTTTGGTGATAAACATAATAATACTGAATGTTATCTGATCTATCTGAAACTATGACCTCAGTCCCTAAAAATGTCAGCAGGAGTGAAGGCATAGTGAAATACTTCATTAGCTGTTTACCTACATGATGTCCATTGGGGTTCAAGTGTCCACGGTCAAATCCTGAGTTTGTGTAGTCTTCATTCAGAGCCTGTATTTCTCCCAAATAGATGTCTGGGTTCTGCTGCGACAGCTTATACCCGTCTTCCATTTCACTGGGCCATGAGGGATTCACCAACTAGCAAAACAACAACATACAAATCTAAAAGTTAACCCTTCATTTCTTGAAGTATTCTTGTGTTTTATTATATTTTAAAATCAGTTTCTGTATATTGTTTTGGCCAAAAAAAAAAATGAAATTTTACAGTTATTGCAAAACAGTTCACTGAACAACTTTCATGACAAAGTGTCACAATGAAATCTGCCATTAAACACCCTTTTTTAAACATCAGTTTTGTAAGTGTAAAACAGAACTAAAACATATACACACACACATATATATATATATACACACATATGTATATATATATATATATATATTTTTTTAATTATTATTTTTCCATAAGCATGTAATTATTGTTTTATTAAGGTGAGAATCCAACTGGATGGTCAACAGTAACCAAAAGCAACAATCAACACATTTTGAAGGCACTATACGTTAATAGATATAACTCACCTGTGGCTCTACAAACCAGCGTGTCTCTCTGCCTCCACCGTTGATTGGCTGAAATATGTAAGCAGAATAGACAGCTGTGTGGTAGTATGTGTTGTACAGTGTGGCGAAGTGATACGTGTTTAGGAAGCGCTGACATAAACGGACCACATCTGGCAGGGAAGCTTCCAAATCTGGAACTTTCTCCTTGTAGAAGAACTTGATGCAATCAGGTGAATCCCAGAAATTAGCCACCACATGTCCATCTGCAGGGCCCAGGAACGCACCAATGAGGACACATACAATGAAAGAAGCCTCCATAACACAACAGACTAAATACAGCTGAGTACAGATGTCTTATAACACAGCTCTCCTTTATCACTCCTCTCTGTTTTCACTCCTCATGACTGAGAGCAATAGAGATCACATGCTATATCCAAATTTAGCAGCATTTGGAGTAGTTGATAACATAAATTAATTTAAGTTGCACGTTAACTAAGTAGTTGAGTAATGTTTCATTTTTTCCAAACGCTGTGTGTCAAGGTGTTTGTTTCCCATGACTCAAAAGTGGCCCCATGGGAACAGCACTGGCGTCTGACCTTCACGTAACTCGAGAAAGGCTCTGATTAACAGAAAAAAACTGATGCCCTCCAATTTGTGCTTACTGTTTGCATTGCTGATCACACATCAAAGGTAAATCAAGGACAGCTGCTTTATTTTTAATAGTGAACATGTTCTAGCTAAATATATCAGAATAGATAAGGTAAACAAATTTGGCACATTGTCCATTATTGAACACATGATCCAGCTCTCTACACTAATATCCCCCTGGACTAAAGAAAAATGTTTAAATAGAATAAGTAATAATGTAGTAATAATCTATGATGTAACTGTTAGGAAATAAAGGTGGAGGGACGCCAGATGATTTGTCAACCTAGTGAAGCATTAATGATTCATTGTATTACAACAGTATGACTTTAGTATTATTTATATACTATTATAGCGTGCATTAATATTCTGAGTTAGCTTTTATTTAATTTTTTCATTTAAGTAAAGATTTTGTGCCATTTTTGTTAGCTTTTTGTTGTTTTTATCTCTATTTACCTTCATTTATATTGATTTCAGTTTATTATATATACATATACAGTCGTGGTCAGAATTATTGGCACCCTTGGTAAATATGATCAAGAAAGGCTGTGAAAATAAATCTGCATTGTTAATCCTTTTGATCTTTTATTAAAATAATTCACAAAAATCTAACCTTTCATTGGAGAATAAGATTTTAAAATGGGGGGAAATATTATTATGAAATAAATGTTTTTCTCTAATACACATTGGTCACAATTAAGGCACCCTTTTATTCAATACTTTTTGAAACCTCCATTTGCCAGTTTAACAGCTCTAAATTTTCTCCTATAATGCCTGATGAGGTTAGAGAACACCTGACAAGAGATCAGAGACCATTCCTTCATCCAGAATCTCTCCAGATCCTTCAGATTCCCAGCTCCATGACAGTGCTTCTTCTCTTCAGTTCACCTCACTCATTTTCTACAGGGTTCAGGTCAGAGGACTGGAACGGCCATAGTAGAAGCTCGGTTTTGTGCCCAGTGATGTATTATTGTATTGTTTTTGACCATTATAAGATTTCTAACAGAGTCAGTCACTTATTGATTTTTTTATCTGTTGGTATTTGATAGAATCCATGATACCATTTGTCTAAACAAGATGTCCAGGACCTCCAGCAGAAATATAGGCCCACAACATTAATAAAGCAGTATATTTCATTGTACACATGGGGTACTTTTATATCCCTGTGTGCACCAAACCCATCTTGAGTGTTTGCTGCAAAAAAAGCAAATTTTTTAGTTTCATCTGACCATAGAAGCCAGTCCCATTTGAAGTTCCAGTCGTGTCTGATAACTGAATATGCTGGAGATTGTTTTTGGATGAGGGAGGAGAATTTTTCTTGAAACCCTCCCAAACAACATGTGGTGATGTAGGGGCTGTTTGACAATTTTTTTTTAAGGTTTCCTGACCCCGAAACTCAACCTTTCTCTACAATTCTCCAGCTGTGGTCCTTGAAGAGTCTTTGGCCACTCAAATTCTCCTCCTCAACGTGCATTAGGACGATATAGACACATGTCCTCTTCCAGGTAGATTCATTACATTTTCTGTTGATTGGAAATTCTTAATTATTGCCCTGGTGGTGGAAATGGGAATTTTGACTGCTCTAGCTCTTTTTTTAAAGCCACTTCACTAATTTGTGAAGCTCAATTATCTTTTGCTGCACATTTACAAAAATATATTCTTTGTTTTTTCTCATTGTGATGGATGATTAAGGGAATTTGGACTTTGTTTGCATCTATTTATATTTCTGGGAAACAGGAAGCCATGGCTGGATCATTTCATGTTTATAATCCCCTTGGAGTGCTCAAAATTGTACATATGAGTAAGAATATACTTCA
Organism: Barbus barbus; assembly: GCF_936440315.1. NCBI lineage: Eukaryota > Metazoa > Chordata > Actinopteri > Cypriniformes > Cyprinidae > Barbus > Barbus barbus. Next base: position 19,326,750 of record NC_136759.1, on the reverse strand, counting down.
GAGATATTTAACTCATAATAATTTCTAGGGGTAGCAATAATCGTGTCCAACTTGTATTTGAGAAACACATTTCGTAATGAGATCCCCCCCCCCTCCCATTTTCAATTGTTTTAGTTCAATGAAAGGTTAGATTTTTGTGATTTTTTTTTAAATAAAAGAATCAAAAGGATTAATATGGATTGATCATATCTACCAAGGGTGCCAATAATTCTCACCACGACTGTGTATATATATATATTAGTATGCTAGTATAAAGACAGAACCTGAATATACTGCAGTTAAGTGACAAACAAATACATATATAAACGCTTTGTCACGGTACAGAAACTCAAGATCCAATTGTGAGTGAAAAGATAGTCTTTATTAGACAACTCCAAAACACAGCCACAGTGGAAGTGTAGAATAAACCGGCAGTGAAGAATCTCCAGCACAGGCAGGGTAAAACTCGAACCAGTTCTCACCCTCCAGGGAATCGAGAAACAGCAAGCAGGCAAAACTGACTCGGGGAGCTGGAAGATCAGACAGAGAGCACAACAGGACATGAACAACAACGATCTGACAACAAACACCCAGAACGCTAGCCAGATAAAGGCAGTGCAGACGAGCTACACCTGTGACCGCTCTGATTACCTCGTCAGGTGCGCAGTAATTAGACAACACTGACAAGCCAACGAGCGGACACACACACAAACACACACACACAGAAATGAGCACATGGATCCATGAACCGTGACACCCTTAAGCTAAATCCAGCATTCATTTTGGGCTAATGCAACATAGTGCTTGTCAAAATGTTGATTTTCTTTGGCTTTTTGTTCAGTAAAGCAGCAGGTTATTGTTGGTTTATTAAGAAGTCTGTTAAGATCAGCTGCCATACTAGCATACTGTTGTCCAAAACATATCTGCACATTCTTGATATACACGTTGTGTCTGAGTCATCTTTCCAGAGTTAACTAACACTAGATGGCACAATAGTGACAGAATTCATGTGCCATTAGAACTCAGCAGGTCTCTGGGCCTCAGATTCCTACAGAATATATAACAAGCTTAAAAAATAAGAACAGCTGTAAAATTGTATATTTTTTAATTAAGATTTTTATTTATATTTTCCTCATCCTATATATATATATTTGTACTTACATTTTCTTAACCTATTGATTTTGTGATATAAAGCTACTAAAGTAAATAATAATAATTAGGCTGAGATAAAAATAAAATAAAATTGATCATACATCTGACAGTCATGCTGAAACATTAACAGTTCAACATTCAGGAAAGTCATCTGAAGAAATGTGTGAGTTGCATATAAAGTATATTATTATGTTTTAAACACTTAAATCTTACATATTACCATCACACAAGTTGGTTTAAGTCCAGTATCACAGATACCTTTATGAAATGGTTTCAAAAGAATCTCTTTGAAACAATGCACTTTTAAAAAGCTACATATCTGTGATTTTTCAGACTTGCGGCAGTTCAAAGGTGTGGAACAGGCCAAATTCAAATATCCTCAATCCACTCTCCTCCTCTGTGTCCTTTAAGTCTATGCATTTCAGATTTATTCATACATTTCCAATATATTTATGCATGAGTTCTCTCCACTCACCCCTCCCTGCCTGCACACCCCATCCCATTACGGTAATCCATCACCCTAGCATCATCCGCCATGCAAGCAGCCCCTGAGTTGCCATGGCAACCACCTCAGGCCCCAGCTCTTTGCAGCCGTGCTCTTATTGGAAGGAAAGCTCAGGCAGTCTAAGGCTGTCTGGTGGATGTGGTAATTGGCATGGAGTCTGCAATCACTCCCCCCCACATTCCAAAACACACACACATGCACATACACACACAAACTCAAACACATATGCACAAATAATGCAGCAGAACACACACACATTTTTGATTTAGAACCGAATGTGGACAGAATTCCGATTTTAGTGCAAACGGGTTTAAATTTGTGTGGTTTGGTAAAAGTCAAGCTAGTATGGAGAGGACAGGCATATTGGAATTCCATTTATGTTTGGAAAAGGAAAGTGAGCATTCATTTGTGCTTTACTTATTTATTTATTTTTAAACTCTGGATCGAGACTAAATGATTAAAACAAAATTAAAATAGTGTGGCACAAATAGACCGATTACTGGTTAGTTAATTGTGTTTCTCCACAACAGGCAGGCAGAAGGTGAAAATATCTGTTTTACAATTCACTCTTCCAATTAAAAGCACAGCTTTACAGTACAGCGTGTCTGCTAGATTGCATGTCATTTATCAAGATGTAATGTTCTAGCTGTAGGAGAGAGAGAGAAAAGAGCCTTATTTTATCCCACAAACAGTTTTAAAATGGTTGCAGCCAGTCGGTTTTCTTGCACCAGTGGAGGAAGCATATGTTGACCAGTTTGTTTGTAAGTATTAAAAGTGCTACACTTTTTCAAACTAAGGTCTGAACCTTTAGTCAAGGTTATTTTGCACCAAGACATACGTTTCATTTTCACCGCTTTTATCTCCCTCTTAGAATTTAACAGGGCCGTTTTTATGCTGCTGTGCCTTTTAGTTGCACACTCTCTTCACATGTGAAATGAGTAACAGCTCTTTTCTGCACTTTTTCAAGGGCTGTGGGGTTTCTGTTAGGCCTGAGACAAGCTTGCAGCAATAGTATCATTGAAAAACCTCTTGTCTATTGCTTTGTGAAATATTCATAAAATTGGGCAACCAACGATTTTTATAATCGATTAATCTGTCAAATATTTATTCAATTAATCTGATAAAAGAAATCTAATAAATATTATTTAAAACAATAATCATTGCAATTTGATGGTTATGAAAACAAATAGTCAATGTATCTATGTATGCAAAAAAAAAAAAGTTGATTGCTTACCTTTTAAAGCAGATGTTAAAACCACTACACTATGAATGATAAACGAAATCAAAATCACAGACTGGCAGGCAGGGCCGCAGTAATGGGAGGGGGTGGGGGTGGGGGATAGGATGATTCCAAGGGCCCTGCGAGGGAGAGGGTTTTTTTTTTTTTTTTTTTTGACCAAGGGGGACCAAGGCATTGGGGGGACCGAGTCAATGATGTTCAGGGGGGCCGAAAACCATAGTGGCGGAGGAACACATCTGAAAATAGTAATTTTAATATATTTATACTTCCTTACATAAGCCCTTTACTGTTACTGCTCTCATAAAATACAGTTACTTATGGTACATGTGCAATTACACATCATTAATATCTAACAAGAAATATTTGAGCAAATTTCGCATATTTTAGTCTGAATATTTGCGCACCTTGTGTTTGATGTGTGCAATAAAGTCATGTGATGTTTAACAGTGATTCCTTGCTGGCGATCCCCTTTATACAAAATAAAAAATAACTGTGATTTTCTAACGTACAGATAAGGATACAACAGTAAAGTGTAAGTTATGCGCTGAGAAAAACATAGTAAACAGCACTATTTTTCTTAAGAACGTATCTAGTATAAAGTATCCTCATGTTCAGTTTCGTGTACTTTACTCATTTTACAGATAAGTTTTTTTTTCATAGAATTTTTTTTTATTATTATTACAGTAATAAACAGAATTTATTACTGTAAATGGGAAGTACAGGCTCGATTAATCGATAATCACATTCATTGTTAATTATTTTCATTATAAATTAATTGTGAAATAATGAAATAATCTATGCAATGTGCCTACAAGTTTTGTGAACAGAGGATAGTACTTTTATATGTACTTTTAAAGTATTAATATGTACATGTAGGCTAAAATATAGGACCAAACATTTAGGAGTAAAGGTCATTGCACACCGAAGGTCATTTTTTTGACGGATGAAAGTTTTGGGGGCAATGTGCAAACGTGATTGACACAATATGTATATATGTATTATACAGTATATATATTTAATAAGGTACAAAGATGTACCTATTAGCGTTTAGCGCCCCATTGACAGTACCCGTGTCTGAGAAGTGCAGGAGACTATAGTGCACTAATTATATGACCTAATCATACTTTTATGATACTTTTGTGGTATATTTGTCCCTTTTGAAGCTTGAAAGCTCCAGTTCCTATTCATTGTAAATGAATGAAAAATTGCAACCAGTGTATTCGTCAAAATGAGTGTTTTCATTATTAGCTGAACTACTTTTGTAATTGTTCCAAAAGATTCAAATAAAATTAAATTTTTGATTTAAAACACAGCCAAAAAAAAGCCACATAGATTCTCAGTTACTGAACAAAGTTACATTTTGTATTTCAGCGCTGCTTCACTGGAAACATCACAGAAGACAAAATCGGATAATGGTACTTTTTTTTTATTTCCTGCTTGTCAAAATGGACAGAAATAAAAGAAAGGACATTCTTTAAAATGAATCACTGAGCAGCAGTCATCAGAGACGCTCAGTTCCACGAGGAGCACCCATTTCAAGTCCAAAGAAAACAAATGTACAACTCAGTCCTGAGTCAGAACACGCTTCTTTTCTCCATACGTCTGTTTTATTTTTCTATGGACAGTTACAAGAAAGGAAAACACTCACGCTTCCTCTCGCACAAGAGTATCTTTTGTGTGTTTGGGGGGGGGGTCTGCAAGCGAAAATCACAGCACAACAATACACAGGTAGAGAAGACCCTGCAAAATCAGCGAGACAGAATAAAGACAAAAAGAGCACAGATCTCAACCGAAGCTGGACAGAAAGAGGACACAGTGGTCCATGTTGAAATGGAAATGTAGTTGCCCACCATTTTAACAATCTGGTTAAGCGTTGTCTACCCATAATGCCACTCATACTCTCACATTACTAAGAATACAATCACATCATTATGACTCTCATTAATAAAGGCCTGCGGACTAAAACGTATTTTCATACAAACCAATTACAGCCCCTCTTTTAGCTTGACAATCGTTTGAAAATACTACAGAACATGAAGGTTAGTTTCTAACCAAAAATCTCACCAAGGCAGACAAATCATACATTTTCCCCCCCTTAATACTGTTAAAAGTGAAATGTGTAATTTCTGCACCACTGAACGGAATTAATAGAACTGCAAAAATTACAAAAAGGTTTTCAAAACACTTTTACCAGCCCTTCCATCTGGCATTGGTCACACAGACAGACAAACTCTTGCTATTGGTTGAGCCAGTGTTGCTATGCTGGGCCGCTCGAACAAACATAGCAATGTTTTGAAAATGCCACAGAGCCACAGTGTTTTGGCTTCAGGAACTGAGAGGGAAACAAATCAACACGTTCCATGTGTAATTATTGTCTGTAATCGATATCAGCACATGCAAAATGTGTCTTTGTCATTTCATCTCGGGTGTAATTGCTTTGATTTTATTATCAAAACTCTCTAATAGTGCCCTCATCCAATAAAATCACACAGACTGTGCAAAATAGTCATAAATACAAAAAAGAACAACGAGGGGTTGGCTGAACAGAGAAGTTGCTATATCAAAATGTGAAATCAAGACTACTGAAGACGAAACATTTCTACAACTCTTTTAAAAAGAATCGAAAAGATTTACATATCTGGCATCAGAGTTACCAATGGCGTAGTGCTCATTAAAATCATAAACTGGAAAATGATACAAAAATAGAAATAACCCAATAACATGGATTAATATTCCACTGACAGCGTAGAAAAGGCTGTTTTCACATTTTGATGCATTACAGCACATGGAACATTTCACTTCAGTCTATAACATGGACTGATTCTGGAAAGACAGGAGCACTTATCTATTTACAGCAAACGTCTCGCAACTTAAAGCTCAAGGACTCGGTGTAGAGAAAATGGCAGGCAGTCTTTTCAGTTAGGCCACGGATAAGAGGGGACTTTGGGTTCAAAACAGTCACCTCAGCACAATCGCACACACACACACACACATGCTGCCGTCCTCGTAACACTCCTCTGGATTTAGCTTGACATTTTTTCTTCTTTTAAGCAGGCTGCAGTAGCAAGTCTCAGAACACAAAGCAGACTTACAGATAGTAAAGAGCTCATTCTACAAAAGAGGCGCACAATTTTCTTGTCACAAAAAAAGGAAAAATGCCCCTCCAAAGAGACTGGGAAAAAAAACAGAGTCTCCAAAGCTGGTCTACAGTTTGTCCAGGAAATCAAAATCGATGGCATCTGAAAACGTCAGAATGTCATAAACTCCTTTTTCAAAACACCCCGCCCACTGTAGTCTCCGCCCACTTGCATTCTGCCGTTTACAGGTGCAATGTTCCACGAGAGTTTTAAAGCGCACATACATACAGACGCAACTTCCCCAGAGAGGGTCACAAACACAAAAACATTATTGCAGATTAAGTGTGCTTTCTTCGATTTTTTTGTCCTTAAATTATTTAAAAACGATACTATTACAACATGCAAGCAAGTCATCATAAAAAAAGAGAACAATCGAACATTTAACGCCCTGTTTTTAAAACAAGGACCGACGTTGCCCGATAAATATACACTCTTAGAAACGCACCCTGGCTGAGAGGGAATTTTACGTTGGCTTGTTCAGAATAAGAAGAGAAGGTGGGGATCGTGTTGGAAGTACAGAATAAATCAGCAGGTTTTTGAAATCTACTTTTTCTTTTTTTCACACAGAGCTAATTTGACTCTGGTTGATAGACATGCACCTCAGACCTTCCTAATAAAGGGATCTATATTTACGAAAACAGTTTGCAGCATTAGGACTTCTCTAAAAGTAACTGATATTCTAGAATTTTCCAGATTCAATACAAGTTACGTTGATTACCACAAAAGTCATTTCTACTGGTCCCTGTTTTCTTTAAAAAAAAACAAAAATGTGCAAGAATGAAGAGGCATATAATGGGGACAATTTTTGGAGAATTTAAATGCACAAATGTGAAACTTGCATTATTATAAAAGCACTTACAGTACATTAATTTTCCAGTTAAATGTGTGTTAAAACTGTTGCTCTCATCATCTTATGGTTGTTTTAGGATGATGTTGTCATGGCAACAAAGTTACAAAATTGGACATAACTTCACAGAAAAGGTCAGTAAGTGTTTTTCACACTGAAATCATGTTAACACATACTGTTTGTGTCTTCTGGCTATACTTTATAAAAAGCAAGTATTTTAATACAGTTTTGCCATTGTAAGTGCCTCACTACGTTTAAATGTACTCAAGTAATCTGTTTAAAAACAGACTGATGGCTCAATCAGACTGAAATGCCTTCATGTAAACAACTCCATCAATCTGAGTGAAATTTCAATCGTATTGAAACGACATTCACACAGTGGCTTTCTCATTCGCAGCAACTGGGCCTCACATATGTGCTGAATTTTTGAACGTATATAACGCACATGTAAACACATTATGTGAATTGGATTGAAGCATTTAGGGTTCATATAAACATATCTTCCATAATCTGAAATCAAGTAGATTCATGATGAAATTTAGTGCTTATGAACTGTAGAGGTCTGGGTGGGATGAATTGTTCAATCCTGCTCCCACAGAAATATGTTATATTTTGTCCTGTTAACGCCTACAACTTAACGTTTTGTCCCGCTCGTGTCCGCAAAAGCCCGCAGTAAGAGGTCTACGCAGATTTTTCAGTCTCATTCCAGTGTCATAGCCTATTTTTTCCAATTCCCACATACACAGCGCCAGACTTGTGTGTGTTGTATGTTAACAACTTGTCGCAGCAGGCAATGGAATTTACTGTATACTGTTGCATAAAAAAGAAAAACATTGAGAATATCCAACATTGCAGTTGTAAATCGTTAATTTTTTGTTGTTCGTATTTCATAAACACTAAAAAAATTGATTAACTAGGTATTTATATTTTGCCCCACAAGTCATTTATTTCTCCCGCTTTTCACGTACATCTATGAAAGCTTATTTTTGCCTAGAAATAAAAAATAAATGTGATTTTATTTAGAGTTTTTATTGCTAAGAACAGGTGTGAGTGGGACGATGCTTATATTTATGTAATCTTATTTCTACCACGGAATAAAACAATTAAAACAGTAATTGCGACTTTATATCTCACAATTCAGACTTTTTTGAGTAAGAATTGCGGGACAGATGTGAGTCAAAACTGTGAGATATAAACTCCGAATCATGAAATTCTGAGAAAATAAAGACTGGGTTGTGATCTAAAAAGTCATAATTATATTTTTTCTTTAATAAGATTGCATTGGTCCATGCAGATCCCAACCTCTACCTCACTCTAACTACGATTTTCCGATTTTTGAAAGAAAATAAGGGATCGGTATTGCGGTAATCAACATTATTCCACAAAGGCTGTCGATTAACTTGTATCAAACCAGGAATATTCCTTTTAACGCAAACTATGTTAGTGATATATCACCTTTTTTTTAATTTACTGCGATGTGTTGCAAGAACCAAAAGTTGTACCTTCAAGGGATATGAATTATTGAAGAATTCATTCATCTCTACAACAGAAGTCTAATTACAGCTAGAATAAGGCCAAATTGAATGACTAAACATGATCTCATTACATGCTGGTGTCCGCTCCTGAAGAATATACTGCTAAGAATCAATGGCACGCTGATACCATCTCTCACCAGAGCTAAACCAAATGAAAGCTGAGGTGAGATCATGTGGCACTCGTCTCTTTTGCAGTTGGTGCGTCATGTAATGATGTCACAGAGACTCCTCCCACTGACACGCCCCCCTGAGACTCATGCAAAATGTCTCCTCAGCGACCACCCGTTTGGCACTACTTGTCTAACCACCATAACCTGGAGTCAAACAAGAAGAAGACCTCTCTGATCCATGAAGGAAAGACCTCTTTGGAGGGACTGTTGAGGAAAGGTCTGCTCGAGTCCCAACTGACATACAAAAATGTTAGTCACACCCTACGTTTTCCTTGCAGTCACCATACAGGCAATGGGCAGATGAAACATGTTCTCTTCTGGTGGATGCTGGGGGAGTCTCTTTGGATCTGTGATGATGGGATAGAGTAGGATGAGACTGCTAGGGTGAAGTAGGGCGCGGAGATTAGGTTAGTGTGATGTAGGCGGACGCTTTTTCCTTTAGCTGGCGCAGACACAGATGGCAACTCCAGCTCCCTGCAAAGGAAGAGCCACAAATGTTGTATAATATTGAGGCGTGTAATATTTGCCCAAAGTTAGAAATAGCAGTTCTTGTACACTGCAAAATGTATTGTTTATCGGTATTTTGATCTTTTTTCTTTTTTGTTTTGAGAGAATATATCTAGAATTTAGTTTGATTTTCTTATCAAATTAGGAAATACTGTTTTGTTGTTTTATGCACAAACCTCTATAAAATGGGCTAGATTTATGCAACACACACACCAAAAAATATTATCAGAAAAATTTGATATATATATATATATATATATATATATATATATATATAATATTTTTTCTGTGTATATTATATTTAATCTATAATAAGGTCCCATTAGGTAACATTAGTTAATGCACTTACTAACATTAAGTAACAATGAACAATACATTTGTTACAGTATTTAAAAATGTGTATTTATTAATTGATGTTAATTAATTAAAAAAAACACTAGATTAGCTAGATTTATGCTTAAAACAAACAAAAAAACACTTAAAATATTATATAAATTTTATTTGTTAATGAAGTATTTATTAATTGATGTTAAGTTATATTATATAAATATTGTATACAAAATTATTATCATGAACTTATCTATCTATCTATCTAATTTTGTAATATTCTATATGTATACTTATGTATGTGTGTGTGCACATATATACTTATTTGTATATTTATACAAATTTATATGAAAATAACAATATACTTAAAAATGATAGAATAATATTTAGACATATATGAAAATAACTCCTAGGACTCTATATTATTTTATGAATTTTTACAAATACAAAAATAGTGATTAAGAATATGGTTCTTTTTTATTTCATTTATAAACACATAAATTTTAAACACATAGCACATACCCTCTGGAGGCTCCGACATAGGAGGGCTTAGACAATACATGTGATACCCTCTGTCACAGTCATCACAGAATAAAAGCTGATCCTGTAAAAATAATGCAAGTTGATCCTTGTATGCACATGTCCCCAAACACCAGCGCTGGGGCCCTGGATTAAACAGTTTAGAAGCACAATAAAGAGTGCACTGGAAAAGTAAGTTGCTTGGCTCAGTTGACTTACATCGTTCTCTGATGTTCCGCACAGGCTGCAGGATTTGCACTCGATGCACTGCCAGCGGTAGGTCCTCACCGCCGCCGTCATGTTGACTGTGAACTGCAGGCACGACGGATGACCTGCAAGAGCCCGAGAAGACGGTAATATGTTGAGAAAATTAATAAATCCCATTTCCTAGCGGAGCTTACATGGGTTTGGTCGCACCTGATCGGCCGCAGTCCGCACAGGAAATTAGATCTTCAGGACAGCCTGTTTTCTTTGAGCCTCCTAGACAGAAGTCACAGTAGCCGTTCGGGATGACAGAACCATCGGCTGCTTTTTTGGCTGCAAAGAGAAGAGAAAAGCGTGAAAATTACATGAAAAGAAAAAAGTTAAGAAAATGTTATTATTAAATTATATTAGTTATCACAGACTTACAATGAACATGGTTTACAGCATTATTATTCTAGGTGTATGGTAATTTACAAATATAATATTGTTCATCTGTAATTAATGATTGTTCAAACATTAACCTGCAGTACCATTCAAAAGTTGGGGTTCTGTAAGATTCTAATTTAATTTAAAGAAATTAATACTTTTATTCAGCAAGAATGCATTAAATTGATCAAAAGTCATAGTAAAGGCATTAATTATGTTGCAAAAAATGTTATGCCAAAATAAATGCTGTTCTTTTAAAATTTCAATTTATCAAAAAATGCAGAAAAATTGTATTACGGTTATCAATCAATCAATCAATAAACAAATAAATAAAATAAGAGCAGCAAATCAGCATTTTAGAATGATTTCTGCTGCTGAACATTTATATTTGCCATCACAGAAAGAAATTAAAAATATATTAAAAAAGGAAATAATATTTACTGCATATATAATAGTATTTCACAATATTACTGTTTTATTTTGATCAAATAAATGCAGCCTTGGTATAAATGCAGCCTTGGTATAAATGCAGCCTTGGTATAACATATAACATAAGCATAACATTTTTTTTTCAATACTGACTGCAAACAGTAGTGTAGAATAATTAAAATATTGTACATTGCTAGTTAATTCATTAGCTAATGTTAATCATTTGAACCTTATTGTCAAGTGTTACAAGAAAAAAAAAGAAAGACAATGAATATATGATTTTTTTAAGAAGAAGAAGAAAATTATGTTAGATGTAGAAGTTAAAATGTTGAGAATAGTTGCTATGCAGTCGCAAGGTTTTCTCTGTAATTTTTTGTATATACTTTTCTGCCCATTTTATTATTCGCCAGAAGAAAATCACATGTCTGATAACTCAACAAATAAATATCATTCATGTAGCACAAATACATTGTAATACTGAGAGCTTTCTTCAAATCCCACCCCTAAATATCAGCAATAGTGCGAGCAGCACTAACTAGAGCTGCTCATATGAAGCCCGCCGGATAGTGTAGTGTGTTTCTGTCCATATGTTTCCTATCACAGTGGTATATGGGCCTGCTGACGCCTGCAGTCGGAGCGGAGGGAGGGGGACAGGCTCTCCACTGGGAGAACTGGAGGTCTGTTAAATATTGTCACAGGAAGAGAGGAAACTGCTGTGGAGACAAACAAATGCACAGCAGGAGACTGGTGTATATAATTAACAAGGAAGACAAGGACAGCGCTGTGCAGCACTCAGATCGCCTTGAATTCATGGCTGAACAGGTCTGGCTTTCAGCTGGTTGAATTTAGTGCGACTGGTTTTGCTTGCATATATATATATATAGTAGAAATAAGCATATGTGGCAGTGTAAAACACAACACACACACACACACAGTGATCATGAGCGGGTGATTTGGAGAGCTCTGGCCCTCTCCAGCGAGGTCATTAATCCACTTCATCCTCTAGAGATCCTATCAGTGGGGGAGGGAGCATGTGTGTGTGTTAGAGAGAGAGAGAACGGGGGAATCTGGGCTGTTTTCTTCCCTAATCTCTAGAGAGAAGAGAGAGAAAGGACCAGGATAAGATAAGAGACAGAAGAAGTATTAAAAAACCCAGTGCAGATGAAAAAGTGTTCGCCGTCCAAACCTCTGTGTGAAATCATACGCAAATATCTCCACAAATTACGCATGCAAAGTTGAGCGGGGCAGGAACTGGACCGAAGCAGTTTCTAAATCAAGATGGCATTAGGACGTAGAGTAGAGCTTGTGGTGTGTGAGAGTCTGCATTGTGTTGTGTGGATATCAGAAGCAGCATTAGAGATGAGCACACTGTGTGCTCGGGAGCTGTCCAGGGTGCTTAAAGCCAAACGCTCCACTAATGCATGGGGCAATTCAAAATAGTGCAAATAAATATATACAATCCAAAAATACATTCATTTTATCTGTTGTTTCTAATTTTACAAATAATTATTTGTATTTGTACTCAGCTTTGCAAAATACAGGTTTATGCATTTGTAGGGGGAATCAAATAAACTCCTAGAAAACTGTCAAAATCTTGTTTCAGATTTACTTTTGGAAGTGTTTCACTTTTAAAAAGAAATTTGTCAAACTATTATTATTATTATTATTATAAAAGCAATTCAAATGATCTGTGTCACAAACAAGCCATGATCACTTGTCTTTATCTTTTATGATGATAATAATATGTTAATATATGGCCTGTATAATAATAATAATAATAATAATGATAACAACAGCAATAATAATAATAATAATGATGATGATGATGACGATTATTATTATTATTATTGTTATTAAACTCATATATAAACAATTCAAATAATAATAATAATAATAATAATGATGATGATGATGACGATTATTATTATTATTATTAAACTCATATATAAACAATTCAAATAAACTTGTGTAAAAACATAAACTATGTTTTATGATGATGATGATGATCATGATTATGAAAATAATAATAATTATTATTATTATTAAATGTTGTTGTTGTTGTTGTTGTTGTTTTTGTTGCTGTTGTTGTTGTTAAAACATGGACAAGGCAACAAGTGCTTTTTTGTGGCACATTTTAAAAATGGTTTATATAATAATAATAATTATTATTATTATTATTATTAGTAGTAGTAGTATTGTTATTGTTATTATTGTTGTTGTTGATGTTTTTAAAACATATAATACTACTACTACTACTACTACTAATAATAATAATTATTATTATTATAATAAAAGGTAAACAACAACAATAAGAATAGTTATCATAATCATCATTATCCTCCGCTTCTTGGTCTTAATAAATTAAAATAAACAGGTGTTGGTCTTTAAAGAAGGGCAGTCAGTCTGTCTGCATCTTAGGAACACATTAAAATCCTTTGGACTTTTGGATCATGCAAATGTGTATTTGCAGCTAGTTCTTTAAAATGTCTGAAAAAGCACCTGTCTCATGAATAATAATGAGAGGTATTTCTAATATGCATGTGTTCAAATCTAGTGTAAATCTAGCACATTTACGACACTTGAGCACAGTGCTTCAAGAGCATTTAAAGAAAATCTCTTTCTGCAGTTGCTATTGAGCTGATCTGAAATCAAGACAGCCAATCAGACCGGAGCTTGCTGTTTTTGTGTGTAACCAGATGGTCAGTCGATGGCTCATTGGCCTGAAGCTGAGACTAGCATACAGCGAGCAACCAGTTCACACTTGCCATGCCACTCACTTTAATAATCAGTGGGTAAAAATAGTAAAAGCTAGTTTAAACAGAGAACGAGAGGTTGGAATGCAAATTATAAGGATAATTACTGAAAGCTGGGCAGTTCACCGAAAATAAGGAACCAAAGACTCAAAGGTTAGCTTCACGTTCACACTGCATAATTAGAGCATAAAAACTGGTGAAGGAGTGAACTGCTCTCCAGGAAGCAGCGTACAATCTGTCCTACACAAATATTGGCTGCAGAATATGACATGAGGGTGAATAAATAATGACTGCATTTTCATTTTGGGGTAAACTATTCCTTTAAAGAATGCAGAAGAGTTAATTTTATAGAAAACAATCCATATGAAACTCATATTTCATTTAATACTGATAATAATAATAATGTTAATGTTAAATTGTATTTCTAACCCTGATTGACAATACTGTGGCAAAGATTATTCTATGAAAAGTTATGAAAAACATATTGACTAATATAGACTGAAAAGTGGTAACCTGTGAATATTACTTTAAAAAAGCTATTTCTACCTGATTTAAACCATTAAAACTAGTTTTCAGCTAGGTTTTAGTTTGTTCGGTGATGTTAAATAATATGTGTGGCTTGAATAAAACCAGTTATTTTAGACATTTTTAGGCATTTTGATTTCTTACAGTTTTTAAAAGGAGAATTAAAAAGTTACGAGAGGAAATCTATTATTTTGTCCCTCCGTCTTTTTTGCCTGTCTCAAAGAGTGCTCACAAGTCCCTGAGGAGTGCACACATACACAAACACACATCTCCATCTGAACACACTCTCCTGCTGTCTCACATGTACTAAACACAAACAACATATATGTATAAAATAAAGGCTTGAATAAATGACCTGAAAGAGCAGAGAGTGAATCAGCAGTTTCTGGCATGAGCGCAGGGCTGCCCTGTAGCCTGCCTGACTCCAGCAAAAGCCTATCAATGATTAAAAGCCTGCAGTCGTGTTTAAGGTGTAGTGTTCGGATGTCAGCCACAGGCAATCAATCCTGCTTTCTCGAACATGCACACACACACATATTCACACCAAACAGAAAGATGGGAGGAGAGAGAGAAGCAGACAGATGCTCTGTTCCAAAGTCTTGTGGCAGCATGTTAAGGCATAAGGCGTGATCCCCACACAAAGCCTGTTCCAAAAGGTATAGGAAGCTTAATTACGATGCCCTCTAAGATACCTCATACCTCATTTCAGCCACGTTTCCTTTGTGGAAAAGGAAATCCCAGAATGAAAGTTCACTACACTTAGACAAAATTCACTCATTTAGAATGCCAAAAAACCCTTGTGTAATTATAATGCAGTATAAAGAAATATGAATCTATAAATATATATTGATTAAATATATCAATATACAATTAACTACATTTGATCAAAATAATTTACCATATGTACTACCACTAAACTTCCTGATGTCTATTGTGATGTCTACAATAAAAAAATATTTGATTCCATATAAAACTTCTTATGTAAAAAATATTTAATTCAGTAATAATAATAATAATTTATTTTGTATTTAAATATACTTATATCATTATTGTTGTTATTAATATACTAATTATACATTCTATTTATATATAACATTTCAAATTGTGTTCATGAAATTATAGTTATGAAAGTTATATCTCAATAACACCTTATTATTTACATATATTTTCTAATATGATTTATAATAATAATGCAATGTGTTATATATTGTTAATATAATAATGTAATATAATATAATTATTATTAAACAGTGAATTTATTCATTATGTGTTTATTCATTTATTAAATCATTAATCTAGGTGATACAATTTAAGATGATAAATTCCATTCAATATGAAACTTATATTTTTAATTCAATAATAATAATAATACTTTGTAATTACTTGTAAATACTCGTACTATTATTATTAATGTTAATATAATATAATTATTATTTACATATACTTAATAAAATGCTTTATAATGCTACTAATACAAATTATAATAGATTTGTATTAATAGTTTATTAAATACCTTGTTTAATTAAGGCATTATAAGATGCCTATATAAAGTCTTGTTTCATTAGCTTAATATCATGCTAACGCCAAACTCTATTGAAGTTGAGTCGAGTCTCCCATGCAGAGCTGCTGCCTATGAAGAGTTTTCCAAATCAGTCACTTTTGGGTTTCCATGACAGTTAGGAAGCTGCTTTTCTAGAAGACATCTGTCTATGCAGACAGCAGACAGCGAGGCAGCACACTAGGTATTAGAACAAAGCCCTATATTAACACAAAAAAGAAGATGTGAAGAACAGAGAGATGAGTCAAGCCAAAAGAAAAACATCGATAGATAGTTTTAGAGACAGATGCAGGAGTTTCTTTGCCATGCCTTCCTACCTCCCTAAATCTTTCCCAATGCAGCATTTGGCCAATTATGAGGAGAATGCAGGCAGAACACCACACTTCACAGCTTTCAAGTGTGTCTGCAGCCCCATGGGAATCCAAAGACAGAGATAGCATGAGGAATCCTCAAATACCTCCCTCCCTTATCATTTCTCGCTCTCTCCGCACCCCTCACTTCTCCAAATGATGCTATAGTGACACCCTTCTATTTTAGCAAGCTCACACGTCTCTAATTAGGACACAATTGGCTGGGAGAGAAAGCAGCTCAAAGCAACAGCGCCACAGAAAGTTCTCGCAAGCACCTGTTGGCACAAACCATTCCATGGTCACACATCCCAAAAAACTTGAGGCAATCCAACTAGAATCACGCAAAAGCATTTTAGCAGCATCTCTCACACTAATAAAGATGATTCCACATGCCTGATCTGACGTGTACTTCACTGTGACTGAGAAATAAGGGTTAGATTAAAGCCAGAGAAAGACAGATGCGCATTTAGGAAGTCAAGCAGCGCATGAGTCATTGATGGAGCGCAATATCATTCTGCGCCATTTTTTATTTGTCCATCAGTTCAACAAAATGCATGTACATAAATACATAAACGTCAAAAGAGCCATTTAATTAAAATTTCACATCTTTTGTCACATTAGAAATGTATTTACTGTCACTTTTGATCAGTTGAATAAGTCTTTGCAGCTTTTGAATGGTAGTGTTCACATAAAAATATTAAGCAGTATAAACCGTTTTTAACATTGATAATTATAATAAAGGTTTATTGAAGAAAAAAGCATCTTGCAGTGATTTCTGAAGGATTCAGCTTGCACAGGAAGAAATTACATTCTAAAATGTATTAACATAGAAAACAGTTGTAATATTTTACAATAATACAACAGTTCTTTCCGGTTCTCAAATCTGATTGGCTGAGAGCCTTTTCCAGGTGTGCTATATTCTAGTGATAACAGAACTCCAACTATTTAACCATTTGTATCACTCCGCTTGCAGTATTTCTCAGAGTGAGTGTCATGGCGGTCGCCCAAATGCAATATAATTTTATAGATAATACTGTTTTTGTGTCATGGAATGTATTTTTAAGAGTTTTATAGGCGAGAATGTAGTGTTTTTTAGACTTCAAATATGTGGTTTGTTAATAAACATCTATTTGAAAATTTGCTTCAGTGTTTTTGGAGATGTGAGCTCCAGAGCATCAGCATTCAGCACTCATAAACCCGACGAGAGTGCCTCACATTGGCCAGATCTTCTGGAATTTGCTGCTGGCTCTGATGTATCTATAGTGCTTAAGCATGAGATATCATTTGTTTGGGGTAAATCTAATGGGTAGTTTTTGGTCTCATTAATCTATAATTTGTTCCAGAGCAAATAGTTTTGCTTTGTAATTTTGACTGAATTATCTAGCAATGTTTATGATGGCTGTTGTTGTTTATTAAATATTATTATTCAATAAATAATATTTTATATAAATAATAGTATTTAGTATTGAGAAACAATGTGAGGTTCGTGATGTTGATTTTAGTTACATTGTTCCGTCATTAGATGGCAAGAAAAGACCGTTTTTATGAGTGAGTCAGCAGTAAAGACTTTTTTTTATGAAAGAGACTGAAAAGGTTATAAACAAGGACGTTATTTTTACTAAACAGTAGCTTGTAAGATGTATCCGACAAATGCACTGAGCAGTGCTGTAATCTGAAATCACCCTTGAAAGATAGTACGACAAAGATATCGCTTTCATAAAACATAAAAACTAATGTTTTATTGTGAATATGAGACTGATCTGAAAAATGAATGCTGTATCATATGCAGGTAATCACACTCAGTCACTACAATAAGCTTTTAATGAAGTAACTCAACGTTCCTTCGTTACTAGTTTTGACGTGACATTTTATAATTAGTAACGGAGGCTTGAGCTCAGCTGTTAAACTGTCAAACTGGGATCTGAATCCATGGCGGAAGTTCTGAATAAAAAGAGGGTTTTTAAATACATTCCGTTGTTGTCTCTTTTTTTATTTTCACACTTGTGCTGTCAAACTGTTGTATAAATGAAATATCACACTCATAGCCATGCAATATGTCTGTATATCAGCATACTGTGATTACCAACGGCCAAATCACAGCCGTGCTGATATACAGTCATATCACACTGCTACTTGTGTGATACTGCTCATATATCATATGCTAAATCATTTTCTGTTGATGACAGCCATATTTACCCAAAATACTCCTTTATCATGTGCCTTATACTGCGGAAAACCTCACAAAATAGCATCTCCTGAACCAAACTAGCTTTAAAATAGGACATAAGAGGCACCTCATTAAGTTTTGCTGCAGTGTGGATGGATTTTACACAAACAAATGACACATTCCACATACAAACCCCCTCCTGAGCTCAGCTTTATTACTGCTACATCTTTGCCTAATCAGTTTTTGAGGTTGCCCGCATGCTGCACCCAACTTCTTGACCATGACAAATGGGGTGGACTTCTAATAACCCCCTTCATCATATTACCACAGACACACATACACACGTCCATGTATGCTTACACATAAACAAACAGCATTTTTAGAATTGGGTTAGGAATACAAATAGACAAGTACCAATCATAAACTAAAAGGAAACTTTTTTGGTATAAATGAATGTATTAAGCTGATGTTAAATAATAATTTTGACTTCAATAAAATCAATTAATTTAGATGTTACCACCGTTAGTTTACTATGTTTTTCTGTAACCAGTGCGTACAATATTTTAGGGAATTGGAAATAATTGTCAATATAAAATAAAATAAAATAATATAATATAATATTGGTTTGATCAAAATATTGTGAAATATTATCAGAATTTAAAATAACTCTTTTCTATCTTTATTTCAGCTCAAAATGTATATATAGAAGGCATTTTAGTATTGTATAGGCCTCAAATGTTTGTCCAGTCAGTGGCTGAGTTGCATAACAGACCTTAAACAGAAGGACATTGTGAAAGGAGAGGAGGATCAGCTTTTGGTGCATAATAAAACCTGATCTATGGTTGCGGTGCACACACACACACACACAACCCAATGCTGTGAGAACCATGGTGACAGAGAGCTCTATTATTGAGTATGGAGCAGCACATACACACAGAGTATCCTGCATCCCAAAACATTGAAATAATGCCACGATCATACCATTCTTTGAATGTGTTCACAAAAGCAAAACTACGTTCCAACACAAAAAGGAACAGAATAACACAAACACACACAAGCACCAGCATAATGAACCTTCACACCGCAATCCTTCACACAAGACAACATTCACAGAAATGTACTGTATATGCAAGTGGGAAAACACACTCCAGTGAGACTTTTCCACTCTCCAACTTTCAAAGAACAGATGGAAACTATAAACATTTGAAAATCAATATTTCCAATGCACAACCCTGGGATTGTGAATCCAGAACAACCTCATGTAATATATATTATACTTATGACAGTCCATGATACCCCTCATGCTGAATGATTTTTGTACTCTCTGTCCTTATATACCTTATATATACCTTATATATATATTATACATTTCCTTAGATATATGTATGTTTATAAAGAATGCGAAAGAGAGGTCAGGAGTGCAATAAGCTCTTTTTAGGGAGCATATGCAGAATTTGACTCTGTGCCTTCCATCTATAATAACAACTGATATGTATATGCGCATGTCATTTGCAAGGTTAGGTCAGTTACTAGAAGTAAATGCATGTATAAAATATTTTCCATGCATTATACAAAATATCATGTTTTTATTATATTTAAAAATAATAAAATAAAATTTAATTAAAATTAAAAAATAATAAAATTAAAATAATAATGTTTTAATAATATGAATAATATTATGTGACCCTGGACCACAAAACATAAGTAGCACGGGTATATTTGTAGCAATAGCCAAAAATACATTGTATGGGTCAAAATGATTGATTTTTCTTTTATGCCAAAAATCATTAGGATATTAAGTAAAGATCATGTTCCATGAAGATATTTTGTAAATTTCCTACCTTAAATATATCAAAACTTAAATTTTGATTAGTAATATACATTGCTAAGGACTTCATTTGGACAACTTTAAAGGCGATTTTCTCAATATTTAGATTTTTTTGCACCCTCAGATTCCAAATTTTCAAATAGTTGTAACACATGTATGTGTGTGTGTGTGTGTATGTTTATATATATTCTTTATATATTTATATTCTTTTACAAAAAAAAAAAAACATTAAAAGTAAAGTGATTAACTTAATAGAATACGTAATATTTTTTTAGCTTCTGGTACTAAACTTTTTATCTGAACATGTTTACAAAGAAAGTGAAGAAAAGAAAGAGCAAAGAAAATGAGAGAAAGGATGGCGTGGTGAGAGTCTAAATTATCCTAAGGAGGCAGTCTAGCCAAACAGCCCTCGGCCCTCTTCTTAATACAGAATAGCAAATGAGGCAGAACGCAGTATAACTCAACACTACTGTCTGCCCTCATATATATGCCAAATCATAAAGAGAATTCAGCAAGTCTCTCTCTTTCTCTTTCTTTCTATCTCTCTCTCTCTCACTCTCTGATTTAATGAACCTCCCTGCCCTCCATCCTCAAACCTAGAGAAACTCCAAACTCCACTGCCTCTGTCTCTCTCCCTCCCTGCTCTCGATGTACATATAACAACCTATTCTTTATAGCAGGAGTCTGGCTGGCCAGTCTCCATGGCAACACCATTGCTAGGCAACAGCCACTGCTCTTCCTGCTTTGTTGCGGAGCAGACAGAAGTGCAGCTGTGGCAGGTACAGCCGAGGCCTAGCGGAGCGTGGAGTGCAGACAGGTAAACTCACACAGACAAGTATACTTTTGAGTCTAGTGTATAATTAGACTTTTCTTGAGTCATTTTTATGTAATGCATTACCAAAGTATTCACAATGCATCATAATATAGCATTACAGGTTTTCATAAGCAACTGTAAAGCAGTTTCAATACATTAAAATAGTTGCCTGTTCCAATTTAAAGATTATAATGCATAAAACTCATTATGTTTTTAATTCATTATGCTCTTCCATGTACAAAATTGCTGTTTTCTGAATGCATGCTCTTTGTTTTATTGTTTAATATTTTATTTGGAAATATTTGTAATGTTTTGTTGTAATGTTCATTAACATGAGTGATGTTCTTCTTTCCTTTCTGCTAATTTTATCTGTGGATTATTAGGTAATGTTAACCAAAGGCCAAATAAATGCATGAAATTATAATGTATTATAACTGAGGGTATTATACAATATATAATAATATATATATAATAATGTTTTATAATGCATTAACCAATCTATCTATCTATCTATCTATCTATCTATCTATCTATCTATCTATCTATCTATCTATCTATCTATCTATCTATCTGTGTGTGTGTGTGTGTGTGTGTGTGTGTGTGTGTGTGTGTGTGTATATATATATATACATATATATAATTTAAGGTGAAACAAAAGAGAAATAAATTAATAAAGGAAACAATAACAATAAAATGACAAAATTACTATAAATAAAAATTATTAATAATGAAAATACAATATTAATGAAAGTAATAATAATATTTATATATAATAGTATAACCAATATAGGAAAAATATTCCCACTCACTCTTTACAGTCTCAACCTATATATACAGACTTGATATAAAACATTTATATAGACTTGTATATAAACAGATTTATATACAAACATATGTATACAAACTTGATTTTAAAATGTGTTTCATTATCTAGTATTGTTTAAAGGCTCTTTGAGGCATAATGCTATTCATTATTGCTTTGTTTTAACCACGATAGCATGATTTTTGCCATCTGTTTATTACAAATGACTGTTGTGCTGCTGTTGATAAGTTCAGCCTCCTCTCGTTCCCAGGTGTGCTGATATGCCATTATTATTTGTGCCGTGATTCAGCCTCACAATCACGATTCCTCTCGTACAAACAGCATGAGGGAATTCATCTGAAGAAGGGAGTCATTCCGAGCTTTCAGAGCAGTTTGCTTACCAGCCATAATCACCGCAATTGTTCATAAAAAAAAAAAAGAGTGTGTGATTACTCAGGTGCTTGTGTTTGTGTTATATGTAGAGGAGAAAAATAAAAGCAGGGAGTGTGGAAGGGGGGGGGGGGGGGGTAAAAATTTAGGAATGAAAGCAAACAAACAGACAGAAAGACAGATCAAATCTGACCTTCAACGCAATGAAAAACATCAACCCCCCCACCACCACCACCACACAAAAAAAAAATTCAAAAACCCTGCTACCCTTCCAACGGTCCTCCTGCTAACCACGTGTCTTCATAAAACTCTGAATCTCAATGTACACTCATATTCATTTTTCATAAACATTTTCACCACATCTCAAATGATCTATTTTGTTTAATAATGGTGATGGAAATGTCATTTTAAAAATTTATTGAGTTAAATGTCCCAATCTTTTTGTCTCACAAAAGTAGCTAAAAAAGTAAGTAGAAGCACTAAAAAGGAAATAAGTAAAAACTAAAACTGAACTAAAATGGAAATAAAAAATAAATAGAATAAGCGTCAATTTACAGTATAATCTTGGATAATATTTGCTGTACATTCATTTTAATTTTACACAGTATTACTTGTATCATTTATTCCAATTAAATGACAGTTGCATACTGTGACTTTACAGTGAACAGAACCAGGGATTTTTATACAGTAATCTCTTCTAAATCTAGCACAACTGTTATGCTGAGATGTTCACAGTACTATGCTGGCTTTAGCTTCCCAGCATGCACTAGGGCATAAATAAATGATGTTGTTGAATTTTTAACTATTTGTTGGGCGATTCGGCTGTTGCTGTCATTGCATTCATATTAGGTTACTTGTTTTGTAATGTTCAGGGTTTATTTTGATTGTCACCATGTGCAACAGTATTTCTCCAAACTCATTATTTCCCTTTCTGTTCATACAAGATTATGTTATTTCTGTACTTTAACATTCCATATTGCCAAATATAATATAAACTGATATAGTTAAAAGCTAATCATCATGTCGGGCTTCTTGTCTCTATGTATAACAATGCAACGCATTGTATTCTGTAACACAATTACACTGGATGGGAGAAAATTAATTAAAAGTTAAGAACTTCTCAGCTAAAGGGAATGTTAATTATCATAATGAAAAAGAACACAACTATTTATACTCTTATCTCACAATGCAGAGAAGTTATCTTTTTTCCACAGTATTTTCTCGTGTTAGGACAGAGAACGGCAATAATTTTACTTTAAAATTCTGAAAATTAGGGTTAAATCTTGGTAAAATGCTGATGTTTTTTGAGAGTGTGGGTGCAGAGAGAGTGTATGTGTGAGTGCGAGCGTGTGGGGGAGGATTTTAACTAGAGCTCCCAAATCCAATTTTCAGGTGCACATCTAGAGGGTCGACCTCAAATGCAAACAGCGATCCCCCCACCATCTAGCCCTCTACCCTTTTCCCTTCACATTGACACCAGACAGCACCCCTCCCCCCAGACTCTGCTGGACAGCCCCCAAAACCCCCTCCGTCCCACCAGCAGCACCACAACACTATATGAAAAAGAATATGAACAGGCATGAATTTTAATGCAATCGCTCATCTCAGCCAAGCAGCCTCACTTCCGCAGTGGAAAAAATACAGAGAACTGATAGATGAATCTTAAATCAAAAGGAGATAGGCATAGGCAGAAAGACAAGGGTGATGGGGGAAAAAGAGAGAAAGCGAGAAAAGGATGGCAAAGGAGTAGAATGGAGAAAGACGGAGAGCGAGAACGAGAGGCGAAATCTCATCTCTTGGCTGAATAATCTGTCATTCATCAAACTGATAGAACAGAGAGAGGTAGAACAGCCGTAAAACCAAATAAAGGCAGAGGATGGGAATTTCGGATTTGGTCTGGCTCCAATTCTCCATCTTGAGTTGGACGGCTCTAGCTATCATGCCTACATCTACATCTTTCTCTTTTGGTCTAAATATTGCATGAATAATGCATGGGCCTAGGTTTCATTAAAACCTCTCTTATTAATAATATTGCTCGTGGTGGAGTAGGGGAATACGGGATGTGTGTGTGTGTGTGTGTGTCTGTGTGTGTGTGTGTGTGTGTGTGTGTGTGTGTGTGTGTGTGTGTGTGTGTGTGTGTGTGTGTGTGTGTGTGTGTGTGTGTGTGTGTGTGTGTGAAATGAGAAAACGTACCATCCTGCAGACGCTCACGTTTGCGTTCTGCCTGAAAATCCTGCAAAATTTAACCACTAATATTCAGTGCTAACCAGCTTTGGAATCAAAAAGCCAGTGGCGGTAAAAGGTAAACAGAACGATGGGCAGGCCGTTTCAGCCAAGCACTCAGCCAGATAACTCTGGGAGGCAAATGGGCATGATTTCACAAGGACACTGCAATGAGGTCACTGTTACCTTGCCTTTGTCAGGAAAAAAAGGATATAGACTGAACACAACAAAGCCATAAACAAGGAGTGGAAGATCTTGATACTGATACATGACTTCAGCATGATACAGTGTGAACTGCAGTGCAAAAAATGCATGTTCCTAATCAGTATTTTTGTCTTTTTGTACCAGTAAAAATATCAAAACTAAAAATTAATTCAACAAGATCAATTTTTCTTGTGCAGCAAAACTGTGTAAGACTTATTTTCAGAGAATTTAATGTGTTAAGCATAAAAACCATTCAGAAGTATGGGGTCAATACAATTTGTTTTAAAGGAAATAAATACATTCATTCAGCAAGGACACATTAAACTGATCAAAAGTGATAGTAAAATTCTCTTTCAAATAATCTTTCTATTCATCAAAGAATCTTAAAAAAAATGTATTACCATTTCCACAACAATATTAAGAAGCACAACTGTTTTCAACATTGATAATAATAAACGTTTCTTCAGCAGCAAATCAGCATATTAGAATGATTTCTGAAGGATCGTGTGACACTGAAGACTGGAGTAATGATGCTGAAAATTCAGGAATAAATTATATTTTAATATATATTCAAAATATATATTTTAAATTGAAATAATATTTCACAATATTACTGTTTTTACTTTTATTTTTTGATCAAGTAAAAGCAGTATTGGGAACATAAGAGACATATTTCAGAAACATTAAAAAAAATATCGTACCTACCCCCAACTTTTAAACAGTAGTGTATATAAAATATTGTGATGATTATTATTTTTATATTATAATATAACATTTCAATATAATACTTTTCATATATTTCAAAATGAACTCTATGATATGTTCAATTAGAAAAGTTTTTAATTATAGTAAAATATGCTGTTTTACTGTATTCTTGATCAAATAAATTTCACTTTGGTGAGCAAACGAGACAAAAAATAAAATAAAGAAATTAAAATCTTACTGACCCCAAACTTTGACAAGCAGTGTATATCTCACTGAATTCTGTTAGATTTATGCTTAAAAATTGCCAATGGAAAAAAAAAAACATTTAATGTAAAATTTGCTTCTCAGGTAAATGTATCTTGTTGTCAGGACATTTGTACTGGAAAATGACAAAATACTGTTTACAAAAACTGCAGTGTGGCTCCTTATAGTAATGCATGTGTGAGATGATTAATACCCTTTTCCACCAAAATGGTGCTGGTGCTCAGGGACGTCGCTCAGAA
This sequence comes from Barbus barbus, assembly GCF_936440315.1. NCBI lineage: Eukaryota > Metazoa > Chordata > Actinopteri > Cypriniformes > Cyprinidae > Barbus > Barbus barbus. Next base: position 19,300,951 of record NC_136759.1, on the reverse strand, counting down.
CTGTACCACATTTTTACTTCAGAGCCAAATGATGCAACGAACTATTACTACATACCCAAGTCTTTTTTCAGACAGATTTTTTGGCAGATCGCATTCAAATCCATTTTACAGAAGCAAAAAACACACACATTAAATCCAATGTTTTTAAAATGCATCTCAGTCCATTGGATTTCAAATCATTGTTATTTTTGTCATTGGCCGTTCTGTGCATGTAATATTTTTTACATACAAGTCAGCAGTTTTGGACACAGTATATGCATGAATGTGTAAAACATGCCTTGGGACTTTAGCACCGTGGTGAGATGTGAAGACGTGGACAGAAGTAAAAAGTTCAATTTTCCATCGTGTTTTTCCACATTGCCAGCTATTCTTCGTTGTTCTATAAGAAAGTCTCTTGGCATCACGCTGACTCATTATATCATAAATATAGCAGCTGATGTGGATATGATATTGACAACAGTGTCTTCACAAACGGATCCAAATTCATCACTTGCGAAATGATAGTACGATCACCGAATCCAAATTGGATTTGTGTGCAATGTGAACACAAGCTTTGTTTAGAAGTCTTTTACTTGTGGTAATTTCCAGAATTACAAGATGACAAGTCGCAGATTCTACTGTGTTAACGTCTTCAGAACCAGATATTCGTTTCTATGTGTCTATGGAAACCCAAAGAATATAACGCCAAATGGATCCAGGCATTGTTGTTGATGACAAAATACTTAATAACGATGTTAATTCACCACAAGAACAAAGAAAGAAGAATCCTGTTAATATTATAGGAGTCCAATATAAAAAGAATAAAATTCATAGTAATCAATTCACACATATTTGTAAATAAAATCTTTTTATTTCAGACAGATGGGGAAAATAAAGTGGCTGGAGTAGCTGTGCAGCACAACAAAAGTACAAGAGGACAAAACAGGGAGTCAACTGCTGCATTGCGCACTTCCAGTCAGCTCTGTTGATTAGAATGAACGATCTAGTTCGGTCATGAGTAGTTTTGTAAACTTTAATTGAATGCCGCCCCTGGTTCCTGGCGATAACGGTGCCTGGTTTAAGACCAGCAGGATTATGAGGCCGAGTCAATTTGGTCCAGGCCAGAAGCACCTTTAATTCATCGGAAATGCGTGGAACAGGGCTAGATTGGACAGTGGCTCCAGCACCAGCACCGTGGTCAGTGGAAAAGGGGTATGAGAGTGGGTGAGTTGTGTTAGAATAGTGGTACTCTGTGGGTTGTGGTATGAGTGTGTAATCCATGGCTGAGGCTGATGCTGGGCTCACGTTTGTGGTTGTTCTTGCGCTGGAAGGGCAGTGTGTGCCGTTCGGAGTCTTCCTCACCCTCCTCATCTGCCAGGTGTGTGTGAGTGTAATGATAACTCAAACCTGGACGGTTCTTGTAGCGCTTCCCACAAACTAAACACAAAGAAAAACACAAGGAAATAAAAAGAGTTGAATTGTTTCGTTTGTAGTTTGGTTAATCTTGTCATAAAAATATATATATATATAATTATTATTATTTAATTTACCATCAATAATTAAAATTAATTTTACAATAAAATAAATACAGTTCATTTTATTTAAATTCAAGAATTAAAATTATTTGTAAATATTATATTTGTATAGCTATTAGCTAAGTGTTATTGTTGGTGTTATTATTATTACTATTAATAACACTGTTATTGTTAATATTTACTATCAATCACTATTTTAATTCATTCATTTTTAATAATTAAAATTATATTTTAATTAATTATTAATAATATCTCATTTTAATAATTAAAAATTAACAATTAACAAACAATGAAAGTTGACATCAAACATCCCATTATCAGGAGAACTGCATGTTTATATGGCTATATGGTCCTCTGTTACTAGTTCTAATATCCTTTCCCCATGCTGTGTTTAATAATGAATGTGGAAATCTATTCTGCGTTCTTTTGTTTATTTGCGCATGATACTCACTGTCACACACATATGGCTTGTCTCGATCCTCTTGGGATGCTGGTTCCTGTCTCTTTCTCATCCCCCCAACACCACATGCCTGGACACATCAAAAAATCGTATGTAAACACACAGATTCATTTACAGTTGGCAACCAGTCTATTTTACACAGGTGCGGCTAGAGAAGCATTGTTATTTTGGCATGGCGGAGCCCCCATCCCACTTCCTCCTTCAAGCTTTAAGCAAATCCTCTTACACAGCATTAATTACACCTAGCACACAATTATCACAGCATCTCTTCCACACACTGCCGGATAACTATGTGGGGTGTGAGAGATCTTAGAGGAAGTAGTGTGCCCCAATTAACAGCACAGAAGGTGAGAGATTCTAGGGACTGAATCGAAGACATTCTGTTTGTTATCCTTGTTTGTATTTCTGCTAGACTTGACTACTAAAACTTGCATGCATTTCTGTCAGGGTTGTGCACCATACATTGTCCTGTAAATTACATTTGATTTCACATGTAGGTAGAATTAAAAAAAAATAATAATTTGGTTAATTTAATATTTTACCATCAACAAGTACACATTTCTATTTTAAGAATTTTGCCTCCAGTTTCTGCATCGATATGCATTGTATTATCATGTAAATTTGTGTAAAATTCATCATATACAATATTTAAATCCACATGCCTCGTCTTATTTCACTTGTGAACCTTGTATCTCAACGCAAAAAGCAATTTTGTAAAGTCTTCTTTCTTCAGGCTGTGGTTATTTCATGCCTTGAATGCATTTCTGTACAGAACCACTTAACGATTCCAGCCTTTCATGTATGTGGGGTTATAATTACAGATTAACTTAGCCATGTTTTCAGTGTGCTATCACACATCAGGTGTTGTCTTTAAAGTGGTATTAAAGGAGGTTTTTCACGGCTGTACGGAAGGAGCTGCTTTGAATCAACACAGCCAGTGGAACGCAATGATGAAAGCTACGCAGGGATCAAACCTGGAGATGTGCTAAACACCCATAATGGATCAATGGCTGATGAGCTACAATGGTCTGCTTTGTTCAGACAGCAGCCTTGAAGAAACAGGAATCCTAGATTAAACAAAGAACCTGCAGAGCTCACTGCAAACCTGTGATATATTAATACAAAACCTTGGATTGCGGGTCTAATTGCTACCAAGAGCAGAGGTTCTCAAATGGTCAGTTGCAACCCAAAAACCTTTAACATGTTTGTTTTGACAGCAGGAAACAAAACAATACTGAATGTAAATAATAAATTGTTTCTGACCATATAATACATAGTTATGAGAGCAAAATCACTTATCAACTTCTAAAAGATTAGCAAAACTACATCTAGTCAAACTCTAGAAACTCCATCTAATTGCATCGAAACCATTAAAAGGTACACAAAATTTAGACCCATATACATTTGGCTCGGCACTTGATTGCCAATGTTGAAATGAGTTTTTAAGCAAAACCAGTTGAGTCTTGTGAGTATTCAGCCTACAAAACTGTATGATTCACTCTAGTATTAGTATGATTCATACTAATTAATTAGTGACTGGAGAACATGTTATAGCTGCATGTGTTTTACCCGTCCTTTGGTGCGATTCTTGCGTTTGGGAACATCCTCCTCCATCTCATCCATGTCCAGCTCATGAGGAAAATCTCCCACCAGCAGCTTCTGTGACCACAAGAAAAGACCAGCAATTATGAGTCAGCTGTACTGTATGAACAACACTAGAATGTCAAACAAGCTGGTGAAGGAAAGACGAGTGGGAGAATAAAAGACCCTAAGAAAAACCATATGGAAAATATGCTTTACATTAGTTCACAGTAAACATTAGCATGGAATGGTATTAAAGGGGTCATTGGATGCCCATTTTCCACAAGTTGATATGATTCTTTAGAGTCTTAATGAAAAGTCTGAAACATACTTTGGTTAAAATGTCTCAAAGGTAGCGTAAACCAACAATCTATTTACCTTGTCAAAAACAGCTCTGTTCACAGCAAGCCGTTTTAGTCCATGTTCCTTTAAATGCTAATGAGCTCTGCTCACCCCGCCCCTCTCTTCTGTGGGGTGACGAGCCCGTTCTCATGAGACTGTTTACTTTAGCCGCATTTAGCCGTGTAACTTGCTACCTAGCACGTTATTAGGAAAGGCGATTTGCAAAGATTCATAAAAGAACCGTATACTCACTTCTTCTGTAGGTGAGGCTGGATCACAAATGATTTGCGCAAACATAAACACATTTAGGCAGATTGGGGGGCACGTGAGTTGTGCTTCATGAATTGCAACAGCATTTGTGATGTATGAACTTCATTATTGGATTTCAATTGAATTATATTGGGGCCTTAGCAGTTTTTGTTCGAAATGATGTCACACAACATTTCACTTGTATCGGAGTGTTAGCTGTTTTTGTTCTCCAATGTGTTAATGTTTGTACTTGTGTCTGCACTGAAGAAGATTTCCATAACACATAAAGAGAAGCCACAAACCACACCAACCTATTATGTAAGCGATAACATAATAAGTGGGTGTGGTTTGTAGCCTCGTTTTATTTGCACTGACCAATGGTGGTTCGAAGGTGTTTACTAGCCAAAGCAAACTATCCTGGAAAGCGGTTTCAAAATCCTGAAAACAAATATAATTTTTGCCTGTTTTTATTTTTGTTTGAAATACAACCCGAATTCAGGAAATGTTGGGATGTTTTTTATTAATTTGAATAAAATGAAAACTAAAAGACTTTCAAATCACATGAGCCAATGTTTTATTCACAGAACATAGAGAACATAAAAAAATTTTAAACTGAAAAATGTTACACTTTTATCCACAAAATGAGCTAATTTCAAATTTGATGCCTGCTACAGGTCTCAAAAAAGGGGGCAACAAAGGGGGCTGAAAAAGCAATAGATGTTGAAAAGATTCAGCTGCACTGTAAAAAAAAAAAAAAAAAAAAAAAGTTGAGCCAACTTAAAAGTTTAAGTCAACCAACTTCAGCAGATTTTTGAGTTCTCAACTTTTTGTTATATACGCTTAAAACAAGAAGTTGAGAAAACTCAAAACTCTGCTGAAGCTGGTTGCCTTAAAACTTTTAAGTTTGCCCACCTTTTTTTTACAGTGTGGGGGAAACTTCTAGCAACTAATTAAGTTAATTGACATCAGGTCTGTAACATGATTAGCTATAAAAGGGATGTTTTTCAGAAGTAAAGATGGGCAGAGTCTTTATTTGTGAAAGAGTGCATTGTGAAATACTTTTAAAAACAACGTTCCTCAACGTCAAATTGCAAAGGTTTTGCAAATACCATCATCTACAGTGCATAACATCATCAAAAGATTCAGAGAAACTGAAGAAATCTCTGTGCGTAAGGGGCAAGGCCAAAGACCTTTGTTGGATGCCTGTGGTCTTCGGGCCCTCACACGACACTGCATCACTCATCGGCATGATCATGTCATTGACATTACTAAATGGGCCCAGGAATACTTCCAGAAACCACTGTCGGTAAACAGAATCCGCCGTGCCATCTACAGATGCCAACTAAAGCTCTATCATGCAAAAAGGAAGTCAAATGTGAACATGGTCCAGATGCACCGTCGTGTCCTGTGGGCCAAGGCTAAGGAAAAGTGTTCTATGGTCAGATGAGTCCAAATTTGACATTATTGTTGGAAATCACGGACGCCGTGTCCTCCGGGCTAAAGAGGAAGGAGACCTTCCAGAGTGTTATCAGCATTCAGTTCAAAAGTCAGCCTTTTTGATTGTATGGGGGTGCCTAAGTGCATACGGTATGGGCAGCTTGCATGTTTTGGAAGGCACTATGAATGCTGAAAGGTATATAAAGGTTTTAGAGCAACATATGCTCCTCTCCAGATGTCGTGTATTTCAGAAGGACAATGCAAAACCACATACTGCAGCTATTACAACAGCATGTTTTCATAGTAGAAGAGTCCAGGGGCTGAATTGGCCTGCCTGCAGTCCAGATCTTTCACCTATAGAGAACATTTGGTGCATCATTAAACGAAAAATACGTAAAAGATGACCACAAACTGTTCAGCAGAATAGGACTGTTTTGAAAAGAAGAGAAGATGCTACACCATGGTAAACATGCCCCCGTCCCAACTATTTAGAGATCTGCAGCAGGCATCAAATTTGAAATGAGCTCATTTTGTGCATAAAATTGTAAAATTTCTCAGTTTAAACATTTATGTTATCTATGTTCTATTGTGAATAAAATATAGGCTCATTTGATTTGAAATTCATTTAGTTTTCATTTTATTCCAATTTAAAAAACTTCCCAACATTTCTGGAATTCGAGTTGTAACATCAAACTATTCGATTTTTTGATAATGTATGTAGGTAGGGGTCTTATTTTTGTTTGAAATCACATCACACCAGTTCATGCTTTGATTTGGCTTGAAGTATATCAGAGGTTTTAGCTGTTAGCTGTTTTTGTAAGAAATTACATCACACCAGTTAGTTCTTCAATTTTGTTGGAAGTATATTGTCGCTTTGGCATTTTTTTCCCCAATTGACATCACACCAGTTCGTTCTTCGATTTTGCTTAAAGTATATCGGAGCCTTAGCTATTTTTGTTTGAAATTATGTCATACCGTTTCTTTCTTTATAGGGATAGTTCACCAAAAAAAGAAAATTCTGTCATTAATTGCTCACACTCATGTCGTTCCAAAAGCGTAAGACCTTTTTCATCTTCGGAACACAAATTAAGATATTTTTTATGAAATCTGAGAGCTCTCTGACCCTCCATAGACAGCAAGGATATTACCACGATCAAGGCGCACAAACATAGTAAGGACATCGGTAAAATAGTCCATGTGACATCAGGAGTTCAACCGTAATTTTACGAAGCTACGAGAATACTTTTTTTGCATAAAGAAAACAATAATAACAATTTATTCAGCAATTCTTCTCCCCGAGTTACTGTCTACTAACCTTTTAATTTCAATTGAAGTGTATCAGGGCATTAGCTGTTTTTGTCCAAAATTACAGCACACCAGCTCATTCTTCGATTTCGCTAAATGTACATCAGGGCTTTAGCTGTTGGCTGTTTTTGTTTGAAATGGTGTGACACCAGCTAGTTCTACGATTTCGTTGGAAGTATATTGTGACCTTGCCAGGTTTTTTTGTTTTGTTGTTTTTTTTTCTCCAAATGACATTACACCAGCCCGTTCTTCTTCAGAACTTCATAAGAACCTCAAGTTTATTGAGGCCTTAGCTGTTCTGTTGAAATGACGTCATACCCAGGGCCGGCGCCAAAGGGAGGCATTCGCGGGCCGTGCCCCCCCAAACGAGTTACCGTGCCCCCCAATTTCCATTCTCTCCCCTCCTTGCTGAATGTGATCGATTTTGAAAGCGAGAGTGAAAACGATCCAACAGCGCACATAAGAAAGCGACTGCACACGATCACAGATTGCACGCTTATTTTAAATTTACAGAGTTTAAATTTATAAAGCATAATTTTTGCATAATTACTTGTAGAATATCATGTTATGACTAACAATATTAACAAAACAATATTAATATGCTGGGAGATTTGAAAACTGATGCTTTTGAATGTTAACATCACACGTATCCAGCTTTATATCTATGGGTTTCATAGACGGTAGGTTTGTTCGGTATCTCACGGAGTACAGAGACGTACTTGAGAGGTGAGGAGCTCCGGTTCAAATCCGGTGTAACTACATTTCAACAAAGCAGTCCAAATCTACATATAAGGAAGTTCAAATAGCACAGTTGCATCAACAAATGTGTTTTTATATCAGTTTTGCATTTGTTTACACTATCGGGTAGGTTTAGGGTTGGGTTTGGTGTATGGCATATTTCCAACATGACAGAGAATTAACTTTTAGCGACGGTCCCCAGATATTTGAATTCTGAACAGCAATTCTCTTTGAAATTGCGGCTAAACGTGCAGTAAGGTACGTCTTGAAGAAAAGTACCCAGGGACACGTATTTTTATGAGAAAAGGTTGGTTTTTGTTCATGATGTCACATCAGTTTGTTCTTTGATTTCACCTGAAGTTTATCAGGGTTAACTGTGATAATTGCCTAGCAAGTGCACAACTGTAAGCGCACTCATAATATGTGGCTGTGGGAAGTGAACAGCGGTAGCAGGGAGGCGCACAGCTTTTTAACTCCGGCTGGGGCCTGAGGCGAAGCAAGCAGCAGGATCACAGGTCTGCACCCAGGGGATGAAGCGCTCTAAAGAGTGACTCTTAATTGAAGTGCTAATTGGTTAACTGTCCACCCCTGGGATAGATGTCATGTTGTGTGTAAAATAGTGAGGGTGGTGACACTAGTGACAGCTCCATCGACAGACAGGCGGGTTCATTAGGATCTATAAGCATTCACACGTCAACACTGTTAAATGTAAGTACTTGTAAACCCCGAGACGTTGAAAATGTGCAACCGCACTCCGCAAAATCAATACAACAACTTTGTCAAACGTACTGACATAGACACACACACGATTACAAAAATACACTCACAAACATACACACTTTGTGGTTAACAAGGACATCTGCCAGTGGGGGCGTGTCAGCCCTGCAGGGATTTGTGTTACTGCCAAAAACAGACACAAGTACTACAGAGAAATCAGAAGGGGAGAGAGGAAGGGAGAGGAAGACGGCAATAGAAAGCAGAAAGAAATGTTGAATGGTGTGGTGGGAAGAGCATTTTTGGGTACCAAAAACAACACATGGCAACAGTGTCTTAGCGTGTACTTTAGTGTGTACTTCAGGGCAGAGTGTGTAAAACCACTCTTTAGTTAACTACTGAGTGTGTTGTGCCTACAAAACCATTAGAGGGGGCGCAAACCACAGTTGAGGAATCTTTCTTACCTGGCATTCACTCATAGGTTCCTCCTCCTTTGTTTCAACCTTCTTATCCAGCAGTTCTCCACTGAGGAGTGACTCCAGAACTGGACCCTCAGGAACACCCCCTTCCTTCTTTAGTGCTGCTTCATAGTCTGGACACACACCGCAAACAATTGTCAACCCAAGACATTTCTAGGCAACCCATTAAAGACTAGGCCAGAAAGTGTTTCTATCATTTATTTAAAGTCATAAAGTAAAGAAAATATACGAAGATTGCATGTAAAACCACAAACAGTCTCACACAAAACCTGTAATTTGATGAGAAATTACACACTTGTAGAAGCCATAGCAAAGCAATGAATCCAATAAAAAACACTCTTGAAAAAAACAATGTATCTCATGTATTTCTGTTCAAACTGTATATTTACAAGATTACCCAGTTGAAAAAAAACAGCATATGCTGGTTAGGTATGTTTTAAAGCATGGCAGTTGGTTATGAGTTGGTCCTAAACTGGTCATAAGCAACTATCTCCTGCTCAGGACCAGCTTATAATCAGATCAGGACCAGCTTAAACCAGCTCATTACCAACTAAGGACCAGCAAGCTGAAATTATTCAAAACATACCTAACCATGCTGTTTTTTGTAACAGATTACTATAAAAATGTTTTCTCAGGTAACCTAAAATGTGCATCATTAAGGGTCAAATCAAATTACGCACTTTTTTGTGTGTGCACTGTACAGGTCTAGTAAAGAATGTTTTTGCTCAGGTGGCCAAAATGAGTTTTGCTCAGCAAGAAAAAAACTTTGAGAGAACATTGTGCACAGCTGAGCAGCAAGTCAGCATATTAGAATAATTTCTGAAGGATCACGTCACACTTAAGACTGGAGTAATGGCCTCTGTAAATTTAGCTTTGACATAACATTAATATATTACATTTTTTAAATATATTAAAATAGAAAACAGATACTTTAAATTGTGATAATATTTATCTTTTACTGTATTTGTAATTTAAAAAAAATACAGGCTTGGTGCGCATTAGAGACTTATTTCAAAAATGTTTTTTTTTTTTTTTTTTTTTACACTTTCTAATCCCAAACTTATTTTTGGTTCATTTGTGGATTTTTTTTTTTTGTCTGTTTAAAAATACAGATCATATAAATACCAAAAGTTTCAGGTACTACAATTAATTTTTAATGTTTAAAGTTTTTTAGGACCCCCCCAAAAAAAACAACAAAAATGGATCAAAGATTTATCTTTGTCTTTCTCAATACCAACTCTCTCACCGATTTTAAACTCGATGGGTCCAAGACGTGGATCTTCTAAGATGTTTAACCGTCTCTTCTTTCTCCAGCAGCGTGCAGGATAGGTATAAAGCTGCCCTGGAGCCACACCTGGTTTAAAAAAATAACCAGAGCCATGGTTTAAACATCCAAAACCTTGACCTAACAGCAAAATCACCAATGTAGTGTGATACACCGTACACAGACACACACCTGGCCCACGATGGGTCTTCTCCATCCATATGTAGCAGTTACTCTGTGCTACGCCTGTTTGGGAGTCAAGAAAAGGCAGGCGCATGGAGCGTTCAGCACAAAGTCGAGCATTATAACTGCGGCAATGCTCGATGGCCTCGCGGTAAAACTCCTCACCAAGGCTGGAAACAATTAAAAAGGGGGAATGTCTTACAAGTATGTTTGATTTCAGTGCTCAAAAAACAATATTTATTATTTAAAGGCCCCATAAAATCAAAATTTGTGTTTAAATCCATGTGTTTGAAGCCATCTACAGTGCCGTGAAAAGGTTTTTTCCCCCCTCGTTTTTTTTTATTTTTTGCATATTTGTCACACTTAAAAGATTCAGATCATCAAACAAATGTTAATATTACACAAAAATAATGCAAGCAAATACAAAATGCAGTTTTAAATGATTATTTCATTTATTAAGGGAAAAAAAGGTGTCCAAACCTACTTGGCCCTACGTGAAAAATTAATTGCCCCCTCCTGTTAAATCATGAAAGAACTGTGATTAACCACATTATTTTAGAAAGCGGAGTTAAATTTCACTAACCAAACCCAAGCCTGATTACTGCCAGACCTGCTGAATCAAGAAATCACTTAAATAGAACCTGTCTGACAAAGTGAAGCATGCTTAAAGAGCAACACATCATGCCGCGATCAAAAGAAATTCAAGAACAGATGAGAAACAAAATAGTTGACATGTATCAGTCTGGAAAGGGTTATAAAGCCATTTCTAAGGCTTTGGGACTCCACCGAACCAGGGTCAGAGCCATTATCCACAAATGGAGAAAACTTGTAACAGTGGTGAACCTTCCCAGGAGTGGCCGGCCTACCAAAATTACTCCAAGAGTGTAATGGCGACTCATCCAGGGGTCATAAAAGAACCCAGAACAACATCTAAAAAACTGCAGGACCTCACTTGCCTCAATTAAGGTCAGTGCTCATGATTCAACAATAAGAAAGAGACTGGGCAAAAATGGCATCCATGGGAGAGAGTTTCAAGGCAAAAGCCACTGCTGACCAAAAAGAACACGAAGGCTTGTCCCACATTTGCCAAAAATATCTTGATTATCCCTTTTGGGCAAATATTCTGTGGGCTGATGAGACACAAGTTGAACGTTTTGAAAGGTGATGGTGTCCCGTTACATCTAGCATAAAACCAACACAGCATTTCATAAAAAGATCATACCGACAGTCAAACATGGTGGTGGTAGTGTGATGGTCTGGGGCTGCTTTACAGCTTCAGGACCTGGATGACTTGCCATAATTGATGGAACCATGAATTCTGCACTCCATCAGAAAATCCGGAAGGAGAATGTCCGCCCATCGGTTTGTGACCTCAAGCTCAAGCGCACTTTGGTTATGCAGCAGAACAATGATCTCAAAAACACCAGAAAGTCCACCCCTGAACGGCTCAAGAAAAACAAAAATTAAGGTTTTGGAGTGGCCAAGTCAAAGTTCGTACTTAAATCTGATGCTGTGGCATGACCTTAAACAGTCCTTTCATGCTTGAGAACCCTCCAATGTGGCTGAATTAAAACAATTCTGCAAAGAAGAGTGGGCCAAAAATCGTCCACAGCGACGTGAAAGACTCATTGCCAGTTATCGCACACGCTTGATTGCAGTTGTTGCTGCAAAGGGTGGCACAACCAGTTATTAGATTACTTTTTCACATAGGGCCAGGCAGGTTTGGATAGCTTTTTTCCCTTAATAAACTGCATTTTTCAAAACTGCATTTTGTATTTACTCGGGTTATCTTTGTGTAATATTAAAATTAGTTTGATGATCTGAACCATTCAAGTGCGACAAATATGCAAATAATAAAAAAAAACAGGATGGGGCAAGAACTTTTTTCACACCACTGTATATGCTAGTGAACACTCAAACATTGACAAAATTCATATTTTAGCACATATACATTTTTACCTCTTCTGGGAAATTACAGCAAAAAATATTGATGAGTCATGTTGCGCTAAACAAATTTCTTTCCAAGTAACTTCAAAGGGTGTTTAAATTTTCATCCATCTATGAAGAGAACTCTTTGTACTGTCATGCAGGAGGTAAATACAATTCTTGGCTGGCATCTAATTGGGAAATATAAACTCAATTCCAGCTCTGTTAAAGACATACTGCATGTGAATTGGAATATACTGTACAGAATCTCACTTAAGGGTAAAGAGCTCAGGTGTCAGGAACTGCTGTTTAAAAACACTGCAGCATGAGAACAGTCGTGTACATTAATGGTTCATGTGGCAAAAAAGAGCGCACTCAACAGTTCTGTCCTCAAGAGTATGTTTGCATGCTCGAAACCGACTTTCTTAAAGTACCGAACAGTGATTTTATTGCTGAGGTTGCACTCAGCAAACTGCTGTATTTGTAAAACAATTTAAACATCAGGAAAACACTCATGAATAAGTCAGTAGCAACTGTTATATATTGCTTTACAGATTAGTAAATTTACATTCAAATTTGAATATATGAAAACATATGACTCAAAGTTTAATGAGATTTTTTGGATGGGAGGCTGCCTTGAGAAAAAGAAGTGCACTTGACTGAATCATATACTAAAAGTACTAGTGTACTTCAAATCTTAAAAGTTATTTAAAAAGAAAACGGTAATTGCGTATAATATTAATGAAACAAATGGTCACTTAATTGTACTTAAAGAGAGTACAGTTTCTAAAAAGTGTTTTGTATATTAATAATTTCAAATGAAAGGTTTTGCTTTAAAGTACATTTTAAGTCATTATGTTTAAATATTTTATTTAAGTTTACCATAAATGGTTGTCAGTACATTCGGGGTAGTACATTTTAACCATTTTATTCAAGGATGATTAATGTAATTATGAAATTATATATAAAGATGTAAGTGGATCAAAAAGTTAAACTAACTGCATTTAATATAAATTTAAACTATAATGCATTTCATTTCATTGCAATTAACATCCAATTAAGTGTCTGAAAACATTTTATTAAGCTCACGTTTCCATAATAATTACTCTTTTTAAAAGTATGCAAAAGTGTATTCTTCTTCACAAGCTCTCCTTCACTGCAAACACAGTTATGTAGGAAACACTGCAATTACAGAGTTTAGCAATCATTATTTAACAGTGCAAAATGCCAACTGACTAATCAAAAGCAAGTATTTCAGAGTGAGTCGTGTAATAATGTTTGGAAATGTCATAAATCAAAGTGTTATTGAATTTAATCCAGATATTCTTTTGATTCTGCTCTAGTTTGTTCAGTATTGAAGTTTTTCTGTATTTTCTCTCCCATTGTTAACACAAGGAAAGATCAAAAGTGCAGAAATAATTGGGAGATGCTTAAAAAGTCCTGACAATACTCTCCTTAACCCTGCTCTCCCGCGGTTGCCTTTTCTTCTGTCCTTCTTTGTGCAAACCGGCTGAATAAACTCCCTGCTATGTTATAAGCTATTGTAAAAATTAGCCCCATGGAAGTACTGGTGAGTTCTTGGACACAGTCCCCGGTTGCTGAAGCGTCATTGTTTGTTTCATTGTAATCAAAAGCACCGGTCTGCAAACCGGAGTGAGAAATGAAGGAAAATTGCATCATGCAACAATGACCACTTCCCTGAAACAAGCCTGATAACAAATTGACAGAGGCTTGAGGTGATGTTGATGATGTAAGTGTAAAACAATTGTGATTGGTGAACTCATCCATTTCTCCTTGCGGGGGAATGATGAAGAGCCCTGTGGCTCAAGACTAACAACGCAGTCAGGCTGAAATAAATAACCCTAATTTCTCCAAACAAAATGGCGGCCAGAGCAAAACAACACATTTTCTACCTAATTTAGTCCATGTTTGATTTTGGGGGCTACATCCTGGTCATTCGGCACGGGCTGGAATCAGTCCTCAACATGTGGGTTGAAAGATCACTAAGTGTGCAGGGGCAGTAAATTACAGTGCATCGAATGTCATGTGCTCAGGTCCACCAGAGGGGAAATATTAAGTCCTGTGGTGAAGCGCTGTGGGCTCCATTTAAACACCTCTACACTCAGCAGATACTCAGCTGAGCTCAATCTCACACAATGGACCAGGCAATATCTAAAGGTCAGCAAGCGAGTGAAAAACAAAGTTTGGCGTCTCTGTGATTATGTGAGAAATTGTTCTTCGGAGAAAGTCCTTGTCAAATGAGCTTTCAAGACTTCTGTTTTCGAGCAATTTCCGAAAGGCTTTTTGATTGGAGTTTGAATGTTTTAAACAGAATACTCCATAATGGGCCTCTCCAACAGGCAAAAAGAGTTGGGGGCAAAACAGCAGTTCCCTCACCGACTTCCTGAATTGGTGAGATAAGGCGGCTTCTCTGTATGGCAAAGCTTGTATTCATATCCCACGAGCACAATGAAAAAGCGATAAATTAGATCTGAAAAATACGAAGTGGAAGAAAAATAGAAGAATTTGTTCCCGTGACTTATTGCTTTGCATTTAATTTGTTCAGTTTATTTAAATGAACAGTTCACACAAAAATGAAAATTCTGTCAAACCTATACGACTTTCTTTGTCACAAAAGAAGATATTTTAAAGAATGTTGGTAAACAAATAGTTTTCTTTCCCATTGATTTCCATTATATTTTTTGACCATACAATGTAAGTCAATGGAAAACAAAACTGTTTGGTCACCAACACTTTTCTTTTTTATTATGAAGGATTTACATGAGGGTGAGTAAATGATGACAGAAATTTCATTTTGGGGTGGACTATTCCTCTAATTGGTTTTGTAGCCAAGTTGTAATTTAGTTAAATAGTGGCCATAATTAGTGATAATTTTGTCCATGATTTAACTAAAACAAGAAATTTAAATTTGTGGCCACAATATCTTTAAATCTGTATCTTGAAAATATATTTGCGAATATGTGAATGTCAAATGCATGCCGCATAGTAAACCCTGCCACAAGGGGCACTATAGCATGCATTATCAAAAATTATTAATTAATTTGTTACAGATCTATAGCGCATTTTGGGAATTCAAAGCACTTTACAATCTCTTCAACCAACTCCAATGTGCAGCATCCACGTGGATGATACAACGGCAGCCATATTGTGCCAGAACGCCCACCACACACCAGCCAATCAGTATATGGGGATGATTAGGAGGTCATGATTATGGACAGAGGCCAATGGGCGAATTTGGCCAGGACGCCAAGGTTACACCCCTAATCTTTTTTGAAGGACATCGTGGGATTTTTAATGACCACAGAGTCAGGACCTCATTTTTTTACGTCTCATCCGATCTTTTTCTCCTTCAGATTAACTACTTTCATGGTGGAGCAACTGTTTGAAGATAATCTTGTTGAGTAACTAAATTACAGTTACTTAAACTGTCCAAGTGTTCCTCAATAGGTTCCTTAAGTCATGATGCCTCAATATCCTTATATATTGAACCTGCTGGTGATTTAAATGTTAGCGAAATTTCAGAAACAATTCATAGGCAAAAAAGGTCTATTGTCAATAGTGTATTGTAGAAAGTCAATTTTAAACCAAGCAGTTGTATGTTGGACAATGTGGCAAATTCGTGTGAGCAATTTGAAATCAATGCAAAATCAACATGAAGAGATGTTGCGCCCCTCACTCCAGATTGCATGGATTCCTATTGAAATGACTGAATTTTGGTAAATGCTAAATGTGACTGCATCTGTGCTTTGGGTATATGATATGCACCAGTGAGGAGTAGGAAGATCTGTGTATTGGATTTAACAAGCATACCTGTTCTTTATGACAGTTCCACTTGATTGCCTAAGAAGAGAAGAAAAAGACAGAAACAGACATGAGCAGATGCAGACAATATCTGATTCCTATGAAGGTTTTAGGGAGAGGGGGGTCATTTAATAAGATGGATTTCCATTAAAATCACTATAAATTAACAGAAAAATTAATTATGAAGAACAGACAAAACCTCTTAACCGTGGTCAAGCAATACATGTTTTTCCGATGCCAATATTTAAGAACAAGATGACCTAAAGTAGAGCAATATAATGCTGAAATATACAATTTAAAGGGATAGTACAACCCAAAAGAATTTGGGTTGTACTATCATGTCATGTCATTCAAAACCTGTTTATCTAACTTTTTTCTTGTGGTGGAATACAAATGGAAATATTTTGAAGAATGTTTCTGATGTTTTCCCCAAAGCAACACTGGATCCTATTTACTTTCATTATATGAACAAAAAAATAGTAATTATACAATCTTCTTATGAAGAAAAAATGAAAGTCACAGGTTTAGAACACCATGAGTAAATTATTGAATTTTTAATTTTGGATGAATTACCCCTTTAATAACAGCTAAGGAGACACTAAATTAAATAAACAGAATAATTACTCAAAATTTATTAATTTTTTTTTTAAACAGAATATGTTTATTATCCACTGACAAGGCTTTCGGAAGACTTTAGAACAGACACACTTCTGTTAATTGACCAAGCATGCCGATGGTGATAATTTCAAAAAGACCAAATACCAGCTGATTAATTGGCCTGGCTGATATCTGGGTCTGAAACTAGGATCTGGATACCTTGACTGTGTTTTCTGATTTGCCACACGAACAGCATGAGGAAGCAGCGTGCTGCAGTTTTACAGCTGAAAGGAAAAGCAGTTACAAGAATAGCAAACAGAAAACACGTCTTATTGCCTCTTTAACTACATTACCGAGAGATGCATTATTTGCAGTCATTGTATTGACGCTATATGAGAGCTCCAAAAACATTAGGTATCTTGGAGGAAGGCTGACAGAATGGAGAAATGGGTGAGGTTAGCTAATATAAGAAAAATCAATAAGAGGAAGCAAAAGCCTGAAGCAAAGCAACCAGAGTTTGGCTTGTGTGCGGGCAGAGCCGGCCAAGAATGGCATCCATGGGGAAAAGTGTGTATGCCAGTGTGCCATGAGGAAGCGCTCTCACTTCTTTGTGTGTAAAACTATGCTTAGAGGAAGTGAAAGGTCAGAGTGTGTGTGTGTGTGTGTGTATATATGTGTGTTTCTGTATGCGGTTGTGTGTGTGAATTCGATTTTAGCCTTCAGATAGTTGATGCTGAGTGTTATGATCTCACTTTGATCTAACTGACCAATGAGACAGCATAGCAGGAGGAAAAATACACATAGTTTGGTGCCCATTTCTGATTCATACAATACATTTTGTACATACAGCAATACAGCGATGCACCATGATTTTTTTTTTTTTTTTTTTTTACTCTACAGTTCAGAATGTGCAGATACGTTTTATGGTGGGCATTTTTCATCAATTTATTGTTTTGTTTTTTTAATATACAGATAATATTTTATATGATAATTCATCCCCTTACATTACCCCTACTTTTGACAGAAACCTTTCTTAATTTTTACATTAATAGCCTATTTTTTATGTACATAAATCCTATATGTACACAATTTTTTTAATTTGGACATTATTTCTATGAAATCTAAATATATAATATAATATCATATAATATTTGTAGTTGTATGTACATTTGTAATTTATACAATTATAATTGATTTCTTCGCATTATGTTCGCATTACTAATTTACATTAATTCTATATTTTTCTAAACTATATAGAAGGAATCAATTATCAGCTTTATAGTATATAATATAATATAATAAATGAGTAAGTAATTGATTCCTTGTTTTTTTTTTTCTTGTCCTCCATATATGACTGTTGACTTGTCACCACAAATTCAGCAAAACTTGACACGCAGACAGAAAGCAAACAATTTCTTCCTAATAATTTAAATTAAAAGTGAATGTCTGCGATGTAGACTTGGGCCCAGGCTTGAAAGCTTTGGAAGGAAATGGGTAGCGAAAAAGACACAAATGCAAAGCAACTCACCCCTGAGGTTCAACCCGATGCCTCCTCCCCCCTCTGCCTCTTTCTAGTCTGAGCACAGAGCCGTCAAGCCCCCTTCCCCATTCCATCACCTCACTCCTGTGTGTGCTGCTAGTGGAACAAGTCTGGCTTTCAGTAATAAGTTGACAGCTGTAGAAAATGGCCGCTCTCAGTTTGTTTGCTTTTTTTTTTACACAATCTCATTATATTATACTGTGGCGGTGGCCTTGAAAGCTGTGAAACGTGTCTTGCTGGAAGACGAGAGAAAGCCGGCCATATGGAATGCAGTCTGAAAGTAGGCCGAACTCTGTGAATTCCAATTTTCTCGATCAACACTGTTCCCTGCAGTTCTCTCTGTAATTTAATCACAGCTCCTCGTATCAGAGGTGACCAATGTTCGATTGTGGATGACCACCTATGGATTTATTTAATAGAAGCAAGGGTCCATGTTTATTGTAAGGGAGAATTTGGATAAAACATTTCAGGCCAGACTTTAATTTGTCAGCATCAGTGACAAATGGAGCGCAGATCTAATCAGATAAATCTTAGGCAATTACTCTTGTATTTTCATTACATTTGAGTTTGGTGCACAGTGTTGCTATATTGGCAGCATATATCAAAGCAAAGGCTAATGAAAGAAAGCATCCAAATTATAATCTACTTTCTTTGAGCTATTTTTAGTAGATGCTGCCCACTTAAGAGCCCTTTTTTGCATCTAAAGCCTTTAAAGAGACCTGTCAACATGTAAAAGCTTGTAATAAAATGTGTTCGGCAGTAATAACGCATACTTGATACGATATGAATGCATGCATGTAATAACCATTAGCAATTTACACAAAGAAAGCCAGGCTGACACACACACACACACACACTAGATAAACAAAGGAAAACAAGAACCTCAAGAGCAGGGTGCCTTTTCCCCAAACCAAAAGAGAAAGAAAAAACGATGATTGGAGAGGAGCGCATAGCTTCCAGCATCCACATTGTCACTCCTGTGCAAAGCTCAACTATGACCCTCAAAAATAGAACAACCTCCAAAATTAGCTCTTCTACTGTAGCCTATTTAATTGAAACCAGTGAGGAGGCAGAGGGAGATGTTGTCCAAATCTGTCTTAAAACTTATTGGTGTATTCCTCATTATGCTACACTACCAGAAAACTCCCTACAGTGCCAATTAGTCTCAATTAGCAGCTGTCCTTTTGAAAAGTAACAGAGAGCTCCCTCTAGAGGCTGCACTGTGTCAGTAAAATACCAGACTCCTGTTGAAGAGACCAGAGAACTCTCAAGATACTGAATGCAAATACACACACACATGCTTGAAAAATCAAGCACAATATATTAATTTTAACACAACTTAGTAACAAGGAATTAGATATAGCGAAACTATCATATGCAATATTCTTTTATGGATTAAAAAGATGTATATACTCCAGAGTCACAGAAAAAAGTTGAACACAATCATTTTTATAGTAACAATATGAAAACACCTGTATTGTGTTTATTATAAAGTATTTAAGTATTTTTATTACGTTTTCAACAATTGGTCAACGAAAGTAGGTGTTTAACCATATCTTCTAACAATAAACACTAAATAATGTAGTTCCAAATAAACTTAAACCTCCCATTAATTGAAGAAACAATGTTCGTTTGATCATTTTTGCTTAAAATCATTTGCACAGCAGGGTTGAGCTTGTCGAATGTAGTTATTTTCAATTTCTTATTTTCCATATTGAAAAAAATTAGATTTACTGTAAAAAAAAAGATCTTACATTAATATTAAAGAGTTTACCATTTCTTGTCAGAATGAATGGATTATACTTAAAGTAGCATGCAAAATATTTAGTTTTTTGCACTTGAATTAATTTTTTGTCAACAAATGTGTAATAATTTTATTATTGAATTAGTCATTTTAATTGAATATCAAGTCAACACATTATGCTACAACTATGACATTTTTATTTGATTTTATTATAATCATTTTAAAGACATTTGATACGTGTTGAGCTAGTTCTTTCATATTAGGTTCATTTTATGTCAGATAATAGTTCATCTAACATGTATAATAGTTTTTAAAAACATGGGATTTGGGCCTTTAAAGCTTGTTTAAAAAACTATAAAGTGCACCGTCTTCATGGAATGTGCCAGATAATAATTTAAATCTGCTATCTTTACTCTACTAAAAAAAAAAAAAAGCACTGCAGCAGTACCAAATGGTAGTACCACAGACTGAATGATTTCCATATTCAAACCAGCAGTCCATGGAACTTCAAAGAATACTATGGTACTTATTTTATAAGTGGATCTTAGCGTCATATGTGGGTGTAAAGGACTTGTAACCATGTTGAATTGCTGTGGCTGGTGCCACTGATGGTGGAGGTTGACTAATATGTTGATGTGGCCCACAGTATTTCCATGAGCTTAGGACTGTTAAGAGAGGATATTGGCATGCCCATCCCCCACCAGTACTGTAGATTACACTTCGCAATAGCAACCTCCTCGAGCACCTCTCCCTTTTCGTCATCCGCCCCGCTACCCCTCCCTCTTCTCTTTCACTAGACTACCCAGTCAAATGATTTATCTCATTTATTTCTTCATCTGCCTTTCTGCCTCTACAGATGTGCTGGTGCATTTCCTCCAGCCTGCTGAAGACAAGCTTACTGAGGACTGGAAGAACTGCAGCACATTAACAGATGCATAGTCAAAACTCAGCCCTGCATTAGCCGAGGCCAAACGTTACATAAACATTTATAAATCTCATCGACTTAAAAGAAAGTGCATGTTGATTATGTTGGCCAGTTGATAGCCAGTATTCTAGGACTTAAGGTCACTGCACATTGAGTTCGAAATTTTCGTCAGAAATTTTCGCACATAAAAAAATAAATACGACCTCACGTCGTGTCAATCATATTTACACACTGCCTCCGAAACTTTTGTCCGTCAAAAAAAATTCGGATCAGGTTCGCTTTTCTGCGTTTTCGTATCTGTAGCATGCATTTTGATAGAAAAGGATGGGGAATACGAAAAAAATGGAAAAGCACATGCGAAAATTTCGGTCTCAGTGTGCAATGTCCTTAAGAGTAGGTTTACTCAACAATGATTGTACTAAAACACAAATGTTTTTCTTTAGCGTTTTTGAAAAGTTTTGTGTATAGTGAATTGAAATGTGTACTTGTGAAAACGACTAAAAACGCTGTATTGTGCATGCCAGGCCAGTAGTTGGTGATGTCACTTTGTAAAGAAAAACTATATGTCTGCACACATACACATTCCTATAGACTGACCACGTAATACGCATGCGGATGCCGTCACCGTTTTCACAGATTTGCATTTTTGAAGTTTACATGGAGACGTTTACTCTTATAATTTTTTAAAACATACATACTGAAACTAATTTCAAACGTTTGTGTTTTCAGGACCCCAAAACACCGTTCTTGTGTAAATGAACAGCCAAAATGCATAAAAAAATATCCATGTTTTTTTTTTTATTATGTTGTGTAAATGCCCCCTTATCATTCAAGTAAAGAAAGATATCAGAACAACAAGAAATGAACAGTAATATGAAAATAAATTTAACTTGTCATGTCTGTTGTACAAACTGTTCTGTCACTAGCCAAGTTTCCATCCAAGGATTGTCTTCCAATAAAAGAGTTTAGCGCATTACAGTGTTTAACCATACAGATGACGTACATGCTAATTATCGTATAAGTGCCGACACAATCTTTTTTCGTTTAACTTTAGTGCATAAATTCTGTAGCAATAATTCCGCATTCGAATGTTACTCCAAGTCGGAATGAAATGAAAATATATATTTTGTAAATGCATGATTTATCCATTTTATTTTTTTGACGTAATGTTTGATGAAAATGTTATAACACATTTATAGAGGCTTGATGGTTGCTGAATATACATCATACTACTAAAGGATAGCAAATGCTGTGTAAAGCTTTAATTAATATAAATCTTATTTTTTACATAGAATTTACCAACCAAGTCTACGTTTCTCAAAACCAGTGTGAGATAAGTTCTATCATGACAACTCTTGGAAGATTTTAGCATGTAAATGGCAATGACAATGTTAATGTGTTTGGTTTTGGCAGAATAGATCTACTACGCTGCTGCTGCTGTTGGTTATTGCTGTTGCTGTAGATTATTGCTGCTGCTGCTGCTGCTGCTGCTACAAAGCAAGTGCAGGACCCATTGCAGATCTATACAGGTGGAGCTGGGGAAGGTGAAGGGCTTCAGAGGAAATCTGAAAGCACGTTTAAAAATGCTCTAGTGCAGTTCTTCTCAAAGTCCGGACTCCGGTCCGGATCCTGACCCGGAGGGAATTCAATCCGGACCCGCTTCTATTTCATATTTCAAGAACACTAATTATATTTCCTACTTTGATAAACGCACGTTAAACTTGTAAATCATTTGTTTATTTATTCTTATTTTTTTATGTCTTTTGGAGAAGGTCCGAAATTGCAGGCGAGATATTGAAACTTTTCCTTCATGACATTTGTTGTCATCATGACATCCAGTGAGCGTATGACGTTTGACATAATCGGGCGACATTTCACCGCTAATATTTAAATTTTTTGTTTTGTTTTGCTATCACTTATATTATGGCAATTTGTCTTATAGCAGTGCCCAGTGTATACATTTATTTGTGGCGGCTTGTCACAATATCAAAACTGACCGCTACAAATAGATTTTCCAAAAGGCTTATACTTCGTTGAATAAACTGAGCACTGCGCGTTTCAAAAATAAAATGCTGCGCGGGTGTTTTTATATGAATGTATCTTTTAAAAGAACCGTCCGTTTTCTTCAGAAAAGCTTTGTCAATTTTCATTTGGGCTGTATCCGAAATCGCCCCCTATACCCTCAAATAGTGCACTATTTGAGGGGACAGCCATTTTAAGTGGTGTTCGAAACCATAGTGGATGTTCTCGAGTGCACTCATTCAATCCCACAATGCACCGCAAAAACGAGTGTACAAGCGATGTACACTCAACGGCTAGAGAATCCCCAGAATGCACTGAGAGAGTCGCGCGACTAATTAATTCCCGCGTCTCACCAGAAGATGGCGCCCACAGCTGAATCATCCATCCATTAATTTTAGAAGCCCTCGTCCACGGCGTAATACAACACAGGTACAAATTAATTGTAAATTGACTATTAGGGTTTATACATAATTTCCGTGACTGAGTTCTAGATAAATCCTTCAATTTTACTATTGGAGCTGCCCGTATCAAATTATTATTTAACAGGAAGCAAACTATGCAAAAGCGGCAGTCCTTCCGGTGCACAGTGTCCGAATTCACTCACTCGTTTTCATTCACTCCTTCAAGTGAACTATATGAGTGGACTAATGTAGGGAATAGTGAATGAGGGTATAGGGGGCGATTTCGGATACAGCCTTGGTCTTTCCTGTAATGGCTGATAAAGTAGCGCTTATTTGATTACAGTCGTTACCGGGGAAACAGCTATATATCACGCTCCAACAGCGCCTCCTGCTGGCAGAGAATCAACTTGCATTTGCTAGTCTGCGGGAAACACTGGTGTCTGTCAGCAAACATAAACAAAAAAGCATGCTTCAGAACTGTTTTGAGAAGGTGCTTAAGTTTTGAGCCATGTATTATTACTATGAATTAGGCTACTACTACTACTATTACTATCTTGTGCCCTGCAATAACCATTTACGCAAATTCTCTTTTGATATAAAGGGAAAAAGAGAAAATCGGCCCAAAAAATCAGCATCATATATCGGCCATAGGCTGCCCTGATTTATAAATATCGGCATTGGCCATAGAAAAAACATTATAGGTCGACTTCTACTGCTGACACTTAAATTAATTGTTTTGCCACTTTTGCACTTGTTATTAAAGTATTTTGAATGCAGAGGGAACCTTTTTTTTTTAAATGAGTGTTTATTTGTTATATGTTATGTATGTTTATTAAAAACGCGTTTTGTAATAACCAATTGTTCCGAACCTTTGACACTGATGAAAATTCAGATTTGGACCTTTGAATGTAGACTTTGAGAACCCCTCCTCTAGTGAATGCTAACCAGTCATTAAATGTAAAGCAAGTTCATTGGCGGTGTATGCAACATGAAACAATCAGCTTGTGCCAAGTAGTTTAACGCTGTGTATATCATCAATTTGCATTAACTACCCATCAGTCTGCGCCATCTAGTGTTTCATGACAGAACTTGGCATTTGATCGTAGAGACCATTGGGATTAATGGCTCTAAAGTCTACAGTATCTCACAGAAGTGAGTACACCCCTCACACTTTTGCAAATATTTTATTATATCTTTTTATGTGACAATACTGAAGAAATTACACTTTGCTACAATGTAAAGTAGTGAGTGTATAGCTTGTATAACAATGTAAATTTGCTGTCCCCTCAAAATAACTCAACACACAGCCATTAATATCTAAACCGCTGGCCACAAAAGTGAGTACACCCCTAAGTGAAAATGTCCAAATTGAGCCCAAAGTGTCAATATTTTGTGTGGCCACCATTATTTTCCAGCACTGCCTTAACCCTCTTGGGCATGGGGTTCACCAGAGCTTCACAGGTTGCCACTGGAGTCCTCTTCCACTCCTCCATGACGACATCACGGAGCTGGTGGATGTTAGAGACCTTGCGCTCATCCACCTTCCGTTTGAGGATGCCCCACAGATGCTCAATAGGGTTTAGGTCTGGAGACATGCTAGGCCAGTCCATCACCTTTACCCTCAGCTTCTTTAGCAAGGCAGTGGTCTTGGAGGTGTGTCTGGGGTCGTTATCATCTGCTTCAGTATGTCACAGTACATGTAGGAATTCATGGTTCCCTAAATGAACTGTAGCTCCCGAGTGCCGGCAGCACTCATGCAGCCCCAGACCATGACACTCCCACCACCATGCTTGACTGTAGGCAAGACACACTTGTCTTTGTACTCCTCACCTGGTTGCCGCCACACACGCTTGACACCATCTGAACCAAATAAGTTTATCTTGGTCTCATCAGACCACAGGACATGGTTCCAGTAATCCATGTCCTTAATCTGCTTGTCTTCAGCAAACTGTTTGCGGGCTTTCTTGTGCATCATCTTTAGAAGAGGCTTCCTTCTGGGACAACAGCCATGCAGACCAATTTGATGCACTGTGCGGCATATGGTCTGAGCACTGACAGGCAGCACTCATACGTCTATTTCCCAAACACAACCTCTGGATATGAGGCTGAGCACGTGCACTCAACTTCTTTGGTGGACCATGGCGAGGCTTGTTCTGAGTGGAACCTGTCCTGTTAAACCGCTGTATGGTCTTGGCCACCGTGCTGCAGCTCAGTTTCAGGGTCTTGGCAATCTTCTTATAACCTATGCCATCTTTATGTAGAGCAACAATTCTTTTTTTCAGATCCTCAGAGAGTTCTTTGCCATGAGGTGCCATGTTGAACTTCCAGTGACCAGTATGAGAAAGTGAGAGCGATAACACCAAATTTAACATACCTGCTCCCCATTCACACCTAAGACCTTGTAACACTAACGTGTCACGTGACACCAAGGAGAGAAAATGGCTAATTGGGCCCAATTTGGACATTTTCACTTAGGGTTGTAGAGGTTTAGACATTAATGGCTGTGTGTTGAGTTATTTTGAGGGGACAGCAAATTTACACTGTTATACAAGCTGTACACTCACTACTTTACATTTCAGCAAAGTGTCATTTCTTCAGTGTTGTCACATGAAAATATATAATAAAATATTCACAAAAATGTCAGGGGTGTACTCACTTCTGTGAGATACTGGCTCTAAAGTCTACTTAGGATTACGATGCTGTTGGGAAACGCAGCCCAGATCTCATGAGAAAATGTAACTATTTTATGAAGTGATGATTTCAAATGATGCGATTTGTATGGAAACATATGATATTTAAAAAAAGTAAATCACAAACATCCCTAACCACTAAATCTAAGTCAGCAGGGTGTAAGCTGTGATCGTACGAACAAATGAGATCATACAAATTAATCACCAATTCGCAAAAATGTATAATAGTTACAAATAGTAAATAGGGGTGTGTGATATACATCATCTGCGATAATATTATAATTGTTGTTAAAATGTTGTTTGATTTGACATTATTGAGTATTTTGCAAAAAACATTCAACACACCTACAGAGTGCAGCGCACGCATTATGCGAAGTCTAGACTAGTGAGTGTACGCATTTACAGTGCATTCTTTCACTGCATGATTCAGTCTATTAAAATACATTTAAAATTATCACAAATTCAAGACATGGGGACAGAAAATGTATAGATTTATTCCACTTCATATAGTTAATCAATTTCACACAATGAGTGTGTTTTTTTCTCCAAACATTGCCATGATTACAAATGTGATATAGATTTTTTACAACACTTCAATAGAAAAGTTCATTAAGAGTTAATTTGTTTTAGACAGCATATTTCTTGTTTTTGCAACAAAAATCATTCCAAGCACAGCCACAGCACTGTTTTGCGTCTCTGAGCAACATGACAGTGTTTCATTCCTGAATGAATCAACCATTTAAATGATTCAGTTCAATCGCAATGACTCACTTAACTTAGCGGTTTTAATTCCACATTTAAATGAACTTTTTATTATTTAAACAATTTCAAATATCAGTATCAATGTTTTATGTTAAATGCATCAAAACATTATTTATGCATTTGTAACTGCAGGTTAAATGCATTCATGGCCTGTATTAACAGTGTGTGAAAATACATCTAAATGCCACTTCAGATGCAGCTTCTGTTTCCTCTGCATTGCAAAGATGAATGTTGTTGATACTGATTTCATTCGCTTGCTAACAGCCCAAATGTCTTAATATTCTAATTCACTGATTCAGTGTAAGAATTTGATTCAAAAGATAATGCACAATTTAATAAAAAATGCCTTTTTAAAGGTTAAAATGCCCATAAAAGGTAAAAATCTATTTAAACTTATTGAAAAAGATTAATTTCTATCAGTGTGAACTCACCACCACACAGAATATGAAGAATATCAAAAAATGTAGGAGTCAGCTGTCCATGGTAGTCCTTAGGATACCAGCGCAATAACACACTCAGCAAAATATCGTCTAATTATCATTATCAACAAAAATCCCAGAAAATATCGAGATATCATTTTTTATCAATATTGCACACCCCTAGTTACAAACTGCCATTAGAGTGTAATACCATTTAAATCTTTACAAATGTCCACATCACAAAATCCTGTGAATAGTTCCTGTCCTAAATGTTTTGCTTTCCTGATAATCTGCTATACTCGGATGTATGTCACAATAAGAGAAAAAAACATCTGTCGCTATTTCTGCTTCAATGCAACTTTAAAGAGCTGTTTTTCAGTAATGTTCAAGGCTGCATTAAATCTATTCATATTATATACAGTAGCCGAAAAGAGAGGATAATCTTTTCAAATAGAGCAAGTATATTATTTCTCCAGAGATGGGGAAGGACAATAAAGATGCATGAGAGCCTCTTTATTTGTATTAAAGCCCTTTTTCTTGACTAAAAATTTTTCCGAATTAATTTTTTCTCCAAAGATGAAGAAATAATAGTTAGGAGGACAAAATGACATTTATTAGAAAACAAGCTGCACGTGACATATAAAGCACTAGTTATTTGCTTTGCGTTAAAATGTCACCAAATGCTGCAAATGTTGGTATTTAGGTAAGTTCATTAAAGATACCAGCTTCTATGATTTTTTTCATATGAATTGTTGGTCTATGGTTTTACCCTCAACTATTATCAGTGGAAAACTCATCCTAGTTCACCAAGCACAAAGCCAAAGGATGCACAAAGCAGCATGAAATTAGTTCCATATTCATCAGCATCACCTTGGAGAGGAGTTTCAGTTTTAAAAAGTGTCAAAACATCTCATTTGTATGCAGAACTAAATGAGCTATTTGAAACGTACTCGCCAAAAGTGTTAATGCTGAAGATGCTCAATGAATTTTCAGAGATTGTCTGCTAAAGACACCTGCGTTCGCCGTGGACCGTGATGCTCGCAAACACCCTCCCTCAAATGGAATACACAGGATCCTTCGTTGCAGTAGAGAACCATATATCCTCAGAAGCATTTGTCTGCTATATTGAATTGCCCTGCTGTGTTTGCTGGCACAGGCTATGTGTTCACATAAATCGTTGCCTGTGGTGTAACATGGACCTGATGTCCTGCCGTATGTTCCACTGCTTGAAAAGACTGCAGGACTGACAGGGATGCTTACAGGTGCACTTGTACGGTTATTTTAGTAGGGTAAATCCCATTGCTTATTATTCTTTATATTATATATCACATTCACACTGCGCAAAATACATATTTGGGGACCTATCAACTGATTTGTGAGCATTCACACACCGTACCCTCTGGAAGTTGCCCTCCACCTTGCACATCTTGCGTGATGCTCTTCGCAGATCGCATTTAAGCCTTGATGTTTCCCTCTTGGACCATCTATAGTCTTCTTTAAACGAGTATTTCTATGGATCTCCAGTGAAAATGGCTAGTGGGACAGTTTGTCTGGTAGAGAGATGAATATTTCGACCCTCTGCACTTTAATAATCTCTGAAATCTAGGGAGAGGATCTATCCACCTAATAACGGCGAAAGAAGAACAGCTATAAATCTCCTCTGATGGACCCACATTTAGCAATGGACTATGCCATGCACTGCTCTTCTGCTCCAAATGCATGTTCTGATTCATACTGACACACATACTAGGGCTCAGCACAAAGTACACACAGTCTCACGAGGCCGAAGATGCTCATGAACATGCACATTCTAGATAGTAAGAGTGAACAATGTAGTGAACATTTGATGTTAACACCTTGATGGATGCAGAAGTCCACCTTCCTTTGTAAAATGGGAATGAGGGATATTTTTTGTTTGGCAGTGCTAGGCACAATCATTATTTGTTTAAAGCGATGCCCTATAGGCGATCTCACTTCAGGCCAGCCTCTGATTGCGTTATGCAGTAAAACCACTGCAGACCACCAGCTCAACATATCAGTGAGATCGAAAACAAAGTCATTCTCAATCAAACAATGCTTCTGTAAGAAGAAGATATACCTCAAGCAGTGTGGCTTTGTTGAAGAGAGGTGTGATATTACTTTTTGAAGTCATAGGACTTACAATTTTCACCTGGCAGATGATAAATTGGGTGAAAAAACCCATGGACTTACACTGATGGAAGGACACAAACAATGCCTAAAGTCCAGAATATTATAGAGGTTTGAGAGAGTGCATTTCTGACTTGAGCTTGTAAGAAACCAATAAAACCACTCTAGATACTAGGGGTGGAAATAGGTTATAGGCCCAGTTTCACAGACAGGGCTTAAATTAAACCAGGATTAGGCCATAGTTCAATTGGGACATTTAAGTAATTTTTATAAACGTACTTAGAAAAAAACATTACGGGTGTGCATCTTGAGGCTAAACAAAGGCACTGATATATTTTCAATATATCAATCAGAGCAAGTTTTTTTCAGTTGAAACAGCTCAGGTTTACATTTTAGTCTAGGAGATAGTGGATTAATACAGTGGATTAAACTTTTGAATGATAAAAAGAAATGGTATTTTTACTGTACACAGCATTCGCTAGCCCAATCTCATGTAACTATTTTCTTATTTCATATAGATGCATATCATGTTTGTATAAATGCTATCATTTGCATCATTTTTTGCAATAAAAAAGTATGTATGAATGTCCCAACCTATGCCCCAAATTTAATCGTCAGTTGGGCATAAGCTTTTCATCAAAAAGAGATCATACGAATTCATCTGAAATAGTCAGCAATAACCCAAAACATAAAATAGTTGTGAATTTTCATGTTTTAAATATGAATTCTTTATATATATTTAAATATAGTGTTTTAAATATATACTCAGAATTCACAAAAAATATATATTTGTATGGAAACATATGATTTTCAGAAAAAATAAATAAATCAAATGAATGTTTCACACTAACCCATAAATTTAACCTCCAGTTTGACACAAGCAGATTGAGCAGAAACATAATGAGATCATACATAAAGAGTTACAAATGCCATGAGAGTTTTGGCATTTACTCAAAATTGAACACAATTATAAAACATAAAATAGTTTAAAACATAGGCTAAATAGTTTACTATCCAATGATGAATATCTCGATAGAATTTGGAACTGACAAAAGGCAAGATAAACACTTGTTAACTGGTGACAACTGGTGACATATCAATGGCAATATTCTCAAAATTGCCAAATATTGGCCTATTAATCAATGGTATACTGTATCTCACTACATGGGCCACACTATAATATTGTGATTTATTCATTTATAAAATGTATACATTTATTTTACGGTTATCCAAAATTGTTGTATATTGAGTTTGGATTCTAAATTAATAAAAAGAAATTGATAAAAAAGGCAAAAGTTCTTGTATACTCACAGATTTGATCTCACCCCAAAACTGAAAAAAACTCAAAACTGCTCTACGATCATGTGTGCAAGCTTACTTTTTTTCTTTTAGCTATAGGACCATACAGACAAACAGGAAGAAAGCGGACTCAAGTCAGGACTCAAACTCAGGTCGCCCAATATACAACATGCTGGAGCACAGCCCACGACTACCTGGTCTCATGGCATAAACATACCTGGGGGCAATTTTTAGCGAGACGCGAAATACATACCAATAAGTACATATCACTGCAGTTTCCAAAACAAATGAACACTAGAGGCAGTAAACTCTGACACCTTTTAGTCCTTTTCACACTAATTTACAGAGTTTCGATTAATAAAGCGTAATTTTCGCACAATTACTTGAAGAATATCATGTTACGATGGAACATTATTAATATGCTTGGAGATTTGAAAACTGATGATTTTGTTCGGTAGCTCACGGAGTACGGAGATGTACTTGAGAGGTGAGGAGCTCCGGTTTGAATCCTGTGTAACTACGGTTTGACAAAACAGTTCAAATCTGCGTATAAGGAAGTTCAAATAGCATGGTTGCCTCAACTAGGGCTGCAACTAACGATTATTTTGATAATCGATTAGTTGGCCGATTATTCTTTCGATTAATCGATTAATCGGATTAAAAAAATATTGACCAAAAAAAACACTATTCCACATTCTGCCCAATGTCCTTCAAACAAACGTGACAACTGAATGCTATGAAAACATACAGTGCTTAATTTATTAGACCACTTATCATAATAAAGAGAAAACATATTTTAGAAATTTGTCAAAAATTTGTTTAAATTTAAAAATGTTATTGTCATTTATTGGACATAATAATAAAAAATGTCCTCATAACAGCTTGCATTCTTGCTGGTATTGTTTATGTACTTTTTGACTGCAATTGGGTATCGCGAAAAAAAAATACTCAAATAAAAAATACAAAAAAAAAAAAGTGCTCTGGTTTTCTTTCATAGATAACAGCAATAATGATATTATAGCATTAAAAATAGCCTACTACTGTTACTAAAGAGCTTACACATATTGGAGTACTAACCAGTACAGAAAGCTGAAAAATGATTTTGGTTATCACCAATACTGTTACTTTAGAGCAGCAGTGGCACAAACCTTACATAAACACATTGTTAAAAAACTTACATAAATTTGTTAAGCATTGTAAAAATTGAATATAGTTTAAACCTCTATTAAAAATTTAAATAATAAAGATAATAATAAAGACGAATAAAAACACAAACTCAGTGTTAACCAACAGAGTAATGTTCTGCAGGAACTACTTTGATCACAGTCACCTCGTCATTTCTTTATCCTGTAAAAGGCCGTTATGGAGCGTCTCATGTTTATATTCAGACAGACAATTACACGCTGTTATCCCTTTAAAGTTCCTACTCTCATAAAATATTTTAATTTATTTTAAACCTTAAATTAACTTTCAACAACAGATAATTCAGCACAGTGGATATGTTTGCGCTGAAAAGCCTATTAATTGTCTCCCTCTCTACTGTGTTCTGTCCGTCTGACGCGCGTGTACGCGCCCGCCGCGCCGGCGCTCATTCGGTATTTTAAACTTAACACAGACTGTCAGGACGGACCTTTATGCAAAAATGGAAATGCTCGCGTGAATTTGTGGCATTTATAGATAAGGATATGACCGTAAACTGAACGTTTTTGCGCTGAGGACGCACACGCATCTGTCAAAGCGCCTGACAGGGCAAACCATTACTCTTATGCATTAACTTAAAGCTTAAAATAAAGAATTATTTTGGGCAGCTTGGATCACGTGCTTCTCCGGCAGAATCTCATTCTGTTTCCTCCACTATTTTTAGATGCATTTTGTCCATAGAAATGCATTATTCAGTGCCGTAATTTGACTAACCAGCTGAAGTTGGACGTGCACTGTGGGCAGACCCGATTAATCGATAATGAGAATCGTTGTCGATGATTTTCATAATCGATAATAATCGATTTTATCGATTAGTTGTTGCAGCCCTAGCCTCAACAAATGTGTTTTTATATCAGTTTTGCATTTGTCAACATTATCGGGTAGGTTTAGGGTTGGGTTTGGTGTAGGGCATATTTCCAACACGATAGAGCATTCATTTTTAGCGACGGTCCCCGGATATCTGAATTCTGAACCGCCACAATACGTACCTGAAGCAATGTAATAAAAACACAGCAATACGTATCTATATCAACATAATAAAAACGTGCCAGGGTTTACGTATTGAACCCGTGTTTTAGCGCCACTCAGTGGACATTTCACTTTGAAACTGCGGCGAAACGTGCAGTAAGGTATTTAAAAACGGTCTCGCTAAAAAGTGCCCCCAGGTACGTTTAGCCATGAGATCAGGTTGGCCCATGATGCTATCGGCTCCAAGTTTTTGAGCTTACAAACAAAAGGATTGTCTATTTACAAATTTAGGTGCAAATGTCTCTCAGCCTTTTGCTGGTCTTTAAAAAAATGTATTATAAAAATACACAATACTGATTCATGGTATATCAGGATGGTATATAGGATCATGACTTACCATGTAAGTTTGATAGGAATGTCAAGACATTTTTGCATTTTTGCAATAGCTTCTATTCTCCAAACTACTTTACTCAGATGTTCACACTGATAAGACTGAGTCATCAGGAAGCGACACCCTCCCTCGGTCTTCCTCAGTCCATATCTGATGATCTTCCCACAAGGTGTCTCACCTCCCGAAAAAGAGTGAAAGTGAGTACGCCAAGCTTCTCTAACCTTCTAAACATCTCCTAAGTTCAAGTGCAACACCACAGTACACTGCATATAGACTATAGATGCTAGCAGTGCACTATAAGATCCCTGAGCAACAGTGTAATGACTGACAGCGAGTTAGGTATCTTTGGAAAAATAGGTCATAGAGCTAAAAATACCTATCTGTGTCTCTCTCTCTCCTCTTGAAGACAAAGAAAGTCTCTCTGGAAAAAAAGAGTGAGTGAGTGAGTGAGTGAGTGAGTGAGTGAGTGAGTGAGTGAGTGAGTGAGTGAGTGAGTGAGTGAGTGAGTGAGTGAATTGAAGAGCCCACCAGTCTCAGAAGAAGAAAAATGCCCTTACAGAATTGCGGCCGCTTATGCAAACAAACATTAAAAGGGCCTGACTATAAAGATGGGGAGGAAGGATCTAGAACCGGGTGACACTCTTCGGCTTAAGAGAGCAACAGTGTGAAGAATTATATAGATCTCATTTTTCTCAGATCAGTGAGGCAAAGCGGAATAACTATCCAAGAAGTCCGCATTCCGCAGCCTACAAGATGACTGGAAAAGACAGGACACCATCACTTTAGGAGACTGAGAGAGATAGTGGAAGATAGAGGAAAAATAGAGACAGTAAGTGAACCTGAGTAATTACTAGAGAGATGTGAGGACCAGTGGAGGAAGAGAGACTGAACAAAGAGAAATACGCAACGAGAAGAGTGGGAAACTATTCCAAAGATTCAAAGACTCCCAATGAAATGCCATCATTTTGGTGAAGGCATGCCAGTTAGCAGATAATCAGCAATCAAGGCAGGCATAAATTAAGCACCATCTCTTAAAAATGAGTGATTTATAAAAGCCAGTAATGTAAATTAGATTGGCTCCTCAACTGATATCTCCTCATGGCTCCAGAAGTACTGCACTTTAACTGGGTTCTTTGAAGAGGGTTATTGAAGAGCGTAACATCACAGTAATTCAGACGCTGATTGCAGCCCCTCTCTCTGTTCATTCATGTTTCTCATGCAAATATCTCAAATGCTCCAAGACGCACACCTGACCTTGTACATGACTAAAAACATCCATCCTCAGTCAACAGCAAAGTTCACCGCTCAGGGAATCTGATCTGACCGAGGAGAATCCAGTAAGATACTGCAGGATTTGTCATGTATGAGTTACTTACACGAGTCACTGAATCAAAACTGCAGATTTACAAAATCCAGCAGTTTTATTCTTTTACAGAAAAGTATTAGATAGAGCTACTGAAGTTAATCAAGGTACTGAATGATATTCATGCAAAATCATATAACACTTTACAAAAAGGTACCATCAGCTAGCATTGACTAACATTAATGAGTAATAATACATTTACAACAGTATTAGTTAAAAATACAGTTCATTATGAGTTCATGTTATCCCAGGTTCATTAAAAAGGCTAATAATAACAGATGCAACTTTTGGTTTAAATAATGTAATTAGTAAACGCTGAATCTAACGTTGGTATTGTTTAGCCAATGGCTTCCATTCAGAAAAGTCGTGTGAGGATAGGGTGTAACCTATAGGCCTATTTGAAGCACATGTGTATAGACACACTTGCTTTGTCAAGTCTGAATGCATATTTTTTTTACGAAACATTTGTCTGAATTCAAATTATGTCAAAACTATTAAAATTTAATTAACCGGTATTGTAGTACAATTGTAACCAACACCCAAATGTTATTTCACGTGTATTAGGCTCTCGTTTGTTATTTTTTTTATACATGGTAAGTTATTGAAATGCTATAATTTCTCATAAGGTACGAGTTTCTTACCTCATAAAACCTCGCACCCTGTCTACTGAATTGTGCGCGCGCCGCTCGTTCACGGGTTTTGCGCGAGTCTCGCATAAAGTCGTTTCCATTCACAAAGCTGAAATAGTATGAATAATAACATTAACAATTTACGTAGTCAAATATTTGGCAGTGCTCAATGTTGCCACAGAGTAGACACTTAAGTTGGTTATTTTTTATTATTATTATTTTTAAGTAAAAAAAAACAAAAAAGCTCTGAAGTTTGGCCTGGTTGTGTGTGTGTGTTTTTTTAACGTAACACACATTTTACATTTGTTTAGTTCTTGTAAACGTATATTTTTATAGGCTAATTAAATATCCTATATATAAATATATAATTTTAGGTTTGGGTAACGTTTTAACCCGCTGTAGGCTCATGTGACCAAACTGCAACCAAAATACAACGTTGTGGAGACGTTTTAAGCTTGCTGGGTCCAGATAGGCAATCGTGGTAGTTACTGGAGAGAGAGATGCAACCACCCAGGTTAAAACCCGGCACAAGTGCAATTTCCTCTTTATCAGATAGGCTACCTATAAAAGCTACACTCACATATCCATGGCAAATACAAACACGTCTCCCCATTCGAAAGGTCCCCGTCTCTAGCAGACGAATGTAAAGCAATTTTTGGCACCGAGCCCGTGTGGCGTCTGCGTGCCGCACGCCGAAAAATGTGTCAGTGTGCACAAAGGAATCTAATGGAAACTTCACAGAATGTGCACTGATGCAACGGCGCATAAGAGATATCAGATGTTGCACGCCCCTAAAATGTCATGTTTAAGCATGCATTTGCTTCAGAAACAACACTTCGAAATCATAATCACGATGCACGTAATTTGTACAATCTAATGTTTGCGATCAGCGCGTGCAATGTAACATTTTCCGGTTCTGGCACTCTGACAGACAGCACACCAGTTCATTTTGTTTGTCATCATATTACACAAAAACAAAAGCAAAAAGGTTCAAGTATCATTCGTTTATCTTGAGACTCGGTGACCAGTGAACTCTCCGATTCCAATACCAACAACTGTAAGTTCCTAGTGATCGATACTGACCAGGGACCCCGGGTCAACATTCTCAACATTCCTCCATATCACTGTGCATATGCAGAAATGACACCCGAGACTCTGCACTTTAAAACATGCCATATTTGCCCAGATGACAAAATGTCGTCGCGTGCATTATGATTTATTGCATTTCACCATGCGTTCGTAGTTTAAATCTCGCCGGCATTTTATACTTTTAAAGATGTTTGTATATTTGTGAATTAGAACGAACGCTGTTTGTTGCATGACATGTATTCCAGAACGCTTAAAAATAGAAATATTTTTACTTACGATTTCAGAGGATTTTGGACCACTGTGGCCATTTTGATATAGAATGATACAATGTAAGACTGCAGATCCCCGGTATTGTACATGTAATATAGCAGCAATTTCAATTTCATTCATTCTCTGGGGCTGCGGCTGGATCGGCCAGCCAATAGGAGCACGACTGGCTGACTGTCACTGCGGGGAAATGTAGTTTTTATTCCCTGATGGCTTCAGGAGACAGCGGTGCGTGTACTACAAATACCACAATGCACCGCGGTTAACTGTATACTAGTCCCGCCTTGATTTTGGATGGGCAAGCCACAACATCTACTGTAAATTCAAGGTTGGATTGCTGGACTGCTGTCAGTATTTTTGCTCTCATGTTGGTAGCTTCTTATAATTCGTAGATAATTAGAAGTATTTTTAGAGAGCTATGAGCAGCTATGAAGAGCGATGAAGTCAATTTTGTTTTCTTAGTATGCTTGTATTATATCTATTAGAGATAATCCGAACAATTTTAGGCACTGATCAATATCATTACTACATAGCTTTATCCTGCTATATATGTGCTCTATATGTGTATATATCACTAACACTGACTTCTGTTGTGAGCTAATAATAGTTTTCTACTTTAAACCTAAACCTCAAACTTTTCTGCATTTTTACATTTTCATAAATTTCTTATTTAAATAAAATAAATAATAATAACTCTACAGCCTGGCCTTAAAACATGCTAAACGCGAGTAATATTAATGGACAATAACAGTAAAATAATTCTGCTGTGTGTTTTTATTCTGCTTATGCAATGAGAAACATGTACATCTAAATATTGTGAATATTATCAGCCAGGCTGACCTCTAATAGAGATGCAATGACTGAAACGGCGCCACTTTGAAGGCATTCTGTGACATGTGATATTTATAGATCCCTGCTAACAAATATTTAATGAACCTTAGCAAGCTCTATGGCATGACTGAACAAAAATGTCCTGTTGATTCATAAGGGATTACTGCAGAATTGGTGCATTTTTGGGGTGATTTTAGAGTTGAGCTAATCTTCAATTGAAGTTATTGCACTGCAACTACATTTAAATATCAGTGCTGTTCTATTTACACCTACCAACACAATTTTTACTAATTTTACAAAACCTAATCATACAATAATGAGCTCATGTGAGAGCTATTTCATGGAGACTTGTTTTTATGGATGCTACAGTATAAACCTCTGTATTCTGCACACAGACTGCTATGAGACAGTTGATCAGAACAGCCACTAGAGGGCGTTAAAGTACTCAATAATCCACGGCTGATAGAGTAGCAACAGCGCCCTCTTGAGTCCAGCTAGAGCAACAACTAGCGCCAGCAGCAGCAGCTAGCAGTCCTGGGACAGTTGTAGTCCAACTAGCTTTCCAGAGAGTTGTGATGGTTTTAAATCGTTCACGATGTCTGAAATGCTGCTGAAAGATATGGAAGAGATATCTCTCGGGTCTGTTAAAATGGACGAGCAGAAGGAAAATGGACGCAGTTTTCTCCTGGTGGACGAAAACGAAAGCTTGCAGGTTTGTTTTTGTTAGCTTCTGTGTTAGCCATCAAGCTATTATCTAAACAGCACATGTAGGGTCCTAGTTGTTTTTATACACTTTACTAGGTCGATTCGCGAGCACGCTAATAACTAATTATAGTATGTGTAATTTAAATAATAAACAGATGAACTAAGCCTAAACTGTCAATGTGATTGCATCATTAGGAAGGACTGTCTTTTGACAATATTTAGGGTTCTCACTGTGATCTTTAGCCATTGATCATAATTGATTATATCAAGGGTTTGTTTAGTTTTTGTCTGTGTGCTGCTGGGCCATGTGCTACAGCTGATGATACATCTGTCAACACAGTGTGATTTACAAACGTTGAATGATCTCAGTGCTGTATACTGCTGTTATGTTATGGCTCTAACATGATATTCTGATGTACTTTGGTAATACCATGGTATACGCTGTGGTCTATGAGCTAGATGCCCAACAATGGGAGTCAACAATGACAGTGTTGTTTCATAGGCTAGTTCATAGTGTATTGAGGAACCAGCCTAAAAGTGTTCAATTGCTGTCACTCTGAGAGATTGTTACTGTAGAGAGCCAAAAATGAAACTTCATTATGTACTTACTCTTTTGTTGTTTCAAACCCATACGACTTTCTTTAGTGGTACACAAAAGGCAGGATGACTCATTCATCATTCATGATGACATAATTGCCATTTTAGGTGAACTGTCTCTTTAAGATTCTTACAAATGGTGATAAACAGACACACAGATAGGTGGGGCAGGCATCCAAGAGGAACCATTAACACAGAATTCTGCAAACTCATTGCGAAATTACAGAGGAAAACATCCAATAGCGCACACAGGCCAAGTTAGAATTAAAATTCTTCATGCATGTAAAACAGAATCTCACAGAATTGCTGCGTTCGAAAGCATTAAGAACTGAACCGTCATTATTATTGTGTGTATGTGTAGGTATAGGGACTATACGTGTTAGAGGTCTGCTGTTGTGATCTCCAACTATTCGCAAATTGTTGAGTTTGTTGTTTTGCTTGCTTATGTTTGTCAAAATCATGTAATATTATATTGTTCTATTTGCGTATATTGCTTAGGCAATATGGAATTGAAAATTGAAATGAACTGAATTGGTAAACGATGGATGGATGGATGGATGGTAGGCAAAAAGATAAATAGATAGACAGGATGGACGGACGGACGGAGATAGATAGATAGATAGATGGATAGATGGATCGATAGAT
Source organism: Barbus barbus (assembly GCF_936440315.1). Lineage (NCBI taxonomy): Eukaryota > Metazoa > Chordata > Actinopteri > Cypriniformes > Cyprinidae > Barbus > Barbus barbus. Next base: position 19,261,704 of record NC_136759.1, on the reverse strand, counting down.
GGATGAAAGGCCAAAAGATAAATAGACAGAACAGACGGACGGAGATAGGCAAAAATATAGATGGATGGATGGATGGTAGGTAAAAAGATAAATAGATAGACAGGATGGATGGACGGAGATAGATAGAGAGATGGATGGATGGATGGATGGATGGATGGTAGGCAAAAAGATAAATAGATAGACAGGATGGATGGACGGAGATAGATAGAGAGATAGATGGATGGATGGATAGATGGATGGATGGTAGGCAAAAAGATAAATACATAGACAAGATGGATGGAGGGACGGAGACAGGCAGATAGATATCTTGATCTCTCTGGTACTTTCTTTCTTCCAGGTGAAGAGCGAAGCAGAGTTTTTGCAGAAGTTGGGCTGCAGCGCTGCTCAAGGAGTCAAAGTGCTTTCTATCTTCGGCAACACGGGTGACGGCAAGTCCCACACTCTTAATCATGTGCTTTTCAATGGCGAGGAGGTGTTCGCCACGTCTCCTTCTCCGTCCTCATGCACGGTGGGCGTATGGGCCGCTTACGAGCCACGCCTGAACCTGATCGTGCTGGACACGGAGGGCCTGCTCGGGGCCGCCAGTCAGCAGAACCGCCGGATGCGTCTGCTGCTGAAGGTTCTGGCCGTATCAGACATGGCCATCTACCGCACACGGGCCGAGAGGCTGCACAACGACATGTTCCAGTTCCTCGGCAGCGCATCGGCGGCTTACCTAAAGCACTTCACACCTGAGCTCCGCGCTCTGTCTAGCCGCTGCGGGCTGGATGTGCCTCTCTCCAGCCTGGGACCTGCTGTTATAGTTTTCCAGGAGACTTTTCGCACTCTGCTGCTAGGCCAGGGTAAGTCAGAGCAAGCAGACTTTCGCTGTTTACAAGGCCTGCAGTGTTTATCAATATAAATACAGCATTTTTCTGATACATGTTGTTGCCAAAGGCTGTTATACGACTAGCCTGGGGGCAAAGGGATTGCCGTTTAAACTTGGGTCTGCACATCCTCATGGGGCCTAAACACATAGACAGGGGGGGTCTTTGAAAAAGTCCTGAATTTCAGACTAGTGGAAAATCCCACAGGAAAAACTCAAGTTGTCAGTCAAACCAAAGGCTCTATTTCAAACTCAATTGTTTCATCATTCCTGCTTTTATTTCTGTCTGCTTAGTGATGAGAATTTCAATTTTGTTTCATTGTTTCTCTGTAGTCAAATGACAAATCTTTAGAGATATTTAATTTGAGTCAGTAATACATGGGCCACAATGCTCATTTTGATTGATTATTTTTATCAAAAATACAAAGACTTAAATGCATGATGAGCATGTTTTTTAGAATTTTTTTTTTTTTACTACTTTGATAAGTCATGTGATGCTTTCAACGTAACAAAAAAAGCTGTGTGTTTACTTACTGGTTACTGGTTTTGTAATTAAATGTTTAGTTTTATTGAATATGGGATTTTCTTTTTTATCTTATGAAACCAAGATGAATACAAAAATATAAAGATATTACGTAAGATATAATGCAGTATTGTATCTTCAGGTGCTTTATTGCTTCTATAAAAGGTTGCTACACAATAAAAACAATTTTTATATTAGGACACATTTTCAAAGAAATCCTTTTTTTTATTATTATTTGTCCAAAAGAAAAATCAAAACATTGGAGGTAACTTAATGGTTAAGCAACTAGTTATCTAGCACAGATTGCAGGAAGATCCCAAGACAGGGTGACTCAGGTGTGGAGTGTTACAAAGATCACAATACTGCTCAGCTATAATTATGCCCTTGGGTAAACTCCAGGTTTTCAGCATGCTGTAAATCATGGTACATGAAAAGTGTTGTGTAAAACGCATAAAAATCTTTAAATGCCTGTAAAACTTCTTTCATCTTCGATTAAAGTAGTGCCATCCAATGAAGTGTGTCAGGCTAGAGAAATATGGGTTTGGTTTTCTTTATCCAGATGGCCATGTCCCGGGGCAAGCAGACACACTGCTGCAAAAGCGCTTCCATGACTTGAGCCAGAGCACAGACGCCTTCAGCTCCGTTCAGTACGTGGGCACCCAAACCATCACTCCCCCCACAGACTACTCACAGTTACAGCAGATAGTCAATCAGCAGGTGAAGAACACATCCCAGCGAGCCCCACGCCAGCCTGCCATTGTGTTCAGTGCATTGCAGGTACAGCAGCTCCTCAAACATTTCTTTGTCTATATGTGTGTAAAGCGACCCTAAAAAGAATTTAGACACTAAAAGCTTTTATATTTGGTTTGATATTTTGTATTTAATTCAATTACAGTAAATTCATGTATTTAAAAAGAGTAGTTCAACCAAAAAAATGAAAATTTCACAATCACAAAAGAGGAAGATTAGCAGAATATTTACAATGCTCTTTTCCATACATTGAAAGTGAAGGGTGACCAGGGAATTTCATGTTCCAAAAGTGACAAAAAACAACATAAAAGTGGTTCATTTGACTCTGTACCTTTAAATATAATTACATACACAACCATTCAACAGTTTGGGGTTAATGTTATTTAGTTTATTTATTTATTTTTTAGATTTAAATGTATTATATTACATTTATTCACGTTTAAGATTGCATTAAATTGATCAACTTTAAAATAGTAAGAAAATAGTGGCTTTTAATATTTCTATTTTAAATAAATGCTATTCTTTCGAACTTTCTGTTAAAATGAAAAAATGTATCAGTTTCCAAAATAATATTAAGCAGCATGATTTTTTTCAACATCGATAATAATAAAAAATGTTTCTTGAGAACCAGGTTTATAGTTGATTAAAAGTAAAACCATAAAATAATTATTGTTAGTTGAAATAAAATAAATTTTATCAAATATAAATAAAATATATATATTCAATAAAATATAAAAAATCTTCTTTTATTTCAACATTTTGCCAAGTCAAACAATTCTCATTTTCATTTAGCGTATCTTGACAACAATAATTATACTAAGGTAAAAATTTAAAACTTTAAATTTAAAATGAAAACAGAAAATAAAAATAATTTAAAATATTAATAAAAACACCAAATCAGCATATTAAAATTTTTGAAGAGTCATGTGACACTAAGGTCCGATGTAATGGTTGCTAAAAATTCAGCTTTTGCATACCAGGAATAAATTATATTTTAAAGTATATTAAAATTGAAACTTATTTTTTAAATTGTAATAATATTTGACAATATTACCGTTTCTACCATATTTGAAATCAAATTAATGCAGCCTTGGTGAACATGGTGACTTCTTTCAAAGACATCTTACCAGTCTTTTGAACGGTAGTGACTCAAGTGTCCTAAACTACTTTTCGGGGTCAATGTATGCATGTATGTGTTCACCTTTGCCCACTGAGCATGTTCACTGATCTGCTCTCTCTCAGGCCTTGAGCAACAGGTTCTGTGGCGAGATCTCAGATGACAAAATCAGCATATGCTCCTTCTTTCCTGATGAATATTTCACTTGCCCATCAGTCTGTCTCAGCTGCAAGTAAGTCCACACATGCTCCGAGCTATGGATCGAATGTTGTTGTTTTTTGTTTTTTTACATACAGGTTGTATTGAATGCACTGATGCATTGTGTTTGACACATAATAAATCAAGAAAATTGCTGCATTGTCACACATCAGTCTCTTAATTCATCACATCAACACTGAACCACTTCATAATTTGAAGATTTGCAGTTATAAAGAACTAGGATCTCTATTCAGCATGCAAAACTATTATATGGAAATTAGTTGCACATGAATGTAATTAGATCATTTGTTGAGTCGTTTGTTATTGTTTTTGCTTGTGCGTGAATTAATTGAGCAGTACTCTTCAAGAGTACTTAAGAATCATAACTAACCTCTCCAAAATTCCACGGCTTTAGTGTTCGGTGTAAGAATGGCATGAACCACCAGAAAGACGGGGTCTCGCATATGGCCGATGGATTATGCCAGTATGCCCACCAATACAACAATAAAGTTCTCATTTGTAAGGTAAGAACTCACTGTCATGGCTAGTTCTCAAGGTCAAGATTAATGTGTTTTTTATATATATATATATATATGAAGAGTTTATTTGCAAAAACAGATAACTGATTCATAAATAAATGATATGATTATGCTATCATGTTTTTATTGTGTTAGTTAGCTAGTATTTTTTAGTAATTTTGTACCTAATCAAAATAACCCAACTGCAGTTTGATTGAAATTAATTGGAATGCACAATGAAAAAACATGATTTTTGAAAACAGTTAAACACGGAGTTATATGTTTTTTGCAAATGAACTCTTCATATATATATATATGGTCCGTGTACTTTTGCGTCCATTAATTTTTCATGTTTTAACCCAGAAATGAAATACGGTTTCTTCTTTAATGGTTCAAGCACTGATGAATAGAATAAGTAGACACAAACAGATTTTCATTATTCAAAATTCCGATTTCATTAAAAATCATAAAAATAATATGAAGTTTGTTTTTTAATGTATATAGGCTAAATGCTAAGTTTAATTTCTACCTTTTTTAGCGTCTCTATACAGACACTAGTGCCCTCTCGCGCTACTACCATAACTGCTTTATGAAAACCTTTAGCTTCAATATTTTTATGATCTTAATCATTTTTCACGCCTAAAACATGAAAAAAAGTTAAAAATACTATAAGCATTCTTTTTTCATGTTTTTCGTCTGGGTTAAAAAACGAAAAATGAGTGGACGCAAAAGTGCACGGACCATATATATATATTATTTTGTTTTTGTGTTTTATTCAGTTATTTGTTTTAAATTTGCATTTTTATTTTGATTAGTTTTGTTTTATTTTGTGTTTTTACTTTTTAATTATTTGTTATTTTGTGTTTTTTGTTTGTTTTATTTTTGTTTTTAATTTTTTGTTGTTTTCATTTCTTTTAGTTAGTTTTTTTCTTAGTTCATGTTTTTACTTTTAATTTTAGTTTTGTTATTTGTCAGTTTTTATTTTTAGTTCTGTTTTTTGTTTTGTTTAATTTTTAGTCTTGGTTTAGATTTTGTTTTGTTTTTTTGTTTTTTTTATTGTTTTTATATTTTTGTTTAACTTCAGTTTTTAGTTTATTTAATCATTTTACTTTTTGTTGTAGTATTGATATTCACTATGGCGGTGCCAAAATGCAGTTTTTCACGTTAAAAAAAAATCACACTAAATTTATTAAGACTTAGCGCTTAGATTTAATGAGATCTGCCACAAATTTTCTCTGATAATTGAGGTTTTAGATTAATCGGTTTGCAAAAACTGTCCTATATGGATTAGATTTCTAAATTTGAAATGAAAGGATAATGAATGGATGCAAAGGATGAAAAATTATTTTACCCATGTAGAGGTGCTATGAGAGCGGAAGAGAAGTGATCGTCATACCGAAAACATCTGCCTCCACAGATAACCCATGGTTTGGTCTGGCCAAGTACGCGTGGTCAGGGTGAGTAAAATGGTTTTCTTACTGAAATTAGCCTCTGAAGCTGGTCCTCGTCCATGCTCTAAACCCTGGTCTTGTTCTACAGCTATGTTTTAGAGTGTGCCAGCTGTGGCATCATCTACCGGAGTAGACAGTACTGGATTGGCAACCAGGATCCAGAGAGCAGTGTGGTGCGGCCAGAGGTCAAGCATGTCTGGCAGGGGGTGAGTTGTTTTTCTGTGTTCCCATCCATGTGCTGACTCCATTGATGCTCACAGTGGTTAATGTTGTTTTTCTGCTTGTAGACCGATGCCTTCCAGACAGACCATCAGAATGCAGCTCAGCGGGTTTTGGATGGAATGAATTACATAATCCAGTCAGTGACAGAATACAGCTCAGGCCCAACTAAAGCCGTCACTGCCTGGCTCACAGACCAGGTGGCTCCACCCTACTGGAAACCCAACTCTGAAATCATTGTGAGTTGATATGCCATATAGGAATACATGAAAGAGAATGACACTTACGAATACTTGTATGAATTTCATAGCATGCAAAAGAAAATCTCAAACAAATCTATTGTTTTATTATGTAAAAATATCATGTTTGTCTGTTCAGGAATGTCATGGTTGTAAGAGAGCGTTTGAGGAGGCGGAGAGGAAACACCACTGTCGGGCATGTGGGGAGGGTTTCTGTCAGGCCTGCTCCACTCACAGCATGCCAGTGCCTGAGAGAGGCTGGGGCGGCACCCCTGTACGAGTGTGTGATGCCTGTTACCGGCAGGGAGCACCCCAACACACTGGACAGGGTGAGGACATCGTTCTCATTTAAAAACACACTGTAATTGTGCACCAAGTAATTCTTACACTTGCAAAGTTTACATTACCATTCAAAAGTTTGGGTTTGGTCAGATTTACTAAATATATAAAAAAAAGTCTCCTATCTTACCAAGGCTGTATTTATTTGATCAAAAATACAGTAATATTGTGGAATACTATTACAATTGAGTTTTTTTCCATTTAAATATATTTTGAAATGTAATTTAAAGCTGAATTTTCAGCATCAATGCTCCAGTCTTCAGTTGTCACGTGATCCTTCAGAAATTATTCTAATATGCTGATTTGGTGCATTCATTATCCATGCAATTTGCCAAAAAGCGCACTTTGCAAAAATACTAGAAATTTGTGCAACAGTCTAGTTATTTAGATCCAAAATACTAACAACCAAAAATAACTTCGGCAGATTTTTTTGACTGTGAAACTCTAATTACACCAGTTAAAACTAGTTAATGAAACACTGAATTTTTCTTTGGATTATTCAGAAGTATTAATTTCTGTGGGATTCGATACTTTTATGGTACAAATTGTGCTATTGTCCACATATTTTCACTTATTCTGCATGTGCTTACTTATATAATGCATCGTGCAGAATATTTGGCCTTGTAAAAACAAGCAATATTCTCCAGGGTTATTGAGTTCAGTTGTGTTTTCCAAAACAGTTTTTAATGGTCTCAGTGGGGGATGTTGACTGGTTTGCTGAGCTGAGACATTACATTCTCTCCCCTGCAGTGGCTGTTACAGAACCCCGGACACTAGTCGCCCGCAGAGTGACAGAAGTGGCTCAGTCCACTCTGGATATGGTCTCCACCGCTGTGGACTACCCCCTATGTGAGTGTTACCAATACACTCATAGTGTCACACTAGAGAATTATATTGTTTATGCAGAGCGAGTCAGGTTTTATTTAAGCATCTTGTCCTCTCTTCAGGTTTCGTAAAGGGAGTTGCGAGACCAGATTATTGGATCCCAGACCACGAGATCACCCAGTGCCACAGCTGTACTAAACCCTTCACCCCCAGCATGCCCAAGCACCACTGCCGGGCATGTGGTCAGGGAGTGTGCGGGAACTGCTCGATGAAGACCAGGCCAGTGCCCTCTCGTGGCTGGGACCACCCTGTGCGAGTGTGTGACGGCTGCGCTGACAGCAGGGATTCCCTGTGACCTTGCTGTGCCTCTGTGGTACCGCTCCAATACAGCTTGGTGCTCAGATGCAGGTTGTAGGCAGTTTTCATCCTTAGCCGGTGCAATCAGGGCTGGGAGGAAGATGAAATCCACTGCAGTTGCATAGACAAACACTCAGGCTCTTCAAAGCATTAGAGAGTGATGATATCTGGGATATATTTCATCTCAAAATCAAAAGAGAAAAATACTAAATATGTTGCATAATGAAAATAATTTAATTTGTGTGTATATATATATATATATATACATTAGTGCTGTCAAACGATTAATCGCAATTAATCGCGTCCGAAATAAAAGTTTGTATTTACATAATATATCTGTGTGTACTGTGTATATTTATTATGTATATATAAATACACACACATACAGTATATTTTGAACATTTTTACATGTATATATTTATATTCATATAATTTATATTATATACAAATATTTAATATATAAACGTAACATATTTTTCTTAAATATATACATGCATGGGTGTGTATTTATATATACATAATAAATATACACAGTACGTACATATATATTATGTCAACAAAAACTTTTATTTTGGGTGTAATTAATCGCAATTAATCATTTGACAGCACTAATATATATATATTTTTTTTTTTTTTTTTTTACTTTGGGATGAATAAACCCAGAATTTGTTTTTATTATTTATGAGATTTGCTACGGAAATTAAAAAGAGGAAAATAGAAAATACTAATTTTAATAGGTTTCGATAGATTCTAGCTATTGACTATAGTGCTGGCACTGAAACGAATTGCCTTCTAAAAGTGCATTTCTGTAAATGTTAATGTTTCTATCCCAAAGATAAGATGTAACCTCCATAACAAGAGCAGTAAATATTAACATATCTAATACACAGTAAATTATCACTTGGAGATTTGTAGGTTCTTAGATATCTAATTAAGAAACATTTGTAGCCTTACCTTTATTGGTACCGTTTTATATTTTATTCCAGGAACAGAGCAACAGAAGTAGACAAGTTAAGCCTAGAATTCACATTCCAGTTCAGGCAATGCAGTTTATCTCGTCAGTTCATATCTCATTGTATTTTTTATCAGCATTGTTCTTTTCTGAAATAACGACTGCACTTTATCAAATATTTACTATCGTGGTCAACTTTAGTTGAGAGCCATATAATCTAATATATAAGATGCAAAGTGTACATATATAATGAAAATGTAATTATTCTATAGCATTTACAGTGCCTAATGGACCTCAACCACGATCTTGCATATAACAGGATGATTTCACAGTGTGGGTGTCTGACATTTAATACAGGCTCACACTAAACTCAGTGCAGATGACTGAATGTTGAGCCATCACATTCAGTTTCCTAACATTTGTACAGCTTAGAAAATGACTTGTATAAGGCACTTTATTCATATTTGATCGGAGAGAATCCATGTGGAATTTCTTAAAGGGATAATTCACCCAAAAATTTAAAATCTATCGTTTACTCACCCTTATATAGTACACTTCCATAGTAATTTTTTCCCCATATTATGGAAGTCAATGGCTACCGTCAGCTGTTGTGTTACCAACTTTCTTCAAAATATCTTCTATGACTAAATGATGACAGAATTTACATATTTGGATGAACTATCCCCTTTTTTTTTTTTTTTTTTACAATTCTGCTTCTACTCTTTGTATTTTTATCTGGAATAGAACATTGTAGTCTTCTATGAAGGGATTTAACCAAAGCAATGGTTTTAATTGCATAAACTGAACCTGCATTTGACAATCCTGCAATCTTTTTGATTGACTGTTTTTCTGGTTTCTAATCAGAACATTAAAGTTATTTCAAAACAGCGTGCCCACTTGATTCACAAGATAACAGACATCTATCTAGCTCTGTAAGTGAACAAACTCGAGGTCATCTGGAGGTAGAGGGCTAGGTTTCCTGCTCAAGGGCCTTAAATAGATAAAAGGGACTCAAAATCTGATTTAAATCATGGAGGTTGTACTCACATTTCCTGCATTTATAACGTTACTGTCTGCCAAACAGCCTGCCTTATCACATCTACAGGAAACTGTCTTGAGAGGTTTACTGATTGTAATGTCAGCACTTGTGTGAGTGTCATTAAGAACATCACACACACTGCAAAACTGCTTCTAATGGGGTCAGGTAACTGTTGGGACTGTGATTTTACCCAATAACTGGCCCAATTCTCTTATGTCAGTCCTTATAGGGGTTTTTAAGTTGCTGATACTGGTATCTAGAGAGCAGGGCTGCTAAAATGCCAGTATAGCATACACTACTGGTCAAAAAATCATTTTTGAGTCACTTATGATCACCAAAACTGCATTTATTTAATACAAAAATACTTGAATGAAATATTTTTTTTTTTAAGGATACTTTGATGAATAAACTTAAAATAGAAATATTATAATCCTTACTGAATAAAAATGTATAAATACGCGCGTGTGTGTGCGTGCGCGTGCGTGCGTGTGTGCGTGTGCGTGTGTAACGATAAGCAGCACAAACTGTTTTCAACATTGATAATAAGAAACGTATGATACTAATAAAAAATAGATGACACTTAATGTACATTTGATAGTTTATCATTTCAGTTAATTTTATATAAATATTTGTTCCTGCAATGAGTAAAACTTATTTATTCCACATGGTCAGTAAAACTTCCAAAAACAAGTCATCACAAGAACATTAAAGAAGAAGAGCAATGCAAGGCTTTGTCCTATAACTGCTGTTGTTATTGTTAACTAAAACTAATAAATATTACAAATCATTTTCAGGAACTGAAAAAAAGTTTAAATATTAGATCAAATAAAAATTAAACATATCTTAAATGTTAAAAAATGTAAGGAATGTTGCCTTGGTAGCTAATTCAAATGCATTTAAGTACTAAAACTGCTAAAACAGAATTATTAATAATAACAAAGCAGATATCAAAATTCAAATTAAAATAAAGAAGAAAAATAATAAATACTACAATAGTAAATTGTCATGATTTAAATGCATTTGCATTCAGGTGCACTACCACACTGTAACCAGCAGATGGAGGCAACATCCCACTCAGCAAGAGACCCACTGAGACACCTATTCATTTAGGATTTCACTCATTGTAGGATCTTGCATATTATCATATTTGTATCACTGATCTATAGTTTATATACAAAAAAAAACAAGGGACTTTCATAAAATCCTTAAAGAAGAGGTACGAAAAGTCTGCTAAATAAAAAAGGACTGAACATGACGGTAGACCTCAACACACTGCCAAAAACAGTCTCTAGCTCCGGTTCATTTAAGGATAAAAGGATGAAAATAGCCCTATGTTACCTGACTCCACTGTTTAATCCAAAACTATTTTATAATTTATATTGTTCTTGTACAGAAAAGATTAGTGCACCAGACCACGATCTGACATAAATACTTAAGCATTTCATTATTTTATGAAAGTCTTTTATCTTAAGATGTGTGTTGTTGCACAAGAAATGATGAAATGCACTGCTAACACATTGCACACCTCATACCTTCATGACAGGAAACAAAATTGAGCAAAATGCAAGATTTATATTGTTAGTGTAGATTTGGTCTTCACCGGTTTCATAGATAGGCTAAAGAAATCAAATGTCTACATGTGGCCCATCTGACACACTACTATTCAAAAGTTTGGGGTCTGTTAGGTTTTTTAATGATTTTGAGAGAATTTATTTGCATTTGCATTTATTTAATTTTTAAAAAAGCAGTAAAAGCATTAATATTGTGAAATAGTTGCATTTTAAAATAACTGTTTTCTAATATATATATTATTTCTTTGACGGCAAAGTTGAATATTAAGCATCATTACTCCAGTCTTCAGGGTCACATAATCATTCAGAAATCATTCAATCATTTGCTGATTACTGAGAAAAAGGCACCTTCCCCCTGTGACAACTAGCCCCGGTCGCCACTAAATTCAAAAAGATCTCTAGGCCTACTTATTGTTGTCTCTATGTAGTCATTAGCCATTTGGGTCCACTGCTCTATGTAAGTCTGAATCATTACATATTTCACTGTAAACTTGTTTATCAGTCTCTTAAAATACATAACATCATTTGCATGGACAGATTAGTCTGCTCTCGTGAAATTTGTGTTTATCTCCTGCAGCAGATGCACGTGCCGGGACCGTGAGCTCCAGCCGACAAAACCAACACCACGTGTTCAGCAGAAAGCATTATTATAATTCCTTAATCCCCATTTCACACATTATTATTTCAGCTGGAGCAGCACTGACAGATAGACACTCTCAGTTAATTTGGGACATCGTTTTATTTGAATGCACATATGGACTGCAAATAGGCCGCTTAGAGATTGCCAAAAAATGAATAAAAACTGCGGTGGATGTATCCGTATGGAATCTTATATACTCACCAGTGTCTTCTCTCATACTGGAAGCCTTTGTAAGGTTCATTTATATCTGGGGCCAGTGTTTTTCTGCTTACTGTGGCTCTTTTTGGATGTTTATTAATGGCTCTTTTGCTTTCGTATCCATGGAAACTCATCTTGCACTGTCCCGTTTTCTCTCTCATCCACACAGTCACTCTGAGGGTGCAGGACAATAAGAGAAGAGCTACCGCCGCTCAAACCATTCTCCCATTTTCTCACGCTTCCCCGGGGAAGACATGGCGCCTTGCTTGGGTCCATTTAACAATTCTGATCTTCAGCTTCTGCTGAGACACAAAGAGGCACTAATAGGCAGTTCTGCCCGTCTGTGTGGTTGATGGTCTGTGACGATTTCATTTTCAAAAAGTCCATTCATAAATCTTTTCAAGAGACTCTATTGGAGTGTTGTGAACAAGAGGAGTACAGTATAATGGAGCAGCACATAAGAGCAGTCACTTTTTTTAATAGCCCCAGGGCCGTATCGAAGACATCATTAAATCTTATTTAAACACAATAAATAAAAATGACAAGAACAAAGAACATTTTGGCCTGTTTTTAAAATACAGTAATGAGAATACAATACCTCACAAGAATATTTTATATATATATATATATATATATATATATATATATATATATATATATTATTTGTATTTGTGTGTGTGTGTTAATATTGTTTAAATTAAATTCAATAATTGCATCAGATGAAATTACACATTCAGGTTATATTTTACCAGTAAATAAATAAATACATACATAAATATTACATTTAAAAAAAAAAATCCCCATGGCGATCCTTATCAAATTATGTATTTATTGAATTATGTATTTTTTAAATATGATTAAATATTCATTGTTTAAATTTAATACAATAATTAGATGAAATTACATTCAGCATGTGTTTTTTAGGTGAATCTTAAACACATTCAGGGGCCTGCTTCATAAAACAAATTGACCAAATAAGCCAGGTTTATTTCAGTTAGTCTGACTTGTTGTCATTTGATTTGTTTGAAAATAAGTCAGACTAACTGAAATAAGCCTGGCTTGTTTGGTAAACTTGTTTTATGAAACAGCCCAGTGTTACATTATGTCTGAAACAAACAAACATTTTCTTTCTTTTTTTTCTCCTGTATTTTTTTTTATCCTCTTACATAATACACTAGTCAACATTTGAAGTGGATCAAAAGCTTTCATCAAAGTTGTCCTAAAACTTCAAACCAAAATGCGTTCTTGTCTTAGGACACCTTTGATGAACTTTTTGATCCATTTCAGATGCTGTCTACTATATAATGAGGTTCACCACAGAAAATAAAGGGAATTAATAATAATAATAAAAAAGAGTAATGGGGGGGAAAATCTTGATCTCCTCTTTGTATATATGTATGATGTACATGAATGAAGCCACCAACAAAGGTACCATTGTTTATATTATATTATTTATTTATCTTTTATACAATGTAATTACAATAGAAATATGTAGGTTTAAATACAAAATTCTGTAAATAAAGATTAAAAATAAACTCCACTGGTTTGTTATCACTACACTAAAGTTTACAATCAACTTTATGAGGTAATTTAATTCCCTGGTTTTGAAAAACCTAGATTTTTTTCAAGGGGAGAGTTTGGACAAAAAGCGCCAGGGCAATTGAGTATAATAAATTCATCTGTTTGATGCCATACAACATATCGCTTGGCCAAATTACAAATGCATCGTCTTTGGAAAAAGGAGTATTTTTAGATTCATTGTGCCACAATAGACCCGCTTGACCCTATAATAAACAATTGATAAGAAAACCGGGAGGTCAAGTTATAACACATGACGGTCAAAATGGCCTTTTGAAACAGGAGTTAAAAACATTGTGCCTGCCTTGAATGTCCACTGCTATTAAATCTCCACAGGAAGAGTGTTTTTGTTCACCTCACCGAGCACAGTGTGCAGTCTGACTTTGATCATCTAGCTTTGACTCTTGCAGGCTCCAGAAAAGCTCAATCAACATCTTAATCGCACACTTGGATAATTTCCCAAGTAAATAAAAATACGACCATTGAGCATTACTGAACAATAAATGTGCCTAAATGCTGCACACTGGAGAAAATATGAACCTCTTGAATGAGCAGGATCCAAATCTGTTTTTACAATAACTGCATGAGATCTTATTGTGTAGAGTGTGTGCCATTATTCGCCTGCAATTAAAGACATTTATTCCCTTTCTTAGACCAGAGCGAGTGAAACAGTGGTGATAAGAAACAAAAGCCAAGACTAATATGCATATTCAATGTTTTAACATACTGTAATATGGGATATTTTAAGCATGCATGAACGGGACCAAATGACTCTGTCCCTTTAAGAGTCTGTGTAGTCGTTCCATTGCTTGCAAAACGAACACTATAACCTCTATCTTTTTTTCAATATTTCCTTACACACTTGATCTTCACAACCATCCATTTAACACATTTTGTCATTTTACCACCCCTAGAATGGTCATAGAGTTTCTGAAATACATTCATAACAACTGAGAAGCCCCATGAAACCATTGAAAATAATGTAAAGGTTGACCAAATTCATATATTTCAACAGGTCTGGCTAAACTGATTATAAAAATAAAACTATAAACCTCAGAAATGTTGTTCCAAATCTCTAAAAGGTTAATTACTAGAAGTCAAGGTCACTACAGTGGCATTTCGGTCTAGTTTTCCATTGCATGATGGATCTCGATCGTATAATCAGGGTTGGAATGTGCTTGTTGGTGGAACTTTTGGTATCCACTTGGTTCAGAGCAGATCCTTCAATGGTTCTGATTCATTTGGAATTAATGAACCTAACGGCCACAGAAACTGGCAATAAATAAAGTAAACTGAACGCATGCTATTTACACCACAACGTAAACTCAGTTCTACAAGATAACATAACCCAAATTATTTAATCTATCATTTGGTGAATCAATTTTCAAGTAGCCAATTTATTCCACCAGTAATCCTTCACCCTGTTCAATAGAAATAAATAAGGGAAAACTGAGAATAATTCAAATCTGATTAAAAATAATCATTATAAGCAAATAAGAACAATAAATAAACTTCGACCATCCCCTAATTTCAATATTTCCTTCAAGCAAAATCATTCATTTTCCAAGCAAGGGTCATTACCGGTGAAAGTAATGTGCAGGTTTCTCTTTCAAGCTGTCTTGTAAGTGCTGAACATGTTGTGACGGTCTTTCTGTTCTCCAAAACATGATTCTCGAAATGACGCAAAATGCAACCGAATGTTCTCTTACATCAACCAATGCCCTTGAGCCTAAGATAACCCTTTAGGAGACAAAAAAGAGGAAGGGGAATGGGGTATGAAATAGTTCAGAGTCTCCTTACAATTATAGTTCAATCTCAAAAGTCTTTTGTAAGTCATTCGAAAAAGGGTTTTGCGCCTTCGCTTGCGATTTGGACTCCAGAGCAGCCCACTTTGCCTCAAAATGCTCTGCTTCCTGGGAACTACATGTGGGATTCAGATTCAGACTCTCCATCGGCCAGCTAGTGCCGCTTTTTACAGTACCACCGTTTTGTGTGACACTCGTAGTCGTGGTCGTTGATGGAAAGGAATTATGCGGATGTCCGTTGACGGTTGGAGGAGATGGGAACGTGGTGGTTGGGAAGCCTCCGGACAAGGTGGGGAAAGCTGATTGTTGGCCACCGCCAAGCATACCCGTCTTTGGCCCCATCCCGATCCCCATCGCCACTCCACCACCCCCTGTCCCGGCTGCAGTGCAGAATACATTAGCCACCATCTGTGACGGTGTGATGCCCACCACGGGCACACTGGCATTGGGATAGGTCATACTGTTGGCCAGACTGGGCATGTATGGCTGCATAGGTACAAAAGCCGGTTGAAGGGGCTGTTGGGCGAACATGCCTACGGGTGCGGGGGTGACGTCAAAGGCCATCGGGAACGGCTGCATGGACGAGGGGAGGGAACCGGGTGCGATGGGCATGGTGGGCACCGGCAGAGATTGCTGAGTGGGTGGTGGTGGTAGGATCGGTGGAGTCTGCTGCTGGGTTTTCACCGCTTTAGCCACTTCCTCCAACCAGCGTTCTGCTTCGGACGGGGTTCGTTTGTGGCCTCCCTGAGGAACGGGTGGAGGAGACTGGACAGCCGGCTCTGTCTGAACCCATGAGCTTGTAGCTGGGAAGTGAAAGGAGTAAGAATGTTAAAACATGCCTCAAGACACGTTTCTTAATATGTAACCATGCTGGCAAAATGCGCACAAGCTAATTTTGAGCTACAGGCGAAAAAAGTGAAAAATGTCTATTTTGAGCTTTTCACAAAAGTGAGTACATTAAATCCTCATCTAGTGATCCCAGTGCTCCAAATAGTAATTAAACATCTCAAAGTATCTTTATTTGTACGTTTTCTGAGAGGAATAGCTTTTCTCCACTCGCTTCTCATGCTGCCTCTCATCCAAAGCGCACACATAAAGACTACAGACACCGATGGCACTCTATCCCGATTTACAATAGGCTAAATATATTTAAGTATTCACGCAAATATAATCTGTTATTGCTTAAGTGAACGTTTAGGGAACTGTTGGGGAAATACATAGGCTGAGTAACGTTATATTAAATCCGTGCATTACACTATATATCTTAAAGGGATAGTTCACCCAAAAAATAAACAACACCACCCCTCAACTATATACTTGCTTCTTTCTATTTGTTTTTTTTTTGCATCGGTTCTTATTTATAACAATAAAATAAAAAATTGCTGTATTGTGATTATTAATCTAGTAATGATTATTAAGAAAAGAAGTGGGGGAAGAGATGTAATGTTGCTA
This sequence comes from Barbus barbus, assembly GCF_936440315.1. Classification (NCBI taxonomy): domain Eukaryota; kingdom Metazoa; phylum Chordata; class Actinopteri; order Cypriniformes; family Cyprinidae; genus Barbus; species Barbus barbus. The sequence goes on along the minus strand of NC_136759.1, from coordinate 19,245,068 downwards.
GGTGATTTTGCTTTGGAACCTTCAGAAAACTTTAGTTTTCAGTTTTTCTCTAAATTGCTGACTCGTCCGATTTTTCGTCCGATTCCAACTCATACATCATTTTGAAGGTATTTTAATAGAGTACAAATTAAAATTTTGTACATTTACATTTCTTTTCAACATTTGCTCATTTTGCCAGCACAGGTCACATAATTAATCAGATAAATGCAGCCTTGGTGAGCATTAGAGACTTCTTTCAAAAACATTTCAAAATCTTAATTATTCCACACTGTATATGGGATTGTGCTGTCTGTGTTACCTTGCAGTGGAGCAGGTGGAGGGGGAATGGCAGGTGGAGCACTGCAAACTGGTAAGCAGTTGCTATTGGCTTTGGCACACAGCTCCTCAGATGGTTTGGTGAAAGAGCTGTTGATTTGGCAGCACAGAGCATTTATGCTGTCCACCTCTCCTGCCACTGATAGATCCATCTCTGGAACTGACACACACCAATAGAAGAGGTCAATCACACCGGTTTGGCTTATTTCAGTGGGCCATGTATACAGTTTATGGGATTTTGCTTGATAAAACCTGGATCTATGATGTAAGGTAGAGATGCATCATCCATTAAATAGTTTGGGTTTGTTGTTTTTTTCCAGTTTGTTTGAAAGTATGCGTTAAATTAAAAATTTTAATTTATAATGTTACAAAAAAATAAGTGCAACTGTTTATTCTGAACTGTTTATTCATCAAAACCCCCAGAAAAAAATGTATCAGTTTCCAGAAATATATTAAGCAACACAACTGTTTTCAACATTGATAATAATAAAATAAAATAAAAAGTTCTTGTGCAGCAAATCACATATTAGAATGATTTCTGAAGGATCATGTTACACTGAAGACTGGAGTAATGATGGTGAAAATTCAGTAAAATTATAATAATATTTTACAATATTATAGTTTTACTGTATTTTTGATAAATTGTTAGCAGCAATTGGTGAGCATAAGAGCCATCTTACTGTCCCCAAACTTTTTAATGGTATCATATCAATTACCAAACAATATTACAGAATTTTTTAATTTATCATATGGATTCATAATATGTATGGGATGATATTTGATTTTTAATTGTGCATGGTAATTTCCCCTATTTTTAAATTTAGATTGCCATTACCATACTTTTTTACACAATACAGAACATAATTTTAATATGGTTATAATAATGGTTAGCAGCCATAACATGACAGTAATTATCAGATTTTAATATACTGTAGCTGTTTCTCTAAAAAAAAAAAAAAAAAAAATCGTTCTGGTTTGTATTACAGTATTCGAAACAAGAAAAACAATTGTACTACATAAAACGTGATGTCCTCAAACTTCCTACATATTCATTTACATTATTCATGAATAAACCCAGTCAAACATAAAACATGACCCATAAAAAAACATACGACTCATAATTCCCCTTTTAGAATCTAATCTAAGGGATTAAGCTAGAGATCAGGCAGCAGTTCAATTTTGCAAATGCAAAACATGTTATTAATAGAGCACTACACTAGAAAGGATCAATGGAAAGTACCTATACATCACATATCTACAGGTAAATGTAGCACTTTATGGTCTGGAATACACGCTCAAGCGATTTTATGGGTACAATCATAAGGTTTCAGTGGAAATAGAGGGCTTTTGTACTACTTATTTGTTTGCAGGCTCAACATGAGATACATTTGAAATGTCAAAGTCCTCTGGTTGATGACGCACAGTACACATAAATTGCAGTCAGTACTATCACATGGGTAAACATGGGTACTGGGTCAACATTATGGTTCCATTACACTTACGCTGCTTGAGTACACAAAAATCTCTAACCTGGGTTCTTGGTCTGGAAGTCCGTCTTGCGCTGCAGGGTTGATGGGAGATCGTTCAAGCGTAGGGAGAGCTGCCGTTTGAAAGGTGAGTTCTTCTGGCTAAGTTGTGGAAAGCCACGGAAAGAGCCCTGCCGCACCAGCTGCTCGATAGGAGCGTGGCGGCGTGGGATGGCGTGAGGCCCGCCTGGCTCCGCTCGCTCCCCCGGTGATGCCGCTCCTTCTGGAGGAGATGCATTTCCAGGTAGCATTGCAGAAATTCCACACACTTCTGCAGAGAGGCACGCTCACTAATAAGAATTATTTTTCACAGATAGGTCCTATGGGGTTTGAGAGTGATTGTAATGAGACTGACCTTTCTTTTTGTCCTGCAGTTGTTTCATGATGTCCTCTCGGTCACTCTGCTGTCCAGCTGAGGAGACGCGGAAGGAGCCTTCCCTCACAAATGATGTGCGGCTTGCATCGAAGGAAGCTGTGACCCCGCACTCCTTCTCTCTGCGTTGCTTCCGCTCAAGGCAAGCGGCAAAGGCGCATCCGACCGCATGACTCAAACGTTCACCCTAATGTTGTGGAGGATGTTCCATTAGCATCATGACAACACTGTACACTCCAAAGATTTTTTTAATTAGCTTTTTTGTAATTTTTTTTTTGTTCCAGTAAAAAATAAATAAAAATAAATATATTTACATTATACATAACTTATAATAATAAAACATTTAAAAAAATAATATATATATAAAATGAAAGATATTAAAGACCTCCTCTGATAATACATCTTAAATTAAGCTTATTTTTCCCATATGTATGTAGAATTTTTATAATAATAATGTTTTGGATGATGATATATTAGCATCATGGCAACACTGTAATTTTTTTTTTAATTCGCTTCTTTGTCTTGTTCCAGTAACATATCGCATATATAATACATAAAGTGCCCTCCAAAGGTACTGGAACAATAAAGACAAAATTGCTCTGTTGGCTGTGGAGTCAAGACATTTACAAATATGATTAAAAGACGAATATGAGACAAAACTACAGAATGTCCCATTTTATTATTGGGTGATTCAACACAGATGTTTTACCAGCTAAGAAGTTCAGCACTTTTAGAGTTTCATCCCTCTGATGTGAGCATAAGTATTGGAACAGTTGCCTCACAGGTCTTTCTAAGTGATCAGCTGTGTCCCGTTGCATTAATTCTTCAGATATTAAAAACAGGGAATGTGTCGTATCAGTTATATCCATTACTTCTGTATTCTGAATCTTGCATTCGATGATGACACACACAAACCAGGATGAAGATGAGGAAGCTGACTTTGAGAGAAAAGCAAGCAATTTGGATGCTAAAAGAAAAGAGGAAATCAATTAGAGCTGTAGCAAAAACAAAGGGCATGGAGAAATCAAGAGTTTGGAAACCACCAGCGACACCAGCAACCAACAACTACCTGATCGGCTGAGAAAACAACAGTAGCTGATGACAGACAAATCATAAAAGCTGTGAAAATGTATCCTAAAAGACATGTCTGTAAAATCACCAACAACTTCCAGAAAGCTGGGGTGATGCTCTGACAATCTACTGTCCTCAGGAGACTTTGACACAGAATTACAGATGCTACACAGCAAGATGCAAACCTCTGACCAGCACCAAAAATAGAAAGGCAAGATTAGAGTTTGCAAAAAAGCACAAAGGTGAGCCAGAAGAGTTTTGGAACTGTGTGTATGGACCGATGAGACAAAGATGAACCTTTATCTAAGTGATGGGAAAGCAAAAATGTGGAGAAAAAAAGGGAACTGCAATGATCCCAAGCATACAGCCTCATCTGTAAAGCATGGTGGAGGTGGTGTCATGGCATGGGCATGCATGGCTGTCTCTGGAACAGGCCCTCTCAACTTTACTGATGACTTAATGTATGATGACATTAGCAGAATGAATTTGGAAGGGTACAAAACCATCTTGCCTACCAATATTCAAGAAAATGCCACCAGATTCATTGGGAAGTGCTTCATATTGCATCAGGACAATGACCCAAAACACCCTGCCAGTTCAGTCAAGGAATTTATAAGGGCAAAGAAATGGAAAGTCTTAGATTGCCCAAGTCAATCTCCAGATTTAAATCTGATTGAACATGAATTTCACCAGCTGAAGAGGAGAGTAAAGGCAGAAACTCCCCAAAACAAGCAACAATTGGAGTTGGCTGCATTAAAGGCTGGGAAAAGCATTTCAAAGGATGAGACCAAGAGTCTGGTGATGGCTAATAATAAAATGTGACATTCTGTAGTTTTGTCTCATATTCATCTTTTAATATTTTAATATCTCATATTTCATATTTTAATAATATTTAAATCACAATCGTCTTGACTCCACAGCCAACAGAGCAATTTTGTCTTTACTGTTCCATATGTGAAAAAGTGTTGGCCCCCTTCCTGATTTTTTTGCATGTTTGTCACACTTTAATGTTTCAGATCATCAAACAAATGTAAATATTAAATCAACGATAACACAAGTAAACACATCATGCAGTTTTTAAATGAAGGGTTTTTTTATGAAGGGAAAACAAAATCCAAACCCACATGGCCCTGTGTGAAAAAGTGTTTGTCAGTGTTCATGACTCCAGTGTTCAGAGACTGGGCAAAAATGGCCTGTATGGCAGAGTTCCAAGCCAAAACCCGCTGCTGAGCAAAAAGAACATAAAGGCTCGTCTCAGGTTTGCCAGAAAACATCTTGATGATCCCCAAGACTTCTGGGAAAATACTCTGTGAACTGACGAGACAAAAGTTTTTAGAAGGTGTGTGTCCCATTACATCTGGCGTAAAAGTAACACAGCATTTCAGAAAAAGAGCATCATACCAACAGTAAAATATGGTGGTGGTAGTGTGATGGTCTGGGGCTGTTTAGCTGCTTCAGGACCTGGAATACTTGCTGTGATAAATGGAACCATGAATTCAGCTATCTACCAAAAAATCCTGAAGAACAATGTCCGGCCATCAGTTCGTGATCTCAAGCTGAAGCGAACTTGGGTTCTGCAGCAGGACAATGATCCAAAACACACCAGCAAATCCACCTCTGAATAGCTGAAGAAAAACAAAATGAAGACTTTGGAGTGGCCTAGTCAAAGTCCTGACCTGAATCCTATTGGGATGCTGTGGCAATGACCTTAAAAAGGCAGTTCATGCTCGAAAACCCTCCAGTGTGGCTGAATTACAACAATTCTGCCAAGATGAGTGGGCTGTAACAGCGCTGTAACAGACTCATTGCAAGTTATTGCAAACGCTTGATTGCAGTTGTTGCTGCTAAGGGTGGCCCAACCAGTTATTAGGTTTAGGGGGCAAACACTTTTTCACACAGGGCCATGTGGGTTTGGATTTTGTTTTCCCTTCATAATAAAAAACTTCATTCAAAAACTGCAAGTTGTGTTTACTTGTGTTATCTTTGATTAATATTTAAATTAGTTTGATGATCTGAAACATTAAACTGTGACAAACATGCAAAAAAATAAAAAATCAGGAAGGGGGCCAACACTTTTTCACACCACTGTATATATGTATGAATGGTTCGGATGCAAAAGCCTCTAAGTACATCTGACGTTTATCTTTAAAATCAGCATTTCTTTCTGGCTACTATGTATATGTTTCTATGTAAGTACTGGTACTTCTGAATGGCTTGAGGCTGGTATTAAGCGCATTTGAAGTGAAAGTACTTGATGAACATATTCTATGTGTGGAGAGCATTCAATCAGTATCGTTATCTCATTTTGACCAAGATGGCTTTTAGAAGCTTTTGCATTGGAACTCTTCATATACTGTATGTATGTATATATATATATATATATATACTGTATATTTAAAGATTAAATTTCTGACAATATATCTTACTTAAGCTTATATTTTCCCATATGTATGTAGATATCATAATAATTAAAGATAACATTTTATTAGTTTTTTGTCTTGTTAACCATGAAAAGATAGATAGATAGATAGATAGATAGATAGATAGATAGATAGATAGATAGATAGATAGATAGATAGATAGATAGATATTCCCCCCATGCATGTAGATTTACGCTTAAAACAAGAAAAACTATTAACCAATAAACTAAGAAAAATAAACTTTGAGATATGAAAACAAGAGCTACAATTTTACTTTGTAAGTAAATGTGTTGTGTTTTAACGATGTTTAGACATGTTGCCTGAAGAATGAAAGAGAAAAATTCTGTGAAAATAATTTTTTTACAGAGTAGCATAACTAGGTTAGTCTGTGTTTGCATATACTATTATGGGACAGACAAAAACATCATATGGTCACAAAATGTTTTTGTCTAGACTAGTATTCGGATCCTTATCAAAATTCCATTTCATTCTAGTCCTTAATGTGTTTTCCTCTGTGCCCCAAGTACAGATCAGTCTCTAAGCGGTTATTCCGGTTGAGATAACACTGCCATAATCCTTTTCTTAATCCCACTTTGCGGGGGAATAGAGGCTGAAGAATTAATCCCCGCTGGGTTCTCCTCACCGAGTCCTTCAAGGCCATGAAGCAGTGGCATATCCAGCGGCGAGTCGTTCCATCACGGCAGATGTAGGAGAATGCTTTGTCGTAATTACGGTCAGGTGCACAGAAGGACACCTTCTCAATGGTCTGGTCAACAATGAGGTCCTACAGAGAAAGTTAAAAGGGGCGGACCGGTCGTTGTTTGTGGCATCTTAAATGACATAAAAAGTTTGAACACAAATAACAAGAAAGTAAAGTATTTTCAAAGTGCTCAATGATAGCGCTCCTTAAATCACTAGATTTAATACAAATGGCATTACAGTGTTTAAAAAACATGAAACCAACTTGAATACAAATTTAAATTACATCCCAGGAACTAGAAAGCCATGTTTTAAACTAGATTCTTATTTGTCCATGACCCAACCACACTGTACCGTTTTGTCCTTTTGATTCTTCTAACATGACTATAGCTTTTTGTGTAGCCTGGACCTCCCACTGTAACAGTGGCTAGTGTTTCCTTGTTAGGGGGCCACAGTACATACATAATGCATGAGCTGAACACTGTAGAAGTGGTAGGTGAGGGATGAAGCAGAGGAAGACTGGGTCGAGGTGAGGGGCCCATTCATTGTTAGCCAATTACTGACCACAGGGCTTCGTCGTGGATGGTTGTGTTCTGGGGGAAACATGGGGGTTTACATTGGATGGGAAGAACTTTATGGGTCCATGACTTCTGACTCATCTCAGTTGTCAGGAATAAGACAGTCTGGTCTTGTAATCAATAGCACTTTCAGGGCTCGACAATAAGTACTGGCCGATGGCCCAGGACAAGTGTGAGAGATGCTCAAGACAGATGAAGGAATTCAAGAAATTCAAGAAAGCTTATCATTTGCAAGTGTTTTGGCAATTTAAACATTGAAACCATTCAGGTGCAAGAAGATGTGAAAATTTGGTACTTGCTAAATATAAGAAAATATGTACACCGAAAATAAGTTCTCTTCCACATCTTATTGTGCTTGAACACACAAAAACACAAAGTATTATGTCATAATAATCATCTTGGCAAGTATCCTCATAAACACAGTTGGTTATGTCTTAAATGAACATAAACATTTGAGAGGGAAATCGGATGTGTATCAGTATAATGGATCCATCCTAACATACCTGCTGCTGTCTGTGTCATTAACATTAATAAAAAGAAAATCATTGCTTTCAGCTAAAATACAAGTCTGTTATCAATAATATTGCTTTCTTCGTATTGCTTGCAACATTTACAAGTGAAAATAGTCTAAAACATTTGTAAATAAATATGTTGGTATGAGAGGACAACAGAGGACTAACTTTTTCACTGGAGGAAGAGTTATTATGGATTATGGAGTCAAATTTCTGACAGAAGTGACATTTTAAAGTTAAAATTTCTTAACAATGGATTTGTTCTTTACAAACATGCAGCTTTTTTCTTCACAAGATGTTAACTGATGGACTGGAGTCATGTGGATTATTGTGATGCTTTTATCAGCTGTTTGGATTCTCATTCTGACGGCACCCATTCACTACGGAGAATCCATTAGTAAGCAAGTAATGTTATGCTACATTTCTCCAGATTTGATTCGATGAACAAACAACCTCATCTACATCTTGAATGACCTAATTACATTTTCAGCAAATTTTCATTTTTGGGTGAACTATTCCCAGTGAAGACTATGCAGTGTTATTTTACATTTGATTATTTAATTTATGTACCTGATAAACGGTTTATTTAATTTGTGCCTTTATTCTATTTTTATTTATTTGTTCTTATTTTATTACAGACTGTTAATTTGCCTTTAAAATGTTATAATATGCAACCCCAATTCCAGAGAAGTTGGGACATTTTGTAAAATGCAATAAAATCAAGAATCGGTGATTTGATCATTCTCTTTAACTTTTATTTAAATTGACAAAAGTACAAAGAAAAGATTTCCAATGTTTCCACGTAATGTATTTTGTAAATATGAACCAATTTTGATTTTGATGGCTACATCATCTTGATGGCAGTATATGTCTCTGTACAATCCCAATATATGCCTCCATGTCAATGGTACCTTCGCACACATGCCAGTCACCCATGCAATTTGCTCTGTTGAACCCCCATACCATGACAGACATTTGCTTTTGCTTCTGTCGCTAATGAAAGTCTCGATGGTCCCTTTGGTCTTTGGGACTGAGAACTCGAAATCAAGTTGAAATGTGAACTCATTTGAGTACAACACACATTTTCACTGTCTTTTTGACTATCTGAGATGTGCTTTGGCCCAGAGAAGCCGGCAGCATCGCTGCATAGAATTAATGTATAGCTTTCTCCTAGAGTAACATATATTCAAGCTGCATTTCTTGATGCAGCAGCAGACTGTGGTAAATGACAGTGGTTTTCTGAAGTACTCCTGAGCCCATGTGGCTCTATTTAACACCGTAGCATGACGGTTTCTTATGCAATGCCATCTGAGGGCTCAAAGGTCAAGAACATTCAACTGAGGTTTCCTGCCTTGCCCTACATGTACTGTGATTTCTCTGGATTCCCTGAATCTTTTCACAATATTATGTATGGTACTTGATGAAAGACCTTAATTCTTTGCAATTTGTCTGACACTTTTCTCATGAAATTTGGCACAAAGTGATGAGCCATGATCCAGCTTTGCTTGCAAAGACTGAGATGCTCCTTTTATTCCCAAACATGATACCCTGGCCTATTACCACTTCACCTGCTTACTGTGAACGGTTTCAAAACAGTTTAACGTGGATATTCTATAACCTTTTCACTTTTATTTTAAAGTAAAGTCGTGACGTATTGTCAAGTATGGTTACGTGGATATTCTATAACCTTTTCACTTTTATTTTAAAGTAAAGTCGTGACGTATTGTCAAGTATGGTTACCCATACTCGAAATCAAGATTGGTGCTCTGCGTTTAACCCATCCAAGTGCACACACACAGCAGTGAGTAGTGAACAAATGCACACACACACACACACACCGTGAACACACACCCGGAGCAGTGGGCAGCCATGCTGCGGCGCCCGGGGAGCAGTTGGGGGTTCGGTGCCTTGCTCAAGGGCACCTCAGTCGTGGTATTGAGGGTGGAGAGAGCGCTGGACATTCCCTCCCCCCACCTACAATTCCTGCCGGCCGGGGGCTCGAACTCGCAACCTTTCGATTACGAGTCCGACTCTCTAACCATTAGGCCACGACTTCCCCCCATTTTTTTATTTTGCCTCTGTCCCTACTTTTTTGGAATGTTGCAGCCGTCAAAAACAAAATTTGTTCATATTTACTAAATACATCTTTTCTTTGTACTTTTGTCAATTAAATAAAAGTTAGAGAATTAACAATTCACAGATTCTTGATTTTATTGCATTTTACAAAATGTACCAACTTCTTAAAGCATTTTAATATAATACCGTTACAATAGTTAGGCTAGTAGTTTTTACTGTGGTATCGAATTTTGAATGCAGAATTGTGAAAATGCACTGTTATCTAGAATTTTGGTGTCATAATAACCTTATCATACATGGTCAACAACAACGAAAACAATACCTATTTTTGTATTTATTTATTAATTTTTGTGGTGGGGCTATTGAACAGTTTGACAGGGCAAGTAAAAATTTGAACCACAAGCCGACTGGGCCAGTAGAAAAAATCCTTAGTGTTGAACCCTGCCTTTTATTGTTATTAATAAACTGACAAGTGAATTTTAACCAGAGCGAGGAGAGGAGGAGGTGCAGGACACACAGGTGGTGTGTGACAGTGGCAGGAAGGAGTAGGTGGTACTGCTGACTCATATGCATACGGGAGGATTACCAGAAGGGCATAGTGAGTGAATGACTGAGTCTGAGGCCCTTACGAGAAACAAAAAAAGAAAGCTTTGTGGCCTTTTACTGTGTGTGCTGAAAAGGAGGAACGGGGATAACTGAACTCATTACGTGAGGCCTTTGACCTTTTCTGGTTAACTTTCCGGGTTTTGTGTGAGGGAAGGATGTTACATTAATCCTTGAACTTTGAAAAGAAAAACCCAACCGTGAGAGACACAGGAACCCTTGGCCTTAAAAGTCATCTTGTGTCTGAGACGGTCTGTGTGATGTCGCATGAAGCCGGATGGTCATGTGACAGGTCTTTTGGAGGCCTGCCAGCTTCCTCTTACTGCATATTTTGTGTTTCCTACAGATTTACTCGCTTTGCTGACGGACTCAGCTAATTGATGGCTTGGGAGCTTTTGGGGGCTTCAAAGACTTTTTTTATCCTTGATTAATGGCTTTCAATGGACACACAACAAAATGCCGGTAACACTTTATTTTAGGGTATCTTAACCCTAAAATAAAGGGTTATTTTATTAGCATGCATATTACAAGAATATTAGCCATTTATTAGTACTAATTAAGCACATATTAATGCCTTATTCTGCATGACCTTCTTCTACATCCCTAATCCTACCCAATACCTAAACTTAATAACTACCTTACTAACTATTAATAAGCAGCAAATTAGGAGATTATTGAGGGAAAAGTCGTAGTTAATAGTGAATAAGTGTTCCCTATTCTAAAATGCCTATACACACTTACCTTGGTTTTGTCGTCCACTACTCTCAGGCCATCAGCAGACACCCAAAGCACAGCCTTGACAGTTTTTTTCCCACTCTGAGAAGAAATATTGAAACAAAATCAGCCTTTTGACACAACGGAATATTAGCACCACTGCAGAGGTTTTGATTTGCTCTGCATCAAGCATGCTAGCACAAGAATTGTTGCTATTTTTGGCATTTTTATGTCAGGTTTAGCTGTTGTCGGCTTAATTTGTACTCAAAGCGTATCAGAGAGCTGCCCAACAACATGCTGACCTGCGATGCAATGCAGTGAGTTTCAGGGACAAGACCCATTAAGGCCAGACAACTAGTCAAATTTGGTATTATAATTTGGGTTATATCATTTATTATTATTACAACATTTGCTCTTGCTTAAATATTTTATAGTCCTTACATTTTTTTCAAAAATAATAATAATTTAAAAAAAAAAACAAATACTGACTTTTGGGCCTCAAAACAGTAGGGCACTATTATTATTACATTTACATTTATTCATTTAGCTGACGCTTTTATCCAAAGCGACTTACAATTGCTATATATGACAGAGGTCGCACGCCTCTGGAGCAACTAGGGGTTAAGTGTCTTGCTCAGGGACACATTGGTGTCTCACAGTGGATTCGAACCCGGGTCTCTCACACCAAAGGCATGTGTCTTATCCACTGCACAATCACCACCACTCAATTAGTAATAATATAATAATATTAGTATTATTATTTCCAAAACCAAACTCAAGAAGCAAAGCAGCATTGCATGTGGACTGCAGTTACACAGAGTGCACATTTAGGACAGGCTCAGTGGACTGCAAGGCAGCTCTCTAGGTTTAAATCTTTCAGTAAATCTGTTGTGAGTGCAAGTCTGTCTGAGAGAGTGAAGGTTAGTACACCATGAAATGCATTTAATCTTGAAAAAAACTGCAGGAATAAGTTAAACTGAAGGATCCAACTAAATCAAGAAAAACTGAGGGATTTCAGCTGACGTTACAAGCATCCCAAAAGTCACTGTCCAAATTTGCTAAGACAGCAGAACACCGAGGTTAAGAATAAGGAACAAGCACAAGCTCAAAGCAGAATGAGATAAAGGCTTTGGGGGTTTGGAGAAGAAGAGAAAATAAATAAAGTGACTGTGTAGACAGACACAGCGGGAACTGCCAACATGGGGATGAAAGAGCAGAGCATATATGAACAGATGGAGGGGCCCCAAACACAAGGGCCACACACACACACAGAGACAGTGTCACACAGACAGCACTAGTGGGTGAAAAGTTTTTACATGATAAAAAACATTACATATTATAGTTCTGCTCTGACAATTCAGTAATGAGATTTGCAAGCTCAGGATATGACTATTGACAGAGCAGCAATACTGAAGACAATAGCCATCAACAGAGCAGCTACGCTCCATAAAGATTGATTTTTAAAATTAATGAGACTTTGTAGACTCTCAGTACATTAAATCCTAAGTCCTCACAGGTCCTCAAAGAGCTTATAGTCTTCCGCAATGAGGAAACAGGACATGAGGGGTTTTACAAATGGATGAGAATCAGTATGTGTCAAGGGTCAAAATGAAGCCCTAGTTACATGATTGTTTTTTCTGGTTATGCATGATTCAGTTTGACCTACACAAAGACTATATACAAATGTACAGTATACACTATGCAGAAATTTCCCACAGTTTTTGAGTGATATGAATCTTCCAGTCTTCTATTAATATATATATAGCCAAAAATACACTGTATGGGTCAGAATTATAGATTTTTTATGCCAAAAATCATTAGGATATTAAGTAAAGATCATGCTCCATGAAGATATTTTGTAAATTTCCTACTGTAAATATATCAAAACTTAATTTTTGATTGGTAACATGCATTGCTAAGAACTTCATTTGGACAACTTTAAAGGCAATTTTCTCAATGATTCAATATTTTCAAATAGTTGTATCTCGGTCAAATATTGTCCGATCCTAACAAACTATACATCAATGGAAAGCTTATTTATTCAGCTTATGATGCATCGAATTGACCCTTATGACTGGTTTTGTGATCCAGGGTCACACACATGTATATATATACATATAGCAACTTCAAATATTTTATAAAGCAATGCTCAAGCAGCAATTTTTAGCCAATTAAATATTTGCAAAGCTCATATTTGCAAAAACAATGTATATTCACAATATTAATTTTCTAAATTTAATTTGCATAAATATTTACTTATTGAGCAGCTGATCTAGATGCCATTTTTAGTGCATACGACAGATGCATAATAATAATAATAATGATAATAATATAATTAACTCAGTTAAGATGGCAATATATTGTCTGTACTGGTTCACTGTACATATGCACAAAAGAGTTTACTTGGCTGCCAATTTGCTTTTCACAGCAAGCATATGTTTTATTGCGTGGGGATGGAAAGCACTACTCACCATTTTCAGTTTTTTCACTGCTTCTTCACACACATGCATCCCTCTGGACTCCTCTACCTCCACCAGACCGAGGTACTGCATAAAGAAAAAAAAAAAAAGACAGAAAAGGGAGGCAAACATAAAGAGAGGTCAAAACTGATGAAATCCACATTTTCTATATTTCATCCACTGCATCTACCACACCATTATTTCCCTGTACGACATTTGCGACGCATTGTGAAAAAAAATAAAAAATAAATCACTGCTCTGTAATTTATGTTTATGTGAGGTTATGTGAGAAAAACAGACAGGAACACAAATTTACTCAACCTCTTCAGGGAAAACTAGTCCAAACAGGGTTAGTGTAGATTTCAACGAGGAACCCGTTGAAAACACAGCAGAGGATGTATTTTGTGGGACATTTTATCCAGCCAAACCCAATCAAAATGTCCTCACATGGACACAATTAATAGTCATCAAGCCAGGGTTATGTGATTATGGTGGCCATGAGGACAGAGGCCATTACAGGATTACATCTCACTCGCAAAGAGACTCCTGGTGCCTCGGGCTGGAGAGTAAAATTAGGCTGAATTTAATTATGCAAGATCCACTGCAATACATCCTCCACTTTAATTAATGACACAGACCATCTTTAGTCTTGAAAGAGCCTCTTTTCATTTCAAAACCATACTGTGAAACCATTTCAATTGAATTAATTACATGATATGCTGATTAATTAATTACATTAATCGCATATGAAGCGTTCAGATGCAAAAGCCTCTAAATGCTGTTTGAAATTTTCTTCTAAAATGAGCATTTTTATCAGACTTCTGTGTGTAGGTTCAGTCATTTCACTTTAATGGCAATGAATAGGTCCTTTTCATTTCTTTTCATTGCCACAAATGTGAAATAACTGAACATAAACAAAGCAACCTGAGAAAAATGCTCATTTTAGAAGAAATTTTCAGATGGCACTTAAGAGGCGTTTGCATCTGAACTCTTCATATATCAATATTTTGTGAGAAAAGCCATTTTGAGAGAATTATAAAAAGTAAATTGACTAATTTGACTTTAATATTAATACTAGCCACATTCTGGGAAATGATTAATTCTGTTATATCTTAATGAGTGTGTTACATTGACAACCCTGTATTAAGTCATTAAATTATTCATTCAAAAGTTTGGAGTCGGTAATAAATATGTTTTATTTTTTAAAGAAATTCATACTTTTGTTCAGCAAGGATGCACTGAATTGATTAGAAAATATTTCTAGTTCAAATAAATGCTGTTTAGAACCGAAAAACGTATTAAGGTTTCCACAAAAATATTAGTAGAACAACTGGTTTCAACACAGATAATGATAATACATCTTTCCTGAGCAGCAAATAAGCATTTCAGAATGATTTCTAAAAGATCACGTGACATTGAAGACTGGAGTAATGATACTGAAAAATTCATCAAAGGAATAAATTCTAAAATCTATTCAAATGGAAAACAGTCCTTTTAAATTTGACAATATTACTGTTTTTACTGTATTTTTGATCAAATAAATGCAGCCTGTTGAGCACAAGAGAATTTAAAACACATTAAACAAATCTTACCGACCCTGAACTTTTGAACATTAGTATATACAGCAATCCTTAGTGTCCTATTCCAGCCATCAAACTGATGTTTTTATTGTGTGGGGGTTTGATAAGTTACCCTTTAAGTTCAAGTCTGTGTTTGCTCAAAGCTCTATAGCTTTTGGCCTTTAGCCAGACACTGGTGTTACAGACTTTCAAACCTTAAAAAAAAAAAATCAGTCTATATATGGATATTCCCATTATACCCATTATCATTCTCCCTCTCACACTAGTACTGCTTTTAAACAACAGCCTCTTAGTGTATGTGTTTCATGTAAAAACTCAATTATATGAGTGTTATTTCTTAGAACAGCATGTCTTATGGAACATCATAAACTACACTCTATAGACATGTAGTGTATTTCACATTAGCTTAAATCAAAATGAAACAGACACCATTTGCTTTATACGCTTTCCTACCCTTATTGCGAATGATTCATCTGTGCTCATGTTCCAAAGAAAGAAAATGTTTGTCTTTGTAGTCTTTAATCAAAATGTCATATCCTTTTGCCAATATTAGCTGCAACGTCTAAAGTAATTTTGCATGCTGAAAGCCTTGTGTGACCGCACTTTTAGATCATGTTCATCATCTTATTCTAAATGATTAAAGCAAGATGTCTGTTAACAACCCTCTGGATGAATTTGGAAGCCCTGCCATTTAACTTCTCAGCTTACCCGGACAGGAAAGTTGCATTTGCCCTTTCGTACAGCTTCTTCGTCTGCCTGCCATTGGTGTGGCCGGCTGGCCTCTGGCACGTAGGTGGGCTTCTTCCTGCGCAGGCTCTGACGCAGCTTATTCATCTCCACGCTCTCAAACTCTCTGTTGCTGAGAACAAATAAGAGGATACATTAGCAGGAGTATATACATATGATGAATAAAAGAGCCCTTATTTCACCTCAGGATCAAAGTAACGTCCAAAAGTCAGATTTATTAGGACGCACACTAGCTGGGTGTCAAGTGAATGTTGACACATCATACAGAAGGCAGTATTTCCAGTCACGCTGGACAGGCAGGATGTAATCTGTCTGATTTGGATTTCAAAAATTGCCACCAACACTTAGTAATTGAATCCAAATTATTCATTTCATATTTTGAGTATGCAAATAACCATGGTATATTGGATTAAACAGAAATTACAGAGAATGTATTCACTTCTGTCTAAAAAAAACAATTGCTTCGCTCCCAAGAGGCCTATTTATGCAACATAATTAGGTCATTCATTCTACCCTTAATTTGCATTGGTAATTTCAAGTTCTGATGCACAACACCACAAAGCCAGGCTGCTCTGAAGAATGCAAATATCCAAAGCTGGTTAGTCCAAGTTAAACATTCACATCATAAAAATTTCACTGAGAAAAATACACAGTAGTACATACGCTAAGACATTAAAAATGAAAAATTGAAGAAGATGGTTCACTAAAAATTTTAATTCTGTTATAGCTTACTTGCCCTTATGTCATTCCAAACCCATAAGACATTAATTCTTCAGTGAAACACAAAATAAGATATTTTGAAAAATGTCCTAGCTGCTCTTACAAAAAGGTAACTGGGGACTGAGACTGAAAAAAAGTCTATATAACTTGTGTGCAATATTTAAGTCAGTGTTATTTTAGTATTATTTATTACAGTTGATATTTATTATTATTTTGAACTATCGCATATTTTCAGCTTTCACTTTAACTTACAATAAAGAAAAGTTTACTAATAAAGTTTTTCATATAATATTTGTATTTTATTTTTAAGTTTATTTCAATAAACTAAAAAACAATATTTTTTTGTTTGTTTTAAAGACACCCTAATAATATCAACAATATACATATATTTTAATATACATTAAAAAACATTATACAGATTTGACAGAAGTTCTCACTTTTAAAATATCACTATTTTTCATATCACTATTAAAAAAAGTCAAGTTTTAAGAGAGTTTAGCAGCAGCATCATTACCATCTTTTGACACGGTTTGGCATATCTTCTCGTTGCAAAGTTGTAAACTTCACACAAACTGTTGTACTCTGTTCTTCAATATGAACCACATGCCACACGACCGCTTTTACTTTTATAGCTTCACGTCAGTGGCCAAAAGCGCACGTTTCCCAAAGCCCTGAAGCTTTATGGGTAGCAGGTGGCAGACATGGAGCACCGGAAGTACCACTATAAACGTCTGGCCTCTAGCCCAAATGTATACACGCAAAAAACACACCAACATACTCAAAAGACCACATGTTGCTATATATGAGTGCTTTTTTTTTATAGACATGGCGTCTAGGTCTCTCTGGAGGCTTTACTCAGCTCTGGCATGCGCCTGTTGCTGAGCTTGACATATCGTGTAGGGGTCAGACGGGATACGCAGGAATCCCTCAGCAGAATGGCACCTGCCTGGGTATGAGCAGCTGAGTAAACCATATGGCATTTTTAATGAGGCAACGGGACGTTACGGTAATGTCAGAGGGTCTGAATGTTTGGGGATTCTTGATCAAGATGACCAAGAACAAGAAGTCAGTTCGTTTGCGGGAAGAGGAAAGGGAGGGGCTTCCAAGATTCTGCTCTACTTTCAGGGTTGATCTAATGGCTGAAAGGCTGCCAAAGCTACAGAAGAGCAAAGAGGGAGGAGAAGACGTTCGGAGACAGAGAACAGGCCAAAAGCCAGAGAGAGAGAGAGAGAGAAAGAAAGAGAAGAGACTTTATAAGGAGAAGAAAGAGGGAGCTTGAGATGTAGAAGGGGAGGGAGGCAAGACTAAACTCCCTTATTGAATCTTATTGAGGTCACACAGTTCTAATGTGTGTCGCTCACACTGTGGTGCCAGTCACAAATATCCTGACTGCTGCAGCACTATCTGTCAATGCTGGGAATGTCAAAATGTTTTTAGAAAATTTTAGAAAATCAGTGAGTTGCCTGGAGAACTAGTTGAATAATTGGTCTTAAACCCTGTGTTAGGGTGGTTTGAGGTTCACCAGACATGTTTCATAGGGGGCGATTGCATTAGAAAAAAATGCTAGACCTTTTAAAGTTGACAATTAACATTTTAATTTTCATCATTTGTCACATAATTAGTGATGTACCAATATTAAAATAACGGTCAGAGTTATTTTAGGATTGTATACCATTCTAATACTGTATTTATGAATATTTTGAATTAGCTTTTATTTTTATACTTTCCGTTATCTATTAAATTTTGTAATTATTTTGTAATGTGTTTTTGTAATTTTTAATATTATGTTTCAATATTTCCATATAGCTTTAATTTATGTTTTATTTATGTTTTAGTAATTTTACTACTTGATCACAAATTTATTTATAGCAGTTCCTTTCTAGTTTAAGTTATTTTTAATTAAATTTTCATCTAGTATTTATATGAATTTTATTTCTGAATTATTTCAGTTACCTGAAGTTAACCAATAACATCATAATCTATAACTGACCGATAATAATATTCTACACATTTTGTCTAAATAAAACAATAAAAACTAAAATTAATATAGGCATCACAATATTATATTGTAGAGTATGAAATAAATAGATATTAATTTTGTGAAATGTAGAAATTTAACAGTGTTATTGATGTTTATAAATATTAAATTTAAGTAAGCATTACACTGAAAAAAGGCTGGGTAAAATATGGACAAACCCAGTGATTGGGTGAGTTTGTCCATATTTTACCCAGCGCTGGGTTGTATTTAACCCAGCATTTTTTAGATGAAGCCAAAGTTTATCTAAATGTGAAAATACAGAATGCACACAATTAAATATCCAACAAAAATTAATATAATAAACAAAACAATTATCACATCCAAAAACCAAAATTATACTGATATCATGAATCTGTAATCTGAATGTGTCAAATAATTCAATTTAATTAAATTATTAATGTTTATATCTAAATATATCTATAAAAGCACAGCAAGGAAAATTTCAAAATAAATTGTGAAATTTTGCTAGATTTTGGTATCACCTACTAATATCAACACAAGGCAAAGAAAACTATTTGTTCTTGAGAGGTTCTTATGAGACTTGCCAGGGAAATTTCCAAAACATGCATGTGAAAGTCACACAACAGCCATAAGAGCCACCCAAGCCATTCTATGGAAATGATTTCATCACCAAATGAAAACCAGCTGGAGCAACATGGGTAGAGTGAACCAAGACTAAATCAAAACAACACATTCAAGACTTCATACACAAAACATCTGGCAGATCACTTCTCTTTATGTGCCTGTGTGATGACCCAAACATATACCCCATCAGATTCAGACAAATATCTAGCAAACAAGACATAAAAATGATACAACCGGAAATGTTGGGACGTTTTTTAAATTTAAATAAAATTAAAACTAAAAGACATTCAAATCACATGAGCCAATATTTCATTCACAATAGAACATAAATAACATAAATGTTTAAACTGACAAAATTTACACTTTTGTACACTAAATGTGCTCATTTCAAATTTGATGCCTGCTACAGGTCTCAAAAAAGTTGACACGGGGGAAACAATGGGCTGAAAAAGCAAGACATTTTGAAAAGATTCAGCTGGAAGAACATCTAGCAACTATTTAAGTTAATTGACATCAGGTCTGTAACATGATTAGCTCATGATTAGCTATAAAAGGGATGTCTTAGAGAGGCAGAGTCTCTCAGAAGTAAAGATGGGCAGAAGCGCTCCAATCTGTTAAAGGTCCCATGACATGCTATTTTTTGGATGCTTTTATATAGGCCTAAGTGGTCCCTAGTACTGTATCTGAAGTCTCGTTCCCGAAATTCAGCCTTGGTGCAGAATTTCAGCCACTACGAGCCAGTCCCAAAATGAGCTTTCCTTAGGACGAGCCCTTTCTGTGTCTGTAGCTTTAAATGCTAATGAGGAGGAGAGAGGTGTGGAGTCCGCAAGGTGGAGGGTAGGTGTGTGTCCTGCAGCTTATGGCCACGGTACCATGTGCTAATGTTGACAGTGGATGTATTGCAATGGCTCGTAAACACGCAGTCGTTCAAGCTTTTCAGTTTGACCCAGAATCTGATCCAGATGGAGAAGCACCAGATGAAGAAGTTGCAACTCAGTGGCTACAGCAGGACATCTCCAAATGGTTAGTTTAAAATATTGTGTCTGGATACGGTCAGTGTTTCCCACACATAGACTTTACCTGGGCGGGCAGCAACAATATCCACCGACCGCTGCCATCAGCTCCCGCGTCTCACACACACACGAGCGCGACTTTAGCACAATATTTAGTAACTTTCAGACCCTTTAGGCAGCTTTTTTCCCATAACGGGTACATACTAACAAACCTAGCGACTTAAAAAAAAAAAAAAAAACCTTGTCATTCAGTTGGAAGATGTCTCCAGTACTGCCCCACGAGTGTGAGGTCTGACTCTCCCGGCGTCTGTTCTGAGCAGCGAGCGGCAGAGAAGCAACGTTTTCAGTTTGCCTTAAAGCAGCAGACTCATCAGTAAATCATTTACAAAATAGCGTTTACAAGCACTTGTTGCTTAGTGACTGTTTGGACTTTTAAATATGAACAAAATTTGTCTGTTAATATGCGCAGTTTATTACTCAGACGCAAAACAGTGCTTCGCTCATTTGCAAGCCATTATGTCTCTCGAGGAAAAAAAAAATATTGCGCTCGCCTCGCATGGTCGTAGCTCATTTTCTCATGGGCAGGCAAAGCAGAGAAAGGGTAGGTAACCTTTCCCCGTATGACGACATAAAGGGAAGATTCCAGATTGGGCCATCTGAGCTTTCATTTTCTCAAAGGCGAAGCAGGATACCCAGGGCTCGGTTTACACCTATCGCCATTTCTAGCCACTGGGGGACCATAGTCAGGCTAGGGGAACTCATATTAAAGTTAAAAAACCTCATAAAGTGAAATTTTCATGCCATGGGACCTTTAAAGAGTGCATAAATAGATTGTGCAATACTTTAAAAACAACGTTCCTCAACGTCAAATTGCAAAGGCTTTGCAAATCTCATCATCTACAGTGCATGACATCATCAAAAGTTTCAGAGAAACTGGAGTAATCTCTGAGCGTAAGGGACAAGGCCAAAGACCTTTGTTGGATGCCTGTGGTCTTCAGGTCCTCAAACGACACTGCATCACTCAATGGCATGATTCTGTCATTGACATTACTAAATGGGCCCAGGAATACTTCCAGAAACCACTGTCGGTAAACACAATCCGCTGTGCCATCTGCAGATGCCAACTAAAGCTCTATCATGCAAAAAGGAAGCCATATGTGAACATGGTCCAGAAGTGCGGTCGTGTCCTGTGGGCCAAGGCTCATTTAAAATGGTCTGTTTCAAAGTGGAAAAGTGTTCTATGGTCAGAAGAGCCCAAATTTGACATTGTTGTTGGAAATCACGGACGCCGTGACCTCCGGGCTAAAGAGGAGGGGGTGCATAAGTGCGCACGGTATGGGCAGCTTGCATGTTTTGGAAGGCACTATAAATGCTGAAAGGTATATAAAGCAACATATGATCATCTCCAGATGACATGCATTTCATCAGGACATACTGCAGCTATTACAACAACATGGCTTTGTAGTAGAAGAGTCCGGGTACTGAATTGGCCTGCCCGCAGTCCAGATCTTTCACCTATAGAGAACATTTGGTGCATCATTAAATTAAAAATACGTAAAAGATGACCACAAACTCTTCAGCAGCTGGAAACCTATATAAGGCAAGAATGGGACCTAATTCCGACACCAAAACTCCAGAAACTCATAACCTTGATGCCCAGATGTCTTCAAACTGTTTTGAAAAGAAGAGGAGATGCTACACCATGGTAAACATGCCCCCGTGTCAACTATTTTGAGATCTGTAGCAGGCATCAAATTTGAAATTAGCTAATTTTGTGCATAAAATCGTGAAATTTCTCAGTGAATGAATTCTCATTTCTGGGTGAACTATTCCTTTAAGGTAATGGGTTTAAAGAGAGAAAAGGAAAGAAAGAGAAAGAAACAGAGCAGTGAAGGGGCTAAAACTCACTTAGGACGCTTCACTGAGCATGAGGCCTATAACGTCACAAGTAAATAACAAATCAAAAATGGCCCCTAGAGCAAAAGGCACAAAATCTACAAAAGACCATCTTAAGCTCCCCTGCGCCATCTCAGTCTGACTGTAGAGAAACTGATGAGGTAAAGCCTGCAGTATGATTCGAAATACAGTACAGAGGCGGAGGAGCAGATATAGCCTTTGTCTCATTATTGCTAAAATCAATCCTCTCAGTGCAAGGAATCGAACTGCGGCAGCTGCCTGTGCTCATTTCAGAGACACCGTGGGTGGACAGTGTAATGGAGGCTTTTTGGATGCTTTCGAAAAAGGGAGTAATTGTAGCGTGACACTCCAGTCTCTTACGGTAGGCTGTGCTCAGGCCCAGTAACTGGCACTGAGAGGACAGGCGGGAAAATAGACGCTCATGATTTGTTTCAGCGGGGTTTAAAGATATAGTTCAGCTAAAATTGAAAATTCTCTCATAATTTATTTCATCCTCATTATTTACTCACCTTCTTGTCGTTTCAATCCTGTGATTTATTTATTTATTTTTTTGTGGAACATAAAAGAAATTCTGAAGAACATTGATGCGGCTCAGATAAAATAAGAAAATGAATGTGATCAAAGGCAATCAAGCTTCATAAAGGACATTTATATGGGACATTGTTTTTGGGGTTTTTTGCAGCTTGAAAGCCCCTAATAACAATATGCTTTCATAGCATGGAAAACAGGAGCGGAGATATTCCTCTAAATATTGTATTTTGTTTTCAGCTGAAGAAAAAATGTCATACAGGTTTGAACTGACATGAAGGAGTGTAAATAATGACAGAAATGTTTGGTAAAATACTCCTTCAATGCCCTACGGTAAAATCACAAAGTTATATTATCATGAGACAAGCAATTAAGGTTCGCCTGATATAAATATTAGAACCAATACAAAATCATAATAATTTTCATTATTATGCCGATAACTGACGAATAACCAATACTATAAAGTCTATAATTTGTCTAAATAAAGTAACAATAATACGCTGAGAATTTTTATTAATTAAATAATTAAATCACTAGTGTTTTCAAAGTTACAAGATAGCAGAGGTAATCTAAATACAAAATTTGTATAAGAAAAACAATAAAATATCTAATAATACCAAACACACACAAATATACATACACACACACACACACACACACACACAGTATGTATATGTATATATGTATGTAACCGATATGTTGCCAATATATCATGCATCTCTAAATTACTACCATTGAAATAAAGTTTTATATTTTTAAAACTAATACTTATACTATGCAAGGACACATGAAATTGATCAAAGGTGCAGTAAAGACTTATTTCAAATCAATTTTATATTCAAAGAACCTCACAAAAAAAATCATTCATTCATTCATTTAAAATATATATATTAGAAAAAAATCAGTTTCCACAAAAATATTAAACAACAACTTATTTAAGCACCAAATAAATATTTACTAATGATTTCAATGGCTGCTGAAAGTTCAGCTTTGCATCACAGGAATAAATTACATTAAAAAAAAATATTCAAATAGAAAACAGTTATTTTAAATTGCGACAATATTTCACAATATTAATATTTTTAGTCAAATAAATGCTGCCTTTAAAGTTATTGTGTCCTATTTCACCAAATAATGAATCAAATAAGAGCCCAGTCTGGGTGTACACACATTTGTGGAGGACAGATACAAATCCACCCGCCCATGACCCAGTTTCAGTACCTTATAGACCCCGTTTGCAAACATCATCTGACCCAGGGAGCAAAGGCGACTTGTTTCTCTGGCCATCTGCCACAGCGCGTCTAAAGAAGCTGCACCATATCACACCTGTTCAGATTGAGGTTACACTCACACACATAAACACGACACCCGCACACACCCACATACGTCAAATACAGACGCGAGTAATCGTGTTTGCAGATGACACAGGAAAAGGGGTCAGACCAAATGTTTATCCTAAGAGAAACTGGCCTTTGCTAATAACATCAATACCGATACAAGACAGTGACACAGTGACCATTTCACACTCACAGCCAGTGTGAATATGTGGGTCATTCTGGTTTGCAGTACATGCTGTCGATTCAATCAAGCAGGAGTTTTCGATCAGAATTCACTGACATAAGCCGCAGAACGTTTTTTTTAGTAGGCAAACTAAACCAACGTCCTAGTAAAACAATCCTCCTATAAAATGTGTGTCTGTGCGCATGTTGCTTTAAAGAGTTAGACAGCCGAGGGCTTTAATGCAGTGAGACAGCTGAATCAGAGACTGCCATCAGCAGGATGAGTCTTGTGTGCTCGATTGACACTCAGCCTAACCAACAAGGGCTTCTGCGGCTTTTTCCAAAACAAATTTTCTCTCAATCTGCCACAAGCTCAATTTAAGAGGCATAATTATACAGCAAGGATTTTTCTAAAGGATATTTTTCTTGCTGTGATGCATATTTTAGGAATAGCTAAAAAAAAGACAACAACCTCTCCTTTGCTAAGCAGCCTTGCTTAGAGTCAGAAATTGAAGTAGCAATAGATAATTTCTTCCGTATTATGACATTTGTACATCTGAGTGTAATGATTATCGAAAAAAACGTGTAGGGTGTGGAGTCATTGGTTTTTGACTGGATTTTAATATGTTGTCATTGCAGATGAATGCTAGCTTACAGTGACAAGAGTTTATGTGGAATAAAGACCAAAGTATACTTTAGTTTTTGTGTGTTAAATATGTTATGCTTACAGTGTGTATAGTGTTAACATTATCATCGACATAGTAGATACTCTGTGCATTGCTCTGTGCATTTTTATTTTCTTTTGCACTAATTGGTTGTTGCACAAGGTGGCCTGGGTTCTCAAAAAGAAAAACTGAGGAGATGGAACGACAATAAACATCCATTGACAAACCACTTGAGATGCAACTACAGTAAACAGGCACTTTGACAAGTACTTGTGGTTAAGAGATTTCTAACTTTTGGTAAGAAATAGCACAGACACTAAACAAAGATGAACTAACTAGTGTAATTGAACTCGATACATGCACACTTTAGTTTCATCTATACGCATACTCCACTATTCACATCAAAACTTTTTGGGCTTAAATAACTGAAGTCATCTGGCATACCATACGTGACCAAAGAGAAGTTTGTTGTTTAACTGGAAAATTAAGTTATGCAATAAAATGCAAGATATGCATGGATGAATCATTCACAATAAGATCAATGCCATGCATTTTGAAAATGCGTAGTGTGAATTTTTATTTAATGCCACTGTGTGATTTGCATAAACTGCAAAAGGAACATTTTCTAAGGATTCAACGATCTGTCAGCCAGAAAGTCCCAAAGTCAGAAGTTGACAAGCCAGAACACTAAAACAGAGCCAGTGTTCGCATGTTACTGGAAATCAACAAAATGGCATACACAAGGTTTTATTGAATGCGCAGACAGGACAGTGCCGCAAGGAACGAATGGTGAAGGTCTTCTAGCTCATGAGTCTTGAATTATTGATTTTGTTTATTTTGGGTGAAGGGCAGGTCATTGAAAATAGCTCCGAGGCTCCTTTTTCAACAAAATGGCAACAAAGTACACAGTTTCTCATAGATTATCCAACAAACATCTAGTAGATTGGCATACAAGAGGTTCTAAGAGCTGAGACTATACTGATATAAAAGGCTGACCTGTCCAGACAACAATGTCTGATGCCCTTGAAGAATAACTCAACCTTGAGATCAAATTTAACATCTTGATTTTCCATATTAAATAACATTTATGTTCATAAAATATATTTTGATTAAACAAAGACTGGCATATAGCATCAGTTATCAGCTCTAAATAGCTTAATCCAGCTGTGCACATACCAACTTGGACTAGTGATGAGTCACAATGGTTGACTCATCAATTAGTAAGGTTCATCGAGAGTTTTTTAATCCCTCAACAAAAACACTCATGGAAGTCGTTTACTGCAATTTGGCAACTGGTATGTTTTCCTGGACCAACATCGTTGTTGGACCTGAAACAACATCCCCATCAACCAATCAGATTGTAGGGTTAGGATTAGGGCGAGGGATGTGAGCTGAACAACATGCTTATCAACCTAATATTTCCTTACAATTTAAGGGTCAATTAATAAATTAAGGTTAGGAATCTGGTGACAACTATGTTTGCTGACATCAACATTGTTCCAGGACTAACAAAAGATGTTGATCCGGGAACATGCCCTACTTGGCAAAATCTTGAATGCACTGCATTATGTAGAACATGTTCCTGGATCATCATCTTCTGTTGATCCTAGAAAAACAAAGTCAAACAAAAATACACTATTAGTGTTTTTGCCCTAGAAAGCAAAATCATAATACAACAAGATTTGTTTTAAGAGAATATATCTCAAATTGTATTTATTTGTCTTACCCAATTATCAAATTTCTTAAATATCATTAGAATGTTATATTTTCTATAAACAAATCTTATTTACTATTACTTCTGTATTTATTTTTGTAATTACATCCTGTTTTAAGGATGCTCCGATATTTTTACTGGAAAGTTTTTAGAAGCGAGATCATTTTGACATGAATGTTGTGGTAGAGAAACTGTAAAAAAAAAAACACAAACATCTAGGAAACATAAGCTGTATTCTCTGAAAACAAGTCTTATTGTATTACAGTATTGCTAGGTTAATTTATTTAGTTTTATGGGCTTATAGGGGGTAAAAAGTTGTGTTTTTTAGTGAAAATGCTTCTTCATACACAATTTTAAGTGACCTATTTCTCCTTCTGTATGTCATGTGTGTAACTGTGGCCCTTTAAGTCCACCAGTAAGAGAAACTGATAGGTAGAGACACGAGAGTCCTCTCAGTCCACTGCGTTCTCGGTAATGATGCCCTTCCAGGAAAGGAACATCGGACACAATTAGACATTAATTGTTTTCTGATCATCATAACCAGCCTACATTGCATTTGATAACCACGGAAAGTGACAACAAATAAATCTAATAATAGAGAGACAGACAAGTATCAGCTAATCTGTTCAGATGGTATATCAATTTATCTATTAATCTGAGCCATATGGAGGCTCATGCAGCTACTTCCTGTAAGAGTATTAGCCAAACACAAGCCTTCAGAATAAGCTTGGTTACTAATCTGAGAGATGCACTGGTTTTAGGGCCCATGTATTTAAAAAAAAAAAAAAAAAAAATTTCAGGGCACGAAGCAAAACATCCATAACCCTCTTCCACTGAGCCTCATTCTTCATTTTTAAATAGAAAAAACTCACCTCCCATCTTCTGTCTCATCCATATCACTGCTGAAACTCATTTTAGAGAGATGTCAGAAGACCAAAGCCAAGTAAAGTATCAAAATCGAACCACCCGAGGATGTTTCACAGTCAAAACTGACGTCCGATGAAAAGCTTGAGGCAAAACGCTGTTGAATATTCAGTTTTGGGATCCAAAAGAAGGAGGAGGCAACCACACCTCCTCTTCAGAGATTAACTTGGAGGAGGCGACAATAACACATGTGCTCGGTCTCATCACCATATGTGTCCTCGCCCCCACAGAAACATGCGCTGACGCACGGAGACATGCGAATTTGGCTGGATGTGCTGAGCTGCAGCCTCTGAGAAACAAATCAACTTTTTGTCTTTGCACAACATAGACAGTGAGGGGAGGATGGAGAGCGAAAGATAGAGAGACAGGGAGGGGAGGAGAGAAACAGAGGAGGAGCGCGGGCGGAGGTGATTAGACCAGAGATGGTGATGACACACTTTCAGTCGCCCATCTGCAGTGCCAGTTGTCTGTGTTGTTGTGTTTGTACTTGCTATGTTCTTCCAGCTCAGCTCATCATATATACTTACGAAATAGATAATGTAAATGAGATACAGTTTTGTTATTCTGACATATTAGTCTCTGCTAACAGAGCACAGCATGTGCACATAGTCACAGCACACTTCCTATAAGCCTATTAATGCTATAGTTATGAAGAATGACCTCAGTGTGCTGGAGACTGCTCAAGATTCTACTTGCGTAACAAAACGCCTTCCAAAATTTAAAGACATACTGCCTTTTCTATGCATTTTTGATTATTTTTTACTGCTGTTTTTTGTCTTATCTGTTATATTTATCTAAGGAAAAAAATACTTGTCTTTATCATCTATAATGGATTTTGAAATAATCTATTTATTATTTAGCGTATTTATTGCATATTTATATTCTTTGCTTAAAAGGGATTCCCTTTTTTGTCATCAGCTTTTGACCTAAAATATTACTTGAAGAGATTTAAAGGTAATATTAAAATAGTCTAAACACACATTAGCATGTTCACAGTTCTCAGTTAATTATCACATGATATGCAGGTAAACAAAGAAAAATATTACGTTTTGATAAAGTATATAAGGTTAGAGTTTTAAAAATCATTTCACATTTTTATTGTTTAATGAATTATTAGCTTTTCTTTAACTCAAAATCTCCATTCAGTTCCCTTGCAAACCCCCATATGGAAGAAATTAAAAATAAATATATATATATATATACCTAATTATTGTTCTGTTTACATACGATTGAATGTCACCACAATATCATAATTACTAGTGGATTTTTCTGAGCCTTGAGTTTGAGGATCATGACTACAGTAAAGCTGAGGTGTGTTTTTTCTGACATTAGTGGAACAAACCGAAATTGTTTTCAAACAGGTTTCCCAAAATGCTCACATTACAGCAAGTTTCACCTCAAACTCACACCATTGGCTGAACCAATTTTGCCATGTTGCTCAAGCAACATTTGAAAGCACAATACTGTTTATACTTTATAAACAACATTACTTAAAGTTGTCTTTAAACTGGGATAGGAAAAAGTATTCCAGTATTTGGGGTGAAAGCATTTGCCCTTCATTTGACTAAACTAGTGCTATAAAGTTAAAGAGAAAAGAAATTCTGAAGAAAAGAAGTTGTGAACGCACAGCTTTATATCTATAGGAATTTTAAAGGATGACTTAAATGCAGCATAACTCCTGTTCCTTCAACTTCAGCTGTCTTGTGCTGACTGTATTATATCTTGACTTATCTTTCAAATTATGCTACTTTTCTAGACTGGAACAGGGGAGTCTCTTGACCAAGCTGACTGGTGGAGTTACCCTCTGGTGCTGAATTGATCACGCTCTGTTGATTGAACTTGTCCTAAATTCTCATGACCCAAATGAGAGTCCACCAGCAGGGCTGGATCAATGTATTCACATGGACATTTAACCAGACTGATCATGTCCAGCATTTTGTATAGTTGTTTTACCCAGAGGCAATAAACAGAGGGGTCTTGAGCTCCAAATAAAAAAAAAATTGTCTATAAAAATATGTAGGGCCTAAACAATTCTTGATTACAAATCATTCCATAATTCTGTCACACTTTACTACTTTATATCTACTTCCAATGGAACATTTTGGGGTTAGGAAACTCCACAATTTAAATGAACTGACACATATGTCCAATCCTCTCGAATATGAAATGATATGCTACATATAAACAGGCCTCCCACTTAGACAAACACATTTTTAGTTGCCAGTCTGTTAAATAAGAGTCAGTCAATGTGTCCTCTCTAGAGGGTCAGTGAAAGTGGGGTGAGATTTATGTAGTTCGACTGTATGAGCCGCATACTAGAGAGTGACAGAGGCACAATGATTCAGTGGCACATTGCCCTCTACCTGCACCGAGCGGCAATATGACAAAGGCCTGTGTTTCTTTACTGAGCTGTCGGAGGATACGTGACACAAACTCATCTGTCAGTACAGCTTCTTAGGTACCACTACACAATAGATCCACATTAGCCAATCATTCAGTTAGGGTAAATTAATTGCAATTTGTAATTTCATTAGAGAATTTTGTTAGTATGAATGTGCCAACACAATTATTAATCAATGTATTGCATTTTATTTCTCATAATAATACATTGATTTTTAAAACCTTAAGTCTT
Source organism: Barbus barbus (assembly GCF_936440315.1). Taxonomy (NCBI): domain Eukaryota; kingdom Metazoa; phylum Chordata; class Actinopteri; order Cypriniformes; family Cyprinidae; genus Barbus; species Barbus barbus. The sequence continues at coordinate 19,215,160 of NC_136759.1, read as the reverse complement.
AATACACATTAAAGGTCATACTGTGCACAATTCATCACTGCATGCTATTCCAAAGAAGTCTGCCTCCATAAACTTTCAAAAAAACATCATAACTTGGCTGAATGAAAAATGCTACATTAAGTGCAAATAATAAAATGTGACCAACTATAAAGTCTTACTCGACTATACTGAACTTAAAAGGTTTATTCACCCAAAAATGAAAATTCTGTCATCATTTACTCACCCTCATGTAGTTACAAACTCATAACACTTTCGATCATCTCTGAAAACCCTTCATTCATCCAAAACTTTGGCACTTCAAAATGTTCAAAAGACATTGTAAAACAAATCAAGCAATTTAATCCAGGTCTTCTTAAAAGGGTCACCAGATGCCCATTTTCCACAAGTTGATATTAGCTCTTTAGGGGAGGGGTGTCAAACTCAATTCCTGGAGGGCTACAGCCCTGCAGAGTTTAGATGCAACCCTAATTAAACACAGCTGATCCAACTAATCAAGTCCTTCAGGCTTAATTGAAAACTGCATAGTATGTGTGTTGGAACAAAACTCTGTAGGGCTGCAGCCCTCCAGGAACTGAACTTGACACCCCTGCTTTAGGGTCTTAATGAAAAGTCTATAACATACTTTGGTTATAATTTCTCAATGGTTGTGTAAAAAACACCCTTTTTACCTTGCCAAAAACAGCTCTTTTCAGAGCAAGCTGTTTTGTAGCATGTTGTTTTAAATGCTAATGAGCTCTGCTCACCCCGCCCCTCTCTTCCGAACTGCTGTCTGAGAGAATGTAAACTTTAGCCGCATTTAGCCATGGAACTTGCTAACTAGCACGTTATTAGGAAAGGCGATTTGCAAATATTCATTAAAAAAACCTTCTTCTGTAGATGAAGCTGGATCACGAATGATTCGCATTCAGGTAGATCAGGGGCGCATTCCCTTCAAAAACAAAAGTAATCCACTGTGTCTTCAGCGGCTCAGATGTCGGGAGTAAATGACGACTGCTATGTTCATTATTACATCCAACAACAAAGTACTTCAATCGCTTAAGAGCTATTCTTGTCTACATCTGCTCCTGTGGTGAAACAATGGTGGGCTGATGACAGCTCACTCAGGACGGGTCTAAGGTAAGAAGGTCGTGTCAATCAACTATCATGGAAGCACCCTTGGTCTGTGTGACATCACACAGCTCGCTCGATTATGGCACAAGTCATAATCATATTTTTTTTTTTTTTTTTTGGTCAATATTGTAATCGTGATTATTTAACATGATTATTAGTTGTTCATATGAACAAAACGTTATATTAGTGAAAAAAAGTTCTCAAAAATGACTAAACTGTCAGTAATACAATAATAAAAAAAAAAAACAAAGGTAGAAAAAAGATACAAATGAAACAAACTTTTTATGCAAGTCTAAAGTATTCAGCTAATAGCATACTACAAAAACTGAATAATCAAATGTAAAAACAGCATAGTCTTCACTGTAAGAATTAAACTTGCTTTGTTTCTTATTAAAGTTACAAAAGTCCTTCAGTCAATAACAGTGAGTGATTTTCTCTTTGTCTTTTGTTGTTTGATATGGCAGAAGGAATTACCCGCTGTCGCTTTAAGAGCTGCACGGATCCAATATACGGTACTGTTACACACGTGTTTTCATTCTCAACTGTTTATGTTCAATGTTTACATGAATAATCACCATTTTGACACATTTTTGCCTGTATTTGACCGTTTAGGCATGCAGTTTAAGCTAAAAGTTGACTTTACAAAGTAAACTTTTAGCTGTGTTATGCTCCGTGTCGGAGCGCATGCAGCGCAAGTTCTTTCATGCTTTTAAAACACGCACAAATCTAATAAACATTAATAAATTAAGCATGTCCTATTTTGCGAAAATCACTTTACTGATTTGCACATTAAATTTGGGCTTTTATGGAGGAGGGAAACCGCACCGCTGGAAAGGGGAGGAATGGGGCACAATAATCGTTTTATCTCGATTATTGGATTTCATAATCGTTGGAAGCCGAAATCTAAATCTAAACTGTATTTCGATTAATTTCAGAGCCCTATCACACAGACATGAAGCTGAGAACGGCTTGATTTGAGAAAGGGGTAACGATCTTAGTAGATTTAAAAACACTGGATGGATTTTTATCATTATAGGGTGGTTGTGTACACACTGCCAACACACATTTATGTCCAAACAACATGTAAAAGTGCATCACTTAATACGTATGGTAAATAGATTTTACATTTTAAACATTTTTTCACATATAAAAATACTGGTCAATGCTCATACATGGAGCATATAAAATATTGAAAATGGAATCTTAACTGTATTTTTTTGATTGTTTCATTGGCTCTCACGAAAGGCCAAATGTGACACTGGTTCTTGCAAATATGTTTCAGCTTCTGTTCATCACTTTTGATGGGCACAACATAAGTGAGCTGATCAGTATTTCTATATTAATAAAAGCCTAAATTAAACTGGTTCATCAAATAAAATGATCATGTCTCTTCAGAAAATCAAACTACTCAATTCATAAGGATTTCTTTTACATTTAGTAGAATTGGCTTTCAATGACTCGTCTAAAATCTCTAAATTTAATCTCCAATTGTGTTTCAAAGAGTAGTCAAAAATTTAAGGGGGTCACACTTTATTTTAAGGTCCGATTCTCACCACTAACAAACCATTAACCACTAATTTTGCCTAAAAAAACTCCTAATTTGCTGCTTATTAGTAGTTTGTAAGGTAGTTGTTAAGTTTAGATACTGGGTAGGACTGGGTATGTAGAATATGTTCATGCAGAATATGCCATTTATAAGTACTAATAAACAGCCATTATGTTAATAATAGCAATGCTAATAAGCACTAGTTAACTGTGAGAATTGGTCCCTATACTTAAGTGTTCCTTTAAAGGTTTTGGAACAACATCAGGGCGAGTAAACAAACGATGCCTGAAATTTCATTTTTTGTGTGAATGGGTGCATTTAAACATCAGTGCTTCCAATAATCCCAACAGAGGGCCGGGCCACGACTTCCCTCAGCTGCCCTGCATTCAGTCCCATCACCATCGAGAGGAGCCCCAGGCTCATGCGAATTCACTGGCCCTGTCTGCTTGTTCTCAAAGCCTGAAGGCATAAAAATCAGCCCATCTGACACAGAAGCACTGACATCAGGCAGGCGAGAGCCTCCAGCAAGGCCCGAAGAGACACTGAGACCAGTAGCGATGTCACTTCCTTCTCTCACTCCACTGCATTCAATTACTAAATCTTGGTTTCAAACAACTCATTATCCCTAATGCAGTTTCTCCTTCTTTCTCTCTGCCTGTTTTCCTCCCTCGTTTTTATTTTTGCTCCGGGCGTGATTACGGTCCCTGTTGGATCAGATGAGAAACCCAGAGTGTAATCATACCCAGAGGTCCGTCACGCTAAAAATCCTTACTGTTCGTCATACCTCACTCATCATGTCAACACCCCCCAATCACCACCTCCTTTGGCTGCCTGGCAACCAGATCCCATGGCAACCACTCCTAAAAGGGGTGTATGGGGTGAGTTCCAATGCCTGATGGAAGGAAGAGGCTATGGGAGAAAAGAAGCACGGAAATTAAGCACTATTGCAAATGCGTTTTGAATAATTGTTGTCTTGACACTACTTCCTGGCACATGGTGGGGAAAATTCAGTGTTTAACTACTCATAAGTGTGAGGAGAAAGTTTAATGTACCTAATGCTAATATTTATACAAAGAATCTCGTCGCCAAATGGGAAACTGGGAGTGTTTTTGAAAAATCTGGGTTTTGTTGAGAGCAGGATGTCCAATGTCCGATATAGATTATAGCAAATGAAGCCTACACAAAAAAAGAGTGAAAAATCCCTGAAAATAGTGGAAATTATTAGAAAGCTAAACTGTAGAAAATCTGCATTTTTCATTATTCTGATTACTAAATAAGAGTGGAGTAGTTTAAAATCAATATAAATTACCATTTGCAAGCCAATTTGCTTCCATACTATGACATATGTCCAAGTGAATGAGATATTCAAAAAAGTATGGCACAACTTTATTCATCAGAGAGTGATTGGGTCATAAAAAGTGGCCAAAGCAAGCTTGCTAAAACAATGTTTAAATAGCTTTTTAAATGAACATTATTCAAAAGCCTTTGTGGCCAAGTGAAGTAATCGAAAAAGAAATGTAATTTCAGAGGGAGCAAATCATTATTTCTATACATGTGATTTCATTTCTTAATGTTGACACTGCAAAGAACGACTTTCTTACTCAGAATTTTTGTCTTGACCTTCAGTACAAATATCTAAACATTCATATGATTTATGTTAAAAAAGCACTTTCTGTTTAAAACGTAGCAATATCTATTTGTTTTACCTTTTAAATTAAGTTTATTTTCCTTAACCCTATGTTGTATTCTTGTTTTAAAGATTCAGAAAACAAGACTTGATTTATGAATGTTTGGACATTTTAAATGAAAAAACAAGACAAAAAATACTAAGCAAGATCTATCTATCTAGTTTGTTAGTTAGTAAGTACAAGTTATTTTTTACAAAGCTGTATACATTTTGGAACTGACAGGAATGGAAGAGAAATCTAGCACTTCTGTTAAATTTCCAAACAGGCATATTTATCAGCCAATAATCTCAAAATAGCTAAATGCCATCCAATTAATCAGTCTGTCTAATGTATCACTCTATCAATAGTTGAAAATTAAATGTCAACAGTTCAACATACTTACACTTTGTTTTTATTCAGTTCTCCCCAACAAAGGCTAAATTTTCTTGAAAATTGTAATGAAATGCCGCTGGGTCGACAGTACGCTCAAGACCGAAAATAAATAGACCACAGTGGGAAAGCAAGAAAAAGGCTAGTGACTGATAAATGTCAGCATGACAGGACCACCAACCATATCCGGAGTACATTTATTGAATATACACAGAAAGTGTTATAGATTAATAGCCACAATTATCAGACTGCAGACGAACAGTGCAATGACTCAAGCATGTTATGGAGGTTTCCGCCACACTGGTAAGAGTGAGTCAGGAATAGTGAGTGGAAAGGAGGACAGGCCCACAGATGGCCCACAGCAGGGCTGGGACATGCCACATGGCTCCTCCTTGACAGCTAGTGGCATCCAACACAGGGAGCAGAAGTGGACAACTTTGTTATGCTAATGGTGTGGGACAGCTGCCTGGGGTCATGGGGCAAACTTAGAGAATGTCACTGCACGAGCGGAACTGAAAAGAACCCGATGAACCTGTCATCACAGAAGACCCTGGTTCCTATAAGAGCTTCAACAACAGTGGTTGTAGAGAAGATCATGTTATTTAGGAATACACGATGGTAACCATATTGGTCATCAGTCGATTTTACAGATATTTTTAATTTATTGGTATTGGCTAATACTTAATATTTAATTGTGTATGATAATTTCCTCTATTTTTATATTAAGATTGATATTTATAAGCACTAATTATTGAATAATGCTGTAATGTTTTTCAAATCTCAAAATTAATTTATATTATTTATACTGTAATACTCTTAAATGTTGTGATATCTCAGTTTACTTTTAGCAAGTTAATTACTTTAGTTTTATTATTTTTAATTTAAATTAAATAATATATACTTTTTAATCTAGGTCCATTTATCAGTTACCTTTTCATTTAATTTTTAATTTACATTTTTACTCAAAATTAACCATTAAAAACACAATGGCACTTTTAAATACGATCTTCTTCAAATCTCAAAATGAATTTGCATTATTAATACACAACATTATAATATTGTGAGGCCTGGCTAAATGTACTTTTAGCATTTAAAATCTTTCATTTTAGTTTTAATATTTTTGAAGTTATTTTGATAAAAGTAGTGTAGGATTTTTGGCCATTTATTGCTTAATTTTTTATTTTAAATATATTTTTATTCAAACTTAATCTTTAAAAGCCCAATAACACTGTTAAACCTAATCTTTATTAAAATTTCTAAATTTCTTACTGTGCGTTATAAGGTTATGATGCCAAAATGTACTTGTAGCATTTAAAATGATACCTTTTAGTTTTATTATTTAGATTTTAAAAAAGAGTATAGAATTGATTGGTTATTGGCCATTATCTGAAACATAAAAAAATTTAAGTATTGGCATATATCAGTATTGGCTAGAATTTTGCTTCCCTACCTACTTTTGATGACAGCCATGTCACTTTTTCCTTTTGTTTTCAGAGACTATTTGAAATATGTCATGAATACGTCTGCATGCTGCAGTTCCATTTTTGAGTGACAGCAATGGCATATGTGCACTTATTTGACCCTGTTGTGATACACAACCAAGGGGAGGAAAAACATGCAAAATCCAAGCCAGTCACTTTGGATTCAGCATGTACTGCTGTTGTCTGCATTGAGGAGAAAATAAAACCATTATACTATCAGGCCATGCTATGAAAACATCTCAAAATAACCTACCTAAATCGAAAATATTCCAGAAATAGCATTGAAAACCTTAAGTGGCCTTTAATACTCCAGAATAAGAGGCAACGGGCGGCTGTTATTTGTGGACTAGATTGATTGTGCTCTAGTAGTAGCTTAGCTATAGTGTGCACACTTTACCCAGAGCACTGGATGACCTTCACTAGGCAGTTACAATGTATTGATTCAAACTAAAAGGCAAGAATAGCACAGCAGACAGAATTAAGTTAGCGTTCCATGCTAGAATGACTGTTAGCTCCACCTCTCAACTAGTCACTGAAAGTCATTTAAGCCATGGAAGCGCACCTTACCGTGAGTGTTTTGTCTGGTTGTTAGGAAACAAAACCTTGTGAGAGAAAAGGGGGCCTCTGACTTAACAAAAAGTCATTCAAGGTGCTTCCTGTAAACTTCCACACTTGATAAAAAGCATGAATGGAGTAGCCATTGACTTCCATATCTTGGAAAAAAATACTATGGAAGTTAATGGCTACAGTCAAATGTTTGGTTACCCACATTCTTCAAAATATCTTCTGTGATCAGCAGAAGAAAGAAATTCATACAGGTTTGGAACAACAAGAGGGCATTTTGGATGAACTATTCCTTTAAGGTGATTTGGAAAAATATTATATTAATTATTGATCTTTTGTTATTATAGGAATTATTCGGAAAGGCGTGGAAAATGAACAAAAAAACGTTCTATGGAGCCACTAAAGAGACATATGGTTAGCCGCTTGCTAGCAGTTGCCTGTTACATTACAGTACATCAAATTTCACTTACCACATAAACAGAGTAAGGACTGATAGGACGGATGCAAATGATTTGCAGATCCTGAGTACCACTGACAAACATCTAATCTTGTAAAATGTGTGCTAAGTACTGCCGTTCCATAGTATACACACAGTACTTTTGATCGTGACCTCAAAAGTAAAAGTAAAACGTGATCGGGCATTCAAAAGCGATTTCAGTGCCCCACATATTAATAACAGCTCCCTGATGCCCACAATTTATATACAGTGAAATTAGCTAATGATAAAATTGTGAGAGAAAGCATTTAAATATATTTTTTCCTCCCATCTCATATTTATTCCCTTTAAGGCCTTTCCACACTGAGCACGAAAAAGTGAAACAAATTTCGGACGCGATGTCGCGCTGGCATAAAACAACAGCTTCCTATGGATGCTTCCACATAGACCGCGAACATTCGCGCACCGAAAATGTGAATGGTTTTTTTTTGTCCAGTCTGACTAATCTTTTCAGTTTCGCAAAGCGAAAACATGGGCCGTCCAATAAGATTTGAGCATTACATCACGTGGCCAGAGCAACTGTTGTTACCCAAAAGGTTGACGCGGTGGCGCTACAAAACTCAGAAGATTGTATTGAGCACGAGCGTAAAAACACAGAAGTAGAGGACTTTTCCCGTAAGACAGAAGAGAGTGAAGGCTGAGTTCTGGTTATTGTTGGTATTTAAGAACAGACTATTCTCACATGTTTTTTATACAGAATAACATTTCTATTAATTCTCCACTGAATTATGTGATCTGAAGAGCACCGTCCATTTTCTTCCACGAGCACGAGTGTTTATGAGTCAGAGCTCGTTCAGACCTGTCAATCATGCAATCATATCTCTTGCCCTTCCATACATAAAAAAAAGAGAAACATTTTTCTACACATTACATATGAAAGCAAATATACTTTAAATATTTTCTGTGTGTTTTTATGCAGCTCATGATATTTTTAATTAACAAAAGATGTGTATGACATGACAAGCATGTATCGATTAGTCCATTATAAAACATACAAAGTGCATGTCTGCCTATTATAAAATCAAAATCCATTTTAGATCACATTCGGAAGTTATTACAAGCACTCGATGATGATTTAAAGTGGGTTTTGAGCAAAAAAGTTAGTAGTTACATACATTTTCAATGTAGCTTGATGCAAATTGTACCTCTAATTATTTCAGATGTATTCTTGTAAGCATTATGGATATTTTGTGTTTCTGATGAAGAAACACAAGCTATCTTAATTGAATGCTGTTTTTTTGAGCAGTGGATGATGTAAACCACACGAGATACATACATGAAGAAAAAATGCATTGTTGGTCAGCGCCACCTAGGTGTGAATTAGCAGAAGGCGAACATTTTCGCGCTCGGTTTTAAAGCAACATTCGGATCGCACTCAGTGTGGAAAGGCCTTTATGGGTTTCGTAGTACATGTCATTTCCTTTCCGAACACAGTGTTTGGATTCGGGCACTAGTGGGAAGTGTAAAATATTTTTGATTCATTATGAAGTTAATAGTTAATAGGAAACACTGATTTCTTGAGCCAGGACTACCTATACTATAAAGTGGTGTGTTTGTATCAAAATAATGGTGCATTTGATGTCCAGTGGGCTGGGCACAAAAAAATTTGATAAAAAATCATGATCGATTTCCCACCCCTAGTAACTACACCTTAAAATAAAGTGTTACTGACATATATAAGCTCTTCATATATGAGATCCAACACATTCAGACTGCATTCTTCTATGTCTAGGTTTTTAAAAACTTTACCCAGAAGAGACAGACTGAGACAACTGGATGAGATATAAAAGGTGTGGCCCAACAAAGACAAGGGTCTGAAGAGGCTGGACGGGTGGGCATACAGGGATTAAAAGCACGGATCACAGATGGCCACCGCGTCTCATCTTTCAGTGGGCCCCAGCAAATAATTAGCAGAGGTATGCTGTGCGGCCTTTGTCAGCACGTGCGTCTGTCAAACACGGGCGTGTGTCAGGAACAATGGCTGACGACAAAGGGACACGGGCCGGCCTCCCTGCCACCACCACAGTCGCTGTGAATTGCACGGCACGCGCAAACTGGAACAATAGGGAACGGGATGGGTACTGGGTGGCATCAAGCCGACACAAGGCCCACCCTCAAGGTATCTGGCCAAAAAGCTTCAGCATCAGCATTCTGTCAGACCTCGTTCTGCCAGCCTTAAAAATTGTGTTGCAAACAGTTTTGCAAAAGCGCCTGTGCATATGAGCTGTGAATGCATATGGAAGCGGAGGTTAATTCAGTAGAAGGGAGGTCACGCCAAAAGAAAGGAACATAAAAAGATCCTAACAGCTGGGACAGATCTACAGGGATACAATGGAGTTGGATTGGGGGAGGGGGAGTGGCAGAAGAGAAATGGGACAGGGAAAAAAAAGATGGGTAGACGGGCCACCTTTCTAGAAGCCTGACAGGGGTCCTTTGTTACGGCAGCTGGTTGCAGGGAGGTCAGACCAGCTGTGCTTCCACTGAACCCCCTCCCCCCGTCCCGCTCTGCTCCCTGACCAAACACAGCCAGCTGTATAGGGGAGGAGTTTTGGGGAGGGTGTCCACACAATGTCCAAATCTTAGGACCCTACATGACTCACATCCAGTGCTTTACACTAAATAGCTCTGAACCCTAAAGCATTCAGACTCTAAAGTAGTGGTAGATAGTGACAAACCAATATATCATTTTGATATATTGAGTATAAAGGTGTTTGATTTGCTAAATAACAAAGGTGTTCATTTTCCCTAGTATTTCAAGACTTGTTCTTATATAGAGCACCTTTATTTATTTTGTATGGAATTTTTTTCAATGCAATGTCATATACACATATATATATATATATATAAAATATAATGCAAACCATGCTGCGTTGTCACGGGAACATCCCAGCTGCAGATAATGAGGAAATTACATCTCTCCCTTTACCAAGTGCATTCCAAACAACTACATAATGGCACACACGTGCCCTGTTCACTCCAAAGTCCCCACTCCAAGGGGATAGGGATGATCACTTCCATTTGGAATTTGCCCTGTGAACCGTTTCGGTTCAGTACGTGTACCGTTACACCCCTAATATATATAAATTAGGGCACAGATGAACGAATGTCTTATGGGTTTGGAATGACATGAGGCTGAGTAATTAATGACAAAATTTTCATTCTTGGTTGAACTATAGTCAGCGTTAAATGACAAAAGAATTAAATGCAAAAGATATTAAAAAATCTCTGTTATTGCCACATAACCAGTATAATAGACATATATCATTATTACCATCGGCCATTAAGAAAACAATTATTGGTGGACATCTAGTCAACTCAACTCTTAACAAACCGGAATACCAAAAAACAAAAAACAAAAAAAAAAACACCAAAAAGTTCACAAAACACTATTATGAGAGAAAACACATTGGATTTATGGTGGTCTATGATGTGTAAAAGACTCTTATGCTAAGCATTGCCCCCCTCTAAGACCATCTGCTTTAAATCCATAATGCATATCACTCACTGCATTACCTAGAAATGTTTTTTGTTTTTTTATTTTAGCATTAAAAGCTGTTAAAACATTTACAAAGTGAAACTATTGATCCCAGTATCTGTGTACCAGCAGTCTGCTCGTAACCTCATGGCTATACTCACTGCTTGCAAAGGCTGTGCATTTTCAGGAAAGGCTTGGCTCTATTGATAGACACATCTCACTTAACCATCTAGAGTCTGCAGAGGCCTTCTTATGGTCTATAAGAACACCATAATGGAAGCTAAAGTGGCCATAGACAGAGCAGGAAGACATTGTAGAGGTCCTGTAAAACTGCAGTGAACCATATTCACTATATTATTCAAAAACAGTTCCAGTAGAGCTCTTATTACACTACATCATGTTTCCAGACTTCTGCAATGACAGCCCGCGGGCACCATTTCACAATGGATATATTTGCAAGTGCAGTCTGCACTGTGGATTGCTAACGAGTACTTGAGCTTAAGGTACACTTATGATATGAACAAACCAAAAAGACCCTATTAAGAGTATTTATATTTTAGACCTTGAATTTGAGGTCTGCCTGTGTCTCTTTGAAAATGTTAACTGAAATGGTACTCAAGACACTTAATTTGCAGGCTGGTAATAAAAAGGAAGTTTAAAATGCACAACAATCTTACTGGAGACTTCAGTTCCATCAATTCCAATTCCGTTGATGATCTAACTACAACGTATTAGTCACAAACATAAACTACAACAATGGCAAACAAATAAGCAAACACAAAAGCAAAGCATTACACTACAGCTCCAACTGACAAAATGGTATGCTTATTTATTGTTGGGGATGATTTTTAAGATCACTTGTGAGGGCAACCAAGACATAAATACTATGGATGGGCATTTCATGTGATTTTGTAGTATACTGAACACATAAAAAAAAAAACATTTTACTCAAAAAGTAAAATAATAGGTCTTAAATGTATATGAAACGTACACAGTGCTTCACTTAGCATTACACAACCTCAACAGATTCAATTGGATTCCACAACCATATGAAAAATATATATATAAAAACATTTAAGTTAAGACTACATAATAACAATAAAATTGGTCATTTGCCCTTACCCTGGAGCCTACACAGAACAGCAGACTGCTAGCATACAGGCTAATGAATGCTAAAAATATATACATAGATCAAATAAAGAGCTTTGTTTAAATTTCATAAACAAAAACCATACTATACAGCTCTGATGACAGTCAACATCTTTAACACACAGATACAGTACTTCACATATTCTTTCCAACTTAAAAGTAGATCAAATTTAAAATCATTCTCTTGGCTAGATTCACCATTATCCTCACTGAAGAACTGGATCAGTATTCTGTCTCTCATCTGCCTTTTCCAAACGCACAGGTGATGTGTGTGTTTCACTGTACAGTATGCAAAGCAATTTTTTTACATTTTAAATACCTTGCTGAAAAACAAAAACAGCTTAAACCAGCCTAAGCTGGAATACTAGACTTACTGATATGCATATGGACCTATTGTATTTGACAAATAGCTTGTGAATTGTACTTGTTACTTTTCTAAATAACAGGCTTACTCACCAAAGCCTCTTTAGACTGCACTCATATAGGCAGGTTTTCTTGTTCAGACAATTCTTTGTGGAACTGAATATGTTTATTTTCTAGCCTCACTCAAGCTGATGAAAAAGTGAAAGTGATTGAGACCACTACACCAAGACAGCGAGCAAGTGTTGCAATAATAGATGAGATGGGCTCCGCATGAGCAGTATTGATCGAGGGCAGGAGGCTAAACAGAAAACAGGATAGAAAGATGTGATTTAGAATACGTTAGAAGAAAAGAAGAAATCCAACCTTCTCCGGGTAGTGCAAGTGTTTCATGACACTAGTGTCCATTTTGGCTACTGCATAACATAGTATTTTACTGCTTTTTTATTTTGTAATGTAAATGTTCTATTTAATTTTTGGACATTTGGATCTTCGCAACTCTGCCATCGCACTTCACTGTCTGGCTTTGGCAACAAAATTCTTCCCTGAGAAGTTTACATAAAAAAGTTTATTATGTTCACATAAAATCAAACTTTCCATAAATTCCTTCCTGACACTTTAGCCAGTGGTTTGTAGGAATGGTATTGGTGACACATGAAAGGATATTAAAATCGATCAAAAAGAGAACAGCCACAAAAAATACAAATTGACCTCAACATCTGTCATGCATGATCTGATCTCAAGTGGTCAGATGATCTCCATTTCCCACGATGACCACTTAAATCAATTGTGATCAATGGATGGGTCTCTGATTTTGATGCCAGTGTGCCGCTACACATTGATAAAGTTCTCAACATCATAGAAACATTTATATTCCATGGAGCACCACTCACTTTTATTTCCATTTATGGACTGAAATACACCATAAAAATTGAAAATGTCTGTGTAGTTATTTGTTTCCTCCATCTCATTCCAGCGGGATCCTCGGTTATAGATGAGAGGATCTACAACATCTGTTCAACAGCTGAAGGGTTCTGACAGATGTTTGGAAAGGGCAGGATTGTAAACGGGGGAATGTCAGGATAGGCAAAGAAGGAAAAGCTTCCACGCCCTCCATCATTTGGCTATGTTAGCATTAGGCATGAGTCACAGCAATTACATTAAAGGGCTGGAGCTGCACAAACCCTGGCCACCTTTCCCCGCGTCACAGACATGTGATACTTTTAACCTTTCAGATGAGTATTTGTGGAAAGTCCAAAGAGAAATCGAAATGTCTTGGCATATTGAGGTGCATGCCGACTTTTGCTGTGATCTCGGTTGCTTAAAAAGATATTAAAATACTTTTCTATTCCAGCTGAATACACAGAGAAATACACAGTATAATAATCTGATGACTAATTTATTTCCACAGTGTAAACACTGTGAAAATGCAGCACTTTCAACATTGCTATGACAAAAGCAACATTGACTCAAGCAGTTAAGTGAGTTTGGGGAGTGACTATCAGTTTGTCCAAGCAATGAGGGACAGGGAATGTGTTTGGCGAAATTTAATCCAGTCTCCTTTAAACCACAAAGAATCCTTAACAAGCTAAATTACTAGTTTAACATAGCGATTTACTAGTTAGCTCATCGACTAGAGTGGTGTGGATTACTTGTGGATTATTGTGATATTTTTATCAGCTGTTGGGACTCTCATTAAAATTATGTAATGCTAAATTTCTATTTTCAGTACATTTTCAGCTAATTTTAGAAAGCAGATCAAATTAGAAAATTCAATGTATGAAGCAGAAAAATCCCTTTATTAGTTTTTGTCTAGTCATATTTATATCACCTAATAGAGTTAAGCAATATCATGAGTGAGGTTGCTGTTTTCCCCAATATCAGCACGATTATACATGTGTTCAATAAACAAGAAGTTAACACTGTAATTCTGTTAAACATATTTTTAACTATTAATGTTGTTTTTGCCAAAAAATAGGTCCAAACAAAGGCACAACAGAACTATCGTGTGTCTCTGAGCAACATTCAGTGGTGTTTTGTTACTGAAATGAATCCATATTTTTTAACCAATTGGGATCAATGATTCAATAAATAATGACTTCTGATCAGACATTACAAACACCTATAAAAAGTCCATTCAGTCCACAGCTGACATTGCCAGTTACAATAGCATTGTATCCACTAGATGCAATTTTTAACACTTTGCACAACAGCTAAGCAAACTAAAACTCTTGAATTGTATACTGATAATCTTCCAAACTGACACATTTCTAAAAAGAGTTTATAATGGTTTCTGTGCCCCTGGTGTTTGAGGTACTTCATGGAAACTGTTTTGCAGTTCCATTTGGTGCCATTAATGGTGCATAAATTACACACTGCTGCTTTAAGAGAATGAAACATCATCAAAAAATCATCTCTTTTAAATTAGACCTAAATTTGATTATCTAAGACTTCCGTTCTGGAACACAGCACAGTTAACAGCATGAGTCTGTCCTGTAGGGTGTGAAATATGCGATGCATATTAGGTACTCTGGATAGAATTAAAGGCTAACAGACAGCAACATTTGCAAAAAAACAAGCAGTGTCTTGCTGTTTGAGATGTGTGGATGCTAAAAATTACAAAGGGAGCAGACAGGAGACTCTGCTTCATATATGAAGAGTGCCTCACCACCGCAATCAGTAGGGAATTTCATTTCATTTCGTAATTACGGTGTCCCTGACTTTGAAGTTGTGCCACACGGGAGCCTCTCTGAGGCACAACCAGAGAGACGCTACTATGTTTATCCATCTTCTGTTTCTCTATCCCTATTGCTCTCTCACTCTCACTTTTTCTCTTACGTAAACACAAGACTGCTGCAGATACTTTACAAGAGCTTGTGCTCTGTGTATGAGTAGAAGTATTTGCAGCACTTCTGTTTATGACTGAAACAAGCTGCTCTATTCTTACCATGTTCAGCTCCACCTCCTTCCATCACACAGTTTAATTCTATCTGAATGAGTTTGCCAGCATCATTTACTCAATCATGTAGAACACAGTATAAAGAAGGACAGTTACCCAGTTATCTACAAATAAATGGTGATGAAGGCGCCATAGTGTTTAGGGTCAACATGAGACCTATTTTATGTGTCTAATGCAATCAGCTTTCCTTACCTTCAACAAGTGAACTTAAAAGATGAAATGGAGTCTACAAGTCTGGATCTACAGTACATTTTACACTCCTTAATTCAATAGAAACTTTTTGATCCTAGACGGATTCCTTTGCAGAATCCTGACACTTTGCCAAGCATCACTAAATTACCCATTATGAGCACTAGCAGGAGAAAGAGCTGGTTCACTCTGTCACTTGAGCTCTCACTGTAATGTGTGGACTGTAAAGAGTGGTCATACATAATGTAAAGTCATGTACTAGTGGATGTGTTATGATATTTTTAATGCAGAGGGAAAATATCTACAAGCAAGCGTTCAAACGTGTACATGGAGTGTAAAAGCCAGCCTTCTAAACTGAGCTAAACTACTCTGATTACACAGCTGAATGCCATGCATACTTTGATGTGATTACTTTGAATGACTCCAGGATTTTCCACACAAATGTAGAGGAAACTGGAAGAGTCATTTTTTCCAAAGTTATGCCTGTTCAGGCATTTTTTTTTTCCCTGGAAAATGAAATACCATGGCATTTTAATATATGCTATAACATAGAATGATTTGCAGATTCATATAGCTACATAACATAGTAAATCTATTATTTTGGTAAAGAAAACCATGAAATTTAATAAAAAAATACTATATTTACTAACTAGATGGATATATATATATATATACATACATGTGACCATGGACCACAAAACCAGTCATAAGTGTCAATTTGTCAAACTGAGATTTATACATCATCTGAAAGCTGAATAAATACGCTTTCCATTGATGTATTGTTTGTTAGGATCGCACAATATTTGGCCGAGATACAACTATTTAAAAATCTGGAATCTGAAGGTGCAAAAAATTCTAAATACTGAGAAAATCGCCTTTAAAGTTGTCCAAATTAAGTTCTTAGCAATGCATGTTTATACCTTCATGGAATATGATCTTTATTTAATATCCTAATGATTTTTGGCATAAAAGAAAAATGGATAATTTTGACCCATACAATGTATTTTTGGCTATTGCTACAAATATACCCCAGCGACTTAAGACTGGTTTTGTAGCCCAGGATCATATATATAGTGCAAAATATGCTGAGGTACAATGTGGACCAAGAGCCGATCTTTTAATTTTATACATTATGAAAGGGAGATAATGAGATAAACCACAAGCCTTGTCAGATATGAAACATGACAGTAAATAAACCAAATCACAAAGACACAAATCCCTCGCCCATTGCAACTGAAGAATGGCTCAGCAAAAAAACGGAAATGGCTTTTTCAAGCAACCCCTCTCTATAGTGTAGAATTGTAGTCCATTGTTTAGAAGTCACACCCTTATTATTACAAAGGAAATTACATCCTTCTCCAGTGCCACAGCTTAGCTGGCAGCCGTCTGATTGCCCTTTGCCCCTACGCTATTGTAGTCTCAGCTGCTGTGTCCTCTTGTTCATCCATCTGGATAACAATGGGGCGCACACTTACACCACAGACAAGCAGAACAGACGGTACCCACTCAGGACAGTTAAAAAACCCCATTCAGCTGTTATGGATGTCCAGTACCAACAGTCAGTGTGACAGGTGATTAAATAGTGCAGCTCAGAAAAGTTGCTTACAGTTTTTCTATGTGAATTACTTTCAAGACTGGATCCCTTGGGGGATGAAAAAAAAAGTAAAAATTCATAATCTTGAAAAAAATAATATTTTAACTCTAGAAAGCCTATAGGCTTGAATTTGGGTTTATCAGCACAAGTACACAACTAAACTATTGTAGATGGTTATTTTAAAGGTCAGATCATGAAAAGAAAAAAAAATGTTCCAACAACTGAAGACAAGTTTAAACTGCTACCTTAAATTGTAAGCAAAATCAAATCAACCTGGAGCCTTTCAGCCACTTTGATTTGAATTACTGATGAAAAGGATCAAGCTGAACATATAAAATTGAATAGAAATGACAGAAAATTACTGTAGCAAGTTAAATGGATATAAACAAAAATGTTGTGATGTTATGATGAAAATACTGATGTCTTATGCTTGGTAGTTTAATGTGGGAGAAACACTAGACTAGACTTGAAAGATTTAAAGATATAGTTCATCCAAATATGACAATGTATGTTTTGGACCCCAGTGACTTTGATCGCATGGACTTTGATACTGTGTTTCACAGAAGACATAGTTTCAAAGATTTTTTAACCTAAAGCCAATTCCACAAAATACAAATTCTATCCATAATTCCATTCTACCATCATAATTTTAACAATCCATTTAACTATGACTGTAAGTAAAAATAAGCATCTAAGGAAAACATATCTTACCTATTGTATTTCTAATCACTCTATGCTCATTATAATGTTGGTGATATTGATACATACAAAGCATCTGTACACTGCAGTCCTGTACTCATACCATATTTCAGTGAGAGGGCTCTGACAAACTCCTCAGAGTGTAAGGCCTAACCGTTATGGATCAATAAGAGTCATCTAATTATTGATGAGAGAGGCTATTTGTAAAGCGTTCTCTAATAAAGACATAATATCACTCTCATAGTAGGCTATTACATAATTTTACACTAGACTTTTATTTTTACATATGCATCTTTCTTATAGGTGGTGTTTTATGATGTTGTGTGTTTATAAACATCTGGATTCAATCGCACTGACATTCTAATATATCCAGAAATGCAAGTTTTGATGGACGTCAGTGGTTAATTAATTTTTCGCCCCATTATATTCCCATAACTCCAAGGGAATAACTCCATCATTATTGTTGAACAAATACCTGCATGTTTTATCATATGGACCTAAAGAAACCAGATATCAATAGACGTGCAATCTCCAACCACTTCAATTTTATATCCTAAAACTATAAATAATGCATGTTAAACGAGAGCACAGATTGCCATTGGGACTTACCGAATAGAAGGAAACTACAATGAGTGTCCGTGCCGCCTTTTGTGTAATCCACAGAAAATATGGTGGGAAATAACTTCAGATTATTCTACATTAGAATTTCTCGCCAGACTGACTCTAGATTAGATGCACGTGGACGGAAGCGCTTCGGATGGTCGTAAATTTTGAAAACGACCGTGAGAAATGGACGGATTCTGGATAATCTCTGCGTTTGTTATTCACTGAGCAGCAGCCACTGGCGCATAGACTGCGCTCCTCCCGCTAGCCCCGCCCACTCGACGAGCCCATTGGCGCACACGGGAGTTTATGCAAATTTGCTCTTCCCGCTGATGTTTAAGAGTCTGAATGGGATACAATGTATCCAGACGCCAGGCATAAAATACCGTCATCTAGAGGCCAAAACACACTTCTCTGAACGTTTACGTTTCTGCATTACCAAAACAATTTATTTATTATTTAAACTGAGCGAGTGCTCATAGTTACTGCCTTTTGGGTTGAGTTCTGTTCTGAGTTTAAAAATATAAACTATGCATCTTCACTGAGCTCTAAACAAATAAATATACATTACAACAATTTAATTGAACCATTTCGAATGCATTTCTTTTCAAATGTATTTGTTTTTTTATTTTATTTAATTGTTTTATTTAATACATCAACAATTGGAGTTTATACTGTGAACAATTTAAAAATAAATAAAACATTTTTGCCGAATGAATGAATGAGCAAGCAGAATGTCGTTTTTAAGTATTATAGTCAGTATAATATTCACAGTTGTCATACTTTTAATGATGAAAAGTGACATTTTGCACACACGGACTTGCAATGACTTTCCTAACATGAAATAAATAGCAACATGATGTTAAATCAAATTGTCCCTTCTAAAATTCTATTGTTACATTTATGGAATTCTGAAACACGTTTCACTCCACTGCAGGAAATATGTTCATGGTTTAATATTCATTTTAAAAGCTTGGCAATGATCATAACATTGATTTTTGAGCAAATTCTACAGACATACACCTTCACACTCGGAGCTTGTTGTTTGATAAACCAACAAATGAAAGTATTCTGTTGTTGTTGTTTAAGCTTAAAGTATAAACAAATGTAGAACATATAGAATTGTATTATGGAACATTTAAACTCTCCAGATATATAATGTCCTTGAAGTTCTTGAATGATTATCATATATAAAGCATACAATAAATTCTCCTTTATGAATATCGCCCTTGGTTGTAGTGTACTTTCACACGGTACTTTAGTCCAACCTCTAGAAGTCTAAACCTGGGTGCATCTTTTCTTACTTTGGTAGGCATTGTAAATGTCAAGGAACATATTTCGGCAGGGAATGCTGGCGTTCAGCTTGGAACAGATGAGAAATGAGCCAGCCATTTTGCGGTGCAGAGAGTAAGACTCCTCTGGAGGTGGAGTGAGACGGTGTCGAAGCATGACAGGGATCAGGCTCTGGATGCGCTGTGTGGTACTCTGAGTGCCAAAGTCAAACGGTTCAGTAGAAGCAAACGCTTCGCCGAGGATCATAACTGCCTCTACATGTGCATCCTGAAAGGCCTTAAGAGAGCAAGACAGTTTTGTTAAAGAGAACAGTTTAGAAGCTGCAGAGTGGTACAGAAAGTAATAGCTTCGATCCTATAGGGAAATAACAAGAATATATGAGAAATGGATAGAAATTATGCAAGACAGGAATACTAGAAATCATAAAGCCACTAACCTTGGCTTCAAAACCGGTAAGGAACTTCAGATCTTTAGACTTCTGCAGAACAGTAGCCCTGTCTCCAACTGATGCTGCATGAACCACCTTTGAATGACAATTTGGACAAAAGGTTACGCATATTTTAAAGCAAGGTACATAAAATGGAAGAACAGAATGGAAATATTTTTACATTAGTTTAACCAATATGTTTTGCATTATCTTATATTGCCAGTTCTATTCAAATGTGTCATTACTGTAATTCTCAAATTTACTAAAACGATCTGCATACTTTATGTATTATGATAATAATAGTAAAAGTTACCCATTAATAACAAATGTTTTCTTTTGAAAAACCCTTTTGATCGCTTCCCACTTCAAACCAACAAAAGTGTTGACTAAAAATCTATACCTCTATGTAATCATCTGTGAATGACTCTGGGTAGTCTCGGCAGGCTCCAAAGTCCAACAGAAATATCTGTTATAATGAAGAACAAATTATTAAAGTTGTACTCACTGTTTTAGCAGGGAAAATTGGAAAGGCAACCAAAAAGGAAACAGCACCCAGACAACAAAGACATGCTATTAGGGAATTATGAAAGAAATAATTACATAATTACAATGACAAACTACTGAAATGAAATGCAGTAAACACCGCAATACTGTAAAATATTACTATAATTTAAAATAACTTTTTATTTTTAGCAGTCATTACTCCAGTCTTCAGTGTCACATGATCCTTCAGAAATCATTCAAATATGCTGATTTGCTGCTCAAAGATAATTTATTATTATTAATGTTGAAAATAGTTTCCTGCTTAATATTTTTGTAACCGTGATACATTTTTCCTCAGGATTTTTTTTTGAAGAATAGAACAGCATTTGGAATTGAATGTGTGAACATGAAACTATAGAAGATCAATTAATTAGATTTATAGATAAACTGGATAATAGACATGTCCATTATGATCATCTTCTTAGTAGTTGCTCACCTTGTTCTGTTCACTGTTATAGAAGAAGTTGGACCAGTTAGGGTCTGTCTGCATGAAGCGGAACTCAAACAACTCTCTCAGACACAACTGCAGGATGTTGAAACTGATCTACAGAATAAAGGTGAGTGAGAATTTTTTTCTCAAATTCATTTTCACAATAAAATAAGATGTCCAAATATTTCCAAATCAGAAGAAACATTACCGTAGGTTATTTATGCAATGTCAAGGCAACAAATGACCAAAAAAAGATGTATGCAAACAGTCTATCCTTGATTTAAAAATTCAGCATAATGTCAGAAAAAAAAAATATATATATATATATATATAGTAAATGTCTATTTCTCAAACCCACCTCATTTCTAGTCCCCTGATTCAAATCAACACAGCAGTCCAGTGGAACTCCATGAGCTAGTTCCATGGTGATCACACGACGACTCGACAGCTCATCAAATACCTCAGGAACCACGAATACTGGATCACCTTTAAGCAAATTCCTGTGAGAGTTAAAAAAAAAAAAAAAAAAAAAAAAAATTTTCAACATGTAAAGATTTTTGTAATATATTTTTAAACAGAGAAGTGCAGATTTATAAAAATTTGATTCTTTTACTGGAATGTACACTACCATTCAAAAGTGGGGTTATAACAATATTTTAAAATTAAATTAATACTTTTATTCAGAAAGAACATATTAAAATTTATCAAAAGTGATGGTAAAGACATTTATAATATTACAAAAGTTTTACAAAACATATGCTGTTTTTTTTTAATGTTCTATTCATCAAAGAATCCTGAAAAATAAAAATTAATAGCACAACATTAATTTTCAACACTAATAATACAAAATATTTCTTGAGCAGAAAATCAGCATAATACCATGATTTCTGAAGGATCATGTGACACTGAAAAATGGAGTAATGGCTGCTGAAGATTCAGCTTGATCATCACGGTAATAAATACATTTTAAAACATATTAACCAGTTATTTAAACTGCAATAATATTCACTATATTAGTGCTTTTACTGTATTTTCGATCAATTAAAGGGATTGTTCACCCAAAAATGAAAATGAGATGTTTATCTGCTTACCCCAAGGGCATCCAAGATGTAGGTGACTTTGTTTCACTCTGTCAGTCATATAATGGCAGTCAATGGGACCCACAGAACCAAAAACCATACACAGACAAAACCAAATTAAACCCTGCGGCTCGTGACGATACATTGAGGTCTTAAGACACAAAACAATCGGTCTGTGCAAGAAACTGAGCAGTATTTATATCTTTTTTTTTTTACCTCTGATCCACCGCCCAGTCCAACTGTCCTGAGTGTGTTCATAACAGCTGGCGCGTGATGTGTCAACGTGCTCTGGCATAGTAGATGCATGCGCGGAAGCGATCTAAACAATGAGTGACGTATACGCGTGACAGATTGCGTCGCCAGAGCATGTTGACGCGTCACGCGCCGGATGTTGTGAACGCGCTCAGGACAATTGGACACTGCAGTGGATCAGAGGTAAAAAATTATATAAATACTGTTCAGTTTCTTGCACAGACCAATTGTTTTGTGTTTTAAGACCTCAATGTATCATCACGAGCCGCAGGGTTTAATTTGGTTTTGTCTGTGTATGTTTTTTTGACTCTCAAAGCCGTGGGTCCCATTGACTGCAATTATATGACTGACAGACTGCAACGGTTTGAGTTAAAAATCATTGTATGTGTTGTACTGAAGAAACAAATTCACCTACATCTTGGATGCCCTTGGGGTAAGCAGATGAACATCAAATTGTCATATCTGGGTGAACTATCAGAACTTTTTTTCAAATACATTACCCCATACTTTTGAACATTAGTGTAGTGACAAATGTATGAAATTGCAGTTCATTCAAACAACTTAGAATACCTAAATCGCTTTGCACACTCTGCCTCTCTCTTGTAGTCACACTCCCATGCCAGCTCCCTCCGAAGAACCTCAAGACTACTGTCAGCAAACAGACCTGGTAAAATAAATCACCAGTTACTGACATCCCACACAACGTGACTCAATATGGATATAAAATGTGTGCTTTTTGAACTAAGTATACAAATAGAAGCATTTGCCAGTGCTCACCATCAGGCAGGACAACACTCATCTTCAGAACAGACATCAGATTGTTGATGTCACTACGAATGCTCTCAGCAACACCAGGGTACTGTAGTATATGAGAGACAATTAGCTCAAAAAATGAATGAATGATGAATGTTTACACATATAACCCAGATTACTCTGACAAAAAGAGATTATGAAAATTTCAGTCCAATACCTGTATCTTCATAGCAATTTCCCTCCCATCAGGCAAGACTCCATGATGAACTTGACCAATGGAGGCAGCAGCAAAGGGTTTTTCCTCAATTGATGAGAGTTTCTCCTTCCATCCAGACCCTAACTCCTCCTCAAGCACTTTCTATACATGGAGTTTCAACACAGACATCAGTTGGTGAGATATCACAAAGTGACTTCAACAACATCTGATAAATGTCAGTTAGAAAGCACTATCAGGGGGTTTGAAGCACCTAATTATTATTACGGTCACGGGCACCTAGTAGCTCAATCAATCAGATGTATAAAGCGTGCTGTCTCTCCCTTGTGGCTGGAAGGCAAAAAAGCCCATCTATAAAACACTGGTGTTATTGTTAAATAAAACTAACACTACTAAAAAAAATTAAGTTTTTGTTCATTTAAATAAAGCTGAAATTAAATAAAATATAAATATTAAATGAAAAAATTGCCTTGGCAATTGAACTAAAATAAGTTTAAATTAAAGTACTAAAATTAATTCAAATTAAGCTAAATGGAAATATTGGAACCAAGCATATATCAAAATGACTAAAAACATATAAATTCATACATAAAAAATATTAATAAATATTATAATGGTATATAAAAAGTACTAAAATAACATTGTTATGAAAAATTCTTTAAGCTGGTGTCTTAACAGCATTTTTTGATGAATATTAAAACTGCTTGCTAGCAAAAATGAACTTTCCAGCAAGATTGGAAAGCTTTTAATAGTTATGTGGTTAAAGTTTACAAGATCAAAGAAAACACAGTAACTTACATGCATTTGCCAGGCTGGCATGAAGTCTGCACTCTGTCGAACCCTCTCAAATATTTTCTGCAGTTGTGGGTTAATGAAGCTATTATCTAAAAAAACAAAAAAAAGAAAGAAAAAAAACAAAAAGGCTTTTAACTTCAAGCTGGATCTCTTAAAAAGGGAATATTAAGCATCATCATTAAAATGAACAAATGGAGGCACTTGGTACCGTAGTATTCACAATAAAGTTAAAATGTGTACCCTGAATGCTTAGCATCTGTCCAATCTTGAGGGCCGCTCCTCTAACTTTACACAGTGTGTTTACTATTCTCTCTGCATTGGCCTCTGACAGGAGGGGAGAGTCTAAAAGAGCCCCCATATCTGAAAGAGAAAGACTCAATAACTCCAATAATTTTAACAACTTGACAAGGGGCGTCAAGCCACATTTAAGCAAGCTAGTACATATTACCTGAGCGTTTTCCTCCAAAAGACTGCTTCGCCATCTCAGCAATGGCACCAATGCCAAGTCCAACAGCTAATCCTACGAAATAAAGCAGCAGCATTATTATGGTTAGGACAATTCATGCATTATTAAGGTGTGGTCACATAAGCTAATTTTTTTTTAGAAATTTTATATATATTATATTAGTGCTGTCAAACGATTAATCGCGACTAATCAAATCCAAAAAACATTTTGCTTGCATAACGTGTGTGTTCTGTGTATATTTCACATACATGCATATATTTTGAAAATATTTACATGCATTTACATGTTTATATTTATATTCATATAATTTATATTATAAATAAATATATTTGATATATAAACAACATTTTTCGGAAATATATACATGCATGTGTATTTATATATACATAATAAATATTCACAGCACACACACATATGTAAACAAAAACTTTTATTTTTGGATGCGATTAATCGTCTAACAGCACTATATGACAGACAGACAGACAGATAGATAGATAATATTATGTTATGGTATGTTATATTATATTACAAGCAATTTGCAGTGCAAATGACAATTAAAATAACACTGAAAATAACTGACCTCCAAAATTAGCCAGTCGGCTAATCCGGGTAGCCGGTACCTTCCGTTCTTTGGCTCGCTCACTAAGCTGCAAAGCATCAAAATCATACTGCTTAAAGACTTTAAATTATTTATTAAAACAAAATGTATTTCATAAATAAGCAGAGCATGCTGAAAAAGAAACCTGCAAATAGATACTTTTACAGACTAAACAATATACTTAGAATTAAAAGACAAATGCATTCTAAATGCCATTTAGTATTATATAGTTTATAAAATTAATAGTTTGAATTAACTTTTATTTTTAGATTTTCAGTTTTCATTTTAACTTTTGTTTCATTTTGAGTAATTCAGTTTAATAAATGTGCTTTTGCCGTTTTATTTTATTCTTTTCTTATATTTATATTTAGGTTGAATTTTTTTTTTTCTTCAGTTTTTAGTTATTTATTTCTAGTTAGTAAATTAGCAATTGCCTCAATGCATTTCTTTTAAACTTATTTCAGTTAATTGTTAAAGCAACATTTCTAATTGTCATTTTTCATCTAATATGGTTTTATTTTATTAGTGCAAGAATGTTTTCAACATACATTTTCAATATATTTCTGGTGTTAAAATTTCAGAAACGTAAGCCTAATAATGTCCATGTACTTTAAAACGCAATGTTATGAATGTATCTTCAAATCGTATAATAATTTTTTAATTATATTTATAATTTAATTATAATTAAACATGATTGATGCATGCAAAAAAAATCATCCCAATTGTCCTTACCTTTTGTCGTACAGGCCTTGCAATATTCTGTTTTGCCTCCCTTGCCTTTTTAATGTCTTCGGGGCTTAACCTGGCAACCACAGAGTCATGGACAAACCTAATACGATGATGAGACATTGATACATGCAAAAATCGAGTGCTTTGACCAGGCCAGCCATTTCCTTTGACCGTGCCAGTAGGTGCACGAACAGGCATCTCTGATGTTTCCTCCCTTCCACCTTTGCTGGAAATATCTGGTGGCATTTCAGAGCCCACAGCCCACTTTGCTGCTTCATCTGGGTCCATCTCCTCCCACTTCTCAATGTCAGGAAACTCCTCAGTCTTGGGTGTCTGAAAATATTAATTTAACACACATATTTAGCAGTGTAATTTCTCTTCTTGTGTTCATGCGTATCTAGTGTTCACTGACCACGCCTGCTCCCATCACGCCCTCAACCGCCTCCTGTGCAGCTTTGACCCCTGCACCAAAGGTCGAGTTGCAGGCCATCAGTCTGAGCTGTTCACCCTGAATGTTGGCAAAGGCAGCGCCCACCTTGCCAGCCCCCCTCAACACCTGGAGTACTTCTGCCAACACCACTGAAAATCACAGGCACAGATGTTAGTGCCCTGAACCATAATTTAATTAATGAAATTCAAAGCAGGGATCTCTAGCTATGTTAATTTAATATTATATATATATATATATATATATATACACAAACACTAATAAGAATACTATCTAGGTTTAATTTCCATTTTAGTGTTATTTTTTTTATTTATTTTCAGTGAGTAATGAAATGCTTCAACTTAAAAGGATAGTTCACCCAAAAATTTAAATTCTGCCATTAATTACTCACCCTCATGTCGTTCCAAACCCAAAAGACCTTTGTTCATCTTAGGAACGCCAATTAAGATATGTTTGATGAAATCTAGGAGCTTTTTTTGTTTTCTTTGCACACAAAAAGTATTCTCGTAGCGTCGTAAAATTATGGTTGAACCACTGATGTCACATGAACCATTTTAACATTGTCCAAACTACGCTTCTGTGCCTTTACCGTGGTAGTACCCTTGCTGTCTATGGAGTGTCAGAGAGCTCATGGATTTCATCAAAAATATCTTAATTTATGTTCTGAAGATGAATGAAGGTCTTATGGGCTTGGAATGACATGAGGAATTTTCATTTTTGGGTGAATTATCCCGTTAAACCCATTTCAATCAACATTTCTAATGCCATATTAATAGCGCAAAGGTGGCACGGAGGCACTTCTGAAGTAGCATTTGACTGTCTTTACACAGGCTGTTTAATGCTGCTCGTAGGTGGCATGAATGCATTTACAAAGATACAAACACAACTGTAAGCTTAGATGCTATGGACTATGGTGGGTTAGAGAAGGCTTAATTTAGTCTGGCTTTTATGCGGTATTATGTCTTCACAAGGCAGGCACAGAGCAGCCTTAACACAGCAGTGTAAAGAATATTAGATGATTTCATCTAATATTAATATTTTAAGTTATTTGCAATTAAGCAATTAGACTTGATGTAAAGTTTATGATTTCTAAAGTGCTTTTTTTTATCCCAAGTTCCAATTCACTGACACGGGCATTAATAATGCTATTGAATATTACAGCATTAAAATGTATCTAATCATGCCATGAACATTATTGTCAAAATACACAAATTATGACTACATGGCATGAGAATATGTATGCATTATTACCCACGTGCACTTCATATTGCACTGCTGTATTCAGCTTGCCTTTATAAATGAGCACACCAGTGTAGTTACTCTAACGGTAATAATACTTACTCTTGTTGAAAGATTAGATTCTTTTCAGCGTCTGTGCGAAGTGTCCTTTCCACTCCACACACCTCTGTCTGTTTTGCAACCACTACCGGACACGGAAAGCATGTAATGATTGATAACCAACGTAGCCAACCAAATTTGCAAATAACAAAAAGAGGTTGGTTTTAAGAGCTGTGTTTGCTGTCAACCAATCACAAACGAAAAGCAAACGCGTTCATGCACTTTGTATGGGCCAATAGGATTTGACATGGGGCGTACCCAATATGGCTCAGTAGCCAATGAATAGATGGAAATAACGCCGTCTACTGGCCAGTGTGAGAAGTGCAGTTAAAAATGACACTGATGTCTTTTTGAGTGAAGCAAAACACGCGGAGCTAAGTAACAGTATGACTTTCCAAATGAATTAGTAAAGCATGATCAGAAAAAAACACATTAATTTAAACATTTAACATTCCATTTAAGTTTAGAATAAGCTCTATCTATCTATCTATCTATCTATCTATCTATCTATCTATCTATCTATCTATCTATCTATCTATCTATCTGTCTGTCTGTCTGTCTGTCTGTCTGTCTGTCTGTCTGTCTGTCTATCTATCTATCTATCTATCTATCTATCTATCTATCTATCTATCTATCTATCTATCTATCTATCAATCATCTATCTATCTATCTATCTATCTATCTATCTATCTATCTATCTATCTATCTATCTATCTATCAATCTATTTATCTGTCTGTCTGTCTGTCTATCTATCTATCTATCAATCATCTATCTATCTATCTATCTATCTATCTATCTATCTATCTATCTATCTATCTGTCTGTCTGTCTGTCTGTCTGTCTGTCTGTCTGTCTGTCTGTCTGTCTGTCTATCTATCTATCTATCTATCTATCTATCTATCAATCATCTATCCATCCATCCATCCATCCATCCATCCATCCATCCATCCATCCATCCATCCATCCATCCATCTATCTATCTATCTATCTATCTATCTATCTATCTGTCTGTCTGTCTGTCTGTCTGTCTGTCTGTCTGTCTGTCTGTCTGTCTGTCTGTCTGTCTGTCTATCTATCTATCATAAGAATGTAATGAATATGTGGGCTATGTTTTGAAGAAACGTCACAATTATGTAATGATGCTTCATTGAAGGAACTGTTTATTATTAGATGTCCCTGCTTTTTTTCATCACTTTCAAACATTTAAGAAAACATTTAAAAATTCAGACCAAATGAAACTTTGTTCAAAGTTGATAGAGGCCTTGATTTTATATGCCTCACTTTCCCTCTTCACAGGTCACTCTTCATCTATGACTGTTTCCCAAAACAAGAAACATTAAGTGGAGTTTGTTCTGTAGTAATTGTAGTTGTCATAAAAGATTAATCTACAAATACAAAACATGTGATGATGGTCCACTGTAGATTAAATCTATGAATATTGGACGAACTGAATTTGTTTTCCATATAGTAAATTGGAATGCATCTGGTTTTATTTGCATCCCTTGCACTATTTATCAATTATTTACATTTCACAATACCTTAAATAAAAGCTTACAAAAAGGTCTATTCTTGCACTTCTTAATTGGACTGTGTTGTCAACTTTGCCTTATGGGTCTAAACGGCGCTTTCTCATTATGCTTATACATTAAAGCCATATTATAAGATTGCTGAATGTGTTGTCTTTTTATCATCTCCGTCCTTAACATGTGTGTTTAGTTAACACACACCCAAGCTCACCTTGCTCTTGCATAATCAACATGTCCAGTCATGCTTGGTTTGACTGTGATATGAAAACAATTGGAAAACCATATAAGGAACAGTTTCTACTTCCAATCTGTTCCTAACATAAAAACACCACTACCGCTGCACTATTCATGCATCTCTACTGTACATATTGTGTGGTGAATACACTGCACAATGTACATTGCTGCTTATAATAACTGCATTGGTTGGATATGTATTGGTATTTGATTATTTGAAAACTGTTGTCTTTATTATTTGTCTGTTTTATTGACTAATTCATTGTAAGAACAATTTTGCCAACAAACAAACAAATAACTACATTTCTGGTTGGTTTTAAATATGCCTTTTCATTAAATCATAATAATAATTTCATGGACTATGAATGAACTATAAAAAGGCTAATCAACTGAGTATTTTGGAATTTGATTTGGGCCTACCTGTTTAGACCACATGCAAGCACAATTTATTCAACAAATTATCAATTTAAATAACTAAATCTTCGTGATTATTCATTCATATTCATAGTCATTAGTTGTTGTTTTTTTAATTACTGTAATAATATTATCAGAAAATATTCCAAAAAATAAATTGCAGGTACATATGACTTTTTCATATTTTTTATAGTTTACATATGCACATTTCTTTTTAATTATCTTTTATTTTCAATATTTTGGTCATGATAC
The DNA here is from genome assembly GCF_936440315.1 of Barbus barbus. Lineage (NCBI taxonomy): Eukaryota > Metazoa > Chordata > Actinopteri > Cypriniformes > Cyprinidae > Barbus > Barbus barbus. Next base: position 19,185,087 of record NC_136759.1, on the reverse strand, counting down.
CGTTGTTCGTTTATTTCATGATTTTTACGTACAATATCACTTTCCAAAAATACCACACATCAGCTTATGTTTCACCAGTGGAAATGTGTTGCCTAACAGAAATTGTGCTGTAAATTTTATGTGCATCTTTACCTATCAGTGAATCATCATAATCCTACTGTAAATATTAGATAATTGTATGCATCTGAAATCACAGTGTGTCCTTGGCATCTAGTTATCAGTGCAGTACAAAACGAACCTAAACAGAGTCTACAATTATCTTTTCTGCTCAGACTTGACTTTTATGTGAAATGTAGTAAAAGTGAAAGACGTTGCTGGTCATTATGGTGATGAGGTAGAAGAATTTTCCTCTTTGTGGGTGTAGAGATAGAGGGGGAGCCTGTACTTCCATATATGGGCATGCCATCAACTTTCTCTTCCCATTGGCTACTAGCGTTTTGCAGCTGCTTGTCAACAAAATGGCCTTCCTCAATTGCTTTTTGAGGACCTACTAACTATTTCTGTTTTGGTGAAATAGTATTAAAACTCTGGTTGAACAATAGAGACGATAGTTTTTTCTTAAAACACAGTATTAACCAACATATTACTGTGTTCACAATAGGCATATATCGTTGACAAAGCCAGATCAATATTGGGATTTTTGCTTTATTCTCGAGTTAGCTCACAAATGCTAACAGTCTACCTGCAAACTCTTATCGACCTCAGCTTTCATCTCTGATTGTTTTATAACCACAGAGAGAAATTTGAACGATTTCTGGCTTAAATTTAACAATATAGCCACTTTTTGTTATAAAAATAAAGCTTGTCGGAACGATACCCGCGGAGATTTGGTCTCAAAAGAAGGTAAGCTGAGAAATAATTCTAGCACAGCTGCTACTGTTTTAGCTTGGTTTATTATTTATTGTTGATGATGACATCAAGTGGAAATGTTTGAAAAAATTTAAACTTTTGATACTAAAGAGTTACTGAACTTGTACTGTGTAAGACAAAAAACATGACAAGTTACGAAAATATAATACGAAAGAGTTTTTCACTTCATGAAGACAGCTTAGCTAACCAAGCTAAACACATGCTAACTACACACTGGCGCAGATATGTAACAATATCAATAAAATGCATTCACTTTAGTGGAGAATATGGTAGTGTTAGTTGTACTGCTGCCGATTATTTGGGTTGACATTATTGTTAATTACAACTAAAGCAGAGAAGTGCACTCGCCTTTTAGATGTAAACCTGGCTAACAATTTGCAGTAGCCAGTTAGCTGATCAGCATTTAACTGCCTCAAGTCAAATGATCCCAAACGCTATGTCTTTATTTCGACTCTTTGCTGTTTTGAGTTAAAGCGTTAACTGAAAGTATTTTAAAGCACTGAAGATGGCAAGCGATTATGTTAAGACAAGGCATGGATTAACTTGAGTAACGTTAGGCCTGGTAAACAGGAGGGGAGCTGTACAGATGCAATAAATTACAACATAATGCACTTATTTATCATGACCGTAGAATTGCATATTAAATCAATTATATGATCTTCCTGTTTGGACTGAGATATTTGCGAGGGTGATCATTGGCAATAGGAATATTAAATTAATAATTATTATCAAATTTTGTTGTTCTTATATTGTTATTTGCTCTTGGTGATCGTTTGATATCGTTCGATTCAGTGGTCTTCTAGGACGTTATAAAGAGTGTATATACACTGTTATATATATACACTGTTATGTGTAATTGGCATTCAGAAAATGGGGTGCACAAAATCTTTTTGTGTTTCACTCCTGAGTGAATCATCTCGTGGACTGACTTGTTTAACAAGTCCTTTAACATTTAGTTTGTGCTGATTATCTGTAAGTTTACTGGAGTCATCAAATCTCTCTGTTCTTTGTCACAGTAATGAGAGATCTTTTTTAAGCCGTTCTCAGTAGTATTATTTTTCTGATGATAATATATTTGCACACATACATACTCACACACATACCAGTAGTATGGAATAGTGTAGTAGTATTTACTAATTTACTGTTTGGTTTTGCAAGGTCTTTCAAAAATTGCATACAATATGATTATAAACAAAGCTTTTTATACTCCCATTTAGTTTGGTGTCACAATTATCATGTTTGTTTATTTAAGACAAATTGTGTCTCAGTGTAATGCGTTTCATAGGAGTCCTGAAATATAACACTGGTCCTCCTCTGCCTATAATTGCATTGTCTCAGTTGTTAAAGGTTTGTATGGTGCACTTCGTGAGAATTTATAAACCGTTGTGCTGATTATTTGCCACAGAAATAGTGGGTTTTGTTGCAGAGCATTGTTGCCACCCAGAATGAAAAGACCGACTTAAACTGATTGTATAATTGTGTACCACATGTTTTGGAATGCAATGGAATCTGTGAGATCTCATTTTATAAAGGATTTTGGTGTTATTTAACATAACCACACTTAATAAAAGGTTTTAGACTAATTCAATATTAAAGGCAAAATTCCTGAATTGGCTCTCTGATTGGAATTTTAATTATCAAAGGATGGCTTCTTGTATAGATTACACAAGCACCTTTAGTAGCACGCTCTTGTCTGTTCCTGTTAGCTTGGATGATTAGTCATTTTAATTGACTTCTAAAATCCATTGACATTTGTTTGTCATTAAATGAATAGAATTGATTGTAGTCTGTCAGCCCAGTCTTATCCTTTGTCTTCTTGTACCAAAGGACAGTAGATGGCAGTAATGCTGTCCAACATGATTTTTCAAATTCATGAAAAATAACTTAATGTATATTCAGATCCTATAGGCTATAGCATGAAATCCATGTCAGTATTTCCGAGAGAGCAAACAATTGTGTGTAATGTTTTATGGACAGTGACAGAAAAAGAGCACACTCTTGCTTTGAGGAGCAATTGTAAAGGCATTAAAACTATTGCGACAACACTCAAAATACAAAGCTAATTGCCCCTTCCCTCTATTTTTTTTGTATTTGACAATGTGTTTAGCTTACGCTCTAGTCTAGAGTGAGAGAGATTTATTGGTTTAAAGATTTTGAATGCACTGAATAAAATCTCAATCAGTGGGCTGGTTGTAAAAAGCTGTGACACAAAAACTTTGTGCAAATGGCAAAAACATAACCTGTACATCCCAGGACCCTCGTTTAAAACATAATGGCTTAGATAAGATATCTCAAAGAACAGATTAAGCTGCTCAATACAATATGTATCATTTTTGAAAAACAATGGGTGTTCACGTTCATTTCAGATAATTCATAACTCTTATGACTTCATCAGTAGAGAGGACTTACTAGTGATGCTCATTTATTGCTGTGATTCTGATTGAGTCATTTCAACATGGTTACATGAATGCAGTGAAGCTAAGTCTTCCCTTTTTTTCTTTTAGTCCTCAGATGGAGTAATCTGTCCGGCTGGAGTCTGCAGGCCTGAAAAGTGAAAATGAGCGGTGAATTGCAGAGTAGCAGCCCAGCATAGAGGCAGGTATGCTCCCCATGGGCTCACAATGAACCGTGACACCTTTTCCCACATCCGGCTTTGGTGCCCACGCCCCTTTGGCACCTACTCCCAGAATAAGCCATACAGCAATGGTACAATCTGCAACAGAACAACTACTACCCACTGCAAGGCTGATGATTCGGGGCTTACAACCATAGAGACCCATGGAGTAACTGAGGAGCAGGATGAGGATGTAGACACTGAAAACACTCCACCAGATTCTTCATCTACCCTTCTGGCTCCACCACTACCTGCTTCACCCTCTCCAAACTCACAGATGGAGGATGGCAGAGTACTGCTTGATACCTGGTATGTCATCAAACCAGGCAACACCAAGGAGAAAATTGCCTTCTTTGTAGCTCACCAGTGTAATGGGGCTGGAATTTCCAGGCCTAGTGCCATGAAAGTCAAGGGAAACTGGGCTACTGATTGTACCAAGGCCAAGCGGCGGCGTCGCTGTTCCTCTTATGACCCTCCCACTAGAGCTCAAAATGTAGTCGTTGATGTACCCACAGAATCCAGCTCGACCGAGGATGGTGTTGGAGTGAGTGAAACAGATTTGCTCTCTGTGGCCGAAATGGTGGCTCTTGTAGAACAGCGTACAGCCTTGGCGCTTCAAGGGATGGTAGCGCAAGGACAAACCAGTCCTTATACAGTCCATCAGAAACCTGTTGTAATCCTTTCAGAGCCCCCTTCATCTGCACCAGCTTCTCAAAGTGACTTTGATCTGCTGCAGCAACAGCAGGAATCCCGACGGGTTGCTCAGGCTGTTGCACAGTTTGAATCTCGGCAGCAGAATCTGGACAGTACAACTGTGCGGCCTGAGCTGAATGGAAGAGATTGTATTCAGACAGGTGATTCTGTGGGTGGCACTCAAAGTCATGGACGAGGGGAAGTACGGATTGCTTTCCGGGTGTCAAGTCTGGACCCTCGCACCCAGTCTGAGCCTGTTGGCCGGCCCAAATGCATGTTTATGAGTTGTGGAGTTGGAGGGGGGCAAGCAGGAACCAGGAGCAAAGAAAAGATCACTTGCGACCTCTACCAGTTGGTCAGTCCCTCATCTCGAGATCCAGGTGCCCTCCTGGCTGGCTCACCAAAGGCTGACCTCGGAGAAGGCATCACTGACAGGCCTTCCTCCACAATGCCAGATCCTAACCAAGACCCTGCCTCAGGAGAGAAGGCAGCCGTTGCTCGAGAGCGGGTGACTGGCTTCCACGTTGAGGTTGTGGTCACGGGTGCAGTAGACCAATGTGTCTTCTATGGGAAGGACAGCACAGAGAATGTTCAAGAAGAGACTGTTTGTTTTGCTATGCCCAATGGGGCTAATTCAACTGATGCCTCAGAGGACCCGCCTCCTGGCCAGCTGTTCTTTCTGCAGTCACCAGCTACTGAAGATGAGAGTTGCTCAGCGGTAAACAGTGGGATGCGGTCTTTAGACTGTGCAAACAACAATGGGCCAGTGGGGGCTACCGTAGAGAGGCCAGATTCCCCACTGGCAACTGTGGATGATTGTTCTGACCCTCCGTTGTGCCGCCTCTACCGTCATGTCTCCCATGACTTCCTTGAGATTCGCTTTCAGATCCAGCGGCTTCTGGAACCACGCCAATACATGCTCTTGCTTCCAGATCACATCATGGTCAATATCTTCAGCTACCTGCCCACCCGATCGCTAGCGGCCCTCAAATGCACCTGCCATGACTTCAAGACCCTGATCGAGACCTACGGCGTGCGTGCTACAGACTCTCGCTGGAACCAGGACCCACTGTACCGTGACGATCCCTGCAAGCAGTGCAAGCGGCAGTATGAGCAGGGAGATGTGTCGCTCTGCCGCTGGCACCCTAAACCTTACCACCACGACTTGCCTTATGGACGCTCCTATTGGATGTGTTGTCGGCGCACCGATAAGGACACACCTGGCTGTCGAGTTGGGCTACACGATAACAACTGGGTACAGCCATGCGAGCTGGTTCAGGCCCGCGCCAAAAGAGACGATGGGAGGTAAAGGATATTGTAAGGGGATTGTCATTCCTCTCCCTGTTTTCGCTCTACTGAAACCTCATGCCACTGTACTATTTATGGTTGAGCTCGCCTCTTCTATCATTGCTTATTAACCTTGCTATCATTGTCAGTATCAATTCTTATCAGTGCACCATAGTTAATTCTTGGTCCCTTCATGCGCAGGCCAATGTTCTGGAATTTGAGAGCCAATGCTGGTTAAATAAGGTAGTCTGCTGCATGGGACTAGTCTTTACATGTACTTCTGAATTGGTTAGAAATTTCTATGGCAATCTTGGAAGACCAGCTCTGATTCTGACCCAAACCTTGCAAAAAACCCTGCAGGCTAGACACAGGACTTGTGATTATAACTTCAGGGGTTGTTGAGGAGTTTAATTTGCTGTCCCTTTGGTCAAAATCACGCAAAATGATGTCACTTTACAAATCCCTGATGTCACTTTGTAATCAACAGTTTGACTGCTTGTTGGATTGTTCTGTTTTGTGTGTGAATGTGAGTGAAGAACATTTTGTTGTTGTTTTTGGACTTCATTTTCTCTCCTTCAAATTGATTTATGAAATCAGTCTTTATTTCTTGACCATACCTTTTCTTTTACCTAGCTCTTTGCCTGCCAGGCTTTCTGTGTGCTTGTTGGCAAAGGCAGCTTTTGCCAAAGCAGTAATTAGCTTCATGTGTCTGAAAGAAAAACAACAAAGAACAGGACAACTCAACCTGATTCTAGCCTTAACCCTGTTCATTCTGCTCATTCCACCAGTCTGTGAAATCTTACAAACAAAAACATTGATGCTGATCCCTCTGGTTTGGGAGACTGTTACAGGTTTCACCGTCAATCTGCTTTTGGGAATCTTTGCCTCTAAAGTGAATTAAAGTTATTTAAAACTGGAGTCTGTGCTATTCCCGTTCATGTGTATTAGTACCGCAACAATCAAATATTTGTAATTCAATTTATTTCTAGAAGTTATATTGTTACATTTAGTTTTTTTAAATGTATGTGACATACATTGGTGTATATAGTATAATCAAAGGGTGCACTGTGGAACTCTGTCCTCTATCACCATCTGTGGTTAAAATTTTAAACTACAAGTTAATTGTGGAGTTCTGTTTGTTGTGCTACTAGTTATTGGAAATGTTCATTTTAACAAAAAATCTTCCATAGTGCACCATTTATACAGTAATTTATAATAAAAAAAAATGAATAATTTTGGGGGGGAAATCAGACAAAGCTTTTATTTCAGTGACACATTATTTATATACTTAAAAGAAATACTATAAAATGTACTCACTCTCAGGCCATCCATCATGTAGATGAGTTTGTTTCTTTGTTGGAAAAGATTGAAAGAAATTTAACATTGCATCACTTGGCTCTCCAATGGATGCTGTCAGAATGAGAGTCCAAACATCTGATAAAAACATCACGATACAAGACTTCAGCCCATCAATTAACGTCTTGTGAAGTAAAAGCTGCATGTTTGTAAAAATCCATCAAGATTTGTTTCTTGCAAACACAGAGCTTATCATTGACCAGATTTGTGTGGATCATTTGTGTACTATTGTGATGTTTATCAACTGTTTGGACTTTCATTCTTACAGCACCCTTTCACTGCAAGAGAATCCACTGATAGCAACTGATGTAATGCTAAAATTCTCCAAATCTGTTTCAATGAATTGGAAGGCCTGAGAGTGAGTAAATTTTACCAAATATTAATTTTTGGGCAAGCTATTCCATTAAACATGAGGTATCTTGTCTATTGGACGGTGTCAACAACATCTTAAAAGTGAAATACAACATAGCAATCTAAATGATTATTCTTTTAATTAAATTTCTAAAATTATTTAATTGCAATTTCATTTAAATGACTTTTTCACACATGGTATCAGGTAGTCAATGATTAACAGATTCTGTAGACTTGTGTAAAGAATTTCAATCAGTGTTTCCCAACCCTGTAGTACTCCCAACAGTACACACTTTGGATGTCTCTCTTATCTGACGCACTCATTACAGAGGGTTCCAGACTGATGAGTCGAAACAGATTAGTTTGATAAGGGAGAATCTTGATTACAAGACCAGGGTTGGGAAACAGTGATTCATATACTATGATCATTGTTTTGCCCTCATGCATAGTAACCCCAAAAATAAACAGCCACAGACATCATTATTAGAGCATTAGCATTGACCAAATACTTCCACAGTGGATCTTCACTTATGTCAGGTAATTGTTTTGATGCTTCAGTCACTTCCTCCTCCGTGGGCTCTGGAGCCTGAGTATCACTTATGCCACAAAACCAGCCAATAATCTTCATCATTATGGATCGGTCACCATGTTCAACTATGTCAAAGAGCAAAGAATTAAAATATATATCATTACGCAAAGAATTTAGTTTGACCTACACCAGGGGTGTCCAATCCTGCTTCTGGAGGGCCAAAGATTCTGCAAAGTTTACTTCCAACCTGCCCAACACACTTGCCGTGAAGTTTGTAGTAATCCTTAAGACCTTGATTAGATGATTCAGGTGTTTATTTGGGATTGGAGATAAACTCTACATGATGGTGGCCCTCTGGAGCGGGATTGGACACCCCTGACCTACACACACAAGTATACATTTTATCTACAATTCTATTCAAACAATTCTAGAATAAATAATCTTACTTTGATCTTCCTCAGTTACGACCTTTTTCTTTTCATCTGCCTCTCTTCGAGCTTTTCTTCCTCGTTCCACCTCTTCCCAGTCCAGATCGACCCTTTCTTCTTTAGAGTGGCGTAAGGTAAAGACAAGTCGATGGAGCTTGGCAAAGAGAAAAGGTAAATGTTATAAATACAGAGAAGTATTCTTAAGTAGCTTCAGCAGTGGCTAAACATCTTACATGTTTGTCCTCTATGGGTGGAGTGTTGTAGCTTACAAAAAGCACCAGGATAGCAGTGCAGAAGAAGAGTAGCACTGCAAAGTAAAGGTAATGAACTCCACATACAAGTTTTGGGCAGTTGGAGGGAATAAGGCAGCTTCCTGAGCCATATGCAAACTCGGGTACCATGCGACACAGACCCATAACCAGTCCTCCCATCAGGCCCCAAAAGGCCCCCTAAGGAGCGAAAAGTGAAGATGCAAGCTTTTAGTAAATTTGTGTTCTGATATGGCATTAAACAAAGACTAAATATATTTAAAGCAGTTAACTTACTGCCTCATTGACCCTCTTCACAAAAATGGCAAGGAAGAAGACTGCTGCAATAGGTGGAGCTAAGTAACTAGTCACAGATTGAATATAGTCAAACAGCTGACCGCTCTGGGCCGCCTGGACAACTGGGATCCAACAAATGCTAATGGTGACAATGCAGAGAATCCACACCCTGTTACAAAAGTTAATACATTTTTAAACAATAAAAAAAGAAATAGATGCAAACATTATGTGCATTTGGACATTAAGCATGAGTGCAATGTGTGTGTGTATATGTATGTATATATATATATATATATCACACTTGAATGATTCAGAATATCAAACAAATTTAAATATTACACAAAGATAACCCGAGTAAATACAAAATGCAGGTTTGAAATAATGATTTTTATTTGTTATGGTAAAAAGCTGTCCAAACCTGCCTGGCCCTACATGAACAAGTAATTGCCCCCTAAATCTAATAACTGGTTGTGCCACCCTTGGCAGCAACAACTGCCATCAAGCATGTGTGATAACTGGCGATGAGTCTTTCACATCACTGTGGAGGAATTTTGGCCCTCTATTATTTGCAGAATTGTTTTAATTCAGCCACACTGGAGGGTTTTCAAGCATGAAAGGACTGTTTAAGGTCATGCCACAGCATCTAAATTGGATTTAAATCCAGACTTTGACTTGGCCACTCCAAAATCTTAATTTTGTTTTTCTTGAGCCATTCAGAGGTGGACTTGCTGGTGTGTTTGGGATCATTGTCCTGCTGCATAACCCAAGTGTGCTTGAGGTCACAAACTGATGGCTGGACATTCTCCTTCCGGATTTTCTGATGGAGTGCAGAATTCATGGTTCCATCAATTATGGCAAGTTATCCAGGTCCTGAAGCTGTAAAGCAGCCCCAGACCATCACACTACCACCACCATGTTTGACTGTTGGTATGATGTTCTTTTTATGAAATGCTGTGTTGGTTTTGGCCAGATGTAACGGGACACACACCTTCCAAAATGTTCAACTTGTGTCTCATCAGTCCACAGAATATTTGCCCAAAAGTCTGGGGATAATCAAGATATTTTTTGGCAAACGTGAGACGAGCCTTTGTATTCTTTTTGTTCAGCAGTGGCTTTTGCCTTGGAACTCTCCCATGGATGGCGTTTTTGCCAAGTCTCTTTCTAATTGTTGAATCATGAGCACTGACCTTACTTGAGGCAAGTGACATCCTGCAGTTCTTTAGATGTTGTTCTGGATTCTTTTAAGACCTCCTGGATGAGTCGTCATTGTGCTCTTGGAGTAATTTTGGCAGGCCGGCCACTTCTGGGAAGGTTCACCACTGTTACAAGTTTTCTCCATTTGTGGATAATGGCTCTGACCATGGTTCGGTGGAGTCCCAAAGCCTTAGAAATGGCTTTATAACCCTTTCCAGACTGATACATGTCAACTATTTTGTTTGTAATCTGTTCTTGAATCGCGGCATGATGTGTTGCTCTTTAAGCATGCTTCACTTTGTCAGACAGGTTCTATTTAAGTGATTTCTTCATTCAGCAGGTCTGGCAGTAATCAGGCTAGTCCCACTTTATATTAAGTGGTCTTAACTACTATGTACTTGCATTTAAATTAATAATTTGGTACGATGCATTTATTGTGTACATACATGTTTTTACATTGTACTTCTATTCTAAAAAATACTTGCATGTAGTTACATCTGTAATTAATTTCTGTAATTACATTTATAATTACACTGTTGACTCATCCCTTACACCTTAACCCACCCTTAAACCTACCCTTACCACCAAACCCGTCCCTAAACTTACCCATATCCCCCTTCAATATCAGCAAAAGTGTTTTGCAATACAATATGACCACAATAAGTACATTGTACTTATTTTATCATGTAAGTACATAGTAGTTAAGCCCACTTAATATGAAGTGGGACCATCTTCGGTTTGGCTAGTGACATTTAAATCAGCATTCTAAAATAATGTAGTTAATCACAGTTCTTTCATGATTTAACAGGATTTTTCATAATTGTTCACGTAGGGCCAGGTAGGTTTGGACAGCTTTTTTCCCTTAATAAATGAAATCATAATTTAAAAACTGCATTTTGTATATACTTGCATGATCTTTGTGTAATATTGAAATGTGTTTGATGGTCTTTTTTAAGTGTTACAAATATGCAAAAAAACAAACAAAAAACAGGAAGGGGGCAAAAACCTTTTCACGGCACTATATATATATATATATATATATATATATATATACATACATACAGTGGGGCAAATAAGTATTTGATACACTGCCGATTTTTCAAGTTTTCCCATCACTTACAAAGAATGGAGAGATCTGTAATTTTCATCGTAGGTACACCTCAACTGTGAGAGACAGAATATAAAAAAAAATTCAGAAAATCACATTGTATGATTTTTGAATAATTAATTTCCATTTTATTGCATGAAATAAGTATTTGATACAATAGAAAAATAGAACTTAATATTTGGTACAGAAACCTTTGTTAACAATTACAGAGGTCAGACGTTTCCTGTAGTTCTTGACCAGGTTTGCACACACTGCAGCAGGGATTTTGGCCCACTCCTCCATACAGGTCTTCTCCAGATCTTTCAGGTTTTGGGGCTGTCGCTGGGCAACACGGAGCTCTCTCTATAGATTTTCTATTGGGTTCAGGTCTGGAGACTGGCTAGGCCACTCCAGGACCTTGAAATGCTTCTTATGGAGCCACTCCTTAGTTGCCCTTGCTGTGTGTTTGGGGTCATTGTCATGCTGGAAGATCCAGCCACGACCCATCTTCAATGCTCTTACTGAGGGAAGGAGGTTGTTGCCCAAAATCTTGCGATACATGGCCCCATCCATCCTCCCCTCAATACGGTGCAGTCGTCCTGTCCCCTTTGCAGAAAAGCAACCTCAAAGCGTGATGTTTCCACCTCCATGCTTCACGGTTGGGATGGTGTTCTTGGGATTGTACTAATTCTTCTACTTCCTCCAAACGCTGCGAGTGGAGTTTATACCAAAAAGTTCTATTTTCGTCTCATCTGACCACATGACCTTCTCCCATGCCTCCTCTGGATCATCCAGATGGTCTTTGGCAAACTTCAGACAGACAGGGGGACCTTGCGCGCGCTGCAGGATTTTAATCCATGATGGTGTAGTGTGTTAATAATGGTAACCGTTGAGACTGTGGTCCCAGCTCTCTTCCTGTCATTGACCAGGTCCTCCTGTGTAGTTCTAGGCTGATCCCTCACCTTTCTCAGGATCATTGATACTCCACGAAGCGAGATCTTGCATGGAGCCCCAGTCCGAGGGAGACTGACAGTCATCTTGAATTTCTTCCATTTTCTAATAATTGCGCCAACAGTTGTTGCCTTCTCACCAAGCTGTTTGCCTATTGTCCTGTAGCCCATCCCAGCCTTGTGCAGGTCTACAATTGTGTCCCTAGTGGCCTTAGACAGCTCTTTGGTCTTGCCCATAGTGGAGAGGTTGGAGTCTGATTGATTGAGTGTGTGAACAGGTGTCTTTTATACAGGTAACTGTATAAATTAATACAGGTAATGAGTGGAGGATAGGAGGGCTTCTTAAAGACAAACTAACAGGTCAAACTGACAGAATTCTTGCTGGTTGGTAGGTGATCAAATACATATTTCATGCAATAAAATGGAAGTTAATTATTTAAAAATCATACAATGTGATTTTCTGGATTTTTTTTCATATTCTGTCTCTCACAGTTGAGGTGTACCTACGATGAAAATTACAGATCTCTCCATTCTTTGAAAGTGGGAAAACTTGAAAAATGGTCAGTGTATCAAATATTTATTTGCCCCACTGTGTCTATATACCCTATATATATATATATATATATATATATGGTACAACAGGGCTAAAGGCAAGGCAAGTTTATTTATTAATGTTCAATACAAATGTATATATTTTTTCTGCAATTATACATTTTAGGCACAGTGAATAGCACATTTTTTTCTTAAGGTGTGCCTTTAGACCCGTTACCTATATTAAATATATTGTTGTTTAAAAAGCTCAATCTGGATCAGAATTATCTGGATTTGGAAATCCCATGTTTTGCTAAACAGGATTTTTTACATTTGACGTTTTTTTCAACCCAACCTTACTAAAAGGTTTTGAAGACAAACTGTAAATTTGATCCAGATCAAAACCTAGATTGGATTTTGTGATCTAATCTGATTTCAGAATTTTTCTTTTGAACAACCCATTTTCAAGATTTGATCCAATCCGATAGCTGAAATCTAATCAGATTACTTTTGAACAACTGGCCCGAGGTTATGAGCAATAACAAACTTAATTGTAAAAACTGGGAAATTCTTATATGGATTTGTACCATTTGATTGTATGAAAACATATCTAGGAAAACAAAACAAGCACAAAGGTCTGCCTTAAACTAAACCATCAATGGATTGTAAGCAGATTTTGCTCATTTAAATTTGCCACCGATTCACCAAAATGGAGACAGGTTACGAACTGCCATGAGAGTACTCTGGAGATAACAAAAATAGGAAAGTTGCTTGATGCAAGTGATGTAAACAAATTCTAATTATTTTCTGAACAATGTTTTTTTCACAGTTCCTCAAAAGAATCATTAATTGTATTGTTAGAGGAATTAGAACAAGAACTGATACATTCAGGAACAGTTTGATGCCATTTGTACTATAATATAAACAGTATACCTCAACACTCTTACAAGGCAGGCCTTGGCTGTGAATATGCCATATTATTAAATATATAAATTGAATGGTTACAAACCTTCCTACAATCATGAGCTCTTTATCTCTAGCTTGAGGCCGAATACGAGTCCAAATATCCATGGTAAACAAGGTGCTACTGCTGTTGAAGATTGAGGCTAGTGAGCTCATGAGAGCTGCCAACATGACTGCCAGCATTAAACCTCTGAGACCTGTTTAGGCATTGATTAGAGGAGAAAGAAAATAGAAAGACAATGAAGTGTAAACAGAATAGCTTGTTAATTCATGAGTTAAACTCATACATTAATTTTGTGTAGGGGATAATATCAATTTAAAAACACTGGAAAAATAAATTCTGTTGATTACCTGTTGGCATTATAGAAATGACTAGTTTGGGGTAGGCAATGTTGGAGCAGCCAACTGCTGTGCCGCAAACTTTCATACAGACGCTTGGCTCCACACAACCTACTTCATCTAAAAAAAAAATTAAAAAAATGATATTCCTTGATCAAGATTGTAATTATGGAGACATGTTGTATTAAATATGTTAATATTAAAATGCATACCAGGGTAAAGCACTCTGCTGATCATGCCTGGAAACACCATGAGAAACATAGGGAGCAGTTTGAGGTACCCACACAATATACATCCGGCCTTTACATGCGTCAGACTACGGGCAGCCAAACAGCGCTGCACAATTACCTGTAGAATACATAATGTAATGTAATGTGAACAATTAAGCAAGGATGATGACAGAGTTATATAAATAGACAGATATATATACAGGTGCTGGTCATAAAATTAGAATATCATGAAAAAGTTGATTTATTTCAGTAATACCATTCATGTTTATTTCCTTTAATTTTGATGATTATAACTGACAACAAATGAAAGTCCCAAATTCAGTATCTCAGAAAATTAGAATATCAATTAAGACCAATGCAAAAAAAAAATATTTTTAGAAATGTTAGCCAACTGAAAAGTATGAGCATGTACAGCACTCAATATTTAGTTGGGGCTCCTTTGGCCTGGATTACTGCAGCAATGCGGCGTGGCATGGAGTCGATCAGTCTGTGGCACTGCTCAGGTGTTATGAGAGCCCATATTGCTCTGATAGTGGCCTTCAGCTCTTCTGAATTGTTGGGTCTGGCGTATTGCATCTTCCTCTTCACAATACTCCATAGGTTTTCTATGGGGTTAAGGTCAGGCGAGTTTACTGGCATATCAAGAACAGGGATACCATGGTCCTTAAACCAGGTACTGGTAGCTTTGGCAGTGTGTGCAGGTGCCAATTCCTGTTGGAAAATGAAATCTGCATCTCCATAAAGTTGGTCAGCAGCAGGAAGCATGAAGTGCTCTAAAACTTCCTGGTAGATGGCTGCGTTGACCTTGGACCTCAGAAAACACAATGGACCAACACCAGCAGATGACATGGCACCCCAAACCATCGATGACTGTGGAAACTTTACACTGGACCTCAAGCAACGTGGATTATGTGCCTCTCCTCTCTTCCTCCAGACTCTGGGACCTTGATTTCCAAAGGAAATGCAAAATTTACTTTCATCAGAGAACATAACTTTGGACCACTCAGCAGCAGTCCAGTCCAGACGCTTCTGACGCTGTCTCTTGTTCAAGAGTGGCTTGACACAAGGAATGCGACAGCTGAACCCCATGTCTTGCATACGTCTGTGCGTGGTGGTTCTTGAAGCACTGACTCCAGCTGCAGTCCACTCTTTGTGAATCTCCCCCACATTTTTGAATGGGTTTTGCTTCACAATCCCCTCCAGGGTGCGGTTATCCCTATTGCTTGTACACTTTTTTTCTACCACATCTTGTCCTTCCCTTCGCCCCTCTATTAATATGCTTGGACACAAAGCTCTGTGAACAGCCAGCCTCTTTAGCAATGACCTTTTGTGTGTTGCCCTCCTTGTGCAAGGTGTCAATGGTCGTCTTTTGGACAACTGTCAAGTCCGCAGTCTTCCCCATGATTGTGTAGCCTACAGAACTAGACTGAGAGACCATTTAAAGGCTTTTGCAGGTGTTTTGAGTTAATTAGCTGATTAGAGTGTGGCACCAGGGGTCTTCAATATTGAACATTTTCACAATATGCTAATTTTCTGAGATACTGAATTTGGGACTTTCATTAGTTGTCAGTTATAATCGTCAAAATTAAAGGAAATAAACATTTGAAATATATCAGTCTGTGTGTAATGAATTAATCTAATATACAAGTTTCACTTTTTGAATGGTATTACTGAAATAAATCAACTTTTTCATGATATTCTAATTTTATGACCAGCACCTGTATATGTATATAAAGTTCTTTATCCTTAAAATATCCTGTCCTTACCTGATCAGTACACCAGTACCAGCTACCAATAATTGCAATGCCAAATAACACGCCGGGCCATGGCAGGTCCCCAGTTGTGGGATCTCTAAGTAAATGAAAGGCATCCTCGCGTGGAGTGTAACATTGTTCAGAGATGTTAAAACCCCTCTGAGATGGCAAAGATAAACTATATTTATCCAGTAAAGCACTGTATCCTCCAACTTCATGGAAGGCTATTGACAAACGGGGGGCAACACAAGTAGCAGTTTATAATATAGAGTTAATCTTACTGACAAGTTATTTACATTAGTATTTTTACATTTTTGTTTGTTTGTTAATGTAAAAAATGTAGTTAAAATAAATAAAAAAAACTTTTAAACGTAAACGTTTGTACATTCATGAGGTGCAATATGATTTCGATACAAAAAATCTGGCCACATTCTACAGTTGAGCCTGTTGGCCTATCCAAAAACATGGTTATTATTTCATACCCTTTACCTACTTCATAAGTGTGGATTGAATACTTATGCAATATAAACAAAATATTTAACTTTTAGGTTAACATTCATTTCCTTTAACCCTAAAACACAGTTCAATGCAGAATTAAAAATATGGATTTTCTTTTCTTAGAGTATAATACTACTAACTAAAACTGTTTATTTTTGTTTAAAATCATAGATGATTAGTGCTTAAACTTAGCTGATGGTTAACTTGAAAAAATATATAAATAAGTATAGCATGTGAAGTGACATTCAGCCAAGTTTGCTGACACATACTCGGAATTCGTGCTCTGCATTTAACCCGTCCAAAGTGCACACACACAGCAGTGAACACACACACACACCGTGAACACACACCCGGAGCAGTGGGCAGCCATTTTATGCTGCAGCGCCCGGGGAGCAGTTTGGGGTTCGGTGCCTTGCTCAAGGGCACCTCAGTCGTGGTATTGAGGGTGGAGAGAGCGCTGGACATTCACTCCCCCCACCTACAATTCCTGCCGGCCGGAGACTCGAACCCGCAACCTTCGGATTACAAGTCCGACTCTCTAACCATTAGGCCATGACTTCCCGTGCAGTCTCATTCCATTGTTCCATATGTAAGCTGTCATCAAACTGTAAATAATAATAAGACAATGAATTTTGATAAGGAATTGGTACATACAGAATCCCATGAGGATGAAGGCTCCAGCAATTATAACAAAGGTTTGGACAGTGTCTGTATACATCAGTGCAGCCAGTCCTCCTACAAAGACATTGCATGTCAAATTTTAACGAATTAACATATTATTTGTTTCAAAAAGGCTATTTAATATCTATGTAATACATTGTCTGTGCAAAACCAATTGTTTTCTAGCAATTATAAGCATTCCTGTAGCTCAAATGTGATAATAGGTCATAGGTTTGATTCTCAAGAAATGCTTGATCTGACAAAACGTTTGTCTTCAAAATTTCAATCTTCAAAGTTTCTTTAGATGAAAATGTCTGCCAAAGGTGGAAAAAAAGGTAGAGGGGAATGAGATGGAGCAGTAGCTGATTTTACCTGTGACTGTATAGAGTGCTGTTATGCAGAGCAGGGCAATCACTGCAACATAGATATTCCATCCAAGAGCCTGCTGTATAAAAACTGCTCCTGAGAACATGTCAACCTACGTTCAGTGAGAGAGTAAATCGGTGCCCTTTTTCAGTGTAACCAAGCGCAGATTATGATTCTTCAGTGTTTTATATTATCAGGACAGGTATTTATACTTACGGAAATCTTTGTAAAGATGTAAAGGAAAAGTGAAATGACAGAGATATACAAGCTAATTCTATTTCCTCCAAATCTTTTCTTGAGGTACTGAGGCATTGTAATCACCTTTTGTAAAAAAAGAGTCAGTCATATTATTCATTTTTCATCTGAAATATCACCATAAAAAATGAAAAATGAACATACCCCTGCAGTTAAATAAACGGGGACGAACACCCAGCCCAGCAACAAAACAATGAACAATGCCTGTGAAACAGAAATGTTTGAAACAAATAATTGGAATCACAATCTGATTTGACCAATGACAACGCACAATATTTTTCTATATTTTAATATACAGCTTACATTCCATTCGAAACCCCCGACAGCTATTCCACTTGCAGCTGCTGTTCCTGCAAGACCAACAAAATGACCACTGCCAATGTTGCTCGCAAAAAGAGAAGTACCCACCTATGTGTGTGGTGTGAGAGAAATACATGGAGAAAGCGTTAAAATAAGCGTTGAAGACTTTAGATACCGCCAACTTTTATTTTCATACAAGGGTTTAGATTGTGACAAAAGAGTGTGACTTAACATTTAAAAACTACAAATCTCAAATATATATATATATATTTAAAGTTTTTAATTAAAATTATCATTAAAATGTAATACTCACAGGCCACCATACCATGGTCCGACCTGCAAGAAAGTAGCCGCCTACTGTGCCACGATTAGTCCTAAATGTAGACTAAGAAAAAAAAGGAGAAAATTTCCTTTTACTACATTCTACATAAATTAAAAAAGTAGTTCTGTTAACAAACATATCAATTGTTAAAACACACAAGAACAAACTTATACTAACCCAAATTCCTACTGCAATAACCACCATAAAGTAGCCAACGATTACACTGATGTCAGCTGGATTGTTGATGGTTACATGTTTCTCTGTAGTGTTTTCCATTTTTGAAGACAGACAGACACGATGCTAATATCATTTATGAGATGACAAAACATGAAGCATCCAACGGATGAGGCACTTGAGGAAAGCTTTTCTTCTTACAGGATTTGAGGGTAAAATCCATGATCTTTGCCCACATGGCAAAAACGCTGATGAAGGAATATTATTAACAATAATTAACTTATTACTAGCCACACAAAAAAGACTTTAAATGCTAAACTTACACCTTAACTAATGCTGTGGAACTTTCAGTAGAAAACAAAACAGTGTACTGCTTAAATTGTAGCACTTTAATTATAGAATTTTACGATTTAAAAAAAAGCATATGAAAAATTATTAACATTGTTTTCAAAAGCAGAGAAACTATTCAAAGTATTTTTATTAATAAGATGTAATCATGCTTGTTATTTCTTATGTATTAAATAGACTTATAAAACTTTGACTTTTACATTTTTCCTATAGGCCTTATTTCAGTATTATACTAACATCATAATTAGAGTAACAGGCTAAATGATGTGATAAAATATTATTTTGCATAGTTTTTCTTTATGCTGATATAAGCAGAATAGGATTTCTTTTTTTTTTTTTTTTTTTAAATCAACATGTTTGGGTTTCTTACCAACACCTAAAATAATGTTCCCAACAGTACAGTTCTAACCGTATTTGGAAATAACTAAGAAGAGGAGGGGTAAACTCTTTCATGGATGATCAGCTTGTGAATGCAGGTCTGGTTAATAATCTTGCCCTTTGGTGTGTGACATTATCACTACTTCACTGCTTCTCAAATGCAACAACAACTCAATTATATTTGCAAGACAAGCAACAAATAAACTTCTGTTCAATTTATTTAATGCAAACCAGAACACAGACTTTCCATTCAAACAATGTTCAATATTTGACAATTGTAGGTCTTTAAAAACAAACAGACCTGTTTGACATCAGATGAAAGTACGGAGTCTCTTTATCGCTGCAAAAATGTTACTGTAAAACAAAATTACAATAACTTAGAAACTGAAACAAAATGAAATCAATCATACAAAAAGCAGTCATTTGGTTTCTATTGCGCGAATCTATGCTTTAAAACATTTCAGATGAGATGATGACCAGCTAAACCCAAAAAAGATTGGCATTAAAGCACTACAGATACGTATACTGATCCACTTCATTGAGGGCAAGCTGAACAGTGCGTTACAACGATGTGCAGAAAATCAATCACCATGTCATTAACTCTCCCAGAGATGTCCAACTTCAAGTGGACACCACAAAAAAAACAAAAAAACACACAAGATACTTAAGGATTATAACATGGATTGTGTTAATGTTAAGACTCATGTTTTGTTGCATTATTGTTCAATGTTAGTTCAGTAATGTGAGATTAAAAGACAGAAATTTCAGTCAAAGAGAAAGTGTTACTTGATTTAATTTGACATCTTATTAAAAAAAAGTTTTGAGCTTGAGATTCTGGCATCAAATAAGCATGAATTCAGCACAGTTATAGTAAATGCATTTGTGAATTACAGGTCATTTAAAATACAGTAGGGTTTGCAACATTAAATCTGAATAGCCACATCATTTAGAATTACAATGTTGTTTATCAGCGGTTATCATCTGGGTCTATGTTATCACATTAGCTAAGATTGCATTAGACAAAACAATATAATGCAAAAACAATTTGCACCATATGTTAAATAGAAAACAAAATAGAAATGAAAATTGTAGTCAATGGGAAATCTGCTCCTTTATTAAATGTAATAAATTGCGTATGGTTTAGAGTGCGCAAATATAACACTCTAACAAACTTTGTGTGCTAGCAATCATCTGCAAGATAAAATTTCAGACTGGTTAGAGCAACATGTTTTTCTTCTCTAAGCAATTTATTTAATCACGATATCTTCTGAATGCACGTCTAACAATTTCATCTGTAAATGTATTTCCATCGTAGTTTATGCATGTTTTATAACCAAATTATAATACAAAAGATCATACACCTCAAACGAAGTGTATACATTTATTAAGCATATTATGCAAATTTCATTCACATGATGGTTTTTCCATCCAGCATTTTAATGCAAATTTTGGGATACAGCATAGAAATGCTAGTTGATGGAAAACCTGGATGAATCTCGTGATGTTGCTTAACAGCAGTTTAACATAAGTGTAATTTAAAACCGCTGTCATCAAAAAAAAAAAAAAAAAAACGATTTGAAGCTTCTTACACTGATTATAAGAGATCCCATATTAAGCTATGAATTTACAGTAGTATCAACTGCTGTTATGGTAGCAATCTATATGTGCTAATGTGTGTATACTATATTCAGCCTCAAAAGCAATAACTTTAAGCAAAAAGGTTCAAATAAACATCAATGACATTTTTCTCATTGAGTCAAGCATGTGTATAACTCGTGATTCAAACAGTTTATTATTCTCCAAGATGATACCATTTCTAAGACCAAATTTGGGCATCTGTGCAGAATTGCCATTATTAAGAGCAAAACATTCTGAAATCATATCTTAATGTTACTGTATATTTTCCGTCAATACTTAGTAAACAAAAACTTGCGTTCAGCTTGCAAAAATGAAATAATGAATTTCAAAACATCTAGACATCAACCAAGTGTAAAGATGTAAAAGTAGGCGTCATTGAAAAATCACACTTCCTGACTTGCCCTGTCAATCCGCATGACTCTGCATGACCGGGTTGGTCGTTTCTCCTTTCCTCGCTTCTGTTGAGCAGCACGAAGACGTGCTAAAATGTGTTTTTTTGGGAATTTCAGGGTGGTGCATCCAAACTGGCTAACTCCTCCTGTTTCCCCGGGTAATTTCTCCCGTCTTTGGACCCAGCTTCGCCAGCCAGGTTTCCAGCAGTAGACGCTATCATAGAATCTCGATCCATTCTCACCACCCAACACATATATCCTGCGTTTCCATCTGGCCACACCTCCAGCAGCAATCCGCCTTGGCAAGCCAGGAAAAACCACCGGACTAGGTGCACGGTCACTACCGCCACCCCCTCGCTCTACTCCAACTGCCACCTCCCGCTCTACTCCTGATCCTCTTCCTTCTCGGAAGAACAACACACGTCCTGTGGCATCTAGTGGTTCAGCCTGGGTGTAGTTGCCATTGAGGAACTTGGCGGCATCGCGCAAGTAACCACCAATGGCACAAACACCGCCACGCACTGCTACGCCTCCAGCCAGGCAGGTGGCGCCAGAGTCTAGGGCGACACGACTCCAGGTATTTGTAACCGTGTGGTATATAAGCACGCCAGCATGCACCACAGCCCTGCTCTGCTCCAGTGTGGTACCACCAAGCAAGTAGAGACGACAGCGGAGGGTAGCGCAAGCAAAAGAACGCAATGGCAATGGCAAACGAGGTCCTGATGCCCAGGTCAGCGTGTTAAGGTCAAATTTTTCAGATGTGTCCAGAAACGCTGCTCGGTTACAGCCACCAAGAGCGTATAAAAAACCTCCGCAGCCAAGAAGACCCAACATCGCGCGTGGTTCAGCCATCAATGGCTGTACAATCCAGCGGTTTAGCACTACATCGTACTCGTGAAGATCTGAGGAGACCTCGGAACTCCGCAGGATGCCTCCCGCCACAAACAGTCGACCTCCGACAGCAGTGCAGCCGGGACAAAGCAACGAGCCCAAGGCTGCCAGCTTCTCCCACTTCCCTGTACGAGGGTCGAAGCAATCCACCGTGAAGTCCCTTTTCTGTAAAGACGCATCCTCCCTTGGCTTAAGGTCTACACAGACTATTTTCTTCTCAAACATGCCCTCTCGAGGCCTTAGCGGTCCTCCCATGCCCTCGGTACTGGCTCGATGTCCAAGTTCTTTGTTCATTCGGTGGCTCTCTTCAGGGCCGAAAAGACCAGGGCGTAAATGGCGCAACAAATTGGGCATGTGAATGTAACGATCAGCCGGCTGGTATTCTGCCCAGCGCCTTGCTGCATCATATACTTCAGTCTCAGACTCCACACCCAATCGATCCGACTCCAACAAGCTGCCAAGAGTTCCTGGGTCCAACAGGAGGAAATCTCGCTGCCGGGCGACTCTAGGGAAATGCTGGCCCACCAGTCTCAAAGAAGCCCGAAGAAGCAGCTGGTCATGATGTGAACGAGCCAGAGAGTACATGCCCAGGCAATTCTCCACAGACAGGTGTTCAAAAAGGAATCTAACAAACAGGAAAATAAAATGTGAGCATCAGCAAGACAAGATACAAAGTAGTACGATTACAAGAGGATCACATCTAAATTTTACCTAGAACAAAGATCCTGCAAGGGCATCACTTGAAGACGATTGGCTGCTACAAACAAGTCCTCTGCTGTGTCAAGACTAAGACCTGCTTCTCCTGTATAAACAAAGTGGATAACTGTCTCCATAACAGAAGGTGTCACCTCCTCCAGTCGGATCTCAGTAAGACGAGACTCTACGAGAGGGCTGGTAAACATGGCACGGAAATATGGGCTGACTGCTGCTAAAAGAACTCTGAAAAAAGAAAAACAGCACACGTGTCAAAACAGAACAGTTTTATATGTACTACCATTTCAGTTTGAGAGTGGTAAGATTTTTTATGTTATGAAAAAACGTGTACAGTGGAAAGATATTTTGTGATATTTGTAATAATGTAAAATATTGTTAACATTTAATTTTTATTTGAAAATTTCTAAATTTAGATTTATTCCTGTGATGGCAAAGCTTAATTTGTATCAGCCATTACTCCAGCCTTTAGTGTCACATGATCCTTTAGAAACCATTTTAATCTGCCGATTTGCTGCTCAAGAGACACTTTCATATTATCAATGTTGAAAGCAGTTTTGCTGCTTATTTTTCCCCCCAGGAATTTTTGATGAAGAGAAAGTAAAAAGAAAACAGTGTTTATTTAAAATAAAAGTCTTTTGTTACATCATAAATGTCTCTACTGTCACTTTTAATCGATTGAATGCATCCTTGCTGAATAAAAGCAACTTGTTAAAAAACATCTTACTGACTGAAAGGTACTGTATATCATTCATTATACTGAAATACATTTAATTCTACTCTTTTTCATTATACAAAATTCATCATGCAGTTTAATAGTTGGGTACATTAGATTGTATGCCATTTTGGAATTATTCAAGTTATGAAAAAAATAAACTTTACGTACATTAATACAATCAGACAAACTTCCAAGCTGAAACCATAAAACCTACCTGTGACACATAAACTTTTTCCCCTCCACCACAAGAGTGACATCACACAGCTGCTGAGCATCAAGCAGCTGTTTTAACCCTGAATGAGATGACAAAGAGAAAAAACAAAGCTGATAAAAAGGTGGCTAAGTGATTCATCTATGTCCTAATCACTGTTACATTGCCACATTTGATAAATGTAATGCAGTTTCATTGTTTTTGAAGCACTGAAAGGTTTTTGTTTACTCATTATAGCAGAACTGGATCTGTGGGGTCTAAAGGTGTGTGACTGCGTTATTATTTAATTTAATTCTAATATGATAATTTTTTTTTAAATTACACATTTACTTTATTTGAATAGTGACAAAATGTAAAATTTTTCTTCATTTTACATTTTAGCTATTCTTTTATGCATTTTCTTTACAAGCCTAAAACCTTATTTCCAGGTTTAAGTAAATCTTATAAACCCCATTGCATCTACTGCTTTTGTGCTATTATTTGAGGCTTACAGTCGGGAAAATTGTTTTTGATCCCTTGCTGATTTGTACATTTGCCCACTGACAAAGAAATGATCAGTCTATAATTTTAATAGTACGTTTATTTGAACAGCGAGAGACAGAATAACAAAAAATCCAGAAAAATGCATTTAAAAAATGTTATAAATTGATTTGCATTTTAATTAGTCAAATAAGGGTTTGACTCCTTCGCCAAACATGAGTTAGTAATTGGTGGCAAAACCCTTGTTGGCAATCACAGAGGTCAGACGTTTCTTTTAGTTGGCCATCAGGTTTGCACACATCTCAGGAGGGATTTTGTCCCACTCCTCTTTGCAGATCCTCTCCAAGTCATTAAGGTTTGGAAATTCAAACCTTCAGCTCCCTCCACAGATTTTGTATGGGATTAAGGTCTGGAGACTGGCTAGGCCACTCCAGGACCTTAATGTGCTTCTTCTTGAGCCACTCCTTTGTTGCCTTGGCCGTGTGTTTTGGGTCATTGTCATGCTGGAATACCCATCCACAACCCATTTTCAATGCCCTGGCTTGCTTCAGTGCCCTGGCCCTGATGGTACATTGCCCTGTCCATCATCCCATTGATGCGGTGCAATTGTCCTGTCCCCTTAGCAGAAAAACACCCCCAAAGCATAATGTTTCCATCTCCATGTTTGATGGTGGGGATGGTGTTCTTGGGGTCATAGCATTCCTCCTCCTCCAAACACGGCGAGTTGAGTTGATGCCAAAGACCTCGATTTTGGTCTCATCTGACCACAACACTTGCACCCAGTTCTCCTCTGAATCACTGGCAAACTTCAGACGGGCCTGTGCATGTGCTTTCTTGAGCAAGGGGACCTTGCGGGCGCTGCAGGATTTCAGTCCTTCACGGCGTAGTGTGTTACCAATTGTTTTCTTGGTGACTACGGTCACAGCTGCCTTGAGATCAATGACAAGATCCTCCTGTGTAGTGCTAGGCTGATTCCTCACCGTTCTCATGATCACTGAAACTCCATGAGGTGAGATCTTGCATGGAGCCCCAGACCAAGGGAGATTGAGTTATTTTGCGTTTCTTTCATTTGCGAATAATTGCACCAACTGTTGTCACCTTCTCACCAAGCTGCTTGGCGATGGTCTTGTAGCCCATTCCAGCCTTGTGTAGGTCTACAATCTTGTCCCTGACATCCTTGGACAGCTCTTTGGTCTTGGCCATGGTGGAGAGTTTGGAATCTGATTGATTGCTTCTGTGGACAGGTGTCTTTTATACAGGTAATAAATTTGAGATTAGGAGCACTCCCTTGAGAGTGCTCCTAATCTCAGCTCCTTACCTGTATAAAAGACACCTGGGAGATCAATCTTGCTGATTGATAGGGGATCAAATACTTATTTGACTAATTAAAATGCAAATCAATTTATAACTTTTCTGAAATGCGTTTTTCTGGATTGTTTTGTTGTTATTCTGTCTCTCACTGTTCAGTCAGTGTTCAAAACTACAACCATTGTCTCACCCTGAGTTACATATTCCCCCAAGGGAGTCGAGTAGTCATCAGGAAAATCCTCTTCCTCTGAGTCGCTATCTGAGAGAGGCTCTCCACCACCTCTATCTGCATCCTGCCACGGCTGTGGTCGCCAGGTAACCGCACCACCTCTGACAGCATTCATCTGTGGCAAGTTAATTTAAAAACACATCGTTTATAACATGTCATTTATCAAATGCTCATATAGTGACAGTATAATGCTGTGGTTACATTTACAGTTTCTAGGGCTGAACTACACACACCCACATATACACAATATAATATATGGTGCTGGAAATTCACCTGTAGAATTAAAGTCAAGCCACTCAAAGGTAAAATGATAAATTAAATGCATGTGTCTGAAAATCGTAGTCCAGGGTAGTCTCCCTTATGACTGAAACATACCTCTGATAGCTACAAAATGACCAAGCAAAACCATACAAAATCATTTATCACTGAATAAAGACTTTCAAAGATGACTGGATGAACAGTTTACAATTTACATATGTTCAATTGAAACATTTTATTTGACTCCCTAGACTTTTTCCAGGCCTACTGTCCTTGACCACAGAAAGAGGCATTTACTAAATTCCTAGACTAAATTTGAAACATCAGAGGGAGATGAAAATAACAAAAATGGCAATATATCTGAATCTTCCGTGTGACAGAAAGAGAAGGTCAGTATTCAGAAGTTTTCTGAGGCCTTGTATTTGAGTGCCTCGAATATAACTTATGCTTATCAAACTCGAACTCTTACATGCATGGCATAACCTCCATTGTTACTTTTCATCGAAAACACCATATATTAATGAACTATAAAGGTAGAAAACCTATTTTAGCACAAACAATAAAATACTGAATACACACATGTATATATGTAAAAAAAAAAACAGTTTCTTTCATGATTTCAAAGATATTTAAGGAAATCTCTGTTTAGATTATCAAAAAATATGAGAAAAATTAATAATGTATGTGCAGTAACACTGATTCAATACACAAGGAAACAATAATTTATTTTAAAATATGCTCACTCCAGACATTTTCGAGATTTTGTTTTGAGGTTTCTAGACAGGGTATATTTTTATTTATTTAACAATTCCCTGCTATTTCCAGGTTTCTTCCCTCATCAAAACATTCCCCAGAAGCTATTTGTTGATCAGAATATTAGTAATGGGATTGCCAAAGTAACCTGATTCTTCATGCACCGTATGTATGCAAATATTAATACTACACTGCAAAACGAAATGTGCCCTCCACCCAAATACAAAAACAGCCCAACCGAGCATAAAACTCTTGCCCATTAAAACCATGCACATTTTTTTTTTAAATATTACCATGAGAGGTGAAGATTTCTATCAGAAAGTGTGAGAGTCGACCCCAGCGGGACAGATCTGGGTGATGGATATTCTCTTAATTCTTGGGGTGTCTTGAGTTCGATTTTGTGTATCAAGGCTCTCAGGGTGCCACAATGGTACAGACGGCCTGACACTATTCGGCCCGTTCACAACGCCTTGACCTTCCTGGGTAGTTTCAGCGCAAATTGATCGGCTCATTACGGTGTGTTGTCCATCATTAGCATATGAGCACAAAAATATACCCGCGCGCCTGATACATCCACACTGTCGACCACGGCTCCATGCAGATTATTAAAGGCTGCTAATCCGGATTGGCTCAGCGAAACGTAGTCCCAGGATAAATAAATGATTGTTTGATCAATAATGTCAACTATTGCTCACAGCTGCAAACATTGCTCCACGATTGAAGGCGAAGCAAGCTGAGATATTCTGTCACTTGCCGGAACAACACACTAAACTTCCGCTTTGCTCATTGGCCGATTTACCGGATGTGACGGATATTTACTTCCGTTTCCTTAAATTTGAAACTCCCAAAGCTAAAGAAATCCATTAAAAATTATTAAACGGTTTATATCCATGCAGTGAAATCGTACGACGAAGATTTGATCAAATAAATATGAAAAATGTGTATTTTGTGACAATACTGATAATACTTTTTTATGTATTCAGCTATATGGCTTGATATTTACAAAGTTTCCTCACTTTATGGACTTGTGAGCAATAACAAAGATGTCTTTATGGTTAATAATATCCTTATTCTGGGAAATTTACACACATCTAGTTTTGTGTATTTCACAATGAGTTTCTTTCTTTTACAAATTCACTTAAGGTGCTGAAAAATAAAAATGCAATACAAATTTTTAGCTATAACAGAAGAATCTGATTTATAAGAAAAGCCCTAGTCCCTTAATTTAATCTTTTATTATTATTATTCACCTTATCTCATTGTTCTAA
This sequence comes from Barbus barbus, assembly GCF_936440315.1. Lineage (NCBI taxonomy): Eukaryota > Metazoa > Chordata > Actinopteri > Cypriniformes > Cyprinidae > Barbus > Barbus barbus. The sequence goes on along the minus strand of NC_136759.1, from coordinate 19,157,208 downwards.
TCCAAAAACATGTTGTTGTTGCAAAGCTGGTTGTACAAACTGTTCAGTAATACAAACAAATCCTATGTATTTCAGTACGATTTCCATAGTAAAAGCCCTTTCAAAACTAATGATAATTTCCACTAAAATAATGCAGCCATAATATAGCTGGAAGTTTTTGAGTTCCAAAGTGTAATAAGCTTTCAGAATGAATAGCTATTTTAAACATATTTATTATTATTATTTTAACGAGTCATGGCATTTCTAATCGCGTTTGGACGAAATGAGTCCTATCGGCTCCTGTACAGTTAAACTCATTCAGCATGGCGTCCTCCGTAAGGGCATCTTCACGGTTTTGCTCTTTGTATCTGTTTACGTCTTCAAGACACAATGTCAGCAGTGCATTTAGACGGTCCTGCCGACCTTGCTCCTCTCGACCGGTGAGGAGCAGTCTGTACGAGCATGTGCTGGAAGGGTACAGTCACAAACCTAAACTGGACATGCGGCGTGTGTGCGAGGAGACGGACGCGGTGAAGGAGGAGGTGGAGAATCGGAAAGGAGATCTGCGGGCAGCTGATGTCGGAGTTATTGTAAGACACTGCATTACATGTCATTCATTAAAACAATACTGCTACATGAATTGAAGTTGTGTTGTTTTTTAGATAATGAATGTGAAAACGTAATTGGAACATGCTACTGTGTGTCCAGATCTCAGTATGGAAGGAACTACAGAAGGTGCAAAGAGAAATATCAGATTTGGAGACGAGGAAGAATGTGATCAGTACCAAAGTGCGCGCTCTTGTGGTAAGTGTACACATTTATGCAGTAGGATATGTTATTCATCTAAACTCGCAACAACAACAAAAAAGGGGATAATTCACCCAAAATGAAAATTCTGTCATCATTTACTCGCCCTCATGTTGTTCCAAACCTGTTGTGCTGTAAACTGCTCAATGATAAAATGTATTTGTCTGAAAATCGTGATCTAGGGTAGTCTTCCTTACGACCAAAGCATACCTCAGAGAACAACAAATTGAGCTCTAAGTATTCATTTGCCATTGACCAAAGGCTTTCAGAGTTGATCAAATGAGTATTATCATAACTCCTCCTACTTCCTTTTAACATATATGTACACTTTCCAAGTTTATCTCATCCACCTTCATCTTCCTCAACATCCCAAAATATACCTGAAGTAATTGAAACATTTTATTTGACTCCCTAGAGTTTTCCTTGATTACAGAACGAGGCATTGTTCAATTTTTTCCCCCTCCATTTCCTCCAGATTATCTTTTATGATTTAAAAGCAGTGGCATTGATAGAATACACATATTAAAAAAAAGATCATTCTTAGACTGTATGAATTTCTTTTAAGCACAGAAGAAGATATTGGTTGGCAATACAGGTGGCAATAGCTATCGTCTACTATCCCATTTAGCTAAAATAAAATAAAAACAATACAGTTTGCTTCATACATATACATAAGTTTTAAATGAACAGTTTGCCCAAAAATAGTCGATGAAGGTCAGTTTCTGGTGTGTCCTCTGGCTGTTATTTTCTGTATTATGGAAGTAAATGAGGACTGGGTGTCCACTCCAAAATAGACAAAAGCACAGTTAGCAGTCTACATAATTAGAGCACTAGCCTATATTCCAAGTCTTTAATTTTAAATCTATTGATGTATTTATTTCTGGATAAAATGTGCTTTTTCACCCCTCCCCCCACTTTTTTTTTTCTTCAGGATGAACATGACAAATCTACGTTGGCTAATGTAAGTGCCAGCTTTCTTTGATTTCTGTAAGTTTTTAGACTTTAGTTTGAGAAAATAAATATGACCTTTTAATTAAAAAATTATTACTTGAGAATAATTTAAAGCTGTGAATATATTTTAGTGATGTTACTTGCTATCATGTACTGTGCATGATATACATTGGAATCTTCTTTTTCTTTCTCTGTTATGTACTTGACAGCTTGAGGAGTACACGAATGCTAGGGAAGAGGGCAGAGCAATCAGAGAGAAACTTAGTCAGTTGTATGTGAAAGAGGGTGAGCTGGAGAAAGAACATTACTGCCGTGCCCTAAGATTGCCCAACAGAACACATCCAAGTGTGGTAGGGGACCGCTTACCTTTTCACAGTACAAAAAAATGGGGGAAACCCTGGGAAATGCCTTATTTTCAATTCAAAAGGACATTTTATGTAGTAGTTTATGCAAGATATCTGATCAAATGTTAATTCATTCCTCTTAACTGTATATAAAGACATGCACATGCAAAGGTGTGTTTTTACTTAACAGGAATGTAATTTTTTCTTTTCTGATAGCCCATAGGAGACGAGAGCCAGGCAAGAGTGGTTGAATTGGTTGGTCAGAAACGAGGTAAATTTATTTGACGTAAACTGTATTATCCCTCTACTTAAATTGTTTGGTCAAAAATATAATTTGGTTAGTAGCAGCAATCATGGCTTGTATTGACATTTAGGTTTGACGTTCCTGATTTCTTGCTGCAGTTGACAGCAATTCTCCAATGAGATCAGTATTTAACGGAGTAGTTTATTTATTTTATGTAAATATTTGTACCTTTATCATGGCAGTGCCTGGTAAAATGTTTTGCAAATGCATTGATGTGTTGCACAAGATGTACTGTAATATACTGTTGTGTCATGTGTCCACTACAGAATTTGATTTCAAACCAAAAGGCCACCTGCAAATTGGAGAGAGTCTTGACATCATAAGACAAAGGTTAGATGTTTTCTTTCTCTAATGTTTTAATTTTACTTAAATATTTATTTTTATAAATTTTTCCTTTGTATCTCTTTCCTCTTAGACGGCTTGCCCATGTGTCAGGGCACAGATCATACTATTTGAGAGGTGTAGGTGCCAGACTTCAGTTTGCCTTGCAACATTATACCATGGACCTTCTTCAGAAACGGGTTAGTACGTTTTCATCTTTTGGAATAATGCGTACCCATGAATGGAATTAAAGGGATAGTTCACCCAAAAAATGAAAATTATGTAATTAATTACTCACCTTCATGTTGTTCCAAACCCTTAAGACCTTCGTTTAGAACACAAATGAAGATATTTTTGATGAAATCCAAGAGCTCTCTGACCTTCCATAGACAGCAATACAACTGAAATGTTCCCTGACCCAGCAATGTAGCAAGGACATTGATAAAACAGTCCATGTGACATCAGTGGTTCAGCTGTACTGTTATGATGCTACGAGAATACTTTTTGTCTGCATATATTAATTTAACAATTCTTTTCCTCCTCATCCTGGGTCAGAGAGCTCTCGGATTTCATCAAAAATATATTAATTTGTGTTTCGAAGATGAACGAAGGTATTACGGATTATATATATGAAGAGTTAATTTGCAAAAACAGAAACAAAAACATTTTCAAAATTCATGTTTTTTCATTGTGCATTCCAATTAATCTCAATCAAACTGCAGTTGGGTTATTTTAGTTAAGTAAAAATGGAGTGCCCTCCATAAGTACTGGAACAGTAAAGACAAAATTGCTCTGTTGGCTGTGGAGTCAAGACATTTGCAAATATGATTAAAAGATGAATATGAAACAAAACTACAGAATGTCACATTTTATTATTAGCCATTTCAACACATATATGTTTTACCAAATAAAAAGAACAGCACTTTTAGAGTTCATCCCACTCATTGATGTGAGCATAAGTATTGGGACAGTTGAACATAAGGCAGATATAAAAGATTAAAAGCTATTATTTAGTTTCAGATCCCTTGCACACAATCACAGCAGTGAGTCTGTGACCCGTACACATCACCAGACTCTTGGTCTCATCCTTTGAAATACTTTTCCCAGCCTTTAATGCAGCCAATCCCAATTTGGGGAGTTTCCGCCTTTACTCTCCTCTTCAGCTGGTGAAATTCATGTTCAATCGGATTTAAATCTGGAGATTGACTTGGGCAATCTAAGACTTTCCATTTCTTTGCCCTTATAAATTCCTTGACTGAACTGGCAGGGTGTTTTGGGTCATTGTCCTGATGCAATATGAAGCACTTCCCAATGAATCTGGTGGCATTTTCTTGAATATTGGTAGGCAAGATGGTTTTGTACCCTTCCAAATTCATTCTGCTACTGTCATCATACATTAAGTCATCAGTAAAGTCGAGAGGGCCTGTTCCAGAGATAGTCATGCATGCCCATACCATGACACCACCTCCACCATGCTTTACAGAGGAGGCTGTATGCTTGGGATCATTGCAGTTCCCTTTTTTTCTCCACATTTTTGCTTTCCCATCACTTAGATAAAGGTTCATCTTTGTCTCATCGGTCCATAAACACAGCTCCAAAACTCTTCTGGCTCACCTTTGTGCTTTTTTGCTAACTCTAATCTTGCGTTTCTATTTTTGGTGCTGGTCAGAGGTTTGCATCTTGCTGTGTAGCATCTGTAATTCTGTGTCAAAGGACAGTCTCCTGAGGACAGTAGATTGTCAGAGCATCACCCCAGCTTTCTAGAAGTTGTTGGTGATTTTACAGACACGTCTTTTAGGGTTCATTTTCACAGCTTTTATGATTTATCTGTCATCAACTACTGTTGTTTTCTCAGCCGATCAGGTAGTTGTTGGTTGCTGGTGTCGCTGGTGGTTTCCAAACTCTTGATTTCTCCATGCCCTTTGTTTTTGCTACAGCTCAAATTGACTTCCTCTTTTCTTTTAGCATCCAAATTGCTTGCTTTTCTCTCAAAGTCAGATCCCTCATCTTCATCCTGGTTTGTGTGTGTCATCATCGAATGCAAGATTCAGAATATAGAAGTAATGGATATAACTGATACGACACATTCCCTGCTTTTAATATCTGAAGAATTAATGCAACAGGACACAGCTGATCAGTTAGAAAGACCTGTGAGGCAACTGTTCCAATACTTTTGACGGGCAGTGTGTGTGTGTATATATATATATATATATATATATATATATATATATATATACACAAACAGTGGCATGCGAAAGTTTGGGAACAGAAAATTCCCTTGCAGAAAATGTGGATAATTTTACCAAAATAAGAGAGATCATACAAAATGCATGTTATTTTTTATTTAGTACTGTCCTGAGTAAGATATTTTCCATAAAAGATGTTTACATGTAGTCCACAAGACAAAAAAATAGCTGAAATTATTAAAATAACCACATTCAAAAGTTTGGGAACCCTTGGTTCTTAATACTGTGTGTGGTTACCTGGATGATCTACGACTGTTTTTTTGTTTTGTGATGGTTGTTCATGAGTCCCTTGTTTGTTCTGAACAGTTAAACTGAGCACTGTTCTTCAGAAAAATCCTCCAGGTCCTGGAAGACAAATGAAGTACAATTTACCTTGATCTTCAAATTCAAAAAGTTTTCACCCCCGGCTCTTAATGCATCGTGTTTCCTTCAGGAACATCAGTGAATGTTTGAACCTTTTTTAATTGTTGTGTTTGAGTCCCTCAATCATCCTCAGCGTGAAAAGGTGGATCTCAAAATCATACAGTTACTGCTGGAAAGGGTTCAAATATGCAAAAGATGCTGGAAAACTGAAGATTCTGCAGGACCTGGAGGATTTTTCTGAAGAACAGTGCTCAGTTTAACTGTTCAAAACAAACGAGGGACTCATGAACAACCATCACAAAACAAAAAAACAGTCGTAGATCATCCAGGTAACCACACACAGTATTAAGAACCAAGGGTTCCCAAACTTTTGAATGTGGTTATTTTAATAATTTCAGCTATTTTTTTGTCTTGTGGACTATATGTAAACATCTTTTATGGAAAATATCTTACTCAGGACAGTACTAAATAAAAAATAACATGCATTTTGTATGATCTCTCTTATTTTGGTAAAATTATCCACATTTTCACAGATTCTGCAAGGGGTTCCCAAACTTTCGATCCCCACTGTATATATGCAATATCATTATTTCAGTTTCTTCTTAGATGCTGAGTGAACTTAATACTCTGTTTTTTCATTCTCTTTTTCTTTTTTACAGGGCTTTATTCCCATGGTTGTTCCTGACATGATCAAATCTGTGGTTTTTGTGAGTACCGCTTTGTTCTGAACTCCATTATATAGATTTTTATTTAGCAACATTTTTATCATATTATAGTTGTGTATTAGGATTCTTAATGGAAAGATGTCCTTTAAAGTTCACAAAACTAGCCAACTTATTGACAACCTATAAAGAATCTCCATGACATTGCAATATTTTTGCATTTGTTGTTTAGGAGGGTTGTGGGATGCAGCCTAATGCTCATAAATCCCAGGTGTACTCTCTGGAACCTTCACGCTTTCCTGACCTTAATCTTGCTGGTACTGGAGAAGTGGGAGTGGCAGGTGAAAAAAATCAATAACTTCTTTGATATGATCATTAATCATATATGAATATTTGAATATGATTGTCAATTCTAGGGTTATTTCTAAATTAAATGCAATTGTTTGTTAGGCAAGTTATTAATCAATTTATTCTGAAATATAGATCAGTAGTCACCAATATTTGAGGCTTTCAAAATTTGCAGTCAAATTATGAGGAGCAAGGACAGCTTTTACTTTATTTTACCTTCTAGGCTATTTCATGGATCATGCTGTAAATCTGAAGGATTTACCTGTCAGGTACAAAACAAATCCCTGATTTACCTAAATGACTGCCTAAATGCTGCAAGTTGTTGATGCATGCATAAAATGTTATTCATAAGATAAATTAAAACATTTTTGTCCTAGGACAGTCTGTAGTAGCACATGCTATCGAGCTGAAACAGATACAGGCAGAGAGACCTGGGGGCTCTACAGAGTTCACCATTTTAACAAGGTAATCAGAAAACCGAAGTGGTAGCATAGAAAAAATACAAATGAAAGAAAAATACAAAAGTTGTGTTGTGATTCTCTGTCCATGTCAAGATCAAGACCAGTGATGTCAAGATCAATGTAAATGTAGTACTATGAACAAATGTAGTACTATGAACAACTTTTTAGGATGTTTACTATGTTTTTATTCATGCAGGTTGAAATGTTTGGTGTGACTTCGAATGAGACGGGAGAGGAGAGTTCCCAATTGTTGGATGAATTTGTCACTTTACAGAAGGAGATTTTCTCTTCCCTAAAACTTCATTACAGGTCTACAATCTAACCATTTTTCTACCATTATCCATCATCAATATATCACATATCATGTCATGTGTTGCTAATTGATAGTAATTTTCTTTCATTTTTATGGTATTTTGCACTAATTCAATAAAATAGAAGTATAGCATTTCTTTTAAGTGGCTTTTAAGCTAACAGTGGTTTTTGATATCTGTTCACACCAAGGACGAAATATTTATTGTGAAATATTCATTCATTGCACTAGCTCTCACTGGTCAGTGAATACAATTAAGATTTGTAGCACTTGCTAATAAAATTGTAATAACAATTTCTCTCATAGAGTCTTGGATATGCCCACTCAAGAATTGGGGCCTCCTGCCTTCCGGAAATATGATATTGAGGCATGGATGCCAGGACGTGGCAGCTTTGGAGAGGTTGGAATGATACTTTAAAACAAAAAGTCAAGAGTCAATATAATTGTAATTTTTATTCATGAGTAAAAATTATCTAAAATTTAAAAAAAGAAAAAAAAGAAGAAGAATATATGTGTGCTTTTGAGTCCTTTTGGTGAATGTCAACTTCCTTTATCAGATTTCCAGTGCCTCAAACTGCACAGACTACCAGAGTCGGCGCCTTAACATTCTCTATGAGGAAAATGATGGAAACCTTAAGTATGCGCATACGGTACGAGACTATTTATAATACTGTTAATAATATGGTAAGCCAGGTTTTGTGTCTGCAATATTCCATTCCATTTGTCGTACTGTTAAAAAATGAAATATGATTGTAGGAGATAACTAAAAGAACAGAACCATTCCTTCAGCACAAAAAATGGCTGTAGCAGTCAAGAACCTTTCTTTATTCCTCCCCATATTTTAGGTTAATGCTACAGCTTGTGCCATTCCACGTACTGTCATTGCGATTTTGGAGACACACCAAACCAAGGTAGAATTTGAAGTAAAACATCTTGTGTATTTTTAAACAGACATTAGTTTTATTAATTTTATATTGTGCCTCCCTGTTTGTCTTCCATTAGGAAGGGACAGTTCTGGTTCCCGAAGTTTTGCAGCACTACCTTGAATTGGAAGTGATAGAAAAACCTAAATACACTCCTATTAAATATATAGGACCAAACCAACCCAAGCGTCATACCTCAAAATAACTCTTGATTAGTATATCAGACTTGAGTGAAGTACAGTTTTTGCTGTATTCTCAACAGTGAATGCAATGTATATAGGTATTTGATATAACTTCTTGTTTGAGATGAATTCATTTCCAAACCAACATTTATGTAACTTCATCCAAATTTTCAATAAAACGCCATCGGTGCCATCTCAGAATTTGTTCCTGTGTTTTTGGGGTTCCTGTCTGTGTGTAAATTATTACCACTGCCACAAAACATCAGAAGGAGCATAACAAAGTAATATAAATCATAATTAAATTTGATGATGATGTCAGGTCCCCCCCATCTATTATGAAGGCTAATTTGCTAAGTGTGCAGTGCTGCTTTCAAACCTGTCAGCAATTTAGGATAGCCAGGGCATATATCAGCATGGATAACTTGATCAGTAGGGATGGGAATCAAATGGTATTTAACAATTTATTGTATTTAGCAGTTATAATTAATCATTTATTTATTAATTTTTTAGCAGTAATAATTCTTGTGGTAATTTGATTTGGTTAAGACAGAAGAGATGACTTTAAATATTTTTTATTCAGACTACTATGTTGCAAAGCTCACAAACTGAGCAAACACATGATTTATTTTGCTGTAAAATGACTTTTAATGGCAAGTAGTAAAAATGACTAATGAAATGATGTTAACGGATAGAGAAAGTATTTGCAGCAGTGTTCATATCATGCAGTTTATCTCTTACCACCATTGAGAAGACAGCATGCTGGTAAACTTTCCATCTTAAAACTTGAGGACAAATCATGGGAGCCTGTTTTACAGCCCAATTGTTTGATTTTTTTTTTTAATATCAACAGTCTTTACGGTTATGACTGTGTACTAAAACTGAAAGTGAGGGATGGGGACCATTGAACAATAACAACTACAACACAGAACTACTGGATCAAAGTGACAACTACCCTCAATGTTCTCTTTAAAGACTCTCGACTCCATGAAAAAACTATCCACAGAGAATTTCACAAAAAGCTCAATCACCTGACTTGAACATTATCAAACTACTGTGGGCAGTTTTGGAGAGAAGAGAGTGAAATCGATTCCCTCCTTTAACATATCAGAAACAATTGGCAGATGCTCTGATGAACAGAAAAATTAGGAGACTATTCCAAAGTTGTATGAATACATTTTAAAAAGGTGCTGCACTTGCATTTGCACTGCACTTGCCCCTGTTTGCATTCCGCTTGTGCAAAAGCCCATGCTCTGAAAGGAGGTGCATGTGCTCTTTCAAAGCAAACCTTAAAAGAGATTGTTTATAATCTTGTTCACCTGACAATCTAAAAGTCCAATGCGTTGCGCCACAGAGCCCAGTCCAGAGGGTTCTCCTGGTCTTTTGCCTATCCAATGCTGTGTGGTCACATGCTCTGTGGGCAGGAAAGACAGGTCCTCTGGTCTCTGCACAAATGAAGTGTGGTTTGAAAAGCAGAGGCAGTGTCAGGGCCTCCTTTCCAAAAAAGAACCCACAGAGTAATGCCACCAGATGATAGGCACCACTGGGATTTGAATCCAGGATCTCCTCTTTACAAGACAGGCACTTTGACCAGATGTGCCATGGCACCTCGCTGCTGTGGTGAATTTGCCTGGGGTATTATCCTTCAAAAGCAGCTGAGGGGTGGTTTTATCTCTGGATATTTGCTGTCCATTCTCAGAAAAACACATGCTTTGCAAGGACTGCGGTGTTGACACACACGAGCGTACAACCAAAGACACCACTGGGATTCGAAACCAGGATCTCTTGTTTACTAAACAGGCACTAAAATCAACTAAGCCACGGTCCCGACCTGTGTGTTCGGTAGTCTCTGGGAGGGTAGTCTCAGCCTGAGATGTCACCCCCGTGCATTGTTGGCTGGAAACACTTCAGGGCCCATATTCTTAAAGATTCTAAGAATCCTCTCAGAGAGCTCCTACACTGAACAAAATTATAAACGCAACACTTTTGTTTTTGCCCCCATTTTTCATGAGCTGAACTCAAAAGATCTAAGACTTTTTCTATGTACACAAAATTTAGCTGTAAAATGTCTAACTAGGAGTCTTAAAAGTGATTCAAGACCAATCTGAGAGCAAATCTGAGCGAGGAAAAGACAAACTTTTATCTTAGTGAGGAGGTGGGGCTGACCCCGTTGTTAGCATCTTTTGAAGACCGTGATTGGTAGGTTGTTCAAGAAGGTAATAAAAGAGCGCTTTTAAGGGTAGGGTCTATTATAAGCCCTCACTTTGAAATTACAGGCGTAATTTTTCCTGTTTTACTGTACTCTCTCTCTCTCTTGCTCTCTCTCTCTCACACACACACATTATATATGTATATATTCTTTATTTTTTTATTTACCATACTGTAATAGTTAACATATTTTATAGGAAATGTACAGCGACACAATAAGGTTCTGAAAGTGCTGTAATTGTTTGTGTGATCACTTTGCTTAAAGAAGGTTGTGACAGACTCAAATCATCACTGCTGCATAGTTGCATTTTTCCAGTTGCTAAATATGTTAATGTAGTGATTACGTCCATTTATGGCGCTATGGCATTTCTGCACAGTGTCGGAGATGTTAGTGTGTGTCTAATAAGATCAGTCACATACATGAACCCTGCACCATCTAATGTGTAGCGTTTTATTAACTCACTGTCATGCATTGTGTGCAACACATTTCTTCTCCCACTTCATGTTTCGTCCATTTTCTCCACTGCAAAGAAACTCTCAAGCCTCTTAAAAGTCCTCGTCTGTACTCCTAACAATTTTGGACCTTAAGACCTATTTTAAGGGTTAAGATGCTTTCTGAATTACTTTTTTTCTTTACTAGGATCTTTTCTTTAATCATAAGAGAAAACACCTATATTCCTAAGAAATTTGTTACTAGGAGCAACTCTATAGCTCTAAGATTTTTCATGAATACGGGCCCGGAAGATTTGAAGTCATTCTCTCAATGGTTGAATTGTACAGGATTTCCAGGAGATGTGTGTGTTGTGTTCTTTAACGGTCCATCTGGAAACAACCCAAAGCCGTCTGATCGAAGATGAAAGCTGTAGTGTTTATGTCAGTGGCAATGAGCAGTCAAGATTGATTAAACACTGGATTCTTAAAAGTATGCAGTATAAACTATTCAAAAGACATTCAAGAGTTTTTCTTCAGGCACTTAGTGGAATCAAAAAGAGATATTTCACCTTGTTTGCCTACTGGATTTGGCAAGAGTCTTATTTTCCAAGCCAGTCAGAATTTTGCTAGATTTTTAACCCCTCATATGTATTATGGAAGATTAAGTGAAATGCTTAAATGCAAAGGGGATATCAGCTGCATACAGTATGTGGGTAAAAACAAAAGAACAGATGCTGAGATAGCAGTTGGACGATTTAGTTTAGTGTTCAGTTCTCCAGAACTGCTTCCCAGCTAACCAGCAACGTAACCGTTACGTAACGTATTGGTAATTTTTGGTAATTTAATGACTTACCAATAGGCAACGTAACCACGACGTCGTATGCATGTAATTCCATTACGCTTGTGCTGTGTAGTGCACCTGTTAACAATCATTTATATAATATGCCTATAATGCATCCTTAAAAACATATTAAACATCTCAGTAGTTAAAAAACCATAATAAACTACCTTTATATAGCCCTATTAATAAATTCACATTAATTACACCCATAGGAATGTAGAACTGTTAAATATATTGAAATACATTTTGAAAATATATTTTAAAAATACATGAAACAAAGTTTAAAAATTGTTCATGATGCATGTATTAATGTGTACGAAAAAAATATATTCCTATTTATACATCTTGGTTTTTAATCAATGTTTTTTCATTGTTATTTCTACACCACGTTTACCATTTCTAAAGCTATTATATTATATTATTATTATATTTACGTAAATTCTGCGTGACTTCTACGTGCTTTAATGTGCGCGGGATGAGCTGGAGCGGAGGAAGTCACCATGGAAACGGGGGGCAGCTCAACTGTCAAACAGCTAAACGCCGTCTCTCACTACTGTTTTCACTCATTTCAGGTAAGTTTAGTCTCTAAAATTACACAAATAGTACATACAAGTGTTCCTGACACTTTTTTTCATGACACGCTTTTGTTGAATATTTACTTTATAGAAATGGTTTAGTGTCTTCAGAAAAAGTCCGTTAGCATCTCAACCGTGAGGCTAACTATAAGAGCTAACGTAACTATAGACTTGAGCTCTTGTTTCTGAAAGTTTGGGCTTTTAATGGCATCTTATGTGTAGATGAGCGTTTTTTATATAAAGGTTTTGCTGGCAAGTTGTCAAAGGATGAATGGAAGTAAACTAATTCAACCTAAAGTATGTAAGTTACTGTACAGTTAATCGGATAAATCACTTACACAGAGCGTGAAAATGGGCTGAAATTTAAAACAGGTTTTGATCTTTAAACACTTATTGATACCACTTGTTCTGTGATTTCAGAAGTGTCAGGAAAAAACCCTCTATGACACAGGAGAAGTTCCTGATTTAAACATTTCTGAAGGGAGCTGCTGACAGAGAAATAGAAAACACAGGTGATCTGAGAAAGCTTAAAAAACTTTATAAGCATCTTTCACAACATATTTTGCCTATATCACCATGCATCTGTAATTTTCTTTTGCAAAATTGTGTGTGTGTTTGCTTGTTAGTTATTTTAAAAGGGCTTTGATGTCCAAACATATAAGTAACACTGTAAGAGCATTACTAAATAAGTAAACCTATAATGTACATTGTTATTAAATTGTATATTCTGTAAATGATTATTTTTGTTTTCTGCATTTCACCTCTCCTATAGTGTAAATAAACCTGGCATTGTATAATAAATATTGTTGGCTCTGTGACAGATTGTTTATGTTCCTAGATTCTTCCACGCTGACGGCCGTGCTCTAGAGTTGGAGCGTATCTCCTGTCGAAGAACATCTCTAGACATTATGAACCATATGACTAGTAAGTAATACCTCAAACATACACTACCTAAAGTTTAAGGGTCAGATTTGTCATGTATTTGAAAGAAGTCTTTTATGCTCACCACTGCTGCATTTATTTGATTAAAATACAGTAAAACAGTAATATTGTGAAATTACCATTTTTTTATAACTATTTTCTATTTCAGTATGTTTTAAAAAGTGATCAAAGCTGTATTTTCAGCATCATTATGCCTGTCTTCAGTGTCACATTATCCTTCAGAAATAAGGAATAAATTACATTTTACAATATATTCACATAGAAAAATTATTTTAAATAATAATAATATTTCACAACATTACTGTTTTTATTTATGATCAAATAAATGCAGTTTTCTTGGTGAACATAAAGAGACTTATTTCAAAACATAAATCTTTAATAACACAAGGGATTCAAATATTCATTCATTTATTCTAATAAAATGCCAGAAGCTCTTAAAAATATTAACGTAAATAGTCATCTTTTCCTCTGGTGATTTGTATTGTATACCCAGAATGCAATGCACAATGATGTAGATTCCCATTCTCTATACCCAAGCTAGACACTCTCAAACCGTGTCTACACTGGACGCGACAAAGGGACCATTGAAAATCATTTGAACTTTGTGTCAGTACGTCATAAATAGAACGAGGCATCAGTTTACGGTCAGGGATTTGTTGTGTTGCACCGCGCCGCATCCAGTGTAGACATCATCATATAATTATAGGTTCTATTGTATTTTGTTGCGCCATTTGGTGTAGACATGGTATTAGATCTCATATTAAATATCGTTACATATGATGTATGATGCCATCCATAATTGATAGAATGTTTCTATTTCAGAGACTGAAAATCATCAATAAACCAAAAGGTAATTATAATTTATTTGAAGAATAATAAGAAGAATAACAAGAATAAATAAAAATGCATCTGTGACTTAATATTTCTTATTTTTCAGTGGGTTGAAAGTTCTCAGTAAACACATTGGTTTCTTCTCATCTTTGCGAATTTTCAGATGTTGTGCATATTTATGAATCATAATTTTTCACTTTATTTTGTCTTTCTCTTTTTTTTAGTTTGGTTTAGCTCCAACCCCAATTAAGCAGAGCTGAGCAGTTGATCAAGTATCACCAGAAACTCTGCAGAACGTTGGACCTCCATGCCCAGGACTGGACACCAGTGTTGTAAGTCATCAATCTAGAAGTCATCCTGCCTCTCTGAATTGTCATGTTAGGAGATCTCAACATTGTCTCTCAAGGTCCACTTACATGCAGAGTTTTGCTCCAACCTAGTGCAGTGCACATGAACAAACTAATTAAGTTCTTCAGTTTTACTAAATATAAAGTCACAAGCAGGTGAGCGTGATCAGGTGTTGATCTAAATTCTGGGTGTGAATCACTCAGGTCCCTTGCTCAGTAGTCAGTGTTTAAGGGCTCAATCACAAAATTTAGTTTGCTCCCTAAAAAAGCTGTGAAAACCAGGAAGCATCGATGCTCACTATGTTCCCTTATAGGAAGTTCTGAAGCTCAAAACTTAAGAGATAATTCGCTACAAAATGACGTGATAGGTTTTAAAACACAAACCAATATTATATTTCAGCATAAACATACATCACTAGACAGGTAATGTCTAATCTAGCAAATGTTTATTTATGACTGAAATCTTGCACATACATGTAACAAAGTATTTATCATAATGTGCTGAAAATAGCATAAAAAATATATATATCAGTTTTACTGTTGTGCATAAATGTCAGTAGTGATGTTGTACAATGAGGACGAAAATAGTCACCAGTGTGTAGTGAGCCACTGTCCTTACCAGTGCCTGAATTTGTGTGCACAATATAATCATTCACAACCTAGCGAACTATGAAGCTGATTGAGACGCACCTGCTGTATGACAGTGGACCTTGAGGGCCAGAGTTGAGAACCCCTGACATACTGATTAGTTAATAATCACTCATGAAGAAAGAGTACACTTTAATTTGTACAGAAATATGCAATATTTGACTCATATTCAGCGACGCTATTATCTTTTTTCCCCTTTTGTTTGTGTGTCAATCACAGCTACATAAAACCAAAGGCCATTCAGCCACAGGTCACTGCATCTTTTGCTGTGTAAGTTCTTTTTCTTTTCTTTTTTTCAGTATTTATATTTGGTTTGGTTTTTATAACCATTTTAGAGTCATTGTTTTGGTGCGGTTCTTATGTACTATCCTTGTAACATTTCAGCAGCTGACTTTTTTTTTAGTACTTGCATAGTAATTTTAATTGTACCACATTTGCAATGCATATAAAGCAGGGCTCCAGACTAACTTTTGAGAGCAGTGGCACCAGCGCCACTGAGTTCTACAGATGGTGGCGCCAGAAGCAGATCTGGTAGCGCTTGGGGTGGTGTGTGGGCGGTATTAAAAATAAAGAATTAAATCATAAAATTATTATAGTTTTGCATTAATAAGTGTTGTTACTAGTAATATTACACATTTACTTCTTGGTAATGCACATGTGACAGTAAAGCACTGAGCTTGAGTTAGGAAGCACAACATTTTTTATACTTTTAAAATACTTTTATTAACAACAGTAACATGTGCAAAATGTAAGTTAACCATGATGCATCAGTGTTGTGTTGATGTGAGAACTGGTCATCTCATGCTGCTTTTGTGAAAATGCATTAGATATACATAATTTGTGAATAAAAACATAATATTTTTGTTGTTGCTGTTTTTTGCGTACACAAGGCATCTGTTAAAAATATCTTCATTTGTGTTCTGCACAAAAGGGTCTTATGGGTTTGGAGTGACATGAGGGTAAGTAATTAATGACAGAATTTACATTTTTGTGTGAACTATGTTCACATGTGGTTATAATTGGTCATTGTTCTGTTTTACAAACATTTTCAATATTTTAAAGATTTATTATTTCGAAAAATGATGTTTATACAGTCTACTTTAAGTACTTTTGTTAATATTTATACATTATGGTATCTTTCCTTAATTATCTGAATTGTCTGCTAGCAAATATTATGCTATCATATCTGTTTATAATGATGCTGAGCACGGAACCTCCTGAATGCTTTCATTCATATTTCGCTGTATATCCTATGTTTTTATTAATAATTTGGGTGTATTTTACTGTTCATATGTGTGTGTTTTTCAAAATAAATGAATTAAATTCATTTCGAGTCTGTATTCATCATTCACAGCTGTTGAAACAGCCTTTAAATTAGTTTGGGCATATGAGGACTGTACAGGTGCCTAGGTGGGTGTTCCTGAGAGAAAGAGCAAAATGTTTAGAGACTTAATACTACAATTGAAGTATTACACCGTTTATAAGAGTAAAATTTGTAATTTTTTATTGTATTATTATTATTATTATTTACATTGCATCAGCTTCCTTATTAAGCATACATCTGTTATGAATTTTATTATGTTGATAGACTACAACAAATTACAACAGTTGATACAAAACATTACAACAACCTGTGTAATATGCTTATGGTAATATGAAGCCGGTGGAAAATATGATCTCAGTGGTTTTGGCCAGTGGTGTAACTGTTTGTTCCAGATGTTTTGGATCTTCAAGGTAAATACAATACAAAATAATAAATAATTGGGTCTTCTTGGGTCTGGGATGGGTCTTCACCAACTGCAATGGGAGTCTCACCTGCGACTCTCATTGCAGTTGGTGAAGACCCATCCGTGCAGCCTGACTCACTTCTTCCAGAACCCCTTGGGTGCAACAGAATGACAGTGACAGAACAAAAAACACAGATAATAAAAAGAAGAATTAAAAATAACAAGTAAATAAGGAATAACAATATACAAATTGACAGTTGTGTACAGGTATATAAGAGTAGACAGTTTTGTATGTATTGGTATATTATGTGCAATTGAAATGTAGACTAAGTATAAGTAAAGTCGTGACGTATTGTCAAGTATGGTGACCCATACTCGAAATTGGTGCTCTGTGTTTAACCCATCCAAGTGCACACACACAGCAGTGAGTAGTGAACAAATGCACACACACACACACACACCGTGAACACACACCCGGAGCAGTGGGCAGCCATGCTGCGGTGCCCGGGGAGCAATTGGGGGCTCAAGGGCACCTCAGTTGTGGTATTGAGGGTGGAGAGAGCGCTGTACATTCACTCCCCCCACCTACAATCCCTGCCGGCCGGGGACTCGAACCCGCAACCTTTCGATTACGAGTCCGACTCTCTAACCATTAGGCCACGACTTCCCCCTTTTTTTTTTTTTTTTTTTCTTAAAAGTATGTGTGTTAGATAAATAAGTGTATAAGTGTATAAATAGTGTGTGTACCATAATTATTGTTAAGTGTTCATTAGTTGGATTACCTGAGGGAAGAAACTGTTTCTGTGTCTGGTCGTTCTGGTGCTCAGAGCTCTGTAGCGTCGACCAGACGGCAACAGTTCAAAGAGGGAGTGTGCTGGATGTGAGGGGTCCAGAGTGATTTTGCCAGCCCTTTACAGTTCTTGAAGAGTAGGGAGGGTTGTACCAATGATTCGCTCAGTAGTCCGGACTACTCTCTGTAGTCTTCTGAGGTCAGACTTGGTAGCTGAGCTGAACCAGACAGTTATTGAAGTGCAGAGGATGGATTCAATGATGGCAGAGTAGAACTGTTTCAGCAGCTCCTGTGGCAGGTTGAACTTCCTCAGCTGGCGAAGGAAGTACAACCTCTGCTGGGCCTTTTTTAGTCTATGTGTCTATGTCTATGTGATTGTCCCACTTCAGGTCCTGGCTCCAGGTCATTTTATGACAACTAGTTCAGTGACAGGAAACTACTTTTGTGTGAAATTACAGTGACTAAATTATGACAAATTATCTCTGCTGGAGCGGGCCATCTTATACAATAAATAATTTGAAGGACATCCTGCGATTTTTAATGACCACAGAGAGTCAGGAACTCGGTTTAACATCTCATCCAAAAGACACCCTTTTTTTGACAGTATAGTGTCCCCACACAGACCACAGGGTGAGCACCCCCTGCTGGCCTCCCTAGCACCTCTTCCAGCAGCACCTGGTTTTCCCTGGAGGTCTCTCATCCAGGTACTAATCAGGCTCAACACTGCTTAGCTTCAATTGGCAACCAGTCTTGGGCTACAGGGTGATATGGCTGCTGGCTACATCTTTTATTTATACCACCATGTCTCAACATCAGTGAATTTTGGTTAATAGAAGAGGCCATGAATTCTGACCTTGTTTTAAGACGTATCAGACCGGCCATGGTCACCTCTGGCTTCTCTCTACTCCAGAATCTTTGTTTCTTTTCCACTGCATGGTACGGCACGGTATGGTTCAGTATGGCTCACTTTTGGGGGGTTTTCCACTGGGTACAGTACCTGGTACCTCGGCCGAGGTTCCAAGTGAGCCGGACCGTTACCAAAACGTGCCGTGTAAACAATCAGTGATTGGCCGGAGAAAATCATCACTGCCTGCATCACTGAATTTGCGGCACGAGACACAGCGGACCCGCTAGATTTAAATCAGCACAGTCAGCGAAGGATCGAATGCAACCGTTTTGAATGAGCACACCTTTCTTTTAACAACCAAAAATGGCTGTTTCGTTGTCTGCTGAGGAAGTACAGACGTTCCTCTTGTTGATAGCCGAGGAGCAGATCCAGCGAGAGCTTGATGGAGCGACACGGAATTAAAAAGTACGGCAGTAGAGGCGGCGCGACTATAACAATATGTGAATAATCCCACCCACTCTAAAGTAGTACTAAACTGCAGTGGAAATGCAAACCGAGCCGAACTGAGCTGTGCCGTTCTGAACCGTGCCTAGCCGAGTCGTACCACGCAGTGGAAAAGCGCCATTAGTTCTTGCTTCTTTACTTTTATGCTGTGTGAAGTTTGTTGCTGTGCTTGCATATTGTAGAAACTGCATAAATGTAGTTGTTGCAGTCCTCCATTCAGCCAATACTCTGACACATTTAAAGTTCAGTGAGGTGTGATGGTGTAAAATGCTGGCCTAGAGACAGGAACTTGTTGCTGGTTAAAATTTTACATTCCTTCTCAACTTGCTTGAGGACAACATCAATGACCAACTGGGACTGACCAGGAACTTTCATTAAATTTTTGCCAAAACATTGTAATGTCCTCTGGTAATAATATTTACAAGGACTCTATAGGTCTCTTTAGACAACTCATCTGCTGCACTTTCTGTAACCAACTCATCTTAGCAAGAGTTTCACTACTGACAGTATTCGATACAGATTCTGATGAAGTGTCTAATCAAAAAAATTAAAATAATCAAACAATTCACGTCTTCGCAGGGCTGCATTCAGAATTGGTAAGTCACCTCTTCGGCTCTTGTTGTGGGCATTGAAGGTGCACATCGTTTCTCTCTAGTCTTTTTATACATATCATTTATGTACAATTTGAGCCTTACTACTTCTTTGGATATCCTGCTATTTGCAGGAGGTGCAAATAGCAGTTTAATAATAATAATAATCAAAATGAGCTTTATTGGGCAAGTATGTTTACTGTTACGTCCCATGACGTAGTATTTACTGTGTATGTTGTTCTGGTGATGTTTTCTCCCCTCCTTTCGTGTTTTTCTCTTTTTCTCTCTCTCTCTCTCTCTCTCTCTCTCTCTCCCCTGCAGTACTCCAAATCATCAACAGCTGATGTTAATTAGCAGGAGCTTGGCAGTGTGTATAAAACAGCAAAGAAACCGGGTTCAGGAGGAATCCCTTTTCGGCTATCCCAGACGTTGTTGATGTTAACTGTAGTTGACAAAGAAAAATTTGTGAATTCTATTGTCTGAGTGGTGTCTGAGTATAATGAGTCAAGTCAAGTCAAGTCACCTTTACTTATATAACGCTTTTTACAATGCAAATTGTGTCAAAGCACTGCACAAAACCTTGGGAGAAACCAGGCTCAGTCGGGGGGCAGTTCTCCTCTGGCCAAACAAACCAGCAGTTCAGTTCCAAACTGCAGCAAGTCAGATTGAATGGGCTCAGCTGGTTCCAGTGGTCTTTTCCGATGGCTGTCTAAGTGGCGGGGTCCTCAATGGGGATCTGTCTCTGGCGTTCATCCAGGCGTTTGGCCTCTGCCTACGATCAGGGACACATACGTCATCTCCCGGCGCTGATCCTCCATCTCAGGTGTTCGGTCATCTCAGATCATGTAATGGTTGGATCCGGACTGAAGTTCTGACAACGTAGAGACAAGCAGAGACATGATTAGCGTAGCTGCTGTTCCATCTAAGCAAAAATAAATTGTTCAACCCAAGCTAAAGAATAATAATAATGTACATTTGATCAGATATAACTACAGTACAAGATTAAAAAATGCATTATGTGTATGCTTGGCTAAAGAGATGTGTCTTTAATCTAGATTTAAACAGAGAGAGTGTGTCTGAACCCCGAACGTTATCAGGAAGGCTATTCCAGAGTTTGGGAGCCAAATGTGAAAAAGCTCTACCTCCTTTAGTGGACTTTGCTATCCTAGGTACTACCAAAAGTCCAGAGTTTTGCGACCTTAGGGAGCGGGTTGGATTATAGCGTGGTAGAAGACAAGTTAGGTACGCAGGAGCTAAACCATTTAGGGCCTTATAGGCAAGTAATAATAATTTGTAAATGATACGGAACTTAATAGGTAGCCAATGCAGAGACTGTAAAATTGGAGTAATATGATCATATTTTCTTGATCTGGTAAGAACTCTAGCCGCTGCATTTTGGACTATCTGTAGCTTGTTTATTGAAGATGCAGGACAATTGATTAATGACTATTTAAACTATGTGAGTTTAAACCGTGTAGGGAGTTGGGCGCCAATTGGTTTGGAGTATCCACTCCTTAAACTTTTCTCCTGTTTATTGTTGGTTAGTCAGGGAGAAAGGTAAGATAAATGTCTTTAATTTTGTTTGTTTTGTTTAGGGAATTTAACTTTGTTTAAACTTTAGTAAGCCCCTGTTTTGTTTGTTATTTTGGCCTGGCCCTCTTCTGACGATTTGGTTTCTATACTTTAATTTGTTTTTGCTCTCTGATATTTAGTTGTTTCATAACTATATTGGTTACACCTTGAATAAAGAAAATAACTATTTAAGTAAACTCTCTCAGCTTCCTTTTTGTGACCAGGTGTGAATTAAAAGGGTGTTGTGTAAATTATTTTTTTTTTTTACCTAATGTGAAAGACAGCTAGAGCTGGGATAGAAGAAAAGGAGATTTCTCACGCTTATTTCTTTATTATTGTTACGTCTTTCTTTAAAACCCCTAGACTGCGGAACTAAAGTGGGAACGTAACAATTGGGGGCTCGTCCTTTGCGTTCTTTTGTGTAATATTGAGGATTCGTTGCTCGCTTGCAAACAACTCTACTTTGGTGAGTACGACTTTTCTTGATTGCTGGCTGTTTTCTTCTTTGGGTGAAAGAGGAGAGTGTAGTAGGGAATATAAGATGGAATTTGATCTGCTCTCGTTTACTCTTGCACCGTCTTTTGAGGTCTTTAATCGCTGTAGAAAGAAAGATCTTATTCAGATAGCTGAATTTTTTAACATCGTCATTAGCAAGGAAGCTACCAAACAAGTCATTAAAGAAAAGTTGTATGAAAAATTGGTAAGTGAGGGAATTTTGCCGAGACAGAGCGACGATAGTGAGGTGGAAGAGCAACTCGATGCTGCAACAGGTAAGGAAGTGGGTAGTGTAGGTCCACCTGACACAGAGGCTATTGCTTTTCAAGATCCTAGGGTAGCACTGAGGTTAAAGGAGTTAGATCTGGAAATAAAGAAGCAGGAGTGTGAAGCTCAGATGATTAAGTTGAAAACTGTTGAAGCGGAGGCTGATAGGGATATTAAGTTGCGAAAATTGGCTTTAGAAGCTCAGCGTGCTGCTCTACAACCAATTCCTTTTCCGCGTACCAAAACTTCTTCAGTGTCCTCTCCGACATTAACTGCAACTAGTCCTTTGGCTGAAGGGCATAGCGACGTGTCTGCTACAGTTCCTTTTGACCCCAGTAGATATATTAAACTGGTACCACCGTTCAGAGAAGCGGAAGTAGATTCCTACTTTGTCACGTTCGAGCGAGTCGCAGGAAAGTTAGGCTGGCCAAAAGAGATGTGGGCTCTTTTATTGCAGTGTAGCCTTACGGGAAAAGCGCAGGAGGTTTGCTCTGCTCTGCCAATCGAATCTTCTCTCGGCTATGACATAATTAAGGCAGCGGTTTTACGCGCATTTGAACTTGTCCCTGAAGCATACCGGCAAAAATTTCGGCGACACGTGAAAACAGCCAGGCAGTCTTACGTAGAGTTTGCAAGGGAGAAAAAAATCCTCTTTGATAAATGGTGTCTCTCTAGCAAGATAACAACTCTGGAACAGTTGCAAGAGTTAATCATGCTAGAAGACTTTAAGAATTGTGTCCCAGAGAATGTGGTGGTTCATTTGAACGAACAAAAAGTTGCTTGCTTGGCTAACGCTGCTGTTTTGGCTGATGAGTTCGTATTAACACATCGCACTGTTTTTGCTGCAGTAAGGCAGCCAAAGCTTGCCACATACAAGGAATTTGTTGTAGTGACAGAAGCTCCACAGTGCAACAGAAAGACAGTAATAGGACATGACACAGGTAATAAAAACAAAATAACAAGAAATAGCCAATAACCAATGTACAAAGAACCAAAAAAAAACCCCACAATATATAATATAGACAACTATGTATGTACAGGTCAAATATGTACAAATTAGAAATGAGAAAAAAATAAAATAAGTGAGTGTGGTGAATGGATAATGTATTAGTTGTGTGTTCCACATTTATTATTGAGTGTTCATGAGATGTATTGACTGAGGGAAGAAACTGTTCCTGTGTCTGGTCGTTCTGGTGCACAGATCAAAGAGGTTGTGTGCTGGATGTGAGGGGTCCAGAGTGATTTTGCCAGCCCTTTTGCTCACTCTGGATGAGTACAGTTCTTGGAGAGTGGGAAGGGTTGCACCAATGATTCGCTCAGCAGTTCGGACTACCCTCCGTAGTCTTCTGAGGTCAGATTTGGTAGCTGAGCTGAACCAGACAGTTATTGAGATGCAGAGGATGGATTCGATGATGGTGGAGTAGAACTGTTTTAGTAAGTCCTGTGGCAGGTTGAACTTCCTCAGCTGGCGAAGAAAGTACAACCTCTGCTGGGCCTTCCTGACAATGGAGTCAATGTGAATGTCCCACTTCAGGTCCTGAGAGATGGTGGTGCCCAGGAATCTGAATGACTATACAAGATGGCGCCGCTGTGTTCGGACGCCGTTCGGGTCGCTCCGCTGAGATTTTGCTTTAACTTTCTTTTTTACTTACTTTTACTTTCTCTTTTTACACATTTCATGTCGGCACTGATCACCTACAACATAGAAACACTTTTGGACATTGGAAACCGCTACACCAACCTGCTTCAGGACACTTTATCCACGAATCCTGCGTGGCCTCTGGAGATTCTTCGGAACGCGGAGACGAACAATAACCCCCCGAGGCGACGGATCAAGAAACACCACGGGAAGCGCGCTGGAATTCGAGTCAGACTCAGGAAAAGGGCTCACAGTCCTCCTCTTCCAAGCATTCTCCTCGCTAATGTCCAATCCTTGGAGAATAAGATGGACGATCTTAGAGCCAGGATTAGTTTCCAACGGGACATAAGGGACTGTAACATCCTTTGTTTGTCAGAAACGTGGCTTTCGTCCTCGGTCCCGGACACTGCTGTAATGCCGAGTGATAACTTCTCTGTCTTTCGGACGGACAGAACAGCAGAGGCCGGTAAATCCAGGGGTGGAGGAGTATGTTTCATGATCAACAAGAAATGGTGTGATCCCAGGAATATCTCCATTCTGTCATGTTCCTGCTCGCCTCATCTGGAACATCTTTCCATTATTTGCCGCCCATTTTATCTGCCCCGGGAGTTCTCATCGATCATTGTTACTGCTGTGTACATTCCACCACAGGCAGACACCGGCTTGGCTTTGTCTAAACTTCACGATGTGCTCAGCGGCTACATTAACAAACATCCTGACGCTGCCTTCATCATCGCGGGGGACTTTAACAAAGCCAACCTCAGACAGGTCATGCCGAACTTCCATCAACGCGTATCCTGTCCAACTAGAGGACCAAACACACTGGATCATTGCTACACTCAGTTCAAGGATGCCTACAAAGCCCGCTCACTACCGGCTTTTGGCAAATCGGACCATGCCGCCATTTTTCTAACACCGGGATACAAACAAAGGCTCGTTCAGGAACCTCCGGTGCAGAGAGTAGTGACGCGCTGGTCCTCCCACTCAGAGACTATGCTGCAGGCGGCGCTTGATGACGTCAACTGGGACATGTTCCGGGCGAGTTCTTCTGACGTCAGCGAGTTCACGGATGTAGCATTAAGCTTTGTAAACACGCTAACCGAGCAAGCTACAGAAACAATAACGATAAGGACATTCTCCAACCAGAAACCGTGGGTGGATAGAACAATCCGTGCCGCGTTTAACACACTCACTGCCGCTTACAATGAGGCTCTTCTGTCTGGGAATACGAGCGAGTACAAAGCAGCCGGACCTGATGGGATAACCGGCCGTGTTCTGAGGTCCTGCGCCGATCAGCTCGCTGGTTTGTTCACTGCCATCTTTAATGAGTCCCTTGCTACCTCCGTGGTTCCCACTTCATTCAAAAAATCCATTATTATCCCTGTGCCAAAGAACAATAAACCCTCTTGCCTGAATGACTATCGCCCAGTTGCCCTCACATCTATAGTCATGAAGGTTTACATTTACATTTACATTTAGTCATTTGGCAGACGCTTTTATCCAAAGCGACTTACAATTGGGGAATACAAAAAGCGATTCATCTTGAAGAGGCAGTCAGACAGAGGAAGTGCTCGTAACACCAAGTCTCAGTCATTGTTCAAATAAGTACAAACTAGTAGGTGGAGAGAAAGATAGAGGGAAAGTTTTTTTTTTTTTTTTTTTTTTTAAGTTTAGGATGAAGTCAAGTACTGCCGAAAGAGATGAGTTTTCAGTTGTTGCTTGAAGGTTGCCAGAGATCCGGCGTTCCGGATAGGGGTGGGAAGATTATTCCACCAGCCAGGAATGGTGAACGAGAATGTTCTGGAGAGTGATTTTGAGCCTCTCTGTGATGGTACCACAAGGCGTCGCTCACTAGCAGATCTCAAACTTCTGGAGGGGATGTAGGTTCGTAATAGTGAGTGGAAGTAGGAGGGTGCAGAGCCTGTGGTAGATCTGTACGCAAGCATCAGTGACTTGAACTGGATGCGAGCTGCCACTGGTAGCCAGTGCAAGGAGATGAAGAGTGGTGTAACATGCGCTCTTTTGGGCTCGTTGAAGATCAGTCGTGCCGCTGCATTCTGAATCATTTGTAGAGGTTTGATTGCGTTTGATGGCAGACCAGCCAGAAGAGCATTGCAGTAGTCCAGTCTAGAAACAACCAGGGCCTGGACAAGAAGTTGCGCAGCATGCTCTGTCAGAAAGGGCCTGATCTTTCTGATGTTGTGTAGTGCAAACCTGCAGGAACGAGCAGTCTTTGCAATGTGCTCTTTGAAGGTCAGCTGGTCATCAAAGATTACACCAAGATTTCTGACCGAAGTTGATGGGGTAATCATTGATGAGCCGAACTGAATCGTGAAGTCATGCCGTAGAGTCGGAGTGGCAGGGAAGACCAGAAGTTCCGTCTTTGCCAGGTTGAGCTGTAGGTGATGTTCTTTCATCCATGCCGAGATGTCCGCCAGGCAGCCTGAGATCCGTGCAGCTACCGTTGGGTCATCTGGTTGAAAAGAGAGATAGAGCTGCGTGTCATCGGCATAGCAGTGATAGGAGAAGCCATGTGCATGTATGATGGGACCCAGCGATGTAGTGTACGTGGAGAAGAGGAGGGGTCCAAGAACCGATCCCTGAGGAACTCCAGTGATCAGTTGATGTGGTTTGGATACCTCCCCTCCCCAGGCCACCCTGAAGGATCTACCGGTGAGATAGGATTCAAACCAGCGAAGTGGAATTCCAGTGATGCCCAGTGAAGAGAGTGTAGACAGGAGAATCTGATGATTGACAGTGTCAAAAGCAGCAGAGAGATCCAGCAGAATGAGGACTGACGATTTGGAATCAGCCTTTGCAGTTCGCAGGGCTTCAGTGACTGAGAGTAGCGCAGTCTCTGTTGAATGGCCACTCCTGAAACCTGACTGTTTAGCATCCAGCTTGTTGTACTGTGAAAGAAACCGCGAGAGCTGGTTGAAGACAGCTCGTTCGAGTGTTTTCCCTATGAATGGAAGGAGAGAGACAGGTCTGTAGTTATCTAAAAGAGAAGCATTTAATGTAGGTTTTTTGATCAGTGGGGTTACCCGAGCCTGCTTGAATGCTGTGGGGAAGATGCCTGTGAGGAGAGATGTGTTGATAATGTGTGTGAGTGCCGGTAAGAGTGTGGGAGAGATTGTTTGGAGAAGATGTGAGGGGATCGGGTCGAGAGGACATGTTGTAGGATGGCTGGAGAGGAGAAGTTTGGATACTTCTGCCTCGGTGAGAGGACAGAAGGAGAAGATGGGAGCTGGAGCGGTGGATGTGGTTGATCGGAGGTCCTGCGGAGTTGAGAACTGGTTGCTGATTGTTCTAGTTTTGTCTGTGAAAAAAGAGGCAAAGTCATCAGCGGTTATCAAAGTGGTGGGAGGTGGAGGAGGGGGACAGAGGAGAGAATTAAATGTTCTGAAGAGATTACGCATGTCTGGAGCGCTGGTGATCTTGTTGTGGAAATGTGAGGATTTGGCAGTGTGGACTTCAGTAGAGAAAGATGAAAGCAAAGACTGATACCTACTCAGGTCCGACGGATCGTTTGATTTGCGCCATTTTCTCTCTGCCGCTCTGAGTTTGGTCCGATTCTCACGAAGAACATCGGATAACCAGGGGTTAGAAGGAGCAGCCCGTGCTGGCCTAGAGGAGAGAGGACAGATGTCGTCTAGACAAGAGGTTAAGGTAGAGCATAAAGTGTCAGTGGCTGCATTTACATCCAGAGAAGAGAAATGGGTAGGCGAGGGAAGAGAGGAGGATACTACAGAGGAAAGAAGGGAGGGGGAAAGGGAGCGTAGGTTGCGTCTGAAAGTAACCGGTAAGGGAGATGGTGGCACCTGAGTTGCAAAATGTAACGTAAATGTAATGAAGAAATGGTCAGAGATATGGAGTGGTTGTACCAGAATGTTATCTGTAGAACAATTGCGTGTATAAATTAAGTCGAGTTGGTTACCAGATTTGTGCGTGCTAGTAGTGGTGAGGCGTTTGAGATCAAATGAAGCTAGGAGTGACTGGAAGTCTGTAGCATAAGGCCTGTCTAGGTGAATGTTGAAATCGCCGAAGACTAAGAGTGGAGTGCCATCCTCCATGAAAGACGACAGCAGTCCGTCCAGCTCGTCTAGGAAGGTTGGTGGTATTTGGCCCGGCGGACGATAGATTACCACAATCTGGAGTCTTATAGGAGCTGTCACAGTAACAGCATGCGATTCAAATGAGTTGAGATTGCCTAGGGGAGAGTGGGTAGAGTATTTCCAATTGTTAGAAATGAGCAAGCCAGTGCCCCCACCCCGGCCAACTTGCCTAGGGGTGTGAGAGAAAGAGAAATTGTGAGAGAGAGCAGCTGGGGTTGCCGTGTCTTCTGGACGAATCCAGGTCTCAGTCAAGCCCAGGATGCTGAGTGTGGAATGTAAGGAAAATGCAGAAATGAAGTCGGCTTTGTTGACAGCTGACTGGCAATTCCAAAGACCTACAGAGAAAGAAAGAGGTGCAGTGGAAGATGTAGAGATAGTGCGCAGGTTGGCAGGGTTACGTGACCTTCTGCATGTATTTTTAGAGCGAGGTAGAGAGAGAACCGGAATGGTTTGGAAACACATGATAGAGGATAGGAAAGCGTGAGGGAAAATATAAAGGATACTTAAGTGTGTGCTCGGTGTCGTTGCTCGGTCAAAGTCGCGCAGGAAAAAGTCATCTGTCTTTACACTCGTTGGTCTTCACACGAGGAGGCTGAACAAGCGTCAGCGCTCTGACATCAACTAAATACAGTCTAAGAAACTAGAGTGAAAACAGCTGTTGCCGGCTTCTGATCAGCCCAGCCAATAAGGTTAAAGGACTGCTAGATAGCTCAAGACGAAACTAACACTTTGCACAAACACAAAGGCTCGTTCTCACCTGAGGCGCAAATTATTCTAATTTCCAGTATGTGCAATTAACAGAAAAAACAGCGAAAATGCAGAGTAGAAATAGGTAGAAACGAACTATTCCTTCCTAGTAGCAAGTAAATTATTAAAACAACAGAACTGCAACCAAGTTATTCAAAACACTTATGCAGCTGTAGTCCGTCTCTGCTGGTGACAAATCGGCTTTCCCTTTTTGAGAGACTTGTAAAGAGCCACATTTGCTCCTCCATACCTGATGCTCTGGACCCTCTTCAGTTTGCCTATCGCCCAAACAGATCCACGGACGATGCCATTTCTCACGTCCTCCACTCTTCCCTCACACACATGGACAGCAACAATGGGAATTATGTAAGGCTGCTATTCATTGACTATAGCTCAGCTTTCAACACTATACAGAGGGGATCGAAAGTTTGGGAACCCCTTGCAGAATCTGTGAAAATGTGGATAATTTTACCAAAATAAGAGAGATCATACAAAATGCATGTTATTTTTTATTTAGTACTGTCCTGAGTAAGATATTTTCCATAAAAGATGTTTACATAAAACTAAACTCATAAAACCTAACCAACTAAGCAACGGCGCCAACCAGCACGTTACACCTCCGGTAGGGTGACTCAGTGGATCAAAACATCCAGCGGTGATGCCAACGGTCCACAGGCTGAACCGCTTAAGAGATTGTTTACAAATTTCTGTTGCCTGAGGGCAACACTGTGCAATCTAAGGTTCAACAAAAAGCCACGACTCTGGTGGGACTCGAACCCACAACCTTTGAATGGCCTCACGCAGCAGTCTAGAAGTCCAATGCGCTATCCATTGCACCACAGAGCCCCACAGAAAAATTTATTCCGGGCTTGTGCCAGTCCATCGCCGTGTGGTCGCGTGCTCGGTGGGTAGGAAGGTCAACGTCCTTGGGTCGCTGCGCAATTGGAATGCGGTTCGAAAAGCAGAGGCACTGCCAGGGCCTCTTGTCCAAGAAAGAACCCACAGAGCCAAGCCACCGGTTAAGAGGCACTGCTGGGACTCGAACCCAGGATCTCCTGTTTACAAGACAGGCGCTTTGACCAGCTAAGCCACAGCACCCTGCAGAAGCCAGCATTCTTTTGGCGCTTATCCACTGCATAGTACAGCACGGTACAGTTCAGCACGGCACACTTTTGGGGGGTTTTCCACTGGGTACAGTACCTGGTACCTGGTACTTTTTTTAGTACCACCTCGGCCGAGGTTCCAAGCGAGCCGGACCAGAGCCGGAGCCGGAGCCGGACTCTGCTGATCACTGATTGGCCGGAGAGAATCGTCTCTACCTGTGTCATTGAACTTCCGGCACGAGACACAACAGACCCGCTAGATTTAAATCAGCACAGCCAGCGAAGGATCGACCGCAACTGTTTTGAATGGGCGCACCTTTTTTAACAACCAAAAATGGCTGTTTCTTGTCTGTTGAGGAAGTACAGACGTCCCTCTCTTTGATAGCCGAGGAGAGGATCCAGCGAGAGTGTGATGGAGCGACGCGGAATTAAAACGTTTTTCAGGAGTAGAGGCGCTTGTCCTCCGGGAGGGCGACTCAGAGGACCAAAGCATCCAGAGACAAGGCCAAAGGCCAGGCACTGCACAGCCTAGCCTAAAAGAGTTGTTTTGACAACTGAGTCGGAGTGGCCAGCTAGCCTCTTTGTTTGGTGGCCAAGCGGGCTTAGCAGAATGCCAAAAGTCACGACTCTGGGGGGACTCGAACCCACAACCTTTGAATGGCCTCAACTGGCTGTCTAGAAGTCCAATGCGCTATCCATTGCGCCACAGAGCCCACCAGTGAAACTTTAAAAGGTTTTTCCTCTGTGCAATTGACGCCGGTTCAAAACAGCAACAGCACTGTCAGGGTCTCCTGTCCAACGACGAGCTACCAGAGCGCAACCACCAGGAGAGAGGGAGTGCTGGGATTCGAACCAAGCATTTTCTGTTTACAAGGCAGTCTCTTTGACCAGCTAAGCCATGGTGCCGGCCCTGCTGTGGTGCGTTTGCATGGTGTGATATCCTTCAAAAGCAGCTGAGGGGTGGTTTTCAGAAGCTCAAGTGCCGCGAGCAGCAAGACACACGAGCAGACAACCAAAGGCACCGCTGGGATTCGAGCCCAGGATCTCCTGTTTACTAGAAAGCGCTTTAACCAACTAAGCCACGGCGCCAACCTGCTAGCTTGTACTTTAGATACGGAATCGCCTGCTGCCTTTGCACTCCTCGCTATCCCTGTTTGCGGTCCGATCTCAGAAAAAGAACACGCTTGAGCAGGGCTGTCCAAAGTCGGTCCTGGAGGTCCGGTGTCCTGCAGAGTTTATCTCCACCCCTAATTAAACACACCCGAAGCAGCTAATCCAGATCTTATCTGGATCAGATCTTAATCATCGTCAAATTTGCTGACGACACAACGGTGATAGGCCTGATCACTGACAACGATGAGACGGCCTACAGAGAGGAGGTGAGAACCCTGACTAAATGGTGTCAAGAGAACCACCTCTCACTCAACATCGACAAGACCAAGGAGCTGGTGGTGGACTTCAGGAGACAGAGCAGAGAACACACACCCATCACCATCGACATGACACCTGTGGAGCGAGTAAACAGCTTCAAATTCCTCGGTGTTCACATCACTGAGGATCTCACATGGTCCGCTCACACAGATGCAGTGCTGAAGAAGACACACCAACGCCTCTTCTTCCTGAGACGGCTGAGGAAGTTTGGAATGAGCCCCAGCATCCTCAGATCATTCTACACCTGCACTGTGGAGAGCATCCTGACAGGCTGCATCACCGCCTGGTTTGGAAACAGCACTGCTGGCAACCGCAAAGCTCTGCAAAGGGTCGTGCGAACTGCCCGTCACATTGTTGGAGGTGAGCTTCCCTCCCTCCAGGACATCTACACCAGGCGGTGTATAAAGAAAGCCCGGAGGATCATCAGTGACTCCAGCCACCCGTCCCACAGACTGCTCTCTCTGCTGCCCTCAGGAAGACGTCTCCGCAGCATCCGATCCCGCACTAGCCGACTGAGGGATAGCTTTTTTCCTCAGGCTATCAGGCTAATGAACAGTCAAAACTAATATACCTACAGCATAATCCCACTTTACAGTATACGCACTGCACTTTAATCCCATACAGTTCAAACTGGACTACCAGTACACTACTGCACAAATAC
The DNA here is from genome assembly GCF_936440315.1 of Barbus barbus. Lineage (NCBI taxonomy): Eukaryota > Metazoa > Chordata > Actinopteri > Cypriniformes > Cyprinidae > Barbus > Barbus barbus. The sequence goes on along the minus strand of NC_136759.1, from coordinate 19,125,698 downwards.
AACAATCTTTTTGCCAGCACCGGATACCATCCAATGCACATCCATGACATTTGCACATCCGGTTATATATAATCTGCTGCATCTTCGCATATTACTGTGTGTATATAACGTAGAATGTGTACTACATACTGTGTATAATGTGTATCGGTAACTGTATGTCTGTCTAATAGTACACTGTGTGTACTGAGTATATGTATGTGTATATTACACATTGTCATCTGTATAAGTCTGTACGTATGTATGGTAATGTCTATATGTAAATTGTTTTTGCAGTGTCTGGAGCACGCTCTCAAGAATTTCACTCACGAAGGCACACGTGCTGTGGTGATGTGACAATAAAAGTGATTTGATTTGATTTGATTTGATTTAATAGGTATACTACAAGCTTCCATGCGGGTGTGTTGAGGCAAGTTGGAGCAAAAGTCCACAGGACACCGGCCCTCCAGGACCGACTTTGAAAAGGGACGCTAGAATTGCCCAAAGGCACCGCTGGGATTTGAACCCAGGATCTCCTGTTTACGAGAGAGGTGCTTTAACCAACTAAGCCATGGCGCCAACCAGCACGCTACACCTCCGGTAGGGCGACTCAGTGGATCAAAACATCCAGCGGTGATGCCAACGGTCCACAGGCTGAACCGCTTAAGAGATTGTTTACAAATTTCTGTTGCCTGAGGGCAACACTGTGCAATATAAGGTTCAACAAAAAGCCAAAAGCCACGACTCTGGTGGGACTCGAACCCACAACCTTTGAATGGCCTCACCCAGCAGTCTAGAAGTCCAATGCGCTATCCATTGCGCCACAGAGCCCCATGGAAAAATTTATTCCGGGCTTGTGCCAGTCCATCGCCGTGTGGTCGCGTGCTCGGTGGGTAGGAAGGTCAACGTCCTTGGGTCTCTGCGTAATTGGAATGCGGTTCGAAAAGCAGAGGCACTACCAGGAACTCTTGTCCAAGAAAGAACCCACAGAGCCAAGCCACCGGTTAAGAGGCACTGCTGGGACTCGAACCCAGGATCTCCTGTTTACAAGACAGGCGCTTTGACCAGCTAAGCCACAGCACCCTGCAGAAGCCAGCATTCTTTTGGCGCTTATCCACTGCATAGTACGGCACGGTACAGTTCAGCACGGCACACTTTTGGGGGGTTTTCCACTGGGTACAGTACCTGGTACCTGGTACTTTTTTTAGTACCACCTCGGCCGAGGTTCCAAGCGAGCCGGACCGTTACCAAAACGTGACGTGTAAACTCTGCTGATCACTGATTGGCCGGAGAGAATCGTCTCTACCTGTGTCATTGAACTTCCGGCACGAGACACAACAGACCCGCTAGATTTAAATCAGCACAGCCAGCGAAGGATCGACCGCAACTGTTTTGAATGGGCGCACCTTTTTTAACAACCAAAAATGGCTGCTTCTTGTCTGTTGAGGAAGTACAGACGTCCCTCTCTTTGATAGCCGAGGAGAGGATCCAGCGAGAGTGTGATGGAGCGACGCGGAATTAAAACGTTTTTCAGGAGTAGAGGCGCTTGTCCTCCGGGAGGGCGACTCAGAGGACCAAAGCATCCAGAGACGAGGCCAAAGGCCAGGCACTGCACAGCCTAGCCTAAAAGAGTTGTTTTGACAACTGAGTCGGAGTGGCCAGCTAGCCTCTTTGTTTGTTGGCCAAGCGGGCTTAGCAGAATGCCAAAAGTCACGACTCTGGGGGGACTCGAACCCACAACCTTTGAATGGCCTCAACTGGCTGTCTAGAAGTCCAATGCGCTATCCATTGCGCCACAGAGCCCACCAGTGAAACTTTAAAAGGTTTTTCCTCTGTGCAATTGACGCCCAGTTCAAAACAGCAACAGCACTGTCAGGGTCTCCTGTCCAACGACGAGCTACCAGAGCGCAACCACCAGGAGAGAGGCACTGCTGGGATTCGAACCCAGCATTTCCTGTTTACAAGGCAGACTCTTTGACTAGCTAAGCCACGGTGCCTCCCTGCTGTGGTGCGTTTGCATGGTGTGATATCCTTCAAAAGCAGCTGAGGGGTGGTTTTCAGAAGCTCAAGTGCCGCGAGCAGCAAGACACACGAGCAGACAACCAAAGGCACCGCTGGGATTCGAGCCCAGGATCTCCTGTTTACTAGACAGGCGCTTTAACCAACTAAGCCACGGCGCCAACCTGCAAGCTTGAACTTTAGATACGGAATCGCCTGCTGCCTTTGCACTCCTCGCTATCCCTGTTTGCGGTCCGATCTCAGAAAAAGAACACGCTTGAGCAGGGCTGTCCAAAGTCGGTCCTGGAGGGCAGGTGACCTGCAGACTTTAGCTCCACCCCTAATTAAACACACCCGAAGCAGCTAATCAAGCTTTTACCAGGTGTACAACAAGCTTCCATGCGGGTGTGTTGAGGCAAGTTGGAGCAAAACTCCACAGGACACCAGCCCTCCAGGATCAACTTCGGACAGCCCTCTGCTTGAGGGACACTAGGATTGCCACAGGCACCGCTGGGATTTGAATCCAGGATCTCCTGTTTACTAGACAGGCACTTTAACCAACTAAGCCACGGCACCTGCCTACAGGCTTGACCTTTGGGGTGGAGACTCAGAGGATCACAGTGTCCAGAGAACAGCCAGCTGGTTCACGGTCCAGGGGCTGGATAGTTTAAAAATGTGCACTAACAATTCAGTCGGGATGGTTCAGAAACGGAATCGCCTGCTGCCTTTGCAGGGCTGTCCAAAGTCGGTCCTGGAGGGCAGGTGTCCTGCAGACTTTAGCTCCACCCCTAATTAAACACACCCGAAGCAGCTAATCAAGCTTTTACCAGGTGTACAACAAGCTTCCATGCGGGTGTGTTGAGGCAAGTTGGAGCCAAAGTCCACAGGACACCGGCCCTCCAGGACCGACTTTGGACAGGGACACTAGAATTGCCAAAGGCACCGCTGGGATTTGAACCCAGGATCTCCTGTTTACGAGAGAGGTGCTTTAACCAACTAAGCCACGGCGCCAACCAGCACGCTACACCTCCGGTAGGGCGACTCAGTGGATCAAAACATCCAGCGGTGATGCCAACGGTCCACAGGCTGAACCGCTTAAGAGATTGTTTACAAATTTCTGTTGCCTGAGGGCAACACTGTGCAATATAAGGTTCAACAAAAAGCCAAAAGCCACGACTCTGGTGGGACTCGAACCCACAACCTTTGAATGGCCTCACCCAGCAGTCTAGAAGTCCAATGCGCTATCCATTGCGCCACAGAGCCCCATGGAAAAATTTATTCCGGGCTTGTGCCAGTCCATCGCCGTGTGGTCGCGTGCTCGGTGGGTAGGAAGGTCAACGTCCTTGGGTCTCTGCGTAATTGGAATGCGGTTCGAAAAGCAGAGGCACTGCCAGGAACTCTTGTCCAAGAAAGAACCCACAGAGCCAAGCCACCGGTTAAGTGGCACTGCTGGGACTCGAACCCAGGATCTCCTGTTTACAAGACAGGCGCTTTGACCAGCTAAGCCACAGCACCCTGCAGAAGCCAGCATTATTTTGGCGCTTATCCACTGCATAGTACGGCACGGTACAGTTCAGCACGGCACACTTTTGGGGGGTTTTCCACTGGGTACAGTACCTGGTACCTGGTACTTTTTTTAGTACCACCTCGGCCGAGGTTCCAAGCGAGCCGGACCGTTACCAAAACGTGACGTGTAAACTCTGCTGATCACTGATTGGCCGGAGAGAATCGTCTCTACCTGTGTCATTGAACTTCCGGCACGAGACACAACAGACCCGCTAGATTTAAATCAGCACAGCCAGCGAAGGATCGACCGCAACTGTTTTGAATGGGCGCACCTTTTTTAACAACCAAAAATGGCTGCTTCTTGTCTGTTGAGGAAGTACAGACGTCCCTCTCTTTGATAGCCGAGGAGAGGATCCAGCGAGAGTGTGATGGAGCGACGCGGAATTAAAACGTTTTTCAGGAGTAGAGGCGCTTGTCCTCCGGGAGGGCGACTCAGAGGACCAAAGCATCCAGAGACGAGGCCAAAGGCCAGGCACTGCACAGCCTAGCCTAAAAGAGTTGTTTTGACAACTGAGTCGGAGTGGCCAGCTAGCCTCTTTGTTTGTTGGCCAAGCGGGCTTAGCAGAATGCCAAAAGTCACGACTCTGGGGGGACTCGAACCCACAACCTTTGAACGGCCTCAACTGGCTGTCTAGAAGTCCAATGCGCTATCCATTGCGCCACAGAGCCCACCAGTGAAACTTTAAAAGGTTTTTCCTCTGTGCAATTGACGCCCAGTTCAAAACAGCAACAGCACTGTCAGGGTCTCCTGTCCAACGACGAGCTACCAGAGCGCAACCACCAGGAGAGAGGCACTGCTGGGATTCGAACCCAGCATTTCCTGTTTACAAGGCAGACTCTTTGACCAGCTAAGCCACGGTGCCTCCCTGCTGTGGCGCGTTTGCATGGTGTGATATCCTTCAAAAGCAGCTGAGGGGTGGTTTTCAGAAGCTCAAGTGCCGCGAGCAGCAAGACACACGAGCAGACAACCAAAGGCACCGCTGGGATTCGAGCCCAGGATCTCCTGTTTACTAGACAGGCGCTTTAACCAACTAAGCCACGGCGCCAACCTGCAAGCTTGAACTTTAGATACGGAATCGCCTGCTGCCTTTGCACTACTCGCTATCCCTGTTTGCGGTCCGATCTCAGAAAAAGAACACGCTTGAGCAGGGCTGTCCAAAGTCGGTCCTGGAGGGCAGGTGTCCTGCAGACTTTAGCTCCACCCCTAATTAAACACACCCAAAGCAGCTAATCAAGCTTTTACCAGGTGTACAACAAGCTTCCATGCGGGTGTGTTGAGGCAAGTTGGAGCAAAACTCCACAGGACACCAGCCCTCCAGGATCAACTTCGGACAGCCCTCTGCTTGAGGGACACTAGGATTGCCACAGGCACCTCTGGGATTTGAACCCAGGATCTCCTGTTTACTAGACAGGCACTTTAACCAACTAAGCCACGGCACCTGCCTACAGGCTTGACCTTTGGGGTGGAGACTCAGAGGATCACAGTGTCCAGAGAACAGCCAGCTGGTTCACGGTCCAGGGGCTGGATAGTTTAAAAATGTGCACTAACAATTCAGTCGGGATGGTTCAGAAACGGAATCGCCTGCTGCCTTTGCAGGGCTGTCCAAAGTCGGTCCTGGAGGGCAGGTGTCCTGCAGACTTTAGCTCCACCCCTAATTAAACACACCCGAAGCAGCTAATCAAGCTTTTACCAGGTGGACAACAAGCTTCCATGCGGGTGTGTTGAGGCAAGTTGGAGCCAAAGTCCACAGGACACCGGCCCTCCAGGACCGACTTTGGACAGGGACACTAGAATTGCCAAAGGCACCGCTGGGATTTGAACCCAGGATCTCCTGTTTACGAGAGAGGTGCTTTAACCAACTAAGCCACGGCGCCAACCAGCACGCTACACCTCCGGTAGGGCGACTCAGTGGATCAAAACATCCAGCGGTGATGCCAACGGTCCACAGGCTGAACCGCTTAAGAGATTGTTTACAAATTTCTGTTGCCTGAGGGCAACACTGTGCAATATAAGGTTCAACAAAAAGCCAAAAGCCACGACTCTGGTGGGACTCGAACCCACAACCTTTGAATGGCCTCACCCAGCAGTCTAGAAGTCCAATGCGCTATCCATTGCGCCACAGAGCCCCATGGAAAAATTTATTCCGGGCTTGTGCCAGTCCATCGCCGTGTGGTCGCGTGCTCGGTGGGTAGGAAGGTCAACGTCCTTGGGTCTCTGCGTAATTGGAATGCGGTTCGAAAAGCAGAGGCACTGCCAGGAACTCTTGTCCAAGAAAGAACCCACAGAGCCAAGCCACCGGTTAAGTGGCACTGCTGGGACTCGAACCCAGGATCTCCTGTTTACAAGACAGGCGCTTTGACCAGCTAAGCCACAGCACCCTGCAGAAGCCAGCATTATTTTGGCGCTTATCCACTGCATAGTACGGCACGGTACAGTTCAGCACGGCACACTTTTGGGGGGTTTTCCACTGGGTACAGTACCTGGTACCTGGTACTTTTTTTAGTACCACCTCGGCCGAGGTTCCAAGCGAGCCGGACCGTTACCAAAACGTGACGTGTAAACTCTGCTGATCACTGATTGGCCGGAGAGAATCGTCTCTACCTGTGTCATTGAACTTCCGGCACGAGACACAACAGACCCGCTAGATTTAAATCAGCACAGCCAGCGAAGGATCGACCGCAACTGTTTTGAATGGGCGCACCTTTTTTAACAACCAAAAATGGCTGCTTCTTGTCTGTTGAGGAAGTACAGACGTCCCTCTCTTTGATAGCCGAGGAGAGGATCCAGCGAGAGTGTGATGGAGCGACGCGGAATTAAAACGTTTTTCAGGAGTAGAGGCGCTTGTCCTCCGGGAGGGCGACTCAGAGGACCAAAGCATCCAGAGACGAGGCCAAAGGCCAGGCACTGCACAGCCTAGCCTAAAAGAGTTGTTTTGACAACTGAGTCGGAGTGGCCAGCTAGCCTCTTTGTTTGTTGGCCAAGCGGGCTTAGCAGAATGCCAAAAGTCACGACTCTGGGGGGACTCGAACCCACAACCTTTGAACGGCCTCAACTGGCTGTCTAGAAGTCCAATGCGCTATCCATTGCGCCACAGAGCCCACCAGTGAAACTTTAAAAGGTTTTTCCTCTGTGCAATTGACGCCCAGTTCAAAACAGCAACAGCACTGTCAGGGTCTCCTGTCCAACGACGAGCTACCAGAGCGCAACCACCAGGAGAGAGGCACTGCTGGGATTCGAACCCAGCATTTCCTGTTTACCAGGCAGACTCTTTGACCAGCTAAGCCACGGTGCCTCCCTGCTGTGGCGCGTTTGCATGGTGTGATATCCTTCAAAAGCAGCTGAGGGGTGGTTTTCAGAAGCTCAAGTGCCGCGAGCAGCAAGACACACGAGCAGACAACCAAAGGCACCGCTGGGATTCGAGCCCAGGATCTCCTGTTTACTAGACAGGCGCTTTATCCAACTAAGCCACGGCGCCAACCTGCAAGCTTGAACTTTAGATACGGAATCGCCTGCTGCCTTTGCACTCCTCGCTATCCCTGTTTGCGGTCCGATCTCAGAAAAAGAACACGCTTGAGCAGGGCTGTCCAAAGTCGGTCCTGGAGGGCAGGTGTCCTGCAGACTTTAGCTCCACCCCTAATTAAACACACCCGAAGCAGCTAATCAAGCTTTTACCAGGTGTACAACAAGCTTCCATGCGGGTGTGTTGAGGCAAGTTGGAGCAAAACTCCACAGGACACCAGCCCTCCAGGATCAACTTCGGACAGCCCTCTGCTTGAGGGACACTAGGATTGCCACAGGCACCTCTGGGATTTGAACCCAGGATCTCCTGTTTACTAGACAGGCACTTTAACCAACTAAGCCACGGCACCTGCCTACAGGCTTGACCTTTGGGGTGGAGACTCAGAGGATCACAGTGTCCAGAGAACAGCCAGCTGGTTCACGGTCCAGGGGCTGGATAGTTTAAAAATGTGCACTAACAATTCAGTCGGGATGGTTCAGAAACGGAATCGCCTGCTGCCTTTGCAGGGCTGTCCAAAGTCGGTCCTGGAGGGCAGGTGTCCTGCAGACTTTAGCTCCACCCCTAATTAAACACACCCGAAGCAGCTAATCAAGCTTTTACCAGGTGTACAACAAGCTTCCATGCGGGTGTGTTGAGGCAAGTTGGAGCCAAAGTCCACAGGACACCGGCCCTCCAGGACCGACTTTGGACAGGGACACTAGAATTGCCAAAGGCACCGCTGGGATTTGAACCCAGGATCTCCTGTTTACGAGAGAGGTGCTTTAACCAACTAAGCCACGGCGCCAACCAGCACGCTACACCTCCGGTAGGGCGACTCAGTGGATCAAAACATCCAGCGGTGATGCCAACGGTCCACAGGCTGAACCGCTTAAGAGATTGTTTACAAATTTCTGTTGCCTGAGGGCAACACTGTGCAATATAAGGTTCAACAAAAAGCCAAAAGCCACGACTCTGGTGGGACTCGAACCCACAACCTTTGAATGGCCTCACCCAGCAGTCTAGAAGTCCAATGCGCTATCCATTGCGCCACAGAGCCCCATGGAAAAATTTATTCCGGGCTTGTGCCAGTCCATCGCCGTGTGGTCGCGTGCTCGGTGGGCAGGAAGGTCAACGTCCTTGGGTCTCTGCGTAATTGGAATGCGGTTCGAAAAGCAGAGGCACTGCCAGGAACTCTTGTCCAAGAAAGAACCCACAGAGCCAAGCCACCGGTTAAGTGGCACTGCTGGGACTCGAACCCAGGATCTCCTGTTTACAAGACAGGCGCTTTGACCAGCTAAGCCACAGCACCCTGCAGAAGCCAGCATTATTTTGGCGCTTATCCACTGCATAGTACGGCACGGTACAGTTCAGCACGGCACACTTTTGGGGGGTTTTCCACTGGGTACAGTACCTGGTACCTGGTACTTTTTTTAGTACCACCTCGGCCGAGGTTCCAAGCGAGCCGGACCGTTACCAAAACGTGACGTGTAAACTCTGCTGATCACTGATTGGCCGGAGAGAATCGTCTCTACCTGTGTCATTGAACTTCCGGCACGAGACACAACAGACCCGCTAGATTTAAATCAGCACAGCCAGCGAAGGATCGACCGCAACTGTTTTGAATGGGCGCACCTTTTTTAACAACCAAAAATGGCTGCTTCTTGTCTGTTGAGGAAGTACAGACGTCCCTCTCTTTGATAGCCGAGGAGAGGATCCAGCGAGAGTGTGATGGAGCGACGCGGAATTAAAACGTTTTTCAGGAGTAGAGGCGCTTGTCCTCCGGGAGGGCGACTCAGAGGACCAAAGCATCCAGAGACGAGGCCAAAGGCCAGGCACTGCACAGCCTAGCCTAAAAGAGTTGTTTTGACAACTGAGTCGGAGTGGCCAGCTAGCCTCTTTGTTTGTTGGCCAAGCGGGCTTAGCAGAATGCCAAAAGTCACGACTCTGGGGGGACTCGAACCCACAACCTTTGAATGGCCTCAACTGGCTGTCTAGAAGTCCAATGCGCTATCCATTGCGCCACAGAGCCCACCAGTGAAACTTTAAAAGGTTTTTCCTCTGTGCAATTGACGCCCAGTTCAAAACAGCAACAGCACTGTCAGGGTCTCCTGTCCAACGACGAGCTACCAGAGCGCAACCACCAGGAGAGAGGCACTGCTGGGATTCGAACCCAGCATTTCCTGTTTACCAGGCAGACTCTTTGACCAGCTAAGCCACGGTGCCTCCCTGCTGTGGCGCGTTTGCATGGTGTGATATCCTTCAAAAGCAGCTGAGGGGTGGTTTTCAGAAGCTCAAGTGCCGCGAGCAGCAAGACACACGAGCAGACAACCAAAGGCACCGCTGGGATTCGAGCCCAGGATCTCCTGTTTACTAGACAGGCGCTTTATCCAACTAAGCCACGGCGCCAACCTGCAAGCTTGAACTTTAGATACGGAATCGCCTGCTGCCTTTGCACTCCTCGCTATCCCTGTTTGCGGTCCGATCTCAGAAAAAGAACACGCTTGAGCAGGGCTGTCCAAAGTCGGTCCTGGAGGGCAGGTGTCCTGCAGACTTTAGCTCCACCCCTAATTAAACACACCCGAAGCAGCTAATCAAGCTTTTACCAGGTGTACAACAAGCTTCCATGCGGGTGTGTTGAGGCAAGTTGGAGCAAAACTCCACAGGACACCAGCCCTCCAGGATCAACTTCGGACAGCCCTCTGCTTGAGGGACACTAGGATTGCCACAGGTACCTCTGGGATTTGAACCCAGGATCTCCTGTTTACTAGACAGGCACTTTAACCAACTAAGCCACGGCACCTGCCTACAGGCTTGACCTTTGGGGTGGAGACTCAGAGGATCACAGTGTCCAGAGAACAGCCAGCTGGTTCACGGTCCAGGGGCTGGATAGTTTAAAAATGTGCACTAACAATTCAGTCGGGATGGTTCAGAAACGGAATCGCCTGCTGCCTTTGCAGGGCTGTCCAAAGTCGGTCCTGGAGGGCAGGTGTCCTGCAGACTTTAGCTCCACCCCTAATTAAACACACCCGAAGCAGCTAATCAAGCTTTTACCAGGTGTACAACAAGCTTCCATGCGGGTGTGTTGAGGCAAGTTGGAGCCAAAGTCCACAGGACACCGGCCCTCCAGGACCGACTTTGGACAGGGACACTAGAATTGCCAAAGGCACCGCTGGGATTTGAACCCAGGATCTCCTGTTTACGAGAGAGGTGCTTTAACCAACTAAGCCACGGCGCCAACCAGCACGCTACACCTCCGGTAGGGCGACTCAGTGGATCAAAACATCCAGCGGTGATGCCAACGGTCCACAGGCTGAACCGCTTAAGAGATTGTTTACAAATTTCTGTTGCCTGAGGGCAACACTGTGCAATATAAGGTTCAACAAAAAGCCAAAAGCCACGACTCTGGTGGGACTCGAACCCACAACCTTTGAATTGCCTCACCCAGCAGTCTAGAAGTCCAATGCGCTATCCATTGCGCCACAGAGCCCCATGGAAAAATTTATTCCGGGCTTGTGCCAGTCCATCGCCGTGTGGTCGCGTGCTCGGTGGGTAGGAAGGTCAACGTCCTTGGGTCTCTGCGTAATTGGAATGCGGTTCGAAAAGCAGAGGCACTGCCAGGAACTCTTGTCCAAGAAAGAACCCATAGAGCCAAGCCACCGGTTAAGAGGCACTGCTGGGACTCGAACCCAGGATCTCCTGTTTACAAGACAGGCGCTTTGACCAGCTAAGCCACAGCACCCTGCAGAAGCCAGCATTATTTTGGCGCTTATCCACTGCATAGTACGGCACGGTACAGTTCAGCACGGCACACTTTTGGGGGGTTTTCCACTGGGTACAGTACCTGGTACCTGGTACTTTTTTTAGTACCACCTCGGCCGAGGTTCCAAGCGAGCCGGACCGTTACCAAAACGTGACGTGTAAACTCTGCTGATCACTGATTGGCCGGAGAGAATCGTCTCTACCTGTGTCATTGAACTTCCGGCACGAGACACAACAGACCCGCTAGATTTAAATCAGCACAGCCAGCGAAGGATCGACCGCAACTGTTTTGAATGGGCGCACCTTTTTTAACAACCAAAAATGGCTGCTTCTTGTCTGTTGAGGAAGTACAGACGTCCCTCTCTTTGATAGCCGAGGAGAGGATCCAGCGAGAGTGTGATGGAGCGACGCGGAATTAAAACGTTTTTCAGGAGTAGAGGCGCTTGTCCTCCGGGAGGGCGACTCAGAGGACCAAAGCATCCAGAGACGAGGCCAAAGGCCAGGCACTGCACAGCCTAGCCTAAAAGAGTTGTTTTGACAACTGAGTCGGAGTGGCCAGCTAGCCTCTTTGTTTGTTGGCCAAGCTGGCTTAGCAGAATGCCAAAAGTCACGACTCTGGGGGGACTCGAACCCACAACCTTTGAACGGCCTCAACTGGCTGTCTAGAAGTCCAATGCGCTATCCATTGCGCCACAGAGCCCACCAGTGAAACTTTAAAAGGTTTTTCCTCTGTGCAATTGACGCCCAGTTCAAAACAGCAACAGCACTGTCAGGGTCTCCTGGCCAACGACGAGCTACCAGAGCGCAACCACCAGGAGAGAGGCACTGCTGGGATTCGAACCCAGCATTTCCTGTTTACAAGGCAGACTCTTTGACCAGCTAAGCCACGGTGCCTCCCTGCTGTGGCGCGTTTGCATGGTGTGATATCCTTCAAAAGCAGCTGAGGGGTGGTTTTCAGAAGCTCAAGTGCCGCGAGCAGCAAGACACACGAGCAGACAACCAAAGGCACCGCTGGGATTCGAGCCCAGGATCTCCTGTTTACTAGACAGGCGCTTTAACCAACTAAGCCACGGCGCCAACCTGCAAGCTTGAACTTTAGATACGGAATCGCCTGCTGCCTTTGCACTCCTCGCTATCCCTGTTTGCGGTCCGATCTCAGAAAAAGAACACGCTTGAGCAGGGCTGTCCAAAGTCGGTCCTGGAGGGCAGGTTTCCTGCAGACTTTAGCTCCACCCCTAATTAAACACACCCAAAGCAGCTAATCAAGCTTTTACCAGGTGTACAACAAGCTTCCATGCGGGTGTGTTGAGGCAAGTTGGAGCAAAACTCCACAGGACACCAGCCCTCCAGGATCAACTTCGGACAGCCCTCTGCTTGAGGGACACTAGGATTGCCACAGGCACCTCTGGGATTTGAACCCAGGATCTCCTGTTTACTAGACAGGCACTTTAACCAACTAAGCCACGGCACCTGCCTACAGGCTTGACCTTTGGGGTGGAGACTCAGAGGATCACAGTGTCCAGAGAACAGCCAGCTGGTTCACGGTCCAGGGGCTGGATAGTTTAAAAATGTGCACTAACAATTCAGTCGGGATGGTTCAGAAACGGAATCGCCTGCTGCCTTTGCAGGGCTGTCCAAAGTCGGTCCTGGAGGGCAGGTGTCCTGCAGACTTTAGCTCCACTCCTAATTAAACACACCCGAAGCAGCTAATCAAGCTTTTACCAGGTGTACAACAAGCTTCCATGCGGGTGTGTTGAGGCAAGTTGGAGCCAAAGTCCACAGGACACCGGCCCTCCAGGACCGACTTTGGACAGGGACACTAGAATTGCCAAAGGCACCGCTGGGATTTGAACCCAGGATCTCCTGTTTACGAGAGAGGTGCTTTAACCAACTAAGCCACGGCGCCAACCAGCACGCTACACCTCCGGTAGGGCGACTCAGTGGATCAAAACATCCAGCGGTGATGCCAACGGTCCACAGGCTGAACCGCTTAAGAGATTGTTTACAAATTTCTGTTGCCTGAGGGCAACACTGTGCAATATAAGGTTCAACAAAAAGCCAAAAGCCACGACTCTGGTGGGACTCGAACCCACAACCTTTGAATGGCCTCACCCAGCAGTCTAGAAGTCCAATGCGCTATCCATTGCGCCACAGAGCCCCATGGAAAAATTTATTCCGGGCTTGTGCCAGTCCATCGCCGTGTGGTCGCGTGCTCGGTGGGTAGGAAGGTCAACGTCCTTGGGTCTCTGCGTAATTGGAATGCGGTTCGAAAAGCAGAGGCACTGCCAGGAACTCTTGTCCAAGAAAGAACCCACAGAGCCAAGCCACCGGTTAAGTGGCACTGCTGGGACTCGAACCCAGGATCTCCTGTTTACAAGACAGGCGCTTTGACCAGCTAAGCCACAGCACCCTGCAGAAGCCAGCATTATTTTGGCGCTTATCCACTGCATAGTACGGCACGGTACAGTTCAGCACGGCACACTTTTGGGGGGTTTTCCACTGGGTACAGTACCTGGTACCTGGTACTTTTTTTAGTACCACCTCGGCCGAGGTTCCAAGCGAGCTGGACCGTTACCAAAACGTGACGTGTAAACTCTGCTGATCACTGATTGGCCGGAGAGAATCGTCTCTACCTGTGTCATTGAACTTCCGGCACGAGACACAACAGACCCGCTAGATTTAAATCAGCACAGCCAGCGAAGGATCGACCGCAACTGTTTTGAATGGGCGCACCTTTTTTAACAACCAAAAATGGCTGCTTCTTGTCTGTTGAGGAAGTACAGACGTCCCTCTCTTTGATAGCCGAGGAGAGGATCCAGCGAGAGTGTGATGGAGCGACGCGGAATTAAAACGTTTTTCAGGAGTAGAGGCGCTTGTCCTCCGGGAGGGCGACTCAGAGGACCAAAGCATCCAGAGACGAGGCCAAAGGCCAGGCACTGCACAGCCTAGCCTAAAAGAGTTGTTTTGACAACTGAGTCGGAGTGGCCAGCTAGCCTCTTTGTTTGTTGGCCAAGCGGGCTTAGCAGAATGCCAAAAGTCACGACTCTGGGGGGACTCGAACCCACAACCTTTGAACGGCCTCAACTGGCTGTCTAGAAGTCCAATGCGCTATCCATTGCGCCACAGAGCCCACCAGTGAAACTTTAAAAGGTTTTTCCTCTGTGCAATTGACGCCCAGTTCAAAACAGCAACAGCACTGTCAGGGTCTCCTGTCCAACGACGAGCTACCAGAGCGCAACCACCAGGAGAGAGGCACTGCTGGGATTCGAACCCAGCATTTCCTGTTTACAAGGCAGACTCTTTGACCAGCTAAGCCACGGTGCCTCCCTGCTGTGGCGCGTTTGCATGGTGTGATATCCTTCAAAAGCAGCTGAGGGGTGGTTTTCAGAAGCTCAAGAGCCGCGAGCAGCAAGACACACGAGCAGACAACCAAACGCACCGCTGGGATTCGAGCCCAGGATCTCCTGTTTACTAGACAGGCGCTTTAACCAACTAAGCCACGGCGCCAACCTGCAAGCTTGAACTTTAGATACGGAATCGCCTGCTGCCTTTGCACTCCTCGCTATCCCTGTTTGCGGTCCGATCTCAGAAAAAGAACACGCTTGAGCAGGGCTGTCCAAAGTCGGTCCTGGAGGGCAGGTTTCCTGCAGACTTTAGCTCCACCCCTAATTAAACACACCCAAAGCAGCTAATCAAGCTTTTACCAGGTGTACAACAAGCTTCCATGCGGGTGTGTTGAGGCAAGTTGGAGCAAAACTCCACAGGACACCAGCCCTCCAGGATCAACTTCGGACAGCCCTCTGCTTGAGGGACACTAGGATTGCCACAGGCACCTCTGGGATTTGAACCCAGGATCTCCTGTTTACTAGACAGGCACTTTAACCAACTAAGCCACGGCACCTGCCTACAGGCTTGACCTTTGGGGTGGAGACTCAGAGGATCACAGTGTCCAGAGAACAGCCAGCTGGTTCACGGTCCAGGGGCTGGATAGTTTAAAAATGTGCACTAACAATTCAGTCGGGATGGTTCAGAAACGGAATCGCCTGCTGCCTTTGCAGGGCTGTCCAAAGTCGGTCCTGGAGGGCAGGTGTCCTGCAGACTTTAGCTCCACTCCTAATTAAACACACCCGAAGCAGCTAATCAAGCTTTTACCAGGTGTACAACAAGCTTCCATGCGGGTGTGTTGAGGCAAGTTGGAGCCAAAGTCCACAGGACACCGGCCCTCCAGGACCGACTTTGGACAGGGACACTAGAATTGCCAAAGGCACCGCTGGGATTTGAACCCAGGATCTCCTGTTTACGAGAGAGGTGCTTTAACCAACTAAGCCACGGCGCCAACCAGCACGCTACACCTCCGGTAGGGCGACTCAGTGGATCAAAACATCCAGCGGTGATGCCAACGGTCCACAGGCTGAACCGCTTAAGAGATTGTTTACAAATTTCTGTTGCCTGAGGGCAACACTGTGCAATATAAGGTTCAACAAAAAGCCAAAAGCCACGACTCTGGTGGGACTCGAACCCACAACCTTTGAATGGCCTCACCCAGCAGTCTAGAAGTCCAATGCGCTATCCATTGCGCCACAGAGCCCCATGGAAAAATTTATTCCGGGCTTGTGCCAGTCCATCGCCGTGTGGTCGCGTGCTCGGTGGGTAGGAAGGTCAACGTCCTTGGGTCTCTGCGTAATTGGAATGCGGTTCGAAAAGCAGAGGCACTGCCAGGAACTCTTGTCCAAGAAAGAACCCACAGAGCCAAGCCACCGGTTAAGTGGCACTGCTGGGACTCGAACCCAGGATCTCCTGTTTACAAGACAGGCGCTTTGACCAGCTAAGCCACAGCACCCTGCAGAAGCCAGCATTATTTTGGCGCTTATCCACTGCATAGTACGGCACGGTACAGTTCAGCACGGCACACTTTTGGGGGGTTTTCCACTGGGTACAGTACCTGGTACCTGGTACTTTTTTTAGTACCACCTCGGCCGAGGTTCCAAGCGAGCTGGACCGTTACCAAAACGTGACGTGTAAACTCTGCTGATCACTGATTGGCCGGAGAGAATCGTCTCTACCTGTGTCATTGAACTTCCGGCACGAGACACAACAGACCCGCTAGATTTAAATCAGCACAGCCAGCGAAGGATCGACCGCAACTGTTTTGAATGGGCGCACCTTTTTTAACAACCAAAAATGGCTGCTTCTTGTCTGTTGAGGAAGTACAGACGTCCCTCTCTTTGATAGCCGAGGAGAGGATCCAGCGAGAGTGTGATGGAGCGACGCGGAATTAAAACGTTTTTCAGGAGTAGAGGCGCTTGTCCTCCGGGAGGGCGACTCAGAGGACCAAAGCATCCAGAGACGAGGCCAAAGGCCAGGCACTGCACAGCCTAGCCTAAAAGAGTTGTTTTGACAACTGAGTCGGAGTGGCCAGCTAGCCTCTTTGTTTGTTGGCCAAGCGGGCTTAGCAGAATGCCAAAAGTCACGACTCTGGGGGGACTCGAACCCACAACCTTTGAACGGCCTCAACTGGCTGTCTAGAAGTCCAATGCGCTATCCATTGCGCCACAGAGCCCACCAGTGAAACTTTAAAAGGTTTTTCCTCTGTGCAATTGACGCCCAGTTCAAAACAGCAACAGCACTGTCAGGGTCTCCTGTCCAACGACGAGCTACCAGAGCGCAACCACCAGGAGAGAGGCACTGCTGGGATTCGAACCCAGCATTTCCTGTTTACAAGGCAGACTCTTTGACCAGCTAAGCCACGGTGCCTCCCTGCTGTGGCGCGTTTGCATGGTGTGATATCCTTCAAAAGCAGCTGAGGGGTGGTTTTCAGAAGCTCAAGAGCCGCGAGCAGCAAGACACACGAGCAGACAACCAAACGCACCGCTGGGATTCGAGCCCAGGATCTCCTGTTTACTAGACAGGCGCTTTAACCAACTAAGCCACGGCGCCAACCTGCAAGCTTGAACTTTAGATACGGAATCGCCTGCTGCCTTTGCACTCCTCGCTATCCCTGTTTGCGGTCCGATCTCAGAAAAAGAACACGCTTGAGCAGGGCTGTCCAAAGTCGGTCCTGGAGGGCAGGTGTCCTGCAGACTTTAGCTCCACCCCTAATTAAACACACCCAAAGCAGCTAATCAAGCTTTTACCAGGTGTACAACAAGCTTCCATGTGGGTGTGTTGAGGCAAGTTGGAGCAAAACTCCACAGGACACCAGCCCTCCAGGATCAACTTCGGACAGCCCTCTGCTTGAGGGACACTAGGATTGCCACAGACACCTCTGGGATTTGAACCCAGGATCTCCTGTTTACTAGACAGGCACTTTAACCAACTAAGCCACGGCACCTGCCTACAGGCTTGACCTTTGGGGTGGAGACTCAGAGGATCACAGTGTCCAGAGAACAGCCAGCTGGTTCACGGTCCAGGGGCTGGATAGTTTAAAAATGTGCACTAACAATTCAGTCGGGATGGTTCAGAAACGGAATCGCCTGCTGCCTTTGCAGGGCTGTCCAAAGTCGGTCCTGGAGGGCAGGTGTCCTGCAGACTTTAGCTCCACCCCTAATTAAACACACCCGAAGCAGCTAATCAAGCTTTTACCAGGTGTACAACAAGCTTCCATGCGGGTGTGTTGAGGCAAGTTGGAGCCAAAGTCCACAGGACACCGGCCCTCCAGGACCGACTTTGGACAGGGACACTAGAATTGCCAAAGGCACCGCTGGGATTTGAAAAAGCACGCTACACCTCCGGTAGGGCGACTCAGTGGATCAAAACATCCAGCAGTGATGCCAACGGTCCACAGGCTGAACCGCTTAAGAGATTGTTTACAAATTTCTGTTGCCTGAGGGCAACACTGTGCAATATAAGGTTCAACAAAAAGCCAAAAGCCACGACTCTGGTGGGACTCGAACCCACAACCTTTGAATTGCCTCACCCAGCAGTCTAGAAGTCCAATGCGCTATCCATTGCGCCACAGAGCCCCATGGAAAAATTTATTCCGGGCTTGTGCCAGTCCATCGCCGTGTGGTCGCGTGCTCGGTGGGTAGGAAGGTCAACGTCCTTGGGTCTCTGCGTAATTGGAATGCGGTTCGAAAAGCAGAGGCACTGCCAGGAACTCTTGTCCAAGAAAGAACCCATAGAGCCAAGCCACCGGTTAAGAGGCACTGCTGGGACTCGAACCCAGGATCTCCTGTTTACAAGACAGGCGCTTTGACCAGCTAAGCCACAGCACCCTGCAGAAGCCAGCATTATTTTGGCGCTTATCCACTGCATAGTACGGCACGGTACAGTTCAGCACGGCACACTTTTGGGGGGTTTTCCACTGGGTACAGTACCTGGTACCTGGTACTTTTTTTAGTACCACCTCGGCCGAGGTTCCAAGCGAGCCGGACCGTTACCAAAACGTGACGTGTAAACTCTGCTGATCACTGATTGGCCGGAGAGAATCGTCTCTACCTGTGTCATTGAACTTCCGGCACGAGACACAACAGACCCGCTAGATTTAAATCAGCACAGCCAGCGAAGGATCGACCGCAACTGTTTTGAATGGGCGCACCTTTTTTAACAACCAAAAATGGCTGTTTCTTGTCTGTTGAGGAAGTACAGACGTCCCTCTCTTTGATAGCCGAGGAGAGGATCCAGCGAGAGTGTGATGGAGCGACGCAGAATTAAAACGTTTTTCAGGAGTACAGGCGCTTGTCCTCCGGGAGGGCGACTCAGAGGACCAAAGCATCCAGAGACGAGGCCAAAGGCCAGGCACTGCACAGCCTAGCCTAAAAGAGTTGTTTTGACAACTGAGTCGGAGTGGCCAGCTAGCCTCTTTGTTTGTTGGCCCAGCGGGCTTAGCAGAATGCCAAAAGTCACGACTCTGGGGGGACTCGAACCCACAACCTTTGAATGGCCTCAACTGGCTGTCTAGAAGTCCAATGCGCTATCCATTGCGCCACAGAGCCCACCAGTGAAACTTTAAAAGGTTTTTCCTCTGTGCAATTGACGCCCGGTTCAAAACAGCAACAGCACTGTCAGGGTCTCCTGTCCAACGACGAGCTACCAGAGCGCAACCACCAGGAGAGAGGCACTGCTGGGATTCGAACCCAGCATTTCCTGTTTACAAGGCAGACTCTTTGACCAGCTAAGCCACGGTGCCTCCCTGCTGTGGCGCGTTTGCATGGTGTGATATCCTTCAAAAGCAGCTGAGGGGTGGTTTTCAGAAGCTCAAGTGCCGCGAGCAGCAAGACACACGAGCAGACAACCAAAGGCACCGCTGGGATTCGAGCCCAGGATCTCCTGTTTACTAGACAGGCGCTTTATCCAACTAAGCCACGGCGCCAACCTGCAAGCTTGAACTTTAGATACGGAATCGCCTGCTGCCTTTGCACTCCTCGCTATCCCTGTTTGCGGTCCGATCTCAGAAAAAGAACACGCTTGAGCAGGGCTGTCCAAAGTCGGTCCTGGAGGGCAGGTGTCCTGCAGACTTTAGCTCCACCCCTAATTAAACACACCCGAAGCAGCTAATCAAGCTTTTACCAGGTGTACAACAAGCTTCCATGCGGGTGTGTTGAGGCAAGTTGGAGCAAAACTCCACAGGACACCAGCCCTCCAGGATCAACTTCGGACAGCCCTCTGCTTGAGGGACACTAGGATTGCCACAGGCACCTCTGGGATTTGAACCCAGGATCTCCTGTTTACTAGACAGGCACTTTAACCAACTAAGCCACGGCACCTGCCTACAGGCTTGACCTTTGGGGTGGAGACTCAGAGGATCACAGTGTCCAGAGAACAGCCAGCTGGTTCACGGTCCAGGGGCTGGATAGTTTAAAAATGTGCACTAACAATTCAGTCGGGATGGTTCAGAAACGGAATCGCCTGCTGCCTTTGCAGGGCTGTCCAAAGTCGGTCCTGGAGGGCAGGTGTCCTGCAGACTTTAGCTCCACCCCTAATTAAACACACCCGAAGCAGCTAATCAAGCTTTTACCAGGTGTACAACAAGCTTCCATGCCGGTGTGTTGAGGCAAGTTGGAGCCAAAGTCCACAGGACACCGGCCCTCCAGGACCGACTTTGGACAGGGACACTAGAATTGCCAAAGGCACCGCTGGGATTTGAACCCAGGATCTCCTGTTTACGAGAGAGGTGCTTTAACCAACTAAGCCACGGCGCCAACCAGCACGCTACACCTCCGGTAGGGCGACTCAGTGGATCAAAACATCCAGCGGTGATGCCAACGGTCCACAGGCTGAACCGCTTAAGAGATTGTTTACAAATTTCTGTTGCCTGAGGGCAACACTGTGCAATATAAGGTTCAACAAAAAGCCAAAAGCCACGACTCTGGTGGGACTCGAACCCACAACCTTTGAATTGCCTCACCCAGCAGTCTAGAAGTCCAATGCGCTATCCATTGCGCCACAGAGCCCCATGGAAAAATTTATTCCGGGCTTGTGCCAGTCCATCGCCGTGTGGTCGCGTGCTCGGTGGGTAGGAAGGTCAACGTCCTTGGGTCTCTGCGTAATTGGAATGCGGTTCGAAAAGCAGAGGCACTGCCAGGAACTCTTGTCCAAGAAAGAACCCATAGAGCCAAGCCACCGGTTAAGAGGCACTGCTGGGACTCGAACCCAGGATCTCCTGTTTACAAGACAGGCGCTTTGACCAGCTAAGCCACAGCACCCTGCAGAAGCCAGCATTATTTTGGCGCTTATCCACTGCATAGTACGGCACGGTACAGTTCAGCACGGCACACTTTTGGGGGGTTTTCCACTGGGTACAGTACCTGGTACCTGGTACTTTTTTTAGTACCACCTCGGCCGAGGTTCCAAGCGAGCCGGACCGTTACCAAAACGTGACGTGTAAACTCTGCTGATCACTGATTGGCCGGAGAGAATCGTCTCTACCTGTGTCATTGAACTTCCGGCACGAGACACAACAGACCCGCTAGATTTAAATCAGCACAGCCAGCGAAGGATCGACCGCAACTGTTTTGAATGGGCGCACCTTTTTTAACAACCAAAAATGGCTGTTTCTTGTCTGTTGAGGAAGTACAGACGTCCCTCTCTTTGATAGCCGAGGAGAGGATCCAGCGAGAGTGTGATGGAGCGACGCAGAATTAAAACGTTTTTCAGGAGTACAGGCGCTTGTCCTCCGGGAGGGCGACTCAGAGGACCAAAGCATCCAGAGACGAGGCCAAAGGCCAGGCACTGCACAGCCTAGCCTAAAAGAGTTGTTTTGACAACTGAGTCGGAGTGGCCAGCTAGCCTCTTTGTTTGTTGGCCAAGCTGGCTTAGCAGAATGCCAAAAGTCACGACTCTGGGGGGACTCGAACCCACAACCTTTGAACGGCCTCAACTGGCTGTCTAGAAGTCCAATGCGCTATCCATTGCGCCACAGAGCCCACCAGTGAAACTTTAAAAGGTTTTTCCTCTGTGCAATTGACGCCCAGTTCAAAACAGCAACAGCACTGTCAGGGTCTCCTGGCCAACGACGAGCTACCAGAGCGCAACCACCAGGAGAGAGGCACTGCTGGGATTCGAACCCAGCATTTCCTGTTTACAAGGCAGACTCTTTGACCAGCTAAGCCACGGTGCCTCCCTGCTGTGGCGCGTTTGCATGGTGTGATATCCTTCAAAAGCAGCTGAGGGGTGGTTTTCAGAAGCTCAAGTGCCGCGAGCAGCAAGACACACGAGCAGACAACCAAAGGCACCGCTGGGATTCGAGCCCAGGATCTCCTGTTTACTAGACAGGCGCTTTAACCAACTAAGCCACGGCGCCAACCTGCAAGCTTGAACTTTAGATACGGAATCGCCTGCTGCCTTTGCACTCCTCGCTATCCCTGTTTGCGGTCCGATCTCAGAAAAAGAACACGCTTGAGCAGGGCTGTCCAAAGTCGGTCCTGGAGGGCAGGTTTCCTGCAGACTTTAGCTCCACCCCTAATTAAACACACCCAAAGCAGCTAATCAAGCTTTTACCAGGTGTACAACAAGCTTCCATGCGGGTGTGTTGAGGCAAGTTGGAGCAAAACTCCACAGGACACCAGCCCTCCAGGATCAACTTCGGACAGCCCTCTGCTTGAGGGACACTAGGATTGCCACAGGCACCTCTGGGATTTGAACCCAGGATCTCCTGTTTACTAGACAGGCACTTTAACCAACTAAGCCACGGCACCTGCCTACAGGCTTGACCTTTGGGGTGGAGACTCAGAGGATCACAGTGTCCAGAGAACAGCCAGCTGGTTCACGGTCCAGGGGCTGGATAGTTTAAAAATGTGCACTAACAATTCAGTCGGGATGGTTCAGAAACGGAATCGCCTGCTGCCTTTGCAGGGCTGTCCAAAGTCGGTCCTGGAGGGCAGGTGTCCTGCAGACTTTAGCTCCACTCCTAATTAAACACACCCGAAGCAGCTAATCAAGCTTTTACCAGGTGTACAACAAGCTTCCATGCGGGTGTGTTGAGGCAAGTTGGAGCCAAAGTCCACAGGACACCGGCCCTCCAGGACCGACTTTGGACAGGGACACTAGAATTGCCAAAGGCACCGCTGGGATTTGAACCCAGGATCTCCTGTTTACGAGAGAGGTGCTTTAACCAACTAAGCCACGGCGCCAACCAGCACGCTACACCTCCGGTAGGGCGACTCAGTGGATCAAAACATCCAGCGGTGATGCCAACGGTCCACAGGCTGAACCGCTTAAGAGATTGTTTACAAATTTCTGTTGCCTGAGGGCAACACTGTGCAATATAAGGTTCAACAAAAAGCCAAAAGCCACGACTCTGGTGGGACTCGAACCCACAACCTTTGAATGGCCTCACCCAGCAGTCTAGAAGTCCAATGCGCTATCCATTGCGCCACAGAGCCCCATGGAAAAATTTATTCCGGGCTTGTGCCAGTCCATCGCCGTGTGGTCGCGTGCTCGGTGGGTAGGAAGGTCAACGTCCTTGGGTCTCTGCGTAATTGGAATGCGGTTCGAAAAGCAGAGGCACTGCCAGGAACTCTTGTCCAAGAAAGAACCCACAGAGCCAAGCCACCGGTTAAGTGGCACTGCTGGGACTCGAACCCAGGATCTCCTGTTTACAAGACAGGCGCTTTGACCAGCTAAGCCACAGCACCCTGCAGAAGCCAGCATTATTTTGGCGCTTATCCACTGCATAGTACGGCACGGTACAGTTCAGCACGGCACACTTTTGGGGGGTTTTCCACTGGGTACAGTACCTGGTACCTGGTACTTTTTTTAGTACCACCTCGGCCGAGGTTCCAAGCGAGCTGGACCGTTACCAAAACGTGACGTGTAAACTCTGCTGATCACTGATTGGCCGGAGAGAATCGTCTCTACCTGTGTCATTGAACTTCCGGCACGAGACACAACAGACCCGCTAGATTTAAATCAGCACAGCCAGCGAAGGATCGACCGCAACTGTTTTGAATGGGCGCACCTTTTTTAACAACCAAAAATGGCTGTTTCTTGTCTGTTGAGGAAGTACAGACGTCCCTCTCTTTGATAGCCGAGGAGAGGATCCAGCGAGAGTGTGATGGAGCGACGCAGAATTAAAACGTTTTTCAGGAGTACAGGCGCTTGTCCTCCGGGAGGGCGACTCAGAGGACCAAAGCATCCAGAGACGAGGCCAAAGGCCAGGCACTGCACAGCCTAGCCTAAAAGAGTTGTTTTGACAACTGAGTCGGAGTGGCCAGCTAGCCTCTTTGTTTGTTGGCCAAGCTGGCTTAGCAGAATGCCAAAAGTCACGACTCTGGGGGGACTCGAACCCACAACCTTTGAACGGCCTCAACTGGCTGTCTAGAAGTCCAATGCGCTATCCATTGCGCCACAGAGCCCACCAGTGAAACTTTAAAAGGTTTTTCCTCTGTGCAATTGACGCCCAGTTCAAAACAGCAACAGCACTGTCAGGGTCTCCTGGCCAACGACGAGCTACCAGAGCGCAACCACCAGGAGAGAGGCACTGCTGGGATTCGAACCCAGCATTTCCTGTTTACAAGGCAGACTCTTTGACCAGCTAAGCCACGGTGCCTCCCTGCTGTGGCGCGTTTGCATGGTGTGATATCCTTCAAAAGCAGCTGAGGGGTGGTTTTCAGAAGCTCAAGTGCCGCGAGCAGCAAGACACACGAGCAGACAACCAAAGGCACCGCTGGGATTCGAGCCCAGGATCTCCTGTTTACTAGACAGGCGCTTTAACCAACTAAGCCACGGCGCCAACCTGCAAGCTTGAACTTTAGATACGGAATCGCCTGCTGCCTTTGCACTCCTCGCTATCCCTGTTTGCGGTCCGATCTCAGAAAAAGAACACGCTTGAGCAGGGCTGTCCAAAGTCGGTCCTGGAGGGCAGGTTTCCTGCAGACTTTAGCTCCACCCCTAATTAAACACACCCAAAGCAGCTAATCAAGCTTTTACCAGGTGTACAACAAGCTTCCATGCGGGTGTGTTGAGGCAAGTTGGAGCAAAACTCCACAGGACACCAGCCCTCCAGGATCAACTTCGGACAGCCCTCTGCTTGAGGGACACTAGGATTGCCACAGGCACCTCTGGGATTTGAACCCAGGATCTCCTGTTTACTAGACAGGCACTTTAACCAACTAAGCCACGGCACCTGCCTACAGGCTTGACCTTTGGGGTGGAGACTCAGAGGATCACAGTGTCCAGAGAACAGCCAGCTGGTTCACGGTCCAGGGGCTGGATAGTTTAAAAATGTGCACTAACAATTCAGTCGGGATGGTTCAGAAACGGAATCGCCTGCTGCCTTTGCAGGGCTGTCCAAAGTCGGTCCTGGAGGGCAGGTGTCCTGCAGACTTTAGCTCCACTCCTAATTAAACACACCCGAAGCAGCTAATCAAGCTTTTACCAGGTGTACAACAAGCTTCCATGCGGGTGTGTTGAGGCAAGTTGGAGCCAAAGTCCACAGGACACCGGCCCTCCAGGACCGACTTTGGACAGGGACACTAGAATTGCCAAAGGCACCGCTGGGATTTGAACCCAGGATCTCCTGTTTACGAGAGAGGTGCTTTAACCAACTAAGCCACGGCGCCAACCAGCACGCTACACCTCCGGTAGGGCGACTCAGTGGATCAAAACATCCAGCGGTGATGCCAACGGTCCACAGGCTGAACCGCTTAAGAGATTGTTTACAAATTTCTGTTGCCTGAGGGCAACACTGTGCAATATAAGGTTCAACAAAAAGCCAAAAGCCACGACTCTGGTGGGACTCGAACCCACAACCTTTGAATGGCCTCACCCAGCAGTCTAGAAGTCCAATGCGCTATCCATTGCGCCACAGAGCCCCATGGAAAAATTTATTCCGGGCTTGTGCCAGTCCATCGCCGTGTGGTCGCGTGCTCGGTGGGTAGGAAGGTCAACGTCCTTGGGTCTCTGCGTAATTGGAATGCGGTTCGAAAAGCAGAGGCACTGCCAGGAACTCTTGTCCAAGAAAGAACCCACAGAGCCAAGCCACCGGTTAAGTGGCACTGCTGGGACTCGAACCCAGGATCTCCTGTTTACAAGACAGGCGCTTTGACCAGCTAAGCCACAGCACCCTGCAGAAGCCAGCATTATTTTGGCGCTTATCCACTGCATAGTACGGCACGGTACAGTTCAGCACGGCACACTTTTGGGGGGTTTTCCACTGGGTACAGTACCTGGTACCTGGTACTTTTTTTAGTACCACCTCGGCCGAGGTTCCAAGCGAGCTGGACCGTTACCAAAACGTGACGTGTAAACTCTGCTGATCACTGATTGGCCGGAGAGAATCGTCTCTACCTGTGTCATTGAACTTCCGGCACGAGACACAACAGACCCGCTAGATTTAAATCAGCACAGCCAGCGAAGGATCGACCGCAACTGTTTTGAATGGGCGCACCTTTTTTAACAACCAAAAATGGCTGCTTCTTGTCTGTTGAGGAAGTACAGACGTCCCTCTCTTTGATAGCCGAGGAGAGGATCCAGCGAGAGTGTGATGGAGCGACGCGGAATTAAAACGTTTTTCAGGAGTAGAGGCGCTTGTCCTCCGGGAGGGCGACTCAGAGGACCAAAGCATCCAGAGACGAGGCCAAAGGCCAGGCACTGCACAGCCTAGCCTAAAAGAGTTGTTTTGACAACTGAGTCGGAGTGGCCAGCTAGCCTCTTTGTTTGTTGGCCAAGCGGGCTTAGCAGAATGCCAAAAGTCACGACTCTGGGGGGACTCGAACCCACAACCTTTGAACGGCCTCAACTGGCTGTCTAGAAGTCCAATGCGCTATCCATTGCGCCACAGAGCCCACCAGTGAAACTTTAAAAGGTTTTTCCTCTGTGCAATTGACGCCCAGTTCAAAACAGCAACAGCACTGTCAGGGTCTCCTGTCCAACGACGAGCTACCAGAGCGCAACCACCAGGAGAGAGGCACTGCTGGGATTCGAACCCAGCATTTCCTGTTTACAAGGCAGACTCTTTGACCAGCTAAGCCACGGTGCCTCCCTGCTGTGGCGCGTTTGCATGGTGTGATATCCTTCAAAAGCAGCTGAGGGGTGGTTTTCAGAAGCTCAAGAGCCGCGAGCAGCAAGACACACGAGCAGACAACCAAAGGCACCGCTGGGATTCGAGCCCAGGATCTCCTGTTTACTAGACAGGCGCTTTAACCAACTAAGCCACGGCGCCAACCTGCAAGCTTGAACTTTAGATACGGAATCGCCTGCTGCCTTTGCACTCCTCGCTATCCCTGTTTGCGGTCCGATCTCAGAAAAAGAACACGCTTGAGCAGGGCTGTCCAAAGTCGGTCCTGGAGGGCAGGTGTCCTGCAGACTTTAGCTCCACCCCTAATTAAACACACCCAAAGCAGCTAATCAAGCTTTTACCAGGTGTACAACAAGCTTCCATGTGGGTGTGTTGAGGCAAGTTGGAGCAAAACTCCACAGGACACCAGCCCTCCAGGATCAACTTCGGACAGCCCTCTGCTTGAGGGACACTAGGATTGCCACAGACACCTCTGGGATTTGAACCCAGGATCTCCTGTTTACTAGACAGGCACTTTAACCAACTAAGCCACGGCACCTGCCTACAGGCTTGACCTTTGGGGTGGAGACTCAGAGGATCACAGTGTCCAGAGAACAGCCAGCTGGTTCACGGTCCAGGGGCTGGATAGTTTAAAAATGTGCACTAACAATTCAGTCGGGATGGTTCAGAAACGGAATCGCCTGCTGCCTTTGCAGGGCTGTCCAAAGTCGGTCCTGGAGGGCAGGTGTCCTGCAGACTTTAGCTCCACCCCTAATTAAACACACCCGAAGCAGCTAATCAAGCTTTTACCAGGTGTACAACAAGCTTCCATGCGGGTGTGTTGAGGCAAGTTGGAGCCAAAGTCCACAGGACACCGGCCCTCCAGGACCGACTTTGGACAGGGACACTAGAATTGCCAAAGGCACCGCTGGGATTTGAAAAAGCACGCTACACCTCCGGTAGGGCGACTCAGTGGATCAAAACATCCAGCAGTGATGCCAACGGTCCACAGGCTGAACCGCTTAAGAGATTGTTTACAAATTTCTGTTGCCTGAGGGCAACACTGTGCAATATAAGGTTCAACAAAAAGCCAAAAGCCACGACTCTGGTGGGACTCGAACCCACAACCTTTGAATTGCCTCACCCAGCAGTCTAGAAGTCCAATGCGCTATCCATTGCGCCACAGAGCCCCATGGAAAAATTTATTCCGGGCTTGTGCCAGTCCATCGCCGTGTGGTCGCGTGCTCGGTGGGTAGGAAGGTCAACGTCCTTGGGTCTCTGCGTAATTGGAATGCGGTTCGAAAAGCAGAGGCACTGCCAGGAACTCTTGTCCAAGAAAGAACCCATAGAGCCAAGCCACCGGTTAAGAGGCACTGCTGGGACTCGAACCCAGGATCTCCTGTTTACAAGACAGGCGCTTTGACCAGCTAAGCCACAGCACCCTGCAGAAGCCAGCATTATTTTGGCGCTTATCCACTGCATAGTACGGCACGGTACAGTTCAGCACGGCACACTTTTGGGGGGTTTTCCACTGGGTACAGTACCTGGTACCTGGTACTTTTTTTAGTACCACCTCGGCCGAGGTTCCAAGCGAGCCGGACCGTTACCAAAACGTGACGTGTAAACTCTGCTGATCACTGATTGGCCGGAGAGAATCGTCTCTACCTGTGTCATTGAACTTCCGGCACGAGACACAACAGACCCGCTAGATTTAAATCAGCACAGCCAGCGAAGGATCGACCGCAACTGTTTTGAATGGGCGCACCTTTTTTAACAACCAAAAATGGCTGTTTCTTGTCTGTTGAGGAAGTACAGACGTCCCTCTCTTTGATAGCCGAGGAGAGGATCCAGCGAGAGTGTGATGGAGCGACGCAGAATTAAAACGTTTTTCAGGAGTACAGGCGCTTGTCCTCCGGGAGGGCGACTCAGAGGACCAAAGCATCCAGAGACGAGGCCAAAGGCCAGGCACTGCACAGCCTAGCCTAAAAGAGTTGTTTTGACAACTGAGTCGGAGTGGCCAGCTAGCCTCTTTGTTTGTTGGCCCAGCGGGCTTAGCAGAATGCCAAAAGTCACGACTCTGGGGGGACTCGAACCCACAACCTTTGAATGGCCTCAACTGGCTGTCTAGAAGTCCAATGCGCTATCCATTGCGCCACAGAGCCCACCAGTGAAACTTTAAAAGGTTTTTCCTCTGTGCAATTGACGCCCGGTTCAAAACAGCAACAGCACTGTCAGGGTCTCCTGTCCAACGACGAGCTACCAGAGCGCAACCACCAGGAGAGAGGCACTGCTGGGATTCGAACCCAGCATTTCCTGTTTACAAGGCAGACTCTTTGACCAGCTAAGCCACGGTGCCTCCCTGCTGTGGCGCGTTTGCATGGTGTGATATCCTTCAAAAGCAGCTGAGGGGTGGTTTTCAGAAGCTCAAGTGCCGCGAGCAGCAAGACACACGAGCAGACAACCAAAGGCACCGCTGGGATTCGAGCCCAGGATCTCCTGTTTACTAGACAGGCGCTTTATCCAACTAAGCCACGGCGCCAACCTGCAAGCTTGAACTTTAGATACGGAATCGCCTGCTGCCTTTGCACTCCTCGCTATCCCTGTTTGCGGTCCGATCTCAGAAAAAGAACACGCTTGAGCAGGGCTGTCCAAAGTCGGTCCTGGAGGGCAGGTGTCCTGCAGACTTTAGCTCCACCCCTAATTAAACACACCCGAAGCAGCTAATCAAGCTTTTACCAGGTGTACAACAAGCTTCCATGCGGGTGTGTTGAGGCAAGTTGGAGCAAAACTCCACAGGACACCAGCCCTCCAGGATCAACTTCGGACAGCCCTCTGCTTGAGGGACACTAGGATTGCCACAGGCACCTCTGGGATTTGAACCCAGGATCTCCTGTTTACTAGACAGGCACTTTAACCAACTAAGCCACGGCACCTGCCTACAGGCTTGACCTTTGGGGTGGAGACTCAGAGGATCACAGTGTCCAGAGAACAGCCAGCTGGTTCACGGTCCAGGGGCTGGATAGTTTAAAAATGTGCACTAACAATTCAGTCGGGATGGTTCAGAAACGGAATCGCCTGCTGCCTTTGCAGGGCTGTCCAAAGTCGGTCCTGGAGGGCAGGTGTCCTGCAGACTTTAGCTCCACCCCTAATTAAACACACCCGAAGCAGCTAATCAAGCTTTTACCAGGTGTACAACAAGCTTCCATGCCGGTGTGTTGAGGCAAGTTGGAGCCAAAGTCCACAGGACACCGGCCCTCCAGGACCGACTTT
Organism: Barbus barbus; assembly: GCF_936440315.1. Classification (NCBI taxonomy): domain Eukaryota; kingdom Metazoa; phylum Chordata; class Actinopteri; order Cypriniformes; family Cyprinidae; genus Barbus; species Barbus barbus. The sequence goes on along the minus strand of NC_136759.1, from coordinate 19,096,193 downwards.
GGACAGGGACACTAGAATTGCCAAAGGCACCGCTGGGATTTGAACCCAGGATCTCCTGTTTACGAGAGAGGTGCTTTAACCAACTAAGCCATGGCGCCAACCAGCACGCTACACCTCCGGTAGGGCGACTCAGTGGATCAAAACATCCAGCGGTGATGCCAACGGTCCACAGGCTGAACCGCTTAAGAGATTGTTTACAAATTTCTGTTGCCTGAGGGCAACACTGTGCAATATAAGGTTCAACAAAAAGCCAAAAGCCACGACTCTGGTGGGACTCGAACCCACAACCTTTGAATGGCCTCACCCAGCAGTCTAGAAGTCCAATGCGCTATCCATTGCGCCACAGAGCCCCATGGAAAAATTTATTCCGGGCTTGTGCCAGTCCATCGCCGTGTGGTCGCGTGCTCGGTGGGTAGGAAGGTCAACGTCCTTGGGTCTCTGCGTAATTGGAATGCGGTTCGAAAAGCAGAGGCACTGCCAGGAACTCTTGTCCAAGAAAGAACCCATAGAGCCAAGCCACCGGTTAAGAGGCACTGCTGGGACTCGAACCCAGGATCTCCTGTTTACAAGACAGGCGCTTTGACCAGCTAAGCCACAGCACCCTGCAGAAGCCAGCATTATTTTGGCGCTTATCCACTGCATAGTACGGCACGGTACAGTTCAGCACGGCACACTTTTGGGGGGTTTTCCACTGGGTACAGTACCTGGTACCTGGTACTTTTTTTAGTACCACCTCGGCCGAGGTTCCAAGCGAGCCGGACCGTTACCAAAACGTGACGTGTAAACTCTGCTGATCACTGATTGGCCGGAGAGAATCGTCTCTACCTGTGTCATTGAACTTCCGGCACGAGACACAACAGACCCGCTAGATTTAAATCAGCACAGCCAGCGAAGGATCGACCGCAACTGTTTTGAATGGGCGCACCTTTTTTAACAACCAAAAATGGCTGTTTCTTGTCTGTTGAGGAAGTACAGACGTCCCTCTCTTTGATAGCCGAGGAGAGGATCCAGCGAGAGTGTGATGGAGCGACGCAGAATTAAAACGTTTTTCAGGAGTACAGGCGCTTGTCCTCCGGGAGGGCGACTCAGAGGACCAAAGCATCCAGAGACGAGGCCAAAGGCCAGGCACTGCACAGCCTAGCCTAAAAGAGTTGTTTTGACAACTGAGTCGGAGTGGCCAGCTAGCCTCTTTGTTTGTTGGCCCAGCGGGCTTAGCAGAATGCCAAAAGTCACGACTCTGGGGGGACTCGAACCCACAACCTTTGAATGGCCTCAACTGGCTGTCTAGAAGTCCAATGCGCTATCCATTGCGCCACAGAGCCCACCAGTGAAACTTTAAAAGGTTTTTCCTCTGTGAAATTGACGCCCGGTTCAAAACAGCAACAGCTCTGTCAGGGTCTCCTGTCCAACGACGAGCTACCAGAGCGCAACCACCAGGAGAGAGGAACTGCTGGGATTCGAACCCAGCATTTCCTGTTTACAAGGCAGACTCTTTGACCAGCTAAGCCACGGTGCCTCCCTGCTGTGGCGCGTTTGCATGGTGTGATATCCTTCAAAAGCAGCTGAGGGGTGGTTTTCAGAAGCTCAAGTGCCGCGAGCAGCAAGACACACGAGCAGACAACCAAAGGCACCGCTGGGATTCGAGCCCAGGATCTCCTGTTTACTAGACAGGCGCTTTATCCAACTAAGCCACGGCGCCAACCTGCAAGCTTGAACTTTAGATACGGAATCGCCTGCTGCCTTTGCACTCCTCGCTATCCCTGTTTGCGGTCCGATCTCAGAAAAAGAACACGCTTGAGCAGGGCTGTCCAAAGTCGGTCCTGGAGGGCAGGTGTCCTGCAGACTTTAGCTCCACCCCTAATTAAACACACCCGAAGCAGCTAATCAAGCTTTTACCAGGTGTACAACAAGCTTCCATGCGGGTGTGTTGAGGCAAGTTGGAGCAAAACTCCACAGGACACCAGCCCTCCAGGATCAACTTCGGACAGCCCTCTGCTTGAGGGACACTAGGATTGCCACAGGCACCTCTGGGATTTGAACCCAGGATCTCCTGTTTACTAGACAGGCACTTTAACCAACTAAGCCACGGCACCTGCCTACAGGCTTGACCTTTGGGGTGGAGACTCAGAGGATCACAGTGTCCAGAGAACAGCCAGCTGGTTCACGGTCCAGGGGCTGGATAGTTTAAAAATGTGCACTAACAATTCAGTCGGGATGGTTCAGAAACGGAATCGCCTGCTGCCTTTGCAGGGCTGTCCAAAGTCGGTCCTGGAGGGCAGGTGTCCTGCAGACTTTAGCTCCACCCCTAATTAAACACACCCGAAGCAGCTAATCAAGCTTTTACCAGGTGTACAACAAGCTTCCATGCGGGTGTGTTGAGGCAAGTTGGAGCCAAAGTCCACAGGACACCGGCCCTCCAGGACCGACTTTGGACAGGGACACTAGAATTGCCAAAGGCACCGCTGGGATTTGAACCCAGGATCTCCTGTTTACGAGAGAGGTGCTTTAACCAACTAAGCCACGGCGCCAACCAGCACGCTACACCTCCGGTAGGGCGACTCAGTGGATCAAAACATCCAGCGGTGATGCCAACGGTCCACAGGCTGAACCGCTTAAGAGATTGTTTACAAATTTCTGTTGCCTGAGGGCAACACTGTGCAATATAAGGTTCAACAAAAAGCCAAAAGCCACGACTCTGGTGGGACTCGAACCCACAACCTTTGAATGGCCTCACCCAGCAGTCTAGAAGTCCAATGCGCTATCCATTGCGCCACAGAGCCCCATGGAAAAATTTATTCCGGGCTTGTGCCAGTCCATCGCCGTGTGGTCGCGTGCTCGGTGGGTAGGAAGGTCAACGTCCTTGGGTCTCTGCATAATTGGAATGCGGTTCGAAAAGCAGAGGCACTGCCAGGAACTCTTGTCCAAGAAAGAACCCACAGAGCCAAGCCACCGGTTAAGAGGCACTGCTGGGACTCGAACCCAGGATCTCCTGTTTACAAGACAGGCGCTTTGACCAGCTAAGCCACAGCACCCTGCAGAAGCCAGCATTATTTTGGCGCTTATCCACTGCATAGTACGGCACGGTACAGTTCAGCACGGCACACTTTTGGGGGGTTTTCCACTGGGTACAGTACCTGGCACCTGGTACTTTTTTTAGTACCACCTCGGCCGAGGTTCCAAGCGAGCCGGACCGTTACCAAAACATGACGTGTAAACTCTGCTGATCACTGATTGGCCGGAGAGAATCGTCTCTACCTGTGTCATTGAACTTCCGGCACGAGACACAACAGACCCGCTAGATTTAAATCAGCACAGCCAGCGAAGGATCGACCGCAACTGTTTTGAATGGGCGCACCTTTTTTAACAACCAAAAATGGCTGCTTCTTGTCTGTTGAGGAAGTACAGACGTCCCTCTCTTTGATAGCCGAGGAGAGGATCCAGCGAGAGTGTGATGGAGCGACGCGGAATTAAAACGTTTTTCAGGAGTAGAGGCGCTTGTCCTCCGGGAGGGCGACTCAGAGGACCAAAGCATCCAGAGACGAGGCCAAAGGCCAGGCACTGCACAGCCTAGCCTAAAAGAGTTGTTTTGACAACTGAGTCGGAGTGGCCAGCTAGCCTCTTTGTTTGTTGGCCAAGCGGGCTTAGCAGAATGCCAAAATTCACGACTCTGGGGGGACTCGAACCCACAACCTTTGAATGGCCTCAACTGGCTGTCTAGAAGTCCAATGCGCTATCCATTGCGCCACAGAGCCCACCAATGAAACTTTAAAAGGTTTTTCCTCTGTGCAATTGACGCCCAGTTCAAAACAGCAACAGCACTGTCAGGGTCTCCTGTCCAACGACGAGCTACCAGAGCGCAACCACCAGGAGAGAGGCACTGCTGGGATTCGAACCCAGCATTTCCTGTTTACAAGGCAGACTCTTTGACCAGCTAAGCCACGGTGCCTCCCTGCTGTGGCGCGTTTGCATGGTGTGATATCCTTCAAAAGCAGCTGAGGGGTGGTTTTCAGAAGCTCAAGTGCCGCGAGCAGCAAGACACACGAGCAGACAACCAAAGGCACCGCTGGGATTCGAGCCCAGGATCTCCTGTTTACTAGACAGGCGCTTTAACCAACTAAGCCACGGCGCCAACCTGCAAGCTTGAACTTTAGATACGGAATCGCCTGCTGCCTTTGCACTCCTCGCTATCCCTGTTTGCGGTCCGATCTCAGAAAAAGAACACGCTTGAGCAGGGCTGTCCAAAGTCGGTCCTGGAGGGCAGGTGTCCTGCAGACTTTAGCTCCACCCCTAATTAAACACACCCGAAGCAGCTAATCAAGCTTTTACCAGGTGTACAACAAGCTTCCATGCGGGTGTGTTGAGGCAAGTTGGAGCAAAACTCCACAGGACACCAGCCCTCCAGGATCAACTTCGGACAGCCCTCTGCTTGAGGGACACTAGGATTGCCACAGGCACCGCTGGGATTTGAACCCAGGATCTCCTGTTTACTAGACAGGCACTTTAACCAACTAAGCCACGGCACCTGCCTACAGGCTTGACCTTTGGGGTGGAGACTCAGAGGATCCCAGTGTCCAGAGAACAGCCAGCTGGTTCACGGTCCAGGGGCTGGATAGTTTAAAAATGTGCACTAACAATTCAGTCGGGATGGTTCAGAAACGGAATCGTCTGCTGCCTTTGCAGGGCTGTCCAAAGTCGGTCCTGGAGGGCAGGTGTCCTGCAGACTTTAGCTCCACCCCTAATTAAACACACCCGAAGCAGCTAATCAAGCTTTTACCAGGTGTACAACAAGCTTCCATGCGGGTGTGTTGAGGCAAGTTGGAGCAAAAGTCCACAGGACACCGGCCCTCCAGGACCGACTTTGGACAGGGACACTAGAATTGCCAAAGGCACCGCTGGGATTTGAACCCAGGATCTCCTGTTTACGAGAGAGGTGCTTTAACCAACTAAGCCACGGCGCCAACCAGCACGCTACACCTCCGGTAGGGCGACTCAGTGGATCAAAACATCCAGCGGTGATGCCAACGGTCCACAGGCTGAACCGCTTAAGAGATTGTTTACAAATTTCTGTTGCCTGAGGGCAACACTGTGTAATATAAGGTTCAACAAAAAGCCAAAAGCCACGTCTCTGGTGGGACTCGAACTCATAACCTTTGAATGGCCTCACCCAGCAGTCTAGAAGTCCAATGCGCTATCCATTGCGCCACAGAGCCCCATGGAAAAATTTATTCCGGGCTTGTGCCAGTCCATCGCCGTGTGGTCGCGTGCTCGGTGGGTAGGAAGGTCAACGTCCTTGGGTCTCTGCGTAGTTGGAATGCGGTTCGAAAAGCAGAGGCACTGCCAGGAACTCTTGTCCAAGAAAGAACCCACAGAGCCAAGCCACCGGTTAAGAGGCACTGCTGGGACTCGAACCCAGGATCTCCTGTTTACAAGACAGGCGCTTTGACCAGCTAAGCCACAGCACCCTGCAGAAGCCAGCATTCTTTTGGTGCTTATCCACTGCATAGTACGGCACGGTACAGTTCAGCACGGCACACTTTTGGGGGGTTTTCCACTAGGTACAGTACCTGGTACCTGGTACTTTTTTTAGTACCACCTCGGCCGAGGTTCCAAGCGAGCCGGACCGTTACCAAAACGTGACGTGTAAACTCTGCTGATCACTGATTGGCCGGAGAGAATCGTCTCTACCTGTGTCATTGAACTTCCGGCACGAGACACAACAGACCCGCTAGATTTAAATCAGCACAGCCAGCGAAGGATCGACCGCAACTGTTTTGAATGGGCGCACCTTTTTTAACAACCAAAAATGGCTGTTTCTTGTCTGTTGAGGAAGTACAGACGTCCCTCTCTTTGATAGCCGAGGAGAGGATCCAGCGAGAGTGTGATGGAGCGACGCGGAATTAAAACGTTTTTCAGGAGTAGAGGCGCTTGTCCTCCGGGAGGGCGACTCAGAGGACCAAAGCATCCAGAGACGAGGCCAAAGGCCAGGCACTGCACAGCCTAGCCTAAAAGAGTTGTTTTGACAACTGAGTCGGAGTGGCCAGCTAGCCTCTTTGTTTGTTGGCCAAGCGGGCTTAGCAGAATGCCAAAAGTCACGACTTTGGGGGGACTTGAACCCACAACCTTTGAAAGGCCTCAACTGGCTGTCTAGAAGTCTAATGCGCTATCCATTGCGCCACAGAGCCCACCAGTGAAACTTTAAAAGGTTTTTCCTCTGTGCAATTGATGGTGTGATATCCTTCAAAAGCAGCTGAGGGGTGGTTTTCAGAAGCTCAAGTGCCGCGAGCAGCAAGACACACGAGCAGACAACCAAAGGCACCGCAGGGATTCGAGCCCAGGATCTCCTGTTTACTAGACAGGCGCTTTAACCAACTAAGCCACGGCGCCAACCTGCAAGCTTGAACTTTAGATACGGAATCGCCTGCTGCCTTTGCACTCCTCGCTATCCGTGTTTGCGGTTCGATCTCAGAAAAAGAACACGCTTGAGCAGGGCTGTCCAAAGTCGGTCCTGGAGGGCAGGTGTCCTGCAGACTTTAGCTCCACCCCTAATTAAACACACCCGAAGCAGCTAATCAAGCTTTTACCAGGTGTACAACAAGCTTCCATGCGGGTGTGTTGAGGCAAGTTGGAGCAAAACTCCACAGGACACCAGCCCTCCAGGATCAACTTCAGACAGCCCTGTGCTTGAGGGACACTAGGATTGCCACAGGCACCGCTGGGATTTGAACCCAGGATCTCCTGTTTACTAGACAGGCACTTTAACCATCTAAGCCACGGCACCTGCCTGCAGGCTTGACCTTTGGGGTGGAGACTCAGAGGATCACAGCGTCCAGAGAACAGCCAGCTGGTTCACGGTCCAGGGGCTGGATAGTTTAAAAATGTGCACTAACAATTCAGTCGGGACGGTTCAGAAACGGAATCGCCTGCTGCCTTTGCAGGGCTGTCCAAAGTCGGTCCTGGAGGGCAGGTGTCCTGCAGACTTTAGCTCCACCCCTAATTAAACACACCCGAAGCAGCTAATCAAGCTTTTACCAGGTGTACAACAAGCTTCCATGCGGGTGTGTTGAGGCAAGTTGGAGCAGAAGTCCACAGGACACCGGCCCTCCAGGACCGACTTTGGACAGGGACACTAGAATTGCCAAAGGCACCGCTGGGATTTGAACCCAGGATCTCCTGTTTACGAGACAGGCGCTTTAACCAACTAAGCCACGGCGCCAACCAGCACGCTACACCTCCGGTAGGGCGACTCAGTGGATCAAAACATCCAGCGGTGATGCCAAAGGTCCACAGGCTGAACCGCTTAAGAGATTGTTTACAAATTTCTGTTGCCTGAGGGCAACACTGTGCAATATAAGGTTCAACAAAAAGCCAAAAGCCACAACTCTGGTGGGACTCGAACCCACAACCTTTGAAAGGCCTCACCCAGCAGTCTAGAAGTCCAATGCGCTATCCATTGCGCCACAGAGCCCCAAGGAAAAACTAATTCCGGGCTTGTGCCTCTCCATCGCCGTGTGGTCGCGTGCTCGGTGGGTAGGAAGGTCAACGTCCTTGGGTCTCTGCGTAATTGGAATGCGGTTCGAAAAGCAGAGGCACTGCCAGCAACTCTTGTCCAAGAAAGAACCCACAGAGCAAAGCCACCGGTTAAGAGGCACTGCTGGGACTCGAACCCAGGATCTCCTGTTTACAAGGCAGGCGCTTTGACCAGCTAAGCCACAGCACCCTGCAGAAGCCAGCGTTCTTTTGGCGCTTATCCACTGCATAGTACGGCACGGTACAGTTCAGCACGGCACACTTTTGGGGGGTTTTCCACTGGGTACAGTACCTGGTACCTGGTACTTTTTTTAGTACCACCTCGGCCGAGGTTCCAAGCGAGCCGGACCGTTACCAAAACGTGACGTGTAAACTCTGCTGATCACTGATTGGCCGGAGAGAATCGTCTCTACCTGTGTCATTGAACTTCCGGCACGAGACACAACAGACCCGCTAGATTTAAATCAGCACAGCCAGCGAAGGATCGACCGCAACTGTTTTGAATGGGCGCACCTTTTTTAACAACCAAAAATGGCTGCTTCTTGTCTGTTGAGGAAGTACAGACGTCCCTCTCTTTGATAGCCGAGGAGAGGATCCAGCGAGAGTGTGATGGAGCGACGCGGAATTAAAACGTTTTTCAGGAGTAGAGGCGCTTGACTCAGAGGACCAAAGCATCCAGAGACGAGGCCAAAGGCCAGGCACTGCACAGCCTAGCCTAAAAGAGTTGTTTTGACAACTGAGTCGGAGTGGCCAGCTAGCCTCTTTGTTTGTTGGCCAAGCGGGCTTAGCAGAATGCCAAAAGTCACGACTCTGGGGGGACTCGAACCCACAACCTTTGAATGGCCTCAACTGGCTGTCTAGAAGTCCAATGCGCTATCCATTGCGCCACAGAGCCCACCAGTGAAACTTTAAAAGGTTTTTCCTCTGTGCAATTGACGCCCGGTTCAAAACAGCAACAGCACTGTCAGGGTCTCCTGTCCAACGACGAGCTACCAGAGCGCAACCACCAGGAGAGAGGCACTGCTGGGATTCGAACCCAGCATTTCCTGTTTACAAGGCAGACTCTTTGACCAGCTAAGCCACGGTGCCTCCCTGCTGTGGCGCGTTTGCATGGTGTGATATCCTTCAAAAGCAGCTGAGGGGTGGTTTTCAGAAGCTCAAGTGCCGCGAGCAGCAAGACACACGAGCAGACAACCAAAGGCACCGCTGGGATTCGAGCCCAGGATCTCCTGTTTACTAGACAGGCGCTTTAACCAACTAAGCCACGGCGCCAACCTGCAAGCTTGAACTTTAGATACGGAATCGCCTGCTGCCTTTGCACTCCTCGCTATCCCTGTTTGCGGTCCGATCTCAGAAAAAGAACACGCTTGAGCAGGGCTGTCCAAAGTCGGTCCTGGAGGGCAGGTGTCCTGCAGACTTTAGCTCCACCCCTAATTAAACACACCCGAAGCAGCTAATCAAGCTTTTACCAGGTGTACAACAAACTTCCATGCGGGTGTGTTGAGGCAAGTTGGAGCAAAACTCCACAGGACACCAGCCCTCCAGGATCAACTTCGGACAGCCCTGTGCTTGAGGGACACTAGGATTGCCACAGGCACCGCTGGGATTTGAATCCAGGATCTCCTGTTTACTAGACAGGCACTTTAACCAACTAAGCCACGGCACCTGCCTGCAGGCTTGACCTTTGGGGTGGAGACTCAGAGGATCACAGCGTCCAGAGAACAGCCAGCTGGTTCACGGTCCAGGGGCTGGATAGTTTAAAAATGTGCACTAACAATTCAGTCGGGACGGTTCAGAAACGGAATCGCCTGCTGCCTTTGCAGGGCTGTCCAAAGTCGGTCCTGGAGGGCAGGTGTCCTGCAGACTTTAGCTCCACCCCTAATTAAACACACCCGAAGCAGCTAATCAAGCTTTTACCAGGTGTACAACAAGCTTCCATGCGGGTGTGTTGAGGCAAGTTGGAGCAAAAGTCCACAGGACACCGGCCCTCCAGGACCGACTTTGGACAGGGACACTAGAATTGCCAAAGGCACCGCTGGGATTTGAACCCAGGATCTCCTGTTTACGAGACAGGCGCTTTAACCAACTAAGCCACGGCGCCAACCAGCACGTTACACCTCCGGTAGGGCGACTCAGTGGATCAAAACATCCAGCGGTGATGCCAACGGTCCACAGGCTGAACCGCTTAAGAGATTGTTTACAAATTTCTGTTGCCTGAGGGCAACACTGTGCAATATAAGGTTCAACAAAAAGCCAAAAGCCACGACTCTGGTGGGACTCGAACCCACAACCTTTGAATGGCCTCACCCAGCAGTCTAGAAGTCCAATGCGCTATCCATTGCGCCACAGAGCCCCAAGGAAAAACTAATTCCGGGCTTGTGCCAGTCCATCGCCGTGTGGTCGCGTGCTCGGTGGGTAGGAAGGTCAACGTCCTTGGGTCTCTGCGTAATTGGAATGCGGTTCGAAAAGCAGAGGCACTGCCAGGAACTCTTGTCCAAGAAAGAACCCACAGAGCAAAGCCACCGGTTAAAAGGCACTGCTGGGACTCGAACCCAGGATCTCCTGTTTACAAGACAGGCGCTTTGACCAGCTAAGCCACAGCACCCTGCAGAAGCCAGCATTCTTTTGGCGCTTATCCACTGCATAGTACGGCACGGTACAGTTCAGCACGGCACACTTTTGGGGGGTTTTCCACTGGGTACAGTACCTGGTACCTGGTACTTTTTTTAGTACCACCTCGGCCGAGGTTCCAAGCGAGCCGGACCGTTACCAAAACGTGACGTGTAAACTCTGCTGATCACTGATTGGCCGGAGAGAATCGTCTCTACCTGTGTCATTGAACTTCCGGCACGAGACACAACAGACCCGCTAGATTTAAATCAGCACAGCCAGCGAAGGATCGACCGCAACTGTTTTGAATGGGCGCACCTTTTTTAACAACCAAAAATGGCTGCTTCTTGTCTGTTGAGGAAGTACAGATGTCCCTCTCTTTGATAGCCGAGGAGAGGATCCAGCGAGAGTGTGATGGAGCGACGCGGAATTAAAACGTTTTTCAGGAGTAGAGACGCTTGTCCTCCGGGAGGGCGACTCAGAGGACCAAAGCATCCAGAGACGAGGCCAAAGGCCAGGCACTGCACAGCCTAGCCTAAAAGAGTTGTTTTGACAACTGAGTCGGAGTGGCCAGCTAGCCTCTTTGTTGGTTGGCCAAGCGGGCTTAGCAGAATGCCAAAAGTCACGACTCTGGGGGGACTCGAACCCACAACCTTTGAATGGCCTCAACTGGCTGTCTAGAAGTCCAATGCGCTATCCATTGCGCCACAGATCCCACCAGTGAAACTTTAAAAGGTTTTTCCTCTGTGCAATTGACGCCCGGTTCAAAACAGCAACAGCACTGTCAGGGTCTCCTGTCCAACGACGAGCTACCAGAGCGCAACCACCAGGAGAGAGGCACTGCTGGGATTCGAACCCAGCATTTCCTGTTTACAAGGCAGACTCTTTGACCAGCTAAGCCACGGTGCCTCACTGCTGTGGCGCATTTGCATGGTGTGATATCCTTCAAAAGCAGCTGAGGGGTGGTTTTTAGAAGCTCAAGTGCCGCGAGCAGCAAGACACACGAGCAGACAACCAAAGGCACCGCTGGGATTCGAGCCCAGGATCACCTGTTTACTAGACAGGCGCTTTAACCAACTAAGCCACGGCGCCAACCTGCAAGCTTGAACTTTAGATACGGAATCGCCTGCTGCCTTTGCACTCCTCGCTATCCCTGTTTGCGGTCCGATCTCAGAAAAAGAACACGCTTGAGCAGGGCTGTCCAAAGTCGGTCCTGGAGGGCAGGTGTCCTGCAGACTTTAGCTCCACCCCTAATTAAACACACCCGAAGCAGCTAATCAAGCTTTTACCAGGTGTACAACAAGCTTCCATGCGGGTGTGTTGAGGCAAGTTGGAGCAAAAGTCCACAGGACACCGGCCCTCCAGGACCGACTTTGGACAGGGACACTAGAATTGCCAAAGGCACCGCTGGGATTTGAACTCAGGATCTCCTGTTTACGAGAGAGGCGCTTTAACCAACTAAGCCACGGCGCCAACCAGCACGCTACACCTCCGGTAGGGCGACTCAGTGGATCAAAACATCCAGCGGTGATGCCAACGGTCCACAGGCTGAACCGCTTAAGAGATTGTTTACAAATTTCTGTTGCCTGAGGGCAACACTGTGCAATATAAGGTTCAACAAAAAGCCAATAGCCACGACTCTGGTGGGACTCGAACCCACAACCTTTGAACGGCCTCACCCAGCAGTCTAGAAGTCCAATGCGCTATCCATTGCGCCACAGAGCCCCAAGGAAAAACTAATTCCGTGCTTGTGCCAGTCCATCGCCATGTGGTCGCGTGCTCGGTGGGTAGGAAGGTCAACGTCCTTGGGTCTCTGTGTAATTGGAATGCGGTTCGAAAAGCAGAGGCACTGCCATGAACTCTTGTCCAAGAAAGAACCCACAGAGCAAAGCCACCGGTTAAGAGGCACTGCTGGGACTCGAACCCAGGATCTCCTGTTTACAAGACAGGCGCTTTGACCAGCTAAGCCACAGCACCCTGCAGAAGCCAGCATTCTTTTGGCGCTTATCCACTGCATAGTACGGCACGGTACAGTTCAGCACGGCACACTTTTGGGGGGTTTTCCAATGGGTACAGTACGTGGTACCTGGTACTTTTTTTAGTACCACCTCGGCCGAGGTTCCAAGCGAGCCGGACCGTTACCAAAACGTGACGTGTAAACTCTGCTGATCACTGATTGGCCGGAGAGAATCGTCTCTACCTGTGTCATTGAACTTCCGGCACGAGACACAACAGACCCGCTAGATTTAAATCAGCACAGCCAGCGAAGGATCGACCGCAACTGTTTTGAATGGGCGCACCTTTTTTAACAACCAAAAATGGCTGCTTCTTGTCTGTTGAGGAAGTACAGACGTCCCTCTCTTTGATAGCCGAGGAGAGGATCCAGCGAGACTGTGATGGAGCGACGCGGAATTAAAACGTTTTTCAGGAGTAGAGGCGCTTGTCCTCCGGGAGGGCGACTCAGAGGACCAAAGCATCCAGAGACGAGGCCAAAGGCCAGGCACTGCACAGCCTAGCCTAAAAGAGTTGTTTTGACAACTGAGTCGGAGTGGCCAGCTAGCCTCTTTGTTTGTTGGCCAAGCGGGCTTAGCAGAATGCCAAAAGTCACGACTCTGGGGCGACTCGAACCCACAACCTTTGAATGGCCTCAACTGGCTGTCTAGAAGTCCAATGCGCTATCCATTGCGCCACAGAGCCCACCAGTGAAACTTTAAAAGGTTTTTCCTCTGTGCAATTGACGCCCGGTTGAAAACAGCAACAGCACTGTCAGGGTCTCCTGTCCAACGACGAGCTACCAGAGCGCAACCACCAGGAGAGAGGCACTGCTGGGATTCGAACCCAGCATTTCCTGTTTACAAGGCAGACTCTTTGACCAGCTAAGCCACGGTGCCTCCCTTCAGTGGCGCGTTTGCATGGTGTGATATCCTTCAAAAGCAGCTGAGGGGTGGTTTTCAGAAGCTCAAGTGCCGCGAGCAGCAAGACACACGAGCAGACAACCAAAGGCACCGCTGGGATTCGAGCCCAGGATCTCCTGTTTACTAGACAGGCGCTTTAACCAACTAAGCCACGGCGCCAACCTGCAAGCTTGAACTTTAGATACGGAATCGCCTGCTGCCTTTGCACTCCTCGCTATCCCTGTTTGCGGTCCGATCTCAGAAAAAGAACACGCTTGAGCAGGGCTGTCCAAAGTCGGTCCTGGAGGGCAGGTGTCCTGCAGACTTTAGCTCCACCCCTAATTAAACACACCCGAAGCAGCTAATCAAGCTTTTACCAGGTGTACAACAAGCTTCCATGCGGGTGTGTTGAGGCAAGTTGGAGCAAAACTCCACAGGACACCAGCCCTCCAGGATCAACTTCGGACAGCCCTCTGCTTGAGGGACACTAGGATTGCCACAGGCACCGCTGGGATTTGAACCCAGGATCTCCTGTTTACTAGACAGGCACTTTAACCAACTAAGCCACGGCACCTGCCTACAGGCTTGACCTTTGGGGTGGAGACTCAGAGGATCCCAGTGTCCAGAGAACAGCCAGCTGGTTCACGGTCCAGGGGCTGGATAGTTTAAAAATGTGCACTAACAATTCAGTCGGGATGGTTCAGAAACGGAATCGTCTGCTGCCTTTGCAGGGCTGTCCAAAGTCGGTCCTGGAGGGCAGGTGTCCTGCAGACTTTAGCTCCACCCCTAATTAAACACACCCGAAGCAGCTAATCAAGCTTTTACCAGGTGTACAACAAGCTTCCATGCGGGTGTGTTGAGGCAAGTTGGAGCAAAAGTCCACAGGACACCGGCCCTCCAGGACCGACTTTGGACAGGGACACTAGAATTGCCAAAGGCACCGCTGGGATTTGAACCCAGGATCTCCTGTTTACGAGAGAGGTGCTTTAACCAACTAAGCCACGGCGCCAACCAGCACGCTACACCTCCGGTAGGGCGACTCAGTGGATCAAAACATCCAGCGGTGATGCCAACGGTCCACAGGCTGAACCGCTTAAGAGATTGTTTACAAATTTCTGTTGCCTGAGGGCAACACTGTGTAATATAAGGTTCAACAAAAAGCCAAAAGCCACGTCTCTGGTGGGACTCGAACTCATAACCTTTGAATGGCCTCACCCAGCAGTCTAGAAGTCCAATGCGCTATCCATTGCGCCACAGAGCCCCATGGAAAAATTTATTCCGGGCTTGTGCCAGTCCATCGCCGTGTGGTCGCGTGCTCGGTGGGTAGGAAGGTCAACGTCCTTGGGTCTCTGCGTAGTTGGAATGCGGTTCGAAAAGCAGAGGCACTGCCAGGAACTCTTGTCCAAGAAAGAACCCACAGAGCCAAGCCACCGGTTAAGAGGCACTGCTGGGACTCGAACCCAGGATCTCCTGTTTACAAGACAGGCGCTTTGACCAGCTAAGCCACAGCACCCTGCAGAAGCCAGCATTCTTTTGGTGCTTATCCACTGCATAGTACGGCACGGTACAGTTCAGCACGGCACACTTTTGGGGGGTTTTCCACTAGGTACAGTACCTGGTACCTGGTACTTTTTTTAGTACCACCTCGGCCGAGGTTCCAAGCGAGCCGGACCGTTACCAAAACGTGACGTGTAAACTCTGCTGATCACTGATTGGCCGGAGAGAATCGTCTCTACCTGTGTCATTGAACTTCCGGCACGAGACACAACAGACCCGCTAGATTTAAATCAGCACAGCCAGCGAAGGATCGACCGCAACTGTTTTGAATGGGCGCACCTTTTTTAACAACCAAAAATGGCTGTTTCTTGTCTGTTGAGGAAGTACAGACGTCCCTCTCTTTGATAGCCGAGGAGAGGATCCAGCGAGAGTGTGATGGAGCGACGCGGAATTAAAACGTTTTTCAGGAGTAGAGGCGCTTGTCCTCCGGGAGGGCGACTCAGAGGACCAAAGCATCCAGAGACGAGGCCAAAGGCCAGGCACTGCACAGCCTAGCCTAAAAGAGTTGTTTTGACAACTGAGTCGGAGTGGCCAGCTAGCCTCTTTGTTTGTTGGCCAAGCGGGCTTAGCAGAATGCCAAAAGTCACGACTTTGGGGGGACTTGAACCCACAACCTTTGAAAGGCCTCAACTGGCTGTCTAGAAGTCTAATGCGCTATCCATTGCGCCACAGAGCCCACCAGTGAAACTTTAAAAGGTTTTTCCTCTGTGCAATTGATGGTGTGATATCCTTCAAAAGCAGCTGAGGGGTGGTTTTCAGAAGCTCAAGTGCCGCGAGCAGCAAGACACACGAGCAGACAACCAAAGGCACCGCAGGGATTCGAGCCCAGGATCTCCTGTTTACTAGACAGGCGCTTTAACCAACTAAGCCACGGCGCCAACCTGCAAGCTTGAACTTTAGATACGGAATCGCCTGCTGCCTTTGCACTCCTCGCTATCCGTGTTTGCGGTTCGATCTCAGAAAAAGAACACGCTTGAGCAGGGCTGTCCAAAGTCGGTCCTGGAGGGCAGGTGTCCTGCAGACTTTAGCTCCACCCCTAATTAAACACACCCGAAGCAGCTAATCAAGCTTTTACCAGGTGTACAACAAGCTTCCATGCGGGTGTGTTGAGGCAAGTTGGAGCAAAACTCCACAGGACACCAGCCCTCCAGGATCAACTTCAGACAGCCCTGTGCTTGAGGGACACTAGGATTGCCACAGGCACCGCTGGGATTTGAACCCAGGATCTCCTGTTTACTAGACAGGCACTTTAACCATCTAAGCCACGGCACCTGCCTGCAGGCTTGACCTTTGGGGTGGAGACTCAGAGGATCACAGCGTCCAGAGAACAGCCAGCTGGTTCACGGTCCAGGGGCTGGATAGTTTAAAAATGTGCACTAACAATTCAGTCGGGACGGTTCAGAAACGGAATCGCCTGCTGCCTTTGCAGGGCTGTCCAAAGTCGGTCCTGGAGGGCAGGTGTCCTGCAGACTTTAGCTCCACCCCTAATTAAACACACCCGAAGCAGCTAATCAAGCTTTTACCAGGTGTACAACAAGCTTCCATGCGGGTGTGTTGAGGCAAGTTGGAGCAGAAGTCCACAGGACACCGGCCCTCCAGGACCGACTTTGGACAGGGACACTAGAATTGCCAAAGGCACCGCTGGGATTTGAACCCAGGATCTCCTGTTTACGAGACAGGCGCTTTAACCAACTAAGCCACGGCGCCAACCAGCACGCTACACCTCCGGTAGGGCGACTCAGTGGATCAAAACATCCAGCGGTGATGCCAAAGGTCCACAGGCTGAACCGCTTAAGAGATTGTTTACAAATTTCTGTTGCCTGAGGGCAACACTGTGCAATATAAGGTTCAACAAAAAGCCAAAAGCCACAACTCTGGTGGGACTCGAACCCACAACCTTTGAAAGGCCTCACCCAGCAGTCTAGAAGTCCAATGCGCTATCCATTGCGCCACAGAGCCCCAAGGAAAAACTAATTCCGGGCTTGTGCCTCTCCATCGCCGTGTGGTCGCGTGCTCGGTGGGTAGGAAGGTCAACGTCCTTGGGTCTCTGCGTAATTGGAATGCGGTTCGAAAAGCAGAGGCACTGCCAGCAACTCTTGTCCAAGAAAGAACCCACAGAGCAAAGCCACCGGTTAAGAGGCACTGCTGGGACTCGAACCCAGGATCTCCTGTTTACAAGACAGGCGCTTTGACCAGCTAAGCCACAGCACCCTGCAGAAGCCAGCGTTCTTTTGGCGCTTATCCACTGCATAGTACGGCACGGTACAGTTCAGCACGGCACACTTTTGGGGGGTTTTCCACTGGGTACAGTACCTGGTACCTGGTACTTTTTTTAGTACCACCTCGGCCGAGGTTCCAAGCGAGCCGGACCGTTACCAAAACGTGACGTGTAAACTCTGCTGATCACTGATTGGCCGGAGAGAATCGTCTCTACCTGTGTCATTGAACTTCCGGCACGAGACACAACAGACCCGCTAGATTTAAATCAGCACAGCCAGCGAAGGATCGACCGCAACTGTTTTGAATGGGCGCACCTTTTTTAACAACCAAAAATGGCTGCTTCTTGTCTGTTGAGGAAGTACAGACGTCCCTCTCTTTGATAGCCGAGGAGAGGATCCAGCGAGAGTGTGATGGAGCGACGCGGAATTAAAACGTTTTTCAGGAGTAGAGGCGCTTGACTCAGAGGACCAAAGCATCCAGAGACGAGGCCAAAGGCCAGGCACTGCACAGCCTAGCCTAAAAGAGTTGTTTTGACAACTGAGTCGGAGTGGCCAGCTAGCCTCTTTGTTTGTTGGCCAAGCGGGCTTAGCAGAATGCCAAAAGTCACGACTCTGGGGCGACTCGAACCCACAACCTTTGAATGGCCTCAACTGGCTGTCTAGAAGTCCAATGCGCTATCCATTGCGCCACAGAGCCCACCAGTGAAACTTTAAAAGGTTTTTCCTCTGTGCAATTGACGCCCGGTTGAAAACAGCAACAGCACTGTCAGGGTCTCCTGTCCAACGACGAGCTACCAGAGCGCAACCACCAGGAGAGAGGCACTGCTGGGATTCGAACCCAGCATTTCCTGTTTACAAGGCAGACTCTTTGACCAGCTAAGCCACGGTGCCTCCCTTCAGTGGCGCGTTTGCATGGTGTGATATCCTTCAAAAGCAGCTGAGGGGTGGTTTTCAGAAGCTCAAGTGCCGCGAGCAGCAAGACACACGAGCAGACAACCAAAGGCACCGCTGGGATTCGAGCCCAGGATCTCCTGTTTACTAGACAGGCGCTTTAACCAACTAAGCCACAGCGCCAACCTGCAAGCTTGAACTTTAGATACGGAATCGCCTGCTGCCTTTGCACTCCTCGCTATCCCTGTTTGCGGTCCGATCTCAGAAAAAGAACACGCTTGAGCAGGGCTGTCCATAGTCGGTCCTGGAGGGCAGGTGTCCTGCAGACTTTAGCTCCACCCCTAATTAAACACACCCGAAGCAGCTAATCAAGCTTTTACCAGGTGTACAACAAGCTTCCATGCGGGTGTGTTGAGGCAAGTTGGAGCAAAACTCCACAGGACACCAGCCCTCCAGGATCAACTTCGGACAGCCCTGTGCTTGAGGGACACTAGGATTGCCACAGGCACCGCTGGGATTTGAACCCAGGATCTCCTGTTTACTAGACAGGCACTTTAACCAACTAAGCCACGGCACCTGCCTGCAGGCTTGACCTTTGGGGTGGAGACTCAGAGGATCACAGCGTCCAGAGAACAGCCAGCTGGTTCACGGTCCAGGGGCTGGATAGTTTAAAAATGTGCACTAACAATTCAGTCGGGACGGTTCAGAAACGGAATCGCCTGCTGCCTTTGCAGGGCTGTCCAAAGTCGGTCCTGGAGGGCAGGTGTCCTGCAGACTTTAGCTCCACCCCTAATTAAACACACCCGAAGCAGCTAATCAAGCTTTTACCAGGTGTACAACAAGCTTCCATGCGGGTGTGTTGAGGCAAGTTGGAGCAAAAGTCCACAGGACACCGGCCCTCCAGGACCGACTTTGGACAGGGACACTAGAATTGCCAAAGGCACCGCTGGGATTTGAACCCAGGATCTCCTGTTTACGAGACAGGCGCTTTAACCAACTAAGCCACGGCGCCAACCAGCACGTTACACCTCCGGTAGGGCGATTCAGTGGATCAAAACATCCAGCGGTGATGCCAACGGTCCACAGGCTGAACCGCTTAAGAGATTGTTTACAAATTTCTGTTGCCTGAGGGCAACACTGTGCAATATAAGGTTCAACAAAAAGCCAAAAGCCACGACTCTGGTGGGACTCGAACCCACAACCTTTGAATGGCCTCACCCAGCAGTCTAGAAGTCCAATGCGCTATCCATTGCGCCACAGAGCCCCAAGGAAAAACTAATTCCGGGCTTGTGCCAGTCCATCGCCGTGTGGTCGCGTGCTCGGTGGGTAGGAAGGTCAACGTCCTTGGGTCTCTGCGTAATTGGAATGCGGTTCGAAAAGCAGAGGCACTGCCATGAACTCTTGTCCAAGAAAGAACCCACAGAGCAAAGCCACCGGTTAAGAGGCACTGCTGGGACTCGAACCCAGGATCTCCTGTTTACAAGACAGGCGCTTTGACCAGCTAAGCCACAGCACCCTGCAGAAGCCAGCATTCTTTTGGCGCTTATCCACTGCATAGTACGGCACGGTACAGTTCAGCACGGCACACTTTTGGGGGGTTTTCCAATGGGTACAGTACGTGGTACCTGGTACTTTTTTTAGTACCACCTCGGCCGAGGTTCCAAGCGAGCCGGACCGTTACCAAAACGTGACGTGTAAACTCTGCTGATCACTGATTGGCCGGAGAGAATCGTCTCTACCTGTGTCATTGAACTTCCGGCACGAGACACAACAGACCCGCTAGATTTAAATCAGCACAGCCAGCGAAGGATCGACCGCAACTGTTTTGAATGGGCGCACCTTTTTTAACAACCAAAAATGGCTGCTTCTTGTCTGTTGAGGAAGTACAGACGTCCCTCTCTTTGATAGCCGAGGAGAGGATCCAGCGAGACTGTGATGGAGCGACGCGGAATTAAAACGTTTTTCAGGAGTAGAGGCGCTTGTCCTCCGGGAGGGTGACTCAGAGGACCAAAGCATCCAGAGACGAGGCCAAAGGCCAGGCACTGCACAGCCTAGCCTAAAAGAGTTGTTTTGACAACTGAGTCGGAGTGGCCAGCTAGCCTCTTTGTTTGTTGGCCAAGCGGGCTTAGCAGAATGCCAAAAGTCACGACTCTGGGGGGACTCGAACCCACAACCTTTGAATGGCCTCAACTGGCTGTCTAGAAGTCCAATGCGCTATCCATTGCGCCACAGAGCCAACCAGTGAAACTTTAAAAGGTTTTTCCTCTGTGCAATTGACGCCCGGTTGAAAACAGCAACAGCACTGTCAGGGTCTCCTGTCCAACGACGAGCTACCAGAGCGCAACCACCAGGAGAGAGGCACTGCTGGGATTCGAACCCAGCATTTCCTGTTTACAAGGCAGACTCTTTGACCAGCTAAGCCACGGTGCCTCCCTTCAGTGGCGCGTTTGCATGGTGTGATATCCTTCAAAAGCAGCTGAGGGGTGGTTTTCAGAAGCTCAAGTGCCGCGAGCAGCAAGACACACGAGCAGACAACCAAAGGCACCGCTGGGATTCGAGCCCAGGATCTCCTGTTTACTAGACAGGCGCTTTAACCAACTAAGCCACGGCGCCAACCTGCAAGCTTGAACTTTAGATACGGAATCGCCTGCTGCCTTTGCACTCCTCGCTATCCCTGTTTGCGGTCCGATCTCAGAAAAAGAACACGCTTGAGCAGGGCTGTCCATAGTCGGTCCTGGAGGGCAGGTGTCCTGCAGACTTTAGCTCCACCCCTAATTAAACACACCCGAAGCAGCTAATCAAGCTTTTACCAGGTGTACAACAAGCTTCCATGCGGGTGTGTTGAGGCAAGTTGGAGCAAAACTCCACAGGACACCAGCCCTCCAGGATCAACTTCGGACAGCCCTGTGCTTGAGGGACACTAGGATTGCCACAGGCACCGCTGGGATTTGAACCCAGGATCTCCTGTTTACTAGACAGGCACTTTAACCAACTAAGCCACGGCACCTGCCTGCAGGCTTGACCTTTGGGGTGGAGACTCAGAGGATCACAGCGTCCAGAGAACAGCCAGCTGGTTCACGGTCCAGGGGCTGGATAGTTTAAAAATGTGCACTAACAATTCAGTCGGGACGGTTCAGAAACGGAATCGCCTGCTGCCTTTGCAGGGCTGTCCAAAGTCGGTCCTGGAGGGCAGGTGTCCTGCAGACTTTAGCTCCACCCCTAATTAAACACACCCGAAGCAGCTAATCAAGCTTTTACCAGGTGTACAACAAGCTTCCATGCGGGTGTGTTGAGGCAAGTTGGAGCAAAAGTCCACAGGACACCGGCCCTCCAGGACCGACTTTGGACAGGGACACTAGAATTGCCAAAGGCACCGCTGGGATTTGAACCCAGGATCTCCTGTTTACGAGACAGGCGCTTTAACCAACTAAGCCACGTCGCCAACCAGCACGCTACACCTCCGGTAGGGCGACTCAGTGGATCAAAACATCCAGCGGTGATGCCAACGGTCCACAGGCTGAACCGCTTAAGAGATTGTTTACAAATTTCTGTTGCCTGAGGGCAAGACTGTGCAATATAAGGTTCAACAAAAAGCCAAAAGCCACGATTCTGGTGGGACTCGAACCCACAACCTTTGAATGGCCTCACCCAGCAGTCTAGAAGTCCAACGCGCTATCTATTGCGCCACAGAGCCCCAAAGAAAAACTAATTCCGGGCTTGTGCCAGTCCATCGCCTTGTGGTCGCGTGCTCGGTGGGTAGGAAGGTCAACGTCCTTGGGTCTCTGCGTAAATGTAATGCGGTTCGAAAAGCAGAGGCACTGCCAGGAACTCTTGTCCAAGAAAGAACCCACAGAGCAAAGCCACCGGTTAAGAGGCACTGCTGGGACTCGAACCCAGGATCTCCTGTTTACAAGACAGGCGCTTTGACCAGCTAAGCCACAGCACCCTGCAGAAGCCAGCATTCTTTTGGCGCTTATCCACTGCATAGTACGGCACGGTACAGTTCAGCACGGCACACTTTTGAGGGGTTTTCCACTGGGTACAGTACCTGGTACCTGGTACTTTTTTTAGTACCACCTCGGCCGAGGTTCCAAGCGAGCCGGACCGTTACCAAAACGTGACGTGTAAACTCTGCTGATCACTGATTGGCCGGAGAGAATCGTCTCTACCTGTGTCATTGAACTTCCGGCACGAGACACAACAGACCCGCTAGATTTAAATCAGCACAGCCAGCGAAGGATCGACCGCAACTGTTTTGAATGGGCGCACCTTTTTTAACAACCAAAAATGGCTGCTTCTTGTCTGTTGAGGAAGTACAGACGTCCCTCTCTTTGATAGCCGAGGAGAGGATCCAGCGAGAGTGTGATGGAGCGACGCGGAATTAAAACGTTTTTCAGGAGTAGAGGCGCTTGACTCAGAGGACCAAAGCATCCAGAGACGAGGCCAAAGGCCAGGCACTGCACAGCCTAGCCTAAAAGAGTTGTTTTGACAACTGAGTCGGAGTGGCCAGCTAGCCTCTTTGTTTGTTGGCCAAGCGGGCTTAGCAGAATGCCAAAAGTCACGACTCTTGGGGGACTCGAACCCACAACCTTTGAATGGCCTCAACTGGCTGTCTAGAAGTCCAATGCGCTATCCATTGCGCCACAGAGCCCACCAGTGAAACTTTAAAAGGTTTTTCCTCTGTGCAATTGACGCCCGGTTCAAAACAGCAACAGCACTGTCAGGGTCTCCTGTCCAACGACGAGCTACCAGAGCGCAACCACCAGGAGAGAGGCACTGCTGGGATTCGAACTCAGCATTTCCTGTTTACAAGGCAGACTCTTTGACCAGCTAAGCCACGGTGCCTCCCTGCTGTGGCGCGTTTGCATGGTGTGATATCCTTCAAAAGCAGCTGAGGGGTGGTTTTCAGAAGCTCAAGTGCCGCGAGCAGCAAGACACACGAGCAGACAACCAAAGGCACCGCTGGGATTCGAGCCCAGGATCTCCTGTTTACTAGACAGGCGCTTTAACCAACTAAGCCACGGCGCCAACCTGCAAGCTTGAACTTTAGATACGGAATCGCCTGCTGCCTTTGCACTCCTCGCTATCCCTGTTTGCGGTCCGATCTCAGAAAAAGAACACGCTTGAGCAGGGCTGTCCAAAGTCGGTCCTGGAGGGCAGGTGTCCTGCAGACTTTAGCTCCACCCCTAATTAAACACACCCGAAGCAGCTAATCAAGCTTTTACCAGGTGTACAACAAACTTCCATGCGGGTGTGTTGAGGCAAGTTGGAGCAAAACTCCACAGGACACCAGCCCTCCAGGATCAACTTCGGACAGCCCTGTGCTTGAGGGACACTAGGATTGCCACAGGCACCGCTGGGATTTGAACCCAGGATCTCCTGTTTACTAGACAGGCACTTTAACCAACTAAGCCACGGGACCTGCCTGCAGGCTTGACCTTTGGGGTGGAGACTCAGAGGATCACAGCGTCCAGAGAACAGCCAGCTGGTTCACGGTCCAGGGGCTGGATAGTTTAAAAATGTGCACTAACAATTCAGTCGGGACGGTTCAGAAACGGAATCGCCTGCTGCCTTTGCAGGGCTGTCCAAAGTCGGTCCTGGAGGGCAGGTGTCCTGCAGACTTTAGCTCCACCCCTAATTAAACACACCCGAAGCAGCTAATCAAGCTTTTACCAGGTGTACAACAAGCTTCCATGCGGGTGTGTTGAGGCAAGTTGGAGCAAAAGTCCACAGGACACCGGCCCTCCAGGACCGACTTTGGACAGGGACACTAGAATTGCCAAAGGCACCGCTGGGATTTGAACCCAGGATCTCCTGTTTACGAGACAGGCGCTTTAACCAACTAAGCCACGGCGCCAACCAGCACGTTACACCTCCGGTAGGGCGACTCAGTGGATCAAAACATCCAGCGGTGATGCCAACGGTCCACAGGCTGAACCGCTTAAGAGATTGTTTACAAATTTCTGTTGCCTGAGGGCAACACTGTGCAATATAAGGTTCAACAAAAAGCCAAAAGCCACGACTCTGGTGGGACTCGAACCCACAACCTTTGAATGGCCTCACCCAGCAGTCTAGAAGTCCAATGCGCTATCCATTGCGCCACAGAGCCCCAAGGAAAAACTAATTCCGGGCTTGTGCCAGTCCATCGCCGTGTGGTCGCGTGCTCGGTGGGTAGGAAGGTCAACGTCCTTGGGTCTCTGTGTAATTGGAATGCGGTTCGAAAAGCAGAGGCACTGCCATGAACTCTTGTCCAAGAAAGAACCCACAGAGCAAAGCCACCGGTTAAGAGGCACTGCTGGGACTCGAACCCAGGATCTCCTGTTTACAAGACAGGCGCTTTGACCAGCTAAGCCACAGCACCCTGCAGAAGCCAGCATTCTTTTGGCGCTTATCCACTGCATAGTACGGCACGGTACAGTTCAGCACGGCACACTTTTGGGGGGTTTTCCACTGGGTACAGTACCTGGTACCTGGTACTTTTTTTAGTACCACCTCGGCCGAGGTTCCAAGCGAGCCGGACCGTTACCAAAACGTGACGTGTAAACTCTGCTGATCACTGATTGGCCGGAGAGAATCGTCTCTACCTGTGTCATTGAACTTCCGGCACGAGACACAACAGACCCGCTAGATTTAAATCAGCACAGCCAGCGAAGGATCGACCGCAACTGTTTTGAATGGGCGCACCTTTTTTAACAACCAAAAATGGCTGCTTCTTGTCTGTTGAGGAAGTACAGATGTCCCTCTCTTTGATAGCCGAGGAGAGGATCCAGCGAGAGTGTGATGGAGCGACGCGGAATTAAAACGTTTTTCAGGAGTAGAGACGCTTGTCCTCCGGGAGGGCGACTCAGAGGACCAAAGCATCCAGAGACGAGGCCAAAGGCCAGGCACTGCACAGCCTAGCCTAAAAGAGTTGTTTTGACAACTGAGTCGGAGTGGCCAGCTAGCCTCTTTGTTTGTTGGCCAAGCGGGCTTAGCAGAATGCCAAAAGTCACGACTCTGGGGGGACTCGAACCCACAACCTTTGAATGGCCTCAACTGGCTGTCTAGAAGTCCAATGCGCTATCCATTGCGCCACAGATCCCACCAGTGAAACTTTAAAAGGTTTTTCCTCTGTGCAATTGACGCCCGGTTCAAAACAGCAACAGCACTGTCAGGGTCTCCTGTCCAACGACGAGCTACCAGAGCGCAACCACCAGGAGAGAGGCACTGCTGGGATTCGAACCCAGCATTTCCTGTTTACAAGGCAGACTCTTTGACCAGCTAAGCCACGGTGCCTCACTGCTGTGGCGCATTTGCATGGTGTGATATCCTTCAAAAGCAGCTGAGGGGTGGTTTTTAGAAGCTCAAGTGCCGCGAGCAGCAAGACACACGAGCAGACAACCAAAGGCACCGCTGGGATTCGAGCCCAGGATCACCTGTTTACTAGACAGGCGCTTTAACCAACTAAGCCACGGCGCCAACCTGCAAGCTTGAACTTTAGATACGGAATCGCCTGCTGCCTTTGCACTCCTCGCTATCCCTGTTTGCGGTCCGATCTCAGAAAAAGAACACGCTTGAGCAGGGCTGTCCAAAGTCGGTCCTGGAGGGCAGGTGTCCTGCAGACTTTAGCTCCACCCCTAATTAAACACACCCGAAGCAGCTAATCAAGCTTTTACCAGGTGTACAACAAGCTTCCATGCGGGTGTGTTGAGGCAAGTTGGAGCAAAAGTCCACAGGACACCGGCCCTCCAGGACCGACTTTGGACAGGGACACTAGAATTGCCAAAGGCACCGCTGGGATTTGAACCCAGGATCTCCTGTTTACGAGACAGGCGCTTTAACCAACTAAGCCACGGCGCCAACCAGCACGTTACACCTCCGGTAGGGCGACTCAGTGGATCAAAACATCCAGCGGTGATGCCAACGGTCCACAGGCTGAACCGCTTAAGAGATTGTTTACAAATTTCTGTTGCCTGAGGGCAACACTGTGCAATATAAGGTTCAACAAAAAGCCAAAAGCCACGACTCTGGTGGGACTCGAACCCACAACCTTTGAATGGCCTCACCCAGCAGTCTAGAAGTCCAATGCGCTATCCATTGCGCCACAGAGCCCCAAGGAAAAACTAATTCCGGGCTTGTGCCAGTCCATCGCCGTGTGGTCGCGTGCTCGGTGGGTAGGAAGGTCAACGTCCTTGGGTCTCTGCGTAATTGGAATGCGGTTCGAAAAGCAGAGGCACTGCCAGGAACTCTTGTCCAAGAAAGAACCCACAGAGCAAAGCCACCGGTTAAGAGGCACTGCTGGGACTCGAACCCAGGATCTCCTGTTTACAAGACAGGCGCTTTGACCAGCTAAGCCACAGCACCCTGCAGAAGCCAGCATTCTTTTGGCGCTTATCCACTGCATAGTACGGCACGGTACAGTTCAGCACGGCACACTTTTGGGGGGTTTTCCACTGGGTACAGTACCTGGTACCTGGTACTTTTTTTAGTACCACCTCGGCCGAGGTTCCAAGCGAGCCGGACCGTTACCAAAACGTGACGTGTAAACTCTGCTGATCACTGATTGGCCGGAGAGAATCGTCTCTACCTGTGTCATTGAACTTCCGGCACGAGACACAACAGACCCGCTAGATTTAAATCAGCACAGCCAGCGAAGGATCGACCGCAACTGTTTTGAATGGGCGCACCTTTTTTAACAACCAAAAATGGCTGCTTCTTGTCTGTTGAGGAAGTACAGACGTCCCTCTCTTTGATAGCCGAGGAGAGGATCCAGCGAGAGTGTGATGGAGCGACGCGGAATTAAAACGTTTTTCAGGAGTAGAGGCTCTTGTCCTCCGGGAGGGCGACTCAGAGGACCAAAGCATCCAGAGACGAGGCCAAAGGCCAGGCACTGCACAGCCTAGCCTAAAAGAGTTGTTTTGACAACTGAGTCGGAGTGGCCAGCTAGCCTCTTTGTTTGTTGGCCAAGCGGGCTTAGCAGAATGCCAAAAGTCACGACTCTGGGGGGACTCGAACCCACAACCTTTGAATGGCCTCAACTGGCTGTCTAGAAGTCCAATGCGCTATCCATTGCGCCACAGAGCCCACCAGTTAAACTTTAAAAGGTTTTTCCTCTGTGCAATTGACGCCCGGTTCAAAACAGCAACAGCACTGTCAGGGTCTCCTGTCCAACGACGAGCTACCAGAGCGCAACCACCAGGAGAGAGGCACTGCTGGGATTCGAACCCAGCATTTCCTGTTTACAAGGCAGACTCTTTGACCAGCTAAGCCACGGTGCCTCCCTGCTGTGGCGCGTTTGCATGGTGTGATATCCTTCAAAAGCAGCTGAGGGGTGGTTTTCAGAAGCTCAAGTGCCGCGAGCAGCAAAACACACGAGCAAACAACCAAAGCCACCGCTGGGATTCGAGCCCAGGATCTCCTGTTTACTAGACAGGCGCTTTAACCAACTAAGCCACGGCGCCAACCTGCAAGCTTGAACTTTAGATACGGAATCGCCTGCTGCCTTTGCACTCCTCGCTATCCCTGTTTGCGGTCCGATCTCAGAAAAAGAACACGCTTGAGCAGGGCTGTCCAAAGTCGGTCCTGGAGGGCAGGTGTCCTGCAGACTTTAGCTCCACCCCTAATTAAACACACCCGAAGCAGCTAATCAAGCTTTTACCAGGTGTACAACAAGTTTCCATGCGGGTGTGTTGAGGCAAGTTGGAGCAAAACTCCACAGGACACCAGCCCTCCAGGATCAACTTCGGACAGCCCTGTGCTTGAGGGACACTAGGATTGCCACAGGCACCGCTGGGATTTGAACCCAGGATCTCCTGTTTACTAGACAGGCACTTTAACCAACTAAGCCACGGCACCTGCCTGCAGGCTTGACCTTTGGGGTGGAGACTCAGAGGATCACAGCGTCCAGAGAACAGCCAGCTGGTTCACGGTCCAGGGGCTGGATAGTTTAAAAATGTGCACTAACAATTCAGTCGGGACGGTTCAGAAACGGAATCGCCTTCTGCCTTTGCAGGGCTGTCCAAAGTCGGTCCTGGAGGGCAGGTGTCCTGCAGACTTTAGCTCCACCCCTAATTAAACACACCCGAAGCAGCTAATCAAGCTTTTACCAGGTGTACAACAAGCTTCCATGCGGGTGTGTTGAGGCAAGTTGGAGCAAAAGTCCACAGGACACCGGCCCTCCAGGACCGACTTTGGACAGGGACACTAGAATTGCCAAAGGCACCGCTGGGATTTGAACCCAGGATCTCCTGTTTACGAGACAGGCGCTTTAACCAACTAAGCCACGGCGCCAACCAGCACGCTACACCTCCGGTAGGGCGACTCAGTGGATCAAAACATCCAGCGGTGATGCCAACGGTCCACAGGCTGAACCGCTTAAGAGATTGTTTACAAATTTCTGTTGCCTGAGGGCAACACTGTGCAATATAAGGTTCAACAAAAAGCCAAAAGCCACGACTCTGGTGGGACTCGAACCCACAACCTTTGAATGGCCTCACCCAGCAGTCTAGAAGTCCAATGCGCTATCCATTGCGCCACAGAGCCCCAAGGAAAAACTAATTCCGGGCTTGTGCCTCTCCATCGCCGTGTGGTCGCGTGCTCGGTGGGTAGGAAGGTCAACGTCCTTGGGTCTCTGCGTAATTGGAATGCGGTTCGAAAAGCAGAGGCACTGCCAGCAACTCTTGTCCAAGAAAGAACCCACAGAGCAAAGCCACCGGTTAAGAGGCACTGCTGGGACTCGAACCCAGGATCTCCTGTTTACAAGACAGGCGCTTTGACCAGCTAAGCCACAGCACCCTGCAGAAGCCAGCGTTCTTTTGGCGCTTATCCACTGCATAGTACGGCACGGTACAGTTCAGCACGGCACACTTTTGGGGGGTTTTCCACTGGGTACAGTACCTGGTACCTGGTACTTTTTTTAGTACCACCTCGGCCGAGGTTCCAAGCGAGCCGGACCGTTACCAAAACGTGACGTGTAAACTCTGCTGATCACTGATTGGCCGGAGAGAATCGTCTCTACCTGTGTCATTGAACTTCCGGCACGAGACACAACAGACCCGCTAGATTTAAATCAGCACAGCCAGCGAAGGATCGACCGCAACTGTTTTGAATGGGCGCACCTTTTTTAACAACCAAAAATGGCTGCTTCTTGTCTGTTGAGGAAGTACAGACGTCCCTCTCTTTGATAGCCGAGGAGAGGATCCAGCGAGAGTGTGATGGAGCGACGCGGAATTAAAACGTTTTTCAGGAGTAGAGGCGCTTGTCCTCCGGGAGGGCGACTCAGAGGACCAAAGCATCCAGAGACGAGGCCAAAGGCCAGGCACTGCACAGCCTAGCCTAAAAGAGTTGTTTTGACAACTGAGTCGGAGTGGCCAGCTAGCCTCTTTGTTTGTTGGCCAAGCGGGCTTAGCAGAATGCCAAAAGTCACGACTCTGGGGGGACTCGAACCCACAACCTTTGAATGGCCTCAACTGGCTGTCTAGAAGTCCAATGCGCTATCCATTGCGCCACAGAGCCCACCAGTGAAACTTTAAAAGGTTTTTCCTCTGTGCAATTGACGCCCGGTTCAAAACAGCAACAGCACTGTCAGGGTCTCCTGTCCAACGACGAGCTACCAGAGCGCAACCACCAGGAGAGAGGTACTGCTGGGATTCGAACCCAGCATTTCCTGTTTACAAGGCAGACTCTTTGACCAGCTAAGCCACGGTGCCTCCCTGCTGTGGCGCGTTTGCATGGTGTGATATCCTTCAAAAGCAGCTGAGGGGTGGTTTTCAGAAGCTCAAGTGCCGCGAGCAGCAAAACACACGAGCAAACAACCAAAGCCACCGCTGGGATTCGAGCCCAGGATCTCCTGTTTACTAGACAGGCGCTTTAACCAACTAAGCCACGGCGCCAACCTGCAAGCTTGAACTTTAGATACGGAATCGCCTGCTGCCTTTGCACTCCTCGCTATCCCTGTTTGCGGTCCGATCTCAGAAAAAGAACACGCTTGAGCAGGGCTGTCCAAAGTCGGTCCTGGAGGGCAGGTGTCCTGCAGACTTTAGCTCCACCCCTAATTAAACACACCCGAAGCAGCTAATCAAGCTTTTACCAGGTGTACAACAAGTTTCCATGCGGGTGTGTTGAGGCAAGTTGGAGCAAAACTCCACAGGACACCAGCCCTCCAGGATCAACTTCGGACAGCCCTGTGCTTGAGGGACACTAGGATTGCCACAGGCACCGCTGGGATTTGAACCCAGGATCTCCTGTTTACTAGACAGGCACTTTAACCAACTAAGCCACGGCACCTGCCTGCAGGCTTGACCTTTGGGGTGGAGACTCAGAGGATCACAGCGTCCAGAGAACAGCCAGCTGGTTCACGGTCCAGGGGCTGGATAGTTTAAAAATGTGCACTAACAATTCAGTCGGGACGGTTCAGAAACGGAATCGCCTTCTGCCTTTGCAGGGCTGTCCAAAGTCGGTCCTGGAGGGCAGGTGTCCTGCAGACTTTAGCTCCACCCCTAATTAAACACACCCGAAGCAGCTAATCAAGCTTTTACCAGGTGTACAACAAGCTTCCATGCGGGTGTGTTGAGGCAAGTTGGAGCAAAAGTCCACAGGACACCGGCCCTCCAGGACCGACTTTGGACAGGGACACTAGAATTGCCAAAGGCACCGCTGGGATTTGAACCCAGGATCTCCTGTTTACGAGACAGGCGCTTTAACCAACTAAGCCACGGCGCCAACCAGCACGCTACACCTCCGGTAGGGCGACTCAGTGGATCAAAACATCCAGCGGTGATGCCAACGGTCCACAGGCTGAACCGCTTAAGAGATTGTTTACAAATTTCTGTTGCCTGAGGGCAACACTGTGCAATATAAGGTTCAACAAAAAGCCAAAAGCCACGACTCTGGTGGGACTCGAACCCACAACCTTTGAATGGCCTCACCCAGCAGTCTAGAAGTCCAATGCGCTATCCATTGCGCCACAGAGCCCCAAGGAAAAACTAATTCCGGGCTTGTGCCTCTCCATCGCCGTGTGGTCGCGTGCTCGGTGGGTAGGAAGGTCAACGTCCTTGGGTCTCTGCGTAATTGGAATGCGGTTCGAAAAGCAGAGGCACTGCCAGCAACTCTTGTCCAAGAAAGAACCCACAGAGCAAAGCCACCGGTTAAGAGGCACTGCTGGGACTCGAACCCAGGATCTCCTGTTTACAAGACAGGCGCTTTGACCAGCTAAGCCACAGCACCCTGCAGAAGCCAGCGTTCTTTTGGCGCTTATCCACTGCATAGTACGGCACGGTACAGTTCAGCACGGCACACTTTTGGGGGGTTTTCCACTGGGTACAGTACCTGGTACCTGGTACTTTTTTTAGTACCACCTCGGCCGAGGTTCCAAGCGAGCCGGACCGTTACCAAAACGTGACGTGTAAACTCTGCTGATCACTGATTGGCCGGAGAGAATCGTCTCTACCTGTGTCATTGAACTTCCGGCACGAGACACAACAGACCCGCTAGATTTAAATCAGCACAGCCAGCGAAGGATCGACCGCAACTGTTTTGAATGGGCGCACCTTTTTTAACAACCAAAAATGGCTGCTTCTTGTCTGTTGAGGAAGTACAGACGTCCCTCTCTTTGATAGCCGAGGAGAGGATCCAGCGAGAGTGTGATGGAGCGACGCGGAATTAAAACGTTTTTCAGGAGTAGAGGCGCTTGTCCTCCGGGAGGGCGACTCAGAGGACCAAAGCATCCAGAGACGAGGCCAAAGGCCAGGCACTGCACAGCCTAGCCTAAAAGAGTTGTTTTGACAACTGAGTCGGAGTGGCCAGCTAGCCTCTTTGTTTGTTGGCCAAGCGGGCTTAGCAGAATGCCAAAAGTCACGACTCTGGGGGGACTCGAACCCACAACCTTTGAATGGCCTCAACTGGCTGTCTAGAAGTCCAATGCGCTATCCATTGCGCCACAGAGCCCACCAGTGAAACTTTAAAAGGTTTTTCCTCTGTGCAATTGACGCCCGGTTCAAAACAGCAACAGCACTGTCAGGGTCTCCTGTCCAACGACGAGCTACCAGAGCGCAACCACCAGGAGAGAGGTACTGCTGGGATTCGAACCCAGCATTTCCTGTTTACAAGGCAGACTCTTTGACCAGCTAAGCCACGGTGCCTCCCTGCTGTGGCGCGTTTGCATGGTGTGATATCCTTCAAAAGCAGCTGAGGGGTGGTTTTCAGAAGCTCAAGTGCCGCGAGCAGCAAGACACACGAGCAGACAACCAAAGGCACCGCTGGGATTCGAGCCCAGGATCTCCTGTTTACTAGACAGGCGCTTTAACCAACTAAGCCACGGCGCCAACCTGCAAGCTTGAACTTTAGATACGGAATCGCCTGCTGCCTTTGCACTCCTCGCTATCCCTGTTTGCGGTCCGATCTCAGAAAAAGAACACGCTTGAGCAGGGCTGTCCAAAGTCGGTCCTGGAGGGCAGGTGTCCTGCAGACTTTAGCTCCACCCCTAATTAAACACACCCGAAGCAGCTAATCAAGCTTTTACCAGGTGTACAACAAGCTTCCATGCGGGTGTGTTGAGGCAAGTTGGAGCAAAACTCCACAGGACACCAGCCCTCCAGGATCAACTTCGGACAGCCCTGTGCTTGAGGGACACTAGGATTGCCACAGGCACCGCTGGGATTTGAACCCAGGATCTCCTGTTTACTAGACAGGCACTTTAACCAACTAAGCCACGGCACCTGCCTGCAGGCTTGACCTTTGGGGTGGAGACTCAGAGGATCACAGCGTCCAGAGAACAGCCAGCTGGTTCACGGTCCAGGGGCTGGATAGTTTAAAAATGTGCACTAACAATTTAGTCGGGACGGTTCAGAAACGGAATCGCCTGCTGCCTTTGCAGGGCTGTCCAAAGTCGGTCCTGGAGGGCAGGTGTCCTGCAGACTTTAGCTCCACCCCTAATTAAACACACCCGAAGCAGCTAATCAAGCTTTTACCAGGTGTACAACAAGCTTCCATGCGGGTGTGTTGAGGCAAGTTGGAGCAAAAGTCCACAGGACACCGGCCCTCCAGGACCGACTTTGGACAGGGACACTAGAATTGCCAAAGGCACCGCTGGGATTTGAACCCAGGATCTCCTGTTTACGAGACAGGCGCTTTAACCAACTAAGCCACGGCGCCAACCAGCACGCTACACCTCCGGTAGGGCGACTCAGTGGATCAAAACATCCAGCGGTGATGCCAACGGTCCACAGGCTGAACCGCTTAAGAGATTGTTTACAAATTTCTGTTGCCTGAGGGCAACACCGTGCAATATAAGGTTCAACAAAAAGCCAAAAGCCACGACTCTGGTGGGACTCGAACCCACAACCTTTGAATGGCCTCACCCAGCAGTCTAGAAGTCCAATGCGCTATCCATTGCGCCACAGAGCCCCAAGGAAAAACTAATTCCGGGCTTGTGCCAGTCCATCGCCGTGTGGTCGCGTGCTCGGTGGGTAGGAAGGTCAACGTCCTTGGGTCTCTGCGTAATTGGAATGCGGTTCGAAAAGCAGAGGCACTGCCAGCAATTCTTGTCCAAGAAAGAACCCACAGAGCA
The DNA here is from genome assembly GCF_936440315.1 of Barbus barbus. Classification (NCBI taxonomy): domain Eukaryota; kingdom Metazoa; phylum Chordata; class Actinopteri; order Cypriniformes; family Cyprinidae; genus Barbus; species Barbus barbus. The sequence goes on along the minus strand of NC_136759.1, from coordinate 19,062,951 downwards.
AAGCCACCGGTTAAGAGGCACTGCTGGGACTCGAACCCAGGATCTCCTGTTTACAAGACAGGCGCTTTGACCAGCTAAGCCACAGCACCCTGCAGAAGCCAGCGTTCTTTTGGCGCTTATCCACTGCATAGTACGGCACGGTACAGTTCAGCACGGCACACTTTTGGGGGGTTTTCCACTGGGTACAGTACCTGGTACCTGGTACTTTTTTTAGTACCACCTCGGCCGAGGTTCCAAGCGAGCCGGACCGTTACCAAAACGTGACGTGTAAACTCTGCTGATCACTGATTGGCCGGAGAGAATCGTCTCTACCTGTGTCATTGAACTTCCGGCACGAGACACAACAGACCCGCTAGATTTAAATCAGCACAGCCAGCGAAGGATCGACCGCAACTGTTTTGAATGGGCGCACCTTTTTTAACAACCAAAAATGGCTGCTTCTTGTCTGTTGAGGAAGTACAGACGTCCCTCTCTTTGATAGCCGAGGAGAGGATCCAGCGAGAGTGTGATGGAGCGACGCGGAATTAAAACGTTTTTCAGGAGTAGAGGCGCTTGTCCTCCGGGAGGGCGACTCAGAGGACCAAAGCATCCAGAGACGAGGCCAAAGGCCAGGCACTGCACAGCCTAGCCTAAAAGAGTTGTTTTGACAACTGAGTCGGAGTGGCCAGCTAGCCTCTTTGTTTGTTGGCCAAGCGGGCTTAGCAGAATGCCAAAAGTCACGACTCTGGGGGGACTCGAACCCACAACCTTTGAATGGCCTCAACTGGCTGTCTAGAAGTCCAATGCGCTATCCATTGCGCCACAGAGCCCACCAGTGAAACTTTAAAAGGTTTTTCCTCTGTGCAATTGACGCCCGGTTCAAAACAGCAACAGCACTGTCAGGGTCTCCTGTCCAACGACGAGCTACCAGAGCGCAACCACCAGGAGAGAGGTACTGCTGGGATTCGAACCCAGCATTTCCTGTTTACAAGGCAGACTCTTTGACCAGCTAAGCCACGGTGCCTCCCTGCTGTGGCGCGTTTGCATGGTGTGATATCCTTCAAAAGCAGCTGAGGGGTGGTTTTCAGAAGCTCAAGTGCCGCGAGCAGCAAGACACACGAGCAGACAACCAAAGGCACCGCTGGGATTCGAGCCCAGGATCTCCTGTTTACTAGACAGGCGCTTTAACCAACTAAGCCACGGCGCCAACCTGCAAGCTTGAACTTTAGATACGGAATCGCCTGCTGCCTTTGCACTCCTCGCTATCCCTGTTTGCGGTCCGATCTCAGAAAAAGAACACGCTTGAGCAGGGCTGTCCAAAGTCGGTCCTGGAGGGCAGGTGTCCTGCAGACTTTAGCTCCACCCCTAATTAAACACACCCGAAGCAGCTAATCAAGCTTTTACCAGGTGTACAACAAGCTTCCATGCGGGTGTGTTGAGGCAAGTTGGAGCAAAACTCCACAGGACACCAGCCCTCCAGGATCAACTTCGGACAGCCCTGTGCTTGAGGGACACTAGGATTGCCACAGGCACCGCTGGGATTTGAACCCAGGATCTCCTGTTTACTAGACAGGCACTTTAACCAACTAAGCCACGGCACCTGCCTGCAGGCTTGACCTTTGGGGTGGAGACTCAGAGGATCACAGCGTCCAGAGAACAGCCAGCTGGTTCACGGTCCAGGGGCTGGATAGTTTAAAAATGTGCACTAACAATTTAGTCGGGACGGTTCAGAAACGGAATCGCCTGCTGCCTTTGCAGGGCTGTCCAAAGTCGGTCCTGGAGGGCAGGTGTCCTGCAGACTTTAGCTCCACCCCTAATTAAACACACCCGAAGCAGCTAATCAAGCTTTTACCAGGTGTACAACAAGCTTCCATGCGGGTGTGTTGAGGCAAGTTGGAGCAAAAGTCCACAGGACACCGGCCCTCCAGGACCGACTTTGGACAGGGACACTAGAATTGCCAAAGGCACCGCTGGGATTTGAACCCAGGATCTCCTGTTTACGAGACAGGCGCTTTAACCAACTAAGCCACGGCGCCAACCAGCACGCTACACCTCCGGTAGGGCGACTCAGTGGATCAAAACATCCAGCGGTGATGCCAACGGTCCACAGGCTGAACCGCTTAAGAGATTGTTTACAAATTTCTGTTGCCTGAGGGCAACACCGTGCAATATAAGGTTCAACAAAAAGCCAAAAGCCACGACTCTGGTGGGACTCGAACCCACAACCTTTGAATGGCCTCACCCAGCAGTCTAGAAGTCCAATGCGCTATCCATTGCGCCACAGAGCCCCAAGGAAAAACTAATTCCGGGCTTGTGCCAGTCCATCGCCGTGTGGTCGCGTGCTCGGTGGGTAGGAAGGTCAACGTCCTTGGGTCTCTGCGTAATTGGAATGCGGTTCGAAAAGCAGAGGCACTGCCAGCAATTCTTGTCCAAGAAAGAACCCACAGAGCAAAGCCACCGGTTAAGAGGCACTGCTGGGACTCGAACCCAGGATCTCCTGTTTACAAGACAGGCGCTTTGACCAGCTAAGCCACAGCACCCTGCAGAAGCCAGCATTCTTTTGGCGCTTATCCACTGCATAGTACGGCACGGTACAGTTCAGCACGGCACACTTTTGGGGGGTTTTCCACTGGGTACAGTACCTGGTACCTGGTACTTTTTTTAGTACCACCTCGGCCGAGGTTCCAAGCGAGCCGGACCGTTACCAAAACGTGACGTGTAAACTCTGCTGATCACTGATTGGCCGGAGAGAATCGTCTCTACCTGTGTCATTGAACTTCCGGCACGAGACACAACAGACCCGCTAGATTTAAATCAGCACAGCCAGCGAAGGATCGACCGCAACTGTTTTGAATGGGCGCACCTTTTTTAACAACCAAAAATGGCTGCTTCTTGTCTGTTGAGGAAGTACAGACGTCCCTCTCTTTGATAGCCGAGGAGAGGATCCAGCGAGAGTGTGATGGAGCGACGCGGAATTAAAACGTTTTTCAGGAGTAGAGGCGCTTGTCCTCCGGGAGGGCGACTCAGAGGACCAAAGCATCCAGAGACGAGGCCAAAGGCCAGGCACTGCACAGCCTAGCCTAAAAGAGTTGTTTTGACAACTGAGTCGGAGTGGCCAGCTAGCCTCTTTGTTTGTTGGCCAAGCGGGCTTAGCAGAATGCCAAAAGTCACGACTCTGGGGGGACTCGAACCCACAACCTTTGAATGGCCTCAACTGGCTGTCTAGAAGTCCAATGCGCTATCCATTGCGCCACAGAGCCCACCAGTTAAACTTTAAAAGGTTTTTCCTCTGTGCAATTGACGCCCGGTTCAAAACAGCAACAGCACTGTCAGGGTCTCCTGTCCAACGACGAGCTACCAGAGCGCAACCACCAGGAGAGAGGCACTGCTGGGATTCGAACCCAGCATTTCCTGTTTACAAGGCAGACTCTTTGACCAGCTAAGCCACGGTGCCTCCCTGCTGTGGCGCGTTTGCATGGTGTGATATCCTTCAAAAGCAGCTGAGGGGTGGTTTTCAGAAGCTCAAGTGCCGCGAGCAGCAAGACACACGAGCAAACAACCAAAGCCACCGCTGGGATTCGAGCCCAGGATCTCCTGTTTACTAGACAGGCGCTTTAACCAACTAAGCCACGGCGCCAACCTGCAAGCTTGAACTTTAGATACGGAATCGCCTGCTGCCTTTGCACTCCTCGCTATCCCTGTTTGCGGTCCGATCTCAGAAAAAGAACACGCTTGAGCAGGGCTGTCCAAAGTCGGTCCTGGAGGGCAGGTGTCCTGCAGACTTTAGCTCCACCCCTAATTAAACACACCCGAAGCAGCTAATCAAGCTTTTACCAGGTGTACAACAAGTTTCCATGCGGGTGTGTTGAGGCAAGTTGGAGCAAAACTCCACAGGACACCAGCCCTCCAGGATCAACTTCGGACAGCCCTGTGCTTGAGGGACACTAGGATTGCCACAGGCACCGCTGGGATTTTAACCCAGGATCTCCTGTTTACTAGACAGGCACTTTAACCAACTAAGCCACGGCACCTGCCTGCAGGCTTGACCTTTGGGGTGGAGACTCAGAGGATCACAGCGTCCAGAGAACAGCCAGCTGGTTCACGGTCCAGGGGCTGGATAGTTTAAAAATGTGCACTAACAATTCAGTCGGGACGGTTCAGAAACGGAATCGCCTTCTGCCTTTGCAGGGCTGTCCAAAGTCGGTCCTGGAGGGCAGGTGTCCTGCAGACTTTAGCTCCACCCCTAATTAAACACACCCGAAGCAGCTAATCAAGCTTTTACCAGGTGTACAACAAGCTTCCATGCGGGTGTGTTGAGGCAAGTTGGAGCAAAAGTCCACAGGACACCGGCCCTCCAGGACCGACTTTGGACAGGGACACTAGAATTGCCAAAGGCACCGCTGGGATTTGAACCCAGGATCTCCTGTTTACGAGACAGGCGCTTTAACCAACTAAGCCACGGCGCCAACCAGCACGCTACACCTCCGGTAGGGCGACTCAGTGGATCAAAACATCCAGCGGTGATGCCAACGGTCCACAGGCTGAACCGCTTAAGAGATTGTTTACAAATTTCTGTTGCCTGAGGGCAACACTGTGCAATATAAGGTTCAACAAAAAGCCAAAAGCCACGACTCTGGTGGGACTCGAACCCACAACCTTTGAATGGCCTCACCCAGCAGTCTAGAAGTCCAATGCGCTATCCATTGCGCCACAGAGCCCCAAGGAAAAACTAATTCCGGGCTTGTGCCTCTCCATCGCCGTGTGGTCGCGTGCTCGGTGGGTAGGAAGGTCAACGTCCTTGGGTCTCTGCGTAATTGGAATGCGGTTCGAAAAGCAGAGGCACTGCCAGCAACTCTTGTCCAAGAAAGAACCCACAGAGCAAAGCCACCGGTTAAGAGGCACTGCTGGGACTCGAACCCAGGATCTCCTGTTTACAAGACAGGCGCTTTGACCAGCTAAGCCACAGCACCCTGCAGAAGCCAGCGTTCTTTTGGCGCTTATCCACTGCATAGTACGGCACGGTACAGTTCAGCACGGCACACTTTTGGGGGGTTTTCCACTGGGTACAGTACCTGGTACCTGGTACTTTTTTTAGTACCACCTCGGCCGAGGTTCCAAGCGAGCCGGACCGTTACCAAAACGTGACGTGTAAACTCTGCTGATCACTGATTGGCCGGAGAGAATCGTCTCTACCTGTGTCATTGAACTTCCGGCACGAGACACAACAGACCCGCTAGATTTAAATCAGCACAGCCAGCGAAGGATCGACCGCAACTGTTTTGAATGGGCGCACCTTTTTTAACAACCAAAAATGGCTGCTTCTTGTCTGTTGAGGAAGTACAGACGTCCCTCTCTTTGATAGCCGAGGAGAGGATCCAGCGAGAGTGTGATGGAGCGACGCGGAATTAAAACGTTTTTCAGGAGTAGAGGCGCTTGTCCTCCGGGAGGGCGACTCAGAGGACCAAAGCATCCAGAGACGAGGCCAAAGGCCAGGCACTGCACAGCCTAGCCTAAAAGAGTTGTTTTGACAACTGAGTCGGAGTGGCCAGCTAGCCTCTTTGTTTGTTGGCCAAGCGGGCTTAGCAGAATGCCAAAAGTCACGACTCTGGGGGGACTCGAACCCACAACCTTTGAATGGCCTCAACTGGCTGTCTAGAAGTCCAATGCGCTATCCATTGCGCCACAGAGCCCACCAGTGAAACTTTAAAAGGTTTTTCCTCTGTGCAATTGACGCCCGGTTCAAAACAGCAACAGCACTGTCAGGGTCTCCTGTCCAACGACGAGCTACCAGAGCGCAACCACCAGGAGAGAGGTACTGCTGGGATTCGAACCCAGCATTTCCTGTTTACAAGGCAGACTCTTTGACCAGCTAAGCCACGGTGCCTCCCTGCTGTGGCGCGTTTGCATGGTGTGATATCCTTCAAAAGCAGCTGAGGGGTGGTTTTCAGAAGCTCAAGTGCCGCGAGCAGCAAGACACACGAGCAGACAACCAAAGGCACCGCTGGGATTCGAGCCCAGGATCTCCTGTTTACTAGACAGGCGCTTTAACCAACTAAGCCACGGCGCCAACCTGCAAGCTTGAACTTTAGATACGGAATCGCCTGCTGCCTTTGCACTCCTCGCTATCCCTGTTTGCGGTCCGATCTCAGAAAAAGAACACGCTTGAGCAGGGCTGTCCAAAGTCGGTCCTGGAGGGCAGGTGTCCTGCAGACTTTAGCTCCACCCCTAATTAAACACACCCGAAGCAGCTAATCAAGCTTTTACCAGGTGTACAACAAGCTTCCATGCGGGTGTGTTGAGGCAAGTTGGAGCAAAACTCCACAGGACACCAGCCCTCCAGGATCAACTTCGGACAGCCCTGTGCTTGAGGGACACTAGGATTGCCACAGGCACCGCTGGGATTTGAACCCAGGATCTCCTGTTTACTAGACAGGCACTTTAACCAACTAAGCCACGGCACCTGCCTGCAGGCTTGACCTTTGGGGTGGAGACTCAGAGGATCACAGCGTCCAGAGAACAGCCAGCTGGTTCACGGTCCAGGGGCTGGATAGTTTAAAAATGTGCACTAACAATTTAGTCGGGACGGTTCAGAAACGGAATCGCCTGCTGCCTTTGCAGGGCTGTCCAAAGTCGGTCCTGGAGGGCAGGTGTCCTGCAGACTTTAGCTCCACCCCTAATTAAACACACCCGAAGCAGCTAATCAAGCTTTTACCAGGTGTACAACAAGCTTCCATGCGGGTGTGTTGAGGCAAGTTGGAGCAAAAGTCCACAGGACACCGGCCCTCCAGGACCGACTTTGGACAGGGACACTAGAATTGCCAAAGGCACCGCTGGGATTTGAACCCAGGATCTCCTGTTTACGAGACAGGCGCTTTAACCAACTAAGCCACGGCGCCAACCAGCACGCTACACCTCCGGTAGGGCGACTCAGTGGATCAAAACATCCAGCGGTGATGCCAACGGTCCACAGGCTGAACCGCTTAAGAGATTGTTTACAAATTTCTGTTGCCTGAGGGCAACACCGTGCAATATAAGGTTCAACAAAAAGCCAAAAGCCACGACTCTGGTGGGACTCGAACCCACAACCTTTGAATGGCCTCACCCAGCAGTCTAGAAGTCCAATGCGCTATCCATTGCGCCACAGAGCCCCAAGGAAAAACTAATTCCGGGCTTGTGCCAGTCCATCGCCGTGTGGTCGCGTGCTCGGTGGGTAGGAAGGTCAACGTCCTTGGGTCTCTGCGTAATTGGAATGCGGTTCGAAAAGCAGAGGCACTGCCAGCAATTCTTGTCCAAGAAAGAACCCACAGAGCAAAGCCACCGGTTAAGAGGCACTGCTGGGACTCGAACCCAGGATCTCCTGTTTACAAGACAGGCGCTTTGACCAGCTAAGCCACAGCACCCTGCAGAAGCCAGCATTCTTTTGGCGCTTATCCACTGCATAGTACGGCACGGTACAGTTCAGCACGGCACACTTTTGGGGGGTTTTCCACTGGGTACAGTACCTGGTACCTGGTACTTTTTTTAGTACCACCTCGGCCGAGGTTCCAAGCGAGCCGGACCGTTACCAAAACGTGACGTGTAAACTCTGCTGATCACTGATTGGCCGGAGAGAATCGTCTCTACCTGTGTCATTGAACTTCCGGCACGAGACACAACAGACCCGCTAGATTTAAATCAGCACAGCCAGCGAAGGATCGACCGCAACTGTTTTGAACGGGCGCACCTTTTTTAACAACCAAAAATGGCTGCTTCTTGTCTGTTGAGGAAGTACAGACGTCCCTCTCTTTGATAGCCGAGGAGAGGATCCAGCGAGAGTGTGATGGAGGGACGCGGAATTAAAACGTTTTTCAGGAGTAGAGGCGCTTGTCCTCCGGGAGGGCGACTCAGAGGACCAAAGCATCCAGAGACGAGGCCAAAGGCCAGGCACTGCACAGCCTAGCCTAAAAGAGTTGTTTTGACAACTGAGTCGAGTGGCCAGCTAGCCTCTTTGTTTGTTGGCCAAGCGGGCTTAGCAGAATGCCAAAAGTCACGACTCTGGGGGGACTCGAACCCACAACCTTTGAAAGGCCTCAACTGGCTGTCTAGAAGTCCAATGCGCTATCCATTGCGCCACAGAGCCCACCAGTGAAACTTTAAAAGGTTTTTCCTCTGTGCAATTGACGCCCGGTTCAAAACAGCAACAGCACTGTCAGGGTCTCCTGTCCAACGACGAGCTACCAGAGCGCAACCACCAGGAGAGAGGCACTGCTGGGATTCGAACCCAGCATTTCCTGTTTACAAGGCAGACTCTTTGACCAGCTAAGCCACGGTGCCTCCCTGCTGTGGCGCGTTTGCATGGTGTGATATCCTTCAAAAGCAGCTGAGGGGTGGTTTTCAGAAGCTCAAGTGCCGCGAGCAGCAAGACACACGAGCAGACAACCAAAGGCACCGCTGGGATTCGAGCCCAGGATCTCCTGTTTACTAGACAGACGCTTTAACCAACTAAGCCACGGCGCCAAGCTGCAAGCTTGAACTTTAGATACGGAATCGCCTGCTGCCTTTGCACTCCTCGCTATCCCTGTTTGCGGTCCGATCTCAGAAAAAGAACACGCTTGAGCAGGGCTGTCCAAAGTCGGTCCTGGAGGGCAGGTGTCCTGCAGACTTTAGCTCCACCCCTAATTAAACACACCCGAAGCAGCTAATCAAGCTTTTACCAGGTGTACAACAAGCTTCCATGCGGGTGTGTTGAGGCAAGTTGGAGCAAAACTCCACAGGACACCAGCCCTCCAGGATCAACTGCGGACAGCCCTGTGCTTGAGGGACACTAGGATTGCCACAGGCACCGCTGGGATTTGAACCCAGGATCTCCTGTTTACTAGACAGGCACTTTAACCAACTAAGCCACGGCACCTGCCTGCAGGCTTGACCTTTGGGGTGGAGACTCAGAGGATCACAGCGTCCAGAGAACAGCCAGCTGGTTCACGGTCCAGGGGCTGGATAGTTTAAAAATGTGCACTAACAATTCAGTCGGGACGGTTCAGAAACGGAATCGCCTTCTGCCTTTGCAGGGCTGTCCAAAGTCGGTCCTGGAGGGCAGGTGTCCTGCAGACTTTAGCTCCACCCCTAATTAAACACACCCGAAGCAGCTAATCAAGCTTTTACCAGGTGTACAACAAGCTTCCATGCGGGTGTGTTGAGGCAAGTTGGAGCAAAAGTCCACAGGACACCGGCCCTCCAGGACCGACTTTGGACAGGGACACTAGAATTGCCAAAGGCACCGCTGGGATTTGAACCCAGGATCTCCTGTTTACGAGACAGGCGCTTTAACCAACTAAGCCACGGCGCCAACCAGCACGCTACACCTCCGGTAGGGCGACTCAGTGGATCAAAACATCCAGCGGTGATGCCAACGGTCCACAGGCTGAACCGCTTAAGAGATTGTTTACAAATTTCTGTTGCCTGAGGGCAACACTGTGCAATATAAGGTTCAACAAAAAGCCAAAAGCCACGACTCTGGTGGGACTCGAACCCACAACCTTTGAATGGCCTCACCCAGCAGTCTAGAAGTCCAATGCGCTATCCATTGCGCCACAGAGCCCCAAGGAAAAACTAATTCCGGGCTTGTGCCTCTCCATCGCCGTGTGGTCGCGTGCTCGGTGGGTAGGAAGGTCAACGTCCTTGGGTCTCTGCGTAATTGGAATGCGGTTCGAAAAGCAGAGGCACTGCCAGCAACTCTTGTCCAAGAAAGAACCCACAGAGCAAAGCCACCGGTTAAGAGGCACTGCTGGGACTCGAACCCAGGATCTCCTGTTTACAAGACAGGCGCTTTGACCAGCTAAGCCACAGCACCCTGCAGAAGCCAGCGTTCTTTTGGCGCTTATCCACTGCATAGTACGGCACGGTACAGTTCAGCACGGCACACTTTTGGGGGGTTTTCCACTGGGTACAGTACCTGGTACCTGGTACTTTTTTTAGTACCACCTCGGCCGAGGTTCCAAGCGAGCCGGACCGTTACCAAAACGTGACGTGTAAACTCTGCTGATCACTGATTGGCCGGAGAGAATCGTCTCTACCTGTGTCATTGAACTTCCGGCACGAGACACAACAGACCCGCTAGATTTAAATCAGCACAGCCAGCGAAGGATCGACCGCAACTGTTTTGAATGGGCGCACCTTTTTTAACAACCAAAAATGGCTGCTTCTTGTCTGTTGAGGAAGTACAGACGTCCCTCTCTTTGATAGCCGAGGAGAGGATCCAGCGAGAGTGTGATGGAGCGACGCGGAATTAAAACGTTTTTCAGGAGTAGAGGCGCTTGTCCTCCGGGAGGGCGACTCAGAGGACCAAAGCATCCAGAGACGAGGCCAAAGGCCAGGCACTGCACAGCCTAGCCTAAAAGAGTTGTTTTGACAACTGAGTCGGAGTGGCCAGCTAGCCTCTTTGTTTGTTGGCCAAGCGGGCTTAGCAGAATGCCAAAAGTCACGACTCTGGGGGGACTCGAACCCACAACCTTTGAATGGCCTCAACTGGCTGTCTAGAAGTCCAATGCGCTATCCATTGCGCCACAGAGCCCACCAGTGAAACTTTAAAAGGTTTTTCCTCTGTGCAATTGACGCCCGGTTCAAAACAGCAACAGCACTGTCAGGGTCTCCTGTCCAACGACGAGCTACCAGAGCGCAACCACCAGGAGAGAGGTACTGCTGGGATTCGAACCCAGCATTTCCTGTTTACAAGGCAGACTCTTTGACCAGCTAAGCCACGGTGCCTCCCTGCTGTGGCGCGTTTGCATGGTGTGATATCCTTCAAAAGCAGCTGAGGGGTGGTTTTCAGAAGCTCAAGTGCCGCGAGCAGCAAGACACACGAGCAGACAACCAAAGGCACCGCTGGGATTCGAGCCCAGGATCTCCTGTTTACTAGACAGGCGCTTTAACCAACTAAGCCACGGCGCCAACCTGCAAGCTTGAACTTTAGATACGGAATCGCCTGCTGCCTTTGCACTCCTCGCTATCCCTGTTTGCGGTCCGATCTCAGAAAAAGAACACGCTTGAGCAGGGCTGTCCAAAGTCGGTCCTGGAGGGCAGGTGTCCTGCAGACTTTAGCTCCACCCCTAATTAAACACACCCGAAGCAGCTAATCAAGCTTTTACCAGGTGTACAACAAGCTTCCATGCGGGTGTGTTGAGGCAAGTTGGAGCAAAACTCCACAGGACACCAGCCCTCCAGGATCAACTTCGGACAGCCCTGTGCTTGAGGGACACTAGGATTGCCACAGGCACCGCTGGGATTTGAACCCAGGATCTCCTGTTTACTAGACAGGCACTTTAACCAACTAAGCCACGGCACCTGCCTGCAGGCTTGACCTTTGGGGTGGAGACTCAGAGGATCACAGCGTCCAGAGAACAGCCAGCTGGTTCACGGTCCAGGGGCTGGATAGTTTAAAAATGTGCACTAACAATTTAGTCGGGACGGTTCAGAAACGGAATCGCCTGCTGCCTTTGCAGGGCTGTCCAAAGTCGGTCCTGGAGGGCAGGTGTCCTGCAGACTTTAGCTCCACCCCTAATTAAACACACCCGAAGCAGCTAATCAAGCTTTTACCAGGTGTACAACAAGCTTCCATGCGGGTGTGTTGAGGCAAGTTGGAGCAAAAGTCCACAGGACACCGGCCCTCCAGGACCGACTTTGGACAGGGACACTAGAATTGCCAAAGGCACCGCTGGGATTTGAACCCAGGATCTCCTGTTTACGAGACAGGCGCTTTAACCAACTAAGCCACGGCGCCAACCAGCACGCTACACCTCCGGTAGGGCGACTCAGTGGATCAAAACATCCAGCGGTGATGCCAACGGTCCACAGGCTGAACCGCTTAAGAGATTGTTTACAAATTTCTGTTGCCTGAGGGCAACACCGTGCAATATAAGGTTCAACAAAAAGCCAAAAGCCACGACTCTGGTGGGACTCGAACCCACAACCTTTGAATGGCCTCACCCAGCAGTCTAGAAGTCCAATGCGCTATCCATTGCGCCACAGAGCCCCAAGGAAAAACTAATTCCGGGCTTGTGCCAGTCCATCGCCGTGTGGTCGCGTGCTCGGTGGGTAGGAAGGTCAACGTCCTTGGGTCTCTGCGTAATTGGAATGCGGTTCGAAAAGCAGAGGCACTGCCAGCAATTCTTGTCCAAGAAAGAACCCACAGAGCAAAGCCACCGGTTAAGAGGCACTGCTGGGACTCGAACCCAGGATCTCCTGTTTACAAGACAGGCGCTTTGACCAGCTAAGCCACAGCACCCTGCAGAAGCCAGCATTCTTTTGGCGCTTATCCACTGCATAGTACGGCACGGTACAGTTCAGCACGGCACACTTTTGGGGGGTTTTCCACTGGGTACAGTACCTGGTACCTGGTACTTTTTTTAGTACCACCTCGGCCGAGGTTCCAAGCGAGCCGGACCGTTACCAAAACGTGACGTGTAAACTCTGCTGACCACTGATTGGCCGGAGAGAATCGTCTCTACCTGTGTCATTGAACTTCCGGCACGAGACACAACAGACCCGCTAGATTTAAATCAGCACAGCCAGCGAAGGATCGACCGCAACTGTTTTGAACGGGCGCACCTTTTTTAACAACCAAAAATGGCTGCTTCTTGTCTGTTGAGGAAGTACAGACGTCCCTCTCTTTGATAGCCGAGGAGAGGATCCAGCGAGAGTGTGATGGAGGGACGCGGAATTAAAACGTTTTTCAGGAGTAGAGGCGCTTGTCCTCCGGGAGGGCGACTCAGAGGACCAAAGCATCCAGAGACGAGGCCAAAGGCCAGGCACTGCACAGCCTAGCCTAAAAGAGTTGTTTTGACAACTGAGTCGAGTGGCCAGCTAGCCTCTTTGTTTGTTGGCCAAGCGGGCTTAGCAGAATGCCAAAAGTCACGACTCTGGGGGGACTCGAACCCACAACCTTTGAAAGGCCTCAACTGGCTGTCTAGAAGTCCAATGCGCTATCCATTGCGCCACAGAGCCCACCAGTGAAACTTTAAAAGGTTTTTCCTCTGTGCAATTGACGCCCGGTTCAAAACAGCAACAGCACTGTCAGGGTCTCCTGTCCAACGACGAGCTACCAGAGCGCAACCACCAGGAGAGAGGTACTGCTGGGATTCGAACCCAGCATTTCCTGTTTACAAGGCAGACTCTTTGACCAGCTAAGCCACGGTGCCTCCCTGCTGTGGCGCGTTTGCATGGTGTGATATCCTTCAAAAGCAGCTGAGGGGTGGTTTTCAGAAGCTCAAGTGCCGCGAGCAGCAAGACACACGAGCAGACAACCAAAGGCACCGCTGGGATTCGAGCCCAGGATCTCCTGTTTACTAGACAGGCGCTTTAACCAACTAAGCCACGGCGCCAACCTGCAAGCTTGAACTTTAGATACGGAATCGCCTGCTGCCTTTGCACTCCTCGCTATCCCTGTTTGCGGTCCGATCTCAGAAAAAGAACACGCTTGAGCAGGGCTGTCCAAAGTCGGTCCTGGAGGGCAGGTGTCCTGCAGACTTTAGCTCCACCCCTAATTAAACACACCCGAAGCAGCTAATCAAGCTTTTACCAGGTGTACAACAAGCTTCCATGCGGGTGTGTTGAGGCAAGTTGGAGCAAAACTCCACAGGACACCAGCCCTCCAGGATCAACTTCGGACAGCCCTGTGCTTGAGGGACACTAGGATTGCCACAGGCACCGCTGGGATTTGAACCCAGGATCTCCTGTTTACTAGACAGGCACTTTAACCAACTAAGCCACGGCACCTGCCTGCAGGCTTGACCTTTGGGGTGGAGACTCAGAGGATCACAGCGTCCAGAGAACAGCCAGCTGGTTCACGGTCCAGGGGCTGGATAGTTTAAAAATGTGCACTAACAATTTAGTCGGGACGGTTCAGAAACGGAATCGCCTGCTGCCTTTGCAGGGCTGTCCAAAGTCGGTCCTGGAGGGCAGGTGTCCTGCAGACTTTAGCTCCACCCCTAATTAAACACACCCGAAGCAGCTAATCAAGCTTTTACCAGGTGTACAACAAGCTTCCATGCGGGTGTGTTGAGGCAAGTTGGAGCAAAAGTCCACAGGACACCGGCCCTCCAGGACCGACTTTGGACAGGGACACTAGAATTGCCAAAGGCACCGCTGGGATTTGAACCCAGGATCTCCTGTTCACGAGACAGGCGCTTTAACCAACTAAGCCACGGCGCCAACCAGCACGCTACACCTCCGGTAGGGCGACTCAGTGGATCAAAACATCCAGCGGTGATGCCAACGGTCCACAGGCTGAACCGCTTAAGAGATTGTTTACAAATTTCTGTTGCCTGAGGGCAACACCGTGCAATATAAGGTTCAACAAAAAGCCAAAAGCCACGACTCTGGTGGGACTCGAACCCACAACCTTTGAATGGCCTCACCCAGCAGTCTAGAAGTCCAATGCGCTATCCATTGCGCCACAGAGCCCCAAGGAAAAACTAATTCCGGGCTTGTGCCAGTCCATCGCCGTGTGGTCGCGTGCTCGGTGGGTAGGAAGGTCAACGTCCTTGGGTCTCTGCGTAATTGGAATGCGGTTCGAAAAGCAGAGGCACTGCCAGCAATTCTTGTCCAAGAAAGAACCCACAGAGCAAAGCCACCGGTTAAGAGGGACTGCTGGGACTCGAACCCAGGATCTCCTGTTTACAAGACAGGCGCTTTGACCAGCTAAGCCACAGCACCCTGCAGAAGCCAGCATTCTTTTGGCGCTTATCCACTGCATAGTACGGCACGGTACAGTTCAGCACGGCACACTTTTGGGGGGTTTTCCACCGGGTACAGTACCTGGTACCTGGTACTTTTTTTAGTACCACCTCGGCCGAGGTTCCAAGCGAGCCGGACCGTTACCAAAACGTGACGTGTAAACTCTGCTGATCACTGATTGGCCGGAGAGAATCGTCTCTACCTGTGTCATTGAACTTCCGGCACGAGACACAACAGACCCGCTAGATTTAAATCAGCACAGCCAGCGAAGGATCGACCGCAACTGTTTTGAACGGGCGCACCTTTTTTAACAACCAAAAATGGCTGCTTCTTGTCTGTTGAGGAAGTACAGACGTCCCTCTCTTTGATAGCCGAGGAGAGGATCCAGCGAGAGTGTGATGGAGGGACGCGGAATTAAAACGTTTTTCAGGAGTAGAGGCGCTTGTCCTCCGGGAGGGCGACTCAGAGGACCAAAGCATCCAGAGACGAGGCCAAAGGCCAGGCACTGCACAGCCTAGCCTAAAAGAGTTGTTTTGACAACTGAGTCGAGTGGCCAGCTAGCCTCTTTGTTTGTTGGCCAAGCGGGCTTAGCAGAATGCCAAAAGTCACGACTCTGGGGGGACTCGAACCCACAACCTTTGAAAGGCCTCAACTGGCTGTCTAGAAGTCCAATGCGCTATCCATTGCGCCACAGAGCCCACCAGTGAAACTTTAAAAGGTTTTTCTTCTGTGCAATTGACGCCCGGTTCAAAACAGCAACAGCACTGTCAGGGTCTCCTGTCCAACGACGAGCTACCAGAGCGCAACCACCAGGAGAGAGGCACTGCTGGGATTCGAACCCAGCATTTCCTGTTTACAAGGCAGACTCTTTGACCAGCTAAGCCACGGTGCCTCCCTGCTGTGGCGCGTTTGCATGGTGTGATATCCTTCAAAAGCAGCTGAGGGGTGGTTTTCAGAAGCTCAAGTGCCGCGAGCAGCAAGACACACGAGCAGACAACCAAAGGCACCGCTGGGATTCGAGCCCAGGATCTCCTGTTTACTAGACAGACGCTTTAACCAACTAAGCCACGGCGCCAAGCTGCAAGCTTGAACTTTAGATACGGAATCGCCTGCTGCCTTTGCACTCCTCGCTATCCCTGTTTGCGGTCCGATCTCAGAAAAAGAACACGCTTGAGCAGGGCTGTCCAAAGTCGGTCCTGGAGGGCAGGTGTCCTGCAGACTTTAGCTCCACCCCTAATTAAACACACCCGAAGCAGCTAATCAAGCTTTTACCAGGTGTACAACAAGCTTCCATGCGGGTGTGTTGAGGCAAGTTGGAGCAAAACTCCACAGGACACCAGCCCTCCAGGATCAACTTCGGACAGCCCTGTGCTTGAGGGACACTAGGATTGCCACAGGCACCGCTGGGATTTGAACCCAGGATCTCCTGTTTACGAGACAGGCGCTTTAACCAACTAAGCCACGGCACCTGCCTGCAGGCTTGACCTTTGGGGTGGAGACTCAGAGGATCACAGCGTCCAGAGAACAGCCAGCTGGTTCACGGTCCAGGGGCTGGATAGTTTAAAAATGTGCACTAACAATTCAGTCGGGACGGTTCAGAAACGGAATCGCCTTCTGCCTTTGCAGGGCTGTCCAAAGTCGGTCCTGGAGGGCAGGTGTCCTGCAGACTTTAGCTCCACCCCTAATTAAACACACCCGAAGCAGCTAATCAAGCTTTTACCAGGTGTACAACAAGCTTCCATGCGGGTGTGTTGAGGCAAGTTGGAGCAAAAGTCCACAGGACACCGGCCCTCCAGGACCGACTTTGGACAGGGACACTAGAATTGCCAAAGGCACCGCTGGGATTTGAACCCAGGATCTCCTGTTTACGAGACAGGCGCTTTAACCAACTAAGCCACGGCGCCAACCAGCACGCTACACCTCCGGTAGGGCGACTCAGTGGATCAAAACATCCAGCGGTGATGCCAACGGTCCACAGGCTGAACCGCTTAAGAGATTGTTTACAAATTTCTGTTGCCTGAGGGCAACACTGTGCAATATAAGGTTCAACAAAAAGCCAAAAGCCACGACTCTGGTGGGACTCGAACCCACAACCTTTGAATGGCCTCACCCAGCAGTCTAGAAGTCCAATGCGCTATCCATTGCGCCACAGAGCCCCAAGGAAAAACTAATTCCGGGCTTGTGCCTCTCCATCGCCGTGTGGTCGCGTGCTCGGTGGGTAGGAAGGTCAACGTCCTTGGGTCTCTGCATAATTGGAATGCGGTTCGAAAAGCAGAGGCACTGCCAGCAACTCTTGTCCAAGAAAGAACCCACAGAGCAAAGCCACCGGTTAAGAGGCACTGCTGGGACTCGAACCCAGGATCTCCTGTTTACAAGACAGGCGCTTTGACCAGCTAAGCCACAGCACCCTGCAGAAGCCAGCGTTCTTTTGGCGCTTATCCACTGCATAGTACGGCACGGTACAGTTCAGCACGGCACACTTTTGGGGGGTTTTCCACTGGGTACAGTACCTGGTACCTGGTACTTTTTTTAGTACCACCTCGGCCGAGGTTCCAAGCGAGCCGGACCGTTACCAAAACGTGACGTGTAAACTCTGCTGATCACTGATTGGCCGGAGAGAATCGTCTCTACCTGTGTCATTGAACTTCCGGCACGAGACACAACAGACCCGCTAGATTTAAATCAGCACAGCCAGCGAAGGATCGACCGCAACTGTTTTGAATGGGCGCACCTTTTTTAACAACCAAAAATGGCTGCTTCTTGTCTGTTGAGGAAGTACAGACGTCCCTCTCTTTGATAGCCGAGGAGAGGATCCAGCGAGAGTGTGATGGAGCGACGCGGAATTAAAACGTTTTTCAGGAGTAGAGGCGCTTGTCCTCCGGGAGGGCGACTCAGAGGACCAAAGCATCCAGAGACGAGGCCAAAGGCCAGGCACTGCACAGCCTAGCCTAAAAGAGTTGTTTTGACAACTGAGTCGGAGTGGCCAGCTAGCCTCTTTGTTTGTTGGCCAAGCGGGCTTAGCAGAATGCCAAAAGTCACGACTCTGGGGGGACTCGAACCCACAACCTTTGAATGGCCTCAACTGGCTGTCTAGAAGTCCAATGCGCTATCCATTGCGCCACAGAGCCCACCAGTGAAACTTTAAAAGGTTTTTCCTCTGTGCAATTGACGCCCGGTTCAAAACAGCAACAGCACTGTCAGGGTCTCCTGTCCAACGACGAGCTACCAGAGCGCAACCACCAGGAGAGAGGTACTGCTGGGATTCGAACCCAGCATTTCCTGTTTACAAGGCAGACTCTTTGACCAGCTAAGCCACGGTGCCTCCCTGCTATGGCGCGTTTGCATGGTGTGATATCCTTCAAAAGCAGCTGAGGGGTGGTTTTCAGAAGCTCAAGTGCCGCGAGCAGCAAGACACACGAGCAGACAACCAAAGGCACCGCTGGGATTCGAGCCCAGGATCTCCTGTTTACTAGACAGGCGCTTTAACCAACTAAGCCACGGCGCCAACCTGCAAGCTTGAACTTTAGATACGGAATCGCCTGCTGCCTTTGCACTCCTCGCTATCCCTGTTTGCGGTCCGATCTCAGAAAAAGAACACGCTTGAGCAGGGCTGTCCAAAGTCGGTCCTGGAGGGCAGGTGTCCTGCAGACTTTAGCTCCACCCCTAATTAAACACACCCGAAGCAGCTAATCAAGCTTTTACCAGGTGTACAACAAGCTTCCATGCGGGTGTGTTGAGGCAAGTTGGAGCAAAACTCCACAGGACACCAGCCCTCCAGGATCAACTTCGGACAGCCCTGTGCTTGAGGGACACTAGGATTGCCACAGGCACCGCTGGGATTTGAACCCAGGATCTCCTGTTTACTAGACAGGCACTTTAACCAACTAAGCCACGGCACCTGCCTGCAGGCTTGACCTTTGGGGTGGAGACTCAGAGGATCACAGCGTCCAGAGAACAGCCAGCTGGTTCACGGTCCAGGGGCTGGATAGTTTAAAAATGTGCACTAACAATTTAGTCGGGACGGTTCAGAAACGGAATCGCCTGCTGCCTTTGCAGGGCTGTCCAAAGTCGGTCCTGGAGGGCAGGTGTCCTGCAGACTTTAGCTCCACCCCTAATTAAACACACCCGAAGCAGCTAATCAAGCTTTTACCAGGTGTACAACAAGCTTCCATGCGGGTGTGTTGAGGCAAGTTGGAGCAAAAGTCCACAGGACACCGGCCCTCCAGGACCGACTTTGGACAGGGACACTAGAATTGCCAAAGGCACCGCTGGGATTTGAACCCAGGATCTCCTGTTTACGAGACAGGCGCTTTAACCAACTAAGCCACGGCGCCAACCAGCACGCTACACCTCCGGTAGGGCGACTCAGTGGATCAAAACATCCAGCGGTGATGCCAACGGTCCACAGGCTGAACCGCTTAAGAGATTGTTTACAAATTTCTGTTGCCTGAGGGCAACACCGTGCAATATAAGGTTCAACAAAAAGCCAAAAGCCACGAGTCTGGTGGGACTCGAACCCACAACCTTTGAATGGCCTCACCCAGCAGTCTAGAAGTCCAATGCGCTATCCATTGCGCCACAGAGCCCCAAGGAAAAACTAATTCCGGGCTTGTGCCAGTCCATCGCCGTGTGGTCGCGTGCTCGGTGGGTAGGAAGGTCAACGTCCTTGGGTCTCTGCGTAATTGGAATGCGGTTCGAAAAGCAGAGGCACTGCCAGCAATTCTTGTCCAAGAAAGAACCCACAGAGCAAAGCCACCGGTTAAGAGGCACTGCTGGGACTCGAACCCAGGATCTCCTGTTTACAAGACAGGCGCTTTGACCAGCTAAGCCACAGCACCCTGCAGAAGCCAGCATTCTTTTGGCGCTTATCCACTGCATAGTACGGCACGGTACAGTTCAGCACGGCACACTTTTGGGGGGTTTTCCACTGGGTACAGTACCTGGTACCTGGTACTTTTTTTAGTACCACCTCGGCCGAGGTTCCAAGCGAGCCGGACCGTTACCAAAACGTGACGTGTAAACTCTGCTGATCACTGATTGGCCGGAGAGAATCGTCTCTACCTGTGTCATTGAACTTCCGGCACGAGACACAACAGACCCGCTAGATTTAAATCAGCACAGCCAGCGAAGGATCGACCGCAACTGTTTTGAATGGGCGCACCTTTTTTAACAACCAAAAATGGCTGCTTCTTGTCTGTTGAGGAAGTACAGACGTCCCTCTCTTTGATAGCCGAGGAGAGGATCCAGCGAGAGTGTGATGGAGCGACGCGGAATTAAAACGTTTTTCAGGAGTAGAGGCGCTTGTCCTCCGGGAGGGCGACTCAGAGGACCAAAGCATCCAGAGACGAGGCCAAAGGCCAGGCACTGCACAGCCTAGCCTAAAAGAGTTGTTTTGACAACTGAGTCGGAGTGGCCAGCTAGCCTCTTTGTTTGTTGGCCAAGCGGGCTTAGCAGAATGCCAAAAGTCACGACTCTGGGGGGACTCGAACCCACAACCTTTGAATGGCCTCAACTGGCTGTCTAGAAGTCCAATGCGCTATCCATTGCGCCACAGAGCCCACCAGTGAAACTTTAAAAGGTTTTTCCTCTGTGCAATTGACGCCCGGTTCAAAACAGCAACAGCACTGTCACGGTCTCCTGTCCAACGACGAGCTACCAGAGCGCAACCACCAGGAGAGAGGTACTGCTGGGATTCGAACCCAGCATTTCCTGTTTACAAGGCAGACTCTTTGACCAGCTAAGCCACGGTGCCTCCCTGCTATGGCGCGTTTGCATGGTGTGATATCCTTCAAAAGCAGCTGAGGGGTGGTTTTCAGAAGCTCAAGTGCCGCGAGCAGCAAGACACACGAGCAGACAACCAAAGGCACCGCTGGGATTCGAGCCCAGGATCTCCTGTTTACTAGACAGGCGCTTTAACCAACTAAGCCACGGCGCCAACCTGCAAGCTTGAACTTTAGATACGGAATCGCCTGCTGCCTTTGCACTCCTCGCTATCCCTGTTTGCGGTCCGATCTCAGAAAAAGAACACGCTTGAGCAGGGCTGTCCAAAGTCGGTCCTGGAGGGCAGGTGTCCTGCAGACTTTAGCTCCACCCCTAATTAAACACACCCGAAGCAGCTAATCAAGCTTTTACCAGGTGTACAACAAGCTTCCATGCGGGTGTGTTGAGGCAAGTTGGAGCAAAACTCCACAGGACACCAGCCCTCCAGGATCAACTTCGGACAGCCCTGTGCTTGAGGGACACTAGGATTGCCACAGGCACCGCTGGGATTTGAACCCAGGATCTCCTGTTTACTAGACAGGCACTTTAACCAACTAAGCCACGGCACCTGCCTGCAGGCTTGACCTTTGGGGTGGAGACTCAGAGGATCACAGCGTCCAGAGAACAGCCAGCTGGTTCACGGTCCAGGGGCTGGATAGTTTAAAAATGTGCACTAACAATTTAGTCGGGACGGTTCAGAAACGGAATCGCCTGCTGCCTTTGCAGGGCTGTCCAAAGTCGGTCCTGGAGGGCAGGTGTCCTGCAGACTTTAGCTCCACCCCTAATTAAACACACCCGAAGCAGCTAATCAAGCTTTTACCAGGTGTACAACAAGCTTCCATGCGGGTGTGTTGAGGCAAGTTGGAGCAAAAGTCCACAGGACACCGGCCCTCCAGGACCGACTTTGGACAGGGACACTAGAATTGCCAAAGGCACCGCTGGGATTTGAACCCAGGATCTCCTGTTTACGAGACAGGCGCTTTAACCAACTAAGCCACGGCGCCAACCAGCACGCTACACCTCCGGTAGGGCGACTCAGTGGATCAAAACATCCAGCGGTGATGCCAACGGTCCACAGGCTGAACCGCTTAAGAGATTGTTTACAAATTTCTGTTGCCTGAGGGCAACACCGTGCAATATAAGGTTCAACAAAAAGCCAAAAGCCACGAGTCTGGTGGGACTCGAACCCACAACCTTTGAATGGCCTCACCCAGCAGTCTAGAAGTCCAATGCGCTATCCATTGCGCCACAGAGCCCCAAGGAAAAACTAATTCCGGGCTTGTGCCAGTCCATCGCCGTGTGGTCGCGTGCTCGGTGGGTAGGAAGGTCAACGTCCTTGGGTCTCTGCGTAATTGGAATGCGGTTCGAAAAGCAGAGGCACTGCCAGCAATTCTTGTCCAAGAAAGAACCCACAGAGCAAAGCCACCGGTTAAGAGGCACTGCTGGGACTCGAACCCAGGATCTCCTGTTTACAAGACAGGCGCTTTGACCAGCTAAGCCACAGCACCCTGCAGAAGCCAGCATTCTTTTGGCGCTTATCCACTGCATAGTACGGCACGGTACAGTTCAGCACGGCACACTTTTGGGGGGTTTTCCACTGGGTACAGTACCTGGTACCTGGTACTTTTTTTAGTACCACCTCGGCCGAGGTTCCAAGCGAGCCGGACCGTTACCAAAACGTGACGTGTAAACTCTGCTGATCACTGATTGGCCGGAGAGAATCGTCTCTACCTGTGTCATTGAACTTCCGGCACGAGACACAACAGACCCGCTAGATTTAAATCAGCACAGCCAGCGAAGGATCGACCGCAACTGTTTTGAATGGGCGCACCTTTTTTAACAACCAAAAATGGCTGCTTCTTGTCTGTTGAGGAAGTACAGACGTCCCTCTCTTTGATAGCCGAGGAGAGGATCCAGCGAGAGTGTGATGGAGCGACGCGGAATTAAAACGTTTTTCAGGAGTAGAGGCGCTTGTCCTCCGGGAGGGCGACTCAGAGGACCAAAGCATCCAGAGACGAGGCCAAAGGCCAGGCACTGCACAGCCTAGCCTAAAAGAGTTGTTTTGACAACTGAGTCGGAGTGGCCAGCTAGCCTCTTTGTTTGTTGGCCAAGCGGGCTTAGCAGAATGCCAAAAGTCACGACTCTGGGGGGACTCGAACCCACAACCTTTGAATGGCCTCAACTGGCTGTCTAGAAGTCCAATGCGCTATCCATTGCGCCACAGAGCCCACCAGTTAAACTTTAAAAGGTTTTTCCTCTGTGCAATTGACGCCCGGTTCAAAACAGCAACAGCACTGTCAGGGTCTCCTGTCCAACGACGAGCTACCAGAGCGCAACCACCAGGAGAGAGGCACTGCTGGGATTCGAACCCAGCATTTCCTGTTTACAAGGCAGACTCTTTGACCAGCTAAGCCACGGTGCCTCCCTGCTGTGGCGCGTTTGCATGGTGTGATATCCTTCAAAAGCAGCTGAGGGGTGGTTTTCAGAAGCTCAAGTGCCGCGAGCAGCAAGACACACGAGCAAACAACCAAAGCCACCGCTGGGATTCGAGCCCAGGATCTCCTGTTTACTAGACAGGCGCTTTAACCAACTAAGCCACGGCGCCAACCTGCAAGCTTGAACTTTAGATACGGAATCGCCTGCTGCCTTTGCACTCCTCGCTATCCCTGTTTGCGGTCCGATCTCAGAAAAAGAACACGCTTGAGCAGGGCTGTCCAAAGTCGGTCCTGGAGGGCAGGTGTCCTGCAGACTTTAGCTCCACCCCTAATTAAACACACCCGAAGCAGCTAATCAAGCTTTTACCAGGTGTACAACAAGTTTCCATGCGGGTGTGTTGAGGCAAGTTGGAGCAAAACTCCACAGGACACCAGCCCTCCAGGATCAACTTCGGACAGCCCTGTGCTTGAGGGACACTAGGATTGCCACAGGCACCGCTGGGATTTGAACCCAGGATCTCCTGTTTACTAGACAGGCACTTTAACCAACTAAGCCACGGCACCTGCCTGCAGGCTTGACCTTTGGGGTGGAGACTCAGAGGATCACAGCGTCCAGAGAACAGCCAGCTGGTTCACGGTCCAGGGGCTGGATAGTTTAAAAATGTGCACTAACAATTCAGTCGGGACGGTTCAGAAACGGAATCGCCTTCTGCCTTTGCAGGGCTGTCCAAAGTCGGTCCTGGAGGGCAGGTGTCCTGCAGACTTTAGCTCCACCCCTAATTAAACACACCCGAAGCAGCTAATCAAGCTTTTACCAGGTGTACAACAAGCTTCCATGCGGGTGTGTTGAGGCAAGTTGGAGCAAAAGTCCACAGGACACCGGCCCTCCAGGACCGACTTTGGACAGGGACACTAGAATTGCCAAAGGCACCGCTGGGATTTGAACCCAGGATCTCCTGTTTACGAGACAGGCGCTTTAACCAACTAAGCCACGGCGCCAACCAGCACGCTACACCTCCGGTAGGGCGACTCAGTGGATCAAAACATCCAGCGGTGATGCCAACGGTCCACAGGCTGAACCGCTTAAGAGATTGTTTACAAATTTCTGTTGCCTGAGGGCAACACTGTGCAATATAAGGTTCAACAAAAAGCCAAAAGCCACGACTCTGGTGGGACTCGAACCCACAACCTTTGAATGGCCTCACCCAGCAGTCTAGAAGTCCAATGCGCTATCCATTGCGCCACAGAGCCCCAAGGAAAAACTAATTCCGGGCTTGTGCCTCTCCATCGCCGTGTGGTCGCGTGCTCGGTGGGTAGGAAGGTCAACGTCCTTGGGTCTCTGCGTAATTGGAATGCGGTTCGAAAAGCAGAGGCACTGCCAGCAACTCTTGTCCAAGAAAGAACCCACAGAGCAAAGCCACCGGTTAAGAGGCACTGCTGGGACTCGAACCCAGGATCTCCTGTTTACAAGACAGGCGCTTTGACCAGCTAAGCCACAGCACCCTGCAGAAGCCAGCGTTCTTTTGGCGCTTATCCACTGCATAGTACGGCACGGTACAGTTCAGCACGGCACACTTTTGGGGGGTTTTCCACTGGGTACAGTACCTGGTACCTGGTACTTTTTTTAGTACCACCTCGGCCGAGGTTCCAAGCGAGCCGGACCGTTACCAAAACGTGACGTGTAAACTCTGCTGATCACTGATTGGCCGGAGAGAATCGTCTCTACCTGTGTCATTGAACTTCCGGCACGAGACACAACAGACCCGCTAGATTTAAATCAGCACAGCCAGCGAAGGATCGACCGCAACTGTTTTGAATGGGCGCACCTTTTTTAACAACCAAAAATGGCTGCTTCTTGTCTGTTGAGGAAGTACAGACGTCCCTCTCTTTGATAGCCGAGGAGAGGATCCAGCGAGAGTGTGATGGAGCGACGCGGAATTAAAACGTTTTTCAGGAGTAGAGGCGCTTGTCCTCCGGGAGGGCGACTCAGAGGACCAAAGCATCCAGAGACGAGGCCAAAGGCCAGGCACTGCACAGCCTAGCCTAAAAGAGTTGTTTTGACAACTGAGTCGGAGTGGCCAGCTAGCCTCTTTGTTTGTTGGCCAAGCGGGCTTAGCAGAATGCCAAAAGTCACGACTCTGGGGGGACTCGAACCCACAACCTCAACTGGCTGTCTAGAAGTCCAATGCGCTATCCATTGCGCCACAGAGCCCACCAGTGAAACTTTAAAAGGTTTTTCCTCTGTGCAATTGACGCCCGGTTCAAAACAGCAACAGCACTGTCAGGGTCTCCTGTCCAACGACGAGCTACCAGAGCGCAACCACCAGGAGAGAGGTACTGCTGGGATTCGAACCCAGCATTTCCTGTTTACAAGGCAGACTCTTTGACCAGCTAAGCCACGGTGCCTCCCTGCTGTGGCGCGTTTGCATGGTGTGATATCCTTCAAAAGCAGCTGAGGGGTGGTTTTCAGAAGCTCAAGTGCCGCGAGCAGCAAGACACACGAGCAGACAACCAAAGGCACCGCTGGGATTCGAGCCCAGGATCTCCTGTTTACTAGACAGGCGCTTTAACCAACTAAGCCACGGCGCCAACCTGCAAGCTTGAACTTTAGATACGGAATCGCCTGCTGCCTTTGCACTCCTCGCTATCCCTGTTTGCGGTCCGATCTCAGAAAAAGAACACGCTTGAGCAGGGCTGTCCAAAGTCGGTCCTGGAGGGCAGGTGTCCTGCAGACTTTAGCTCCACCCCTAATTAAACACACCCGAAGCAGCTAATCAAGCTTTTACCAGGTGTACAACAAGCTTCCATGCGGGTGTGTTGAGGCAAGTTGGAGCAAAACTCCACAGGACACCAGCCCTCCAGGATCAACTTCGGACAGCCCTGTGCTTGAGGGACACTAGGATTGCCACAGGCACCGCTGGGATTTGAACCCAGGATCTCCTGTTTACTAGACAGGCACTTTAACCAACTAAGCCACGGCACCTGCCTGCAGGCTTGACCTTTGGGGTGGAGACTCAGAGGATCACAGCGTCCAGAGAACAGCCAGCTGGTTCACGGTCCAGGGGCTGGATAGTTTAAAAATGTGCACTAACAATTTAGTCGGGACGGTTCAGAAACGGAATCGCCTGCTGCCTTTGCAGGGCTGTCCAAAGTCGGTCCTGGAGGGCAGGTGTCCTGCAGACTTTAGCTCCACCCCTAATTAAACACACCCGAAGCAGCTAATCAAGCTTTTACCAGGTGTACAACAAGCTTCCATGCGGGTGTGTTGAGGCAAGTTGGAGCAAAACTCCACAGGACACCGGCCCTCCAGGACCGACTTTGGACAGGGACACTAGAATTGCCAAAGGCACCGCTGGGATTTGAACCCAGGATCTCCTGTTTACGAGACAGGCGCTTTAACCAACTAAGCCACGGCGCCAACCAGCACGCTACACCTCCGGTAGGGCGACTCAGTGGATCAAAACATCCAGCGGTGATGCCAACGGTCCACAGGCTGAACCGCTTAAGAGATTGTTTACAAATTTCTGTTGCCTGAGGGCAACACCGTGCAATATAAGGTTCAACAAAAAGCCAAAAGCCACGACTCTGGTGGGACTCGAACCCACAACCTTTGAATGGCCTCACCCAGCAGTCTAGAAGTCCAATGCGCTATCCATTGCGCCACAGAGCCCCAAGGAAAAACTAATTCCGGGCTTGTGCCAGTCCATCGCCGTGTGGTCGCGTGCTCGGTGGGTAGGAAGGTCAACGTCCTTGGGTCTCTGCGTAATTGGAATGCGGTTCGAAAAGCAGAGGCACTGCCAGCAATTCTTGTCCAAGAAAGAACCCACAGAGCAAAGCCACCGGTTAAGAGGCACTGCTGGGACTCGAACCCAGGATCTCCTGTTTACAAGACAGGCGCTTTGACCAGCTAAGCCACAGCACCCTGCAGAAGCCAGCATTCTTTTGGCGCTTATCCACTGCATAGTACGGCACGGTACAGTTCAGCACGGCACACTTTTGGGGGGTTTTCCACTGGGTACAGTACCTGGTACCTGGTACTTTTTTTAGTACCACCTCGGCCGAGGTTCCAAGCGAGCCGGACCGTTACCAAAACGTGACGTGTAAACTCTGCTGATCACTGATTGGCCGGAGAGAATCGTCTCTACCTGTGTCATTGAACTTCCGGCACGAGACACAACAGACCCGCTAGATTTAAATCAGCACAGCCAGCGAAGGATCGACCGCAACTGTTTTGAACGGGCGCACCTTTTTTAACAACCAAAAATGGCTGCTTCTTGTCTGTTGAGGAAGTACAGACGTCCCTCTCTTTGATAGCCGAGGAGAGGATCCAGCGAGAGTGTGATGGAGGGACGCGGAATTAAAACGTTTTTCAGGAGTAGAGGCGCTTGTCCTCCGGGAGGGCGACTCAGAGGACCAAAGCATCCAGAGACGAGGCCAAAGGCCAGGCCAGGCACTGCACAGCCTAGCCTAAAAGAGTTGTTTTGACAACTGAGTCGAGTGGCCAGCTAGCCTCTTTGTTTGTTGGCCAAGCGGGCTTAGCAGAATGCCAAAAGTCACGACTCTGGGGGGACTCGAACCCACAACCTTTGAAAGGCCTCAACTGGCTGTCTAGAAGTCCAATGCGCTATCCATTGCGCCACAGAGCCCACCAGTGAAACTTTAAAAGGTTTTTCCTCTGTGCAATTGACGCCCGGTTCAAAACAGCAACAGCACTGTCAGGGTCTCCTGTCCAACGACGAGCTACCAGAGCGCAACCACCAGGAGAGAGGCACTGCTGGGATTCGAACCCAGCATTTCCTGTTTACAAGGCAGACTCTTTGACCAGCTAAGCCACGGTGCCTCCCTGCTGTGGCGCGTTTGCATGGTGTGATATCCTTCAAAAGCAGCTGAGGGGTGGTTTTCAGAAGCTCAAGTGCCGCGAGCAGCAAGACACACGAGCAGACAACCAAAGGCACCGCTGGGATTCGAGCCCAGGATCTCCTGTTTACTAGACAGACGCTTTAACCAACTAAGCCACGGCGCCAACCTGCAAGCTTGAACTTTAGATACGGAATCGCCTGCTGCCTTTGCACTCCTCGCTATCCCTGTTTGCGGTCCGATCTCAGAAAAAGAACACGCTTGAGCAGGGCTGTCCAAAGTCGGTCCTGGAGGGCAGGTGTCCTGCAGACTTTAGCTCCACCCCTAATTAAACACACCCGAAGCAGCTAATCAAGCTTTTACCAGGTGTACAACAAGCTTCCATGCGGGTGTGTTGAGGCAAGTTGGAGCAAAACTCCACAGGACACCAGCCCTCCAGGATCAACTTCGGACAGCCCTGTGCTTGAGGGACACTAGGATTGCCACAGGCACCGCTGGGATTTGAACCCAGGATCTCCTGTTTACTAGACAGGCACTTTAACCAACTAAGCCACGGCACCTGCCTGCAGGCTTGACCTTTGGGGTGGAGACTCAGAGGATCACAGCGTCCAGAGAACAGCCAGCTGGTTCACGGTCCAGGGGCTGGATAGTTTAAAAATGTGCACTAACAATTCAGTCGGGACGGTTCAGAAACGGAATCGCCTTCTGCCTTTGCAGGGCTGTCCAAAGTCGGTCCTGGAGGGCAGGTGTCCTGCAGACTTTAGCTCCACCCCTAATTAAACACACCCGAAGCAGCTAATCAAGCTTTTACCAGGTGTACAACAAGCTTCCATGCGGGTGTGTTGAGGCAAGTTGGAGCAAAAGTCCACAGGACACCGGCCCTCCAGGACCGACTTTGGACAGGGACACTAGAATTGCCAAAGGCACCGCTGGGATTTGAACCCAGGATCTCCTGTTTACGAGACAGGCGCTTTAACCAACTAAGCCACGGCGCCAACCAGCACGCTACACCTCCGGTAGGGCGACTCAGTGGATCAAAACATCCAGCGGTGATGCCAACGGTCCACAGGCTGAACCGCTTAAGAGATTGTTTACAAATTTCTGTTGCCTGAGGGCAACACCGTGCAATATAAGGTTCAACAAAAAGCCAAAAGCCACGACTCTGGTGGGACTCGAACCCACAACCTTTGAATGGCCTCACCCAGCAGTCTAGAAGTCCAATGCGCTATCCATTGCGCCACAGAGCCCCAAGGAAAAACTAATTCCGGGCTTGTGCCAGTCCATCGCCGTGTGGTCGCGTGCTCGGTGGGTAGGAAGGTCAACGTCCTTGGGTCTCTGCGTAATTGGAATGCGGTTCGAAAAGCAGAGGCACTGCCAGCAATTCTTGTCCAAGAAAGAACCCACAGAGCAAAGCCACCGGTTAAGAGGCACTGCTGGGACTCGAACCCAGGATCTCCTGTTTACAAGACAGGCGCTTTGACCAGCTAAGCCACAGCACCCTGCAGAAGCCAGCATTCTTTTGGCGCTTATCCACTGCATAGTACGGCACGGTACAGTTCAGCACGGCACACTTTTGGGGGGTTTTCCACTGGGTACAGTACCTGGTACCTGGTACTTTTTTTAGTACCACCTCGGCCGAGGTTCCAAGCGAGCCGGACCGTTACCAAAACGTGACGTGTAAACTCTGCTGACCACTGATTGGCCGGAGAGAATCGTCTCTACCTGTGTCATTGAACTTCCGGCACGAGACACAACAGACCCGCTAGATTTAAATCAGCACAGCCAGCGAAGGATCGACCGCAACTGTTTTGAACGGGCGCACCTTTTTTAACAACCAAAAATGGCTGCTTCTTGTCTGTTGAGGAAGTACAGACGTCCCTCTCTTTGATAGCCGAGGAGAGGATCCAGCGAGAGTGTGATGGAGGGACGCGGAATTAAAACGTTTTTCAGGAGTAGAGGCGCTTGTCCTCCGGGAGGGCGACTCAGAGGACCAAAGCATCCAGAGACGAGGCCAAAGGCCAGGCACTGCACAGCCTAGCCTAAAAGAGTTGTTTTGACAACTGAGTCGAGTGGCCAGCTAGCCTCTTTGTTTGTTGGCCAAGCGGGCTTAGCAGAATGCCAAAAGTCACGACTCTGGGGGGACTCGAACCCACAACCTTTGAAAGGCCTCAACTGGCTGTCTAGAAGTCCAATGCGCTATCCATTGCGCCACAGAGCCCACCAGTGAAACTTTAAAAGGTTTTTCCTCTGTGCAATTGACGCCCCGTTCAAAACAGCAACAGCACTGTCAGGGTCTCCTGTCCAACGACGAGCTACCAGAGCGCAACCACCAGGAGAGAGGCACTGCTGGGATTCGAACCCAGCATTTCCTGTTTACAAGGCAGACTCTTTGACCAGCTAAGCCACGGTGCCTCCCTGCTGTGGCGCGTTTGCATGGTGTGATATCCTTCAAAAGCAGCTGAGGGGTGGTTTTCAGAAGCTCAAGTGCCGCGAGCAGCAAGACACACGAGCAGACAACCAAAGGCACCGCTGGGATTCGAGCCCAGGATCTCCTGTTTACTAGACAGACGCTTTAACCAACTAAGCCACGGCGCCAACCTGCAAGCTTGAACTTTAGATACGGAATCGCCTGCTGCCTTTGCACTCCTCGCTATCCCTGTTTGCGGTCCGATCTCAGAAAAAGAACACGCTTGAGCAGGGCTGTCCAAAGTCGGTCCTGGAGGGCAGGTGTCCTGCAGACTTTAGCTCCACCCCTAATTAAACACACCCGAAGCAGCTAATCAAGCTTTTACCAGGTGTACAACAAGCTTCCATGCGGGTGTGTTGAGGCAAGTTGGAGCAAAACTCCACAGGACACCAGCCCTCCAGGATCAACTTCGGACAGCCCTGTGCTTGAGGGACACTAGGATTGCCACAGGCACCGCTGGGATTTGAACCCAGGATCTCCTGTTTACTAGACAGGCACTTTAACCAACTAAGCCACGGCACCTGCCTGCAGGCTTGACCTTTGGGGTGGAGACTCAGAGGATCACAGCGTCCAGAGAACAGCCAGCTGGTTCACGGTCCAGGGGCTGGATAGTTTAAAAATGTGCACTAACAATTCAGTCGGGACGGTTCAGAAACGGAATCGCCTTCTGCCTTTGCAGGGCTGTCCAAAGTCGGTCCTGGAGGGCAGGTGTCCTGCAGACTTTAGCTCCACCCCTAATTAAACACACCCGAAGCAGCTAATCAAGCTTTTACCAGGTGTACAACAAGCTTCCATGCGGGTGTGTTGAGGCAAGTTGGAGCAAAAGTCCACAGGACACCGGCCCTCCAGGACCGACTTTGGACAGGGACACTAGAATTGCCAAAGGCACCGCTGGGATTTGAACCCAGGATCTCCTGTTTACGAGACAGGCGCTTTAACCAACTAAGCCACGGCGCCAACCAGCACGCTACACCTCCGGTAGGGCGACTCAGTGGATCAAAACATCCAGCGGTGATGCCAACGGTCCACAGGCTGAACCGCTTAAGAGATTGTTTACAAATTTCTGTTGCCTGAGGGCAACACTGTGCAATATAAGGTTCAACAAAAAGCCAAAAGCCACGACTCTGGTGGGACTCGAACCCACAACCTTTGAATGGCCTCACCCAGCAGTCTAGAAGTCCAATGCGCTATCCATTGCGCCACAGAGCCCCAAGGAAAAACTAATTCCGGGCTTGTGCCTCTCCATCGCCGTGTGGTCGCGTGCTCGGTGGGTAGGAAGGTCAACGTCCTTGGGTCTCTGCGTAATTGGAATGCGGTTCGAAAAGCAGAGGCACTGCCAGCAACTCTTGTCCAAGAAAGAACCCACAGAGCAAAGCCACCGGTTAAGAGGCACTGCTGGGACTCGAACCCAGGATCTCCTGTTTACAAGACAGGCGCTTTGACCAGCTAAGCCACAGCACCCTGCAGAAGCCAGCGTTCTTTTGGCGCTTATCCACTGCATAGTACGGCACGGTACAGTTCAGCACGGCACACTTTTGGGGGGTTTTCCACTGGGTACAGTACCTGGTACCTGGTACTTTTTTTAGTACCACCTCGGCCGAGGTTCCAAGCGAGCCGGACCGTTACCAAAACGTGACGTGTAAACTCTGCTGATCACTGATTGGCCGGAGAGAATCGTCTCTACCTGTGTCATTGAACTTCCGGCACGAGACACAACAGACCCGCTAGATTTAAATCAGCACAGCCAGCGAAGGATCGACCGCAACTGTTTTGAATGGGCGCACCTTTTTTAACAACCAAAAATGGCTGCTTCTTGTCTGTTGAGGAAGTACAGACGTCCCTCTCTTTGATAGCCGAGGAGAGGATCCAGCGAGAGTGTGATGGAGCGACGCGGAATTAAAACGTTTTTCAGGAGTAGAGGCGCTTGTCCTCCGGGAGGGCGACTCAGAGGACCAAAGCATCCAGAGACGAGGCCAAAGGCCAGGCACTGCACAGCCTAGCCTAAAAGAGTTGTTTTGACAACTGAGTCGGAGTGGCCAGCTAGCCTCTTTGTTTGTTGGCCAAGCGGGCTTAGCAGAATGCCAAAAGTCACGACTCTGGGGGGACTCGAACCCACAACCTTTGAATGGCCTCAACTGGCTGTCTAGAAGTCCAATGCGCTATCCATTGCGCCACAGAGCCCACCAGTGAAACTTTAAAAGGTTTTTCCTCTGTGCAATTGACGCCCGGTTCAAAACAGCAACAGCACTGTCAGGGTCTCCTGTCCAACGACGAGCTACCAGAGCGCAACCACCAGGAGAGAGGTACTGCTGGGATTCGAACCCAGCATTTCCTGTTTACAAGGCAGACTCTTTGACCAGCTAAGCCACGGTGCCTCCCTGCTGTGGCGCGTTTGCATGGTGTGATATCCTTCAAAAGCAGCTGAGGGGTGGTTTTCAGAAGCTCAAGTGCCGCGAGCAGCAAGACACACGAGCAGACAACCAAAGGCACCGCTGGGATTCGAGCCCAGGATCTCCTGTTTACTAGACAGGCGCTTTAACCAACTAAGCCACGGCGCCAACCTGCAAGCTTGAACTTTAGATACGGAATCGCCTGCTGCCTTTGCACTCCTCGCTATCCCTGTTTGCGGTCCGATCTCAGAAAAAGAACACGCTTGAGCAGGGCTGTCCAAAGTCGGTCCTGGAGGGCAGGTGTCCTGCAGACTTTAGCTCCACCCCTAATTAAACACACCCGAAGCAGCTAATCAAGCTTTTACCAGGTGTACAACAAGCTTCCATGCGGGTGTGTTGAGGCAAGTTGGAGCAAAACTCCACAGGACACCAGCCCTCCAGGATCAACTTCGGACAGCCCTGTGCTTGAGGGACACTAGGATTGCCACAGGCACCGCTGGGATTTGAACCCAGGATCTCCTGTTTACTAGACAGGCACTTTAACCAACTAAGCCACGGCACCTGCCTGCAGGCTTGACCTTTGGGGTGGAGACTCAGAGGATCACAGTGTCCAGAGAACAGCCAGCTGGTTCACGGTCCAGGGGCTGGATAGTTTAAAAATGTGCACTAACAATTCAGTCGGGACGGTTCAGAAACGGAATCGCCTGCTGCCTTTGCAGGGCTGTCCAAAGTCGGTCCTGGAGGGCAGGTGTCCTGCAGACTTTAGCTCCACCCCTAATTAAACACACCCGAAGCAGCTAATCAAGCTTTTACCAGGTGTACAACAAGCTTCCATGCGGGTGTGTTGAGGCAAGTTGGAGCAAAAGTCCACAGGACACCGGCCCTCCAGGACCGACTTTGGACAGGGACACTAGAATTGCCAAAGGCACCGCTGGGATTTGAACCCAGGATCTCCTGTTTACGAGACAGGCGCTTTAACCAACTAAGCCACGGCGCCAACCAGCACGCTACACCTCCGGTAGGGCGACTCAGTGGATCAAAACATCCAGCGGTGATGCCAACGGTCCACAGGCTGAACCGCTTAAGAGATTGTTTACAAATTTCTGTTGCCTGAGGGCAACACCGTGCAATATAAGGTTCAACAAAAAGCCAAAAGCCACGACTCTGGTGGGACTCGAACCCACAACCTTTGAATGGCCTCACCCAGCAGTCTAGAAGTCCAATGCGCTATCCATTGCGCCACAGAGCCCCAAGGAAAAACTAATTCCGGGCTTGTGCCAGTCCATCGCCGTGTGGTCGCGTGCTCGGTGGGTAGGAAGGTCAACGTCCTTGGGTCTCTGCGTAATTGGAATGCGGTTCGAAAAGCAGAGGCACTGCCAGCAATTCTTGTCCAAGAAAGAACCCACAGAGCAAAGCCACCGGTTAAGAGGCACTGCTGGGACTCGAACCCAGGATCTCCTGTTTACAAGACAGGCGCTTTGACCAGCTAAGCCACAGCACCCTGCAGAAGCCAGCATTCTTTTGGCGCTTATCCACTGCATAGTACGGCACGGTACAGTTCAGCACGGCACACTTTTGGGGGGTTTTCCACTGGGTACAGTACCTGGTACCTGGTACTTTTTTTAGTACCACCTCGGCCGAGGTTCCAAGCGAGCCGGACCGTTACCAAAACGTGACGTGTAAACTCTGCTGATCACTGATTGGCCGGAGAGAATCGTCTCTACCTGTGTCATTGAACTTCCGGCACGAGACACAACAGACCCGCTAGATTTAAATCAGCACAGCCAGCGAAGGATCGACCGCAACTGTTTTGAATGGGCGCACCTTTTTTAACAACCAAAAATGGCTGCTTCTTGTCTGTTGAGGAAGTACAGACGTCCCTCTCTTTGATAGCCGAGGAGAGGATCCAGCGAGAGTGTGATGGAGCGACGCGGAATTAAAACGTTTTTCAGGAGTAGAGGTGCTTGTCCTCCGGGAGGGCGACTCAGAGGACCAAAGCATCCAGAGACGAGGCCAAAGGCCAGGCACTGCACAGCCTAGCCTAAAAGAGTTGTTTTGACAACTGAGTCGGAGTGGCCAGCTAGCCTCTTTGTTTGTTGGCCAAGCGGGCTTAGCAGAATGCCAAAAGTCACGACTCTGGGGGGACTCGAACCCACAACCTTTGAATGGCCTCAACTGGCTGTCTAGAAGTCCAATGCGCTATCCATTGCGCCACAGAGCCCACCAGTGAAACTTTAAAAGGTTTTTCCTCTGTGCAATTGACGCCCGGTTCAAAACAGCAACAGCACTGTCAGGGTCTCCTGTCCAACGACGAGCTACCAGAGCGCAACCACCAGGAGAGAGGCACTGCTGAGACTTTAGCTCCACCCCTAATTAAACACACCCGAAGCAGCTAATCAAGCTTTTACCAGGTGTACAACAAGCTTCCATGCGGGTGTGTTGAGGCAAGTTGGAGCAAAACTCCACAGGACACCAGCCCTCCAGGATCAACTTCGGACAGCCCTGTGCTTGAGGGACACTAGGATTGCCACAGGCACCGCTGGGATTTGAACCCAGGATCTCCTGTTTACTAGACAGGCACTTTAACCAACTAAGCCACGGCACCTGCCTGCAGGCTTGACCTTTGGGGTGGAGACTCAGAGGATCACAGCGTCCAGAGAACAGCCAGCTGGTTCACGGTCCAGGGGCTGGATAGTTTAAAAATGTGCACTAACAATTCAGTCGGGACGGTTCAGAAACGGAATCGCCTGCTGCCTTTGCAGGGCTGTCCAAAGTCGGTCCTGGAGGGCAGGTGTCCTGCAGACTTTAGCTCCACCCCTAATTAAACACACCCGAAGCAGCTATTCAAGCTTTTACCAGGTGTACAACAAGCTTCCATGCGGGTGTGTTGAGGCAAGTTGGAGCAAAAGTCCACAGGACACCGGCCCTCCAGGACCGACTTTGGACAGGGACACTAGAATTGCCAAAGGCACCGCTGGGATTTGAACCCAGGATCTCCTGTTTACGAGACAGGCGCTTTAACCAACTAAGCCACGGCGCCAACCAGCACGCTACACCTCCGGTAGGGCGACTCAGTGGATCAAAACATCCAGCGGTGATGCCAACGGTCCACAGGCTGAACCGCTTAAGAGATTGTTTACAAATTTCTGTTGCCTGAGGGCAACACCGTGCAATATAAGGTTCAACAAAAAGCCAAAAGCCACGACTCTGGTGGGACTCGAACCCACAACCTTTGAATGGCCTCACCCAGCAGTCTAGAAGTCCAATGCGCTATCCATTGCGCCACAGAGCCCCAAGGAAAAACTAATTCCGGGCTTGTGCCAGTCCATCGCCGTGTGGTCGCGTGCTCGGTGGGTAGGAAGGTCAACGTCCTTGGGTCTCTGCGTAATTGGAATGCGGTTCGAAAAGCAGAGGCACTGCCAGCAATTCTTGTCCAAGAAAGAACCCACAGAGCAAAGCCACCGGTTAAGAGGCACTGCTGGGACTCGAACCCAGGATCTCCTGTTTACAAGACAGGCGCTTTGACCAGCTAAGCCACAGCACCCTGCAGAAGCCAGCATTCTTTTGGCGCTTATCCACTGCATAGTACGGCACGATACAGTTCAGCACGGCACACTTTTGGGGGGTTTTCCACTGGGTACAGTACCTGGTACCTGGTACTTTTTTTAGTACCACCTCGGCCGAGGTTCCAAGCGAGCCGGACCGTTACCAAAACGTGACGTGTAAACTCTGCTGACCACTGATTGGCCGGAGAGAATCGTCTCTACCTGTGTCATTGAACTTCCGGCACGAGACACAACAGACCCGCTAGATTTAAATCAGCACAGCCAGCGAAGGATCGACCGCAACTGTTTTGAACGGGCGCACCTTTTTTAACAACCAAAAATGGCTGCTTCTTGTCTGTTGAGGAAGTACAGACGTCCCTCTCTTTGATAGCCGAGGAGAGGATCCAGCGAGAGTGTGATGGAGGGACGCGGAATTAAAATGTTTTTCAGGAGTAGAGGCGCTTGTCCTCCGGGAGGGCGACTCAGAGGACCAAAGCATCCAGAGACGAGGCCAAAGGCCAGGCACTGCACAGCCTAGCCTAAAAGAGTTGTTTTGACAACTGAGTCGAGTGGCCAGCTAGCCTCTTTGTTTGTTGGCCAAGCGGGCTTAGCAGAATGCCAAAAGTCACGACTCTGGGGGGACTCGAACCCACAACCTTTGAAAGGCCTCAACTGGCTGTCTAGAAGTCCAATGCGCTATCCATTGCGCCACAGAGCCCACCAGTGTAACTTTAAAAGGTTTTTCCTCTGTGCAATTGACGCCCGGTTCAAAACAGCAACAGCACTGTCAGGGTCTCCTGTCCAACGACGAGCTACCAGAGCGCAACCACCAGGAGAGAGGCACTGCTGGGATTCGAACCCAGCATTTCCTGTTTACAAGGCAGACTCTTTGACCAGCTAAGCCACGGTGCCTCCCTGCTGTGGCGCGTTTGCATGGTGTGATATCCTTCAAAAGCAGCTGAGGGGTGGTTTTCAGAAGCTCAAGTGCCGCGAGCAGCAAGACACACGAGCAGACAACCAAAGGCACCGCTGGGATTCGAGCCCAGGATCTCCTGTTTACTAGACAGACGCTTTAACCA
This sequence comes from Barbus barbus, assembly GCF_936440315.1. Lineage (NCBI taxonomy): Eukaryota > Metazoa > Chordata > Actinopteri > Cypriniformes > Cyprinidae > Barbus > Barbus barbus. The sequence goes on along the minus strand of NC_136759.1, from coordinate 19,025,730 downwards.
ACTAAGCCACGGCGCCAACCTGCAAGCTTGAACTTTAGATACGGAATCGCCTGCTGCCTTTGCACTCCTCGCTATCCCTGTTTGCGGTCCGATCTCAGAAAAAGAACACGCTTGAGCAGGGCTGTCCAAAGTCGGTCCTGGAGGGCAGGTGTCCTGCAGACTTTAGCTCCACCCCTAATTAAACACACCCGAAGCAGCTAATCAAGCTTTTACCAGGTGTACAACAAGCTTCCATGCGGGTGTGTTGAGGCAAGTTGGAGCAAAACTCCACAGGACACCAGCCCTCCAGGATCAACTTCGGACAGCCCTGTGCTTGAGGGACACTAGGATTGCCACAGGCACCGCTGGGATTTGAACCCAGGATCTCCTGTTTACTAGACAGGCACTTTAACCAACTAAGCCACGGCACCTGCCTGCAGGCTTGACCTTTGGGGTGGAGACTCAGAGGATCACAGCGTCCAGAGAACAGCCAGCTGGTTCACGGTCCAGGGGCTGGATAGTTTAAAAATGTGCACTAACAATTCAGTCGGGACGGTTCAGAAACGGAATCGCCTTCTGCCTTTGCAGGGCTGTCCAAAGTCGGTCCTGGAGGGCAGGTGTCCTGCAGACTTTAGCTCCACCCCTAATTAAACACACCCGAAGCAGCTAATCAAGCTTTTACCAGGTGTACAACAAGCTTCCATGCGGGTGTGTTGAGGCAAGTTGGAGCAAAAGTCCACAGGACACCGGCCCTCCAGGACCGACTTTGGACAGGGACACTAGAATTGCCAAAGGCACCGCTGGGATTTGAACCCAGGATCTCCTGTTTACGAGACAGGCGCTTTAACCAACTAAGCCACGGCGCCAACCAGCACGCTACACCTCCGGTAGGGCGACTCAGTGGATCAAAACATCCAGCGGTGATGCCAACGGTCCACAGGCTGAACCGCTTAAGAGATTGTTTACAAATTTCTGTTGCCTGAGGGCAACACTGTGCAATATAAGGTTCAACAAAAAGCCAAAAGCCACGACTCTGGTGGGACTCGAACCCACAACCTTTGAATGGCCTCACCCAGCAGTCTAGAAGTCCAATGCGCTATCCATTGCGCCACAGAGCCCCAAGGAAAAACTAATTCCGGGCTTGTGCCTCTCCATCGCCGTGTGGTCGCGTGCTCGGTGGGTAGGAAGGTCAACGTCCTTGGGTCTCTGCGTAATTGGAATGCGGTTCGAAAAGCAGAGGCACTGCCAGCAACTCTTGTCCAAGAAAGAACCCACAGAGCAAAGCCACCGGTTAAGAGGCACTGCTGGGACTCGAACCCAGGATCTCCTGTTTACAAGACAGGCGCTTTGACCAGCTAAGCCACAGCACCCTGCAGAAGCCAGCGTTCTTTTGGCGCTTATCCACTGCATAGTACGGCACGGTACAGTTCAGCACGGCACACTTTTGGGGGGTTTTCCACTGGGTACAGTACCTGGTACCTGGTACTTTTTTTAGTACCACCTCGGCCGAGGTTCCAAGCGAGCCGGACCGTTACCAAAACGTGACGTGTAAACTCTGCTGATCACTGATTGGCCGGAGAGAATCGTCTCTACCTGTGTCATTGAACTTCCGGCACGAGACACAACAGACCCGCTAGATTTAAATCAGCACAGCCAGCGAAGGATCGACCGCAACTGTTTTGAATGGGCGCACCTTTTTTAACAACCAAAAATGGCTGCTTCTTGTCTGTTGAGGAAGTACAGACGTCCCTCTCTTTGATAGCCGAGGAGAGGATCCAGCGAGAGTGTGATGGAGCGACGCGGAATTAAAACGTTTTTCAGGAGTAGAGGCGCTTGTCCTCCGGGAGGGCGACTCAGAGGACCAAAGCATCCAGAGACGAGGCCAAAGGCCAGGCACTGCACAGCCTAGCCTAAAAGAGTTGTTTTGACAACTGAGTCGGAGTGGCCAGCTAGCCTCTTTGTTTGTTGGCCAAGCGGGCTTAGCAGAATGCCAAAAGTCACGACTCTGGGGGGACTCGAACCCACAACCTTTGAATGGCCTCAACTGGCTGTCTAGAAGTCCAATGCGCTATCCATTGCGCCACAGAGCCCACCAGTGAAACTTTAAAAGGTTTTTCCTCTGTGCAATTGACGCCCGGTTCAAAACAGCAACAGCACTGTCAGGGTCTCCTGTCCAACGACGAGCTACCAGAGCGCAACCACCAGGAGAGAGGTACTGCTGGGATTCGAACCCAGCATTTCCTGTTTACAAGGCAGACTCTTTGACCAGCTAAGCCACGGTGCCTCCCTGCTGTGGCGCGTTTGCATGGTGTGATATCCTTCAAAAGCAGCTGAGGGGTGGTTTTCAGAAGCTCAAGTGCCGCGAGCAGCAAGACACACGAGCAGACAACCAAAGGCACCGCTGGGATTCGAGCCCAGGATCTCCTGTTTACTAGACAGGCGCTTTAACCAACTAAGCCACGGCGCCAACCTGCAAGCTTGAACTTTAGATACGGAATCGCCTGCTGCCTTTGCACTCCTCGCTATCCCTGTTTGCGGTCCGATCTCAGAAAAAGAACACGCTTGAGCAGGGCTGTCCAAAGTCGGTCCTGGAGGGCAGGTGTCCTGCAGACTTTAGCTCCACCCCTAATTAAACACACCCGAAGCAGCTAATCAAGCTTTTACCAGGTGTACAACAAGCTTCCATGCGGGTGTGTTGAGGCAAGTTGGAGCAAAACTCCACAGGACACCAGCCCTCCAGGATCAACTTCGGACAGCCCTGTGCTTGAGGGACACTAGGATTGCCACAGGCACCGCTGGGATTTGAACCCAGGATCTCCTGTTTACTAGACAGGCACTTTAACCAACTAAGCCACGGCACCTGCCTGCAGGCTTGACCTTTGGGGTGGAGACTCAGAGGATCACAGCGTCCAGAGAACAGCCAGCTGGTTCACGGTCCAGGGGCTGGATAGTTTAAAAATGTGCACTAACAATTCAGTCGGGACGGTTCAGAAACGGAATCGCCTGCTGCCTTTGCAGGGCTGTCCAAAGTCGGTCCTGGAGGGCAGGTGTCCTGCAGACTTTAGCTCCACCCCTAATTAAACACACCCGAAGCAGCTAATCAAGCTTTTACCAGGTGTACAACAAGCTTCCATGCGGGTGTGTTGAGGCAAGTTGGAGCAAAAGTCCACAGGACACCGGCCCTCCAGGACCGACTTTGGACAGGGACACTAGAATTGCCAAAGGCACCGCTGGGATTTGAACCCAGGATCTCCTGTTTACGAGACAGGCGCTTTAACCAACTAAGCCACGGCGCCAACCAGCACGCTACACCTCCGGTAGGGCGACTCAGTGGATCAAAACATCCAGCGGTGATGCCAACGGTCCACAGGCTGAACCGCTTAAGAGATTGTTTACAAATTTCTGTTGCCTGAGGGCAACACCGTGCAATATAAGGTTCAACAAAAAGCCAAAAGCCACGACTCTGGTGGGACTCGAACCCACAACCTTTGAATGGCCTCACCCAGCAGTCTAGAAGTCCAATGCGCTATCCATTGCGCCACAGAGCCCCAAGGAAAAACTAATTCCGGGCTTGTGCCAGTCCATCGCCGTGTGGTCGCGTGCTCGGTGGGTAGGAAGGTCAACGTCCTTGGGTCTCTGCGTAATTGGAATGCGGTTCGAAAAGCAGAGGCACTGCCAGCAATTCTTGTCCAAGAAAGAACCCACAGAGCAAAGCCACCGGTTAAGAGGCACTGCTGGGACTCGAACCCAGGATCTCCTGTTTACAAGACAGGCGCTTTGACCAGCTAAGCCACAGCACCCTGCAGAAGCCAGCATTCTTTTGGCGCTTATCCACTGCATAGTACGGCACGGTACAGTTCAGCACGGCACACTTTTGGGGGGTTTTCCACTGGGTACAGTACCTGGTACCTGGTACTTTTTTTAGTACCACCTCGGCCGAGGTTCCAAGCGAGCCGGACCGTTACCAAAACGTGACGTGTAAACTCTGCTGATCACTGATTGGCCGGAGAGAATCGTCTCTACCTGTGTCATTGAACTTCCGGCACGAGACACAACAGACCCGCTAGATTTAAATCAGCACAGCCAGCGAAGGATCGACCGCAACTGTTTTGAATGGGCGCACCTTTTTTAACAACCAAAAATGGCTGCTTCTTGTCTGTTGAGGAAGTACAGACGTCCCTCTCTTTGATAGCCGAGGAGAGGATCCAGCGAGAGTGTGATGGAGCGACGCGGAATTAAAACGTTTTTCAGGAGTAGAGGTGCTTGTCCTCCGGGAGGGCGACTCAGAGGACCAAAGCATCCAGAGACGAGGCCAAAGGCCAGGCACTGCACAGCCTAGCCTAAAAGAGTTGTTTTGACAACTGAGTCGGAGTGGCCAGCTAGCCTCTTTGTTTGTTGGCCAAGCGGGCTTAGCAGAATGCCAAAAGTCACGACTCTGGGGGGACTCGAACCCACAACCTTTGAATGGCCTCAACTGGCTGTCTAGAAGTCCAATGCGCTATCCATTGCGCCACAGAGCCCACCAGTGAAACTTTAAAAGGTTTTTCCTCTGTGCAATTGACGCCCGGTTCAAAACAGCAACAGCACTGTCAGGGTCTCCTGTCCAACGACGAGCTACCAGAGCGCAACCACCAGGAGAGAGGCACTGCTGAGACTTTAGCTCCACCCCTAATTAAACACACCCGAAGCAGCTAATCAAGCTTTTACCAGGTGTACAACAAGCTTCCATGCGGGTGTGTTGAGGCAAGTTGGAGCAAAACTCCACAGGACACCAGCCCTCCAGGATCAACTTCGGACAGCCCTGTGCTTGAGGGACACTAGGATTGCCACAGGCACCGCTGGGATTTGAACCCAGGATCTCCTGTTTACTAGACAGGCACTTTAACCAACTAAGCCACGGCACCTGCCTGCAGGCTTGACCTTTGGGGTGGAGACTCAGAGGATCACAGCGTCCAGAGAACAGCCAGCTGGTTCACGGTCCAGGGGCTGGATAGTTTAAAAATGTGCACTAACAATTCAGTCGGGACGGTTCAGAAACGGAATCGCCTGCTGCCTTTGCAGGGCTGTCCAAAGTCGGTCCTGGAGGGCAGGTGTCCTGCAGACTTTAGCTCCACCCCTAATTAAACACACCCGAAGCAGCTAATCAAGCTTTTACCAGGTGTACAACAAGCTTCCATGCGGGTGTGTTGAGGCAAGTTGGAGCAAAAGTCCACAGGACACCGGCCCTCCAGGACCGACTTTGGACAGGGACACTAGAATTGCCAAAGGCACCGCTGGGATTTGAACCCAGGATCTCCTGTTTACGAGACAGGCGCTTTAACCAACTAAGCCACGGCGCCAACCAGCACGCTACACCTCCGGTAGGGCGATTCAGTGGATCAAAACATCCAGCGGTGATGCCAACGGTCCACAGGCTGAACCGCTTAAGAGATTGTTTACAAATTTCTGTTGCCTGAGGGCAACACTGTGCAATATAAGGTTCAACAAAAAGCCAAAAGCCACGACTCTGGTGGGACTCGAACCCACAACCTTTGAATGGCCTCACCCAGCAGTCTAGAAGTCCAATGCGCTATCCATTGCGCCACAGAGCCCCAAGGAAAAACTTATTCCGGGCTTGTGCCAGTCCATCGCCGTGTGGTCGCGTGCTCGGTGGGTAGGAAGGTCAACGTCCTTGGGTCTCTGCGTAATTGGAATGCGGTTCGAAAAGCAGAGGCACTGCCAGGAACTCTTGTCCAAGAAAGAACCCACAGAGCAAAGCCACCGGTTAAGAGGCACTGCTGGGACTCGAACCCAGGATCTCCTGTTTACAAGACAGGCGCTTTGACCAGCTAAGCCACAGCACCCTGCAGAAGCCAGCATTCTTTTGGCGCTTATCCACTGCATAGTACGGCACGGTACAGTTCAGCACGGCACACTTTTGGGGGGTTTTCCACTGGGTACAGTACCTGGTACCTGGTACTTTTTTTAGTACCACCTCGGCCGAGGTTCCAAGCGAGCCGGACCGTTACCAAAACGTGACGTGTAAACTCTGCTGATCACTGATTGGCCGGAGAGAATCGTCTCTACCTGTGTCATTGAACTTCCGGCACGAGACACAACAGACCCGCTAGATTTAAATCAGCACAGCCAGCGAAGGATCGACCGCAACTGTTTTGAATGGGCGCACCTTTTTTAACAACCAAAAATGGCTGCTTCTTGTCTGTTGAGGAAGTACAGACGTCCCTCTCTTTGATAGCCGAGGAGAGGATCCAGCGAGAGTGTGATGGAGCGACGCGGAATTAAAACGTTTTTCAGGAGTAGAGGCGCTTGTCCTCCGGGAGGGCGACTCAGAGGACCAAAGCATCCAGAGACGAGGCCAAAGGCCAGGCACTGCACAGCCTAGCCTAAAAGAGTTGTTTTGACAACTGAGTCGGAGTGGCCAGCTAGCCTCTTTGTTTGTTGGCCAAGCGGGCTTAGCAGAATGCCAAAAGTCACGACTCTGGGGGGACTCGAACCCACAACCTTTGAATGGCCTCAACTGGCTGTCTAGAAGTCCAATGCGCTATCCATTGCGCCACAGAGCCCACCAGTGAAACTTTAAAAGGTTTTTCCTCTGTGCAATTGACGCCCGGTTCAAAACAGCAACAGCACTGTCAGGGTCTCCTGTCCAACGACGAGCTACCAGAGCGCAACCACCAGGAGAGAGGCACTGCTGGGATTCGAACCCAGCATTTCCTGTTTACAAGGCAGACTCTTTGACCAGCTAAGCCACGGTGCCTCCCTGCTGTGGCGCGTTTGCATGGTGTGATATCCTTCAAAAGCAGCTGAGGGTTGGTTTTCAGAAGCTCAAGTGCCGCGAGCAGCAAGACACACGAGCAGATAACCAAAGGCACCGCTGGGATTCGAGCCCAGGATCTCCTGTTTACTAGACAGGCGCTTTAACCAACTAAGCCACGGCGCCAACCTGCAAGCTTGAACTTTAGATACGGAATCGCCTGCTGCCTTTGCACTCCTCGCTATCCCTGTTTGCGGTCCGATCTCAGAAAAAGAACACGCTTGAGCAGGGCTGTCCATAGTCGGTCCTGGAGGGCAGGTGTCCTGCAGACTTTAGCTCCACCCCTAATTAAACACACCCGAAGCAGCTAATCAAGCTTTTACCAGGTGTACAACAAGCTTCCATGCGGGTGTGTTGAGGCAAGTTGGAGCAAAACTCCACAGGACACCAGCCCTCCAGGATCAACTTCGGACAGCCCTGTGCTTGAGGGACACTAGGATTGCCACAGGCACCGCTGGGATTTGAACCCAGGATCTCCTGTTTACTAGACAGGCACTTTAACCAACTAAGCCACGGCACCTGCCTGCAGGCTTGACCTTTGGGGTGGAGACTCAGAGGATCACAGCGTCCAGAGAACAGCCAGCTGGTTCACGGTCCAGGGGCTGGATAGTTTAAAAATGTGCACTAACAATTCAGTCGGGACGGTTCAGAAACGGAATCGCCTGCTGCCTTTGCAGGGCTGTCCAAAGTCGGTCCTGGAGGGCAGGTGTCCTGCAGACTTTAGCTCCACCCCTAATTAAACACACCCGAAGCAGCTAATCAAGCTTTTACCAGGTGTACAACAAGCTTCCATGCGGGTGTGTTGAGGCAAGTTGGAGCAAAAGTCCACAGGACACCGGCCCTCCAGGACCGACTTTGGACAGGGACACTAGAATTGCCAAAGGCACCGCTGGGATTTGAACCCAGGATCTCCTGTTTACGAGACAGGCGCTTTAACCAACTAAGCCACGGCGCCAACCAGCACGCTACACCTCCGGTAGGGCGATTCAGTGGATCAAAACATCCAGCGGTGATGCCAACGGTCCACAGGCTGAACCGCTTAAGAGATTGTTTACAAATTTCTGTTGCCTGAGGGCAACACTGTGCAATATAAGGTTCAACAAAAAGCCAAAAGCCACGACTCTGGTGGGACTCGAACCCACAACCTTTGAATGGCCTCACCCAGCAGTCTAGAAGTCCAATGCGCTATCCATTGCGCCACAGAGCCCCAAGGAAAAACTAATTCCGGGCTTGTGCCAGTCCATCGCCGTGTGGTCGCGTGCTCGGTGGGTAGGAAGGTCAACGTCCTTGGGTCTCTGCGTAATTGGAATGCGGTTCGAAAAGCAGAGGCACTGCCAGCAATTCTTGTCCAAGAAAGAACCCACAGAGCAAAGCCACCGGTTAAGAGGCACTGCTGGGACTCGAACCCAGGATCTCCTGTTTACAAGACAGGCGCTTTGACCAGCTAAGCCACAGCACCCTGCAGAAGCCAGCATTCTTTTGGCGCTTATCCACTGCATAGTACGGCACGGTACAGTTCAGCACGGCACACTTTTGGGGGGTTTTCCACTGGGTACAGTACCTGGTACCTGGTACTTTTTTTAGTACCACCTCGGCCGAGGTTCCAAGCGAGCCGGACCGTTACCAAAACGTGACGTGTAAACTCTGCTGATCACTGATTGGCCGGAGAGAATCGTCTCTACCTGTGTCATTGAACTTCCGGCACGAGACACAACAGACCCGCTAGATTTAAATCAGCACAGCCAGCGAAGGATCGACCGCAACTGTTTTGAATGGGCGCACCTTTTTTAACAACCAAAAATGGCTGCTTCTTGTCTGTTGAGGAAGTACAGACGTCCCTCTCTTTGATAGCCGAGGAGAGGATCCAGCGAGAGTGTGATGGAGCGACGCGGAATTAAAACGTTTTTCAGGAGTAGAGGTGCTTGTCCTCCGGGAGGGCGACTCAGAGGACCAAAGCATCCAGAGACGAGGCCAAAGGCCAGGCACTGCACAGCCTAGCCTAAAAGAGTTGTTTTGACAACTGAGTCGGAGTGGCCAGCTAGCCTCTTTGTTTGTTGGCCAAGCGGGCTTAGCAGAATGCCAAAAGTCACGACTCTGGGGGGACTCGAACCCACAACCTTTGAATGGCCTCAACTGGCTGTCTAGAAGTCCAATGCGCTATCCATTGCGCCACAGAGCCCACCAGTGAAACTTTAAAAGGTTTTTCCTCTGTGCAATTGACGCCCGGTTCAAAACAGCAACAGCACTGTCAGGGTCTCCTGTCCAACGACGAGCTACCAGAGCGCAACCACCAGGAGAGAGGCACTGCTGAGACTTTAGCTCCACCCCTAATTAAACACACCCGAAGCAGCTAATCAAGCTTTTACCAGGTGTACAACAAGCTTCCATGCGGGTGTGTTGAGGCAAGTTGGAGCAAAACTCCACAGGACACCAGCCCTCCAGGATCAACTTCGGACAGCCCTGTGCTTGAGGGACACTAGGATTGCCACAGGCACCGCTGGGATTTGAACCCAGGATCTCCTGTTTACTAGACAGGCACTTTAACCAACTAAGCCACGGCACCTGCCTGCAGGCTTGACCTTTGGGGTGGAGACTCAGAGGATCACAGCGTCCAGAGAACAGCCAGCTGGTTCACGGTCCAGGGGCTGGATAGTTTAAAAATGTGCACTAACAATTCAGTCGGGACGGTTCAGAAACGGAATCGCCTGCTGCCTTTGCAGGGCTGTCCAAAGTCGGTCCTGGAGGGCAGGTGTCCTGCAGACTTTAGCTCCACCCCTAATTAAACACACCCGAAGCAGCTAATCAAGCTTTTACCAGGTGTACAACAAGCTTCCATGCGGGTGTGTTGAGGCAAGTTGGAGCAAAAGTCCACAGGACACCGGCCCTCCAGGACCGACTTTGGACAGGGACACTAGAATTGCCAAAGGCACCGCTGGGATTTGAACCCAGGATCTCCTGTTTACGAGACAGGCGCTTTAACCAACTAAGCCACGGCGCCAACCAGCACGCTACACCTCCGGTAGGGCGATTCAGTGGATCAAAACATCCAGCGGTGATGCCAACGGTCCACAGGCTGAACCGCTTAAGAGATTGTTTACAAATTTCTGTTGCCTGAGGGCAACACTGTGCAATATAAGGTTCAACAAAAAGCCAAAAGCCACGACTCTGGTGGGACTCGAACCCACAACCTTTGAATGGCCTCACCCAGCAGTCTAGAAGTCCAATGCGCTATCCATTGCGCCACAGAGCCCCAAGGAAAAACTTATTCCGGGCTTGTGCCAGTCCATCGCCGTGTGGTCGCGTGCTCGGTGGGTAGGAAGGTCAACGTCCTTGGGTCTCTGCGTAATTGGAATGCGGTTCGAAAAGCAGAGGCACTGCCAGGAACTCTTGTCCAAGAAAGAACCCACAGAGCAAAGCCACCGGTTAAGAGGCACTGCTGGGACTCGAACCCAGGATCTCCTGTTTACAAGACAGGCGCTTTGACCAGCTAAGCCACAGCACCCTGCAGAAGCCAGCATTCTTTTGGCGCTTATCCACTGCATAGTACGGCACGGTACAGTTCAGCACGGCACACTTTTGGGGGGTTTTCCACTGGGTACAGTACCTGGTACCTGGTACTTTTTTTAGTACCACCTCGGCCGAGGTTCCAAGCGAGCCGGACCGTTACCAAAACGTGACGTGTAAACTCTGCTGATCACTGATTGGCCGGAGAGAATCGTCTCTACCTGTGTCATTGAACTTCCGGCACGAGACACAACAGACCCGCTAGATTTAAATCAGCACAGCCAGCGAAGGATCGACCGCAACTGTTTTGAATGGGCGCACCTTTTTTAACAACCAAAAATGGCTGCTTCTTGTCTGTTGAGGAAGTACAGACGTCCCTCTCTTTGATAGCCGAGGAGAGGATCCAGCGAGAGTGTGATGGAGCGACGCGGAATTAAAACGTTTTTCAGGAGTAGAGGCGCTTGTCCTCCGGGAGGGCGACTCAGAGGACCAAAGCATCCAGAGACGAGGCCAAAGGCCAGGCACTGCACAGCCTAGCCTAAAAGAGTTGTTTTGACAACTGAGTCGGAGTGGCCAGCTAGCCTCTTTGTTTGTTGGCCAAGCGGGCTTAGCAGAATGCCAAAAGTCACGACTCTGGGGGGACTCGAACCCACAACCTTTGAATGGCCTCAACTGGCTGTCTAGAAGTCCAATGCGCTATCCATTGCGCCACAGAGCCCACCAGTGAAACTTTAAAAGGTTTTTCCTCTGTGCAATTGACGCCCGGTTCAAAACAGCAACAGCACTGTCAGGGTCTCCTGTCCAACGACGAGCTACCAGAGCGCAACCACCAGGAGAGAGGCACTGCTGGGATTCGAACCCAGCATTTCCTGTTTACAAGGCAGACTCTTTGACCAGCTAAGCCACGGTGCCTCCCTGCTGTGGCGCGTTTGCATGGTGTGATATCCTTCAAAAGCAGCTGAGGGTTGGTTTTCAGAAGCTCAAGTGCCGCGAGCAGCAAGACACACGAGCAGATAACCAAAGGCACCGCTGGGATTCGAGCCCAGGATCTCCTGTTTACTAGACAGGCGCTTTAACCAACTAAGCCACGGCGCCAACCTGCAAGCTTGAACTTTAGATACGGAATCGCCTGCTGCCTTTGCACTCCTCGCTATCCCTGTTTGCGGTCCGATCTCAGAAAAAGAACACGCTTGAGCAGGGCTGTCCATAGTCGGTCCTGGAGGGCAGGTGTCCTGCAGACTTTAGCTCCACCCCTAATTAAACACACCCGAAGCAGCTAATCAAGCTTTTACCAGGTGTACAACAAGCTTCCATGCGGGTGTGTTGAGGCAAGTTGGAGCAAAACTCCACAGGACACCAGCCCTCCAGGATCAACTTCGGACAGCCCTGTGCTTGAGGGACACTAGGATTGCCACAGGCACCGCTGGGATTTGAACCCAGGATCTCCTGTTTACTAGACAGGCACTTTAACCAACTAAGCCACGGCACCTGCCTGCAGGCTTGACCTTTGGGGTGGAGACTCAGAGGATCACAGCGTCCAGAGAACAGCCAGCTGGTTCACGGTCCAGGGGCTGGATAGTTTAAAAATGTGCACTAACAATTCAGTCGGGACGGTTCAGAAACGGAATCGCCTGCTGCCTTTGCAGGGCTGTCCAAAGTCGGTCCTGGAGGGCAGGTGTCCTGCAGACTTTAGCTCCACCCCTAATTAAACACACCCGAAGCAGCTAATCAAGCTTTTACCAGGTGTACAACAAGCTTCCATGCGGGTGTGTTGAGGCAAGTTGGAGCAAAAGTCCACAGGACACCGGCCCTCCAGGACCGACTTTGGACAGGGACACTAGAATTGCCAAAGGCAACGCTGGGATTTGAACCCAGGATCTCCTGTTTACGAGACAGGCGCTTTAACCAACTAAGCCACGGCGCCAACCAGCACGCTACACCTCCGGTAGGGCGATTCAGTGGATCAAAACATCCAGCGGTGATGCCAACGGTCCACAGGCTGAACCGCTTAAGAGATTGTTTACAAATTTCTGTTGCCTGAGGGCAACACTGTGCAATATAAGGTTCAACAAAAAGCCAAAAGCCACGACTCTGGTGGGACTCGAACCCACAACCTTTGAATGGCCTCACCCAGCAGTCTAGAATTCCAATGCGCTATCCATTGCGCCACAGATCCCCAAGGAAAAACTAATTCCGGGCTTGTGCCAGTCCATCGCCGTGTGGTCGCGTGCTCGGTGGGTAGGAAGGTCAACGTCCTTGGGTCTCTGCGTAATTGGAATGCGGTTCGAAAAGCAGAGGCACTGCCAGGAACTCTTGTCCAAGAAAGAACCCACAGAGCAAAGCCACCGGTTAAGAGGCACTGCTGGGACTCGAACCCAGGATCTCCTGTTTACAAGACAGGCGCTTTGACCAGCTAAGCCACAGCACCCTGCAGAAGCCAGCATTCTTTTGGCGCTTATCCACTGCATAGTACGGCACGGTACAGTTCAGCACGGCACACTTTTGGGGGGTTTTCCACTGGGTACAGTACCTGGTACCTGGTACTTTTTTTAGTACCACCTCGGCCGAGGTTCCAAGCGAGCCGGACCGTTACCAAAACGTGACGTGTAAACTCTGCTGATCACTGATTGGCCGGAGAGAATCGTCTCTACCTGTGTCATTGAACTTCCGGCACGAGACACAACAGACCCGCTAGATTTAAATCAGCACAGCCAGCGAAGGATCGACCGCAACTGTTTTGAATGGGCGCACCTTTTTTAACAACCAAAAATGGCTGCTTCTTGTCTGTTGAGGAAGTACAGACGTCCCTCTCTTTGATAGCCGAGGAGAGGATCCAGCGAGAGTGTGATGGAGCGACGCGGAATTAAAACGTTTTTCAGGAGTAGAGGCGCTTGTCCTCCGGGAGGGCGACTCAGAGGACCAAAGCATCCAGAGACGAGGCCAAAGGCCAGGCACTGCACAGCCTAGCCTAAAAGAGTTGTTTTGACAACTGAGTCGGAGTGGCCAGCTAGCCTCTTTGTTTGTTGGCCAAGCGGGCTTAGCAGAATGCCAAAAGTCACGACTCTGGGGGGACTCGAACCCACAACCTTTGAATGGCCTCAACTGGCTGTCTAGAAGTCCAATGCGCTATCCATTGCGCCACAGAGCCCACCAGTGAAACTTTAAAAGGTTTTTCCTCTGTGCAATTGACGCCCGGTTCAAAACAGCAACAGCACTGTCAGGGTCTCCTGTCCAACGACGAGCTACCAGAGCGCAACCACCAGGAGAGAGGCACTGCTGGGATTCGAACCCAGCATTTCCTGTTTACAAGGCAGACTCTTTGACCAGCTAAGCCACGGTGCCTCCCTGCTGTGGCGCGTTTGCATGGTGTGATATCCTTCAAAAGCAGCTGAGGGGTGGTTTTCAGAAGCTCAAGTGCCGCGAGCAGCAAGACACACGAGCAGACAACCAAAGGCACCGCTGGGATTCGAGCCCAGGATCTCCTGTTTACTAGACAGGCGCTTTAACCAACTAAGCCACGGCGCCAACCTGCAAGCTTGAACTTTAGATACGGAATCGCCTGCTGCCTTTGCACTCCTCGCTATCCCTGTTTGCGGTCCGATCTCAGAAAAAGAACACGCTTGAGCAGGGCTGTCCATGGTCGGTCCTGGAGGGCAGGTGTCCTGCAGACTTTAGCTCCACCCCTAATTAAACACACCCGAAGCAGCTAATCAAGCTTTTACCAGGTGTACAACAAGCTTCCATGCGGGTGTGTTGAGGCAAGTTGGAGCAAAACTCCACAGGACACCAGCCCTCCAGGATCAACTTCGGACAGCCCTGTGCTTGAGGGACACTAGGATTGCCACAGGCACCGCTGGGATTTGAACCCAGGATCTCCTGTTTACTAGACAGGCACTTTAACCAACTAAGCCACGGCACCTGCCTGCAGGCTTGACCTTTGGGGTGGAGACTCAGAGGATCACAGCGTCCAGAGAACAGCCAGCTGGTTCACGGTCCAGGGGCTGGATAGTTTAAAAATGTGCACTAACAATTCAGTCGGGACGGTTCAGAAACGGAATCGCCTGCTGCCTTTGCAGGGCTGTCCAAAGTCGGTCCTGGAGGGCAGGTGTCCTGCAGACTTTAGCTCCACCCCTAATTAAACACACCCGAAGCAGCTAATCAAGCTTTTACCAGGTGTACAACAAGCTTCCATGCGGGTGTGTTGAGGCAAGTTGGAGCAAAACTCCACAGGACACCAGCCCTCCAGGATCAACTTCGGACAGCCCTGTGCTTGAGGGACACTAGGATTGCCACAGGCACCGCTGGGATTTGAACCCAGGATCTCCTGTTTACTAGACAGGCACTTTAACCAACTAAGCCATGGCACCTGCCTGCAGGCTTGACCTTTGGGGTGGAGACTCAGAGGATCACAGCGTCCAGAGAACAGCCAGCTGGTTCACGGTCCAGGGGCTGGATAGTTTAAAAATGTGCACTAACAATTCAGTCGGGACGGTTCAGAAACGGAATCGCCTGCTGCCTTTGCAGGGCTGTCCAAAGTCGGTCCTGGAGGGCAGGTGTCCTGCAGACTTTAGCTCCACCCCTAATTAAACACACCCGAAGCAGCTAATCAAGCTTTTACCAGGTGTACAACAAGCTTCCATGCGGGTGTGTTGAGGCAAGTTGGAGCAAAAGTCCACAGGACACCGGCCCTCCAGGACCGACTTTGGACAGGGACACTAGAATTGCCAAAGGCACCGCTGGGATTTGAACCCAGGATCTCCTGTTTACGAGACAGGCGCTTTAACCAACTAAGCCACGGCGCCAACCAGCACGCTACACCTCCGGTAGGGCGATTCAGTGGATCAAAACATCCAGCGGTGATGCCAACGGTCCACAGGCTGAACCGCTTAAGAGATTGTTTACAAATTTCTGTTGCCTGAGGGCAACACTGTGCAATATAAGGTTCAACAAAAAGCCAAAAGCCACGACTCTGGTGGGACTCGAACCCACAACCTTTGAATGGCCTCACCCAGCAGTCTAGAAGTCCAATGCGCTATCCATTGCGCCACAGAGCCCCAAGGAAAAACTTATTCCGGGCTTGTGCCAGTCCATCGCCGTGTGGTCGCGTGCTCGGTGGGTAGGAAGGTCAACGTCCTTGGGTCTCTGCGTAATTGGAATGCGGTTCGAAAAGCAGAGGCACTGCCAGGAACTCTTGTCCAAGAAAGAACCCACAGAGCAAAGCCACCGGTTAAGAGGCACTGCTGGGACTCGAACCCAGGATCTCCTGTTTACAAGACAGGCGCTTTGACCAGCTAAGCCACAGCACCCTGCAGAAGCCAGCATTCTTTTGGCGCTTATCCACTGCATAGTACGGCACGGTACAGTTCAGCACGGCACACTTTTGGGGGGTTTTCCACTGGGTACAGTACCTGGTACCTGGTACTTTTTTTAGTACCACCTCGGCCGAGGTTCCAAGCGAGCCGGACCGTTACCAAAACGTGACGTGTAAACTCTGCTGATCACTGATTGGCCGGAGAGAATCGTCTCTACCTGTGTCATTGAACTTCCGGCACGAGACACAACAGACCCGCTAGATTTAAATCAGCACAGCCAGCGAAGGATCGACCGCAACTGTTTTGAATGGGCGCACCTTTTTTAACAACCAAAAATGGCTGCTTCTTGTCTGTTGAGGAAGTACAGACGTCCCTCTCTTTGATAGCCGAGGAGAGGATCCAGCGAGAGTGTGATGGAGCGACGCGGAATTAAAACGTTTTTCAGGAGTAGAGGCGCTTGTCCTCCGGGAGGGCGACTCAGAGGACCAAAGCATCCAGAGACGAGGCCAAAGGCCAGGCACTGCACAGCCTAGCCTAAAAGAGTTGTTTTGACAACTGAGTCGGAGTGGCCAGCTAGCCTCTTTGTTTGTTGGCCAAGCGGGCTTAGCAGAATGCCAAAAGTCACGACTCTGGGGGGACTCGAACCCACAACCTTTGAATGGCCTCAACTGGCTGTCTAGAAGTCCAATGCGCTATCCATTGCGCCACAGAGCCCACCAGTGAAACTTTAAAAGGTTTTTCCTCTGTGCAATTGACGCCCGGTTCAAAACAGCAACAGCACTGTCAGGGTCTCCTGTCCAACGACGAGCTACCAGAGCGCAACCACCAGGAGAGAGGCACTGCTGGGATTCGAACCCAGCATTTCCTGTTTACAAGGCAGACTCTTTGACCAGCTAAGCCACGGTGCCTCCCTGCTGTGGCGCGTTTGCATGGTGTGATATCCTTCAAAAGCAGCTGAGGGTTGGTTTTCAGAAGCTCAAGTGCCGCGAGCAGCAAGACACACGAGCAGACAACCAAAGGCACCGCTGGGATTCGAGCCCAGGATCTCCTGTTTACTAGACAGGCGCTTTAACCAACTAAGCCACGGCGCCAACCTGCAAGCTTGAACTTTAGATACGGAATCGCCTGCTGCCTTTGCACTCCTCGCTATCCCTGTTTGCGGTCCGATCTCAGAAAAAGAACACGCTTGAGCAGGGCTGTCCATAGTCGGTCCTGGAGGGCAGGTGTCCTGCAGACTTTAGCTCCACCCCTAATTAAACACACCCGAAGCAGCTAATCAAGCTTTTACCAGGTGTACAACAAGCTTCCATGCGGGTGTGTTGAGGCAAGTTGGAGCAAAACTCCACAGGACACCAGCCCTCCAGGATCAACTTCGGACAGCCCTGTGCTTGAGGGACACTAGGATTGCCACAGGCACCGCTGGGATTTGAACCCAGGATCTCCTGTTTACTAGACAGGCACTTTAACCAACTAAGCCACGGCACCTGCCTGCAGGCTTGACCTTTGGGGTGGAGACTCAGAGGATCACAGCGTCCAGAGAACAGCCAGCTGGTTCACGGTCCAGGGGCTGGATAGTTTAAAAATGTGCACTAACAATTCAGTCGGGACGGTTCAGAAACGGAATCGCCTGCTGCCTTTGCAGGGCTGTCCAAAGTCGGTCCTGGAGGGCAGGTGTCCTGCAGACTTTAGCTCCACCCCTAATTAAACACACCCGAAGCAGCTAATCAAGCTTTTACCAGGTGTACAACAAGCTTCCATGCGGGTGTGTTGAGGCAAGTTGGAGCAAAAGTCCACAGGACACCGGCCCTCCAGGACCGACTTTGGACAGGGACACTAGAATTGCCAAAGGCACCGCTGGGATTTGAACCCAGGATCTCCTGTTTACGAGACAGGCGCTTTAACCAACTAAGCCACGGCGCCAACCAGCACGCTACACCTCCGTTAGGGCGATTCAGTGGATCAAAACATCCAGCGGTGATGCCAACGGTCCACAGGCTGAACCGCTTAAGAGATTGTTTACAAATTTCTGTTGCCTGAGGGCAACACTGTGCAATATAAGGTTCAACAAAAAGCCAAAAGCCACGACTCTGGTGGGACTCGAACCCACAACCTTTGAATGGCCTCACCCAGCAGTCTAGAAGTCCAATGCGCTATCCATTGCGCCACAGAAAAACTTATTCCAGACTTGTGCCAGTCCATCGCCGTGTGGTCGCGTGCTCGGTGGGTAGGAAGGTCAACGTCCTTGGGTCTCTGCGTAATTGGAATGCGGTTCGAAAAGCAGAGGCACTGCCAGGAACTCTTGTCCAAGAAAGAACCCACAGAGCAAAGCCACCGGTTAAGAGGCACTGCTGGGACTCGAACCCAGGATCTCCTGTTTACAAGACAGGCGCTTTGACCAGCTAAGCCACAGCACCCTGCAGAAGCCAGCATTCTTTTGGCGCTTATCCACTGCATAGTACGGCACGGTACAGTTCAGCACGGCACACTTTTGGGGGGTTTTCCACTGGGTACAGTACCTGGTACCTGGTACTTTTTTTAGTACCACCTCGGCCGAGGTTCCAAGCGAGCCGGACCGTTACCAAAACGTGACGTGTAAACTCTGCTGATCACTGATTGGCCGGAGAGAATCGTCTCTACCTGTGTCATTGAACTTCCGGCACGAGACACAACAGACCCGCTAGATTTAAATCAGCACAGCCAGCGAAGGATCGACCGCAACTGTTTTGAATGGGCGCACCTTTTTTAACAACCAAAAATGGCTGCTTCTTGTCTGTTGAGGAAGTACAGACGTCCCTCTCTTTGATAGCCGAGGAGAGGATCCAGCGAGAGTGTGATGGAGCGACGCGGAATTAAAACGTTTTTCAGGAGTAGAGGCGCTTGTCCTCCGGGAGGGCGACTCAGAGGACCAAAGCATCCAGAGACGAGGCCAAAGGCCAGGCACTGCACAGCCTAGCCTAAAAGAGTTGTTTTGACAACTGAGTCGGAGTGGCCAGCTAGCCTCTTTGTTTGTTGGCCAAGCGGGCTTAGCAGAATGCCAAAAGTCACGACTCTGGGGGGACTCGAACCCACAACCTTTGAATGGCCTCAACTGGCTGTCTCGAAGTCCAATGCGCTATCCATTGCGCCACAGAGCCCACCAGTGAAACTTTAAAAGGTTTTTCCTCTGTGCAATTGACGCCCGGTTCAAAACAGCAACAGCACTGTCAGGGTCTCCTGTCCAACGACGAGCTACCAGAGCGCAACCACCAGGAGAGAGGCACTGCTGGGATTCGAACCCAGCATTTCCTGTTTACAAGGCAGACTCTTTGACCAGCTAAGCCACGGTGCCTCCCTGCTGTGGCGCGTTTGCATGGTGTGATATCCTTCAAAAGCAGCTGAGGGTTGGTTTTCAGAAGCTCAAGTGCCGCGAGCAGCAAGACACACGAGCAGACAACCAAAGGCACCGCTGGGATTCGAGCCCAGGATCTCCTGTTTACTAGACAGGCGCTTTAACCAACTAAGCCACGGCGCCAACCTGCAAGCTTGAACTTTAGATACGGAATCGCCTGCTGCCTTTGCACTCCTCGCTATCCCTGTTTGCGGTCCGATCTCAGAAAAAGAACACGCTTGAGCAGGGCTGTCCATAGTCGGTCCTGGAGGGCAGGTGTCCTGCAGACTTTAGCTCCACCCCTAATTAAACACACCCGAAGCAGCTAATCAAGCTTTTACCAGGTGTACAACAAGCTTCCATGCGGGTGTGTTGAGGCAAGTTGGAGCAAAACTCCACAGGACACCAGCCCTCCAGGATCAACTTCGGACAGCCCTGTGCTTGAGGGGACACTAGGATTGCCACAGGCACCGCTGGGATTTGAACCCAGGATCTCCTGTTTACTAGACAGGCACTTTAACCAACTAAGCCACGGCACCTGCCTGCAGGCTTGACCTTTGGGGTGGAGACTCAGAGGATCACAGCGTCCAGAGAACAGCCAGCTGGTTCACGGTCCAGGGGCTGGATAGTTTAAAAATGTGCACTAACAATTCAGTCGGGACGGTTCAGAAACGGAATCGCCTGCTGCCTTTGCAGGGCTGTCCAAAGTCGGTCCTGGAGGGCAGGTGTCCTGCAGACTTTAGCTCCACCCCTAATTAAACACACCCGAAGCAGCTAATCAAGCTTTTACCAGGTGTACAACAAGCTTCCATGCGGGTGTGTTGAGGCAAGTTGGAGCAAAAGTCCACAGGACACCGGCCCTCCAGGACCGACTTTGGACAGGGACACTAGAATTGCCAAAGGCACCGCTGGGATTTGAACCCAGGATCTCCTGTTTACGAGACAGGCGCTTTAACCAACTAAGCCACGGCGCCAACCAGCACGCTACACCTCCGGTAGGGCGATTCAGTGGATCAAAACATCCAGCGGTGATGCCAACGGTCCACAGGCTGAACCGCTTAAGAGATTGTTTACAAATTTCTGTTGCCTGAGGGCAACACTGTGCAATATAAGGTTCAACAAAAAGCCAAAAGCCACGACTCTGGTGGGACTCGAACCCACAACCTTTGAATGGCCTCACCCAGCAGTCTAGAAGTCCAATGCGCTATCCATTGCGCCACAGAGCCCCAAGGAAAAACTAATTCCGGGCTTGTGCCAGTCCATCGCCGTGTGGTCGCGTGCTCGGTGGGTAGGAAGGTCAACGTCCTTGGGTCTCTGCGTAATTGGAATGCGGTTCGAAAAGCAGAGGCACTGCCAGGAACTCTTGTCCAAGAAAGAACCCACAGAGCAAAGCCACCGGTTAAGAGGCACTGCTGGGACTCGAACCCAGGATCTCCTGTTTACAAGACAGGCGCTTTGACCAGCTAAGCCACAGCACCCTGCAGAAGCCAGCATTCTTTTGGCGCTTATCCACTGCATAGTACGGCACGGTACAGTTCAGCACGGCACACTTTTGGGGAGTTTTCCACTGGGTACAGTACCTGGTACCTGGTACTTTTTTTAGTACCACCTCGGCCGAGGTTCCAAGCGAGCCGGACCGTTACCAAAACGTGACGTGTAAACTCTGCTGATCACTGATTGGCCGGAGAGAATCGTCTCTACCTGTGTCATTGAACTTCCGGCACGAGACACAACAGACCCGCTAGATTTAAATCAGCACAGCCAGCGAAGGATCGACCGCAACTGTTTTGAATGGGCGCACCTTTTTTAACAACCAAAAATGGCTGCTTCTTGTCTGTTGAGGAAGTACAGACGTCCCTCTCTTTGATAGCCGAGGAGAGGATCCAGCGAGAGTGTGATGGAGCGACGCGGAATTAAAACGTTTTTCAGGAGTAGAGGCGCTTGTCCTCCGGGAGGGCGACTCAGAGGACCAAAGCATCCAGAGACGAGGCCAAAGGCCAGGCACTGCACAGCCTAGCCTAAAAGAGTTGTTTTGACAACTGAGTCGGAGTGGCCAGCTAGCCTCTTTGTTTGTTGGCCAAGCGGGCTTAGCAGAATGCCAAAAGTCACGACTCTGGGGGGACTCGAACCCACAACCTTTGAATGGCCTCAACTGGCTGTCTCGAAGTCCAATGCGCTATCCATTGCGCCACAGAGCCCACCAGTGAAACTTTAAAAGGTTTTTCCTCTGTGCAATTGACGCCCGGTTCAAAACAGCAACAGCACTGTCAGGGTCTCCTGTCCAACGACGAGCTACCAGAGCGCAACCACCAGGAGAGAGGCACTGCTGGGATTCGAACCCAGCATTTCCTGTTTACAAGGCAGACTCTTTGACCAGCTAAGCCACGGTGCCTCCCTGCTGTGGCGCGTTTGCATGGTGTGATATCCTTCAAAAGCAGCTGAGGGTTGGTTTTCAGAAGCTCAAGTGCCGCGAGCAGCAAGACACACGAGCAGACAACCAAAGGCACCGCTGGGATTCGAGCCCAGGATCTCCTGTTTACTAGACAGGCGCTTTAACCAACTAAGCCACGGCGCCAACCTGCAAGCTTGAACTTTAGATACGGAATCGCCTGCTGCCTTTGCACTCCTCGCTATCCCTGTTTGCGGTCCGATCTCAGAAAAAGAACACGCTTGAGCAGGGCTGTCCATAGTCGGTCCTGGAGGGCAGGTGTCCTGCAGACTTTAGCTCCACCCCTAATTAAACACACCCGAAGCAGCTAATCAAGCTTTTACCAGGTGTACAACAAGCTTCCATGCGGGTGTGTTGAGGCAAGTTGGAGCAAAACTCCACAGGACACCAGCCCTCCAGGATCAACTTCGGACAGCCCTGTGCTTGAGGGGACACTAGGATTGCCACAGGCACCGCTGGGATTTGAACCCAGGATCTCCTGTTTACTAGACAGGCACTTTAACCAACTAAGCCACGGCACCTGCCTGCAGGCTTGACCTTTGGGGTGGAGACTCAGAGGATCACAGCGTCCAGAGAACAGCCAGCTGGTTCACGGTCCAGGGGCTGGATAGTTTAAAAATGTGCACTAACAATTCAGTCGGGACGGTTCAGAAACGGAATCGCCTGCTGCCTTTGCAGGGCTGTCCAAAGTCGGTCCTGGAGGGCAGGTGTCCTGCAGACTTTAGCTCCACCCCTAATTAAACACACCCGAAGCAGCTAATCAAGCTTTTACCAGGTGTACAACAAGCTTCCATGCGGGTGTGTTGAGGCAAGTTGGAGCAAAAGTCCACAGGACACCGGCCCTCCAGGACCGACTTTGGACAGGGACACTAGAATTGCCAAAGGCACCGCTGGGATTTGAACCCAGGATCTCCTGTTTACGAGACAGGCGCTTTAACCAACTAAGCCACGGCGCCAACCAGCACGCTACACCTCCGGTAGGGCGATTCAGTGGATCAAAACATCCAGCGGTGATGCCAACGGTCCACAGGCTGAACCGCTTAAGAGATTGTTTACAAATTTCTGTTGCCTGAGGGCAACACTGTGCAATATAAGGTTCAACAAAAAGCCAAAAGCCACGACTCTGGTGGGACTCGAACCCACAACCTTTGAATGGCCTCACCCAGCAGTCTAGAAGTCCAATGCGCTATCCATTGCGCCACAG
This sequence comes from Barbus barbus, assembly GCF_936440315.1. Classification (NCBI taxonomy): domain Eukaryota; kingdom Metazoa; phylum Chordata; class Actinopteri; order Cypriniformes; family Cyprinidae; genus Barbus; species Barbus barbus. The sequence goes on along the minus strand of NC_136759.1, from coordinate 19,003,101 downwards.
AGCCCCAAGGAAAAACTAATTCCGGGCTTGTGCCAGTCCATCGCCGTGTGGTCGCGTGCTCGGTGGGTAGGAAGGTCAACGTCCTTGGGTCTCTGCGTAATTGGAATGCGGTTCGAAAAGCAGAGGCACTGCCAGGAACTCTTGTCCAAGAAAGAACCCACAGAGCAAAGCCACCGGTTAAGAGGCACTGCTGGGACTCGAACCCAGGATCTCCTGTTTACAAGACAGGCGCTTTGACCAGCTAAGCCACAGCACCCTGCAGAAGCCAGCATTCTTTTGGCGCTTATCCACTGCATAGTACGGCACGGTACAGTTCAGCACGGCACACTTTTGGGGAGTTTTCCACTGGGTACAGTACCTGGTACCTGGTACTTTTTTTAGTACCACCTCGGCCGAGGTTCCAAGCGAGCCGGACCGTTACCAAAACGTGACGTGTAAACTCTGCTGATCACTGATTGGCCGGAGAGAATCGTCTCTACCTGTGTCATTGAACTTCCGGCACGAGACACAACAGACCCGCTAGATTTAAATCAGCACAGCCAGCGAAGGATCGACCGCAACTGTTTTGAATGGGCGCACCTTTTTTAACAACCAAAAATGGCTGCTTCTTGTCTGTTGAGGAAGTACAGACGTCCCTCTCTTTGATAGCCGAGGAGAGGATCCAGCGAGAGTGTGATGGAGCGACGCGGAATTAAAACGTTTTTCAGGAGTAGAGGCGCTTGTCCTCCGGGAGGGCGACTCAGAGGACCAAAGCATCCAGAGACGAGGCCAAAGGCCAGGCACTGCACAGCCTAGCCTAAAAGAGTTGTTTTGACAACTGAGTCGGAGTGGCCAGCTAGCCTCTTTGTTTGTTGGCCAAGCGGGCTTAGCAGAATGCCAAAAGTCACGACTCTGGGGGGACTCGAACCCACAACCTTTGAATGGCCTCAACTGGCTGTCTAGAAGTCCAATGCGCTATCCATTGCGCCACAGAGCCCACCAGTGAAACTTTAAAAGGTTTTTCCTCTGTGCAATTGACGCCCGGTTCAAAACAGCAACAGCACTGTCAGGGTCTCCTGTCCAACGACGAGCTACCAGAGCGCAACCACCAGGAGAGAGGCACTGCTGGGATTCGAACCCAGCATTTCCTGTTTACAAGGCAGACTCTTTGACCAGCTAAGCCACGGTGCCTCCCTGCTGTGGCGCGTTTGCATGGTGTGATATCCTTCAAAAGCAGCTGAGGGGTGGTTTTCAGAAGCTCAAGTGCCGCGAGCAGCAAGACACACGAGCAGACAACCAAAGGCACCGCTGGGATTCGAGCCCAGGATCTCCTGTTTACTAGACAGGCGCTTTAACCAACTAAGCCACGGCGCCAACCTGCAAGCTTGAACTTTAGATACGGAATCGCCTGCTGCCTTTGCACTCCTCGCTATCCCTGTTTGCGGTCCGATCTCAGAAAAAGAACACGCTTGAGCAGGGCTGTCCATAGTCGGTCCTGGAGGGCAGGTGTCCTGCAGACTTTAGCTCCACCCCTAATTAAACACACCCGAAGCAGCTAATCAAGCTTTTACCAGGTGTACAACAAGCTTCCATGCGGGTGTGTTGAGGCAAGTTGGAGCAAAACTCCACAGGACACCAGCCCTCCAGGATCAACTTCGGACAGCCCTGTGCTTGAGGGACACTAGGATTGCCACAGGCACCGCTGGGATTTGAACCCAGGATCTCCTGTTTACTAGACAGGCACTTTAACCAACTAAGCCACGGCACCTGCCTGCAGGCTTGACCTTTGGGGTGGAGACTCAGAGGATCACAGCGTCCAGAGAACAGCCAGCTGGTTCACGGTCCAGGGGCTGGATAGTTTAAAAATGTGCACTAACAATTCAGTCGGGACGGTTCAGAAACGGAATCGCCTGCTGCCTTTGCAGGGCTGTCCAAAGTCGGTCCTGGAGGGCAGGTGTCCTGCAGACTTTAGCTCCACCCCTAATTAAACACACCCGAAGCAGCTAATCAAGCTTTTACCAGGTGTACAACAAGCTTCCATGCGGGTGTGTTGAGGCAAGTTGGAGCAAAACTCCACAGGACACCAGCCCTCCAGGATCAACTTCGGACAGCCCTGTGCTTGAGGGACACTAGGATTGCCACAGGCACCGCTGGGATTTGAACCCAGGATCTCCTGTTTACTAGACAGGCACTTTAACCAACTAAGCCACGGCACCTGCCTGCAGGCTTGACCTTTGGGGTGGAGACTCAGAGGATCACAGCGTCCAGAGAACAGCCAGCTGGTTCACGGTCCAGGGGCTGGATAGTTTAAAAATGTGCACTAACAATTCAGTCGGGACGGTTCAGAAACGGAATCGCCTGCTGCCTTTGCAGGGCTGTCCAAAGTCGGTCCTGGAGGGCAGGTGTCCTGCAGACTTTAGCTCCACCCCTAATTAAACACACCCGAAGCAGCTAATCAAGCTTTTACCAGGTGTACAACAAGCTTCCATGCGGGTGTGTTGAGGCAAGTTGGAGCAAAAGTCCACAGGACACCGGCCCTCCAGGACCGACTTTGGACAGGGACACTAGAATTGCCAAAGGCACCGCTGGGATTTGAACCCAGGATCTCCTGTTTACGAGACAGGCGCTTTAACCAACTAAGCCACGGCGCCAACCAGCACGCTACACCTCCGGTAGGGCGATTCAGTGGATCAAAACATCCAGCGGTGATGCCAACGGTCCACAGGCTGAACCGCTTAAGAGATTGTTTACAAATTTCTGTTGCCTGAGGGCAACACTGTGCAATATAAGGTTCAACAAAAAGCCAAAAGCCACGACTCTGGTGGGACTCGAACCCACAACCTTTGAATGGCCTCACCCAGCAGTCTAGAAGTCCAATGCGCTATCCATTGCGCCACAGAAAAACTTATTCCGGGCTTGTGCCAGTCCATCGCCGTGTGGTCGCGTGCTCGGTGGGTAGGAAGGTCAACGTCCTTGGGTCTCTGCGTAATTGGAATGCGGTTCGAAAAGCAGAGGCACTGCCAGGAACTCTTGTCCAAGAAAGAACCCACAGAGCAAAGCCACCGGTTAAGAGGCACTGCTGGGACACGAACCCAGGATCTCCTGTTTACAAGACAGGCGCTTTGACCAGCTAAGCCACAGCACCCTGCAGAAGCCAGCATTCTTTTGGCGCTTATCCACTGCATAGTACGGCACGGTACAGTTCAGCACGGCACACTTTTGGGGGGTTTTCCACTGGGTACAGTACCTGGTACCTGGTACTTTTTTTAGTACCACCTCGGCCGAGGTTCCAAGCGAGCCGGACCGTTACCAAAACGTGACGTGTAAACTCTGCTGATCACTGATTGGCCGGAGAGAATCGTCTCTACCTGTGTCATTGAACTTCCGGCACGAGACACAACAGACCCGCTAGATTTAAATCAGCACAGCCAGCGAAGGATCGACCGCAACTGTTTTGAATGGGCGCACCTTTTTTAACAACCAAAAATGGCTGCTTCTTGTCTGTTGAGGAAGTACAGACGTCCCTCTCTTTGATAGCCGAGGAGAGGATCCAGCGAGAGTGTGATGGAGCGACGCGGAATTAAAACGTTTTTCAGGAGTAGAGGCGCTTGTCCTCCGGGAGGGCGACTCAGAGGACCAAAGCATCCAGAGACGAGGCCAAAGGCCAGGCACTGCACAGCCTAGCCTAAAAGAGTTGTTTTGACAACTGAGTCGGAGTGGCCAGCTAGCCTCTTTGTTTGTTGGCCAAGCGGGCTTAGCAGAATGCCAAAAGTCACGACTCTGGGGGGACTCGAACCCACAACCTTTGAATGGCCTCAACTGGCTGTCTAGAAGTCCAATGCGCTATCCATTGCGCCACAGAGCCCACCAGTGAAACTTTAAAAGGTTTTTCCTCTGTGCAATTGACGCCCGGTTCAAAACAGCAACAGCACTGTCAGGGTCTCCTGTCCAACGACGAGCTACCAGAGCGCAACCACCAGGAGAGAGGCACTGCTGGGATTCGAACCCAGCATTTCCTGTTTACAAGGCAGACTCTTTGACCAGCTAAGCCACGGTGCCTCCCTGCTGTGGCGCGTTTGCATGGTGTGATATCCTTCAAAAGCAGCTGAGGGTTGGTTTTCAGAAGCTCAAGTGCCGCGAGCAGCAAGACACACGAGCAGACAACCAAAGGCACCGCTGGGATTCGAGCCCAGGATCTCCTGTTTACTAGACAGGCGCTTTAACCAACTAAGCCACGGCGCCAACCTGCAAGCTTGAACTTTAGATACGGAATCGCCTGCTGCCTTTGCACTCCTCGCTATCCCTGTTTGCGGTCCGATCTCAGAAAAAGAACACGCTTGAGCAGGGCTGTCCATAGTCGGTCCTGGAGGGCAGGTGTCCTGCAGACTTTAGCTCCACCCCTAATTAAACACACCCGAAGCAGCTAATCAAGCTTTTACCAGGTGTACAACAAGCTTCCATGCGGGTGTGTTGAGGCAAGTTGGAGCAAAACTCCACAGGACACCAGCCCTCCAGGATCAACTTCGGACAGCCCTGTGCTTGAGGGGACACTAGGATTGCCACAGGCACCGCTGGGATTTGAACCCAGGATCTCCTGTTTACTAGACAGGCACTTTAACCAACTAAGCCACGGCACCTGCCTGCAGGCTTGACCTTTGGGGTGGAGACTCAGAGGATCACAGCGTCCAGAGAACAGCCAGCTGGTTCACGGTCCAGGGGCTGGATAGTTTAAAAATGTGCACTAACAATTCAGTCGGGACGGTTCAGAAACGGAATCGCCTGCTGCCTTTGCAGGGCTGTCCAAAGTCGGTCCTGGAGGGCAGGTGTCCTGCAGACTTTAGCTCCACCCCTAATTAAACACACCCGAAGCAGCTAATCAAGCTTTTACCAGGTGTACAACAAGCTTCCATGCGGGTGTGTTGAGGCAAGTTGGAGCAAAAGTCCACAGGACACCGGCCCTCCAGGACCGACTTTGGACAGGGACACTAGAATTGCCAAAGGCACCGCTGGGATTTGAACCCAGGATCTCCTGTTTACGAGACAGGCGCTTTAACCAACTAAGCCACGGCGCCAACCAGCACGCTACACCTCCGGTAGGGCGATTCAGTGGATCAAAACATCCAGCGGTGATGCCAACGGTCCACAGGCTGAACCGCTTAAGAGATTGTTTACAAATTTCTGTTGCCTGAGGGCAACACTGTGCAATATAAGGTTCAACAAAAAGCCAAAAGCCACGACTCTGGTGGGACTCGAACCCACAACCTTTGAATGGCCTCACCCAGCAGTCTAGAAGTCCAATGCGCTATCCATTGCGCCACAGAGCCCCAAGGAAAAACTAATTCCGGGCTTGTGCCAGTCCATCGCCGTGTGGTCGCGTGCTCGGTGGGTAGGAAGGTCAACGTCCTTGGGTCTCTGCGTAATTGGAATGCGGTTCGAAAAGCAGAGGCACTGCCAGGAACTCTTGTCCAAGAAAGAACCCACAGAGCAAAGCCACCGGTTAAGAGGCACTGCTGGGACTCGAACCCAGGATCTCCTGTTTACAAGACAGGCGCTTTGACCAGCTAAGCCACAGCACCCTGCAGAAGCCAGCATTCTTTTGGCGCTTATCCACTGCATAGTACGGCACGGTACAGTTCAGCACGGCACACTTTTGGGGAGTTTTCCACTGGGTACAGTACCTGGTACCTGGTACTTTTTTTAGTACCACCTCGGCCGAGGTTCCAAGCGAGCCGGACCGTTACCAAAACGTGACGTGTAAACTCTGCTGATCACTGATTGGCCGGAGAGAATCGTCTCTACCTGTGTCATTGAACTTCCGGCACGAGACACAACAGACCCGCTAGATTTAAATCAGCACAGCCAGCGAAGGATCGACCGCAACTGTTTTGAATGGGCGCACCTTTTTTAACAACCAAAAATGGCTGCTTCTTGTCTGTTGAGGAAGTACAGACGTCCCTCTCTTTGATAGCCGAGGAGAGGATCCAGCGAGAGTGTGATGGAGCGACGCGGAATTAAAACGTTTTTCAGGAGTAGAGGCGCTTGTCCTCCGGGAGGGCGACTCAGAGGACCAAAGCATCCAGAGACGAGGCCAAAGGCCAGGCACTGCACAGCCTAGCCTAAAAGAGTTGTTTTGACAACTGAGTCGGAGTGGCCAGCTAGCCTCTTTGTTTGTTGGCCAAGCGGGCTTAGCAGAATGCCAAAAGTCACGACTCTGGGGGGACTCGAACCCACAACCTTTGAATGGCCTCAACTGGCTGTCTAGAAGTCCAATGCGCTATCCATTGCGCCACAGAGCCCACCAGTGAAACTTTAAAAGGTTTTTCCTCTGTGCAATTGACGCCCGGTTCAAAACAGCAACAGCACTGTCAGGGTCTCCTGTCCAACGACGAGCTACCAGAGCGCAACCACCAGGAGAGAGGCACTGCTGGGATTCGAACCCAGCATTTCCTGTTTACAAGGCAGACTCTTTGACCAGCTAAGCCACGGTGCCTCCCTGCTGTGGCGCGTTTGCATGGTGTGATATCCTTCAAAAGCAGCTGAGGGGTGGTTTTCAGAAGCTCAAGTGCCGCGAGCAGCAAGACACACGAGCAGACAACCAAAGGCACCGCTGGGATTCGAGCCCAGGATCTCCTGTTTACTAGACAGGCGCTTTAACCAACTAAGCCACGGCGCCAACCTGCAAGCTTGAACTTTAGATACGGAATCGCCTGCTGCCTTTGCACTCCTCGCTATCCCTGTTTGCGGTCCGATCTCAGAAAAAGAACACGCTTGAGCAGGGCTGTCCATAGTCGGTCCTGGAGGGCAGGTGTCCTGCAGACTTTAGCTCCACCCCTAATTAAACACACCCGAAGCAGCTAATCAAGCTTTTACCAGGTGTACAACAAGCTTCCATGCGGGTGTGTTGAGGCAAGTTGGAGCAAAACTCCACAGGACACCAGCCCTCCAGGATCAACTTCGGACAGCCCTGTGCTTGAGGGACACTAGGATTGCCACAGGCACCGCTGGGATTTGAACCCAGGATCTCCTGTTTACTAGACAGGCACTTTAACCAACTAAGCCACGGCACCTGCCTGCAGGCTTGACCTTTGGGGTGGAGACTCAGAGGATCACAGCGTCCAGAGAACAGCCAGCTGGTTCACGGTCCAGGGGCTGGATAGTTTAAAAATGTGCACTAACAATTCAGTCGGGACGGTTCAGAAACGGAATCGCCTGCTGCCTTTGCAGGGCTGTCCAAAGTCGGTCCTGGAGGGCAGGTGTCCTGCAGACTTTAGCTCCACCCCTAATTAAACACACCCGAAGCAGCTAATCAAGCTTTTACCAGGTGTACAACAAGCTTCCATGCGGGTGTGTTGAGGCAAGTTGGAGCAAAACTCCACAGGACACCAGCCCTCCAGGATCAACTTCGGACAGCCCTGTGCTTGAGGGACACTAGGATTGCCACAGGCACCGCTGGGATTTGAACCCAGGATCTCCTGTTTACTAGACAGGCACTTTAACCAACTAAGCCACGGCACCTGCCTGCAGGCTTGACCTTTGGGGTGGAGACTCAGAGGATCACAGCGTCCAGAGAACAGCCAGCTGGTTCACGGTCCAGGGGCTGGATAGTTTAAAAATGTGCACTAACAATTCAGTCGGGACGGTTCAGAAACGGAATCGCCTGCTGCCTTTGCAGGGCTGTCCAAAGTCGGTCCTGGAGGGCAGGTGTCCTGCAGACTTTAGCTCCACCCCTAATTAAACACACCCGAAGCAGCTAATCAAGCTTTTACCAGGTGTACAACAAGCTTCCATGCGGGTGTGTTGAGGCAAGTTGGAGCAAAAGTCCACAGGACACCGGCCCTCCAGGACCGACTTTGGACAGGGACACTAGAATTGCCAAAGGCACCGCTGGGATTTGAACCCAGGATCTCCTGTTTACGAGACAGGCGCTTTAACCAACTAAGCCACGGCGCCAACCAGCACGCTACACCTCCGGTAGGGCGATTCAGTGGATCAAAACATCCAGCGGTGATGCCAACGGTCCACAGGCTGAACCGCTTAAGAGATTGTTTACAAATTTCTGTTGCCTGAGGGCAACACTGTGCAATATAAGGTTCAACAAAAAGCCAAAAGCCACGACTCTGGTGGGACTCGAACCCACAACCTTTGAATGGCCTCACCCAGCAGTCTAGAAGTCCAATGCGCTATCCATTGCGCCACAGAGCCCCAAGGAAAAACTAATTCCGGGCTTGTGCCAGTCCATCGCCGTGTGGTCGCGTGCTCGGTGGGTAGGAAGGTCAACGTCCTTGGGTCTCTGCGTAATTGGAATGCGGTTCGAAAAGCAGAGGCACTGCCAGGAACTCTTGTCCAAGAAAGAACCCACAGAGCAAAGCCACCGGTTAAGAGGCACTGCTGGGACTCGAACCCAGGATCTCCTGTTTACAAGACAGGCGCTTTGACCAGCTAAGCCACAGCACCCTGCAGAAGCCAGCATTCTTTTGGCGCTTATCCACTGCATAGTACGGCACGGTATAGTTCAGCACGGCACACTTTTGGGGGGTTTTCCACTGGGTACAGTACCTGGTACCTGGTACTTTTTTTAGTACCACCTCGGCCGAGGTTCCAAGCGAGCCGGACCGTTACCAAAACGTGACGTGTAAACTCTGCTGATCACTGATTGGCCGGAGAGAATCGTCTCTACCTGTGTCATTGAACTTCCGGCACGAGACACAACAGACCCGCTAGATTTAAATCAGCACAGCCAGCGAAGGATCGACCGCAACTGTTTTGAATGGGCGCACCTTTTTTAACAACCAAAAATGGCTGCTTCTTGTCTGTTGAGGAAGTACAGACGTCCCTCTCTTTGATAGCCGAGGAGAGGATCCAGCGAGAGTGTGATGGAGCGACGCGGAATTAAAACGTTTTTCAGGAGTAGAGGCGCTTGTCCTCCGGGAGGGCGACTCAGAGGACCAAAGCATCCAGAGACGAGGCCAAAGGCCAGGCACTGCACAGCCTAGCCTAAAAGAGTTGTTTTGACAACTGAGTCGGAGTGGCCAGCTAGCCTCTTTGTTTGTTGGCCAAGCGGGCTTAGCAGAATGCCAAAAGTCACGACTCTGGGGGGACTCGAACCCACAACCTTTGAATGGCCTCAACTGGCTGTCTAGAAGTCCAATGCGCTATCCATTGCGCCACAGAGCCCACCAGTGAAACTTTAAAAGGTTTTTCCTCTGTGCAATTGACGCCCGGTTCAAAACAGCAACAGCACTGTCAGGGTCTCCTGTCCAACGACGAGCTACCAGAGCGCAACCACCAGGAGAGAGGCACTGCTGGGATTCGAACCCAGCATTTCTTGTTTACAAGGCAGACTCTTTGACCAGCTAAGCCACGGTGCCTCCCTGCTGTGGCGCGTTTGCATGGTGTGATATCCTTCAAAAGCAGCTGAGGGGTGGTTTTCAGAAGCTCAAGTGCCGCGAGCAGCAAGACACACGAGCAGACAACCAAAGGCACCGCTGGGATTCGAGCCCAGGATCTCCTGTTTACTAGACAGGCGCTTTAACCAACTAAGCCACGGCGCCAACCTGCAAGCTTGAACTTTAGATACGGAATCGCCTGCTGCCTTTGCACTCCTCGCTATCCCTGTTTGCGGTCCGATCTCAGAAAAAGAACACGCTTGAGCAGGGCTGTCCATAGTCGGTCCTGGAGGGCAGGTGTCCTGCAGACTTTAGCTCCACCCCTAATTAAACACACCCGAAGCAGCTAATCAAGCTTTTACCAGGTGTACAACAAGCTTCCATGCGGGTGTGTTGAGGCAAGTTGGAGCAAAACTCCACAGGACACCAGCCCTCCAGGATCAACTTCGGACAGCCCTGTGCTTGAGGGACACTAGGATTGCCACAGGCACCGCTGGGATTTGAACCCAGGATCTCCTGTTAACTAGACAGGCACTTTAACCAACTAAGCCACGGCACCTGCCTGCAGGCTTGACCTTTGGGGTGGAGACTCAGAGGATCACAGCGTCCAGAGAACAGCCAGCTGGTTCACGGTCCAGGGGCTGGATAGTTTAAAAATGTGCACTAACAATTCAGTCGGGACGGTTCAGAAACGGAATCGCCTGCTGCCTTTGCAGGGCTGTCCAAAGTCGGTCCTGGAGGGCAGGTGTCCTGCAGACTTTAGCTCCACCCCTAATTAAACACACCCGAAGCAGCTAATCAAGCTTTTACCAGGTGTACAACAAGCTTCCATGCGGGTGTGTTGAGGCAAGTTGGAGCAAAACACCACAGGACACCAGCCCTCCAGGATCAACTTCGGACAGCCCTGTGCTTGAGGGACACTAGGATTGCCACAGGCACCGCTGGGATTTGAACCCAGGATCTCCTGTTTACTAGACAGGCACTTTAACCAACTAAGCCACGGCACCTGCCTGCAGGCTTGACCTTTGGGGTGGAGACTCAGAGGATCACAGCGTCCAGAGAACAGCCAGCTGGTTCACGGTCCAGGGGCTGGATAGTTTAAAAATGTGCACTAACAATTCAGTCGGGACGGTTCAGAAACGGAATCGCCTGCTGCCTTTGCAGGGCTGTCCAAAGTCGGTCCTGGAGGGCAGGTGTCCTGCAGACTTTAGCTCCACCCCTAATTAAACACACCCGAAGCAGCTAATCAAGCTTTTACCAGGTGTACAACAAGCTTCCATGCGGGTGTGTTGAGGCAAGTTGGAGCAAAAGTCCACAGGACACCGGCCCTCCAGGACCGACTTTGGACAGGGACACTAGAATTGCCAAAGGCACCGCTGGGATTTGAACCCAGGATCTCCTGTTTACGAGACAGGCGCTTTAACCAACTAAGCCACGGCGCCAACCAGCACGCTACACCTCCGGTAGCGCGATTCAGTGGATCAAAACATCCAGCGGTGATGCCAACGGTCCACAGGCTGAACCGCTTAAGAGATTGTTTACAAATTTCTGTTGCCTGAGGGCAACACTGTGCAATATAAGGTTCAACAAAAAGCCAAAAGCCACGACTCTGGTGGGACTCGAACCCACAACCTTTGAATGGCCTCACCCAGCAGTCTAGAAGTCCAATGCGCTATCCATTGCGCCACAGAGCCCCAAGGAAAAACTAATTCCGGGCTTGTGCCAGTCCATCGCCGTGTGGTCGCGTGCTCGGTGGGTAGGAAGGTCAACGTCCTTGGGTCTCTGCGTAATTGGAATGCGGTTCGAAAAGCAGAGGCACTGCCAGGAACTCTTGTCCAAGAAAGAACCCACAGAGCAAAGCCACCGGTTAAGAGGCACTGCTGGGACTCGAACCCAGGATCTCCTGTTTACAAGACAGGCGCTTTGACCAGCTAAGCCACAGCACCCTGCAGAAGCCAGCATTCTTTTGGCGCTTATCCACTGCATAGTACGGCACGGTACAGTTCAGCACGGCACACTTTTGGGGGGTTTTCCACTGGGTACAGTACCTGGTACCTGGTACTTTTTTTAGTACCACCTCGGCCGAGGTTCCAAGCGAGCCGGACCGTTACCAAAATCGGTGATGGTGCTGATTACTGATTGGCCGGAGAGAATCGTCTCTACCAGTGTCATTGAACTTCCGGCACGAGACACAACAGACCCGCTAGATTTAAATCAGCACAGCCAGCGAAGGATCGACCGCAACTGTTTTGAATGGGCGCACCTTTTTGAACAACCAAAAATGGCTGTTTCTTGTCTGTTGAGGAAGTACAGACGTCCCTCTCTTTGATAGCCGAGGAGAGGATCCAGCGAGAGTGTGATGGAGCGACGCAGAATTAAAACGTTTTTCAGGAGTACAGGCGCTTGTCCTCCGGGAGGGCGACTCAGAGGACCAAAGCATCCAGAGACGAGGCCAAAGGCCAGGCACTGCACAGCCTAGCCTAAAAGAGTTGTTTTGACAACTGAGTCGGAGTGGCCAGCTAGCCTCTTTGTTTGTTGGCCAAGCGGGCTTAGCAGAATGCCAAAAGTTACGACTCTGGGGGGACTCGAACCCACAACCTTTGAATGGCCTCAACTGGCTGTCTAGAAGTCCAATGCGCTATCCATTGCGCCACAGAGCCCACCAGTGAAACTTTAAAAGGTTTTTCCTCTGTGAAATTGACGCCCGGTTCAAAACAGCAACAGCACTGTCAGGGTCTCCTGTCCAACGACGAGCTACCAGAGCGCAACCACCAGGAGAGAGGCACTGCTGGGATTCGAACCCAGCATTTCCTGTTTACAAGGCAGACTCTTTGACCAGCTAAGCCACGGTGCCTCCCTGCTGTGGCGCGTTTGCAGGGTGTGATATCCTTCAAAAGCAGCTGAGGGGTGGTTTTCAGAAGCTCAAGTGCCGCGAGCAGACAACCAAAGGCACCGCTGGGATTCGAGCCCAGGATCTCCTGTTTACTAGACAGGCGCTTTAACCAACTACGCCACAGCGCCAACCTGCAAGCTTGAACTTTAGATACGGAATCGCCTGCTGCCTTTGCACTCCTCGCTATACCTGTTTGCGGTCCGATCTCAGAAAAAGAACACGCTTGAGCAGGGCTGTCCAAAGTCGGTCCTGGAGGGCAGGTGTACTGCAGACTTTAGCTCCACCCCTAATTAAACACACCCGAAGCAGCTAATCAAGCTTTTACCAGGTGTACAACAAGCTTCCATGCGGGTGTGTTGAGGCAAGTTGGAGCAAAACTCCACAGGACACCAGCCCTCCAGGATCAACTTCGGACAGCCCTGTGCTTGAGGGACACTAGGATTGCCACAGGCTGGGATTTGAACGCAGGATCTCCTGTTTACTAGACAGGCACTTTAACCAACTAAGCCACGGCACCTGCCTGCAGGCTTGACCTTTGGGGTGGAGACTCAGAGGATCACAGCGTCCAGAGAACAGCCAGCTGGTTCACGGTGCAGGGGCTGGATAGTTTAAAAATGTGCACTAACAATTCAGTCGGGACGGTTCAGAAACGGAATCGCCTGCTGCCTTTGCTACAAGCTACTACAAGCTTCCATGCGGGTGTGTTGAGGCAAGTTGGAGCAAAAGTCCACAGGACACCGGCCCTCCAGGACCGACTTTGGACAGGGACACTAGAATTGCCAAAGGCACCGCTGGGATTTGAACCCAGGATCGCCTGTTTACGAGACAGGCGCTTTAACCAACTAAGCCACGGCGCCAACCAGCACGCTACACCTCCGGTAGGGCGACTCAGTGGATCAAAACATCCAGCGGTGATGCCAACGGTCCACAGGCTGAACCGCTTAAGAGATTGTTTACAAATTTCTGTTGCCTGAGGGCAACACTGTGCAATATAAGGTTCAACAAAAAGCCAAAAGCCACGACTCTGGTGGGACTCGAACCCACAACCTTTGAATGGCCTCACCCAGCAGTCTAGAAGTCCAATGCGCTATCCATTGCGCCACAGAGCCCCACGGAAAAACTTATTCCGGGCTTGTGCCAGTTCATCGCCGTGTGGTCGCGTGCTCGTGGGTAGGAAGGTCAACGTCCTTGGGTCACTGCGTAATTGGAATGCGGTTCGAAAAGCAGAGGCACTGCCAGGAACTCTTGTCCAAGAAAGAACCCACAGAGCCAAGCCACCGGTTAAGAGTTACTGCTGGGACTCGAACCCAGGATCTCCTGTTTACAAGACAGGCGCTTTGACCAGCTAAGCCACAGCACCCTGCAGAAGCCAGCATTCTTTTGGCGCTTATCCACTGCATAGTACGGCACGGTACAGTTCAGCACGGCACACTTTTGGGGGGTTTTCCACTGGGTACAGTACCTGGTACCTGGTACCTGGTACTTTTTTTAGTACCACCTCGGCCGAGGTTCCAAGCGAGCCGGATCGTTACCAAAATCGGTGATGGTGCTGATTACTGATTGGCCGGAGAGAATCGTCTCTACCTGTGTCATTGAACTTCCGGCACGAGACACAACAGACCCGCTAGATTTAAATCAGCACAGCCAGCGAAGGATCGACCGCAACTGTTTTGAATGGGCGCACCTTTTTTAACAACCAAAAATGGCTGTTTCTTGTCTGTTGAGGAAGTACAGACGTCCCTCTCTTTGATAGCCGAGGAGAGGATCCAGCGAGAGTGTGATGGAGCGACGCAGAATTAAAACGTTTTTCAGGAGTACAGGCGCTTGTCCTCCGGGAGGGCGACTCAGAGGACCAAAGCATCCAGAGACGAGGCCAAAGGCCAGGCACTGCACAGCCTAGCCTAAAAGAGTTGTTTTGACAACTGAGTCGGAGTGGCCAGCTAGCCTCTTTGTTTGTTGGCCAAGCGGGCTTAGCAGAATGCCAAAAGTCACGACTCTGGGGGGACTTGAACCCCCAACCTTTGAATGGCCTCAACTGGCTGTCTAGAAGTCCAATGCGCTATCCATTGTGCCACAGAGCCCACCAGTGAAACTTGAAAAGGTTTTTCCTCTGTGAAATTGACGCCCGGTTCAAAACAGCAACAGCACTGTCAGGGTCTGCTGTCCAACGACGAGCAACCAGAGCGCAACCACCAGGGGAGAGGCACTGCTGGGATTCAAACCCAGCATTTCCTGTTTACAAGGCAGACTCTTTGACCAGCTAAGCCACGGTGCCTCCCTGCTGTGGCGCGTTTGCATGGTGTGATATCCTTCAAAAGCAGCTGAGGGGTGGTTTTCAGAAGCTCAAGTGCCGCGAGCAGCAAGACACACGAGCAGACAACCAAAGGCACCGCTGGGATTCGAGCCCAGGATCTCCTGTTTACTAGACAGGCGCTTTAACCAACTAAGCCACGGCGCCAACCTGCAAGCTTGAACTTTAGATACGGAATCGCCTGCTGCCTTTGCACTCCTCGCTATCCCTGTTTGCGGTCCGATCTCAGAAAAAGAACACGCTTGAGCAGGGCTGTCCAAAGTCGGTCCTGGAGGGCAGGTGTCCTGCAGACTTTAGCTCCACCCCTAATTAAACACACCCGAAGCAGCTAATCAAGCTTTTACCAGGTGTACAACAAGCTTCCATGCGGGTGTGTTGAGGCAAGTTGGAGCAAAACTCCACAGGACACCAGCCCTCCAGGATCAACTTCGGACAGCCCTGTGCTTGAGGGACACTAGGATTGCCACAGGCACCGCTGGGATTTGAACCCAGGATCTCCTGTTTACTAGACAGGCACTTTAACCAACTAAGCCACGGCACCTGCCTGCAGGCTTGACCTTTGGGGTGGAGACTCAGAGGATCACAGCGTCCAGAGAACAGCCAGCTGGTTCACGGTGCAGGGGCTGGATAGTTTAAAAATGTGCACTAACAATTCAGTCGGGACGGTTCAGAAACGGAATCGCCTGCTGCCTTTGCTACAAGCTTCCATGCGGGTGTGTTGAGGCAAGTTGGAGCAGAAGTCCACAGGACACCGGCCCTCCAGGACCGACTTTGGACAGGGACACTAGAATTGCCAAAGGCACCGCTGGGATTTGAACCCAGGATCTCCTGTTTACGAGACAGGCGCTTTAACCAACTAAGCCACGGCGCCAACCAGCACGCTACACCTCCGGTAGGGCGACTCAGTGGATCAAAACATCCAGCGGTGATGCCAACGGTCCACAGGCTGAACCGCTTAAGAGATTGTTTACAAATTTCTGTTGCCTGAGGGCAACACTGTGCAATATAAGGTTCAACAAAAAGCCAAAAGCCACGACTCTGGTGGGACTCGAACCCACAACCTTTGAATGGCCTCACCCAGCAGTCTAGAAGTCCAATGCGCTATCCATTGCGCCACAGAGCCCCACGGAAAAACTTATTCCGGGCTTGTGCCAGTCCATCGCCGTGTGGTCGCGTGCTCGCGTGCTCGGTGGGTAGGAAGGTCAACGTCCTTGGGTCTCTGCGTAATTGGAATGCGGTTCGAAAAGCAGAGGCACTGCCAGGAACTCTTGTCCAAGAAAGAACCCACAGAGCCAAGCCACCGGTTAAGAGGCACTGCTGGGACTCGAACCCAGGATCTCCTGTTTACAAGGCAGGCGCTTTGACCAGCTAAGCCACAGCACCCTGCAGAAGCCAGCATTCTTTTGGCGCTTATCCACTGCATAGTACGGCACGGTACAGTTCAGCACGGCACACTTTTGGGGGGTTTTCCACTGGGTACCTGTGTCATTGAACTTTTTTTAGTACCACCTCGGCCGAGGTTCCAAGCGAGCCGGATCGTTACCAAAATCGGTGATGGTGCTGATTACTGATTGGCCGGAGAGAATCGTCTCTACCTGTGTCATTGAACTTCCGGCACGAGACACAACAGACCCGCTAGATTTAAATCAGCACAGCCAGCGAAGGATCGACCGCAACTGTTTTGAATGGGCGCACCTTTTTTAACAACCAAAAATGGCTGTTTCTTGTCTGTTGAGGAAGTACAGACGTCCCTCTCTTTGATAGCCGAGGAGAGGATCCAGCGAGAGTGTGATGGAGCGACGCAGAATTAAAACGTTTTTCAGGAGTACAGGCGCTTGTCCTCCGGGAGGGCGACTCAGAGGACCAAAGCATCCAGAGACGAGGCCAAAGGCCAGGCACTGCACAGCCTAGCCTAAAAGAGTTGTTTTGACAACTGAGTCGGAGTGGCCAGCTAGCCTCTTTGTTTGTTGGCCAAGCGGGCTTAGCAGAATGCCAAAAGTCACGACTCTGGGGGGACTCGAACCCACAACCTTTGAATGGCCTCAACTGGCTGTCTAGAAGTCCAATGCGCTATCCATTGCGCCACAGAGCCCACCAGTGAAACTTGAAAAGGTTTTTCCTCTGTGAAATTGACGCCCGGTTCAAAACAGCAACAGCACTGTGAGGGTCTCCTGTCCAACGACGAGCAACCAGAGCGCAACCACCAGGGGAGAGGCACTGCTGGGATTCGAACCCAGCATTTCCTGTTTACAAGGCAGACTCTTTGACCAGCTAAGCCACGGTGCCTCCCTGCTGTGGCGCGTTTGCATGGTGTGATATCCTTCAAAAGCAGCTGAGGGTGGTTTTCAGAAGCTCAAGTGCCGCGAGCAGCAAGACACACGAGCAGACAACCAAAGGCACCGCTGGGATTCGAGCCCAGGATCTCCTGTTTACTAGACAGGCGCTTTAACCAACTAAGCCACGGCGCCAACCTGCAAGCTTGAACTTTAGATACGGAATCGCCTGCTGCCTTTGCACTCCTCGCTATCCCTGTTTGCGGTCCGATCTCAGAAAAAGAACACGCTTGAGCAGGGCTGTCCAAAGTCTTTCCTGGAGGGCAGGTGTCCTACAGACTTTAGCTCCACCCCTAATTAAACACACCCGAAGCAGCTAATCAAGCTTTTACCAGGTGTACAACAAGCTTCCATGCGGGTGTGTTGAGGCAAGTTGGAGCAAAACTCCACAGGACACCAGCCCTCCAGGATCAACTTCGGACAGCCCTGTGCTTGAGGGACACTAGGATTGCCACAGGCACCGCTGGGATTTGAACCCAGGATCTCCTGTTTACTAGACAGGCACTTTAACCAACTAAGCCACGGCACCTGCCTGCAGGCTTGACCTTTGGGGTGGAGACTCAGAGGATCACAGCGTCCAGAGAACAGCCAGCTGGTTCACGGTGCAGGGGCTGGATAGTTTAAAAATGTGCACTAACAATTCAGTCGGGACGGTTCAGAAACGGAATCGCCTGCTGCCTTTGCTACAAGCTACTACAAGCTTCCATGCGGGTGTGTTGAGGCAAGTTGGAGCAAAAGTCCACAGGACACCGGCCCTCCAGGACCGACTTTGGACAGGGACACTAGAATTGCCAAAGGCACCGCTGGGATTTGAACCCAGGATCTCCTGTTTACGAGACAGGCGCTTTAACCAACTAAGCCACGGCGCCAACCAGCACGCTACACCTCCGGAAGGGCGACTCAGTGGATCAAAACATCCAGCGGTGATGCCAACGGTCCACAGGCTGAACCGCTTAAGAGATTGTTTACAAATTTCTGTTGCCTGAGGGCAACACTGTGCAATATAAGGTTCAACAAAAAGCCAAAAGCCAAGACTCTGGTGGGACTCGAACCCACAACCTTTGAATGGCCTCACCCAGCAGTCTAGAAGTCCAATGCGCTATCCATTGCGCCACAGAGCCCCACGGAAAAACTTATTCCGGGCTTGTGCCAGTCCATCGCCGTGTGGTCGCGTGCTCGGTGGGTAGGAAGGTCAACGTCCTTGGGTCTCTGCGTAATTGGAATGCGGTTCGAAAAGCAGAGGCACTGCCAGGAACTCTTGTCCAAGAAAGAACCCACAGAGCCAAGCCACCGGTTAAGAGGCACTGCTGGGACTCGAACCCAGGATCTCCTGTTTACAAGACAGGCGCTTTGACCAGCTAAGCCACAGCACCCTGCAGAAGCCAGCATTCTTTTGGCGCTTATCCACTGCATAGTACGGCACGGTACAGTTCAGCACGGCACACTTTTGGGGGGTTTTCCACTGGGTACAGTACCTGGTACCTGGTACTTTTTTTAGTACCACCTCGGCCGAGGTTCCAAGCGAGCCGGACCGTTACCAAAATCGGTGATGGTGCTGATTACTGATTGGCCGGAGAGAATCGTCTCTACCTGTGTCATTGAACTTCCGGCACGAGACACAACAGACCCGCTAGATTTAAATCAGCACAGCCAGCGAAGGATCGACCGCAACTGTTTTGAATGGGCGCACCTTTTTTAACAACCAAAAATGGCTGTTTCTTGTCTGTTGAGGAAGTACAGACGTCCCTCTCTTTGATAGCCGAGGAGAGGATCCAGCGAGAGTGTGATGGAGCGACGCAGAATTAAAACGTTTTTCAGGAGTACAGGCGCTTGTCCTCCGGGAGGGCGACTCAGAGGACCAAAGCATCCAGAGACGAGGCCAAAGGCCAGGCACTGCACAGCCTAGCCTAAAAGAGTTGTTTTGACAACTGAGTCGGAGTGGCCAGCTAGCCTCTTTGTTTGTTGGCCAAGCGGGCTTAGCAGAATGCCAAAAGTCACGACTCTGGGGGGACTCGAACCCACAACCTTTGAATGGCCTCAACTGGCTGTCTAGAAGTCCAATGCGCTATCCATTGCGCCACAGAGCCCACCAGTGAAACTTGAAAAGGTTTTTCCTCTGTGAAATTGACGCCCGGTTCAAAACAGCAACAGCACTGTGAGGGTCTCCTGTCCAACGACGAGCAACCAGAGCGCAACCACCAGGGGAGAGGCACTGCTGGGATTCGAACCCAGCATTTCCTGTTTACAAGGCAGACTCTTTGACCAGCTAAGCCACGGTGCCTCCCTGCTGTGGCGCGTTTGCATGGTGTGATATCCTTCAAAAGCAGCTGAGGGTGGTTTTCAGAAGCTCAAGTGCCGCGAGCAGCAAGACACACGAGCAGACAACCAAAGGCACCGCTGGGATTCGAGCCCAGGATCTCCTGTTTACTAGACAGGCGCTTTAACCAACTAAGCCACGGCGCCAACCTGCAAGCTTGAACTTTAGATACGGAATCGCCTGCTGCCTTTGCACTCCTCGCTATCCCTGTTTGCGGTCCGATCTCAGAAAAAGAACACGCTTGAGCAGGGCTGTCCAAAGTCTTTCCTGGAGGGCAGGTGTCCTACAGACTTTAGCTCCACCCCTAATTAAACACACCCGAAGCAGCTAATCAAGCTTTTACCAGGTGTACAACAAGCTTCCATGCGGGTGTGTTGAGGCAAGTTGGAGCAAAACTCCACAGGACACCAGCCCTCCAGGATCAACTTCGGACAGCCCTGTGCTTGAGGGACACTAGGATTGCCACAGGCACCGCTGGGATTTGAACCCAGGATCTCCTGTTTACTAGACAGGCACTTTAACCAACTAAGCCACGGCACCTGCCTGCAGGCTTGACCTTTGGGGTGGAGACTCAGAGGATCACAGCGTCCAGAGAACAGCCAGCTGGTTCACGGTGCAGGGGCTGGATAGTTTAAAAATGTGCACTAACAATTCAGTCGGGACGGTTCAGAAACGGAATCGCCTGCTGCCTTTGCTACAAGCTACTACAAGCTTCCATGCGGGTGTGTTGAGGCAAGTTGGAGCAAAAGTCCACAGGACACCGGCCCTCCAGGACCGACTTTGGACAGGGACACTAGAATTGCCAAAGGCACCGCTGGGATTTGAACCCAGGATCTCCTGTTTACGAGACAGGCGCTTTAACCAACTAAGCCACGGCGCCAACCAGCACGCTACACCTCCGGAAGGGCGACTCAGTGGATCAAAACATCCAGCGGTGATGCCAACGGTCCACAGGCTGAACCGCTTAAGAGATTGTTTACAAATTTCTGTTGCCTGAGGGCAACACTGTGCAATATAAGGTTCAACAAAAAGCCAAAAGCCAAGACTCTGGTGGGACTCGAACCCACAACCTTTGAATGGCCTCACCCAGCAGTCTAGAAGTCCAATGCGCTATCCATTGCGCCACAGAGCCCCACGGAAAAACTTATTCCGGGCTTGTGCCAGTCCATCGCCGTGTGGTCGCGTGCTCGGTGGGTAGGAAGGTCAACGTCCTTGGGTCTCTGCGTAATTGGAATGCGGTTCGAAAAGCAGAGGCACTGCCAGGAACTCTTGTCCAAGAAAGAACCCACAGAGCCAAGCCACCGGTTAAGAGGCACTGCTGGGACTCGAACCCAGGATCTCCTGTTTACAAGACAGGCGCTTTGACCAGCTAAGCCACAGCACCCTGCAGAAGCCAGCATTCTTTTGGCGCTTATCCACTGCATAGTACGGCACGGTACAGTTCAGCACGGCACACTTTTGGGGGGTTTTCCACTGGGTACAGTACCTGGTACCTGGTACTTTTTTTAGTACCACCTCGGCCGAGGTTCCAAGCGAGCCGGACCGTTACCAAAATCGGTGATGGTGCTGATTACTGATTGGCCGGAGAGAATCGTCTCTACCTGTGTCATTGAACTTCCGGCACGAGACACAACAGACCCGCTAGATTTAAATCAGCACAGCCAGCGAAGGATCGACCGCAACTGTTTTGAATGGGCGCACCTTTTTTAACAACCAAAAATGGCTGTTTCTTGTCTGTTGAGGAAGTACAGACGTCCCTCTCTTTGATAGCCGAGGAGAGGATCCAGCGAGAGTGTGATGGAGCGACGCAGAATTAAAACGTTTTTCAGGAGTACAGGCGCTTGTCCTCCGGGAGGGCGACTCAGAGGACCAAAGCATCCAGAGACGAGGCCAAAGGCCAGGCACTGCACAGCCTAGCCTAAAAGAGTTGTTTTGACAACTGAGTCGGAGTGGCCAGCTAGCCTCTTTGTTTGTTGGCCAAGCGGGCTTAGCAGAATGCCAAAAGTCACGACTCTGGGGGGACTCGAACCCACAACCTTTGAATGGCCTCAACTGGCTGTCTAGAAGTCCAATGCGCTATCCATTGCGCCACAGAGCCCACCAGTGAAACTTGAAAAGGTTTTTCCTCTGTGAAATTGACGCCCGGTTCAAAACAGCAACAGCACTGTCAGGGTCTGCTGTCCAACGACGAGCAACCAGAGCGCAACCACCAGGGGAGAGGCACTGCTGGGATTCGAACCCAGCATTTCCTGTTTACAAGGCAGACTCTTTGACCAGCTAAGCCACGGTGCCTCCCTGCTGTGGCGCGTTTGCATGGTGTGATATCCTTCAAAAGCAGCTGAGGGTGGTTTTCAGAAGCTCAAGTGCCGCGAGCAGCAAGACACACGAGCAGACAACCAAAGGCACCGCTGGGATTCGAGCCCAGGATCTCCTGTTTACTAGACAGGCGCTTTAACCAACTAAGCCACGGCGCCAACCTGCAAGCTTGAACTTTAGATACGGAATCGCCTGCTGCCTTTGCACTCCTCGCTATCCCTGTTTGCGGTCCGATCTCAGAAAAAGAACACGCTTGAGCAGGGCTGTCCAAAGTCTTTCCTGGAGGGCAGGTGTCCTACAGACTTTAGCTCCACCCCTAATTAAACACACCCGAAGCAGCTAATCAAGCTTTTACCAGGTGTACAACAAGCTTCCATGCGGGTGTGTTGAGGCAAGTTGGAGCAAAACTCCACAGGACACCAGCCCTCCAGGATCAACTTCGGACAGCCCTGTGCTTGAGGGACACTAGGATTGCCACAGGCACCGCTGGGATTTGAACCCAGGATCTCCTGTTTACTAGACAGGCACTTTAACCAACTAAGCCACGGCACCTGCCTGCAGGCTTGACCTTTGGGGTGGAGACTCAGAGGATCACAGCGTCCAGAGAACAGCCAGCTGGTTCACGGTGCAGGGGCTGGATAGTTTAAAAATGTGCACTAACAATTCAGTCGGGACGGTTCAGAAACGGAATCGCCTGCTGCCTTTGCTACAAGCTACTACAAGCTTCCATGCGGGTGTGTTGAGGCAAGTTGGAGCAAAAGTCCACAGGACACCGGCCCTCCAGGACCGACTTTGGACAGGGACACTAGAATTGCCAAAGGCACCGCTGGGATTTGAACCCAGGATCTCCTGTTTACGAGACAGGCGCTTTAACCAACTAAGCCACGGCGCCAACCAGCACGCTACACCTCCGGTAGGGCGACTCAGTGGATCAAAACATCCAGCGGTGATGCCAACGGTCCACAGGCTGAACCGCTTAAGAGATTGTTTACAAATTTCTGTTGCCTGAGGGCAACACTGTGCAATATAAGGTTCAACAAAAAGCCAAAAGCCACGACTCTGGTGGGACTCGAACCCACAACCTTTGAATGGCCTCACCCAGCAGTCTAGAAGTCCAATGCGCTATCCATTGCGCCACAGAGCCCCACGGAAAAACTTATTCCGGGCTTGTGCCAGTCCATCGCCGTGTGGTCGCGTGCTCGGTGGGTAGGAAGGTCAACGTCCTTGGGTCTCTGCGTAATTGGAATGCGGTTCGAAAAGCAGAGGCACTGCCAGGAACTCTTGTCCAAGAAAGAACCCACAGAGCCAAGCCACCGGTTAAGAGGTACTGCTGGGACTCGAACCCAGGATCTCCTGTTTACAAGACAGGCGCTTTGACCAGCTAAGCCACAGCACCCTGCAGAAGCCAGCATTCTTTTGGCGCTTATCCACTGCATAGTACGGCACGGTACAGTTCAGCACGGCACACTTTTGGGGGGTTTTCCACTGGGTACAGTACCTGGTACCTGGTACTTTTTTTAGTACCACCTCGGCCGAGGTTCCAAGCGAGCCGGACCGTTACCAAAATCGGTGATGGTGCTGATTACTGATTGGCCGGAGAGAATCGTCTCTACCTGTGTCATTGAACTTCCGGCACGAGACACAACAGACCCGCTAGATTTAAATCAGCACAGCCAGCGAAGGATCGACCGCAACTGTTTTGAATGGGCGCACCTTTTTTAACAACCAAAAATGGCTGTTTCTTGTCTGTTGAGGAAGTACAGACGTCCCTCTCTTTGATAGCCGAGGAGAGGATCCAGCGAGAGTGTGATGGAGCGACGCAGAATTAAAACGTTTTTCAGGAGTACAGGCGCTTGTCCTCCGGGAGGGCGACTCAGAGGACCAAAGCATCCAGAGACGAGGCCAAAGGCCAGGCACTGCACAGCCTAGCCTAAAAGAGTTGTTTTGACAACTGAGTCGGAGTGGCCAGCTAGCCTCTTTGTTTGTTGGCCCAGCGGGCTTAGCAGAATGCCAAAAGTCACGACTCTGGGGGGACTCGAACCCACAACCTTTGAATGGCCTCAACTGGCTGTCTAGAAGTCCAATGCGCTATCCATTGCGCCACAGAGCCCACCAGTGAAACTTTAAAAGGTTTTTCCTCTGTGAAATTGACGCCCGGTTCAAAACAGCAACAGCTCTGTCAGGGTCTCCTGTCCAACGACGAGCTACCAGAGCGCAACCACCAGGAGAGAGGAACTGCTGGGATTCGAACCCAGCATTTCCTGTTTACAAGGCAGACTCTTTGACCAGCTAAGCCACGGTGCCTCCCTGCTGTGGCGCGTTTGCATGGTGTGATATCCTTCAAAAGCAGCTGAGGGGTGGTTTTCAGAAGCTCAAGTGCCGCGAGCAGCAAGACACACGAGCAGACAACCAAAGGCACCGCTGGGATTCAAGCCCAGGATCTCCTGTTTACTAGACAGGCGCTTTAACCAACTAAGCCACGGCGCCAACCTGCAAGCTTGAACTTTAGATACGGAATCGCCTGCTGCCTTTGCACTCCTCGCTATCCCTGTTTGCGGTCCGATCTCAGAA
Source organism: Barbus barbus (assembly GCF_936440315.1). Taxonomy (NCBI): domain Eukaryota; kingdom Metazoa; phylum Chordata; class Actinopteri; order Cypriniformes; family Cyprinidae; genus Barbus; species Barbus barbus. The sequence goes on along the minus strand of NC_136759.1, from coordinate 18,978,995 downwards.
AAAGAACACGCTTGAGCAGGGCTGTCCAAAGTCGGTCCTGGAGGGCAGGTGTCCTGCAGACTTTAGCTCCACCCCTAATTAAACACACCCGAAGCAGCTAATCAAGCTTTTACCAGGTGTACAACAAGCTTCCATGCGGGTGTGTTGAGGCAAGTTGGAGCAAAACTCCACAGGACACCAGCCCTCCAGGATCAACTTCGGACAGCCCTGTGCTTGAGGGACACTAGGATTGCCACAGGCACCGCTGGGATTTGAACCCAGGATCTCCTGTTTACTAGACAGGCACTTTAACCAACTAAGCCACGGCACCTGCCTGCAGGCTTGACCTTTGGGGTGGAGACTCAGAGGATCACAGCGTCCAGAGAACAGCCAGCTGGTTCACGGTGCAGGGGCTGGATAGTTTAAAAATGTGCACTAACAATTCAGTCGGGACGGTTCAGAAACGGAATCGCCTGCTGCCTTTGCTACAAGCTACTACAAGCTTCCATGCGGGTGTGTTGAGGCAAGTTGGAGCAAAAGTCCACAGGACACCGGCCCTCCAGGACCGACTTTGGACAGGGACACTAGAATTGCCAAAGGCACCGCTGGGATTTGAACCCAGGATCTCCTGTTGACGAGACAGGCGGTTTAACCAACTAAGCCACGGCGCCAACCAGCACGCTACACCTCCGGTAGGGCGACTCAGTGGATCAAAACATCCAGCGGTGATGCCAACGGTCCACAGGCTGAACCGCTTAAGAGATTGTTTACAAATTTCTGTTGCCTGAGGGCAACACTGTGCAATATAAGGTTCAACAAAAAGCCAAAAGCCACGACTCTGGTGGGACTCGAACCCACAACCTTTGAATGGCCTCACCCAGCAGTCTAGAAGTCCAATGCGCTATCCATTGCGCCACAGAGCCCCACGGAAAAACTTATTCCGGGCTTGTGCCAGTCCATCGCCGTGTGGTCGCGTGCTCGGTGGGTAGGAAGGTCAACGTCCTTGGGTCTCTGCGTAATTGGAATGCGGTTCGAAAAGCAGAGGCACTGCCAGGAACTCTTGTCCAAGAAAGAACCCACAGAGCCAAGCCACCGGTTAAGAGGTACTGCTGGGACTCGAACCCAGGATCTCCTGTTTACAAGACAGGCGCTTTGACCAGCTAAGCCACAGCACCCTGCAGAAGCCAGCATTCTTTTGGCGCTTATCCACTGCATAGTACGGCACGGTACAGTTCAGCACGGCACACTTTTGGGGGGTTTTCCACTGGGTACAGTACCTGGTACCTGGTACCTGGTACTTTTTTTAGTACCACCTCGGCCGAGGTTCCAAGCGAGCCGGATCGTTACCAAAATCGGTGATGGTGCTGATTACTGATTGGCCGGAGAGAATCGTCTCTACCTGTGTCATTGAACTTCCGGCACGAGACACAACAGACCCGCTAGATTTAAATCAGCACAGCCAGCGAAGGATCGACCGCAACTGTTTTGAATGGGCGCACCTTTTTTAACAACCAAAAATGGCTGTTTCTTGTCTGTTGAGGAAGTACAGACGTCCCTCTCTTTGATAGCCGAGGAGAGGATCCAGCGAGAGTGTGATGGAGCGACGCAGAATTAAAACGTTTTTCAGGAGTACAGGCGCTTGTCCTCCGGGAGGGCGACTCAGAGGACCAAAGCATCCAGAGACGAGGCCAAAGGCCAGGCACTGCACAGCCTAGCCTAAAAGAGTTGTTTTGACAACTGAGTCGGAGTGGCCAGCTAGCCTCTTTGTTTGTTGGCCAAGCGGGCTTAGCAGAATGCCAAAAGTCACGACTCTGGGGGGACTCGAACCCACAACCTTTGAATGGCCTCAACTGGCTGTCTAGAAGTCCAATGCGCTATCCATTGTGCCACAGAGCCCACCAGTGAAACTTGAAAAGGTTTTTCCTCTGTGAAATTGACGCCCGGTTCAAAACAGCAACAGCACTGTCAGGGTCTGCTGTCCAACGACGAGCAACCAGAGCGTAACCACCAGGGGAGAGGCACTGCTGGGATTCGAACCCAGCATTTCCTGTTTACAAGGCAGACTCTTTGACCAGCTAAGCCACGGTGCCTCCCTGCTGTGGCGCGTTTGCATGGTGTGATATCCTTCAAAAGCAGCTGAGGGGTGGTTTTCAGAAGCTCAAGTGCCGCGAGCAGCAAGACACACGAGCAGACAACCAAAGGCACCGCTGGGATTCGAGCCCAGGATCTCCTGTTTACTAGACAGGCGCTTTAACCAACTAAGCCACGGCGCCAACCTGCAAGCTTGAACTTTAGATACGGAATCGCCTGCTGCCTTTGCACTCCTCGCTATCCCTGTTTGCGGTCCGATCTCAGAAAAAGAACACGCTTGAGCAGGGCTGTCCAAAGTCGGTCCTGGAGGGCAGGTGTCCTGCAGACTTTAGCTCCACCCCTAATTAAACACACCCGAAGCAGCTAATCAAGCTTTTACCAGGTGTACAACAAGCTTCCATGCGGGTGTGTTGAGGCAAGTTGGAGCAAAACTCCACAGGACACCAGCCCTCCAGGATCAACTTCGGACAGCCCTGTGCTTGAGGGACACTAGGATTGCCACAGGCACCGCTGGGATTTGAACCCAGGATCTCCTGTTTACTAGACAGGCACTTTAACCAACTAAGCCACGGCACCTGCCTGCAGGCTTGACCTTTGGGGTGGAGACTCAGAGGATCACAGCGTCCAGAGAACAGCCAGCTGGTTCACGGTGCAGGGGCTGGATAGTTTAAAAATGTGCACTAACAATTCAGTCGGGACGGTTCAGAAACGGAATCGCCTGCTGCCTTTGCTACAAGCTACTACAAGCTTCCATGCGGGTGTGTTGAGGCAAGTTGGAGCAAAAGTCCACAGGACACCGGCCCTCCAGGACCGACTTTGGACAGGGACACTAGAATTGCCAAAGGCACCGCTGGGATTTGAACCCAGGATCTCCTGTTTACGAGACAGGCGGTTTAACCAACTAAGCCACGGCGCCAACCAGCACGCTACACCTCCGGTAGGGCGACTCAGTGGATCAAAACATCCAGCGGTGATGCCAACGGTCCACAGGCTGAACCGCTTAAGAGATTGTTTACAAATTTCTGTTGCCTGAGGGCAACACTGTGCAATATAAGGTTCAACAAAAAGCCAAAAGCCACGACTCTGGTGGGACTCGAACCCACAACCTTTGAATGGCCTCACCCAGCAGTCTAGAAGTCCAATGCGCTATCCATTGCGCCACAGAGCCCCACGGAAAAACTTATTCCGGGCTTGTGCCAGTCCATCGCCGTGTGGTCGCGTGCTCGGTGGGTAAGAAGGTCAACGTCCTTGGGTCTCTGCGTAATTGGAATGCGGTTCGAAAAGCAGAGGCACTGCCAGGAACTCTTGTCCAAGAAAGAACCCACAGAGCCAAGCCACCGGTTAAGAGGTACTGCTGGGACTCGAACCCAGGATCTCCTGTTTACAAGACAGGCGCTTTGACCAGCTAAGCCACAGCACCCTGCAGAAGCCAGCATTCTTTTGGCGCTTATCCACTGCATAGTACGGCACGGTACAGTTCAGCACGGCACACTTTTGGGGGGTTTTCCACTGGGTACAGTACCTGGTACCTGGTACCTGGTACTTTTTTTAGTACCACCTCGGCCGAGGTTCCAAGCGAGCCGGATCGTTACCAAAATCGGTGATGGTGCTGATTACTGATTGGCCGGAGAGAATCGTCTCTACCTGTGTCATTGAACTTCCGGCACGAGACACAACAGACCCGCTAGATTTAAATCAGCACAGCCAGCGAAGGATCGACCGCAACTGTTTTGAATGGGCGCACCTTTTTTAACAACCAAAAATGGCTGTTTCTTGTCTGTTGAGGAAGTACAGACGTCCCTCTCTTTGATAGCCGAGGAGAGGATCCAGCGAGAGTGTGATGGAGCGACGCAGAATTAAAACGTTTTTCAGGAGTACAGGCGCTTGTCCTCCGGGAGGGCGACTCAGAGGACCAAAGCATCCAGAGACGAGGCCAAAGGCCAGGCACTGCACAGCCTAGCCTAAAAGAGTTGTTTTGACAACTGAGTCGGAGTGGCCAGCTAGCCTCTTTGTTTGTTGGCCAAGCGGGCTTAGCAGAATGCCAAAAGTCACGACTCTGGGGGGACTCGAACCCACAACCTTTGAATGGCCTCAACTGGCTGTCTAGAAGTCCAATGCGCTATCCATTGTGCCACAGAGCCCACCAGTGAAACTTGAAAAGGTTTTTCCTCTGTGAAATTGACGCCCGGTTCAAAACAGCAACAGCACTGTCAGGGTCTGCTGTCCAACGACGAGCAACCAGAGCGTAACCACCAGGGGAGAGGCACTGCTGGGATTCGAACCCAGCATTTCCTGTTTACAAGGCAGACTCTTTGACCAGCTAAGCCACGGTGCCTCCCTGCTGTGGCGCGTTTGCATGGTGTGATATCCTTCAAAAGCAGCTGAGGGGTGGTTTTCAGAAGCTCAAGTGCCGCGAGCAGCAAGACACACGAGCAGACAACCAAAGGCACCGCTGGGATTCGAGCCCAGGATCTCCTGTTTACTAGACAGGCGCTTTAACCAACTAAGCCACGGCGCCAACCTGCAAGCTTGAACTTTAGATACGGAATCGCCTGCTGCCTTTGCACTCCTCGCTATCCCTGTTTGCGGTCCGATCTCAGAAAAAGAACACGCTTGAGCAGGGCTGTCCAAAGTCGGTCCTGGAGGGCAGGTGTCCTGCAGACTTTAGCTCCACCCCTAATTAAACACACCCGAAGCAGCTAATCAAGCTTTTACCAGGTGTACAACAAGCTTCCATGCGGGTGTGTTGAGGCAAGTTGGAGCAAAACTCCACAGGACACCAGCCCTCCAGGATCAACTTCGGACAGCCCTGTGCTTGAGGGACACTAGGATTGCCACAGGCACCGCTGGGATTTGAACCCAGGATCTCCTGTTTACTAGACAGGCACTTTAACCAACTAAGCCACGGCACCTGCCTGCAGGCTTGACCTTTGGGGTGGAGACTCAGAGGATCACAGCGTCCAGAGAACAGCCAGCTGGTTCACGGTGCAGGGGCTGGATAGTTTAAAAATGTGCACTAACAATTCAGTCGGGACGGTTCAGAAACGGAATCGCCTGCTGCCTTTGCTACAAGCTTCCATGCGGGTGTGTTGAGGCAAGTTGGAGCAGAAGTCCACAGGACACCGGCCCTCCAGGACCGACTTTGGACAGGGACACTAGAACTGCCAAAGGCACCGCTGGGATTTGAACCCAGGATCTCCTGTTTACGAGACAGGCGCTTTAACCAACTAAGCCACGGCGCCAACCAGCACGCTACACCTCCGGTAGGGCGACTCAGTGGATCAAAACATCCAGCGGTGATGCCAACGGTCCACAGGCTGAACCGCTTAAGAGATTGTTTACAAATTTCTGTTGCCTGAGGGCAACACTGTGCAATATAAGGTTCAACAAAAAGCCAAAAGCCACGACTCTGGTGGGACTCGAACCCACAAACTTTGAATGGCCTCACCCAGCAGTCTAGAAGTCCAATGCGCTATCCATTGCGCCACAGAGCCCCACGGAAAAACTTATTCCGGGCTTGTGCCAGTCCATCGCCGTGTGGTCGCGTGCTCGGTGGGTAGGAAGGTCAACGTCCTTGGGTCTCTGCGTAATTGGAATGCGGTTCGAAAAGCAGAGGCACTGCCAGGAACTCTTGTCCAAGAAAGAACCCACAGAGCCAAGCCACCGGTTAAGAGGTACTGCTGGGACTCAAACCCAGGATCTCCTGTTTACAAGACAGGCGCTTTGACCAGCTAAGCCACAGCACCCTGCAGAAGCCAGCATTCTTTTGGCGCTTATCCACTGCATAGTACGGCACGGTACAGTTCAGCACGGCACACTTTTGGGGGGTTTTCCACTGGGTACAGTACCTGGTACCTGGTACTTTTTTTAGTACCACCTCGGCCGAGGTTCCAAGCGAGCCGGACCGTTACCAAAATCGGTGATGGTGCTGATTACTGATTGGCCGGAGAGAATCGTCTCTACCTGTGTCATTGAACTTCCGGCACGAGACACAACAGACCCGCTAGATTTAAATCAGCACAGCCAGCGAAGGATCGACCGCAACTGTTTTGAATGGGAGGCACCTTTTTTAACAACCAAAAATGGCTGTTTCTTGTCTGTTGAGGAAGTACAGACGTCCCTCTCTTTGATAGCCGAGGAGAGGATCCAGCGAGAGTGTGATGGAGCGACGCAGAATTAAAACGTTTTTCAGGAGTACAGGCGCTTGTCCTCCGGGAGGGCGACTCAGAGGACCAAAGCATCCAGAGACGAGGCCAAAGGCCAGGCACTGCACAGCCTAGCCTAAAAGAGTTGTTTTGACAACTGAGTCGGAGTGGCCAGCTAGCCTCTTTGTTTGTTGGCCCAGCGGGCTAAGCAGAATGCCAAAAGTCACGACTCTGGGGGGACTCGAACCCACAACCTTTGAATGGCCTCAACTGGCTGTCTAGAAGTCCAATGCGCTATCCATTGCGCCACAGAGCCCACCAGTGAAACTTTAAAAGGTTTTTCCTCTGTGAAATTGACGCCCGGTTCAAAACAGCAACAGCTCTGTCAGGGTCTCCTGTCCAACGACGAGCTACCAGAGCGCAACCACCAGGAGAGAGGAACTGCTGGGATTCGAACCCAGCATTTCCTGTTTACAAGGCAGACTCTTTGACCAGCTAAGCCACGGTGCCTCCCTGCTGTGGCGCGTTTGCATGGTGTGATACACGAGCAGACAACCAAAGGCACCGCTGGGATTCGAGCCCAGGATCTCCTGTTTACTAGACAGGCGCTTTAACCAACTAAGCCACGGCGCCAACCTGCAAGCTTGAACTTTAGATACGGAATCGCCTGCTGCCTTTGCACTCCTCGCTATCCATGTTTGCGGTCCGATCTCAGAAAAAGAACACGCTTGAGCAGGGCTGTCCAAAGTCGGTCCTGGAGGGCAGGTGTCCTGCAGACTTTAGCTCCACCCCTAATTAAACACACCCGAAGCAGCTAATCAAGCTTTTACCAGGTGTACAACAAGCTTCCATGCGGGTGTGTTGAGGCAAGTTGGAGCAAAACTCCACAGGACACCAGCCCTCCAGGATCAACTTCGGACAGCCCTGTGCTTGAGGGACACTAGGAATGCCACAGGCACCGCTGGGATTTGAACCCAGGATCTCCTGTTTACTAGACAGGCACTTTAACCAACTAAGCCACGGCACCTGCCTGCAGGCTTGACCTTTGGGGTGGAGACTCAGAGGATCACAGCGTCCAGAGAACAGCCAGCTGGTTCACGGTGCAGGGGCTGGATAGTTTAAAAATGTGCACTAACAATTCAGTCGGGACGGTTCAGAAACGGAATCGCCTGCTGCCTTTGCTACAAGCTACTACAAGCTTCCATGCGGGTGTGTTGAGGCAAGTTGGAGCAGAAGTCCACAGGACACAGGTCCGACTTTGGACAGGGACACTAGAATTGCCAAAGGCGCCGCTGGGATTTGAACCCAGGATCTCCTGTTTACGAAACAGGCGCTTTAACCAACTAAGCCACGGCGCCAACCAGCACGCTACACCTCCGGTAGGGCGACTCAGTGGATCAAAACATCCAGCGGTGATGCCAACGGTCCACAGGCTGAACCGCTTAAGTGATTGTTTACAAATTTCTGTTGCCTGAGGGCAACACTGTGCAATATAAGGTTCAACAAAAAGCCAAAAGCCACGACTCTGGTGGGACTCGAACCCACAACCTTTGAATGGCCTCACCCAGCAGTCTAGAAGTCCAATGCGCTATCCATTGCACCACAGAGCCCCACGGAAAAACTTATTCCGGGCTTGTGCCAGTCCATCGCCGTGTGGTCGCGTGCTCGGTGGGTAGGAAGGTCAACGTCCTTGGGTCTCTGCGTAATTGGAATGCGGTTCGAAAAGCAGAGGCACTGCCAGGAACTCTTGTCCAAGAAAGAACCCACAGAGCCAAGCCACCGGTTAAGAGGCACTGCTGGGACTCGAACCCAGGATCTCCTGTTTACAAGACAGGCGCTTTGACCAGCTAAGCCACAGCACCCTGCAGAAGCCAGCATTCTTTTGGCGCTTATCCACTGCATAGTACGGCACGGTACAGTTCAGCACGGCACACTTTTGGGGGGTTTTCCACTGGGTACAGTACCTGGTACCTGGTACTTTTTTTTAGTACCAACTCGGCCGAGGTTCCAAGCGAGCCGGACCGTTACCAAAATCGGTGACGGTGCTGATTACTGATTGGCCGGAGAGAATCGTCTCTACCTGTGTCATTGAACTTCCGGCACGAGACACAACAGACCCGCTAGATTTAAATCAGCACAGCCAGCGAAGGATCGACCGCAACTGTTTTGAATGGGCGCACCTTTTTAACAACCAAAAATGGCTGTTTCTTGTCTGTTGAGGAAGTACAGACGTCCCTCTCTTTGATAGCCGAGGAGAGGATCCAGCGAGAGTGTGATGGAGCGACGCGGAATTAAAACGTTTTTCAGGAGTAGAGGCGCTTGTCCTCCGGGAGGGCGACTCAGAGGACCAAAGCATCCAGAGACGAGGCCAAAGGCCAGGCACTGCACAGCCTAGCCTAAAAGAGTTGTTTTGACAACTGAGTCGGAGTGGCCAGCTAGCCTCTTTGTTTGTTGGCCAAGCTGGCTTAGCAGAATGCCAAAAGTCACGACTCTGGGGGGACTCGAACCCACAACCTTTGAATGGCCTCAACTGGCTGTCTAGAAGTCCAATGCGCTATCCATTGCGCCACAGAGCCCACCAGTAAAACTTTAAAAGGTTTTTCCTCTGTGAAATTGACGCCCGGTTCAAAACAGCAACAGCACTGTCAGGGTCTCCTGTCCAACGACGAGCTACCAGAGCGCAACCACCAGGAGAGAGGCACTGCTGGGATTCGAACCCAGCATTTCCTGTTTACAAGGCAGACTCTTTGACCAGCTAAGCCACGGTGCCTCCCTGCTGTGGCGCGTTTGCATGGTGTGATATCCTTCAAAAGCAGCTGAGGGGTGGTTTTCAGAAGCTCAAGTGCCGCGAGCAGCAAGACACACGAGCAGACAACCAAAGGCACCGCTGGGATTCGAGCCCAGGATCTCCTGTTTACTAGACAGGCGCTTTAACCAACTAAGCCACGGCGCCAACCTGCAAGCTTGAACTTTAGATACGGAATCGCCTGCTGCCTTTGCACTCCTCGCTATCCCTGTTTGCGGTCCGATCTCAGAAAAAGAACACGCTTGAGCAGGGCTGTCCAAAGTCGGTCCTGGAGGGCAGGTGTCCTGCAGACTTTAGCTCCACCCCTAATTAAACACACCCGAAGCAGCTAATCAAGCTTTTACCAGGTGTACAACAAGCTTCCATGCGGGTGTGTTGAGGCAAGTTGGAGCAAAACTCCACAGGACACCAGCCCTCCAGGATCAACTTCGGACAGCCCTGTGCTTGAGGGACACTAGGATTGCCACAGGCACCGCTGGGATTTGAACCCAGGATCTCCTGTTTACTAGACAGGCACTTTAACCAACTAAGCCACGGCACCTGCCTGCAGGCTTGACCTTTGGGGTGGAGACTCAGAGGATCACAGCGTCCAGAGAACAGCCAGCTGGTTCACGGTCCAGGGGCTGGATAGTTTAAAAATGTGCACTAACAATTTAGTCGGGACGGTTCAGAAACGGAATCGCCTGCTGCCTTTGCAGGGCTGTCCAAAGTCGGTCCTGGAGGGCAGGTGTCCTGCAGACTTTAGCTCCACCCCTAATTAAACACACCCGAAGCAGCTAATCAAGCTTTTACCAGGTGTACAACAAGCTTCCATGCGGGTGTGTTGAGGCAAGTTGGAGCAAAAGTCCACAGGACACCGGCCCTCCAGGACCGACTTTGGACAGGGACACTAGAATTGCCAAAGGCACCGCTGGGATTTGAACCCAGGATCTCCTGTTTACGAGACAGGCGCTTTAACCAACTAAGCCACGGCGCCAACCAGCACTCTACACCTCCGGTAGGGCGACTCAGTGGATCAAAACATCCAGCGGTGATGCCAACGGTCCACAGGCTGAACCGCTTAAGAGATTGTTTACAAATTTCTGTTGCCTGAGGGCAACACTGTGCAATATAAGGTTCAACAAAAAGCCAAAAGCCACGACTCTGGTGGGACTCGAACCCACAACCTTTGAATGGCCTCACCCAGCAGTCTAGAAGTCCAATGCGCTATCCATTGCGCCACAGAGCCCCAAGGAAAAACTAATTCCGGGCTTGTGCCTCTCCATCGCCGTGTGGTCGCGTGCTCGGTGGGTAGGAAGGTCAACGTCCTTGGGTCTCTGCGTAATTGGAATGCGGTTCGAAAAGCAGAGGCACTGCCAGCAACTCTTGTCCAAGAAAGAACCCACAGAGCAAACCCACCGGTTAAGAGGCACTGCTGGGACTCGAACCCAGGATCTCCTGTTTACAAGACAGGCGCTTTGACCAGCTAAGCCACAGCACCCTGCAGAAGCCAGCGTTCTTTTGGCGCTTATCCACTGCATAGTACGGCACGGTACAGTTCAGCACGGCACACTTTTGGGGGGTTTTCCACTGGGTACAGTACCTGGTACCTGGTACTTTTTTTAGTACCACCTCGGCCGAGGTTCCAAGCGAGCCGGACCGTTACCAAAACGTGACGTGTAAACTCTGCTGATCACTGATTGGCCGGAGAGAATCGTCTCTACCTGTGTCATTGAACTTCCGGCACGAGACACAACAGACCCGCTAGATTTAAATCAGCACAGCCAGCGAAGGATCGACCGCAACTGTTTTGAATGGGCGCACCTTTTTTAACAACCAAAAATGGCTGCTTCTTGTCTGTTGAGGAAGTACAGACGTCCCTCTCTTTGATAGCCGAGGAGAGGATCCAGCGAGAGTGTGATGGAGCGACGCGGAATTAAAACGTTTTTCAGGAGTAGAGGCGCTTGTCCTCCGGGAGGGCGACTCAGAGGACCAAAGCATCCAGAGACGAGGCCAAAGGCCAGGCACTGCACAGCCTAGCCTAAAAGAGTTGTTTTGACAACTGAGTCGGAGTGGCCAGCTAGCCTCTTTGTTTGTTGGCCAAGCGGGCTTAGCAGAATGCCAGAAGTCACGACTCTGGGGGGACTCGAACCCACAACCTTTGAATGGCCTCAACTGGCTGTCTAGAAGTCCAATGCGCTATCCATTGCGCCACAGAGCCCACCAGTGAAACTTTAAAAGGTTTTTCCTCTGTGCAATTGACGCCCGGTTCAAAACAGCAACAGCACTGTCAGGGTCTCCTGTCCAACGACGAGCTACCAGAGCGCAACCACCAGGAGAGAGGTACTGCTGGGATTCGAACCCAGCATTTCCTGTTTACAAGGCAGACTCTTTGACCAGCTAAGCCACGGTGCCTCCCTGCTGTGGCGCGTTTGCATGGTGTGATATCCTTCAAAAGCAGCTGAGGGGTGGTTTTCAGAAGCTCAAGTGCCGCGAGCAGCAAGACACACGAGCAGACAACCAAAGGCACCGCTGGGATTCGAGCCCAGGATCTCCTGTTTACTAGACAGGCGCTTTAACCAACTAAGCCACGGCGCCAACCTGCAAGCTTGAACTTTAGATACGGAATCGCCTGCTGCCTTTGCACTCCTCGCTATCCCTGTTTGCGGTCCGATCTCAGAAAAAGAACACGCTTGAGCAGGGCTGTCCAAAGTCGGTCCTGGAGGGCAGGTGTCCTGCAGACTTTAGCTCCACCCCTAATTAAACACACCCGAAGCAGCTAATCAAGCTTTTACCAGGTGTACAACAAGCTTCCATGCGGGTGTGTTGAGGCAAGTTGGAGCAAAACTCCACAGGACACCAGCCCTCCAGGATCAACTTCGGACAGCCCTGTGCTTGAGGGACACTAGGATTGCCACAGGCACCGCTGGGATTTGAACCCAGGATCTCCTGTTTACTAGACAGGCACTTTAACCAACTAAGCCACGGCACCTGCCTGCAGGCTTGACCTTTGGGGTGGAGACTCAGAGGATCACAGCGTCCAGAGAACAGCCAGCTGGTTCACGGTCCAGGGGCTGGATAGTTTAAAAATGTGCACTAACAATTCAGTCGGGACGGTTCAGAAACGGAATCGCCTGCTGCCTTTGCAGGGCTGTCCAAAGTCGGTCCTGGAGGGCAGGTGTCCTGCAGACTTTAGCTCCACCCCTAATTAAACACACCCGAAGCAGCTAATCAAGCTTTTACCAGGTGTACAGCAAGCTTCCATGCGGGTGTGTTGAGGCAAGTTGGAGCAAAAGTCCACAGGACACCGGCCCTCCAGGACCAACTTTGGACAGGGACACTAGAATTGCCAAAGGCACCGCTGGGATTTGAACCCAGGATCTCCTGTTTACGAGACAGGCGCTTTAACCAACTAAGCCACGGCGCCAACCAGCACGCTACACCTCCGGTAGGGCGACTCAGTGGATCAAAACATCCAGCGGTGATGCCAACGGTCCACAGGCTGAACCGCTTAAGAGATTGTTTACAAATTTCTGTTGCCTGAGGGCAACACCGTGCAATATAAGGTTCAACAAAAAGCCAAAAGCCACGACTCTGGTGGGACTCGAACCCACAACCTTTGAATGGCCTCACCCAGCAGTCTAGAAGTCCAATGCGCTATCCATTGCGCCACAGAGCCCCAAGGAAAAACTAATTCCGGGCTTGTGCCAGTCCATCGCCGTGTGGTCGCGTGCTCGGTGGGTAGGAAGGTCAACGTCCTTGGGTCGCTGCGTAATTGGAATGCGGTTCGAAAAGCAGAGGCACTGCCAGCAATTCTTGTCCAAGAAAGAACCCACAGAGCAAAGCCACCGGTTAAGAGGCACTGCTGGGACTCGAACCCAGGATCTCCTGTTTACAAGACAGGCGCTTTGACCAGCTAAGCCACAGCACCCTGCAGAAGCCAGCATTCTTTTGGCGCTTATCCACTGCATAGTACGGCACGGTACAGTTCAGCACGGCACACTTTTGGGGGGTTTTCCACTGGGTACAGTACCTGGTACCTGGTACTTTTTTTAGTACCACCTCGGCCGAGGTTCCAAGCGAGCCGGACCGTTACCAAAACGTGACGTGTAAACTCTGCTGATCACTGATTGGCCGGAGAGAATCGTCTCTACCTGTGTCATTGAACTTCCGGCACGAGACACAACAGACCCGCTAGATTTAAATCAGCACAGCCAGCGAAGGATCGACCGCAACTGTTTTGAATGGGCGCACCTTTTTTAACAACCAAAAATGGCTGCTTCTTGTCTGTTGAGGAAGTACAGACGTCCCTCTCTTTGATAGCCGAGGAGAGGATCCAGCGAGAGTGTGATGGAGGGACGCGGAATTAAAACGTTTTTCAGGAGTAGAGGCGCTTGTCCTCCGGGAGGGCGACTCAGAGGACCAAAGCATCCAGAGACGAGGCCAAAGGCCAGGCACTGCACAGCCTAGCCTAAAAGAGTTGTTTTGACAACTGAGTCGGAGTGGCCAGCTAGCCTCTTTGTTTGTTGGCCAAGCGGGCTTAGCAGAATGCCAAAAGTCACGACTCTGGGGGGACTCGAACCCACAACCTTTGAAAGGCCTCAACTGGCTGTCTAGAAGTCCAATGCGCTATCCATTGCGCCACAGAGCCCACCAGTGAAACTTTAAAAGGTTTTTCCTCTGTGCAATTGACGCCCGGTTCAAAACAGCAACAGCACTGTCAGGGTCTCCTGTCCAACGACGAGCTACCAGAGCGCAACCACCAGGAGAGAGGCACTGCTGGGATTCGAACCCAGCATTTCCTGTTTACAAGGCAGACTCTTTGACCAGCTAAGCCACGGTGCCTCCCTGCTGTGGCGCGTTTGCATGGTGTGATATCCTTCAAAAGCAGCTGAGGGGTGGTTTTCAGAAGCTCAAGTGCCGCGAGCAGCAAGACACACGAGCAGACAACCAAAGGCACCGCTGGGATTCGAGCCCAGGATCTCCTGTTTACTAGACAGACGCTTTAAACAACTAAGCCACGGCGCCAACCTGCAAGCTTGAACTTTAGATACGGAATCGCCTGCTGCCTTTGCACTCCTCGCTATCCCTGTTTGCGGTCCGATCTCAGAAAAAGAACACGCTTGAGCAGGGCTGTCCAAAGTCGGTCCTGGAGGGCAGGTGTCCTGCAGACTTTAGCTCCACCCCTAATTAAACACACCCGAAGCAGCTAATCAAGCTTTTACCAGGTGTACAACAAGCTTCCATGCGGGTGTGTTGAGGCAAGTTGGAGCAAAACTCCACAGGACACCAGCCCTCCAGGATCAACTTCGGACAGCCCTGTGCTTGAGGGACACTAGGATTGCCACAGGCACCGCTGGGATTTGAACCCAGGATCTCCTGTTTACTAGACAGGCACTTTAACCAACTAAGCCACGGCACCTGCCTGCAGGCTTGACCTTTGGGGTGGAGACTCAGAGGATCACAGCGTCCAGAGAACAGCCAGCTGGTTCACGGTCCAGGGGCTGGATAGTTTAAAAATGTGCACTAACAATTCAGTCGGGACGGTTCAGAAACGGAATCGCCTTCTGCCTTTGCAGGGCTGTCCAAAGTCGGTCCTGGAGGGCAGGTGTCCTGCAGACTTTAGCTCCACCCCTAATTAAACACACCCGAAGCAGCTAATCAAGCTTTTACCAGGTGTACAACAAGCTTCCATGCGGGTGTGTTGAGGCAAGTTGGAGCAAAAGTCCACAGGACACCGGCCCTCCAGGACCGACTTTGGACAGGGACACTAGGATTGCCACAGGCACCGCTGGGATTTGAACCCAGGATCTCCTGTTTACTAGACAGGCACTTTAACCAACTAAGCCACGGCACCTGCCTGCAGGCTTGACCTTTGGGGTGGAGACTCAGAGGATCACAGCGTCCAGAGAACAGCCAGCTGGTTCACGGTCCAGGGGCTGGATAGTTTAAAAATGTGCACTAACAATTCAGTCGGGACGGTTCAGAAACGGAATCGCCTGCTGCCTTTGCAGGGCTGTCCAAAGTCGGTCCTGGAGGGCAGGTGTCCTGCAGACTTTAGCTCCACCCCTAATTAAACACACCCGAAGCAGCTAATCAAGCTTTTACCAGGTGTACAACAAGCTTCCATGCGGGTGTGTTGAGGCAAGTTGGAGCAAAAGTCCACAGGACACCGGCCCTCCAGGACCGACTTTGGACAGGGACACTAGAATTGCCAAAGGCACCGCTGGGATTTGAACCCAGGATCTCCTGTTTACGAGACAGGCGCTTTAACCAACTAAGCCACGGCGCCAACCAGCACGCTACACCTCCGGTAGGGCGATTCAGTGGATCAAAACATCCAGCGGTGATGCCAACGGTCCACAGGCTGAACCGCTTAAGAGATTGTTTACAAATTTCTGTTGCCTGAGGGCAACACTGTGCAATATAAGGTTCAACAAAAAGCCAAAAGCCACGACTCTGGTGGGACTCGAACCCACAACCTTTGAATGGCCTCACCCAGCAGTCTAGAAGTCCAATGCGCTATCCATTGCGCCACAGAGCCCCAAGGAAAAACTTATTCCGGGCTTGTGCCAGTCCATCGCCGTGTGGTCGCGTGCTCGGTGGGTAGGAAGGTCAACGTCCTTGGGTCTCTGCGTAATTGGAATGCGGTTCGAAAAGCAGAGGCACTGCCAGGAACTCTTGTCCAAGAAAGAACCCACAGAGCAAAGCCACCGGTTAAGAGGCACTGCTGGGACTCGAACCCAGGATCTCCTGTTTACAAGACAGGCGCTTTGACCAGCTAAGCCACAGCACCCTGCAGAAGCCAGCATTCTTTTGGCGCTTATCCACTGCATAGTACGGCACGGTACAGTTCAGCACGGCACACTTTTGGGGGGTTTTCCACTGGGTACAGTACCTGGTACCTGGTACTTTTTTTAGTACCACCTCGGCCGAGGTTCCAAGCGAGCCGGACCGTTACCAAAACGTGACGTGTAAACTCTGCTGATCACTGATTGGCCGGAGAGAATCGTCTCTACCTGTGTCATTGAACTTCCGGCACGAGACACAACAGACCCGCTAGATTTAAATCAGCACAGCCAGCGAAGGATCGACCGCAACTGTTTTGAATGGGCGCACCTTTTTTAACAACCAAAAATGGCTGCTTCTTGTCTGTTGAGGAAGTACAGACGTCCCTCTCTTTGATAGCCGAGGAGAGGATCCAGCGAGAGTGTGATGGAGCGACGCGGAATTAAAACGTTTTTCAGGAGTAGAGGCGCTTGTCCTCCGGGAGGGCGACTCAGAGGACCAAAGCATCCAGAGACGAGGCCAAAGGCCAGGCACTGCACAGCCTAGCCTAAAAGAGTTGTTTTGACAACTGAGTCGGAGTGGCCAGCTAGCCTCTTTGTTTGTTGGCCAAGCGGGCTTAGCAGAATGCCAAAAGTCACGACTCTGGGGGGACTCGAACCCACAACCTTTGAATGGCCTCAACTGGCTGTCTAGAAGTCCAATGCGCTATCCATTGCGCCACAGAGCCCACCAGTGAAACTTTAAAAGGTTTTTCCCCTGTGCAATTGACGCCCGGTTCAAAACAGCAACAGCACTGTCAGGGTCTCCTGTCCAACGACGAGCTACCAGAGCGCAACCACCAGGAGAGAGGCACTGCTGGGATTCGAACCCAGCATTTCCTGTTTACAAGGCAGACTCTTTGACCAGCTAAGCCACGGTGCCTCCCTGCTGTGGCGCGTTTGCATGGTGTGATATCCTTCAAAAGCAGCTGAGGGTTGGTTTTCAGAAGCTCAAGTGCCGCGAGCAGCAAGACACACGAGCAGACAACCAAAGGCACCGCTGGGATTCGAGCCCAGGATCTCCTGTTTACTAGACAGGCGCTTTAACCAACTAAGCCACGGCGCCAACCTGCAAGCTTGAACTTTAGATACGGAATCGCCTGCTGCCTTTGCACTCCTCGCTATCCCTGTTTGCGGTCCGATCTCAGAAAAAGAACACGCTTGAGCAGGGCTGTCCATAGTCGGTCCTGGAGGGCAGGTGTCCTGCAGACTTTAGCTCCACCCCTAATTAAACACACCCGAAGCAGCTAATCAAGCTTTTACCAGGTGTACAACAAGCTTCCATGCGGGTGTGTTGAGGCAAGTTGGAGCAAAACTCCACAGGACACCAGCCCTCCAGGATCAACTTCGGACAGCCCTGTGCTTGAGGGACACTAGGATTGCCACAGGCACCGCTGGGATTTGAACCCAGGATCTCCTGTTTACTAGACAGGCACTTTAACCAACTAAGCCGCGGCACCTACCTGCAGGCTTGACCTTTGGGGTGGAGACTCAGAGGATCACAGCGTCCAGAGAACAGCCAGCTGGTTCACGGTCCAGGGGCTGGATAGTTTAAAAATGTGCACTAACAATTCAGTCGGGACGGTTCAGAAACGGAATCGCCTGCTGCCTTTGCAGGGCTGTCCAAAGTCGGTCCTGGAGGGCAGGTGTCCTGCAGACTTTAGCTCCACCCCTAATTAAACACACCCGAAGCAGCTAATCAAGCTTTTACCAGGTGTACAACAAGCTTCCATGCGGGTGTGTTGAGGCAAGTTGGAGCAAAAGTCCACAGGACACCGGCCCTCCAGGACCGACTTTGGACAGGGACACTAGAATTGCCAAAGGCACCGCTGGGATTTGAACCCAGGATCTCCTGTTTACGAGACAGGCGCTTTAACCAACTAAGCCATGGCGCCAACCAGCACGCTACACCTCCGGTAGGGCGATTCAGTGGATCAAAACATCCAGCGGTGATGCCAACGGTCCACAGGCTGAACCGCTTAAGAGATTGTTTACAAATTTCTGTTGCCTGAGGGCAACACTGTGCAATATAAGGTTCAACAAAAAGCCAAAAGCCACGACTCTGGTGGGACTCGAACCCACAACCTTTGAATGGCCTCACCCAGCAGTCTAGAAGTCCAATGCGCTATCCATTGCGCCACAGAGCCCCAAGGAAAAACTTATTCCGGGCTTGTGCCAGTCCATCGCCGTGTGGTCGCGTGCTCGGTGGGTAGGAAGGTCAACGTCCTTGGGTCTCTGCGTAATTGGAATGCGGTTCGAAAAGCAGAGGCACTGCCAGGAACTCTTGGCCAAGAAAGAACCCACAGAGCAAAGCCACCGGTTAAGAGGCACTGCTGGGACTCGAACCCAGGATCTCCTGTTTACAAGACAGGCGCTTTGACCAGCTAAGCCACAGCACCCTGCAGAAGCCAGCATTCTTTTGGCGCTTATCCACTGCATAGTACGGCACGGTACAGTTCAGCACGGCACACTTTTGGGGGGTTTTCCACTGGGTACAGTACCTGGTACCTGGTACTTTTTTTAGTACCACCTCGGCCGAGGTTCCAAGCGAGCCGGACCGTTACCAAAACGTGACGTGTAAACTCTGCTGATCACTGATTGGCCGGAGAGAATCGTCTCTACCTGTGTCATTGAACTTCCGGCACGAGACACAACAGACCCGCTAGATTTAAATCAGCACAGCCAGCGAAGGATCGACCGCAACTGTTTTGAATGGGCGCACCTTTTTTAACAACCAAAAATGGCTGCTTCTTGTCTGTTGAGGAAGTACAGACGTCCCTCTCTTTGATAGCCGAGGAGAGGATCCAGCGAGAGTGTGATGGAGCGACGCGGAATTAAAACGTTTTTCAGGAGTAGAGGCGCTTGTCCTCCGGGAGGGCGACTCAGAGGACCAAAGCATCCAGAGACGAGGCCAAAGGCCAGGCACTGCACAGCCTAGCCTAAAAGAGTTGTTTTGACAACTGAGTCGGAGTGGCCAGCTAGCCTCTTTGTTTGTTGGCCAAGCGGGCTTAGCAGAATGCCAAAAGTCACGACTCTGGGGGGACTCGAACCCACAACCTTTGAATGGCCTCAACTGGCTGTCTAGAAGTCCAATGCGCTATCCATTGCGCCACAGAGCCCACCAGTGAAACTTTAAAAGGTTTTTCCTCTGTGCAATTGACGCCCGGTTCAAAACAGCAACAGCACTGTCAGGGTCTCCTGTCCAACGACGAGCTACCAGAGCGCAACCACCAGGAGAGAGGCACTGCTGGGATTCGAACCCAGCATTTCCTGTTTACAAGGCAGACTCTTTGACCAGCTAAGCCACGGTGCCTCCCTGCTGTGGCGCGTTTGCATGGTGTGATATCCTTCAAAAGCAGCTGAGGGTTGGTTTTCAGAAGCTCAAGTGCCGCGAGCAGCAAGACACACGAGCAGACAACCAAAGGCACCGCTGGGATTCGAGCCCAGGATCTCCTGTTTACTAGACAGGCGCTTTAACCAACTAAGCCACGGCGCCAACCTGCAAGCTTGAACTTTAGATACGGAATCGCCTGCTGCCTTTGCACTCCTCGCTATCCCTGTTTGCGGTCCGATCTCAGAAAAAGAACACGCTTGAGCAGGGCTGTCCATAGTCGGTCCTGGAGGGCAGGTGTCCTGCAGACTTTAGCTCCACCCCTAATTAAACACACCCGAAGCAGCTAATCAAGCTTTTACCAGGTGTACAACAAGCTTCCATGCGGGTGTGTTGAGGCAAGTTGGAGCAAAACTCCACAGGACACCAGCCCTCCAGGATCAACTTCGGACAGCCCTGTGCTTGAGGGGACACTAGGATTGCCACAGGCACCGCTGGGATTTGAACCCAGGATCTCCTGTTTACTAGACAGGCACTTTAACCAACTAAGCCACGGCACCTGCCTGCAGGCTTGACCTTTGGGGTGGAGACTCAGAGGATCACAGCGTCCAGAGAACAGCCAGCTGGTTCACGGTCCAGGGGCTGGATAGTTTAAAAATGTGCACTAACAATTCAGTCGGGACGGTTCAGAAACGGAATCGCCTGCTGCCTTTGCAGGGCTGTCCAAAGTCGGTCCTGGAGGGCAGGTGTCCTGCAGACTTTAGCTCCACCCCTAATTAAACACACCCGAAGCAGCTAATCAAGCTTTTACCAGGTGTACAACAAGCTTCCATGCGGGTGTGTTGAGGCAAGTTGGAGCAAAAGTCCACAGGACACCGGCCCTCCAGGACCGACTTTGGACAGGGACACTAGAATTGCCAAAGGCACCGCTGGGATTTGAACCCAGGATCTCCTGTTTACGAGACAGGCGCTTTAACCAACTAAGCCACGGCGCCAACCAGCACGCTACACCTCCGGTAGGGCGATTCAGTGGATCAAAACATCCAGCGGTGATGCCAACGGTCCACAGGCTGAACCGCTTAAGAGATTGTTTACAAATTTCTGTTGCCTGAGGGCAACACTGTGCAATATAAGGTTCAACAAAAAGCCAAAAGCCACGACTCTGGTGGGACTCGAACCCACAACCTTTGAATGGCCTCACCCAGCAGTCTAGAAGTCCAATGCGCTATCCATTGCGCCACAGAGCCCCAAGGAAAAACTAATTCCGGGCTTGTGCCAGTCCATCGCCGTGTGGTCGCGTGCTCGGTGGGTAGGAAGGTCAACGTCCTTGGGTCTCTGCGTAATTGGAATGCGGTTCGAAAAGCAGAGGCACTGCCAGGAACTCTTGTCCAAGAAAGAACCCACAGAGCAAAGCCACCGGTTAAGAGGCACTGCTGGGACTCGAACCCAGGATCTCCTGTTTACAAGACAGGCGCTTTGACCAGCTAAGCCACAGCACCCTGCAGAAGCCAGCATTCTTTTGGCGCTTATCCACTGCATAGTACGGCACGGTACAGTTCAGCACGGCACACTTTTGGGGAGTTTTCCACTGGGTACAGTACCTGGTACCTGGTACTTTTTTTAGTACCACCTCGGCCGAGGTTCCAAGCGAGCCGGACCGTTACCAAAACGTGACGTGTAAACTCTGCTGATCACTGATTGGCCGGAGAGAATCGTCTCTACCTGTGTCATTGAACTTCCGGCACGAGACACAACAGACCCGCTAGATTTAAATCAGCACAGCCAGCGAAGGATCGACCGCAACTGTTTTGAATGGGCGCACCTTTTTTAACAACCAAAAATGGCTGCTTCTTGTCTGTTGAGGAAGTACAGACGTCCCTCTCTTTGATAGCCGAGGAGAGGATCCAGCGAGAGTGTGATGGAGCGACGCGGAATTAAAACGTTTTTCAGGAGTAGAGGCGCTTGTCCTCCGGGAGGGCGACTCAGAGGACCAAAGCATCCAGAGACGAGGCCAAAGGCCAGGCACTGCACAGCCTAGCCTAAAAGAGTTGTTTTGACAACTGAGTCGGAGTGGCCAGCTAGCCTCTTTGTTTGTTGGCCAAGCGGGCTTAGCAGAATGCCAAAAGTCACGACTCTGGGGGGACTCGAACCCACAACCTTTGAATGGCCTCAACTGGCTGTCTAGAAGTCCAATGCGCTATCCATTGCACCACAGAGCCCACCAGTGAAACTTTAAAAGGTTTTTCCTCTGTGCAATTGACGCCCGGTTCAAAACAGCAACAGCACTGTCAGGGTCTCCTGTCCAACGACGAGCTACCAGAGCGCAACCACCAGGAGAGAGGCACTGCTGGGATTCGAACCCAGCATTTCCTGTTTACAAGGCAGACTCTTTGACCAGCTAAGCCACGGTGCCTCCCTGCTGTGGCGCGTTTGCATGGTGTGATATCCTTCAAAAGCAGCTGAGGGGTGGTTTTCAGAAGCTCAAGTGCCGCGAGCAGCAAGACACATGAGCAGACAACCAAAGGCACCGCTGGGATTCGAGCCCAGGATCTCCTGTTTACTAGACAGGCGCTTTAACCAACTAAGCCACGGCGCCAACCTGCAAGCTTGAACTTTAGATACGGAATCGCCTGCTGCCTTTGCACTCCTCGCTATCCCTGTTTGCGGTCCGATCTCAGAAAAAGAACACGCTTGAGCAGGGCTGTCCATAGTCGGTCCTGGAGGGCAGGTGTCCTGCAGACTTTAGCTCCACCCCTAATTAAACACACCCGAAGCAGCTAATCAAGCTTTTACCAGGTGTACAACAAGCTTCCATGCGGGTGTGTTGAGGCAAGTTGGAGCAAAACTCCACAGGACACCAGCCCTCCAGGATCAACTTCGGACAGCCCTGTGCTTGAGGGACACTAGGATTGCCACAGGCACCGCTGGGATTTGAACCCAGGATCTCCTGTTTACTAGACAGGCACTTTAACCAACTAAGCCACGGCACCTGCCTGCAGGCTTGACCTTTGGGGTGGAGACTCAGAGGATCACAGCGTCCAGAGAACAGCCAGCTGGTTCACGGTCCAGGGGCTGGATAGTTTAAAAATGTGCACTAACAATTCAGTCGGGACGGTTCAGAAACGGAATCGCCTGCTGCCTTTGCAGGGCTGTCCAAAGTCGGTCCTGGAGGGCAGGTGTCCTGCAGACTTTAGCTCCACCCCTAATTAAACACACCCGAAGCAGCTAATCAAGCTTTTACCAGGTGTACAACAAGCTTCCATGCGGGTGTGTTGAGGCAAGTTGGAGCAAAACTCCACAGGACACCAGCCCTCCAGGATCAACTTCGGACAGCCCTGTGCTTGAGGGACACTAGGATTGCCACAGGCACCGCTGGGATTTGAACCCAGGATCTCCTGTTTACTAGACAGGCACTTTAACCAACTAAGCCACGGCACCTGCCTGCAGGCTTGACCTTTGGGGTGGAGACTCAGAGGATCACAGCGTCCAGAGAACAGCCAGCTGGTTCACGGTCCAGGGGCTGGATAGTTTAAAAATGTGCACTAACAATTCAGTCGGGACGGTTCAGAAACGGAATCGCCTGCTGCCTTTGCAGGGCTGTCCAAAGTCGGTCCTGGAGGGCAGGTGTCCTGCAGACTTTAGCTCCACCCCTAATTAAACACACCCGAAGCAGCTAATCAAGCTTTTACCAGGTGTACAACAAGCTTCCATGCGGGTGTGTTGAGGCAAGTTGGAGCAAAAGTCCACAGGACACCGGCCCTCCAGGACCGACTTTGGACAGGGACACTAGAATTGCCAAAGGCACCGCTGGGATTTGAACCCAGGATCTCCTGTTTACGAGACAGGCGCTTTAACCAACTAAGCCACGGCGCCAACCAGCACGCTACACCTCCGGTAGGGCGATTCAGTGGATCAAAACATCCAGCGGTGATGCCAACGGTCCACAGGCTGAACCGCTTAAGAGATTGTTTACAAATTTCTGTTGCCTGAGGGCAACACTGTGCAATATAAGGTTCAACAAAAAGCCAAAAGCCACGACTCTGGTGGGACTCGAACCCACAACCTTTGAATGGCCTCACCCAGCAGTCTAGAAGTCCAATGCGCTATCCATTGCGCCACAGAGCCCCAAGGAAAAACTAATTCCGGGCTTGTGCCAGTCCATCGCCGTGTGGTCGCGTGCTCGGTGGGTAGGAAGGTCAACGTCCTTGGGTCTCTGCGTAATTGGAATGCGGTTCGAAAAGCAGAGGCACTGCCAGGAACTCTTGTCCAAGAAAGAACCCACAGAGCAAAGCCACCGGTTAAGAGGCACTGCTGGGACTCGAACCCAGGATCTCCTGTTTACAAGACAGGCGCTTTGACCAGCTAAGCCACAGCACCCTGCAGAAGCCAGCATTCTTTTGGCGCTTATCCACTGCATAGTACGGCACGGTACAGTTCAGCACGGCACACTTTTGGGGAGTTTTCCACTGGGTACAGTACCTGGTACCTGGTACTTTTTTTAGTACCACCTCGGCCGAGGTTCCAAGCGAGCCGGACCGTTACCAAAACGTGACGTGTAAACTCTGCTGATCACTGATTGGCCGGAGAGAATCGTCTCTACCTGTGTCATTGAACTTCCGGCACGAGACACAACAGACCCGCTAGATTTAAATCAGCACAGCCAGCGAAGGATCGACCGCAACTGTTTTGAATGGGCGCACCTTTTTTAACAACCAAAAATGGCTGCTTCTTGTCTGTTGAGGAAGTACAGACGTCCCTCTCTTTGATAGCCGAGGAGAGGATCCAGCGAGAGTGTGATGGAGCGACGCGGAATTAAAACGTTTTTCAGGAGTAGAGGCGCTTGTCCTCCGGGAGGGCGACTCAGAGGACCAAAGCATCCAGAGACGAGGCCAAAGGCCAGGCACTGCACAGCCTAGCCTAAAAGAGTTGTTTTGACAACTGAGTCGGAGTGGCCAGCTAGCCTCTTTGTTTGTTGGCCAAGCGGGCTTAGCAGAATGCCAAAAGTCACGACTCTGGGGGGACTCGAACCCACAACCTTTGAATGGCCTCAACTGGCTGTCTAGAAGTCCAATGCGCTATCCATTGCACCACAGAGCCCACCAGTGAAACTTTAAAAGGTTTTTCCTCTGTGCAATTGACGCCCGGTTCAAAACAGCAACAGCACTGTCAGGGTCTCCTGTCCAACGACGAGCTACCAGAGCGCAACCACCAGGAGAGAGGCACTGCTGGGATTCGAACCCAGCATTTCCTGTTTACAAGGCAGACTCTTTGACCAGCTAAGCCACGGTGCCTCCCTGCTGTGGCGCGTTTGCATGGTGTGATATCCTTCAAAAGCAGCTGAGGGGTGGTTTTCAGAAGCTCAAGTGCCGCGAGCAGCAAGACACATGAGCAGACAACCAAAGGCACCGCTGGGATTCGAGCCCAGGATCTCCTGTTTACTAGACAGGCGCTTTAACCAACTAAGCCACGGCGCCAACCTGCAAGCTTGAACTTTAGATACGGAATCGCCTGCTGCCTTTGCACTCCTCGCTATCCCTGTTTGCGGTCCGATCTCAGAAAAAGAACACGCTTGAGCAGGGCTGTCCATAGTCGGTCCTGGAGGGCAGGTGTCCTGCAGACTTTAGCTCCACCCCTAATTAAACACACCCGAAGCAGCTAATCAAGCTTTTACCAGGTGTACAACAAGCTTCCATGCGGGTGTGTTGAGGCAAGTTGGAGCAAAACTCCACAGGACACCAGCCCTCCAGGATCAACTTCGGACAGCCCTGTGCTTGAGGGACACTAGGATTGCCACAGGCACCGCTGGGATTTGAACCCAGGATCTCCTGTTTACTAGACAGGCACTTTAACCAACTAAGCCACGGCACCTGCCTGCAGGCTTGACCTTTGGGGTGGAGACTCAGAGGATCACAGCGTCCAGAGAACAGCCAGCTGGTTCACGGTCCAGGGGCTGGATAGTTTAAAAATGTGCACTAACAATTCAGTCGGGACGGTTCAGAAACGGAATCGCCTGCTGCCTTTGCAGGGCTGTCCAAAGTCGGTCCTGGAGGGCAGGTGTCCTGCAGACTTTAGCTCCACCCCTAATTAAACACACCCGAAGCAGCTAATCAAGCTTTTACCAGGTGTACAACAAGCTTCCATGCGGGTGTGTTGAGGCAAGTTGGAGCAAAAGTCCACAGGACACCGGCCCTCCAGGACCGACTTTGGACAGGGACACTAGAATTGCCAAAGGCACCGCTGGGATTTGAACCCAGGATCTCCTGTTTACGAGACAGGCGCTTTAACCAACTAAGCCACGGCGCCAACCAGCACGCTACACCTCCGGTAGGGCGATTCAGTGGATCAAAACATCCAGCGGTGATGCCAACGGTCCACAGGCTGAACCGCTTAAGAGATTGTTTACAAATTTCTGTTGCCTGAGGGCAACACTGTGCAATATAAGGTTCAACAAAAAGCCAAAAGCCACGACTCTGGTGGGACTCGAACCCACAACCTTTGAATGGCCTCACCCAGCAGTCTAGAAGTCCAATGCGCTATCCATTGCGCCACAGAGCCCCAAGGAAAAACTAATTCCGGGCTTGTGCCAGTCCATCGCCGTGTGGTCGCGTGCTCGGTGGGTAGGAAGGTCAACGTCCTTGGGTCTCTGCGTAATTGGAATGCGGTTCGAAAAGCAGAGGCACTGCCAGGAACTCTTGTCCAAGAAAGAACCCACAGAGCAAAGCCACCGGTTAAGAGGCACTGCTGGGACTCGAACCCAGGATCTCCTGTTTACAAGACAGGCGCTTTGACCAGCTAAGCCACAGCACCCTGCAGAAGCCAGCATTCTTTTGGCGCTTATCCACTGCATAGTACGGCACGGTACAGTTCAGCACGGCACACTTTTGGGGGGTTTTCCACTGGGTACAGTACCTGGTACCTGGTACTTTTTTTAGTACCACCTCGGCCGAGGTTCCAAGCGAGCCGGACCGTTACCAAAACGTGACGTGTAAACTCTGCTGATCACTGATTGGCCGGAGAGAATCGTCTCTACCTGTGTCATTGAACTTCCGGCACGAGACACAACAGACCCGCTAGATTTAAATCAGCACAGCCAGCGAAGGATCGACCGCAACTGTTTTGAATGGGCGCACCTTTTTTAACAACCAAAAATGGCTGCTTCTTGTCTGTTGAGGAAGTACAGACGTCCCTCTCTTTGATAGCCGAGGAGAGGATCCAGCGAGAGTGTGATGGAGCGACGCGGAATTAAAACGTTTTTCAGGAGTAGAGGCGCTTGTCCTCCGGGAGGGCGACTCAGAGGACCAAAGCATCCAGAGACGAGGCCAAAGGCCAGGCACTGCACAGCCTAGCCTAAAAGAGTTGTTTTGACAACTGAGTCGGAGTGGCCAGCTAGCCTCTTTGTTTGTTGGCCAAGCGGGCTTAGCAGAATGCCAAAAGTCACGACTCTGGGGGGACTCGAACCCACAACCTTTGAATGGCCTCAACTGGCTGTCTAGAAGTCCAATGCGCTATCCATTGCGCCACAGAGCCCACCAGTGAAACTTTAAAAGGTTTTTCCTCTGTGTAATTGACGCCCGGTTCAAAACAGCAACAGCACTGTCAGGGTCTCCTGTCCAACGACGAGCTACCAGAGCGCAACCACCAGGAGAGAGGCACTGCTGGGATTCGAACCCAGCATTTCCTGTTTACAAGGCAGACTCTTTGACCAGCTAAGCCACGGTGCCTCCCTGCTGTGGCGCGTTTGCATGGTGTGATATCCTTCAAAAGCAGCTGAGGGTTGGTTTTCAGAAGCTCAAGTGCCGCGAGCAGCAAGACACACGAGCAGACAACCAAAGGCACCGCTGGGATTCGAGCCCAGGATCTCCTGTTTACTAGACAGGCGCTTTAACCAACTAAGCCACGGCGCCAACCTGCAAGCTTGAACTTTAGATACGGAATCGCCTGCTGCCTTTGCACTCCTCGCTATCCCTGTTTGCGGTCCGATCTCAGAAAAAGAACACGCTTGAGCAGGGCTGTCCATAGTCGGTCCTGGAGGGCAGGTGTCCTGCAGACTTTAGCTCCACCCCTAATTAAACACACCCGAAGCAGCTAATCAAGCTTTTACCAGGTGTACAACAAGCTTCCATGCGGGTGTGTTGAGGCAAGTTGGAGCAAAACTCCACAGGACACCAGCCCTCCAGGATCAACTTCGGACAGCCCTGTGCTTGAGGGACACTAGGATTGCCACAGGCACCGCTGGGATTTGAACCCAGGATCTCCTGTTTACTAGACAGGCACTTTAACCAACTAAGCCGCGGCACCTGCCTGCAGGCTTGACCTTTGGGGTGGAGACTCAGAGGATCACAGCGTCCAGAGAACAGCCAGCTGGTTCACGGTCCAGGGGCTGGATAGTTTAAAAATGTGCACTAACAATTCAGTTGGGACGGTTCAGAAACGGAATCGCCTGCTGCCTTTGCAGGGCTGTCCAAAGTCGGTCCTGGAGGGCAGGTGTCCTGCAGACTTTAGCTCCACCCCTAATTAAACACACCCGAAGCAGCTAATCAAGCTTTTACCAGGTGTACAACAAGCTTCCATGCGGGTGTGTTGAGGCAAGTTGGAGCAAAAGTCCACAGGACACCGGCCCTCCAGGACCGACTTTGGACAGGGACACTAGAATTGCCAAAGGCACCGCTGGGATTTGAACCCAGGATCTCCTGTTTACGAGACAGGCGCTTTAACCAACTAAGCCACGGCGCCAACCAGCACGCTACACCTCCGGTAGGGCGATTCAGTGGATCAAAACATCCAGCGGTGATGCCAACGGTCCACAGGCTGAACCGCTTAAGAGATTGTTTACAAATTTCTGTTGCCTGAGGGCAACACTGTGCAATATAAGGTTCAACAAAAAGCCAAAAGCCACGACTCTGGTGGGACTTGAACCCACAACCTTTGAATGGCCTCACCCAGCAGTCTAGAAGTCCAATGCGCTATCCATTGCGCCACAGAGCCCCAAGGAAAAACTTATTCCGGGCTTGTGCCAGTCCATCGCCGTGTGGTCGCGTGCTCGGTGGGTAGGAAGGTCAACGTCCTTGGGTCTCTGCGTAATTGGAATGCGGTTCGAAAAGCAGAGGTACTGCCAGGAACTCTTGTCCAAGAAAGAACCCACAGAGCAAAGCCACCGGTTAAGAGGCACTGCTGGGACTCGAACCCAGGATCTCCTGTTTACAAGACAGGCGCTTTGACCAGCTAAGCCACAGCACCCTGCAGAAGCCAGCATTCTTTTGGCGCTTATCCACTGCATAGTACGGCACGGTACAGTTCAGCACGGCACACTTTTGGGGGGTTTTCCACTGGGTACAGTACCTGGTACCTGGTACTTTTTTTAGTACCACCTCGGCCGAGGTTCCAAGCGAGCCGGACCGTTACCAAAACGTGACGTGTAAACTCTGCTGATCACTGATTGGCCGGAGAGAATCGTCTCTACCTGTGTCATTGAACTTCCGGCACGAGACACAACAGACCCGCTAGATTTAAATCAGCACAGCCAGCGAAGGATCGACCGCAACTGTTTTGAATGGGCGCACCTTTTTTAACAACCAAAAATGGCTGCTTCTTGTCTGTTGAGGAAGTACAGACGTCCCTCTCTTTGATAGCCGAGGAGAGGATCCAGCGAGAGTGTGATGGAGCGACGCGGAATTAAAACGTTTTTCAGGAGTAGAGGCGCTTGTCCTCCGGGAGGGCGACTCAGAGGACCAAAGCATCCAGAGACGAGGCCAAAGGCCAGGCACTGCACAGCCTAGCCTAAAAGAGTTGTTTTGACAACTGAGTCGGAGTGGCCAGCTAGCCTCTTTGTTTGTTGGCCAAGCGGGCTTAGCAGAATGCCAAAAGTCACGACTCTGGGGGGACTCGAACCCACAACCTTTGAATGGCCTCAACTGGCTGTCTAGAAGTCCAATGCGCTATCCATTGCGCCACAGAGCCCACCAGTGAAACTTTAAAAGGTTTTTCCTCTGTGTAATTGACGCCCGGTTCAAAACAGCAACAGCACTGTCAGGGTCTCCTGTCCAACGACGAGCTACCAGAGCGCAACCACCAGGAGAGAGGCACTGCTGGGATTCGAACCCAGCATTTCCTGTTTACAAGGCAGACTCTTTGACCAGCTAAGCCACGGTGCCTCCCTGCTGTGGCGCGTTTGCATGGTGTGATATCCTTCAAAAGCAGCTGAGGGTTGGTTTTCAGAAGCTCAAGTGCCGCGAGCAGCAAGACACACGAGCAGACAACCAAAGGCACCGCTGGGATTCGAGCCCAGGATCTCCTGTTTACTAGACAGGCGCTTTAACCAACTAAGCCACGGCGCCAACCTGCAAGCTTGAACTTTAGATACGGAATCGCCTGCTGCCTTTGCACTCCTCGCTATCCCTGTTTGCGGTCCGATCTCAGAAAAAGAACACGCTTGAGCAGGGCTGTCCATAGTCGGTCCTGGAGGGCAGGTGTCCTGCAGACTTTAGCTCCACCCCTAATTAAACACACCCGAAGCAGCTAATCAAGCTTTTACCAGGTGTACAACAAGCTTCCATGCGGGTGTGTTGAGGCAAGTTGGAGCAAAACTCCACAGGACACCAGCCCTCCAGGATCAACTTCGGACAGCCCTGTGCTTGAGGGACACTAGGATTGCCACAGGCACCGCTGGGATTTGAACCCAGGATCTCCTGTTTACTAGACAGGCACTTTAACCAACTAAGCCGCGGCACCTGCCTGCAGGCTTGACCTTTGGGGTGGAGACTCAGAGGATCACAGCGTCCAGAGAACAGCCAGCTGGTTCACGGTCCAGGGGCTGGATAGTTTAAAAATGTGCACTAACAATTCAGTCGGGACGGTTCAGAAACGGAATCGCCTGCTGCCTTTGCAGGGCTGTCCAAAGTCGGTCCTGGAGGGCAGGTGTCCTGCAGACTTTAGCTCCACCCCTAATTAAACACACCCGAAGCAGCTAATCAAGCTTTTACCAGGTGTACAACAAGCTTCCATGCGGGTGTGTTGAGGCAAGTTGGAGCAAAAGTCCACAGGACACCGGCCCTCCAGGACCGACTTTGGACAGGGACACTAGAATTGCCAAAGGCACCGCTGGGATTTGAACCCAGGATCTCCTGTTTACGAGACAGGCGCTTTAACCAACTAAGCCACGGCGCCAACCAGCACGCTACACCTCCGGTAGGGCGATTCAGTGGATCAAAACATCCAGCGGTGATGCCAACGGTCCACAGGCTGAACCGCTTAAGAGATTGTTTACAAATTTCTGTTGCCTGAGGGCAACACTGTGCAATATAAGGTTCAACAAAAAGCCAAAAGCCACGACTCTGGTGGGACTTGAACCCACAACCTTTGAATGGCCTCACCCAGCAGTCTAGAAGTCCAATGCGCTATCCATTGCGCCACAGAGCCCCAAGGAAAAACTTATTCCGGGCTTGTGCCAGTCCATCGCCGTGTGGTCGCGTGCTCGGTGGGTAGGAAGGTCAACGTCCTTGGGTCTCTGCGTAATTGGAATGCGGTTCGAAAAGCAGAGGTACTGCCAGGAACTCTTGTCCAAGAAAGAACCCACAGAGCAAAGCCACCGGTTAAGAGGCACTGCTGGGACTCGAACCCAGGATCTCCTGTTTACAAGACAGGCGCTTTGACCAGCTAAGCCACAGCACCCTGCAGAAGCCAGCATTCTTTTGGCGCTTATCCACTGCATAGTACGGCACGGTACAGTTCAGCACGGCACACTTTTGGGGGGTTTTCCACTGGGTACAGTACCTGGTACCTGGTACTTTTTTTAGTACCACCTCGGCCGAGGTTCCAAGCGAGCCGGACCGTTACCAAAACGTGACGTGTAAACTCTGCTGATCACTGATTGGCCGGAGAGAATCGTCTCTACCTGTGTCATTGAACTTCCGGCACGAGACACAACAGACCCGCTAGATTTAAATCAGCACAGCCAGCGAAGGATCGACCGCAACTGTTTTGAATGGGCGCACCTTTTTTAACAACCAAAAATGGCTGCTTCTTGTCTGTTGAGGAAGTACAGACGTCCCTCTCTTTGATAGCCGAGGAGAGGATCCAGCGAGAGTGTGATGGAGCGACGCGGAATTAAAACGTTTTTCAGGAGTAGAGGCGCTTGTCCTGAGGGCGACTCAGAGGACCAAAGCATCCAGAGACGAGGCCAAAGGCCAGGCACTGCACAGCCTAGCCTAAAAGAGTTGTTTTGACAACTGAGTCGGAGTGGCCAGCTAGCCTCTTTGTTTGTTGGCCAAGCGGGCTTAGCAGAATGCCAAAAGTCACGACTCTGGGGGGACTCGAACCCACAACCTTTGAATGGCCTCAACTGGCTGTCTAGAAGTCCAATGCGCTATCCATTGCGCCACAGAGCCCACCAGTGAAACTTTAAAAGGTTTTTCCTCTGTGCAATTGACGCCCGGTTCAAAACAGCAACAGCACTGTCAGGGTCTCCTGTCCAACGACGAGCTACCAGAGCGCAACCACCAGGAGAGAGGCACTGCTGGGATTCGAACCCAGCATTTCCTGTTTACAAGGCAGACTCTTTGACCAGCTAAGCCACGGTGCCTCCCTGCTGTGGGGCGTTTGCATGGTGTGATATCCTTCAAAAGCAGCTGAGGGTTGGTTTTCAGAAGCTCAAGTGCCGCGAGCAGCAAGACACACGAGCAGACAACCAAAGGCACCGCTGGGATTCGAGCCCAGGATCTCCTGTTTACTAGACAGGCACTTTAACCAACTAAGCCACGGCGCCAACCTGCAAGCTTGAACTTTAGATACGGAATCGCCTGCTGCCTTTGCACTCCTCGCTATCCCTGTTTGCGGTCCGATCTCAGAAAAAGAACACGCTTGAGCAGGGCTGTCCATAGTCGGTCCTGGAGGGCAGGTGTCCTGCAGACTTTAGCTCCACCCCTAATTAAACACACCCGAAGCAGCTAATCAAGCTTTTACCAGGTGTACAACAAGCTTCCATGCGGGTGTGTTGAGGCAAGTTGGAGCAAAACTCCACAGGAAACCAGCCCTCCAGGATCAACTTCGGACAGCCCTGTGCTTGAGGGGACACTAGGATTGCCACAGGCACCGCTGGGATTTGAACCCAGGATCTCCTGTTTACTAGACAGGCACTTTAACCAACTAAGCCACGGCACCTGCCTGCAGGCTTGACCTTTGGGGTGGAGACTCAGAGGATCACAGCGTCCAGAGAACAGCCAGCTGGTTCACGGTCCAGGGGCTGGATAGTTTAAAAATGTGCACTAACAATTCAGTCGGGACGGTTCAGAAACGGAATCGCCTGCTGCCTTTGCAGGGCTGTCCAAAGTCGGTCCTGGAGGGCAGGTGTCCTGCAGACTTTAGCTCCACCCCTAATTAAACACACCCGAAGCAGCTAATCAAGCTTTTACCAGGTGTACAACAAGCTTCCATGCGGGTGTGTTGAGGCAAGTTGGAGCAAAAGTCCACAGGACACCGGCCCTCCAGGACCGACTTTGGACAGGGACACTAGAATTGCCAAAGGCACCGCTGGGATTTGAACCCAGGATCTCCTGTTTACGAGACAGGCGCTTTAACCAACTAAGCCACGGCGCCAACCAGCACGCTACACCTCCGGTAGGGCGATTCAGTGGATCAAAACATCCAGCGGTGATGCCAACGGTCCACAGGCTGAACCGCTTAAGAGATTGTTTACAAATTTCTGTTGCCTGAGGGCAACACTGTGCAATATAAGGTTCAACAAAAAGCCAAAAGCCACGACTCTGGTGGGACTCGAACCCACAACCTTTGAATGGCCTCACCCAGCAGTCTAGAAGTCCAATGCGCTATCCATTGCGCCACAGAGCCCCAAGGAAAAACTAATTCCGGGCTTGTGCCAGTCCATCGCCGTGTGGTCGCGTGCTCGGTGGGTAGGAAGGTCAACGTCCTTGGGTCTCTGCGTAATTGGAATGCGGTTCGAAAAGCAGAGGCACTGCCAGGAACTCTTGTCCAAGAAAGAACCCACAGAGCAAAGCCACCGGTTAAGAGGCACTGCTGGGACTCGAACCCAGGATCTCCTGTTTACAAGACAGGCGCTTTGACCAGCTAAGCCACAGCACCCTGCAGAAGCCAGCATTCTTTTGGCGCTTATCCACTGCATAGTACGGCACGGTACAGTTCAGCACGGCACACTTTTGGGGGGTTTTCCACTGGGTACAGTACCTGGTACCTGGTACTTTTTTTAGTACCACCTCGGCCGAGGTTCCAAGCGAGCCGGACCGTTACCAAAACGTGACGTGTAAACTCTGCTGATCACTGATTGGCCGGAGAGAATCGTCTCTACCTGTGTCATTGAACTTCCGGCACGAGACACAACAGACCCGCTAGATTTAAATCAGCACAGCCAGCGAAGGATCGACCGCAACTGTTTTGAATGGGCGCACCTTTTTTAACAACCAAAAATGGCTGCTTCTTGTCTGTTGAGGAAGTACAGACGTCCCTCTCTTTGATAGCCGAGGAGAGGATCCAGCGAGAGTGTGATGGAGCGACGCGGAATTAAAACGTTTTTCAGGAGTAGAGGCGCTTGTCCTCCGGGAGGGCGACTCAGAGGACCAAAGCATCCAGAGACGAGGCCAAAGGCCAGGCACTGCACAGCCTAGCCTAAAAGAGTTGTTTTGACAACTGAGTCGGAGTGGCCAGCTAGCCTCTTTGTTTGTTGGCCAAGCGGGCTTAGCAGAATGCCAAAAGTCACGACTCTGGGGGGACTCGAACCCACAACCTTTGAATGGCCTCAACTGGCTGTCTAGAAGTCCAATGCGCTATCCATTGCGCCACAGAGCCCACCAGTGAAACTTTAAAAGGTTTTTCCTCTGTGCAATTGACGCCCGGTTCAAAACAGCAACAGCACTGTCAGGGTCTCCTGTCCAACGACGAGCTACCAGAGCGCAACCACCAGGAGAGAGGCACTGCTGGGATTCGAACCCAGCATTTCCTGTTTACAAGGCAGACTCTTTGACCAGCTAAGCCACGGTGCCTCCCTGCTGTGGCGCGTTTGCATGGTGTGATATCCTTCAAAAGCAGCTGAGGGTTGGTTTTCAGAAGCTCAAGTGCCGCGAGCAGCAAGACACACGAGCAGACAACCAAAGGCACCGCTGGGATTCGAGCCCAGGATCTCCTGTTTACTAGACAGGCGCTTTAACCAACTAAGCCACGGCGCCAACCTGCAAGCTTGAACTTTAGATACGGAATCGCCTGCTGCCTTTGCACTCCTCGCTATCCCTGTTTGCGGTCCGATCTCAGAAAAAGATCACGCTTGAGCAGGGCTGTCCATAGTCGGTCCTGGAGGGCAGGTGTCCTGCAGACTTTAGCTCCACCCCTAATTAAACACACCCGAAGCAGCTAATCAAGCTTTTACCAGGTGTACAACAAGCTTCCATGCGGGTGTGTTGAGGCAAGTTGGAGCAAAACTCCACAGGACACCAGCCCTCCAGGATCAACTTCGGACAGCCCTGTGCTTGAGGGACACTAGGATTGCCACAGGCACCGCTGGGATTTGAACCCAGGATCTCCTGTTTACTAGACAGGCACTTTAACCAACTAAGCCGCGGCACCTGCCTGCAGGCTTGACCTTTGGGGTGGAGACTCAGAGGATCACAGCGTCCAGAGAACAGCCAGCTGGTTCACGGTCCAGGGGCTGGATAGTTTAAAAATGTGCACTAACAATTCAGTCGGGACGGTTCAGAAACGGAATCGCCTGCTGCCTTTGCAGGGCTGTCCAAAGTCGGTCCTGGAGGGCAGGTGTCCTGCAGACTTTAGCTCCACCCCTAATTAAACACACCCGAAGCAGCTAATCAAGCTTTTACCAGGTGTACAACAAGCTTCCATGCGGGTGTGTTGAGGCAAGTTGGAGCAAAAGTCCACAGGACACCGGCCCTCCAGGACCGACTTTGGACAGGGACACTAGAATTGCCAAAGGCACCGCTGGGATTTGAACCCAGGATCTCCTGTTTACGAGACAGGCGCTTTAACCAACTAAGCCACGGCGCCAACCAGCACGCTACACCTCCGGTAGGGCGATTCAGTGGATCAAAACATCCAGCGGTGATGCCAACGGTCCACAGGCTGAACCGCTTAAGAGATTGTTTACAAATTTCTGTTGCCTGAGGGCAACACTGTGCAATATAAGGTTCAACAAAAAGCCAAAAGCCACGACTCTGGTGGGACTTGAACCCACAACCTTTGAATGGCCTCACCCAGCAGTCTAGAAGTCCAATGCGCTATCCATTGCGCCACAGAGCCCCAAGGAAAAACTTATTCCGGGCTTGTGCCAGTCCATCGCCGTGTGGTCGCGTGCTCGGTGGGTAGGAAGGTCAACGTCCTTGGGTCTCTGCGTAATTGGAATGCGGTTCGAAAAGCAGAGGTACTGCCAGGAACTCTTGTCCAAGAAAGAACCCACAGAGCAAAGCCACCGGTTAAGAGGCACTGCTGGGACTCGAACCCAGGATCTCCTGTTTACAAGACAGGCGCTTTGACCAGCTAAGCCACAGCACCCTGCAGAAGCCAGCATTCTTTTGGCGCTTATCCACTGCATAGTACGGCACGGTACAGTTCAGCACGGCACACTTTTGGGGGGTTTTCCACTGGGTACAGTACCTGGTACCTGGTACTTTTTTTAGTACCACCTCGGCCGAGGTTCCAAGCGAGCCGGACCGTTACCAAAACGTGACGTGTAAACTCTGCTGATCACTGATTGGCCGGAGAGAATCGTCTCTACCTGTGTCATTGAACTTCCGGCACGAGACACAACAGACCCGCTAGATTTAAATCAGCACAGCCAGCGAAGGATCGACCGCAACTGTTTTGAATGGGCGCACCTTTTTTAACAACCAAAAATGGCTGCTTCTTGTCTGTTGAGGAAGTACAGACGTCCCTCTCTTTGATAGCCGAGGAGAGGATCCAGCGAGAGTGTGATGGAGCGACGCGGAATTAAAACGTTTTTCAGGAGTAGAGGCGCTTGTCCTGAGGGCGACTCAGAGGACCAAAGCATCCAGAGACGAGGCCAAAGGCCAGGCACTGCACAGCCTAGCCTAAAAGAGTTGTTTTGACAACTGAGTCGGAGTGGCCAGCTAGCCTCTTTGTTTGTTGGCCAAGCGGGCTTAGCAGAATGCCAAAAGCCACGACTCTGGGGGGACTCGAACCCACAACCTTTGAATGGCCTCAACTGGCTGTCTAGAAGTCCAATGCGCTATCCATTGCGCCACAGAGCCCACCAGTGAAACTTTAAAAGGTTTTTCCTCTGTGCAATTGACGCCCGGTTCAAAACAGCAACAGCACTGTCAGGGTCTCCTGTCCAACGACGAGCTACCAGAGCGCAACCACCAGGAGAGAGGCACTGCTGGGATTCGAACCCAGCATTTCCTGTTTACAAGGCAGACTCTTTGACCAGCTAAGCCACGGTGCCTCCCTGCTGTGGGGCGTTTGCATGGTGTGATATCCTTCAAAAGCAGCTGAGGGTTGGTTTTCAGAAGCTCAAGTGCCGCGAGCAGCAAGACACACGAGCAGACAACCAAAGGCACCGCTGGGATTCGAGCCCAGGATCTCCTGTTTACTAGACAGGCGCTTTAACCAACTAAGCCACGGCGCCAACCTGCAAGCTTGAACTTTAGATACGGAATCGCCTGCTGCCTTTGCACTCCTCGCTATCCCTGTTTGCGGTCCGATCTCAGAAAAAGAACACGCTTGAGCAGGGCTGTCCATAGTCGGTCCTGGAGGGCAGGTGTCCTGCAGACTTTAGCTCCACCCCTAATTAAACACACCCGAAGCAGCTAATCAAGCTTTTACCAGGTGTACAACAAGCTTCCATGCGGGTGTGTTGAGGCAAGTTGGAGCAAAACTCCACAGGAAACCAGCCCTCCAGGATCAACTTCGGACAGCCCTGTGCTTGAGGGGACACTAGGATTGCCACAGGCACCGCTGGGATTTGAACCCAGGATCTCCTGTTTACTAGACAGGCACTTTAACCAACTAAGCCACGGCACCTGCCTGCAGGCTTGACCTTTGGGGTGGAGACTCAGAGGATCACAGCGTCCAGAGAACAGCCAGCTGGTTCACGGTCCAGGGGCTGGATAGTTTAAAAATGTGCACTAACAATTCAGTCGGGACGGTTCAGAAACGGAATCGCCTGCTGCCTTTGCAGGGCTGTCCAAAGTCGGTCCTGGAGGGCAGGTGTCCTGCAGACTTTAGCTCCACCCCTAATTAAACACACCCGAAGCAGCTAATCAAGCTTTTACCAGGTGTACAACAAGCTTCCATGCGGGTGTGTTGAGGCAAGTTGGAGCAAAAGTCCACAGGACACCGGCCCTCCAGGACCGACTTTGGACAGGGACACTAGAATTGCCAAAGGCACCGCTGGGATTTGAACCCAGGATCTCCTGTTTACGAGACAGGCGCTTTAACCAACTAAGCCACGGCGCCAACCAGCACGCTACACCTCCGGTAGGGCGATTCAGTGGATCAAAACATCCAGCGGTGATGCCAACGGTCCACAGGCTGAACCGCTTAAGAGATTGTTTACAAATTTCTGTTGCCTGAGGGCAACACTGTGCAATATAAGGTTCAACAAAAAGCCAAAAGCCACGACTCTGGTGGGACTCGAACCCACAACCTTTGAATGGCCTCACCCAGCAGTCTAGAAGTCCAATGCGCTATCCATTGCGCCACAGAGCCCCAAGGAAAAACTAATTCCGGGCTTGTGCCAGTCCATCGCCGTGTGGTCGCGTGCTCGGTGGGTAGGAAGGTCAACGTCCTTGGGTCTCTGCGTAATTGGAATGCGGTTCGAAAAGCAGAGGCACTGCCAGGAACTCTTGTCCAAGAAAGAACCCACAGAGCAAAGCCACCGGTTAAGAGGCACTGCTGGGACTCGAACCCAGGATCTCCTGTTTACAAGACAGGCGCTTTGACCAGCTAAGCCACAGCACCCTGCAGAAGCCAGCATTCTTTTGGCGCTTATCCACTGCATAGTACGGCACGGTACAGTTCAGCACGGCACACTTTTGGGGGGTTTTCCACTGGGTACAGTACCTGGTACCTGGTACTTTTTTTAGTACCACCTCGGCCGAGGTTCCAAGCGAGCCGGACCGTTACCAAAACGTGACGTGTAAACTCTGCTGATCACTGATTGGCCGGAGAGAATCGTCTCTACCTGTGTCATTGAACTTCCGGCACGAGACACAACAGACCCGCTAGATTTAAATCAGCACAGCCAGCGAAGGATCGACCGCAACTGTTTTGAATGGGCGCACCTTTTTTAACAACCAAAAATGGCTGCTTCTTGTCTGTTGAGGAAGTACAGACGTCCCTCTCTTTGATAGCCGAGGAGAGGATCCAGCGAGAGTGTGATGGAGCGACGCGGAATTAAAACGTTTTTCAGGAGTAGAGGCGCTTGTCCTCCGGGAGGGCGACTCAGAGGACCAAAGCATCCAGAGACGAGGCCAAAGGCCAGGCACTGCACAGCCTAGCCTAAAAGAGTTGTTTTGACAACTGAGTCGGAGTGGCCAGCTAGCCTCTTTGTTTGTTGGCCAAGCGGGCTTAGCAGAATGCCAAAAGTCACGACTCTGGGGGGACTCGAACCCACAACCTTTGAATGGCCTCAACTGGCTGTCTAGAAGTCCAATGCGCTATCCATTGCGCCACAGAGCCCACCAGTGAAACTTTAAAAGGTTTTTCCTCTGTGCAATTGACGCCCGGTTCAAAACAGCAACAGCACTGTCAGGGTCTCCTGTCCAACGACGAGCTACCAGAGCGCAACCACCAGGAGAGAGGCACTGCTGGGATTCGAACCCAGCATTTCCTGTTTACAAGGCAGACTCTTTGAGCAGCTAAGCCACGGTGCCTCCCTGCTGTGGCGCGTTTGCATGGTGTGATATCCTTCAAAAGCAGCTGAGGGTTGGTTTTCAGAAGCTCAAGTGCCGCGAGCAGCAAGACACACGAGCAGACAACCAAAGGCACCGCTGGGATTCGAGCCCAGGATCTCCTGTTTACTAGACAGGCGCTTTAACCAACTAAGCCACGGCGCCAACCTGCAAGCTTGAACTTTAGATACGGAATCGCCTGCTGCCTTTGCACTCCTCGCTATCCCTGTTTGCGGTCCGATCTCAGAAAAAGAACACGCTTGAGCAGGGCTGTCCATAGTCGGTCCTGGAGGGCAGGTGTCCTGCAGACTTTAGCTCCACCCCTAATTAAACACACCCGAAGCAGCTAATCAAGCTTTTACCAGGTGTACAACAAGCTTCCATGCGGGTGTGTTGAGGCAAGTTGGAGCAAAACTCCACAGGACACCAGCCCTCCAGGATCAACTTCGGACAGCCCTGTGCTTGAGGGGACACTAGGATTGCCACAGGCACCGCTGGGATTTGAACCCAGGATCTCCTGTTTACTAGACAGGCACTTTAACCAACTAAGCCACGGCACCTGCCTGCAGGCTTGACCTTTGGGGTGGAGACTCAGAGGATCACAGCGTCCAGAGAACAGCCAGCTGGTTCACGGTCCAGGGGCTGGATAGTTTAAAAATGTGCACTAACAATTCAGTCGGGACGGTTCAGAAACGGAATCGCCTGCTGCCTTTGCAGGGCTGTCCAAAGTCGGTCCTGGAGGGCAGGTGTCCTGCAGACTTTAGCTCCACCCCTAATTAAACACACCCGAAGCAGCTAATCAAGCTTTTACCAGGTGTACAACAAGCTTCCATGCGGGTGTGTTGAGGCAAGTTGGAGCAAAAGTCCACAGGACACCGGCCCTCCAGGACCGACTTTGGACAGGGACACTAGAATTGCCAAAGGCACCGCTGGGATTTGAACCCAGGATCTCCTGTTTACGAGACAGGCGCTTTAACCAACTAAGCCACGGCGCCAACCAGCACGCTACACCTCCGGTAGGGCGATTCAGTGGATCAAAACATCCAGCGGTGATGCCAACGGTCCACAGGCTGAACCGCTTAAGAGATTGTTTACAAATTTCTGTTGCCTGAGGGCAACACTGTGCAATATAAGGTTCAACAAAAAGCCAAAAGCCACGACTCTGGTGGGACTCGAACCCACAACCTTTGAATGGCCTCACCCAGCAGTCTAGAAGTCCAATGCGCTATCCATTGCGCCACAGAGCCCCAAGGAAAAACTAATTCCGGGCTTGTGCCAGTCCATCGCCGTGTGGTCGCGTGCTCGGTGGGTAGGAAGGTCAACGTCCTTGGGTCTCTGCGTAATTGGAATGCGGTTCGAAAAGCAGAGGCACTGCCAGGAACTCTTGTCCAAGAAAGAACCCACAGAGCAAAGCCACCGGTTAAGAGGCACTGCTGGGACTCGAACCCAGGATCTCCTGTTTACAAGGCAGGCGCTTTGACCAGCTAAGCCACAGCACCCTGCAGAAGCCAGCATTCTTTTGGCGCTTATCCACTGCATAGTACGGCACGGTACAGTTCAGCACGGCACACTTTTGGGGAGTTTTCCACTGGGTACAGTACCTGGTACCTGGTACTTTTTTTAGTACCACCTCGGCCGAGGTTCCAAGCGAGCCGGACCGTTACCAAAACGTGACGTGTAAACTCTGCTGATCACTGATTGGCCGGAGAGAATCGTCTCTACCTGTGTCATTGAACTTCCGGCACGAGACACAACAGACCCGCTAGATTTAAATCAGCACAGCCAGCGAAGGATCGACCGCAACTGTTTTGAATGGGCGCACCTTTTTTAACAACCAAAAATGGCTGCTTCTTGTCTGTTGAGGAAGTACAGACGTCCC
Source organism: Barbus barbus (assembly GCF_936440315.1). Lineage (NCBI taxonomy): Eukaryota > Metazoa > Chordata > Actinopteri > Cypriniformes > Cyprinidae > Barbus > Barbus barbus. The sequence goes on along the minus strand of NC_136759.1, from coordinate 18,938,075 downwards.
TCTCTTTGATAGCCGAGGAGAGGATCCAGCGAGAGTGTGATGGAGCGACGCGGAATTAAAACGTTTTTCAGGAGTAGAGGCGCTTGTCCTCCGGGAGGGCGACTCAGAGGACCAAAGCATCCAGAGACGAGGCCAAAGGCCAGGCACTGCACAGCCTAGCCTAAAAGAGTTGTTTTGACAACTGAGTCGGAGTGGCCAGCTAGCCTCTTTGTTTGTTGGCCAAGCGGGCTTAGCAGAATGCCAAAAGTCACGACTCTGGGGGGACTCGAACCCACAACCTTTGAATGGCCTCAACTGGCTGTCTAGAAGTCCAATGCGCTATCCATTGCGCCACAGAGCCCACCAGTGAAACTTTAAAAGGTTTTTCCTCTGTGCAATTGACGCCCGGTTCAAAACAGCAACAGCACTGTCAGGGTCTCCTGTCCAACGACGAGCTACCAGAGCGCAACCACCAGGAGAGAGGCACTGCTGGGATTCGAACCCAGCATTTCCTGTTTACGAGGCAGACTCTTTGAGCAGCTAAGCCACGGTGCCTCCCTGCTGTGGCGCGTTTGCATGGTGTGATATCCTTCAAAAGCAGCTGAGGGTTGGTTTTCAGAAGCTCAAGTGCCGCGAGCAGCAAGACACACGAGCAGACAACCAAAGGCACCGCTGGGATTCGAGCCCAGGATCTCCTGTTTACTAGACAGGCGCTTTAACCAACTAAGCCACGGCGCCAACCTGCAAGCTTGAACTTTAGATACGGAATCGCCTGCTGCCTTTGCACTCCTCGCTATCCCTGTTTGCGGTCCGATCTCAGAAAAAGAACACGCTTGAGCAGGGCTGTCCATAGTCGGTCCTGGAGGGCAGGTGTCCTGCAGACTTTAGCTCCACCCCTAATTAAACACACCCGAAGCAGCTAATCAAGCTTTTACCAGGTGTACAACAAGCTTCCATGCGGGTGTGTTGAGGCAAGTTGGAGCAAAACTCCACAGGACACCAGCCCTCCAGGATCAACTTCGGACAGCCCTGTGCTTGAGGGGACACTAGGATTGCCACAGGCACCGCTGGGATTTGAACCCAGGATCTCCTGTTTACTAGACAGGCACTTTAACCAACTAAGCCACGGCACCTGCCTGCAGGCTTGACCTTTGGGGTGGAGACTCAGAGGATCACAGCGTCCAGAGAACAGCCAGCTGGTTCACGGTCCAGGGGCTGGATAGTTTAAAAATGTGCACTAACAATTCAGTCGGGACGGTTCAGAAACGGAATCGCCTGCTGCCTTTGCAGGGCTGTCCAAAGTCGGTCCTGGAGGGCAGGTGTCCTGCAGACTTTAGCTCCACCCCTAATTAAACACACCCGAAGCAGCTAATCAAGCTTTTACCAGGTGTACAACAAGCTTCCATGCGGGTGTGTTGAGGCAAGTTGGAGCAAAAGTCCACAGGACACCGGCCCTCCAGGACCGACTTTGGACAGGGACACTAGAATTGCCAAAGGCACCGCTGGGATTTGAACCCAGGATCTCCTGTTTACGAGACAGGCGCTTTAACCAACTAAGCCACGGCGCCAACCAGCACGCTACACCTCCGGTAGGGCGATTCAGTGGATCAAAACATCCAGCGGTGATGCCAACGGTCCACAGGCTGAACCGCTTAAGAGATTGTTTACAAATTTCTGTTGCCTGAGGGCAACACTGTGCAATATAAGGTTCAACAAAAAGCCAAAAGCCACGACTCTGGTGGGACTCGAACCCACAACCTTTGAATGGCCTCACCCAGCAGTCTAGAAGTCCAATGCGCTATCCATTGCGCCACAGAGCCCCAAGGAAAAACTAATTCCGGGCTTGTGCCAGTCCATCGCCGTGTGGTCGCGTGCTCGGTGGGTAGGAAGGTCAACGTCCTTGGGTCTCTGCGTAATTGGAATGCGGTTCGAAAAGCAGAGGCACTGCCAGGAACTCTTGTCCAAGAAAGAACCCACAGAGCAAAGCCACCGGTTAAGAGGCACTGCTGGGACTCGAACCCAGGATCTCCTGTTTACAAGACAGGCGCTTTGACCAGCTAAGCCACAGCACCCTGCAGAAGCCAGCATTCTTTTGGCGCTTATCCACTGCATAGTACGGCACGGTACAGTTCAGCACGGCACACTTTTGGGGAGTTTTCCACTGGGTACAGTACCTGGTACCTGGTACTTTTTTTAGTACCACCTCGGCCGAGGTTCCAAGCGAGCCGGACCGTTACCAAAACGTGACGTGTAAACTCTGCTGATCACTGATTGGCCGGAGAGAATCGTCTCTACCTGTGTCATTGAACTTCCGGCACGAGACACAACAGACCCGCTAGATTTAAATCAGCACAGCCAGCGAAGGATCGACCGCAACTGTTTTGAATGGGCGCACCTTTTTTAACAACCAAAAATGGCTGCTTCTTGTCTGTTGAGGAAGTACAGACGTCCCTCTCTTTGATAGCCGAGGAGAAGATCCAGCGAGAGTGTGATGGAGCGACGCGGAATTAAAACGTTTTTCAGGAGTAGAGGCGCTTGTCCTCCGGGAGGGCGACTCAGAGGACCAAAGCATCCAGAGACGAGGCCAAAGGCCAGGCACTGCACAGCCTAGCCTAAAAGAGTTGTTTTGACAACTGAGTCGGAGTGGCCAGCTAGCCTCTTTGTTTGTTGGCCAAGCGGGCTTAGCAGAATGCCAAAAGTCACGACTCTGGGGGGACTCGAACCCACAACCTTTGAATGGCCTCAACTGGCTGTCTAGAAGTCCAATGCGCTATCCATTGCGCCACAGAGCCCACCAGTGAAACTTTAAAAGGTTTTTCCTCTGTGCAATTGACGCCCGGTTCAAAACAGCAACAGCACTGTCAGGGTCTCCTGTCCAACGACGAGCTACCAGAGCGCAACCACCAGGAGAGAGGCACTGCTGGGATTCGAACCCAGCATTTCCTGTTTACAAGGCAGACTCTTTGACCAGCTAAGCCACGGTGCCTCCCTGCTGTGGCGCGTTTGCATGGTGTGATATCCTTCAAAAGCAGCTGAGGGGTGGTTTTCAGAAGCTCAAGTGCCGCGAGCAGACAACCAAAGGCACCGCTGGGATTCGAGCCCAGGATCTCCTGTTTACTAGACAGGCGCTTTAACCAACTACGCCACAGCGCCAACCTGCAAGCTTGAACTTTAGATACGGAATCGCCTGCTGCCTTTGCACTCCTCGCTATACCTGTTTGCGGTCCGATCTCAGAAAAAGAACACGCTTGAGCAGGGCTGTCCAAAGTCGGTCCTGGAGGGCAGGTGTACTGCAGACTTTAGCTCCACCCCTAATTAAACACACCCGAAGCAGCTAATCAAGCTTTTACCAGGTGTACAACAAGCTTCCATGCGGGTGTGTTGAGGCAAGTTGGAGCAAAACTCCACAGGACACCAGCCCTCCAGGATCAACTTCGGACAGCCCTGTGCTTGAGGGACACTAGGATTGCCACAGGCACCGCTGGGATTTGAACGCAGGATCTCCTGTTTACTAGACAGGCACTTTAACCAACTAAGCCACGGCACCTGCCTGCAGGCTTGACCTTTGGGGTGGAGACTCAGAGGATCACAGCGTCCAGAGAACAGCCAGCTGGTTCACGGTGCAGGGGCTGGATAGTTTAAAAATGTGCACTAACAATTCAGTCGGGACGGTTCAGAAACGGAATCGCCTGCTGCCTTTGCAGGGCTGTCCAAAGTCGGTCCTGGAGGGCAGGTGTCCTGCAGACTTTAGCTCCACCCCTAATTAAACACACCCGAAGCAGCTAATCAAGCTTTTACCAGGTGTACAACAAGCTTCCATGCGGGTGTGTTGAGGCAAGTTGGAGCAAAAGTCCACAGGACACCGGCCCTCCAGGACCGACTTTGGACAGGGACACTAGAATTGCCAAAGGCACCGCTGGGATTTGAACCCAGGATCTCCTGTTTACGAGACAGGCGCTTTAACCAACTAAGCCACGGCGCCAACCAGCACGCTACACCTCCGGTAGGGCGATTCAGTGGATCAAAACATCCAGCGGTGATGCCAACGGTCCACAGGCTGAACCGCTTAAGAGATTGTTTACAAATTTCTGTTGCCTGAGGGCAACACTGTGCAATATAAGGTTCAACAAAAAGCCAAAAGCCACGACTCTGGTGGGACTCGAACCCACAACCTTTGAATGGCCTCACCCAGCAGTCTAGAAGTCCAATGCGCTATCCATTGCGCCACAGAGCCCCAAGGAAAAACTAATTCCGGGCTTGTGCCAGTCCATCGCCGTGTGGTCGCGTGCTCGGTGGGTAGGAAGGTCAACGTCCTTGGGTCTCTGCGTAATTGGAATGCGGTTCGAAAAGCAGAGGCACTGCCAGGAACTCTTGTCCAAGAAAGAACCCACAGAGCAAAGCCACCGGTTAAGAGGCACTGCTGGGACTCGAACCCAGGATCTCCTGTTTACAAGACAGGCGCTTTGACCAGCTAAGCCACAGCACCCTGCAGAAGCCAGCATTCTTTTGGCGCTTATCCACTGCATAGTACGGCACGGTATAGTTCAGCACGGCACACTTTTGGGGGGTTTTCCACTGGGTACAGTACCTGGTACCTGGTACTTTTTTTAGTACCACCTCGGCCGAGGTTCCAAGCGAGCCGGACCGTTACCAAAACGTGACGTGTAAACTCTGCTGATCACTGATTGGCCGGAGAGAATCGTCTCTACCTGTGTCATTGAACTTCCGGCACGAGACACAACAGACCCGCTAGATTTAAATCAGCACAGCCAGCGAAGGATCGACCGCAACTGTTTTGAATGGGCGCACCTTTTTTAACAACCAAAAATGGCTGCTTCTTGTCTGTTGAGGAAGTACAGACGTCCCTCTCTTTGATAGCCGAGGAGAGGATCCAGCGAGAGTGTGATGGAGCGACGCGGAATTAAAACGTTTTTCAGGAGTAGAGGCGCTTGTCCTCCGGGAGGGCGACTCAGAGGACCAAAGCATCCAGAGACGAGGCCAAAGGCCAGGCACTGCACAGCCTAGCCTAAAAGAGTTGTTTTGACAACTGAGTCGGAGTGGCCAGCTAGCCTCTTTGTTTGTTGGCCAAGCGGGCTTAGCAGAATGCCAAAAGTCACGACTCTGGGGGGACTCGAACCCACAACCTTTGAATGGCCTCAACTGGCTGTCTAGAAGTCCAATGCGCTATCCATTGCGCCACAGAGCCCACCAGTGAAACTTTAAAAGGTTTTTCCTCTGTGCAATTGACGCCCGGTTCAAAACAGCAACAGCACTGTCAGGGTCTCCTGTCCAACGATGAGCTACCAGAGCGCAACCACCAGGAGAGAGGCACTGCTGGGATTCGAACCCAGCATTTCCTGTTTACAAGGCAGACTCTTTGACCAGCTAAGCCACGGTGCCTCCCTGCTGTGGCGCGTTTGCATGGTGTGATATCCTTCAAAAGCAGCTGAGGGGTGGTTTTCAGAAGCTCAAGTGCCGCGAGCAGCAAGACACACGAGCAGACAACCAAAGGCACCGCTGGGATTCGAGCCCAGGATCTCCTGTTTACTAGACAGGCGCTTTAACCAACTAAGCCACGGCGCCAACCTGCAAGCTTGAACTTTAGATACGGAATCGCCTGCTGCCTTTGCACTCCTCGCTATCCCTGTTTGCGGTCCGATCTCAGAAAAAGAACACGCTTGAGCAGGGCTGTCCATAGTCGGTCCTGGAGGGCAGGTGTCCTGCAGACTTTAGCTCCACCCCTAATTAAACACACCCGAAGCAGCTAATCAAGCTTTTACCAGGTGTACAACAAGCTTCCATGCGGGTGTGTTGAGGCAAGTTGGAGCAAAACTCCACAGGACACCAGCCCTCCAGGATCAACTTCGGACAGCCCTGTGCTTGAGGGACACTAGGATTGCCACAGGCACCGCTGGGATTTGAACCCAGGATCTCCTGTTTACTAGACAGGCACTTTAACCAACTAAGCCACGGCACCTGCCTGCAGGCTTGACCTTTGGGGTGGAGACTCAGAGGATCACAGCGTCCAGAGAACAGCCAGCTGGTTCACGGTCCAGGGGCTGGATAGTTTAAAAATGTGCACTAACAATTCAGTCGGGACGGTTCAGAAACGGAATCGCCTGCTGCCTTTGCAGGGCTGTCCAAAGTCGGTCCTGGAGGGCAGGTGTCCTGCAGACTTTAGCTCCACCCCTAATTAAACACACCCGAAGCAGCTAATCAAGCTTTTACCAGGTGTACAACAAGCTTCCATGCGGGTGTGTTGAGGCAAGTTGGAGCAAAAGTCCACAGGACACCGGCCCTCCAGGACCGACTTTGGACAGGGACACTAGAATTGCCAAAGGCACCGCTGGGATTTGAACCCAGGATCTCCTGTTTACGAGACAGGCGCTTTAACCAACTAAGCCACGGCGCCAACCAGCACGCTACACCTCCGGTAGCGCGATTCAGTGGATCAAAACATCCAGCGGTGATGCCAACGGTCCACAGGCTGAACCGCTTAAGAGATTGTTTACAAATTTCTGTTGCCTGAGGGCAACACTGTGCAATATAAGGTTCAACAAAAAGCCAAAAGCCACGACTCTGGTGGGACTCGAACCCACAACCTTTGAATGGCCTCACCCAGCAGTCTAGAAGTCCAATGCGCTATCCATTGCGCCACAGAGCCCCAAGGAAAAACTAATTCCGGGCTTGTGCCAGTCCATCGCCGTGTGGTCGCGTGCTCGGTGGGTAGGAAGGTCAACGTCCTTGGGTCTCTGCGTAATTGGAATGCGGTTCGAAAAGCAGAGGCACTGCCAGGAACTCTTGTCCAAGAAAGAACCCACAGAGCAAAGCCACCGGTTAAGAGGCACTGCTGGGACTCGAACCCAGGATCTCCTGTTTACAAGACAGGCGCTTTGACCAGCTAAGCCACAGCACCCTGCAGAAGCCAGCATTCTTTTGGCGCTTATCCACTGCATAGTACGGCACGGTACAGTTCAGCACGGCACACTTTTGGGGGGTTTTCCACTGGGTACAGTACCTGGTACCTGGTACTTTTTTTAGTACCACCTCGGCCGAGGTTCCAAGCGAGCCGGACCGTTACCAAAATCGGTGATGGTGCTGATTACTGATTGGCCGGAGAGAATCGTCTCTACCAGTGTCATTGAACTTCCGGCACGAGACACAACAGACCCGCTAGATTTAAATCAGCACAGCCAGCGAAGGATCGACCGCAACTGTTTTGAATGGGCGCACCTTTTTGAACAACCAAAAATGGCTGTTTCTTGTCTGTTGAGGAAGTACAGACGTCCCTCTCTTTGATAGCCGAGGAGAGGATCCAGCGAGAGTGTGATGGAGCGACGCAGAATTAAAACGTTTTTCAGGAGTACAGGCGCTTGTCCTCCGGGAGGGCGACTCAGAGGACCAAAGCATCCAGAGACGAGGCCAAAGGCCAGGCACTGCACAGCCTAGCCTAAAAGAGTTGTTTTGACAACTGAGTCGGAGTGGCCAGCTAGCCTCTTTGTTTGTTGGCCAAGCGGGCTTAGCAGAATGCCAAAAGTTACGACTCTGGGGGGACTCGAACCCACAACCTTTGAATGGCCTCAACTGGCTGTCTAGAACTCCAATGCGCTATCCATTGCGCCACAGAGCCCACCAGTGAAACTTTAAAAGGTTTTTCCTCTGTGAAATTGACGCCCGGTTCAAAACAGCAACAGCACTGTCAGGGTCTCCTGTCCAACGACGAGCTACCAGAGCGCAACCACCAGGAGAGAGGCACTGCTGGGATTCGAACCCAGCATTTCCTGTTTACAAGGCAGACTCTTTGACCAGCTAAGCCACGGTGCCTCCCTGCTGTGGCGCGTTTGCATGGTGTGATATCCTTCAAAAGCAGCTGAGGGGTGGTTTTCAGAAGCTCAAGTGCCGCGAGCAGACAACCAAAGGCACCGCTGGGATTCGAGCCCAGGATCTCCTGTTTACTAGACAGGCGCTTTAACCAACTACGCCACAGCGCCAACCTGCAAGCTTGAACTTTAGATACGGAATCGCCTGCTGCCTTTGCACTCCTCGCTATACCTGTTTGCGGTCCGATCTCAGAAAAAGAACACGCTTGAGCAGGGCTGTCCAAAGTCGGTCCTGGAGGGCAGGTGTACTGCAGACTTTAGCTCCACCCCTAATTAAACACACCCGAAGCAGCTAATCAAGCTTTTACCAGGTGTACAACAAGCTTCCATGCGGGTGTGTTGAGGCAAGTTGGAGCAAAACTCCACAGGACACCAGCCCTCCAGGATCAACTTCGGACAGCCCTGTGCTTGAGGGACACTAGGATTGCCACAGGCACCGCTGGGATTTGAACGCAGGATCTCCTGTTTACTAGACAGGCACTTTAACCAACTAAGCCACGGCACCTGCCTGCAGGCTTGACCTTTGGGGTGGAGACTCAGAGGATCACAGCGTCCAGAGAACAGCCAGCTGGTTCACGGTGCAGGGGCTGGATAGTTTAAAAATGTGCACTAACAATTCAGTCGGGACGGTTCAGAAACGGAATCGCCTGCTGCCTTTGCTACAAGCTACTACAAGCTTCCATGCGGGTGTGTTGAGGCAAGTTGGAGCAAAAGTCCACAGGACACCGGCCCTCCAGGACCGACTTTGGACAGGGACACTAGAATTGCCAAAGGCACCGCTGGGATTTGAACCCAGGATCGCCTGTTTACGAGACAGGCGCTTTAACCAACTAAGCCACGGCGCCAACCAGCACGCTACACCTCCGGTAGGGCGACTCAGTGGATCAAAACATCCAGCGGTGATGCCAACGGTCCACAGGCTGAACCGCTTAAGAGATTGTTTACAAATTTCTGTTGCCTGAGGGCAACACTGTGCAATATAAGGTTCAACAAAAAGCCAAAAGCCACGACTCTGGTGGGACTCGAACCCACAACCTTTGAATGGCCTCACCCAGCAGTCTAGAAGTCCAATGCGCTATCCATTGCGCCACAGAGCCCCACGGAAAAACTTATTCCGGGCTTGTGCCAGTCCATCGCCGTGTGGTCGCGTGCTCGTGGGTAGGAAGGTCAACGTCCTTGGGTCTCTGCGTAATTGGAATGCGGTTCGAAAAGCAGAGGCACTGCCAGGAACTCTTGTCCAAGAAAGAACCCACAGAGCCAAGCCACCGGTTAAGAGTTACTGCTGGGACTCGAACCCAGGATCTCCTGTTTACAAGACAGGCGCTTTGACCAGCTAAGCCACAGCACCCTGCAGAAGCCAGCATTCTTTTGGCGCTTATCCACTGCATAGTACGGCACGGTACAGTTCAGCACGGCACACTTTTGGGGGGTTTTCCACTGGGTACAGTACCTGGTACCTGGTACCTGGTACTTTTTTTAGTACCACCTCGGCCGAGGTTCCAAGCGAGCCGGATCGTTACCAAAATCGGTGATGGTGCTGATTACTGATTGGCCGGAGAGAATCGTCTCTACCTGTGTCATTGAACTTCCGGCACGAGACACAACAGACCCGCTAGATTTAAATCAGCACAGCCAGCGAAGGATCGACCGCAACTGTTTTGAATGGGCGCACCTTTTTTAACAACCAAAAATGGCTGTTTCTTGTCTGTTGAGGAAGTACAGACGTCCCTCTCTTTGATAGCCGAGGAGAGGATCCAGCGAGAGTGTGATGGAGCGACGCAGAATTAAAACGTTTTTCAGGAGTACAGGCGCTTGTCCTCCGGGAGGGCGACTCAGAGGACCAAAGCATCCAGAGACGAGGCCAAAGGCCAGGCACTGCACAGCCTAGCCTAAAAGAGTTGTTTTGACAACTGAGTCGGAGTGGCCAGCTAGCCTCTTTGTTTGTTGGCCAAGCGGGCTTAGCAGAATGCCAAAAGTCACGACTCTGGGGGGACTTGAACCCACAACCTTTGAATGGCCTCAACTGGCTGTCTAGAAGTCCAATGCGCTATCCATTGTGCCACAGAGCCCACCAGTGAAACTTGAAAAGGTTTTTCCTCTGTGAAATTGACGCCCGGTTCAAAACAGCAACAGCACTGTCAGGGTCTGCTGTCCAACGACGAGCAACCAGAGCGCAACCACCAGGGGAGAGGCACTGCTGGGATTCGAACCCAGCATTTCCTGTTTACAAGGCAGACTCTTTGACCAGCTAAGCCACGGTGCCTCCCTGCTGTGGCGCGTTTGCATGGTGTGATATCCTTCAAAAGCAGCTGAGGGGTGGTTTTCAGAAGCTCAAGTGCCGCGAGCAGCAAGACACACGAGCAGACAACCAAAGGCACCGCTGGGATTCGAGCCCAGGATCTCCTGTTTACTAGACAGGCACTTTAACCAACTAAGCCACGGCGCCAACCTGCAAGCTTGAACTTTAGATACGGAATCGCCTGCTGCCTTTGCACTCCTCGCTATCCCTGTTTGCGGTCCGATCTCAGAAAAAGAACACGCTTGAGCAGGGCTGTCCAAAGTCGGTCCTGGAGGGCAGGTGTCCTGCAGACTTTAGCTCCACCCCTAATTAAACACACCCGAAGCAGCTAATCAAGCTTTTACCAGGTGTACAACAAGCTTCCATGCGGGTGTGTTGAGGCAAGTTGGAGCAAAACTCCACAGGACACCAGCCCTCCAGGATCAACTTCGGACAGCCCTGTGCTTGAGGGACACTAGGATTGCCACAGGCACCGCTGGGATTTGAACCCAGGATCTCCTGTTTACTAGACAGGCACTTTAACCAACTAAGCCACGGCACCTGCCTGCAGGCTTGACCTTTGGGGTGGAGACTCAGAGGATCACAGCGTCCAGAGAACAGCCAGCTGGTTCACGGTGCAGGGGCTGGATAGTTTAAAAATGTGCACTAACAATTCAGTCGGGACGGTTCAGAAACGGAATCGCCTGCTGCCTTTGCTACAAGCTACTACAAGCTTCCATGCGGGTGTGTTGAGGCAAGTTGGAGCAGAAGTCCACAGGACACCGGCCCTCCAGGACCGACTTTGGACAGGGACACTAGAATTGCCAAAGGCACCGCTGGGATTTGAACCCAGGATCTCCTGTTTACGAGACAGGCGCTTTAACCAACTAAGCCACGGCGCCAACCAGCACGCTACACCTCCGGTAGGGCGACTCAGTGGATCAAAACATCCAGCGGTGATGCCAACGGTCCACAGGCTGAACCGCTTAAGAGATTGTTTACAAATTTCTGTTGCCTGAGGGCAACACTGTGCAATATAAGGTTCAACAAAAAGCCAAAAGCCACGACTCTGGTGGGACTCGAACCCACAACCTTTGAATGGCCTCATCCAGCAGTCTAGAAGTCCAATGCGCTATCCATTGCGCCACAGAGCCCCACGGAAAAACTTATTCCGGGCTTGTGCCAGTCCATCGCCGTGTGGTCGCGTGCTCGGTGGGTAGGAAGGTCAACGTCCTTGGGTCTCTGCGTAATTGGAATGCGGTTCGAAAAGCAGAGGCACTGCCAGGAACTCTTGTCCAAGAAAGAACCCACAGAGCCAAGCCACCGGTTAAGAGGCACTGCTGGGACTCGAACCCAGGATCTCCTGTTTACAAGACAGGCGCTTTGACCAGCTAAGCCACAGCACCCTGCAGAAGCCAGCATTCTTTTGGCGCTTATCCACTGCATAGTACGGCACGGTACAGTTCAGCACGGCACACTTTTGGGGGGTTTTCCACTGGGTACCTGTGTCATTGAACTTTTTTTAGTACCACCTCGGCCGAGGTTCCAAGCGAGCCGGATCGTTACCAAAATCGGTGATGGTGCTGATTACTGATTGGCCGGAGAGAATCGTCTCTACCTGTGTCATTGAACTTCCGGCACGAGACACAACAGACCCGCTAGATTTAAATCAGCACAGCCAGCGAAGGATCGACCGCAACTGTTTTGAATGGGCGCACCTTTTTTAACAACCAAAAATGGCTGTTTCTTGTCTGTTGAGGAAGTACAGACGTCCCTCTCTTTGATAGCCGAGGAGAGGATCCAGCGAGAGTGTGATGGAGCGACGCAGAATTAAAACGTTTTTCAGGAGTAGAGGCGCTTGTCCTCCGGGAGGGCGACTCAGAGGACCAAAGCATCCAGAGACGAGGCCAAAGGCCAGGCACTGCACAGCCTAGCCTAAAAGAGTTGTTTTGACAACTGAGTCGGAGTGGCCAGCTAGCCTCTTTGTTTGTTGGCCAAGCGGGCTTAGCAGAATGCCAAAAGTCACGACTCTGGGGGGACTCGAACCCACAACCTTTGAATGGCCTCAACTGGCTGTCTAGAAGTCCAATGCGCTATCCATTGTGCCACAGAGCCCACCAGTGAAACTTGAAAAGGTTTTTCCTCTGTGAAATTGACGCCCGGTTCAAAACAGCAACAGCACTGTGAGGGTCTCCTGTCCAACGACGAGCTACCAGAGCGCAACCACCAGGAGAGAGGCACTGCTGGGATTCGAACCCAGCATTTCCTGTTTACAAGGCAGACTCTTTGACCAGCTAAGCCACGGTGCCTCCCTGCTGTGGCGCGTTTGCATGGTGTGATATCCTTCAAAAGCAGCTGAGGGGTGGTTTTCAGAAGCTCAAGTGCCGCGAGCAGCAAGACACACGAGCAGACAACCAAAGGCACCGCTGGGATTCAAGCCCAGGATCTCCTGTTTACTAGACAGGCGCTTTAACCAACTAAGCCACGGCGCCAACCTGCAAGCTTGAACTTTAGATACGGAATCGCCTGCTGCCTTTGCACTCCTCGCTATCCCTGTTTGCGGTCCGATCTCAGAAAAAGAACACGCTTGAGCAGGGCTGTCCAAAGTCGGTCCTGGAGGGCAGGTGTCCTGCAGACTTTAGCTCCACCCCTAATTAAACACACCCGAAGCAGCTAATCAAGCTTTTACCAGGTGTACAACAAGCTTCCATGCGGGTGTGTTGAGGCAAGTTGGAGCAAAACTCCACAGGACACCAACCCTCCAGGATCAACTTCGGACAGCCCTGTGCTTGAGGGACACTAGGATTGCCACAGGCACCGCTGGGATTTGAACCCAGGATCTCCTGTTTACTAGACAGGCACTTTAACCAACTAAGCCACGGCACCTGCCTGCAGGCTTGACCTTTGGGGTGGAGACTCAGAGGATCACAGCGTCCAGAGAACAGCCAGCTGGTTCACGGTGCAGGGGCTGGATAGTTTAAAAATGTGCACTAACAATTCAGTCGGGACGGTTCAGAAACGGAATCGCCTGCTGCCTTTGCTACAAGCTACTACAAGCTTCCATGCGGGTGTGTTGAGGCAAGTTGGAGCAAAAGTCCACAGGACACCGGCCCTCCAGGACCGACTTTGGACAGGGACACTAGAATTGCCAAAGGCACCGCTGGGATTTGAACCCAGGATCTCCTGTTTACGAGACAGGCGCTTTAACCAACTAAGCCACGGCGCCAACCAGCACGCTACACCTCCGGTAGGGCGACTCAGTGGATCAAAACATCCAGCGGTGATGCCAACGGTCCACAGGCTGAACCGCTTAAGAGATTGTTTACAAATTTCTGTTGCCTGAGGGCAACACTGTGCAATATAAGGTTCAACAAAAAGCCAAAAGCCACGACTCTGGTGGGACTCGAACCCACAACCTTTGAATGGCCTCACCCAGCAGTCTAGAAGTCCAATGCGCTATCCATTGCGCCACAGAGCCCCACGGAAAAACTTATTCCGGGCTTGTGCCAGTCCATCGCCGTGTGGTCGCGTGCTCGGTGGGTAGGAAGGTCAACGTCCTTGGGTCTCTGCGTAATTGGAATGCGGTTCGAAAAGCAGAGGCACTGCCAGGAACTCTTGTCCAAGAAAGAACCCACAGAGCCAAGCCACCGGTTAAGAGGTACTGCTGGGACTCGAACCCAGGATCTCCTGTTTACAAGACAGGCGCTTTGACCAGCTAAGCCACAGCACCCTGCAGAAGCCAGCATTCTTTTGGCGCTTATCCACTGCATAGTACGGCACGGTACAGTTCAGCACGGCACACTTTTGGGGGGTTTTCCACTGGGTACAGTACCTGGTACCTGGTACTTTTTTTAGTACCACCTCGGCCGAGGTTCCAAGCGAGCCGGACCGTTACCAAAATCGGTGATGGTGCTGATTACTGATTGGCCGGAGAGAATCGTCTCTACCTGTGTCATTGAACTTCCGGCACGAGACACAACAGACCCGCTAGATTTAAATCAGCACAGCCAGCGAAGGATCGACCGCAACTGTTTTGAATGGGCGCACCTTTTTTAACAACCAAAAATGGCTGTTTCTTGTCTGTTGAGGAAGTACAGACGTCCCTCTCTTTGATAGCCGAGGAGAGGATCCAGCGAGAGTGTGATGGAGCGACGCAGAATTAAAACGTTTTTCAGGAGTACAGGCGCTTGTCCTCCGGGAGGGCGACTCAGAGGACCAAAGCATCCAGAGACGAGGCCAAAGGCCAGGCACTGCACAGCCTAGCCTAAAAGAGTTGTTTTGACAACTGAGTCGGAGTGGCCAGCTAGCCTCTTTGTTTGTTGGCCCAGCGGGCTTAGCAGAATGCCAAAAGTCACGACTCTGGGGGGACTCGAACCCACAACCTTTGAATGGCCTCAACTGGCTGTCTAGAAGTCCAATGCGCTATCCATTGCGCCACAGAGCCCACCAGTGAAACTTGAAAAGGTTTTTCCTCTGTGAAATTGACGCCCGGTTCAAAACAGCAACAGCACTGTCAGGGTCTGCTGTCCAACGACGAGCAACCAGAGCGTAACCACCAGGGGAGAGGCACTGCTGGGATTCGAACCCAGCATTTCCTGTTTACAAGGCAGACTCTTTGACCAGCTAAGCCACGGTGCCTCCCTGCTGTGGCGCGTTTGCATGGTGTGATATCCTTCAAAAGCAGCTGAGGGGTGGTTTTCAGAAGCTCAAGTGCCGCGAGCAGCAAGACACACGAGCAGACAACCAAAGGCACCGCTGGGATTCGAGCCCAGGATCTCCTGTTTACTAGACAGGCGCTTTAACCAACTAAGCCACGGCGCCAACCTGCAAGCTTGAACTTTAGATACGGAATCGCCTGCTGCCTTTGCACTCCTCGCTATCCCTGTTTGCGGTCCGATCTCAGAAAAAGAACACGCTTGAGCAGGGCTGTCCAAAGTCGGTCCTGGAGGGCAGGTGTCCTGCAGACTTTAGCTCCACCCCTAATTAAACACACCCGAAGCAGCTAATCAAGCTTTTACCAGGTGTACAACAAGCTTCCATGCGGGTGTGTTGAGGCAAGTTGGAGCAAAACTCCACAGGACACCAGCCCTCCAGGATCAACTTCGGACAGCCCTGTGCTTGAGGGACACTAGGATTGCCACAGGCACCGCTGGGATTTGAACCCAGGATCTCCTGTTTACTAGACAGGCACTTTAACCAACTAAGCCACGGCACCTGCCTGCAGGCTTGACCTTTGGGGTGGAGACTCAGAGGATCACAGCGTCCAGAGAACAGCCAGCTGGTTCACGGTGCAGGGGCTGGATAGTTTAAAAATGTGCACTAACAATTCAGTCGGGACGGTTCAGAAACGGAATCGCCTGCTGCCTTTGCTACAAGCTACTACAAGCTTCCATGCGGGTGTGTTGAGGCAAGTTGGAGCAGAAGTCCACAGGACACCGGCCCTCCAGGACCGACTTTGGACAGGGACACTAGAACTGCCAAAGGCACCGCTGGGATTTGAACCCAGGATCTCCTGTTTACGAGACAGGCGCTTTAACCAACTAAGCCACGGCGCCAACCAGCACGCTACACCTCCGGTAGGGCGACTCAGTGGATCAAAACATCCAGCGGTGATGCCAACGGTCCACAGGCTGAACCGCTTAAGAGATTGTTTACAAATTTCTGTTGCCTGAGGGCAACACTGTGCAATATAAGGTTCAACAAAAAGCCAAAAGCCACGACTCTGGTGGGACTCGAACCCACAACCTTTGAATGGCCTCACCCAGCAGTCTAGAAGTCCAATGCGCTATCCATTGCGCCACAGAGCCCCACGGAAAAACTTATTCCGGGCTTGTGCCAGTCCATCGCCGTGTGGTCGCGTGCTCGGTGGGTAGGAAGGTCAACGTCCTTGGGTCTCTGCGTAATTGGAATGCGGTTCGAAAAGCAGAGGCACTGCCAGGAACTCTTGTCCAAGAAAGAACCCACAGAGCCAAGCCACCGGTTAAGAGGCACTGCTGGGACTCGAACCCAGGATCTCCTGTTTACAAGACAGGCGCTTTGACCAGCTAAGCCACAGCACCCTGCAGAAGCCAGCATTCTTTTGGCGCTTATCCATTGCATAGTACGGCACGGTACAGTTCAGCACGGCACACTTTTGGGGGGTTTTCCACTGGGTACAGTACCTGGTACCTGGTACTTTTTTTAGTACCACCTCGGCCGAGGTTCCAAGCGAGCCGGACCGTTACCAAAATCGGTGATGGTGCTGATTACTGATTGGCCGGAGAGAATCGTCTCTACCTGTGTCATTGAACTTCCGGCACGAGACACAACAGACCCGCTAGATTTAAATCAGCACAGCCAGCGAAGGATCGACCGCAACTGTTTTGAATGGGCGCACCTTTTTTAACAACCAAAAATGGCTGTTTCTTGTCTGTTGAGGAAGTACAGACGTCCCTCTCTTTGATAGCCGAGGAGAGGATCCAGCGAGAGTGTGATGGAGCGACGCAGAATTAAAACGTTTTTCAGGAGTACAGGCGCTTGTCCTCCGGGAGGGCGACTCAGAGGACCAAAGCATCCAGAGACGAGGCCAAAGGCCAGGCACTGCACAGCCTAGCCTAAAAGAGTTGTTTTGACAACTGAGTCGGAGTGGCCAGCTAGCCTCTTTGTTTGTTGGCCAAGCGGGCTTAGCAGAATGCCAAAAGTCACGACTCTGGGGGGACTCGAACCCACAACCTTTGAATGGCCTCAACTGGCTGTCTAGAAGTCCAATGCGCTATCCATTGCGCCACAGAGCCCACCAGTGAAACTTGAAAAGGTTTTTCCTCTGTGAAATTGACGCCCGGTTCAAAACAGCAACAGCTCTGTCAGGGTCTCCTGTCCAACGACGAGCTACCAGAGCGCAACCACCAGGAGAGAGGAACTGCTGGGATTCGAACCCAGCATTTCCTGTTTACAAGGCAGACTCTTTGACCAGCTAAGCCACGGTGCCTCCCTGCTGTGGCGCGTTTGCATGGTGTGATATCCTTCAAAAGCAGCTGAGGGGTGGTTTTCAGAAGCTCAAGTGCCGCGAGCAGCAAGACACACGAGCAGACAACCAAAGGCACCGCTGGGATTCGAGCCCAGGATCTCCTGTTTACTAGACAGGCGCTTTAACCAACTAAGCCACGGCGCCAACCTGCAAGCTTGAACTTTAGATAGGGAATCGCCTGCTGCCTTTGCACTCCTCGCTATCCATGTTTGCGGTCCGATCTCAGAAAAAGAACACGCTTGAGCAGGGCTGTCCAAAGTCGGTCCTGGAGGGCAGGTGTCCTGCAGACTTTAGCTCCACCCCTAATTAAACACACCCGAAGCAGCTAATCAAGCTTTTACCAGGTGTACAACAAGCTTCCATGCGGGTGTGTTGAGGCAAGTTGGAGCAAAACTCCACAGGACACCAGCCCTCCAGGATCAACTTCGGACAGCCCTGTGCTTGAGGGACACTAGGAATGCCACAGGCACCGCTGGGATTTGAACCCAGGATCTCCTGTTTACTAGACAGGCACTTTAACCAACTAAGCCACGGCACCTGCCTGCAGGCTTGACCTTTGGGGTGGAGACTCAGAGGATCACAGCGTCCAGAGAACAGCCAGCTGGTTCACGGTGCAGGGGCTGGATAGTTTAAAAATGTGCACTAACAATTCAGTCGGGACGGTTCAGAAACGGAATCGCCTGCTGCCTTTGCTACAAGCTACTACAAGCTTCCATGCGGGTGTGTTGAGGCAAGTTGGAGCAAAAGTCCACAGGACACTGGCCCTCCAGGACCGACTTTGGACAGGGACACTAGAATTGCCAAAGGCACCGCTGGGATTTGAACCCAGGATCTCCTGTTTACGAGACAGGCGCTTTAACCAACTAAGCCACGGCGCCAACCAGCACGCTGCACCTCCGGTAGGGCGACTCAGTGGATCAAAACTTCCAGCGGTGATGCCAACGGTCCACAGGCTGAACCGCTTAAGAGATTGTTTACAAATTTCTGTTGCCTGAGGGCAACACTGTGCAATATAAGGTTCAACAAAAAGCCAAAAGCCACGACTCTGGTGGGACTCGAACCCACAACCTTTGAATGGCCTCACCCAGCAGTCTAGAAGTCCAATGCGCTATCCATTGCGCCACAGAGCCCCACGGAAAAACTTATTCCGGGCTTGTGCCAGTCCATCGCCGTGTGGTCGCGTGCTCGGTGGGTAGGAAGGTCAACGTCCTTGGGTCTCTGCGTAATTGGAATGCGGTTCGAAAAGCAGAGGCACTGCCAGGAACTCTTGTCCAAGAAAGAACCCACAGAGCCAAGCCACCGGTTAAGAGGTACTGCTGGGACTCGAACCCAGGATCTCCTGTTTACAAGACAGGCGCTTTGACCAGCTAAGCCACAGCACCCTGCAGAAGCCAGCATTCTTTTGGCGCTTATCCACTGCATAGTACGGCACGGTACAGTTCAGCACGGCACACTTTTGGGGGGTTTTCCACTGGGTACAGTACCTGGTACCTGGTACTTTTTTTAGTACCACCTCGGCCGAGGTTCCAAGCGAGCCGGACCGTTACCAAAATCGGTGATGGTGCTGATTACTGATTGGCCGGAGAGAATCGTCTCTACCTGTGTCATTGAACTTCCGGCACGAGACACAACAGACCCGCTAGATTTAAATCAGCACAGCCAGCGAAGGATCGACCGCAACTGTTTTGAATGGGCGCACCTTTTTTAACAACCAAAAATGGCTGTTTCTTGTCTGTTGAGGAAGTACAGACGTCCCTCTCTTTGATAGCCGAGGAGAGGATCCAGCGAGAGTGTGATGGAGCGACGCAGAATTAAAACGTTTTTCAGGAGTACAGGCGCTTGTCCTCCGGGAGGGCGACTCAGAGGACCAAAGCATCCAGAGACGAGGCCAAAGGCCAGGCACTGCACAGCCTAGCCTAAAAGAGTTGTTTTGACAACTGAGTCGGAGTGGCCAGCTAGCCTCTTTGTTTGTTGGCCCAGCGGGCTTAGCAGAATGCCAAAAGTCACGACTCTGGGGGGACTCGAACCCACAACCTTTGAATGGCCTCAACTGGCTGTCTAGAAGTCCAATGCGCTATCCATTGCGCCACAGAGCCCACCAGTGAAACTTTAAAAGGTTTTTCCTCTGTGAAATTGACGCCCGGTTCAAAACAGCAACAGCTCTGTCAGGGTCTCCTGTCCAACGACGAGCTACCAGAGCGCAACCACCAGGAGAGAGGAACTGCTGGGATTCGAACCCAGCATTTCCTGTTTACAAGGCAGACTCTTTGACCAGCTAAGCCACGGTGCCTCCCTGCTGTGGCGCGTTTGCATGGTGTGATATCCTTCAAAAGCAGCTGAGGGGTGGTTTTCAGAAGCTCAAGTGCCGCGAGCAGCAAGACACACGAGCAGACAACCAAAGGCACCGCTGGGATTCGAGCACAGGATCTCCTGTTTACTAGACAGGCGCTTTAACCAACTAAGCCTCCTCAAACCATTGCACAGAATGGTAGTAGTCTTCCAAATCATAGGCCACCTACAAGCATAAAGCTCTCACAGATGTAGCATGACAAATATGGCATGAAAATGGAAAAAAAGCAAAAAAGATGATGACAACCCACATATCTGATACTTTGACTCAAAATGTTTCTTACACAATTCAGTCAAAAACTATTTAGTCACTGGTTATTCAGTGTGTTACTTTATGAATGTTAAAATAAGTTGCTAATCACTGGCCAAACAACATATTTTACTTGGTAGATGTTTGGATGGTGGTAAAGGAACCAGATGGTATTTATTACAAGAAGGCAATAAAACAGGGCTTTTCTTTTTGCCTTAAGGAATAAAAGTATAAATCATTTGGTGTGGTATTCACCACAAAAGAGGCGCCAGTGACTAAACAAAATTGAGCAGTATGGAATCTGCGCTGCTCCCTGAAGGTCTTCCAGCTTGGGTAAGCCGCCTGCCATTCTCCTGTAGCCCTCCCTAAGGGCTTAACGAAAACAGTAAATGCACTGTAAAAAGTGATAAGTTGACTTAACTTAATCACTCCAAAATGTGATGTAATTTGATGTAATTTTAAAAAATAAGTTAAGTGAACTTGACAATTCACTTAACGTATTTTTTTTTTTAATTATTATTTACTTGATAATTTTAAGGCAACGGGTTTCCTCATGGGGGTTGTGAAGGGGTAGAATTGAGTGAGACAAGCAAGCCAAAGCACAGTGAAAAAAGCACATGAAGCACAGTTAGAGTTTTGAAGCTGTGGATCAAGGCTTTTCTGAAATGCGTATGTGTGTGAAGGTCAGCAAACTACTGTTAATATTTTCTTCGGCTTCATTGCTATGGAGAAAATTCATCCATTCAGACTTGAGTCTTTTGACCAGTTTGAATGCAACAATTTGATTAGCTATGGTAGCTGAAGCTCATTGTATATCTCACTGTGCAATGATGTGACTTGAGAAGAATCTAAAAAAGATCAAAAAATTATTACTTGGTTGCAGTTTTTAATTATAAAACCCGTTAAACATAATAACTACAATTAAAACATTAATTAAAACTACAACTGTTCTGTCAGCTTCAGTGTTGGCATTTGTCATGTTAACAAAACAACATGATACAGAAATGCTCCTTTACAATTTTGGCGTTTTAATTTTTATATTAGTCCTAATCAAAATTTTAAATAAATAAATAACAACAAAATGCTAATATCTGAACAGAATATGACACAGAAAAGTATTTATTTGATTAAATGAAAACAACTGAAAACACAAATTTGCTCGCTTTGTTGAGCAAAGTTTGGCATGGTTCTAAAAATATACCGTCTTACAACTTTTAAAACACATATTTCTTACATTGTAACGAAAACTGCTTGCTTCACGCTCATCATTGAAGTGAACATCTCACCTCACCGAACGATTTGTCAGATATATTAACTACGTATAAAAATGGTGTTGAGTAATAGCCTGCCACGAGTATAGAATAATATAGAATATAAATATGATTTTTTTTTTTTTTACTGAAAGCTCCTTGATCTCATTGGTTAAACAAAGGGCTTTAAAAAGCATATTATTATAGGCAAATGCATATATGTGTATCATAAATACACATTTATAAAAACCTTTAAGTACTTTATAAATGATTAATCTTACAGAAATTAAACAAAAATCTGTTTTAACTGGATATCAGAAGAATTGATTCACAAACATGTGGAGTCAAGGTGTCCTGGTGAAAATGAGTCATTTTGTGATCTTCCCTGGGTTTAGGTCTGGTCTGTGATCTTTGCTACTTACCCATGTCACTTGTTGTTCATGTCCCATATGGCTTTTCACTCTACACATAATGTTAATGTCTTTTTTAAAGCAATATTCCACATTTGCAACATTTCAAAATCGTACAAGCACTGCAGTAAAGCTTGGGTAACGAGGCCCTGCACCACTGCTTTTGTTGGTCTAACTTCCACACTGAGGTACCAAAGTTATACCCCTACTGTGTGAATTACCAACCCAGGATAAAGACCTTCCTTTAAAAACTAAAGGTCCACTAAACAACCAATAGTATTCCTACTGCTTTCTAGCCACTGTATCCCTTTACATCAAAGTTATTTACACAATATATCTGCCCTAAAATATTAACACGTAAGGAACACAAGAATTGAAACTGCAATTTTATACTCTGCCTAAACTTAAACTTGTTGACAAAATCACTTGTTGTTCAGACAATATAAAGCAGAGAACTATAGATAATG
Organism: Barbus barbus; assembly: GCF_936440315.1. Taxonomy (NCBI): domain Eukaryota; kingdom Metazoa; phylum Chordata; class Actinopteri; order Cypriniformes; family Cyprinidae; genus Barbus; species Barbus barbus. The sequence goes on along the minus strand of NC_136759.1, from coordinate 18,916,206 downwards.
TCCATTTAATATAATATAACATTAACATTACTATGTGTTCTGCCTATATATTTTAGTTATATAAGTTTTTAATATATAGCCATTTAACATTTAGCATATAACATTTATATACCCTATCATTAATAATCTTTAGTCTATGTTAACTTTTGTAGTTAGATTAGTTAGAGAAACTATTTAACTACAATGTAACATGTCTAACCGTTTTCAATCACTAGATGGTGCCATTTAGCTGTGCTTTCTTGCATTCATATAAAAAGAGACTGTCCACTGATTTAAATACTAGGCCTGTGTTTAATACGGAAAATAAATGCAATGAGTTGTCAGACTGTGGTAACTGAACTTTACAAAAAGGTTACAAATCCAATTTGATGTTCTAGTTCCATTTTTAATATGCCACAAATATACATGCCACACACTTTATGCTTTATAGCCTACAGCTTTTGCCACTCTTATAAAATATGATTGTATGTTGTCCAATATTCACTTTGATTATGATGCTTTGATTAAGATTAATTATTGAACCAAAATCCTCTGAATGTAATAAACTAGAACACTGTCTAACACTTGATAGCTGCTTTTCCAGGTCTTCATAATCAGTTAGCAGCCTAGGTGTGCTATTTGATAGCAATCTTTCATTTGAAAGCCACATTTCTAATATTTTCTCTTAAAAATATATTTATCTAAATTACAGCAAGTGGTCTCGATGTCAAATGCAGAAATGTTAAATCATGTGTTCATGATTTCAAGGCTAGATTATTGAAATGCTTTAACAGGCCCAGTGTGCTTAATTAACATACTCCAGGTTGTCCAAATTGCAGCAGCTAGAGTTCTTACTAGAACCAGGAGGTATGACCATTAACCCAGTTCTGTCAACACTGCACTGGTTCTGTCACCGTGCGCCGGATCCAGTCTGTATACAGATCAGATGCTCACCATAATCAGACGGACCCAGTCTGTATCCAGACCAGATGGTGGAGATGACCACAATAGCCCCAAATGGCAGCAGAGACCATGAGATGATATATTGTCCATGAGGGCTATATTGTCTATTTGATTGTACAGACACTATTGGAAGAGAAGAGAACTGAGCTGGATGATGACATCACTGAATCAACGGTGAACTGACTTTAACAGAACTGAATTTTGTTTGTTAAAGTTAGTTAATAAAAAAGTTAATGTCAGCTCAGTTTCATTAAATAATGATAGAAACAACTTTTAATTTTATTTATGTACAACCCGAATTCCTGAAATGTTGGGACGTTTTTTTTATTTGAATAAAATGAAAACTAAAAGAATTAGTTTTATTCTTTTAGAATTCATTTTATTCTTTTATGAGACATTTTACCATTTTATGCACAAAATGAGCTCATTTCAAATTTGATGCCTGCTACAGATCTCAAAATAGATGGGACGGGGACATGTTTACCATGGTGTAGCATCTCCTCTTCTTTTCAAAACAGTTTGAAGACGTCTGGTCAGAAAAGTTATGAGTTTCTGGAGTTTTGGTGTTGGAATTTGGTCCCATTCTTGCCTGATATAAGTTTCCAGCTGCTGAAGAGTTTGTGGTTGTTGTATTTTTCATTTAATGATGGGCCAAATGTTCTCTATAGGTAAAAGATCTGGACTGCAGGCAGGCCAATTCAGTACCCAGACTCTTCTACTACGAAGCCATGCTGTTGTAATACCTGCAGTAGGTGGTTTTGCATTGTCCTGCTGAAATACATAAGGCCTTCCTTGAAATAGACGTCATCTGGAGGGGAGCATATATAACTTTCTGCATTCATAGTGCATCAGAGATGCTGGCTTTTGAACTGAACGCGGATGATGGAAGGACACACGCGGACACTGGAAGGTCTCCCTCCTCTTTAGCCCAGAGGACACAGTGTCCGTAATTTCCAACAAAAAATGTCAAATTTGGACTCGTCTGAAAATAGAACACTTTTCCACTTTGAAACAGTCCATTTTAAATGAGCCTTGGCCCACCGGACATGACGGCGCTTCTGGACCATGTTCACATATGGCTTCCTTTTTGCATGATAGAGCTTTAGTTGGCATCTGCAGATGGCACAGCAGATTGTTTACTGACAGTGGTTTCTGGAAGTATTCCTGGGCCCATTTAGTAATGTCAATGACAGAATTATGCTGATGACTGATGCGGTGTCAACTGAGGGCCCAAAAACCACAAGCATCCAACAAAGGTCTTCAGCCTTCTCCCTTACGCACAGATATTTCTCCAGTTTTTCTGAATCTTTTCATGATGTTATGCACTGTAGATGATGAGTTTTGCAAAGCCTTTGTAATTTGATGTTGAGGAATGTTGTTTTTAAAGTATTCCACAATCTTTTTACGCACTCTTTCACAGATTGGAGAGCCTCTGCCCATCTTTACTTCTGAGAGAGTCTGCCTCTCTAAGACATCCATTTTATAGCTAATCATGTTACAGACCTGGTGTCAATTAACGTAATTATTTGCTAGATGTTCTCCCAGTGGAATATTTTCTAAATGTCTTGTTTTTTCAGCCCTTTATTGACTCCCCATAATTCCTTAGTCTATGTTAAAGCTTAACATGTTTACATGTATGTTTATATTAATATTTGGGGAAAAAAACACTACTTCAGACTTTTTAAAAAAAAATGTTGCATCACTACCATAGCCCTAATTGCATATAATGACATGGGATGGTAATGGCTTGCTGGAAGGATAAGGTTAAATGGATAAAGTTAATAAATAGATTATTTTAAAATGTGTCTCTCAGCAGAGGTAATTTAGTTGTTTGGAGGAACATCTGGTACAAAAATGGTCTGATGTAACATGAGACTACTCATTGTTGCTTGTTACCTTTGTCAGTTAACTCAAAGCAGGATGAAAACATGTTTATTACGTGACTCTGTGCTTTAATTAGACCCAAGGGAGGCTTACTAACTGTCATAACGCTTCTTAAAAGCACAAACTATTATTGTTTTGTGTGTGTGGTCAATAAACATTTGCTCTTGTATTGCCTCAATCATATCATATTTTAAATAAACAAATAAATTACATCATAAATGTTTAACAAACAAATCACATAATAATATTCATCAAATAATATTTATGTGTTGATTTTTATTTTTGTTTATTTGCATGTATTTTATTTACACATGGTGTATTCACTATTTAATTTTCCCCAATAAAGTTGTAAGTACTGGTAATTACAATGTTTCCCAAACTTGCCCTAAAGCCCATTATATTTCTGGATGTCCTTTTATTTATTTCCTGAAATATGGACTTTTTAACATTTAAAATGTTTTATTTACACTCTTAGAAGAAAAGGTTCTATATAGAACCTAAAAAGGTTATATCAGGCGCTTCATATATGGAACCCTTAAAAGGTTTTTACCTGTTTTACCTGGAAATAGCACTCTCCGTTTTAGAAATATTGTTTTTTCAACCCCCTCCACCTTACTCACCCATCCAACATGTCAGTAACAAAAATATGTTGATTGCTAAGAAACCACACACAAAAAAAATACAAAAAATACAAAAATTGAATGCAATGTTAACTTGCACAAATGAATAAACATAAAGTTAACATGCAAAAATAAAAAATAAATACATAAAATTAGAATGTGAAAAGTTTGTCTTCAAATAGTATATTAATGACTCTCTTATTTTGCATCTCACCACCAGGTCATTACCCTTTACCTTAAATAAATGTCAAGTATTTACTCCATATTCTCCTATAAACCTATAAACCAAGTAGTCTGACTTTTTTTTATTTTCTTTTTTTTGGATGCTGCAACTTTCCCCAATTCTGTAACCCATGAAAGATGGTGAACCACATGTTTCTGAAAAGGGAGCTAAAAGACTAACTATAGTATTTTTATTATATTTATAAGCATTAAATATTCATTTTACATTCAGATAAGTATTTAAACAATAAAACCAAAGGACCCATGACAATTTCAGCACTGGGAAGGGCTAAATAGTACTGATTTAAATGAACTGAGTGATGGCTTTTGGATGCTCCATACTGAACAAAAAGTAGACAGCAAGCAGATACTTCTGGCATCTCTGTGCTATTGGTCAGTGACACATCCATTTTGATGCTAACTCTCCTTGCGATGAGAAGGCTTGGCATCCTAAGATGGGGATACAAGTCAGAGAAACATTTATTAGAACTATGAGAGTATAGTACAACAGGAAAAAGAAAAGAATCTCTCACAATTAAATCAAATCTTAAAACTTACTTGAATTAGAGAGGAGTGTGGTGTTTTCATCTGAATGCTGATGAACAAACAAGTAGTAATGCTGTACTCTAGAGTCCAAACCTGTAGTGACAGTGCAAAATATTTATTTATTTATCTATCTATCATAAGAACCTGCATGATAAAAGGTGGAAAATAGAAGAAGAAAAAAATATATCAGTAACTTTAGATTAGCTGATTGATGAGTTTCAGTTGGTACTGTGAGGAAAAAGAAATAATGTACCTTTTGTGTTATTGTTTTGCAACAGGTTGGTCATGTTTCCTCTGACTTCCAATTTTCAGCACTCTGATAAGCTGGTGGTAAGACTTTAAAAGTGCTCTCTGAGTTAGATGAACATCTACAACTACATCTACTAATATACAATTACTTCAGAACAACAAATAATTATATTTTATACTATAACTGCAAACACCAAATACTCACAGTTATCCACAGAAACAAATGGAAACATCTCCATCACCTTTGTTCTTCTTGGTTTGAATTCATGTTTATAGGCAGCAGGAGCGTAGCCACGGGTGTGCCAGGGTGTGCCGGTGCCACCCACAGTGGCAGCTGGCACACCTAAAAATAGATGCAGAATTATTTTTTATAATCGTAATAAACATGCAGCGCTAGGGAGTGTCTAGCAGGTGCTTCAGCATCCTTAAGAAAGACCAAAGCACCCCCATATCATCCCCACACATAAAAACATTTAACTCATTATGCATAACTCGTGCATTGCAATATAACGTGACATGATTAGCAGGCGCACTTTTCGAAATGTCACAGCATTTTATTTTAAAAACGGGTTGGTTCCTTGTGCCAAGTAGGCATGCCCCTGACTAAAGATTTTTCTAGTCAACTAGTCACACGTTTATATTAAACTGATTAATATAATAACCTAACCATCCTTTAACATATAGGCGTCTATAGCCTATTCGGCACTCAATTGCACCCATAAAGCTTGCACCGGCAAAAGTAATGATTGTGAATGTGTTGGGAGGAAAGAAAACATTTCAATTATCTGTTAATAAACTAGTGCTTTCTTCTCAGTCAGTGTCGGCTGAAAAGATGAAGTTGCCGAATGCCGACGCTGCACTCATCATCCCCACATGAACGTGTCTTAAATGGAGAAATGCACCTTTTCATTCCAGCTATGTAATTAGAATTTTCTCTTTTTTTCGTTTAATAGACATTTCAGGCATTCTATTGATTTCTTTGTGAGGCAAATAGCCGGTTCCTTGCTGTGACGCGCTCCATCACGAAGACTGCACGAGAAGGAAGTGCATTTTGTTTATTTTCTCTATTTTACAAAAGCACAACATTTTGGTGTTATCGGGAGTGTACATAAATAAATCAGAAAAAGTTATTTCGCAGGAAAAAAAAAATGCAAGGGATTGCACGGGCGCCTCCATGTCATGCAATAAGCGCGATATAGGCTTATATTCAAGTTGATATGTGCACACACTGATATACAGTGCATATTCACCTAAAAGAGGCAGCTGTGGCAATGCCCAAAACAGCAGCAGTGTAGAACAATGACAAATTCTTCTCTTTATTTTTTTCTTTTTCTTCTTTCTTTCTTTCTTTCTTTCTCTCTTGTTTGATTGTTTACAAAAATACTAGCTTTTTTACTTCGTATACATGAACAAGTAGGCTACTTACAGATAGGCTAATAAATCCTCAAAACTTATATCACATAGAACTACATGTTTACAGGATAACTGCCTTTATATTCGTTAAATACAGTTCTTAATAGAACATATTTGACCGTTTAAACAACAAGCTTAGCTATGTAAACTTTTAAAGTGTAAAGCTTATTCTGGCCAGTACTAAATGCAACATGCAATTTAAAATATATTTTTTCTCTTTTCATACATGTACAGTACGCATTAAATTCTAACCTTATCTATCTAACATAAAATCATTATCACTTGACTTTTTCAGGTATTTTAAAAACTGCAGGTTCATCCTCTAGTCACACTGTAAGTCAAAAGATACCTGTCACAAACATGGTGTTATGGGCAATATAAGTACTGAAAAGCACATATGGATGTAAGTTTCTGCAGAAATGTCATGCCACATTTTTCATACTGTTTGTTATGTATTATTAACATCAATCTCAAATGAAGTTAAGAGTTGTTTTTTTTTCAACCAGCAAATGGAGATCTGTGTTTGTTCAGTACACTGAAAAAAATGCCTTAATAGACATAGTGTTTTTTGAATGAAGAAAACGCTTTATTTATTCAAACATCAGCTCTTTATTTTCCCTTGCAATGCAAGAAAGCAAAAATCCATCTCCATACTGTTATAAGGTTATACATATAGTAATAAGGTTTCGCCAACAGTTTGAGGACCCAATGGCATTACGAGGTCTGGTCACAGCCTCTTTTCACGGGTTAAAAATTTGTAAAACCCACAAACAGAAGTAAAGATGACCAATAGCATTGATTAAATTATTATGAAATGTAGAGATATGAAGTTTCCGCCTGACAGCAACAATATGTTGTATTTTATATTTATTATTTTAATTTTGATCATTTTCCACGGCACACTTGGGAAACACTGTACTATGATATGGAATGTGCTCATTTTAATCTCACATGTAAGACATTTATGCTTATGAATAAGATACTTATTTACAGCAAACATAGACATTATTTTCCAAAATGCAAAGTATCTATTTCAAATTTCCTACAAACAGTTTATATTTTATATGACTTCAAAAAAGCATGCTGTGAACATACATTGCAGTAGGCTAACAAATGACGCTGAGCATTATAAATGGTCAGATTTGTTTTTACTTGATAACAGCCTCCATATCTACACTGTAAAAAGTGATAAGTTGACTTAACTTAAAAAAAAACTGAGGAAACCCCTTGCCTTAAAATTATCAAGTAAATAATCAAAATTATTTTTTAAGTTAAGTCAACTTATCACATTTTACAATGTAGGAAACCCGTTGCCTTAAAATGATTAAGTAAATAATAATTGTAAAAAATAAGTTAAGTGAATTCTCATGTTCACTTAACTTATTTTTTTAAATTATTATTTACTTAATTTTAAGGAAACAGGTTTCCTCCATTTTTTAAAGTTAAGTCAACTTATCAATGTTTACAGTGTACATAGTATTCACATTTTCACAGAAATGCTTTTATACACTACAGTTCAAAAGTTTAGGGTCAGTGAGTTCTTTAAGTTTAAAGAAATTAACACTTTTATTCAGCAAGCATGCGTTAAATTGACAGTAAAAGTGAAAAAAGTGACAGTAAAGACATTTATAATGTTACAGCAGATTTCTGTTTTTATGCTTTTAAACTTTATATTCATCAAAGAATCATGAAAAATATCATGATTTACTCAAAAGATATTAAGCAGCACAACAAGGTTTCCAACATTGATAATAATAAGAAATGTTTCTTGAGCACCAAATCAGCATATTAGAATGATTTCTGATGGATCATGCAACACTGAAGACTGAAGAAATCGCTGCTGAAAATGCTGAGGAATAAATTACATTTAAAAAAATATAAAAATAAAAGCAGTTTTTTAAATAATATGATATGCCACAGTATTACTGTTTTTACTGAATTGTTGATCAAGATTATGTATATGTAAAGACTTATTTCAAAAAAAAAAATCTTACCAACCCCAAACTTTTGTGTAGCTGTAGGCCAAATTATTATTATTATTATTATTATTATTATTGCGCTTCATTTGTCTGACATGAACCTTCTCACACTGAAATTCTGAATTATATTTTCACAGAACTGAATATATTTTCATTCTCAAAAATGTTCAACCTGCTTTTATAGCAAATAGTGCACATTAGAATGAAATTCCTAAATTACATTAATATTTTAATGTAATTATTTTTTACACCTAAAATGATCTAACATGGGTATAACTTTAATTATAATTATTATTGTTTAACTTTTTTTAGCTAACTGTTTAAAAAATATATTTAGCAATCCCAACAGATATAGATAGATAGATAGATAGATAGATAGATAGATAGATAGATAGATAGATAGATAGATAGATAGATAGATAGATAGATAGATAGATAGATAGATAGATAGATAGATAGATAGATAGATAGATAGATAGATAGATAGATAGATAGATCTGTTGTTACTGTTATTTAGTTATTTTGACTTCTTTATGTGGGTCAATACTTGCACCATAACAAGGAATGACTTTCTTCATATAGCTTCTGAGACTCTCATCTCTAAGGCCATAAATGAGCGGGCTCAGAAAGCGGGGAAGTAGGATGAAGCAGAAATAATAGATAAAAGACATATCTGCTTGAGACAAGTTTACATGCTGGACAACAAAGAGTTCTACGACAGGCAGGGAGAAGGCCATCACGCTGAGAAGTAGCTGGAACCCATGAAGCAGCACTGTGTGCAGAGCTTTCCTCACTGACACCCGGTCCTGCCGCATACGCCGGGTCTCCAACAGGATTCGAATGTACGTGAAGAGGATGAGCACAGCGACCACTGCAAAGAAGATCCCGTTGAGGCTAACTTTGAACAGAGCCTGAATGGGAGAAGCATTGAGCACAGCAGTTTTGCAGAGCACAGGGGTCGAATGGACATCTACGTCTGGTTTGAGCCGCATCAAGACAAAATCAACGGCGGGCAGAATGCAGCTGATGATCCAGAGGCTTAGAATGATGATCCAAATACATTCAGGTCTCCAAATGGCAGGACGGTGAAGCGGGTAGAAAATAGCCACGTAACGCTCCAATGACATGGTGGAAAGTATGAGTGGGGTGTTTAGGAAGGTAGCAGTGGACACAAACAGCAATGGAGCACAGAAGACGATTGCAAAGTGTACACCACCCATCACTAGCAAGAAAAGGGATACAGAGGAGAGAAGCTGCAAGGTGTCGTTGATCAGCATGTAGGTGAATAGGATGTAACGGGAGCTGTCAAAGAACTGCCTGTGAGATGCAAAGGTGTACAGCGTCAGGAGGATGAAGAACAGGAAGGCAATGAAGAACGGAATCACCACACACACCTTCACAATGACAGAGAGATTAATGCTGGACGTCGTGTTGCCTGGGAGGTCTGTCAGATTCTGCATGGTTTCAAGCACTCTGCAAAGTTGCTGAAGTTACAAAGGCTGAAAGGAAGTTTGCAAAAGAAAATTTATTTAGTTTGATAAATTTAAATTTATCACAAGAGCTGATAAAATGTAAAAATCTGTAACTTGAATGCAATGTAAGTCGCTTTGGATAAAAGCGTCTGCTAAATGCATAAAAATGTAAATAAATGTAGTTTGAAGGAGAACAATATAGAATATAGCAGTAGGTATCTCAAACATCTACTATAATGTTCACTGGATTATTAGTAGATTCTGCATCTGATCTGATTTTCATTCATGAAGTAAACTTTATGCTTATTCACTCACCACACTGCCTCTGTTGGAAGAGAAATTAAAAGATAATTAGATATGGGCAGCCCACTTTTATACTGCTGAAGATTTGCTTCATGACAAAGGAATGGGATTCGTTTTCCCAAAGGATGGATTAATTTCACGCTATGAACGCAAAGCATCATTATAGCAATTAACAACCAAACAATCCAAACAAAACAAATCAAGTTGGCTGTAACTTGAAGGAGTGTTTGTGAAGCAATAGACAATGTGCTTTTGAAAAATTATTGATAGTGATCATATGCTTTTTTTGAATGTTTATACATTTTTTTAAATATAATGTTTTCTTGTATGTTTTGTTTTGTATCCAAGGTTGTATTCATCTGGTTAATACTGGATTGTTTGTGCAAAATTGTTGATAATAATCATCAGTTTCTTTTAGAAGTATATACATTTTTAAGAAGATTTTTATCTATATATTGTATCTAAGGTTTTATATGTAGACCTAATTTCTTCTAATTTTAGGATTTTTTTATTATAATTTATTAAAAGGAAATAATTAATTATTTGAAACTATTTATTTTCCATTTATTAAATAAGTTAAGTTATATATCAATTGCATGCACTGTTGCATTTACAGTTTTTTACAATCACTTTGCTACTATTTTCAGAACCTTGATGTAATTTTTCACAACTCTAGACACAAAAATCACAACCATTGATTTTTCAAAACTCTACCCGTTTTCTCAATTGCTTGGATACAATACACATAAAACTTAGATCATTTGTTCATTCAACAAAAATCACCTGTTCAATATGACACAACTTAACATCAAAGTACTACTATTTCAAAAGGCAATTCACACATTACATTTCAAATGAGTGTCTATTCATTTCCTTCCAATGATCTAACTATCAATTGATACAACTGCTCAAAATGATAAGTAACTGTTGCATAACTCTTAATGCATAGTTGTATGGAAACAGACAAACAATCTTCCATGTTTAAATCATGAAAGTTTCAAGATACTGTAACGAGATTCATTGTCACCAATAAGCGTGGAGCATGAACCAATTAGACTACAATATCCATGGATGTAGCCTAATATTTTATCATAATGCTTCATCAGACACTGTGTCTATGGTCCCAAATACTGTACCACCTTTTCAGACTATTTACAGTATTGACAGTACTGCACTGTATAGATGCAGGCCCTTGTAATTGCTTGTCCAATTCTGCCAACTCGTTACTGATGATTGAGTGCACATTGTGGAATGAGTATATAAAGAGTTGATTGGGATCCAATTGCAAGAGCATAGTGATACGTAACATGGAGCCAGCAGGTAATCCAGGTCACAATGGAGGTCAAGCAGTGGTGGGAGGAAGACGAGGAAGACGTGTTGGTCAAAGGAATGGCAGGGGACAGGCACCCCTTCTGAGAGGTGGTCATGGACCTCGTTTGAGAGGTGTGGGGGAATGTGGTAGAGGACAGGCACCCCTTCTGAGAGGTGGTCGTGGGCCTCGTTTGAGAGGTGTGGGGGAACATGGTAGAGGAGAAGGCCACGGACCAAGACAGCGGCAGCAACAGCATAGAGTGTCCAATGAAATTCGGGCAATAGTTGTAGACCATGTCATAAATCAGCATGACAATGACTGAGGTGGCTACAATGATACAACCAAACCTCAGAAGGTCAACCGTGGGCTCAATAATCAGATCTTTCCGCAATGAGAACCGGTAAGTTATCAGCATGCACTAAACATTATGCTACTCTCAATTGTCAAATAACTGCATACCAATGTGTATCACAGAATAGGTGATATGACCAAGTGTCTTCTTATTCTAATGTTCCCTGTAGAATTGTGACCAGGCCAAATAGTGGAGGCAGAGGCAAAATTCTAACTGACCAACAAGAGCAGGCTGTGGTCGATTTGGTTCGGGCCAGAAATTATATTCGCCTTACAGAAATTCACCAGCATATCTTGGACAATGAAGACATGTTCAACAATGTGGGATCCATAAGTTTGCCGACTATTGCATGCATACTGAAAAGGCACCAGGAATCTATAAAACAACTATACCGTGTGCCTTTCGAAAGAAATGCAGACAGAGTGAAGCAAATGAGGACTGAGTATGTTCAGGTAAGTTCAGTTTCAAGATGATTGTTGTAAATACATTCCCAAAAATTGTACATTGTACAGTAATCTCTAAATCTCTTTCCAAAATGTATTTTTAGAGGGTGATGGAGCTGGATGCTGATGACGACCATCACAAATTCATATATTTGGATGAGGCAGGTTTTAATCTGGCCAAGACAAGGAGGAGAGGTCGGAATTTCATTGGCCAGCGCCCAGCGGGCAACCATCCAAGTACCTGGACAACGTGGGGCCAACATTACCATGTGTGCGGCTATATCAGAAGATGGTGTGGTGGGACGCAGACCTCATATTGGACCATATAATGCAGCTCTCCTTGTCACCTTTCTTGATGAGCTCGGTCAGGTTTGTAGAGCTGAAGGTGTGACCTATGTCATTGTGTGGGACAATGTCAGGTTCCATCATGCTCATGTGGTGCAAGCATGGTTTCAGTCCCATGCACAATTTTCCACCCTGTATTTACCCCAATACTCTCCCTTCCTTAACCCGATTGAGGATTTTTTCTCCGCATGGAGATGGAAGGTTCATGATAGGCACCCTCATGAACAAGTCACTATTCTCCAGGCCATGGATGACGCCTGCAATGACATCACAGCAGACCAGTGTCAGGCCTGGATTCGCCATGCCCGAAGGTTTTTTCCAAGATGTTTGGCTAATGAAAACATCCATTGTGATGTAGATGAGAACCTGTGGCCAAATCCACAACACAGAGTTGATGACAATGTAGAAGTACAGTAATCACTCCTGTTTTGTTTCTTACAGTACAAGCAAGTTGAGGAACACTGCATTTGATGTTTTACAGTACTGTCTTTTCTTTTCTATTTCATAGCTAATTACTGTATTTTTGCTTTGAGTCAAATAAACCTATGTTGTGACTGTACTGTAGTGTTTTGCATCAATATATTACAAACTTTGTTCAATGATTCCACTGTGTCTGTAGTATTCTCTCTACTACTGCAGTACTTTTACAGAGATGTATTTACTGTACATGTAGTACCATAATGAAACCTGTATCACCTATTTTGTTCTACAATATTTAATGATTGTATGAACAATGGCACAGTTAAACTATCGGTTGCTTGTGTGTGGGTGATCTATAGTTATGTTTCAATGGTACTTCACAGTAAATTTGTTTTTTGAACCAATGATTGTGCAAGATTTCTTTGAAGATGTAAATATGCAATGTTTTGAACATTAGACAGCCTGTGTTACAAGTGATAACCGTTTTGTGTCTAGAGTTGTGAAAAATGACATCAAGGTTCTGAAAATAGTAGCAAAGTGATTGTAAAAAACTGTATAAAGTAATTTTGTAGTAAAGTATTTTTCTTTCCATCTAATCTGTTATATAAGCTGTCAAATATTCACTGCTGGATAAGCATATTCAGAATGTTTGTCTGTTTCTTAGGGCTAGTCATTAACAGAGCTATCAATTATTGACTGTGAACTGTCATGCTCTGCCTTATTTTACCATTTTGTTTGTTATGCAGTGCAGCAGAAAAAGTTGTACTCAGAGACGAAAGTACATTGGCAGCTTGATCTGCAGTGTCATATGCGTCATTCATAAGGACAGTAGGACACGTAGCTCACAGCTGCTTGTTTTCTGAAGTGCACTGACCTTAAATATAGAGGGAAGAGGGAAACATTGAGCAGCAAAGATCAAACAACAAGCTTTATGATAAAGAAGATCAGGAGCATTTGGGGGGGGGGGGGGGTCAACTGTTTTCAGCACAGAAAACAGTTGACCAAATCTTCCCAGAGTCAAATCCTATGTGACTAATTATGTGCTTTAGAGGTTGTTAAGAAGCCCATCAGTGGTAAACCACAAGTTTGCACATCAGTGTAATTTGTGTTACCTAATTGTTTGCTAATGATGCAACCCGCTTGGCAAGATGAGGAGAAGCTGTCTGATCCCTTTGCACCGAACTAAGCTCCAAAGCAAATGTTTATTTAAGGACTTTTTGCTCTGATTAATCTCCTGAGTGATACCTCCACCACACAGAACCGGTCTGTTAGAATGATGTAAATATGTTTAAAAAACATCGACCCACAAAAACTGCAGCACCCAAGACACTACAATAATTTTGTGAAATTTTGTTTAAAGAAATAAAAGTTATGTGATTGTAATTTATGGACTTTGTGATACTCAATTTATCGATACATTAGTAGTAGTTATGTAACAATATCGCTGCATAACCCTTGTGAGAACAAGAAGACAGCTTTAGTGCACCCCTCCTTTTAGCTTACATATTTATTTTGAAAAAAAAAAACCTTTTGAAAAATATCTATGAGTTACAAAAGTTACTAAATGCTTTTGGATATATCACACCCAGATAAAATTGGGAACAGGGGGTGAACTCAAAGTGTCAATACAGGAGCAAAACTGTGGTCCCTTTACCCAAGTACAACCTGTACTTGTGTGTCTATATTCAGACAACTGTGTTGAGTCAAAATTTAAAGATATATTAATTCAAGAGGATGGATTTTGTTCAAAGATTGTGTATGTTTTTTGTCAACTCTAATGACAGTAAAACTCTGTTGTTAAATATATAATTAGTTTCTGTTCTTGCTGTACAATTTTAATGTTTTAAGCATTATTGTCCCATTATTCCATATCCCCTAATATTCCTCATTCGCCTAATATTATCAGAGACTCTCTCTCTCTCTCTCTCTCTCTCTCTCTCTCTTTCTCTCTCTCTCTCTCTCTCTATATATATATATATATATATACACACACACACACATCAGTGTTGTTTTTAACTGGGGCCTTAGACTGGGGCCTTGAGGCTATACACATGTATTATTGACAGCAAATAAACATATTTCAAAGTTGCTTGTAATGCAAAGTTGCTTGTGCACTGATTAGGCCCCAGAAGCACTCATGTCATTATGGTGCAAATATTTTTAGTAAACACTGGCCAAAAGAGAGCAATACTCATGACGTTTCACCAGCTTTCAAATAAGCATTTTTAATAATTAGTAACAGGTAATACTAAATAGTTTTTTTCTGGAAGTGTCATACTCAAATAAATAAGTACATAAAGTTATGATTTACAGATAAAATTGTAAATAGCAACACATTTGATCAAGTGCAATCTGTACTGTGACACTCCCCAAAACTACACTGAGACAAACACACATTTATTCACAAAATTATTTTACTCATGTTTGTGTTGACTAACAGTGCAAGCTAACTTTCACAGCCTCAAGATGTCATGTAGCATGTGCTGAACACTGGAGAATCATGACGCCTTGCTATGTCTCATTAATGGCCCCCATCACATTTTCATTATTTTCCACTCGATTGTGAATTTTAGCGACCGGTATATGAATGATTGAATAAATAAAAAAATAAAAAAGCTCTTAGTATTTTATAAAATTACAGTTTTGACCACAATATGACACTTTTTGAGAAACGTTAAGGCAAGGTGCCTTTGACACATACCGACTTTAATGGTATGCCAATATATTTGTAAAATATAGCATTTTAAGACAAAATTTTAAATGGCAGGTGCCCAAAATTGCATAGGCCTGTAGGAAAATCAGTTATTATTTGACTAACATGCAACTGCAAATCTAGCAAGACAAGTCTTGTGATTAATGGTCAAACATTTAAATAGTTATAAGCAAAACTGTTTAGGAGGAATTCAATAAAGTAGATTTTTCAGAAAATCCAGATCATTAAAAAATGCAGTTGACTTGGATCAGAGGAAACAGGAATTTTGCTCATAAACATGAGTTCAACTTTGGATATTTAGTTGCGATTGAGGGTTTCAGTTAGAGACTCCAAATTTGCCATGCAATATTCAGTCTGTCCTCTATTTGTGTGACTAAATTGAATAACTTTCCTTTAGATCTTAGCCCCTGATAAATAAATAGCATTGGTTATAAATAGAAACCGTGATGGCAGAAGAAAATGATTAACCTCAGATTTATGTACTTTGGCTATTTGTGTTTGGTTTCAATAGCAGAGAGAGTATGATACAGCCAAACTCAGTAAAACTGTTGTGTTGCACATATTAGGTTTTTTTATTATTATTATTTCTGCATAATTTAAATGTTTTTAAGCATGATTGTGTCTCAGTGCTTGACATCTATCCCCAACACACAAGCAAATCTAAATTTAGCTCTAGATGTCATTAACTAAGCTTGTGTCATCCATTAGAGTTTTGCTCTGTCAAACTCTATATAAATGTTTGTTTCAAAGCTCGCTTCATCATTTGGCTTATGCAGGTAAAGCAATACATGACCTGGGCTTAAGGATAGAGTCAAGAATACTTTCAGTACATGATACAGCAAAGGTTATGTAAAGTAACATTGTTTTCATGTCTTTCTGTGTTGTAAACTGAAAACATGTTCAAACAGCATAGGTATTTAAAATTTACATATTATTTAATTCATTTTTAATCCTAAAGTAATTTAAATATTTTTTTCTTAATATGTTGTGTAGTATTGTGAATGTGTTTTTGTTGTCTGTCTAATTGTCTTTCAGATGTGCACACAATGGCCAGCATGAATGCCAGTGGCTATGAGCAGATGCAGCTGATCCAAGTTGACCCCGTCCGGAGGAACATTTCACTGGCGCTGACCCAGATATTTGTGTGGCCCTTCATCTACCTCACCTTCCTCATGCTCTTGATATTCTCCAAGAAAGAGACTTTCAGAACAGAGACACGCTACATATTGTTTGGTCATTCTCTCCTGGTAGACCTAATGTTTCTTTTTCTGACAGATTTTGTGGTGCTCTTATCATACAACTTGGTTTTAATACCGCTGCACTTCTGTATCCCCGTCTGCATGTTAATGGAAGCGGTTGCAGTAAGTGCACCATTGACCATCGGTGCTATGTGTGTGGAGCGTTATGTGGCCATTTGCATGCCACTGCGACATCAGTCAATCTCCACCTCTAGAAGAGCCCTAATAGTGATTTTAATGATTTGGATCCTGAGCTCCATAAACCCCTTTGTTGATATGTTTATCCTCATTAGCACTGCCTCTCGTGAATACTTGTCTCAGCTGACATACTGCCACTATGAGATTATGATTTTGGAAAGGATTCGTCACTTAGCTAGGGGTCTGTTGTATATTGTGGGGCTTGTGCTTATCTTGATAATTGAAATCTTTTGTTATGTAATGATATACATTGCTGCACGTTCAGCCTCTGGTGACAAAAAATCAACATCAAAAGGGCAGCGCACTATTTTTCTTCATATCCTTCAGTTGTTTTTATGTACGGCTGAGGTCATGTGTCCTTACATTGAGGCTGTAGTTATGCAGTATGATATTCAAACATACCTGACTGTCCGATTTATAAATTTCCTTGCATTTAGTATCACCTCTAGAGCAGTAAGTCCTCTCATCTATGGATTTAGAGATGAGAAATTCTACGCTATTATGGCTTACTATATCAGATGCAAAAACAATGTAATCTCTACTGACATAGATAAACAAACATAATTATCTTCAGTTACAGCATTTACATGGAGATCTATGTGTTTTTAAGGTTAAAGAGTGATCATGGGATGTTTGCCTGTGTTTCAAAATGTTATCAAGTTAAATTTGTAACATATCAAAACTGCAGTTTTTGGTCTAATAGTGAAGATCTAGAGTATGAAATTGTCTGTCCAACTGCAATATCAGTCTGGGGAAGATGCTTCTCACAAATAGAGAGTATTTTATTTAGCATACCACATAACCGATTAAAATATTGACATTTCAGTTATACATTTCAATATTTTGTGAATATTTTAGTTATTCAAATATAATTATGTCCTAGAATTATAAACAAATACATGTGTGATTATTTTAAATTTGCATTGAATATAAATTTGTTGGAAAAGAAGATTAAGTCTTTTATTGAACACTTCATATGCCATTGCAGACTTTAAGTAGCTTATACACAAATTATTATTAATATTATTCATTCTGGACAAAGAGTGTGTGATAAATGTCAGTGATTTCTATTAAAACGTGTTAGAAATGAACTTGCTGTCATTGCAGACATATCACTATATCAAACAATAATAACAGTATAGATTAATTATTCTTTTTAAGCTAAATCTAGCATTTACATCTAATATAGATTTTTGTTTCTGAAAACTCCAGCTGTCTTTCATATGTAATACAGCTATCATTTTAACATTTACCATTCAAACATGCAAAGGCTACAATGAGTGAAACTCACAATTTCACAATTTCATAAAAAATTCTGTTTGATATTAGGGAATATAATAATAATAATAATGTGTGTGTGTGTGCGTGCGCGCGTGCGTGCGTGTGCATGTTTTTGTGACAAATGAGGACATACATTTGTATAATCACACAGGTATGACACAGGTATTACAAGGTGAAGGTGATTTATGAGGACATTGCCCCATGTTCGTGTTCAAAACGCTTATAAATCATACAGAGTGAGTTTTTTGGGGGGAAAGTTGAAATGCACAGTGAGGGCTAAATTTAGGTGTAGGGCAACAGTTTGTACAGTACACATACAGTTTGTACAGTATTAAAACCATTGCGCCTATGGGATGTCCCCACTTTTAACAAAACATGCAAAAGCTACAGTGAGTGAAACTCAAGACACTCCCACAATTTCGTGAAATTTTATGTTTGATACTTCTTTGGGAATATAATAATATCAGTGATTTTTATATCAGTTTTTTTCACAGTGTGTTCATTTATTTGTGAAATACAGTTTATGTGACACTCACTTCACTATCTTCGACTAAAGTCAGCAAAAGTGGGACATTGGCTAAAATGGGACAAATAAGCTTTTGGTGTGCTCCTTTAAAAAAATTCCAATAATAATGGGTGGTCTTGATATGTTGTAATAACAGAACTTAGTTTGAATATGAACATTTGATTGGTCAAATGTAAATCATATAGGTGTGGTTGCCACTCAAGTGCTGGAAGGTTGAAAAGTACATGGTAAGTGCTCTTATATAGTAAGTCTATTAATATCGTTAAGGTTTAAATTCTACAAATAGTATTTCAGTCTATAATGTAAATTTCTTTTACATGTGTTCATGTGATCATTCAATTTTATAATAAGATTTTGTTTTTTAAATATCTTGTTTTGTTACTGTCCTAATTTACCTTACCATGTTAGATAAATTGGGACAGTGTCATTCCGCTAATGTGGGACATCCTATAAATTAAAAAATAATGCATTGCTTAATGTGAAAAATTGTTTTGTTTTAAAGAAAATGTCACAAACTGTAGGCAGAAGACAGGGGAAGAAAAAAAATAGAATATTAATTTGTGAATTTTAACTTTTTGTGTGAAAAAGTGCCTTTAAACAAGCACATGCCTGCTCTTACCCATACTTACACACACACACACAGCATAAACACACAAATATGAAAGCATGTGTTACACATACACTTAAACACACAGTTGGATAAACATAAATAAATAAATAACTCTCAGCCCACATACACACACAAGCATATCACAGATGAAAATGTGGCATTTTTATACTACACTGCATTGAAGTGATTCAATAATTAGTTTTTATCTTTGTGGGCATTTAACATTTTTTGAATCTCTGTATATTAAAATGACAATCCAAATTTTGAATTTGTCTGGCCAGTGAGTTCAAAGCAAGGTGCTTCTCACATTCAGTATTGTTTAATAGCGACCTCTGCTGACCAGATTAAGCATGATTGCTCCTCTGTTGACATTACTTGCTTTATGTTCACTCACATGATTTTTCAATAACATTTCTTTGATTCTTTGAAGAAGTCTCTCTATTGTGAAATGGATGTAATATGCAGCATGCAGGCAAAGCAGTGGATGTTTAATTTTGAACGTTTGTATTTAGCAAAATAAATTAATTAAATAGTCAATTTATATGATTAATTTTGGATTAAAATAATGTCAATGAAATTGCCATTATACATCATACTCCCACTATGAGATTATGATTCCAGAAAAGATTTGTCACTTAGCTAGGTGTCTGTTGTATATTGTGGGGCTTGTGTTTATTTTGATAGTTGAGGTCTTTTGTTATGTAATGATATACCTTGCTGCACGTTCAGCCTCTGGTGACAATAAGAAGTCAGCATCAAAAGGGCAGCGCACCATTTCTCTTCATATCCTTCAGTTGTTTTTATGTACGACTGAGGTCATGTGTCCTTACATTGAGGCTGTAGTTACCTGACTGTCCGATTTATACATTTCCTTGCATTTAGTATCACTTCTAGAGCAGTCAGTCCTCTCATCTATGGATTTAGAGATGAGAAATTCTACACAGCTATGGTTTCTTATATCAGATATAAGAACAATGCCATCTCATCTGACACAATTAAACAATCATGATTATCTTTTCGTAAAGTTTTTAACAGTAATTCAGTCAAACTGCATGATTGTTAATGTTTTAAGATTGCCTGTGTGATTTTAACAGGCCTAAACTTATTAAAGTTATTTGATTAAAACAACGCTTATTCTTTAGAACAGTTTTAATAAAGTGAATGCATTAAGAGTGGTTATCAAGTACTCCATAATATTCAATGTAAAAAAAAAGACCATACAGAGTTTATATTTGACTGGCCAATAGGATCTTTGCAAGGTGCCTATCACACTCAGTCTATTGTTTAATAGCGACCTCTGTTGGCCGGATTAAGCATTATTAGTGGAACATAGACGTCTTTGTTTACATTACTTGCTTTATATTCACTCACATGATTGTTTAAGACATTTCTTTGATCATAAGAATTATCTCATGCATCACATGCATGACTGTTGTGAAATGGATGCAATATGAAACATGCAGGCAAACCTGTAGATTTTTTATTCATTCTGAGCCCCTGTATTTATCAAAAAAAATAAAATAAAATAATAATTAAATCGTCAGTTTATATGATTAAACTTTGATTAAATTATTATCAATGTGTTTAATGAAAGTCTATTATTTCTGTATAAATAGAAAAAGGAGAGCACTTAGCACACATAGAAAACATTTTAAATGGTCTTTTGCAGCCTTCAGGTGAACATCAGTAACATGTCAATTTAATATAGCCTACAATAATTAAAATATGTAAACAATTATTAAAATTTATATTTTGGATTTTTTTATTCCTCAGTTGTTTTGTCTTCCAAAAGTTTTTCATGTGTAACTTCTATAAAGTTACTCTCACGCTCCGTTAAAGTTAAGTTCACTCTCCGTTTAAGGCCTTAATAATAATAGGAAAATAATCATATCAGTGATTACTACAAGTATCACAGCCTATGGAAATAAATAAATTGACCTGAAATAAAAGTGAATATGATCATACGCCATAATTTAAATACAGTACATGAACAGCATTTTGTTTTAGCAACATTATCAAATCAACACATTTATCCTTTTTAGGATAAACACATATTAATCACACACTGTTTCCTTCAGGTTAGATTACATTACAAAGAAACAGCCCCTGTATCTGAATCAGAGTGCATTCCAAACATGTATTGCAGTATGTTTAAACAAATAGCCTAAATGAGTAATGAAGATAAACCACCTACAACATCATGCAAATTAAAGTTACGAAATGTTTGTTACGTGTCCATAATGTTATAAGGGGTCTTGCACGTCAGTGTGACATGATGCAATCATGACTTCCAAACTGCCTTTGTTGTGATTTCTGTGTATTCTTGTGATTTGGACCCTGAGCTCTATAAACTCCTTGTTTACCTGTACAATCTTACACTGCTGCCTAAGATAAGTCTGAACTCATCTGAAAGGTTTCAGAACTTTTTAAAGGTCTTCTTTTTGTTGTGTACTCTTTCTTTCTATGAATACTCTTTCAAATGGGTTTAAATGTGTTTTGGAAGCAATATTTTATTTTAAACACTTACCAAACAGATAACTTGAACTTTCAATATGCCACAAATGTATGTATATATATATATATATATATATATATATATATATATAGCCTAGCAACATGGCTAAAATATTCTGAAATGTTCAGTATCTAAAGAACAGAATATTTACCTGCATACCCCTCAGTGTTTCCAATAATGAAGCATAAATAAAAAAATAATAAAATAAAATACATTTTGATTTGATGTATTAAATGGATAAAAAGTGACAGTAAGGACATTTATATCTTTCTGTTTTATCAAACTTTCTGTTCATCAAAAAAAAAAAAAGGATCACGGTTACCACAAAAATATTAAGCAGCACTGTTTTCATAATAATAAGAAATGTTTTGTGAGCACCAACCATTATTTACTGTATTTTCTATCAAATAAATGCAGCTGTGAGACTTCTTTTCTACCTTTTCTTCTAAACTTTTGAACAGGAGTGAATGTGTTTATTTTATTTTATTTTTTAATTTAGGTTTCCTTTGCTGCAAAAGTTTCCTTCTAGCCCTTGAGGCATGAGAACAAGAACAGTGCAAATAGTCTTGAATATTTGTCTCCCAACATGTCGATAGTGAAGAAGACTTGAGAACGTGTTCAGACCAATTCACTTTAACTCTTCAAAGCTGAAAGATAAGTTATTAGTTGAGGTCGACTGAATTGGTCTATCAATGGCTTTCTTCAGGTAGGCTATCAAGACTATTCATGTAACTCATTGTAAACAAACACACAGTATATGGCCCCTATGTTGCTGTGATGTATACATTTTTGTCCACTAAGCATTTTTCTTATCATGTGGACTTGTTTTTCCTGCCACACCCCTTCAAGACATGCATGCAATGCTCATCAATTCCTGTCTGTTATGTTTTCAATACATGTGTGATATCTGGAGGTGTGTGTCACCATGTGCTGCAGCTCAACCACTAAGAGCTCACTAGTGTTTACCACAGCCTGTTACAACCTTTGTGCTGATGTAGTGTGTAAATGTGCGTCAAACCAATCTTTCCTTGAACTTAAACCGCTAAAAATCAAGATTAAAGGTCTGAATAAACGGATCAATAGACTAGCATGGAGGGCAGAGTCCTATAGCAGTATATAAATACTGGTGGGCAGTGCTGTCAACTTAAAGCATTGAAGAGCTTTGCTTAAAGACAACTACAGGCTTAAGGGATAAACCTACAAGCATTTGTATTAGTAGTAGTAAAAGACTGTCAGGCAATATGCAGGCTTTTAGAAACTGCGGTTTGTGTGCTAGTGGGAGTCTTCTTAAAGGCCGGACCGACTTCCTGGTCGCCCGGAGAAACATGGCAGTCCTGCGACTGAGTGCGGCATGCGTTCAGCTTCTCAAGTAAGATTGTGTTCATATTTTGCAAAAGAAGTGGGTGTTACGAAGCTATTTTCAACTAAGCTCTGTGCT
Source organism: Barbus barbus (assembly GCF_936440315.1). Classification (NCBI taxonomy): domain Eukaryota; kingdom Metazoa; phylum Chordata; class Actinopteri; order Cypriniformes; family Cyprinidae; genus Barbus; species Barbus barbus. Next base: position 18,893,185 of record NC_136759.1, on the reverse strand, counting down.
CAGTCTAATTTATTTTCTAATATTACAGGGACAAGGTTAACGTGTTCTGCAGAGGCCCCGTTCATCAGCGTCTCCTGCGCCTGCCGGAGGTTGCTCGATCCAATACAGTCGCGTTCAGTCTCGGCAGCGGCCTCTGTGCGGTTCCTTTCACACAGGTAACGTTAACCTAATGCATAAACCTTTAAATGTTAGCTACATATATAAGCTATAGACGGTGAACAAATGACGCTCGTATAGAGAACGTGACAACGTGCATTTGTATGGATGTGGAGACGATTCGTCGATTCAGTTACTGTAGCATTAACTACTTTTGGCAAACTGAAATGTTTTTTGTTTTTCTTATTGAATGTTATGCTTTAATGCAGTCAGTCACATTAAGGCAACAAAATAATAAATTAGAAATATTTATTGCACAATACAGAGGTCTGGTCTGTTATATTCATTTTTGTTCTAGAATACTAACTTTTAGTACATGATGAGATCAGGGTTATAAGAGTTAATTCACCACCCGCTCCGACTCATTTTTGTAAATGTTGTTGATTCACTAAAAAGTATGGGCTCATTAGAATCATTCATTTGAGATTCACACTTGCTAGTATGTTTATTATTCACGGAAATTAGCGATTTTGGAAGGGGGGTTGAGGTTGATGTAGATCAACATGATTTTATTATGTTTTGCACCCTGGTGACAAGTGTAATAAAATGCATCCCTTTTTTCTTCAGCAGGTTGAAAACCTGTCGCATGAATCCCTGATTCGTCGGGCCTCATGTCTGGTTACAGACAGTGCCAACACTTACCTCTCTCAGACCACACTGGCTCTTGTGGATGCCCTCACTCAATATGCCAAGGTAAGACTTGTAAACACTGCATCTTGAAATTAGCTTCGCAGTAAATATATCACTTGATTGCTGACAAAGGTGTTATGTTTCTAATAGAATATATAGAATATAAATAAACGAATTTTACTGTATTTATTTTTCTTAGGCACTACATACACTCATTGCCCTTCAGAAGCGATACATAACCTCAATAGGAAAACTGACCCCTGCTGAAGAGAACAGCATTTGGCAGGTGATCATTGGCCAGCGAGTGGAGGTAAATGCTGTTCCTTTAAATGTTTATTTACTTTTTGTAGAACAAGGTCTGCTGTAGTTTATCGAAGTGTTGTTTACATTTTGCAACGGTATACAGTAGGTCTTAATGAAGACAGATATTGTGGATATCAAGGTAGCCTAGTTATATTTGATTCAAGAGAACACTTGATATCAGAGCATTCACTGTTTTTTGCTTTTTTCAGGTTAGTGATAGATTGGAAGAATGCAAACGCTTTGAGTCAAATTGGATGAATGCCATCAACATCTGCGAGTTGTCAGCAGACGCAGCTTACAATTCAGGTATGTTTATAAGTTATCCTTAATTATTAGACTTTTTATCTACTATGCAGACTAAAAAAAATAAAAATGATTGTACATATGACTTTGGTCTGGTCTGTGAATTGATTCATCTTTAATGTTTTACAGGAGCAGAGCATGCATGCACAGCAACGAAGACTAATCTGCAGGTGGCACAATGCAAGGTGGAAGAGCTTAGAAAGATCTCAAAAGAAGCAGAGAAAAAACTGGCCGAAACAAAAGCAGAAGAAATCCAGAGAATGGCTGAATATGCCTCCAGCATTGATATTAATGATCTGGAAGATATTCCAGAGGCCTACCTTCGTGAAGACTAGAAAAACTGCATGTGTTTGTGACATTGGTATTCTGTAGCCAGCAGTGAATCACTCAATGAGTATGACTGAATCAAGAATGCACCTTGATATGAATGTGCAATCAGTATTGGTTATGGAATTAAAAGAAGCCCTGCTTTCCAAGGCCTCATTCTCAAAGATAGAGCAGACAAAATCCAAAAAACAACTGTAATAAGTGATTAATGCAGCTTGTAAGATGCATACAAAATGTATGTAGAGGTGAAGCCTGCAAAGAAATGGCTTTGGAAGTAACATTGATTTGGTATTTGTATATATGTATATATTTTCATTTTGTTTGGTTTTTTTAGTGCAATTACATGTGTGTTAATGCAACAATGAAATCATATCACGTTGTGATATTTCAGTGTATTCAAAGTTGCAATCAATGTGTTTTATATTTCTAGAGATCAACTGTTATTTATTATCCTAATAAATGGAAAATTTATTTAGAACCGTTACGGCAAAATGTGTGAACTGAATTATGGTGCCTGTAAGATTGAGAATGAATTGATATTTAAAATATTATTGCATTGTCCAATGTGCTAGCAAACTCCAATTAAATTACATTATCATTATTATAATTACTATAACTTAAAGATGCTTTTTAGTCAGTTTTATGTAGAAGTTCACAGTTTTGACCAACAGAGGGCAATGTCATGCTTTTTATGGAAAAAGGAAAAAGATTGATCTGGCCTGTATTAATACTGAGAATTCTCTAAGATAAGGTTTTTTTTTTTCTGTTTACAGACCCAGGGTCCCCCATTTAGGTTCTCTGTCAGCTCAGGGGCCCCCAGTATACAACTTTTGCTAGATTTTCACTGTAACATTTTATAATAACTACAATTAAGAACAAACTATCATGCTACATTGTATAATGATCCGCAGGTCTTTATTACAAAGGGTTTAAACAAAGGGCCTGATAGCTAGAAATGTCTTAGAATTTGATGTTTCCTCTTCGAACTCCACGAAAATATTTGTCTGTCTGTGCATCAAGTTCCAGAAGTCTTTGCATTTTAGTGAGAGAAGAGTTACATTCAGAAGAGGGCCAATAAAAATGATTGATTGGTGTAAATGGCACCACTCTGCTGGGGATTTATCACTCTTAGAAGACATAAATAAAACACAAGGATCATGGAAAGCGTACCCAGCATGGCTCTCTCTTTAATCTGAGTGAACCGGGCGATATCTCCCAGCACCCACTGCTCGAATTGAAGGGGGGCTGGGGGGATCCGGGACCCCCCATAAGGCATTAGGGACCCCCCATAAGAAGTAAAAAATAGACTTAGGGGGGTCCCTCAGACATTTTTACTTGGAGTAAGCCATTTAAAAGAAGAATAGTAGCTTATCTCTATTTGTTATGCAACATTAAATAGTATATAGTTATGCATATTATGATCAAATATATTGTTTATTTTGTATAAATTGTATATTGCGAGACTAACCCCCACCCCCACCAAAAAAAAAAAAAAGTCTGATGGTGGGGACCCCCCATAAGACTTGATTCAATTCGAGCACTGCCAGCACCCCATTGAGCCAAGCCATTCCATAGACTATCTACTTTTGTAATGTTACAAGGAACATTTTAGCAAATGCATTCCAGAACGATCAAATGAAGTTAAAGAATATGTAACAGTAGCGCTGACAACACAAATGCACATAAATCGAGCGTCAGAAACCCCTAAAGACATCCCGGGACCCCCTTTCGCTTTATTTCTGCAGCCTTATTTTCTCCATTTATTTAGCTGTTGCTATCATAATTTCATCAATCGTTTGTGTCTGAAAGAGAGTAAATGCTAACGGCATTGCAATGCTCCGCGTTGTTGACGGGTTTATTTTTAGTCGGACACCGCTGCTGGACTGAAGGTACCGCCCACGCGCGATTCTGCTGCTGTGGATCAGACACCGAGTAGGAACTCACTACTGCAGTCTGAAACCATGGCAGAGGAAGTAAGACACATCTTTGGGAATAGCACGTTTTTCCATGGATTTCTACCTCTCATGGGGCTCCTGTTGAGCGTCTGCACTGGTGGGTATTTCATCTTTTCCAGGATGATAACGTGTCATCTTGAATTGGAGTTACCTTGAAGTTAACATGCAAGTTGAAGTTTACCTAGCGAGCTGGGATGGGATGTCTGCGATAGCATGCGTAAACGTTCCGTAAACTATTAAAGTTAAAAAATAACTTTTAAACTAGCAATAGTAAGCTCTTTATCTTGTTTTCACAAGTATTTTTTTTTAATCTGAAAATGCACAAGGACAAGTGTTAAATACTGCCTATATTATCGTTAATACACTTTAATTGGCATTTATTTTCTTTTACTTTATATATGTAACATATACTTAATTAATGCAAAAATCCAATTATTTAATTTTGTGAGCTTGATGTATGATCTAACTTTTTTTCATCTTTTTTTAAATTACAATATAACAACATTAGACATTTAATAGCAACATGACGTTTTATTACTTTAAAGATGCATTCAGTCATTTTTGGCCATTTTTGGCTTATGTTTTATACATAAGTGTCAATGTCATATTAATGTCTAAATAAAATGTCGAATAAACAAACAGCCTAGTGAAGAGGCAGCAGTTAGTAAACAAACATAATGCATCCAGTCCAATAGGTGTGGGTATAAAGTTTAAAACCACTTGGTAGCTTATAATTGGGAACTAAACATTAACAAAAACTTGCTAGGTGCATCCCAGTGTGTGTTCTTATGCAGTGTTCTATATACCATCTTGTATAAATAGTGTGAGTAATGTGTTCACTCTGAAAATTCCAAAAATCAAATACCCAAATGATGCAATTAATTAACAAAAAAAAAAAATAATAATAAGTTTAAAATGTTGTACACTTATTGCACTCGACAGTCATTAGACTTTGATTTTGGATGAGAAAATAACATTCTAAAAGTCATGCATTTGACTTAAGGGTACATCCCAGCTAACAGAGAACATCCTCTCAACTTGCACTGATCTTTTAAAAAAAAAAATATGTAAATGTAAGGACAAAACATTCTTTAAGTAATGTTTATGGAGCATCTGATCATATAACTTTATTAATATTTGATATACATTCTCATAACAGTGAGAGAAAACGTTCTGAGATCAACATTCTCTGAATGTCCTTATGATGTTACTTGATGTATGTTCTCATAATGTTGATAGAAAACGTTCTGAGAACAACATTCTTGGAACATCCTTATGATGCTATTTGTACGTGATGACCATTCTAAATAACGTTTTTTGTAACCTTTAAATAAAGCTCTAATCATGAAAAATAAGTGGATAATTCAACGTTTTAGAAACATTTCCTACGATGTTAAAACATATAATACATATAGTATTTCTTTTGGGATTCAACTTCTATGTTCAGTGAAGATTCAGATTCCAATATCCCGTGTAAGAAACACTAACTGATGAACCAGAATGGAATGGTTGTAAAAAGTGTTTGTGTAAATGTATCTGGTGTAGAACAAGTGAAAGGGTGGGTGTGTTTAAGTAAGGGGGTTGAGGGCGTACTTTAGTGCCTGAGAGGAAAAGGACTGAAGCCGCAGAGTCTGGAAGTATTGGCCTGTTATTGGGCACTTCCACTTTTGTCGCCCTAAATATTAGGTTAAAATAGGAGAAACTCTCCGCCTGCCCTTTAGAAAAACACTGCAAGAGGAAGTGGTATGTTAAACAGAATGACTATAATCATATAGTTTGTAGCCCAATGGGAAGGGTGGAAAAATGGATGCAGCAAGCAACTCTAAGCATAAATAAAGCATTTGCAAAATGGCAGGGTTATGGGTCATAGTAGTTTGCTTTGACAGACTAGTTGCTAATGTTGGCTTTCTGCAGGTCAGACAGAAGAAATGCTGACTTAAGTTATAAGAAACACAAATGGGTGTAGAATTAAAGGGATAGTTCACCCAAAAATGAAAATTTGATGTTTATTTGCTTACCCCAAGGGCATCCAAGATGTAGGTGACTTTGTTTCTTCAGTAGAACACAAACAAAGATTTTTTTTAACTCAAACTGTTGCAGTCAGTCATATACTGTCAGTCAATGGTACTCACGGCATTGAGAGAGAAAAAAAACGTACACAGACAACCAAATTAAACCCTGCAGCTTGTGACGATACATTGAGGTCTAAAGACATGAAACATCAGAGACTTATAAGTGCATACCACCTATCTCTCCAATGGACCATTGACACTCTATCTACTCAATCTCAATTAGGAGCATCAATGCTCCATTTGAGAGATAAGTGGTGGTAATGCACTTAAAAGTCTGCGATCCACCATAAAACAAGAAGAAGACACGTCACGCGCCAGCTGTTGTGTGAATGAGCTCAGGACAGTTGAGCCGGGCGGTGGATCAGAGGTCAAAAAATTATATAAATACTGTTCAGTTTCTTGCACAGACCGATTGTTTCGTGTTTTTAGACCTCAATGTATCATCACGAGCTGCAGGGTTTAATTTGGTTTTGTCTGTGTATGTTTTTTTTTCTCTCAAAGCCATGAGTACCATTGACTCCCATTATATGACTGACAGACTGCAACGGTTTTAGTTAAAAATCTTTGTTCGTGTTGTACTGAAGAAACAAAGTCACCTACATCTTGGATGCCGATAAACATCAAATTTTAATTTTTGGGTGAACTATCCCTTTAACAGTTACCAGAATATAGAGCAGACTGTGTCACTGAATTGAATCTATTTAGAAGTAATATTTAAGAGGTTTTGTGATCGTTAACAAAATATGATTTTTTATATATAGGCAGTAAATATAAATAAAATATCTGTAATTGCATTATTGTTTGCCATCATTAAACTGTATTAATTATGCAACTGCAATATAGCATTTTGGTCTGGGCAGAAGATGAGTCTTTTCATGCATGCATCATAAATCCAACGTGTATGTAATTTGAAGAGAGAATGAGATTTGAGGCTTTGTAAATTCAGCAGTTTGTTTTTCTGCAGTGTGCAAATTGATTGCATAGGGTCATTTCAAGTATACATTTAGTTGACAGGCCATTCACTGCGATCGCTGCAAATGACATGCAGGCTAATCCAGGGTCACGTAAGGACAGAGTGTCTGTGATAGCCTTGCTGCTGTATAGATTCAGAAAGATCTATGTTATGGAAATACAGTCAGCAAGTGTCACCCTGACCGGACAAATTAGACCAAGGTGAAAGCAATGCAGGCTCAGCTCCTCCATCATGCAGGTAATGCGTCACAAAAATATAGGTTAGCCTGTGTTATTTCCTTGCTGCATGCTGAATGGATCAGCCAGACTGTGATTTAGGTTAATTGTTTTTTTGTTGGCTTCCCTCGCGAAAAGATACTTAGGTTTGGCAGCTTTGTATAGAGCATAGAAGAAGCCAATGTATGTCAATAGTGATCCTGAATGCATGCTTACGTTCACAGGCCAATTTAGACGGACTATTTATTATGTGTGCTGCATCATCCAGCCTGCCTTTGTACTTCATTTTAATCTCACTTAGCCTACATAACTGCAGGCTGAAATATGACAATCAAATTAAAAGATTCTTTTGAAGGAGGTCCATCAGGAAATGGCTATTAGACTTTATTGTGAGCTGAGGCAGCACGGAGCGCAAGACCGCAGAGAAGCATTTTGCTGTGAATGTCTTCCATCCTGGAAAATGTGATAATCAGAGGCTCTGTAACTGGGCTGCTGTCCATTAAACAATGTAATGCAGTAACCTTCGGCCCTGGGAAAGTGCTGTTCCTTGTTATGTGTATTTACTTTGTTGAAAAGACCAAGATGGCTGATCACAGGCATGTGTTGTGTTTTGGATGATGGATTTCCTGTCAGGCTTCTTAACTAGCTGGCTTCACCTGGTCAACCAGCTTCATCAGAACACTAAGGTAGTAAAATTTGGTATTGGTGAATATGATAATGTAGCAAATATGATGTTTCACTTTAGTAGCTTTCTTCTAGCAAGGACTGGGTCAGTGACCTAAAACCTTACTGGAAACATTTTTCCAGATCTACACATTTTTCATTAAAAATGACATTCATACATACAGTGACTTCTTTATTTTGTGAGTTTAAATTCAGTTCGATATTGTCGGGAACATAAAGTAATAAAAAAAAATGTCAGGGTGATACTGTTCTGATAACATAATGAAAATTATTTTTATAAAAGAACACAATTCTTGAGAGATTAAGATTACTTATTGAGTAGTTTATCATTTATAATTTAATTTATGTCATAGAGACCACCATGACTGTGTGTCGAGATTAATAGGTCAGGTATTTTAAAAATCAGCGACATGGTAAGAAGCTCATTCAGTGTTATTTTAGTATCCCTTTTAGTATTCATATTTTTAATATATTTTCTGTTTTCATTTTAATTTTTCATTAATTTCATTCATTTTTTATTTAAGTTATATGACATAAAATTGAGATTTTTTCCTGATCAACTAATCAAATAAAATAAGTAATTTTTCTTTTTTTCAATATTTACATTTTATTGCAAGTTACTTTTTTTATTGTTTCAGTTTCTATGGTTTAAGTTTTAGTTATCTAAAATAACCCTGAAATTCAGGTTGTAAAATGCCTTTTTACCTTGAAAATAGTTTGATTGTTTTATATATTTTAAATATATATATTTTAATATGTACAATAAGAATTTAGCATGTGCTTAACATTAATAATAAAAAAATGCATTAAAAATGCAACTCCTATTCAGTTACTTCTTTAATGATGAGAATGTTTATATTTTCTGAACTCATTTAAATCATTTTTGATATTTTGGGTTAATATAAAATTAATTATGTTGATAAATATGTGATACAACTGTCCTGATCTTATAATTAAGAAAAGCCACATAAAAAAAAAAAAACTACATTTGTATTTCTGAGAAAAGTGTATTATTAAATTATTAAAGTATTAAAAATGAATTTATAAAAAAGTCATGCAGAAACTTTCCAAGAGAAAAATGAAAACGGTAAATGATATCATAGCGAGGACCCCTGCAGACCCTCATGACTCTGTGTCAAGTAGTGCCGTCAAACGATAAATCGCAATTAATCGCATCCAAAATAAAAGTTTTTGTTTACATAATATATGTATGTGTACTTAGTTTATTTATTATATACATATATATATATATATATATATATATATATATATACACAGACACACACACACATACAGTATATATTTTGAAAATATTTACACGTATATACATTTATATTATATTTTATATTATATATAAATATATTTAATACATAAACAACATATTTTTCTTAAATATATACATGCATGTGTTTTATATAAATATAGACAGTACACACTCATATATTATGTAAACAAAAACTTTTATTTTGGATGCGATTAATCGTTTGACAGCAGATTAATGTTTGTCATTAACCCAATTATCTTGATTGAATGCATAGCATGTCACTGAATTCATGCATTTAATTTCCCATTATTGTGACTGCATGGCCACAGTCAGTATTGTCACTTGCAATGCGTATGCATTAACATAACATCGCTGCAATGCATTGACCATATTTAGATCTTTTCCGGTGCATCACTCATGTGATTGGTGTTGAACGTCCTCTAGTTTCCTTACAGAATCAAATCCATCTGTTCATACTGCTCTGAGAGCCCCCTCTGTCTGGGCATTGGAACAAAGAGGGCATTTTATGTGCAATGATCTTCCATGCTGTCTTTGTAATTGTTAGTTGCTGTGGAAGTTTTTAACGAGGGCTACTGGGCAGTAACGTAGTCCATGTGCTGTAATGTTGATGAGGCCTCGGCTGCGTTCTCTTTAGCTGTTGATGTATGAGGTAATCACAGGGATGTGGAGGGTGTGGGGTCTTTATGGCCCTGCAGAGACATCAAGGTGGTTTTGCTGTATTTTATTTCTATTGTAAGTATGACCGCATGCTACCCCATGATAGCACGAGTCCATGGTTTTGTATGACAGGGAAGCTTTATTGTAGAACTTGTAATGATTATTCAGCAGCCTTATAAGGATTTTCTGTTGAACTGGGTTAACTTCTGACAGCAATAGGCTTTTTTGGGTGAATCTTCAGAGACTTGACTAAATTTTGTGTCCTGTATTACCACCATTTGAGATAATGTCATATGGGTCAATGCCATGGGGAAGTTGTGGCCTAATGGTTAGAGAGTCGGACTCGTAATCCAAAGGTTGCGGGTTCGAGTCTCGGGCCGGCAGGGATTGTAGGTGGGGGGAGTGAATGTCCAGCACTCTCTCCACCCTCAATACCACGACTGAGGTGCCCTTGAGCAAGGCACCGAACCCCCAACTGCTCCCCGGGCGCCGCAGCATAAATGGCTGCCCACTGCTCCGGGTGTGTGTGTGTGTGTGTTCACTGCTGTGTGTGTGCACATGGGATGGGTTAAATGCAGAGCACGAATTCCGAGTATGGGTCACCATACTTGGCAGTATGTCACTTCACTTCACATAAGTGTCAACAACAAAAAATTAGATTTCTTTAAAAAAAATACTTTAAAAACACCTGCAATGTTTTAAAATATAAATTAATATTTTTAATAATAAACTATACTCTTTAAGGGTATGTTTAAAATATCATGAATTAATAATTCATAAATATCATTAGATTTTTTGTGGGAGTTGCACTCATGACATTTTACAACCTGAACAAACCTTCTGACTTTGTCATAAAAAAATATATATTTTTTTATAAAAAAAATTTTTAAACCTCTTGAACTTGACAAAAAAGGGTCTCTATGATATAATTTTCTACTTTTATGATGGGCTATATTTTTTTCCTGTATATGTATCTGGTTGTGCGAAATGATTGCTGGTTGTGCCACATGACTTTTTACTGGACATAGAAATGCTAAACTACTTAATAAGGTTTCTTCTCAATAATTTATTTCTTTTAATGAGGCTTTTTCTTAATTATGAAATCAAGACAGTTGTGTCACCCAGACATTATTAATTTATGCTCTAAGCATACTGAAGAAGTCACATAAATTATATTTTTTAAATGTAATGTATTTTACAAATGTAGATTTAGGAAACGAGCATCATGTAATTGCAGCTTCTCCCTGGATAGAACAATTTCTGAGAGAAATTGCTATATTTCACTAATAATTACAAATGAACAATAGGCAAAACACACTGAATTAAATGTTTAAAAAAAGTAGAAAGACTGAAATTAATTTCTACACATTTCTTTGTTTAACAAATTGAGTGTAATGTGAAATTTTAAAGTAGAAAAACTTCAATATTATTTTCTTGTTCAACATACTCCAATAATCTTTTATTTTTCAATTTACAAATTTAAAAAAAAAATATATATATTTTTTTTTATTATCAGCATGTTGTTTTTTTTTTTATCTGTAGCTTCATCATCTATGTAAACTGACACTTGCAGTATAATCTTTCCCACCTGTGCTAATGTTGCTTGTTGACTTTCTAACTAATGGTCACACAGGTTGAGAAGGTATTACAACGATGGAATTTGACATGCAAGCAAACTTAAGGACAAAGTGCTCAAGCTGGGTGGTATTGGTTATCAATACTGATTAGTGTTCTGGTCTGCCATTTGTGGAAAGGGTGAAGAAGAAATAGGGAGGGTGCAGAGAAAGTAAACTAAGTCTATTGTGTTTTATATTGACCAAACTGCTACATTACTTTGCTCTTTAAATCAGTCTTGTTTGCGTGCCCTTCCCTTTGTGACATCTTGAGTGTCCTGTGTCTTTGTTGGCAACATTTCAACCCCCTGAAAGCCTTGAGGAACAACATCTCATCCTTTGATTTTGGCACTTTCTAGCAGACTTGCACCTGTCGATTTTTTTTTTTTTTTTGGAGGACATATAGAGGGTTTTGAGATTTCTGTTGTTTTGTGCAAACTGAACCATTGTGTGTGAAACAATTTTTATTTTGTTTGAATAGACCTAAGTTCTTCAACTGAGCTCTGCTTCCTGTTAGTGTATGCATGAACACTAAGACTCAGTAGGGAAGGAAAACAGTTCTCAGTGAGTTTGGGAAGGAAGTCAAAAACCCAGCCCTTGTGTGTTCAGACAGCGTGCTGTTCTGTGAAGCCTCATTAACAGCTCACATTCCATACCTTAGTCACCTTGTTTTGAAACTCACATTTTCATCAGGAGTTCAGAGGAATAATGCTTAATGTAGTGCATTTAAAATGAGTTTCCAGCTTGGATTTCAAATTAGGATAGTTTTTCAGAACAATGTGGTATTCTGAGGAAATTGTTGACTCAAAGCAAGAGAATAGTGGCTTTTTAGAAACTGCAAAAGGAAGTCTTACGGGTCAGGAAGGTGCTAAATTAGGAGTCTCCGACATTATTTAGAACGAGAGCAATTGTACTTGAGCTGAACTATGGTTTCTGTGTTAACTTTACTCAGTTCAGACTCAGAGTCACCAACAACATTCATAAGTGAAAAAAAAAAATCTACATATAAATGTACTAACACTAATGTTTGGGGTTTGTAGGATTTTTATTTTTGAAAGAAATTAATGGTCTCATTAAACAATAATTGATTAAATTGACCAAAAGTGACAGCAAAGACATGGTATTACAAAATATTTGTATTTAAAATAAATTCTGTTCCTTTGAAATGTCTATTCACCAAAGAATCTTGAAATAATTCTATCTTGGTTTCCACAAAAATATTAAAGGGGTCATATGATGCGATTTTCAAGTTTTCCTTTCTCTTTGGAGTGTTACAAGCTGTTTGTGCATAGATATAAGATCCCTGAAGTTGCAAAGACTAAAGTCTCAAAACCAAAGAGATATTCTTTATAAAAGTTAATATATCCATTTTAGGTGGTCCACGCCCACCTAAAACGGCTCATTTAAACACACCCCCACATGTCTACATCACGGTGTGGGGAGATTTGCAAAACACCGCCTAAATGTCTACGCAAAGAAAGAGGGCGGAACTATTATTCTCGCTGTAGTGTTGTTGCTGCCGCCGGTACCATGTCGTGGAGACGCTGTGTTTCGTTGTGAAAGCGAAAGTACTTTGTTTGGGCTTCCAAAAGAGGACACAACTAGAAATCAGTGGTTAAGTTGTATTTACAACACTGCTCCAGAACAGTTCAACCCAAATATTAGAGTGTGTGCAGCGCATTTTACGGAGGACTGTTTCCTGAACCTGGAAGAGTGCTGGCTTGCACAAAGGCTGTTTCTATAAAGTGGGGAAATTCCAACTTTGCAAGGACTCGCAGCCTGTAAGTACGTTTCTGCTACTGACTATTCAAACGCAAGTTTTGAGCAGTGTAGAGTAGTGCTTGTTGTTTGTTGTTTCTCCAATCACAAATGCAGACATGGTAATGTTATCGCGCCGCGGCTCGACATGTAAAAAGACAGTATAAGTCATTATAATCAGTAATTATGTCCCCACTGGATGCAACAAATGCCTCATGTATAATGTGTTTTAATGTTTTTGTGTCGTCGTGCCAGGACACGGCATCACAACATGGTAAGGGGCGTAACATTTCCGTCTCACGCTTCAGGTATTCGGCCAATCACAACGCACTGGATAGCTGGCCAATCAGAGCACACCTCGCTTCTCAGAACGATGAGCTTTGTAAAAATTTACACGTTTCAGAAAGGAGGGGCATAGAGGAGAAACATTAATGTAGAGTATGTGGAAAATAATGTGTTTTTCGAACCTTAACCTGCATAAACGCATTGCATTCCACCAAATACACAAAATAATGTTCTTTTTAGCAACGTCATATGACCCCTTTAAGCTGCACAACTGTTTTCAACATTGGATCAAGTGACACTGGCCTGAAGAAATTAAAAATTCAGCTGAAAATTCAGATTTGCTTAATAGAAATTATTTTTAGAAATGATGAAAATCCATGATTTTGACTGCACTTCAGTTCAATATGCAAATCAGATATGAAAAACTATTTATTTTTTCGATTGTTACTTTTTAATATTGGAACTACTACATTTTCAGCTACCACGTGAAAGCTAAATGGGACAACCATCTACTCGCACACGCACATAAAACCTTGTTACTCCATGTGCAAGAATTTAAAGTGTCACTTTCAAACTAAATGTAGTCACCAGCACAAAACATAGAAGCACTCTTTTAGTCCATTCGAGCGGAGTGGTGGCCCTTTTTCTAACCTCTGTTACCCAGCTCCTAAATTATCCACTGTTCATTCACACACAAGGATGAATAACACAGGCACGGAAGAATTTTCCACCACTAATAAGCAATTTACCCTTGCATTGTTTGCCTTTGACCCCCTCTCATAATGTTAATGGCATCTTATGGAAAGCATTCTTTGTTTTGTTTCAAAAGATGTCAAGAAGTCAAGATGACGAGTGGAGCGTTGCTTGTGCTTACTGCAGACAAATGAGTCTCAGTAAAGACTTCATTGTTTGGGTCTTGATTTTGGTGTGAAGAGGCGGCAATGTCTGACATCTTTAACGCTAACATTATTGATTCCTTTTTTGCTTTAAGTGCTGGTCTTTAATCAGATGTGATAGGTTAGAAAAAGACTTGCAATAGAGAGCGAGATGAAGCGTTCCTCAGGAAGAAGGAAATGTTCAGGGAGCCTGACTGAGGGAGGGGGCCTGTCAGAATGTTTGTGTTTTATTTGAATTAAGTTGGAGGCTTTCTTGGCACACAGAGAATTGTTTCATTGTTTCCAAGGAAGTAAATATATCAGCTTTCAGATGTTTTATGACTAATAAGAATATGATATGTAACCAAATATCAATAAACACAAGTCAGGTGGCCTTAAAATATTGATTTGCTCAATCAGAACTGTAGGTCTAGATTCTTTCTGTGAAGTTTTTCTTTTTGGGTTCAAAATAATAATTACAGTGTGGGTTTGTTTGGAATAAAACAGGTGTGTTGAGAAATTTAATAAATATTTCTCTTGTTCACTCTCCAACACAAATAAAAAGCATTTTAGCCCTAATGTAAAATTAAGTGCAAAGGGTGTAAATTACATTTTTGCTTCATCTTAGTAGTTTATCACAAGTATACCGTATATTGCTATATATCCACCACCTGCTTCAAGTTATTTTAGCTGTACAAAAACAGTAATCATGAACTCGCTAGTTTGTAGCATTTCCTACACTTCGCTAATGGCTAATGAATTGGAAGTCTCATACATTAACAGAAAATAGCTTAAGAAAATAGGATTTGGGGTAATACAGTCCGTCCTGTCGTACTATAAACTGTTTAAATTATATATTTTCTGTTTTTTATCTGCAGCACAAAAATGCATGTATAGATAAAATCAGTATAGTTAGTTTCCACTATATTATTGTATGTAAATTCCCGCTGTGGTGACTAAATTCTTCATACTTTAAAACAGCTTGAATATAACTCTACACCCTTACCTCATAATATGCTAATTAGTTTAATCACACCAGCTCAGACTACCGACTCCACTTTAACTCGATTAATCGAAATAGTGAATGCTACACAGTGTCAAGTGGCAAGATTAGAATGATAATGTGTTTTATGTATCGCTCTATACAGTGTCGAACACAACAGCCTTTGTGTGAATACCATAAGCCTTTGGCTTGACTGCGTTATCAAACCGCTAATAATGTGTTGCTAACATTTTACAAACCATGCTCCGGTGATATGATAATGATATGAAAAGCCCCATTCCCCAAGTTGACAGGATTGGTAACATGTTATGATGGCAGGAAATGGGCAGTTTCAAATTAAACTTGTGAGTCTGACTTAAGTTTTAAGGAAAAAACGCTCTGCAATGGTGATGACTGACTGAATTTGCAAATGGTTTGTCTTTTCAACACCAGATAAGTAAACAACATGAATTTCACCATGGGGGAGTCTTTTATTATCAAACCCCCACCCATACATTCTCCACCATTGTGGATGTGTTCATGTGTGCTTGTCTCATTAATACCAGAAGACTAACTTGGCTATAGCCTCATAGCGCATTACTGGTTTAGTGGACTAAAGTTATTCTTGTTTCACAGCGTGACAACATTTTGTTTTTTGAGCAAAGCCAGTTTCAGCAATGTTCTTTTTTCTCAGTCTGTGGTTTTACTCCCACATAGATTGATTCTTAGGACAGAGAGTTTTCTTTGGGGCATCCAACCACAAAGATATTTAAATATTTATGATTTCCTTTTGGAACCCTATATAATTTTCCTTAATGCATTCGACATTTGTACAAGCCTTGAGCATACTGTCTCTATTCTGCACAGTAGTGTCTGTAGGCCCTGCAATCAGGTCCTATTAGGGGTCATGAACCATGATAACTTTATTTTCCCTTCCTCTTTTGGCATGAGTAGTTGGGTTGGTAAGACCCTCTAGCAGAATGGTTCCTCTCACTAAACTCAGTGACCATAGCACATGGCTACAAAACAGCAGAGCTAATTACCATGGTATGTCAAGTACAGCTGTTGCATGTCACGTCTCTTTAGCCTCTGACATTCATTTTTACACCATTGGCATTGTGACCAAAGGTGAGGCAATTAACAAATCACACTGTCCTCTCACTCAAGTTCTCATCTAATGAAGACTGACGGCAAACTGAAACAATGCTGTATTTGTCTGTTAGTCAATCTGTATTTAACAGCTTTAGTCTGGAATCAAAGTTGTTTAACCACAACTATTTCTTTGTTTTTTGGTCATGCACATTAGTGGTCGAAATTCATTTTTTATTTGTTGGTTTTTCTCATATCACCCTTTTTTCTGCATGGATAAAATAGCTGAGATTTAAAGGCATAGTTAAACTAAAACAAATATTTAAAAATTTTCACCATTACTTTGTTCCATGTATGCTACTCTAGAATTGATATTCATTTATATGAGTGTTTTATTTTTAGTGCATTTTCTGTTTTCAATGTACTTTTTAAATTTCAGTCAATTCGTTTCTTTTGTCATTTTTATTAGTTTTTTTATTTTTGTTTATCATTCATTTATTTTTATTTCAGTCTTGGTTTTAGTAATTTTACTAGTTCGATATTGTTCACTTTTCAATGCAAGGAAAGGATCATAAAAATAGTCCATAAAACTTTTCATTTAATCCAATACTATATTTGATGTGTCTTCCTTTTTCTTTTTCAAATTTAAGCAGTTATTCACTAAAAGACTTGCTTTTCTGGATCCCCATTCATTTTTATTGTATGGAGAAAAAAAAGTGTGAACATTCTTCAATTGTTCTTATTTTGTGTCCTACAGAAAAAGTAATACAGGACTGGAATGAAATGATGATAAGTAAATAATGACAAAATAATGGGTGAGTTTAAACAATTTTTTTTCGTCACCTCACCCTACCTCAGTCTTATTTCTCATAAAGCTTCTTATATCTTTTATAGTGCACTTCTGGTGACGTTCATCACCTCTCCACTGCCATTATGACATTAACAAAGCATTCATTTAAAATGTTCTCATTGGTCTTGTCTTGCCACATCACCCTGGTCTTAAAAAACAACTTCAATCCGAGTGAGCTGTTGCGTGCAAAAGAAGAGTTTGGCCTCATATGTTTCCTGCTTTTTTTTTTTTTTTTTAAATCTGAAGGTAGGGGATGCATCAGCCGGTTTTCCCCTCCCAGTGACCTGACAAAAAGACCAGGGGCTCTGGGACAAGTCTTCCCACACCGAAATGAAGTTAAGATGTTTCACAAGAAAGTGAGGTCAGGTTCGGATCTCGGTTCACGCTGGGGTATTTGGCACGTGAGACGAGGAGTGGAATGCATAGTGGAGAGCTCGAATATACTGACCCTATGAACAGCTTGTAGCAGTTAGTGATGTCAGGAGAGAGAAAAACAAACACAAGGAAGGCTTCAAAACCAGGCATATCTCTTTCATTAATTCATTTCTGATTTGTTTCCTCTTGTTTCCTTCTTGTTCTCTTTCCTTCGCTGTTCCATGTAGCGACCTTTTGATTTGTTCCTTGCTACCTTTGCCAATTTTTGTTCATTTAATGCAGTCACACTATACCTCTCATTTCCTATTGAGGCTTTAAAATCTGATTGGCAGAGTTGGTCTGGCCCTTAGATGACTTTCGCCAGGCCTACGTGCTTTTTGAAGTTTTATGGATTGCTAAGCCAGGCCTGGATTGAGGTAATGATAGAACCCTTAAGATTACGATATCCTTAAGCAAAGTTTGCATGCTTGTGAGGGAACAATGGTAATTGTATCCATTGCCTTTTAATAACTTAAATGACAGATCAAAGACTTTGTTCATAGTCCATTTTTCTGTCATTTTTCATGTTTACAACAAATGCAGTGAACACAAATTTGTCTATCTGGACTTGATTCAGGTATCTGAGGCTGAGGCCATCTGTTCATCTCTACTTAAAGAGCAAGACATCTATAGCTATACTGCTGCATATAAGACTTTCTTAAAGAACTATGTTAAAGGAATATTTATGGTTACATATGGTTTAACTGCTAACTGTTATAGCAACTGTGGCCTGAAAACAATTTCAACGCAATGCTCGGTTTGGAAGAACAAATAAAAAATGGCAGCGTTCTATTTGGTGAATACACAGCAGCACACACTGTAAAAAAAAAGTTGGGAAAACTTAAAAGTTTAAGACAACCAGCTTCAGCAGATTTTTGAGTTTTCTCAACTTCTTGTTTTAAATTTATTTAACAAAAAATTTGAAATTTCCTAAAAAATAAGAACTCAAAAATCTGCTGAAGCTGGTTGCCTTAAACTTTTAAGTTGGCTCAACTTTTTTTTTTACAGTGTGTGCTGCTGTGTAAAAAAAAATTTACAATGCAGAAGTATTAAACTAACACACTCTCTTGGAAATCTGTAACTGTTGTATTATTTTTGGCGAATCTGTGACTAATTCGTATGAATTTGTAACTTTTATTACAATCTTCTTAGTGCTTACGCCCCACTGACGGTTAGATTTAGGTGTGAACCTTCATGCTTTTAAAAAAAATAAAAAAATAAATTGTTTTCACACAAATTACATAATGAGTTCCAATAAAATTTCCAACTTGTAGTTGCGTTTGTGTTATGTCAAACTGTATTAGTATATTCATTTGTGCGTAAACTTATTAACACATGAATTTAAATTTATTCTTTAATTTAATTTATTTTTTTATTTTAATAAAAATTCTGGTAAATTTTTCAGAATTATTGTCTGAAGTTAACTGTTGTTTTTTTTTAGTTTTTTTTAGAACTGATAAACAGGGTTATTATTGGTATTATTTAGTTTTACTAAAACTAAAATAATTTTTCAAATTAATTATTTGAAATAATCTAAAATAAACTAAAAATTTAAACTTTACAAAAACAACACAACAAAATTACTGAACTTTGAAATTTAAATGAAAAAAATATAAAATATAGGTCTATATATAAAAAAACAAATAAAATTACAGATGAAAAAAAAAGGAACCAAATGACATTTGTTTTCTTTAGTGAATTTTGCACTTGCAAGACAGGCCAAGATGGAACATGTACCATTTGTGGATGTCCGGACTGTGTAGCATACCACAAATATCATGACAGTGGTACGTATAGGTTTTTGTAGTTGTTTTCACAGCCAACTGAAGGCCGATATTTTTGTCCGTGTGTGTTCGTTATCCTCCCTGATGAGCACCGTTGGATGTGTTTGTAGAATGTATGTGTGTACGTGACCGGGCAGGGTTGCGAGGTCAGCGGTGGGTTGGCTGGTAGACAGGTGACAGCTGCTCCCACAGCTCAGACTGCAGTGAAGTGGAGACAGCACAGACTGCGTGTTGTTCTGCCCTAAACACAGCAAACATGCACAGGGCAACCATAAACATCAAGCAAAAATAACAGGCCAAACCCTTGCATATGAAATTCCAATTGACCCTGGTTTTCCAGTGATAAAGTTATAAAACGATAGGTTAGTGCTTGAAATCGTGATCATCAGGATGTGCACATTCATGCAACTCCATTACTGCTGTCATTGAAGCGAAAAAGGGGGCCGAGAGTAAAAATTATGTTGCTTTGCATCCAAAGAACTCTAAATCCCTTTGCGCTCACCTGGGTTTTGATGTGGCAGCCTGACATCAAACGTCAGACCACATCTGAAGTTTGTCTGGTCTTAAGTTGTGTTGATGGTTAAGCACAATTTTAAGCTACATTCATTATAACTAGTCATTATAACTCTGGGTAAAACAGAGGAGGGTTCCTTACTGAACAGCCTCAGTTTTGGTTGAAAGTCACTTTACATACATGTTTTATAAGGGTTTGACATTTAAATAGCTAGAAATATCGTAGCATGGAATAGAGCAAAGATATTTTCTCTTCATTAACATTTGTCAATTGGTGTCTTCATTTGTTCTGGTTGTAAGTGCAGTGGTTCTCAAACTTCTTGACTCAAAGGTCCCCCATTATCCAATACAATATTCAATCCTTAGAATTAAAAAGAAATTGCAAGTATTTATATATTCAATTAATTAACCACAATTCATTTTTGTACTCCAGAAGTTCAAGAACTGTATGTTTTTCAATAAAAGCAATATTTATTGGGATTAAATAATTCTGAATTTAATTAGAAATGTAATTTAGATTAAACATCCTGCACCCCAGACAATTTTCTCTGGACCCCTAGAATCACTACCTTATTTTTGACTAGTTTATTTAGAGTTTTATTATCATTATTATTGTTTATATTTTTAGTGATGGTGCTTTAAATCCAACAGTACATTTCAAGAAAGTTACTGTGATAGTTTTGTGCAGTAAAAGTCTGTTTATTTGTTGAATATCTGTTTGCCAGAGGCCTGTGTGTTCTTGCATTGAGCCTGTGCTATTTTTGAAATGTTGCTCTTTCTACACAAGCAAACGTTTTTGTCTGCTTTTTTTCAGCGTCTTATGTCATGAGCATTGCATTTCTAAGACTGTCACATTGAAAATTTATAAACACATTTCGAGATCCTTGCATTCTTCTCCATTGTTGGATTAAGTATTTTTAACACAAGGCATGTCCTGTTTGAACGGACACAAAGAAATGCACTTGACCCTATTTATACATAACTTATTATGTTTGAATATGCATATGTTGCTATAGAATTCAAACAGATTAGGAATGAAATAACACAACCGTAGAAATTCTTACAGGTAAACTGGTGAACCCTATAAGTTCAGTTTGCCGATTGACGTAAATGTCTCTTTAACGATCTCAGTGTGAATTGAAATGGGTGATCCTCTGGTCTCAGCAAATTTGATATTCAAGCAGTCAGCCAGATTGCAGTGTAGCCTCTCTCTCTCTCTCTCTCTCACACTCACACTCACACTCTCCGTCTTTGTGTGTGTGTGTGTGTGTGGTTTTATTCTTGCAATTACAGGGTGGGCAGGGGACCAGGCAGAGGGAGAGCCTGCACCCATACAGGCATGATATAATAGCAGAGGTTTACCACTAGTATGCAGCTGCCAAGGTTTCAAAATATCAGCCACCATTTAGTGCCTCCATAGACCCACTTTTTATGATATGGTCTCGTATACCCAGCCTATGTATTTTAAATAGTATGGGTTTTACCTTGTGACTGTTTTGATGGTAGGAATACTTCTTAGCACAGTCATTTGTAAAAACAGCATTAAATGCACTAACTTCTTTTTAAAGAGAGTAAAGCTTAGTGTCTCGATTAACAGTTTTTCCATCTGAAATGCAGCAATTTGTGGACTTTAATGACTGAGGAGATTTTATTTTCACTGCTCGGTGTTTCTCTCAGAATATGTTTTGCAACAGATCCCATTCTGTAACCTATAATTTTTCTGTGTTTTCCAGTGATCTTCACGGAAATGTGTTCTTTTGTTTTGCTTTCAGAACACCATGATTTCTTGCATGAGGCTAGGCTGCAGTGTGTTGTTGTTTACCAACCAAGATTGACTGTTAAAAGGATAGCCTAAAAATGAAAATTTGGTCATCATTTACTCATCCTCTTGTTGTTCCAAACCTGTATGACTTTCTTCTGTGGAACACAAAAGATCCAGTGTTGTTTTGGACCCCACTGGCTTTCACTTTATGAACAAACAATTCTTCAAAATATCAACTTTTTTGATCATTTCCGATCTTTCCACAAGCCTAGTGAGTTTTGTTTTGTATCCATGTAATGAAGCTAGGAAAGCACATGGAATGGAAGTGACAAAACTCTCTGTAAAGCACTGTTTACATGAAACAAACAAGAAGTACGTTAGTAATACAGCATCAATATTTCAACCACTTTTACTGAGGAATTTATGTAAATTTGGCTTTTATGATATTTTTTCATAACAAAAACAGGTAGTAATTGCATTAATGTGTATATACTCCATTTGAAAAGTTTAGGGCCAGTAAGATTTTTTTAAGGAATAAGTACTTTTATTCAGCAAGGATGCATTAAGTTGATCAAAAGTGATATTAAAGACTTTTACATTGTTACAAAAAAGTTTTATTTCAAGTAAACACTTTTAAACTTTCTATTCATCAAAGAATCTTCAAAAATGTATTACAGTTTTCAAAAATCAGCACAACCGTTTTCAACACAATGAAACAATAGGTGCGTTCGACTTCATGTAGCACTTAGCAGACCGATCGGCGGCTGACTTGAAGCAGTGCATGCCGGTTAGAAATTTAGTCCGAGTTGAACCGGCGCCGACCACACGTCACTGTCACGTGTGGCATCAAAGTACCGCGATAGCGTTTCGAGAGCAGCCGGCTGACTCAGCCGACGCAATTTCTCCAGAGCGACTGCGGGAGCGCTGATGACGACACAGCTGTTTCACGATTGGCCAAATTCACCACATGACAACAAGGACGTGTATTTCGGGTTTATTCTGACAACTTCAGTCCCACTAATGCTCATATACGGACTTTCAAAAAAATAAAAATAAATTAACTTTTCATGTCATCTTCATCTCGTAAATCATGTTTATTAAAAGATTACAATTAATTTTACTGCAATCACTTTTTTGTTAATTCGTTTATATAGGTTTTGTGCATAGGTTTATTTTGGACCTTTTTCATACAGACCCTTTACAGTATTAAGCTGCATAACCTATTTAGATAATTTTTTTATGGAATAAATCAAGTGTTAATCTTACAGACTTTTAATATAATGTGGTCATCATGGATTCTGATTGATACTAATTGTCTAGTTGCTGGGTTCATCCATCTTCACTTGCATGTGATTACTGCCAACAACTCTGGCTGGATGTAAACTTAATACAACATTCAGATCACTTTCATAAGCGGGTATAAATCATAATAGAAAGGCAAATAAATTGGGCTTATCCGTAGGCCTGTTCATGGTGTTCACGTATGAATGTTCATGGTGTTTTGTCTTACTAAAATGTGCTTACCTAACTGGAGAAATAGTAAAATAAGTAAACAAATATGTAACATCCTAATTCTTTTATCTGTAATGAAAACCACATTTAGTACATACAATTATTATCTTCATAGATTATTTTTATTAAGTTGCAGTAGCAAAAACACACATAATGAATCATACTGCACAAGTCAAATTTTCAATATGTTCTATTTATTTACTTAAAACTTGTTTCTGTCGTGATGACACCCTTTCAAAATATTACATACATCTTAAAGGTTTATTAAAACATAAACCAACATAGTAATAAAAAAAGAATCACTTCTAATGAAAATTGTTAAGTGTAATTGCATTGATTGGTTAGTATTAGAAATAACGAGTCACACTGGTGTTGGGTATGGTCCCATGTCCCTTTGGATATATAAAAACAATACTTATTACATTGAACCTTTACTCACTTTCGTTGCTCATTGTGCTCAATTTCATACAACAATAACGGCATTTCTATAGCTTCCAGTTCGTCTGCAATAAAGCAAGCAAACGCCACGTGATCTGCCATGACTGAGGTAGATGCAGCAAACTACGAGAGCCCCAAAGTGTCCGACTTGACGACTCCGTTTTCAACTCCGCCCCTGACTGCAAGCGGCTACTCTCGTTGACCACCGTCTGTAGCCGTGCTTCAAGTCGAACGCACCTAATGCTTGAGCAGCAATCAGCATATTAGAATAGGTGCGTTCGACTTGAAGCGGCGCTGCGCAGAATGATCAGTGTATGATATCAAAGTATCGCGACAGCGATTCAAAAGCTTAAGGATCAGTCTGATCTCTTATCGCTCTCGCGGTACTTTGATGTCATTCTGCGCAGCGCCGCTTCAAGTCGAACGCACCTACTGATTTCTGAAGGATCATGTGACATCATGTGATCATGTGACGAGACTGGAGTAATGATGCTGAAAAGTCAGCTTTTTAAAATATATTCAAATAGAAAACAGTTATTCTAAATTGTAATAATATATCACAGTATTACTGTTTGTGATCAAATAAATCCAGCCTTGGTTCAGCAAAAATAATAAATTATTAGCAACCACACAACTTTTGAGCAATAGTGTATTTATAAAAAAAAAAAATTTAAGAAGCATGTAAAGTTATTTAATTAGACAAAAACTGTGTAATGCAGTATGAACCATCGATATCTTTTGCCCTGTTTTCCCAGAAGAAAACAGAAAATATGAATTTTGCCAATATTTAGAAGTACACTAACATATTGATAGCTTTAAAGCTAACAAAATTCTTTATTATGATATTATGGTGTCTTTGATGGGACCCCTTATGGACCCTGTCTGATCTACTTCTCTTCTCTTCCCAACACCTTTTTTTAATCAATCTCTTCATTTTAACTGCCAGCTCACCAGAATATCATGTTTACACGAATCGGCAAATAACTCCAGTGTGTTCAAATAAACATGCAAAGGGCACAGGCACAGATTAAAGAGGACTATTAAACCGTAAAAAACTCCTAAATTGGCTGTTGGTGTTTTTCATCTTGTTCCAGCAGCTTTTATTAGGCAAGGTGCTCTGACGGTTAACGGAGAGGACAGTCAGAGCGTCCCGCAGTGTGACGCGGGGGTCTGTATGGTGCTCATTATGGATGTGAAGCACGGGCTGTGTGGCACAGCACTCACAGCCTGCTGCAGTAGAGAAGGAAGGCCTCCCGCATGGGACGTAATTAAGGCTGGGGAAAACACGAGCCCTCATTATCTATAGTACAAGATCTCCCACTATGACCTTTGAAGGGTTCACCTCATGGAAGTGATGTCAGCAAAATTAGACAGATGGAACTTGCTAAGAGCCTATAGCGTTTTAAACTGATTCACAGAGCTTTTCTGTGAGATGTTACTGCAGTATTTTTACTATGTAAATGTTTTATAATTGACTTTTTCACAACATTTGAAGTATCGACTTTCAACATTCTGTTGACACTGACAACAATTTATAGATAAGTAGCATTTCAACCTCACACCTCTAAACAATTTGATGTGCAAAACCAAAAAAAATAATAATAAAAGTAATAATAAAAGTTCTTTATTGGCATTGATGTCTCCATGAAGAACCCTTTAACATTTGTGGAACCTTTTCATTCCACAAAAGGTTCTTTATGCTGGGAAAGGGTTCTTTAGATTATTAAAATGTTCTTCATACTGAGAAAAAAGGGTCCTTTTAAGAGCTGTTCACTGAAAGGTTCTTTGGGGAATCAAAAATGGTTCTTCAGTTGCATTGCTCCAACTCTCCCCCCATTTTTAAGTGTTGAAAGGAAATTTTGGCTACTGTTAATCTATTTCCTAAATCATTCTTCCTGATGATCTGTATCTCTCCAGGTGTGTGGGCCAACAAGGTTGTGGTTCCTGAGCAGGTGACTGCAGTGCTGGGGAAAAACGTTACTTTGACCTGCAGGGTGGAGGTCAGCACAAACCTTAGTCTGACCCAGAGTTCCTGGGAACGCCGTCTGCCCTCCGGCACCGTAACTTTGGCTGTCTTCAACCCCCAATACGGGACCTCCATAGCTGATGAGTACAGCAAACGTGTGCACTTCATCAAGCCCTCAGTGCGTGACATATCCATTGTCCTGCAGGGCGTGGGATTTGCAGACATGGGAACCTATGCTTGTAAAGTTGTCACCTTCCAACTTGGAAACATGCAAGCATCCACAACTGTAGACGTTATAGGTGAGTATATCTTTGTGGACAGTTTGTACACTATATAATTGTGTAGGTGTAAATTCCTTGAGGCGAATCATTTTGTAAAACATTAGAATCCTCCTGAACCCTATAGTTGCTGGGTCATAAATCTTTCATAAATTTTCATTGTCATTCATTCATGCATGCATTTATTTTTTTCCCAGGTTTGTATGGTTTTAAGCACAAAAAGTGGTGACAATAACAAAACATACATAAACACAATTATTTATTTATGCGTTTATTTATACAAGGCACTTAAAAGTGATTAACTGGCATTCCAAAAATTCTCTATTGAAAATAAGACTGGAATTATAGGGAAGTGTTTTAGAAACTGCTCTTGAAATGGCTTATTTTTGTAGATTGTAATTATAGAAAGGGCTGGAAACACCCTTCACAGAGCCCCTTTTCTGCTCGAGTGAAATGAAGCGTTGTCAAACGCTACAGAGATGACAAAAATATGTGTCACACACTGGCGTGATAGCACTTAGCACATTCCTTCTATTTTGATTTGTGGGGTGTCATTTTTTCTTCCTTGTTTATTTCCTGCGGCAAAACATAAAAACAGAAGCGAATCTTTTCCCTATTATAAGTGGTAAAACTTCTGAATTTTATCGATCCAGTCTGAAATGGCATTACTGATTCAGACGTCCTTGGCATTTTCACAGAAAAGGGAGAAATTTACCCAAACCTCTAAAACTATAAAATCACTGGCCAATGAGCTGCTTCGAGTTTGTGTGTTTTTTGCACACAAGCTTGAAGCCGCCATCCCTATTCCTGTGAATTTAACAATGATGAATCATCGGAATGAATTCTCAATGACTGTGTGAATTTTTACAATAAAACACATCAGATGCGGCACGCAAGCTAAGCGGTGTAATTTGTACCCACAATTCATTCTTTTCCTTTTTTAACATAATTACTTTGCTTTCACTTGGAGTCCATTATAATGACACAATTGTTTGGGGAACTGTGGTTTTGGCGTCAGCCCTGGTCTGCAACCCAGAGCCGGAATGTTTTGGGTCTGGGTTTGTGTGGGGGTGACAGTGACCCGGCCTTAATTCCTGCCCCGTCTAATGATAAATCAATACCGGACCCTCTCTTGGGCCTTCGGCCACCTACAACCTGCATGTCAGATCATTTGGTTCTCCACTTCTGTCAGGAGGGTTGGGTGTGAATGAGTTGCCAAGATGCCCCTGCAAGCTCTGAGTCAGCAGAGCTCCAGCGTGGTGCAGATGGCATTTTTAGATGAATGCAGGGTTGGTCTGATTTTGGCATTCGGATTTCAGCGCTCTGTGATACGCTGTGGGTCCCCACCATTCAGGTGCCGCAGGGCTATATTTAGCATTAGGGGTCCCTGGGGTTATTTCGATTTCTCGTATACAGGAGCGGCCTGTAAACAGAGTAGACCAGGTGTGTGGAGCAGACGGCCTTGCGTGTAGGATTAAGTTGACGTTCATGGCCCACATGGCCAAACTGTTTCTTAAGAGCGCAGCTGTTGCAATTCTCCAGAGAGGTTGATGGAGAAAGGAAAGAGGGAAAAGGAGAAATTAAAGTAGTATTGATATGATTTTATTAATAGTTTTAATATATTAATATATTATGGCTCCATTTACAGTTCACTGTGGCCCAAAACTCAACTCTGACCATCGCCAGTTTCATGCAATACACTACTAGATTTTTATACTAGGTGTATATATATATATATATATATATATATATATATATATATATATATAGTTTTATTCAGCAAGGATGCATTACATTGATCAAAAGTGACATTAAAGACATTTGTAATGTTTCTGTTTCAAATATAAGTGGTTCTGTAAAATTTTCTATTCATCAAAAAATAAATCCTGAAAAGAATTTGATGAATTACATAAAAATATTAAGCAGCAAAACTATTCTAAATATAAATGTTTCTTGTTAGAATGATTTCTGAAGGATCATGTGACACTGAAGACTGGAGTAATGATGCTGAAAATTCAGCTTTGTATATTACATTTTAAAATATAGCTATTGCAATAGAAAACAGTTGCTTTAAATTATAAAAATATTTCACAATATTACTGTTTTTACTGTACATTTAAACAAAAAATGCAGCCTTTGTGAGCATAAGAGACTCTTTCACAAACATTTAAAAAAATGTAAGACTCCGAACAGTAGCCAATGTGACAGTATCAGCAAGGACCTATACATTATTATCAATACATTATTATGTCAATAATAGGTTGCGATTAAATACAATTGTAGCTTTATATGTTTAATGTATTACTCAAATATGTGATATTTTACTCATTTATTTAAAAAATGGTCTTATAGGTCATATAGTGTAGTATAAGGATATATGGACCACATTTATAAGGTCACATGAATATCCTCACAAAACTGAATTTGAACAGAAAATTGAAATTGGGCACTGGCTTGTAGTGTGAATGTAACCTTTGAGGTGAGTGGTCTCTTAATGTTATTTCAGAAATAAAAACAAAAGGTGAAATTGAATCAGTTGTTTTAATTCAAGCAGTGTGGGTTTTTGTTGCTCAGGGCAGCTGAACATTTCACAATGATTGACTCGGCTGTAATACACAATGTGTCTTTCCTTTTTGTTCTCTTTAAATCCATATGGACTCTCTCAATAATATTAAGACACTAATATGCCACTTTTCTGTAGAGACAGAAGCCACTCAGGCGCACTCAGGGATGTTGTTGTACTCCTGAGTGTACCTCAGCACTCAGTAATTTCAGATCATCCATTTTTAATGTGAATTTGTAGGGTTGGTGTAATAAATCAATTCTGAATGTACTAAGGCCAGTTTCCACCTATTACATGATTTCCTTTTTTCCTTCCTTCCTTATTTATTCATCTTTTTGTATATCATCCTGTAGGGTCAATATCAATAACTCAATGTACTGTTTTTTTCTGACCCTTTCATATTTTTATTATTTATTTCTTGTTTTCTCGACGCACGTGTATTTGGAGTAATCTTGTAGTCAGGTATTGTAATATACTTAATTTTTATTTTCTTTTAAATTAATCTTTTATTCTTTTTAAAGTATTTAAAAGCATTAATATACAGTAAAAGTAGTAATTTTGTGAAATAATATTATAATTTAAATTAACTGCTTTCTATTTGATTATATTCTAACATGTAATTTATTCCTGTGATCAAAGCTGAATTTTCAGCATCATAACGCCAGTCTTCCAGTCACATGATCCTTCAGAAATCATTCTAATATGCTGATTTGCAGCTCGAGAAACTTTTGTATTTTTATCAATGTTGAAATCAGTTGTGCTGCTTAATATTTTTGTGGAAACCATAATAAATTTTTATAAACGTCACTTTTGATCAATTTAATGTGTCCTTGCTGAATAAAAGTACTAATTTCTTACTGACTGACCCCAAAATGTTGACCGCTACTGTGTTTTTAAAACAAATATACATTTTGTTTTATACACAAATGACTTTAACAGATGTTCAAAAATAATATTCTTTAATAAAAACGAGATTTAAAATCACATCTTTTATCGTAAGCATCTCAGAGCTTATTGTTCAATTTTGTCTCCTTCTCATTTTCTCCCTTTAGTGGAGCCAAAAGTCTATGTGACTCCTGGCTCCTTGTCTCTGTTGGATGGAGATGGTGAAACTCTGGTGGCGACATGTACAGCTGAAAGGGGTCGTCCAGCAGCAGAGATCTTCTGGGAATCAGACCTGCCAGGCCAGACAACAGTCGTGTCACAGCCGGAGCCTGAAGGCACTACCACCACTTTAGTACAATACTTCTGGGCCCCCACCCGGGATGCATTTGGCCGGTCCCTCAGCTGCGTTGTACGTCACCCAGCCCTATCCAAGGATTTCCGCATTCCCTACCGGCTCAATGTGTTTTGTGAGTGTGAATTGCTTTTATCAAAAAAACGTTACTCCTGTTTTGTATTTCAATATCTCTGTGGGTTTCCTGTATGCTACAAGGAGCGCTCATTGCTCACTTTTGCCACTCTCAAACTCAGATGATGACAATTTAGGAGTAATTTTAACGTCTTAATCCTCAGTTTGTTTCCCTTTGGCATCTTGAACTGTTGGCTGCTGTCTGTTTGAACGGCATGCTGCTTAATGGAGGCGCTTTATGAAATATTGATCTGAGCGCAGCAAGGGCAGCAACAGGAGCGGAAATACAAGTGAGGGAGTTCATACTGACAGAAGGAGGCTTTAGTACTCAATAAATCACACATTGGCTTCCAAAGTGTTTAAAAGTGAGAAAACTACTTTTGAGTTTTACATCCTCATACATTTATTAATACTAATGGTTTTATCATAGACAAAGCTGACCATGCAAACACTACATTTCTTATTGAAGTCTTGTTCAGAACATAAATCTTACATAAATTTAGTGATATTTATGTTTAACATTAGAACAAAACAATAATGTCAAGAAATTTAAATTTAATGCAAGATAATATTTTTTATATATTGTATTATGAGAGTTTTTAATTCTCATTCTCCCCATGTTTGCATGTGTATGATCACAAATACTGCAAAAAATAGTCGTGAAATATTAATGCAATTTAAAATATCTAATTTCTATTTAAATGTTTTTAATGTAAATATGATGTATTATGATGGCAAAGCTTTTTAGCAGAATTTTACTCAAATCTTCAGTGTCACATGACCCTGAAATTTAGTGATATTTATGCTTAAAATTAGAAAAATATGACAATCCGTGAAAAAATCCATTAATAAATTCAATTCAAGATATATTTTAATTAAAACTATGTGTGCTTACAGTGTAATTAAAGTGGACTTACCCAAGAAAGTACTGGTTAGTATAAGGTTACTACATAGGTTAAGGTTCAGGGTTAGTACCTAGTTTTACACAGTTATTGTTATTGTTATAACAAGTTCACAGCATTACACAAGCTACTGTATTTTCTTAATAAGTCTTAACATCTCTCTTAGTCTTATGCTGCTCAAGCAAATTTTTAATAAAGGTTTAAGGGGGTCCTATTATGCTTTTTCTCTTTTTGAATTTTAGTCAGTGTGTAGTGTGTATGTTTGGGCATAAAAAGATCTACAAAGTTACAAATCTCAAAGTCCACTCCAAAGGGAGATATTTCGTTTTTTTAAAAATCCCTTTTCAAGAACTACAACGAACGGCTCGTTTGGACTACAGCGTTGATTTCCGGTGTTTGTGATATCACAAAGCAGCCCATTAGAGTATCATTAAAATAAATCCTGCCCACGGAAATTCGAATGATTCGCGGGTGGGGAAAACGCTTGGTTGAGCACTGAACTTTCAAAATCAAAACACGGTGCGATTGTTTTTATATCACTGTATTTCTGAAAGAAAACGACTGTCTTTAGAAAATTTTGGATGTCATTTTCATTTCATCTTGGATGTGATGTAAAGCAGCGTTTGTGAGAGGAGCACTGCTTTGTGTACAGCATTACCGCGGAAACCTCGTTCTCGTGTCTGTGGGAAACACTGGACTATGGTATAAATAAATTCAAATGTATAACAGTTTCACTGCAATTCATGTTATAATGATAGAATTATTTAACAATAAACATAATACATATTACCGTTGCACTTATCTGTACATAGGAAATGGAGTTATATTTAAGCTGCTGTTGACATCCTATCTAAAACATGGTTTAGTCAAAAAAAACAACAACAATAATGTTACCACTTTAATATGTCTTGCAATATCCGTGCATGCAAAGGTTCTGTGCAATCCTCTTCTTCAGTATACTCGGGGTCTGAATTGATATTGCAATATTGATGCCATCCTGCTTTGGCAAGGGGCAGGCTGTACTGAAACACCGTCTAAGCGGTTCGCCAATCACAACGCACTGGAACAGCTAACCAATCAGAGCACATTTAGTTTTTCGGAAGGCGGGCCTTCATCAAACCGGGAACTAATCAAGCCGTTTGTGCCAGGCTGGGGAGAAAGGTATTGTAATAATGTAAAGTATGTGAAAAATAATGTGATTTTCAAACCACCAAGCACAAGAGCATGTTCTAGTACACCCCCAAAACAAAATCAAGACTTCGTAAAAGAGCATAATAGGACCCCTTCAATAACATTTTTAAGTTTTAATAATGTTTAGATATTTTATCAAAAAAAAGATTTACAGTGCAGTGTTTAAAAGTGCAACTGTGATTTGCATTGTTCAAATAGAAACTTGGACACTGGCTGTTTTGATGAGAATTTGATCATGGTGTTGTTATATAGACTGCTGGGGTTGAATCTCAAGGCTCTCTGTTTCACTCCTGAATCTTCTCTCCATATCACACATCAGTTTATTTTCTCAGCCACAGCTAAGCCTCAGTATCCTGAGGTTTCTTTGTAATTGAGTTAGCCAATCACATCTCCCCTTGCTGTTTCTGGGACTCACGTCCATAGTGTGAGAATGGTTTCATGCTCAATTTTAATGTCTTATAAAAACAATATGTTTCATTGCTTAGAAATTGTTCTTTACAGAGTACTAAGTGAATTTCCAATATAGCATTTATTTGAATTTAATGGATAGTTCACAAAATAAAAGAATACAAAAAACTTTAAAACAATTAATTCTGCCATAATTTAATAAACTTTTTTGTTTCAAACCTGTATGACTTTATCTGCCATTGAACATAAAATGAGAACAATTTAAAATCTTCCACATAGCTATAATTTAGGTTGAGAACAGTTGATACACAAGTCATATTTTTTACTTTTATGGGACTTAAAAGGTGCTTTTTGCCATTTTTAGAATTTTTCAGCCCCAATTTTGATTCATTTTCATTGTATAGAAAAGAACAGCATAGATATTTCACAAAATATTAGGACTGGGTTAACAATATCCATTACTTGATTTTAATCAATAATAATTTTGAAGAATCAAAATCAATTCTTAAATTACAGGAATCAGTCTTTGAATTATTGAAATACTTTTTTTTGACAGCCACAATTTATATGTTTATATTTCACAAAAAATTGGAAAACATAATTATATCATTAAGAAGTTGATATAAATTGCCTTATGTTCAATTTACAGTAAATGTTTATACAAATAAATATTTAAGTGTTGATTATAATATCTAAAAAGGAATAGGAAATTAATTTAATAGATACATTTCAACCTTTAACTTTATAGTTATGTACTAACTAGAGGTCCCGTATGTAGTTTACAACATTAGTTAAAAGATATTGAATATATAAATTGGCATGTACTGTATCTGATATATATTCAGATGAATTGAAATTAAATCAAGAGTTTGTCAAATGAAATCGAATTGATTGTGTGAATATGTGTTAATACCCAGCCCTACAATACCCTCTTTAGTGTTCTTTGGTAGAAAGAAAAGGGTTTATGTTTTGCTAAGCACTATATATTTTTATAGCAAGGCGATCATATTATTTTTTCATGCAACAATGATTTAAATTATGTTACAGTTACTCCAGATATTATGGTGACTGGCCAGCAGGATGTGTGGTACATGGGACAAAAAAATGTACAGCTGGACTGTAGAGCCAATGCCAACCCACCTGCTCTTTTGTACCTCTGGACCAGGTCTGTACACAAAGTTTGCTACTTCTAATATTATTGGACATGTCAGTTCAATGGTAAAGTTCAGGTTCAGTGTTTTAGAAGCGAATTCAAGGTTGCTACAGGGTGGCTTCCTGCTGCAAAACTTGTCAACAAGCTCTAAACTAATAATCATGTCTTTTGTCACTCCTCAGACTGGACGCCCCAATGCCTGCAGGTGTGGACACATCTAATGGCAGCCTAGTGTTTACTCGTCCTTTAGAGCCGAATGACTCTGGACAATACAGGTGTGAAGTTCAGAATGACGTTGGACAGAACTTTAAGGATGTACGCTTCTTGGTACAAGGTGAGAAGTTTCTTGTAACCTTTCAGGTCCACAGATACTAGTGATGATGTTTTCTCCATGGGGGGGCTGAAGTTTGAGGGTGGTTCACTGGTTGATAAATTATGTCCTGACATTGTCTCTGCCTTCGTGAAACAGACCCACACAGTCAATTACTCAAGTGAGGCATTGAGGCACAAATAAAATGCCAAGTTGGTGGCTCGGTGAAGCTGGATAAAAAATACAAGGTTTAAACGCACTGTTTTTTACCATGAAACCTCATAACTGACTTATAACTGAGCAAACTATCTATTGTTCTCCATAGCCCTGCTGAAAAAAACAATAGAAACTATCACAGGAATTATAAAGGTTTCCACTGCAAATACCTTTACAAACATTACAAACCATCAACTTTTAACCATTAAAGCCATTCAAAAATGGTTTCCTGTAGTGTGTTTTGGGACATATTCCATTAGCATGTAGTGGTGTTAACAAGCCACCAATAGAAGGCACCCAATTACCAGTAGAGAACCACAGGCACCATTACAGTTTCCATTTAAAACCAGTACAATTCCCATTATAACCAGTAAAATTAGATGTGATGGTTTCTAATGGGTTTTTTTTTTTTTACACATTTACATTTATGCATTTAGCAGACGCTTTTATCCAAAGCGACTTACATTTTGCATTCAAGTTACAGTTTTTACATTTGATCAGCTCTTGCTTTCTCTGGGAATCGAACCCATGACCTTGGTGTTGCTAGCGCCATGCTCTATTATTTGAGCTACAGGAAAGCCCTGTAGGACGCAAATATCCTGAGTAAAATAAACCATTTATGATTTAATTGAAGCCTCATTGTGTTTATACTCGCACTCTTGCAAACTATTGTAACTCAAACTTTCCAACTTGTAGGTATCATAATGGTCATGACAATGAAGTAGGCCTGGGTGATGAAACGATAATTATCGTGATATAATTTTCCTCGATAAAACGATAACGAGTTCAGTAAATGTTCGATATGCACCAAAAGCATATATACACTGCCCTCCAAAAGTTTGGAAACACCGCTGGCAAAGTGTGGTCATAGTCAGAATTGTTGGTACCCTTGATATGATTGAAGAAGGCTGTGGAAATAAATCTGCATTGTTAATCCTTTTGATCTATTTAAAAAATTCACAAAAATCTAACCTTTCATTGGAGAATAAGAATTTAAAATGGGGGGAAATATCATTATGAAGTAAATGTTTTTCTCTAATACACATTGGAGCCTGATGAGTTTAGAGAACACCTGACAAGAGATCAGAGACCATTCCTTCATCCAGAATCACTCCAGCTCCATGTTGGTGCTTCTTCTCTTCAGTTCACCTCACTCATTTTCTACAGGGTTCAGGTCAGAGGACTGGAATGGCCAGCAGAAGCTTGGTTTTGTGCTCAGTGACCCATTTTTGTGTTGTTTTTAAGGTTTGTTTTTGGATTATTTTCCAGTTGGAAGATCCAAATATGGCCCATTATAGGATTTCTAACAAAGTCAGTCACTTATTGATTTTTTATCTGTTGGTATTTGATAGAATCCATGATGCCATGTGTCTAAACAAGATGTCCAGGACCTCCAGCAGAAATATAAGCCCACAACATCAAAAATACAGCAGTATATTTCATTCTACACATGGGGTACTTTTTATCCCTGTGTTCACCAAACCCATCTTGACTGTTTGCTGCAAAAAAGCAAAATTTTTAGTTTCATCTGACCATAGAAGCCAGTCCCATTTGAAGTTCCAGTCGTGTCTGATAACTGAATATGCTGGAGATAGTTTTTTTTTTTGGTGAAAGCATTTTCTTAAATTTTTTTTTTTCTTGAAACCCTCCCAAACAACATGTGGTGATGTAGGTGCTGTTTGATCATTTTTTTAAAGGTTTTCTGACCCCAAAACTCAACTATTTTCCGCAATTCTCCAGCTGTGATCTTTGAAGAGTCTTTGGCCACTCAAATTCTCCTCCTCACCGTGCATTAGGACGATATAGACACGTCCTCTTCCAGGTAGATTCAGAACATTTTCTGTTGATTGGAAATTCGTAATTATTGCCCTGATGGTGGAAATGGAACTTTTCACTGCTCTAGCTCTTTTCTTAAAGCCACTTTCTAATTTGTGAAGCTCAATTATCTTTTGCTGCACAAATATATTCTGTGGTTTTTCTCATTGTGATGGATGATTAATTTGGAATTGGGCCTTTGTTTTCCCTCATATTTATATTTCTAATATATATATTATTTTTTTTAGACATTTCTTTTACTTTGTCCACCAGCTTGGATTTATTTTTTCACAAAACTTTTTGCAGTGCGTTCTTGCAAATTTTGGAACAGCCTGGAAAACCCTGACAAAACCTCACAAGATGTTTTCTTGTGTTTGACATTTGTGCTGTATCATTGAGTATTTTTGAATTTTTTAGAATTATTGGCTTTCCTGTAGCTCAAATAGTAGAGCATGGCGCTAGCAACGCCAAGATCATGGGTTCGATTCCCAGGGAAAGCAAGAGCTGATAAAATGTAAAAACTGTAACTTGAATGCAA
Source organism: Barbus barbus (assembly GCF_936440315.1). Classification (NCBI taxonomy): domain Eukaryota; kingdom Metazoa; phylum Chordata; class Actinopteri; order Cypriniformes; family Cyprinidae; genus Barbus; species Barbus barbus. The sequence continues at coordinate 18,857,059 of NC_136759.1, read as the reverse complement.
TGTAAGTTGCTTTGGATAAAAGCGTCTGCTAAATGCATAAAATGTAAAATGAGTAAGTGTGTATTTCCTGTTACTGAATATGTAAATTCATGAATCTCTTGTTGAAAATATCATTAACAGAAGCTCTTTCTGAAAGCTGGCTGAATGTGCCAAACGCTCTACACTTGGCCTCTGAGGTTTCTGCAATGACGTAAATAAAGTTGGACCAAACTCACAGCAGTTTCAATTCAATCTGCTCTTTGCCACTGTGCTTTTTACCACACATGTGGCTCTTCTTCAGGCTGCAAAACATGAGAAACCTTTATTATGTAGCTGTGTGGTCAAATCATTATCCAAATATTGTGGCAGTTTTTGGACTTCATTGGTGCACAAACATGGATGACGGAAGCATAGAGAAAAACTAAATTATATAGGGAAAATCAGGACCAGGGCTTCTGTGCTTTGAAGAAGTTTAGAGTGACTTTCTTAAAATGAAAGTTGTCCTCAGTTTACGTCCTATAATTGATAGACCAAATAGTTCTTTTATACCATCCAAAAGTGCAATATTTTTAACATCCTTTTTCTTTTTAATGTCCCCTGAAAAAATTGATGCACCAGTCTTGAAGACTTGTTCACTGTTACTGTGTCTTCACAGGCCTCCAAATTCAAATAATTGTGCCCTTTGGTGCCTGAACCTGCTGTTACATCAGCAAGATTTTGTTTTTCATCTTAGTCATTGCAAGGTCTGTCCTTTTATCTTCTGTAATAACCTTTAAATAACCACCTGCCTCTAAACATTATTTTCCCTTGGCCCTCACAGAATCTGCTGACTGTTTGTTTTTGTTTTTTTTTGGGACAGAATTATTGGTACAATAATCAATCAATATTTCTTTTTTTATTTATCAGATATTGGATATTTAATTGTTCATTTCCCCTATTTTTACATTCAAATTTCTTTTTTGTCATCTAGCATTTAAATTTTTTTAAAAACATTATCCACATCCATGCAGTATACTCACATAAAGCAATATATACAATATAACAAAATCTCAACAGCCTGATTTTTTTTGTTACAAATTGTAACTACTGTACATTTTTTGCCATCTCTTTATATAAAAATTGATATATAAGTGCATATACATCATGATTTTCTTTAAAACTGCTTTGAAACAGTGTGTACTGTGAAAAGTGTAAATGTAAATAAATTTAATGTGACTTTTTTTTTTTTATTAAGAAAAAATATTATACATTTTATATCAACTTGTCAGTACTGACCAGAATTTTAATGTTGGTGTATATTATTATTTTTAGCATTTATTTTATCTTATTTTTTATTTATTTTACTTCACTTTTTAATTTAATTTATTATTTTAAGGTATGTGTGAATCAAGACAAGAATTGGCAGTGGGATACAAGAAAAAACAAAACTTAATTCCATTTTAGTTTTTTAGTTATTTTTTGAATATATTTATATTTTATTATCATTGAGGTACTTTTATAGTTTTATTCATATTTTTAATTAGTTTTCTTTTTCCTTTTTGTATTTTTTATTGTGATTTTAATTTTAGGTATATTATACTTTTAGGACTTTAGTTTTTGTTAGTTATTTATGTCTACATAGTTTTCCATTAAATTTTTTAGTTTTAGTTATTTTAGAACATCTGAATTAAACTAAATTAAAAATGTTGCCCTGGTGACTAGCTGAAATTAAAAGTTTTAAGTGTTTTTATTAGTGCTGTCAAACAATTAATCACAATTAATCGTATCCAAAATAAATGTTTTTGTTTATATAATATATGTGTATGTGAACTGTGTAAATTTATTATGTATATATAAATACACACATGCATGTAGATATATAAGAAAAATATGTTGTGCTTATATATTAAATATATTTATATAATATAAATTTAAGCATGTAAATACATGTAAATATTTTAAATGTGTATATATATATATATATACATATATATATATATATATATATATATACATACATATATATATATATATATATATATATATATACAGTATGTGTGTGTATTTATATATACATAATAAATATACACAGTACACACACATATATTATGTAAACAAACTTTTATTTTGGATGCGATTAATCGCGTTTAATCATTTGACAGCACTAGTTTTTGTATTTTATTTCATTTCAGTTAAAGTTTATTTTATTTAAAGTAAAAAATGTTTTAGTTAACTGCTCAATTTAATGTTTTATGCTCATTTTACAGCTAAATTTATTTAGTTTTAATTGTATCAATTTTAATATCATAATCAGTACCAACCAGAATATTAAATCAGTGCATGTTCTTCACAACTTGTCTTTTAATTATGTATCTGTTTACCTATTTTTTTACAATTTGTCTATATCTCATCCTCTCAGAGCCACCTCCGACCACTGCAGCCCCCACCACCACCAGCACCACCAAGTCCATCCTTCCTGACACCAGCTTAACTATCACAGCTCAAATCAACCAACATGCCCACTTCAGCGCCCCGACCCAGGCCTCTCCGCCAGACAGCGGTCTGGGCACTATCGTGGGTGGTGCTGTCGGTGGAATCCTGATATTGGTGTTGCTGATGGCACTGGCGGGGGCTTTCTACATGCGCCAACGCCGAACATTCAGAGGAGACTACTACACCAAACCCCATGAGCTTCAGGATGTTTACGGAAACGACTCGGGCAACGGCAGCCAAGACTTGAAGCCCAAACCCGAAGGAGACATTATCTATCCCGATTATCCCAATGACCACAAAGACATGGAGGGCTGGGGAGACAATCTCAGCCTTCAGAGAGAGGGAACGTATTACTCCGACCACCACAATCATCATAACGTGAACCCCAGTGGGCCGCCGCTACACAACGGCTCCCCTTACCTGCAGAACGAGTGCTATGACAACGGCACAGACAGCGACTACGTGTCTCACGTGGATGGATCTGTGATTTCACGCAGGGAATGGTATGTTTGAAAAGGCAGGGGAACCTTTACTGGACAACAATAATTTAAAATCAGCAAGAAAGTGTTATTTAACTCAGCAGCGTGAGATATAGTGTTCGTATTTTATGTATTCTTCATGCTTGGTTTACGATTTCATCCTCACGTTTTATACATGGCAAACGGCTGTAATTTAATGCAGATATGTTCTGGATGGTTTTCGTTCAGTGGACTGCTGGGACTTCAGGATGTAAAGGGAGAGGTTTATGATGGTTTATGATCATAGGGTGGATTTACACAAAGAAAACAAGTCTGCTAAAATTAAGTACACTGTGTGCGTAACCATTCCAGTTACCACATTGCACATGACTGTTAGCTTTAAAACCAGGTGCAGCGTATTCTTGGTTCCTTACGCTCACTTTTTTTAATTATTAAATGTATACATATGACTTCTCCAGTGTAGGATCAAAACATGACTTTATTTTCACATGAAGAGACACATGAACTGAGTTTGAAAGTCTTGAGTCTTAACGTTTTGATTGCAGGGTTTTTTTTCTCTTTTTAATCAGTATTTTGATCTAGTTTTTGAGAAAAAAAATCAAAATTTATTAGAATATATTAATATTATAATAAATAATATAAATATCTTTAAGATATTTTTTGAAAAGCAAAAATTGCATAAGTTTTTGTATTTATTATTATTTTTTTTAGGTTTATGGTTAAAACAAAAAAAATGGCAGTGGGGTTTATGCTAAGTGTACTTCTCAGCTAAATTTATTTAATATATTAATATTATATATTCTCCAGATAAATGAATCTTATTTTAAATATTATTATATTATAAATATTATTATAAAATTTTGAATAAAGAATATTTTTAAAAAATTGTTTGTGTTCAATGGAAGAAAAAAAAACAATCTTATTTAAAAACAAATTTTGTTTAAAACAACAACAAAAAATTGCCCGTTGAGTAATAAAAAACTTAATTCAAGACATAATGTGCTAATTTTACTTACAACTTAATGTATTAAATACATTTCAATAATAATAATTATAATATCATTAAAATAAGATGCACTTTTCTCGAGAAGAAATTGCATAAGATTGCATAAAGAATATTTTGTATTATAATTTAAATGATCTTTTTTTAGGTTTATGTTTAAAACAAGAAAAGAATTGCCAGTGGCATTGTTTAAAAATGAATGTATTCAAATATATTATGCATTTTTTCCTTCTCAACTAAATTTAATTCAATTTAAATGTGTAAATATTTTTTCTCTGAAAAAAGACACAAATACTGATTAACAAATTTTTTTGTAGAAATACAGCTTGTTTCATTTGACTCAACACATGCAATTTTAACCCAGCTGGTCTATATTTTGAGTCTAAGTATTTCATCACACCCCTCCTACAGCAGTGTCTTTTTCATTAATGGATAAGTTAGAGAGCAATGGAAGCAGAACGGTTTTATGTGGTTGTGCTGAGGACCTGTCATAGGCTGATGGGGGTTGATGTTCGCCGTGACTGATCAAAAGGACCACGGTCTGCACCAGTGGTTTTACCGAAGCCATGTGGCCTTTGCCAATTTAGTTCACTCCTTTTAATTTTATGCTGATTTCTTTTTTTCTCTCCATCTCTGCACCCTTGTTACTCATACACTCCCATCCCTGTGTCGAGAGCTTCGGATTTCCCAGAATAAACTGTCTGGCGCGCAGCAAACATGTGCCGCTTGGGCTTCCTCTAGCATGTCTCACCTCAAAAATCGAACTTTGTAATTAATATTTTCTACCCTCTTGCAAACAGACCTCGTTCCATTCCATCTCCGAGTTGTGCCGAGCATCTGTTCGCAAGCATGCAAGGTTGTTTTTCTCCATGGGTCTCGATGGTCACACGTTGCATGCCTGTTGAAAAAGATATGGCAGTTGCTAATGCTTGGATTCATTATTCATAAATCAGCGGCAGTGTTGCTACAGCTGCAGTACAGTCTGTTTTGCGTTTTCAAGAAAAAAATCTTTTTTTGTTCAAGAGATTGAGCTGCTTCTCAACTGTATCTTAACAGGGCAGTTATTCGTATCGCTAATTATGAGAAAGAAAGTCTTGAATCATGTTAAAAAGACCATATCGTAAGTTTACCACACTGTAAAACGACTAAACTCAACATTTTATGTTCAATGTTGCATTGAAAGTTTTCAGTTAGCTCAATGAACAATGGATAAATCAATATGAAATTTTATTTTGACCTTTCAACCCCAGTATTTTCATTATTTTAATTGCCTTTTTTTCTCATTTCGCCTAGAAAGGTTCAAAACACACACACACACATAAAATCCTTTTTATTGATTTATTTTTTTCGGACTCTTGCATGCGTGGTCAATGTAACACAATTTCATGAAGTTGTAAAAATGTACAAAGCTGTACATTTACTACATAAAACACTACATTTCTTCATTTTGAATAAATATATATTTACAAGCATAGTGCCTTTGGCCGTACATAAAAGTATCAGATATTTATTTTTTTCACCATTCAATGACATGCTTTTCTGTTCTGTATTCCCGAAGTGTTATTTGTTGTACCTGTTATTACTGTATTTTCTGGATTTGCCTTTCTTTAACAAGACGACTCTTGTTTTTGCAAGTTCAAAAGCACCAGCGATGGTGCAAACTCACTGGATATTTACAACTGTAGCACTTGCGAGTGTTATGGTGGCCAGTTGCGGTATATATTATTTTTTGTACATATTCTGGCAGGAGATATTTGTCTATGGAATAAACATATTTTTATATAAGGCCAGAACATTAAGCAGAGGATGTTCACGCTTAGTTAACATGTGCTTTTATCTTCTCATGTTCATTTTTTTTATATTTAGTTCTCAGGAGTTTGAAAGATTATTTTGTACATATTAGAGTTATACAAATGATTGATGACTTGCATCATTTTGGAAATGAGGGACAGACGTTGCTTTGTTTTTGATGCCTTCTGTTTATAATAAAAAAGTTCTTTTTGAACATGTCAAAGTGTTTGTGATTTTGATGTGCTGTGTAACACTAACACTGTGATAAATTGTTTACACTTTGATCGATTTGGTTATTTTGGATAAAAGAAATTGATAGTTCAGCCAGCCAATTATTTACTTACTTTCCTATAATGCTAAGCAATTTTTTTGTCTGGAACACATAAGGATATATTTGACACAATGTTCAAGCTGCTCTTTTCAATATAATGACAAACACAAAATTTGGCTCTTTTTCACACTCAATGCTTGCTAAGTATTTTGTGGTGTCATGTTTAAATATGTATGAGTATGACTGAGCTTGAAAGCTGTGATACTACATGGATAGATAGACAGACAGACAGACAGATAGATAGATAGATAGATAGATAGATAGATAGATAGATAGATAGATAGATAGATAGATAGATAGATAGATAGATAGATAGATAGATAGATAGATAGATAGATAGATAGATAGATAGATAGATAGATAGATAGATAGATAGACAGACAGACAGATAGATAGATAGATTATAAAAGTATTTTTGTCTCATTTTCCACTTAAAATGGCTAAAACCTCTTGAACAAGATAAACTTACTTGAGAAGCAACAAATTAAGACTTTTTTACGGTGGCCGAGAAAGCTCAACGCGCTGCAACTTCTGAAAACACATGCAAATAGATAAAGCACCAGCAAATCAAGAAAACATCAATTTGAAAGCAGGTGCTGCAAATGCTAACAACACAAACAAATAAAGAATTTTATTTGCAGCATGTTTCTTTGTTTGGTTGTGTTGTGAGTATTTGCAGCGCGTTTCTTTATTTGGTTATGTTGGGAGCATTTGCAAGCACATGCGTTGTAAAATTGAGGAAGTTGTTTTCTTTATTTCTTAATAGGTTTTTTTTTTTTTTGGAGCTCTCTCGGCCACCCACTTTTTAGAGAATGTATCACTTTTAAGTATAAACAAGTTAAAATTTAGAAAAATGCCAGTGCAGTAAAACAAAATACACTTATAAAATGTTTTATTGTTGAACAGATTGGGCTGCTTCTCTTCCTTATAATAATGGGACAGTTATTTGTATAACTAATCATCAGAAATATATTCTTAAGTGTGCCATTTCTAAACCCAGATATTTTCTCATTTCATCTAGAAAATGTATGTATATTTTTGTAAACGTAATTACTCCTGGATGCATTTCTAATGTAACATACTAATTTAATGAAATGACAAAACTCTGTGAAATTTGACTGTTATAAAGTTAAATACTACCATGCTTCCTTTATTTTAATGAATATATTTACATGCATATTGCATAGTGTCTTTGGCTTACATAAAAGCATCATATTTTTTTTTTTTTTTAGCATTCAGTGTCATGCTTTTCCCTTCTGTATTCTCCAAACAGAAAAACAAAATAGAGCAGTTTGGACTTTCTCATTTTGTGCTCAGCAGACAAAATAATGTCTTACAGCTGTGTAGCAATATAAGAGTGAGTAAATGATGACAGAATTTCCATATTGGCCAAACTACATCCCTTTAATCTTCAAATATTGTCAATAACCAGATAAAGCTGTTAGAGGCAGTTGAGGTCCAATCAGTCACGGACCCCAGCTATGCACATTTTTTGTCATCGATTTGTGTCAGCAGAATATTATGCACCTCTGAAAGGATTAAGGGTATTTGTGTTTTGGCATGCCAACAAAGGAAAGTCTGTTTCTTCATTGAAAACTTCTACATTATGGGACCTGATTACATTTAACTGAACTAAAACTGAACTGAAAATGGGACCCAAAAGCCATGTCCCCAAAGGCCCCATGTGAAAGAATGCTTCGCACCTGTGATTATTGGCTACTGACCCGATGCATCACCCTCCATTAGGTCCAACTCAGCACCCTCTCCATCACTGGGAGGGTGATGGAGATTTTTGGCAATGAGAGGTAATCGATCACATCAGCACAGCCCTGATGCATCTTGCTGTCTATTCTTCTCTGTATTGACCAACCACACACAACGTCAGCTCTGGATCTGCTTCACCAGGACAGTCTTGAGTATTTCTCCCTGCTGTTGATTGATCCTGCAATGCGATCCTAGAAAAAAAAAAAAAAAAAACGAGACCCCCTGAAGCTTCAGCCTTATTCCAGTAGCCTTCTCCAATATTTTTTGTTGGAATGTATGTAGGAGACACTTTCTTCCAAAGTGACCTATTTGGAATAATGTAATTGAAACTTAAAGCTGACATCAAATTCATCCTTGTGGTTAATTAGCAGCTTTCAGGGTTTTTAGGGAAAGCTCCAGGAGTCAAGCAGACCCTTGGTCACCCCTCATGTCCTACCTGCTGTCATGCTTTCAGCACTCAAGTGGCTCTAGTGTCTTCTCTGCAGCGGGACAGCTTTTGTGTTGTCGTGTTGTTTCACTGCAGTGGCCCCAATCTCATCCATCACTGCTTTCACCAGCACGTTTGTCCAGTTTGAGTATAAATATCTCGCTGCTGGTGGCCTCAAGTTACCTTCTCCCTGCTTCTCTAATTTCAGATATGTTTCATATGCATCACCTCTTGTACATGTTTTACACTTAACAAATCTAAAATGTGAAATCGTGTGATTCTGGAGTAAATCTCTTGTCCAAAACCACACTTCTGATATTAGTTATAGTTCAAAAACTAAAACTAAAAAATTGTTTTCTATTTTATTTTTATTACAAATTATATTATCAGCAATAAAATAATAATAATAATAATTTTCGATTTTTTTCTTTAGTAAAAAAATAAAAACTCCTTAAAACAGTGGCCGCGAGAGCTCAACTTGCTGCAACATAAAAGAACACAAGCAAATAGAAAAAGCACCAGAAAATTAAGAAAACATATTCATCAGTTTGACAGCACATACTCGCAACACTACCAAATAAAGAAACACATTGCAAAAACTGAAACGCGCTGCAAATACACACAACACAAACACATACAGAAACATGCTGCAAATACACACAACACAAACAAATACAGAAACATGCTGCAAATGCACACAACACAAACAAATACAGAAACGCGCTGCAAATACACACAACATAAACAAATACAGAAACACGCTACAAATACAGAAACACACTGCAATACACACAACACAAACAAATACAGAAACACGCTGCAAATACACACAGCAAAAACAAATACAGAAACACACTACAAATACATACAACACAACCAAATACAGAAACACGCTGCAAATACAGACAACACAAACAAATATAGAAACACGCTGCAAATACATACAACACAACCAAATACAGAAACACGCTGCAAATACATACAACACAACCAAATACAGAACCAAATACAGAAACACGCTACAAATACATACAACACAAACAAATACAGAAACATGCTACAAATACAGAAACATGCTGCAAATACACACAACACAAACAAATACAGAAACATGCTGCAAATACACACAACATAAACAAATACAGAAACACGCTACAAATACAGAAACACGCTGCAAATACAGAAAACACAAACAAATATAGAAACACGCTGCAAATACATACAACACAACCAAATACAGAAACACGCTGCAAATACACACAACATAAACAAATACAGACACACGCTACAAATACAGAAACACGCTGCAAATACAGAAAACACAACCAAATACAGAAACACGCTGCAAATACAAACAACACAAACAAATACTCAAATACTGCAAATGCTCATGAGTCACAACACAACGCACTGCAAAAACAGAATCGTGCCTCAAAATTGTGATTTTCTTTTTTCTTTTTTTTGCCGTATATTGATTACCATTTGTATAACCACAGTTGTACAAATACCATGGTTAAACTATGGTTAGTGTAGTAAAGCCATGGTTAATTTGTGGTTACCACGAAATATATATACACAAAAATCTCACCTTTCAGAGCAGACATTGATAAGCATGTCCGAGGTTCTTCACTTGTTGCGGTTTTCTTAAACATTTCCAATGTGGTCTGTGCTTATTTGCAGAGTGTTTATGTTTTTGCAGCACATTTCTGTATTGGTTTGTGTTGTGAGTGCAGTGCGTTTCTGTTTTTTTGTTGCATTGTGGGTATTGATGAATGTGTTTTCTTCATTTACTGGTGTTTTTTTCTATTTCAATGTGTTTTGTTGTTGTTTTTTGTTTTTGTTTGTTTCATTTGCAGTGCGTTGAGCTCTCTTGGCCACCGTAATAAAGTTACTTTAGGCAAAACACTGCAGAAAATTCTGAAGTCAAATTCTGAATCCCAGAATTTGGCCTCAAACATTTGGGCCCCACTGTAACTCCACTTAAAGGATGAGTAACACCATTAAATATCAGGGTATTGTTCACCATGCTCTCCTGTAACTACTTAAATGTTGTTCAAATGTTCTCAGGTCAGAAACTGGGACTCCCACTGAGTTCCAGTAGCTTGGATTTAAAGGTTGTAGAGCAGGCTACTCTAGAAAAAAAATGAGCACAAAATCACACCATTGTTGGCTAATGAACACAACCCAAGCATCGGGAAGCTCATATCAAAGGCCACAACTGACACAGCAGAACACACAAATTGTCTGAGCTCATGGATTTGGAAATAATGAAATGCTTCAGAGGGGGAGAAAATGGGTGATAGTTAAAACACAAAGTTGGGTCCTGTGGAAAGAATGCCAGGTTTGGAAAATTCATCCAGAAAACGAAATAGAGTTGCAATACTTGTGTCTTAAGCAAGTGTTCCCTTTGGGTCAATGCTTCACGTCTGATTATGTGAATTATTCTGGAGGTAAATGCGGGAATGTGGGGGATTTGAAGAGGTTCTTCTTACATCAGCAGAAAAATGCAGTCTCCATAGAAACTTGGCTTACTGCGCTCTGTGAATGAGGACAAGTCATTGAGCATGACAGGCCTCTCCAATATTTACCAAATGACTCCCACGACTGTTTGTTGTTTAGTGTTTCTTCACTCAGAGAGAAACAGCAGCCAACTACATGCTCAGAAACTTGTTAAACTTGTTAAATCGACAGTAAATTTTTAGCAGCTGTGTTTACCATAACCTTTGTACTAAATATAATGACAATGTAGTACAATAGCTTACAGTAATAAATAAATAACATATAATAATAGTGACAATGTGTAATTAATGTGTAATTAAAATTACTGTTTTCTAAAACAGTCTAAAAGTCACTGTTTTCTATCTATCTATCTATCTATCTATCTATCTATCTATCTATCTATCTATCTATCTATCTATCTATCTATCTATCTATCTATCTATCTATCTATCTATCTATCTATCTATCTATCTATATGTTTGTGTATACAGTCATAGAAAGTACATATATAATAAAATATTATGAATTAATATTAATAGCATAATTTTAATAAATAGCTTGAGATAAAGTAATTTTTGTATAAAATAACAATAGCAAGTGGACTCTTAATTGCTTTCTAAATGAGGCATTTTATATGCAGAAATTTCATGACGACAAGGCAACAAAAGAATGTTTGTTATTATTGAACCCCAGTGAGAGTGAGAAGAAATCAGAATGGGTTATTTTTCATCATTGAAAAATTCTGGAGGCTTCAGACGGTAAAGACAAAATGTGAGAAGTTACTACAGAATCCATGAGAAACCTCAGATGTCTTGTGCATATTGGCTCCAGCCATTCGACTAGTCTTGGGATCTTCTGAGAACCAGCACCCTAAAAATACAGTTCAGTAGTTTGTGGTTTTGCTAATGAGAACGTGTGTGATTTAAAGCTTGTCTCATGATCTGGGCTGTAATTGGGATCATGGCATGTAAGTCCTGTGAACAATTTGGGTGGGCAACAATTTCATTGCAAACTGACAGTGAAACAACCTTACACAGTGTTTTCAGTGCTGAAGCAGATATAATCCTACATGAACTGAAATCCTTTGAAACAATATACAACCCCCAATTCCTAAAGTTCTGAACTTTTGGCTTCTTTAATGATTTCTTTTTCAAGCCTAAATCTTTTGATTTTAATACCATGTGCGGCCATCTGCCTCTCTTGTAATGTTTCTTTTGCCATGAGGCTCTTACTGCAACAGTTTCCTTGTGTCGCTAAAGGCATTTTGATGTGTTTATCCCACCTGTTGTGCTGCTAACAGGTGGACAGTAACCAGACAAGAACCACAAGAAAAGACAGAGGATGTCGCACAGCGGTGTCTCAGAATGGGCATTATGTGGGTTCAAGGACTGTATAATTAGACTATATGAGAGTATATTCATAGTGTGTGTGTGCACATGGTCACTCATCAACACTGCCTCTATCATTAAAACATCTATCAACATCTGGTTTTTAATTTCCCAAAGCGTCTGTAGTTGCTGCCATATTGAGACTTGGAGAACTATTTTATATTGTTCTCTATATCTCACAGATTGCTACAAATCGAACTGCAGTTTTTGAATATCAGAAATATGTACACTGCTGTTTTAGGGGGTTAGAGTACGAGTTATTTTAACAAATTTTTATTTATTTTATTTATATAAAATATATTTTATTACACACATGCAAGGGTTCAAATAAATGTAGTTCTTAAAAGAAAAATTCTGAGAATCCACAAAAATATTAAGCAGCACAACTGTTTTCAACATTTAAATAATGATGATAATAATAATAATAATAAAAGTAATAATAAAAAGTTTCTTGAATGTCAAATCATCAACCATAAATTACAGTTTAAAATATATTTAAATAGAAAACAGTTCTTTTAACTTTTAATGATATTTCACAATACTGTATTTTCATTTTTTACTGTATTTTCGTTTTAAAAAGTTTTGATTGAAATGGAGTAATGGCTGCTGACAATTCAACTTTGCCTAAATAAATTACACTTTAAAACATATGTAAAAAGAAAACAGTTACTTTAAATTTTAATAATAATTTTGTATATTTTAATAATAATTGCTGTTTTACTGTAAAAATGCTGTTTCGGTGATAAAACAGTTATTGTAGTAACATTAATAAAAACAGTAAATATACCACTAAAATATTTATAATAAGAAAGAATAATATGCTATAATATAATATAATATATAAAGAAAAAAAATCTTAAATGTAGGCATTAAAAAAGAACAAAAATTTACTTTACCTCAAATAAATAAATAAATAAATACTTTACAAAATAATTTTTACTATTTCACATAGCAGAACAATTACATTTCAATACAAGTTCATTACATCCTTCCTACCCCTCAACCCCCCCATCTGCCCTATCTATAAACAACTTAGCAGCTGTTCAGTAAAACGTTCTTGCCGCAGTCGTTTGTTTTGATTAATTGCTGGTCCTTCTTGATTCTTTTAATGAAAGCTGAGGAGACCAGGGATTAAGGCATCCCAGTTTTAAAATGGTTTTGCTATATTTTTAAAAGTGGTCCACCACAAAATACATTTCTACAATGGCAGGGAGGAGGAGGAGGTTAAAGAGTCTAATAAATTGCTTATGATAGAATGTTAGGGGAACAGCCAGCCTTTAAAAGCCATTAAAGGCAAGCAGCTTGAAGCCCTAATTACAGGGACTTAACATCGGGCTGTGCTGCATTCATGCTGTGACGGTCAGAAGTTAGCCTCTGTTTTTGGCCTGCTGTGCTAGAGGAAGCAAAATAGACTCTCCCTGTCAAAGCGATGAAGAGTTGCACTGCGCATTGCTAAGATTTTCAGTCACATTGCCAAGAAACCAAATGAGAAGAGAAAATGGTAAGAATGCAAATTCAGACTTCAGTGTTTAATAGCACTTGACTTTACCCATGGTTACACCCCAAAAAGGCATTAAAACATATAATAAATAAGTCTAAATTGCCCCTGAATGCTCTATTATGTGTCTGTGCCAACTAAAATTCCACAGGAAGAAAGATGAACTGTGGAGGAGACGGAGAAGAAAAGAGCTAGGCATTTCTCTACGAGTCGAAAAAGCAACTATAAGGAAGTATTCAGGTAACACGACATAACAACCTTGGCCTGCTCTGTTTCCTGCAGTGTAATTTCTCCCCTGGGCCCCTGTTGCAGTTTTCTAATCAATACCACATTGCAGGGAAACTAATGTCATACTCTTTGTGTAATGTTATTAGTTGCCAAATGTTTTAGATGGTGCATTAACTAAAGTTATTGAAATTCTGTACACAACATACCCCGATAAATTACTCAAAGACAAAATATAAAAAAATATTTTGTCTTGTTCATTGTTTGAGAAAGGATACAGGGGCTTAACATTTTATAGCAAAATGCAGACGCAATTTAATCTTGCTGTCAAAATAGTCTGTTTGGCTTAGGTTTTAATTTTTCTAATGGCCGATGCAAGCAGCACTGTGTTTGATCTTAAAATGTGCACTTAGTTGGTAGAATGATATTAAACTCACAATGTAAATGATCAAATTAAAATTCTAATCAGTGGAAAGAGAACAAAACAAAACAAAAACATAAAACTAAACAACTTTTTAGGCCTAAGGAGCTATTCACACAGAACATTTTTACGCGGTTAAAAAACACAAGACAAATGGGCAAAAAACATGTTTTTTTGAACATTGCATCATGCCGAGACACTGCAAAAGCTCAAGCACAATCGTCAAACACATACGTCTAGTGAGTTTACAAAGAAAAAGATTGTTAAAGTAGTGCAGTGGAACGGGAAAAAACGTATTTACAAGTGTGTACACAAAGGTGTTTTGCTACGGAAGCCTTTTTTTGGAAATATGTACTTATTGTACACGTTGTATTCTCTATATTGCCACAAGGGGAGCTATAGTGTAAATATTTACTTATGGTCAGTTTGGTCTCTTTCATACAGAAGCGTGCATTACTGCCACTGAATAAAACATTTAAAAAGGTAATTGTGACTTTATATTTCACAATTCTGACTTTTTTCCTCACAATTCTTGCAATTGCGAGAAAATAAGTCAGAACTGCAGAAGTCGCAATTTGTTGTGTCAATTTGCAATTCTGAGAAATAAAGTCAAAATTGCATGATATAAACTGGGAATTGCAAAAAATAAGCTTGCAATGGTGAGAAAAAGTTTATATTTCGCAATTTTTACTTTTTCTTGCAGTTGTAAGTTTATATCTCACAATTCTGACTTTTTTCTCGCAGTTCTTATAATTGCGAGTTATAAAGTCCCATTTTTTGAGGATAAAAAGGCTGACTACACTGTAAAAAAAAAAGTTGGGCAAACTTAAAAGTTTATGGCAACCAGCTTCAGCAGATTTTTGAGTTTTCTCAACTTTTTGTTTTAAGTTTACACAACAAAAAGTTGAGAAATTTCCTAAAAAATAAGTTGAGGAAACTCAAAAATCTATTGAAGCTGGTTGCCTTAAACTTTTAAGTTGGCTCAACTTTTTTTTTTAACAGTGTGTTTTCTTACAATTGCGAGCTTATATTCTCCAATTCTGACTTTATAACTCGCGATTGTGTGTTTGATGAGTCTTGCCGAGCAAGTAATGTAGCTCCATTGTGCCATTAAGTACCGAGGTATTTACAAGGTTTGCATCTGTCTCGTCTGCTACTTGTGTAAAGTATATTTCCACCCTCAAACAACCAAATGGTTAAATAGCATGTAAGACTGCAAGACCTTAAAGTTATATTTGTTACCCCACTGACTGTAAATCACCGAGTAATATAGTGCTTTCAATTAGTTCCGTCTGGCTAGTGGCACCTCTGGTGTCTGAGTAACAAAAAGCCTTCTGACAGCTCCTCAGTTCCCATGTTGCCCGGGCATCCAGTCACGTTATTAAATTCACCACTGGCAGCGATACCTGGAGGGCTCGTGCATTTGTGTCATTCCCTCTTTGGGGATAAAGGCTCTGGAAGCCGTGACAATGCAATTTCATTTCTCCCAGCTTTTGTAATGCCAGAATGCAATAAAACTGTCTGGGCTCATGTCTGGCTCCAGTCAGGCTATTTTACTGACCCAAAATTCTAGCCCTGAAAACTATTAGTAGCGAAATGTCATGTAGAATAATGGCGCCTTGTTCCTTGTAGGTTTAGCTGTTGGACACCATAAAGCAGCTGCTGATGAACGAGTCACTAACTACCAGGGAGGTAAACCTCACATGTTTTAATGACTAGCCTATACTGAAATACTAGTTGGGCTACAGGTCAAATCAAAAATCTGCTTCTTTGATTTGGCAGTCGTAACTTTGGTGTAAGAGGACTGTGTGTGGGTATTAAATGCCTCTTATCTGTTAAAAGTTAATAGAGTCATTTTGGTTTCTTGCTTTTTGTTAGAAGCTGCTGATATTTAAGTGAAAAGATTAATTTTCCACTGTAGCCAGTTTTTATTTTGGTGGTTTTGGTGGATTCTTTGGTAAGCTGCAGTTACAAAATGTCTGCCTTTCAGTAGTTCCATCTATAATCACAAAAGAGTGGCAAAGTATCAAAAGAAGAAAAAACTCTTATATATCAGTACTTTTTAACCTCTCTTTGTGGTTTTATCTTTTAGGTAAACCACGTGATTTGACGAGCAACCAATTTATTTAAGTCAGATTGCCCTTGAGGAGAGAAATATATTTATTGGGCATATCACCCCAACTGATGCGTAACTTTTCTTTTCCTCTTAATAATTAAATTTGTGGGAGTGTGCTGTATAGAGATGTTTTGACTGAATTATAGCTGGCTTTTGCCTGAATTGCAGACCTGGGAAGGTCGTTCAGAAGGTTTGTAG
Source organism: Barbus barbus (assembly GCF_936440315.1). Classification (NCBI taxonomy): domain Eukaryota; kingdom Metazoa; phylum Chordata; class Actinopteri; order Cypriniformes; family Cyprinidae; genus Barbus; species Barbus barbus. The sequence continues at coordinate 18,840,468 of NC_136759.1, read as the reverse complement.
TACAAAATAAATAAATATAAATGAACTGATTTACTATCCATTGATGAGAAACTCAGCTACTGCTGTGACAAAAAAAGTACAATATTTTGGATTTTAAACACCAAAAAAATGCTGTCTTTGAAGTGATGATTCTTATTTGTTTGTTTGTTTGGTTGATTTATTTATTTATTTATTTATTTATTTATTTATGTATGTATTTGTTTGTTTGTTTGTTTGTTTGTTTAACTGGCAAGCTCATCATTAAAAGCTAAATATTGGTTATCTTTGAACTTTAAATTTATTAAAATATTTTCTTATTATAAGAAAAATATTTACATTTATTTAACATTTATTTATTTATTGCTTGTTTGTTTATTTGTATTTTATTAGACAATTTTATTAGTCATCATGTATGACTAAATATATTTTTGTAATTATTTGTAAATTTAACCTTTAAAATTAGTGAAATGTACACCCACACACACACACACACATACGTATACACGCAAACACAAGCTATTTATTCATTAATTAATTTTGAATATTTACATTTATTTAACTTTTAATGTATTTTATTTATTTATTTGTTTGTTTTTTGCCATTGTATATATGCATTTATAAATTATTCTATTTTTATTAGTAAGTATTTTATCACTTCTACTGTATAAAGAGTGGACTGATATTGATTGATATGTAATTTTTTTTTTTTTTTTTTACCATTTCTTAAATTTTCCTATCTATGTTTCAGGTAAATTTTCTGGACGAAAGAGCATGGTTGTTTATATCTTGAGCTGAAACGACCTCACATTAAGCGTTAATAGCGCAAATAATTACTTGCAATTAACATGGGCCTATTAGGGAAATTGATCTCGCCATCGGCAACGATTTACTACAGCTGTTGTTTATAAACATCAAGGGTAACACTGACTGATACTCCTGGCCACATGTATTTCTACAGTCAGCACAAGCAAACAGAGAGTAAATAGAATCTTTTGTCTCTGTTGTATCACATTAAAGGTTGAGCAATGGTTATGTGGCTGGAGCGGTTTGGCAGGAAGCTACAAAAGCGGACAGTGCTTCTATCTTGTGTACACCTCTTTCTAAACATTTATTTGTGATAAAATCAGTGCAGGGTCATCATTTAGCTGTTTGACACTATCAGAAACCTAATTGTGCAACTAATATAAAGTGCATTTAAAACATCGAAGCATACACAAGGACGCTGAAAGCAAAGGCTGACTGTATGGTCATTAGAGCCAGATCAATAATGCAAATGAACAGACAGTTGCAACAGCAAGTGTGACAGACCATTTTAGATGAACACCACTTTGAACCTATTAGATCAGCACAGAGACAGCTCCCCTGGGAAATGCAGCTTTAAGGAGATTTTATTTTGGTTTGCATTTATTCATGCATTTATTTATCAGAATTTGAGGGTATGCGATGGAAAGAATAAATGTGTTTCTTTATTCTAGCCGCACTGCTCATTACACCTAATGTGCAGTTAATACTGTTACGACGGCCAAATGAATAAATGTAAATGTAGCTTCCCCCAAAAAGTTAATTTAATGCACTTTTGGAAGGGTCCCTAATAGACATCTGAGTCAGTTTGGGTTTTTAGATTATATGAAGTATACAATATTTTATATTATGCATATACAGGTTTATATATTTTATTATTATTATTATTATTATAATTATTGACATATTATTTATATACTGTTTCTATTCAGTTTTTATTTTTTATTTCCTTGTTTTTTTGTATGTATTTTCAGATAATCTTGTCATCAACAACTAAATATTTGTTATAATTTCTTCTAACTTTAAAATTACTGAAATGTTATTAATATACTTTTTATATACTTAATAGGCTCCCTCTCTATGCACATTTGAATACAAATGTGTGTGTGTGTGTGTGTGTATGTGTGCGTGCGTTTTGGGGCATAATAGGACATAAATTTGTATAATGACACAGGTATGACACAGGTATTACAAGGTGAAGGTGACTTTTCAGGACATTGACCCATGTCCCCACTTTTCAAAACGCTTATAAATCCTACAGAGCAAGGTTTTTGGGGGGAAAGTAGAAATGCACAGTCTCCTGTGAGGGCTAAGTTTAGGTGTAGGGCAATAGCACATACAGTTTGTACAGTATAAAAACCATTACGCCTATGGGATGTCCCCACTTTTCACAAAAACAAACGTGTGTGTGTGTTTATTTATTTTTAATTAAGGAAAACATTTATTTGTTTGTTTGTTTGTTTGCTTAGTTAGTTATTATTTATGTATTTATTTATTTATTCATTTACTTGTTTCATGTTATATTTTCAGAGAATCTTCTCATCCGCTAAATATTTATTGTTATTATTATTATTATAGTTTTTTTTTTTTTAATGTATTTACTATTTATAAATTAATTGAATGTTTTTCTTTTTAAGTCTGTCCTTTGAACATCTGTGTCACTGTGTTTTTACCCTTAGATGGCAGTCATGGGTTGTGCTTGGCACTCTGCATGACTGATGACTTGTTTTAAAGATGTTTCCTTACAACATTTCTTTTCCTTCTAAAATTTCCCTCAGAAAGTGACACTAGTTTGATTAAATGCTCATCATAAAAGACACATTTCGGGAATGATTAGACCTACTGCTGAAAACAATAAGTTTTAATAGCCTCATAAAAATACGATATCCGGTCAGGTGGAATGCTGACTATGCTTAAATTAGATTCCCCAGGGCATGAAATATAGCACACTTAAGTGAGCATTTATGTACCATTTAGCTTCAAGAAATGTATTGATTATTCCCTTCAATGTCGTGCCTCCACACGCAGAACTTTCTGCTCTCATTCACAGGTTGCGTGTGGATTTTCTGTTGTGTCAGCTTGAAGAAATAATGCATGAAAGGAAATGTAATTGTAATTACTCGCCACTTAATTAATAGCATTCTGTTCCCAATCTTTATAAGCTCATTTACTCAGCATGCAATACTTTCATCAGAACTGGACTTTCATCTTTTTACAATTTATATGAATAAGTTTGTTTTTTATAATCAAACTTAGCATGAAAGTGCAACCCATTTTACTTCTGTTATGTAAGATTGATTGATTTTATCCATGGAATGGAGTAGGCTTAGTAAAATGTCCCTTGAGCTCCACTATGAGAAGGATGTTCTGCTGACATCATCCCTTGGCTGCAGGAAATGTGGACTCCCCAATGTTAGGACATCAGGGCTTGTTGGCATGGAAAAGCTTCCTAGTTTGCTAGTTTTTTGCAGTGACAGAGAGTGGTGGATGGGTTTCCAGGAGTGGTGGGCGAAAGTTTGGCTTCCTCTCAGAGCATCGGCGTGGACATCAAATCATCTGCCATCTGTTATCAATGCCATCAGTATTAGATGTTTGTATGTAAGCATCATGCTTCCTTTAAAATTCTAAGTACAAGTTTAACATTTCCTCTACCATTATCAGACTAACAGACATCATAAAGCACAGGTGACAAGAAGGCCACATTGGTGCTTAAACTCACAGGTGTAAACTGACAGTTACCAGGAAAAAGTCCAAACTGGGAGCTAAAAAGTTGCAATTGTTTTTTGTTTGTTTATTTGTTTGTTTTGTTGTTGTTTTTTTAACTCTGTGGTCAGAAATCAGAGGAAAAAAGTAAAAATTGTGAGATGTAAACTTTCAAAGCAAGCAACCTGCAATTGTGACATAAATCTGAGAATTCTAAGGAAAAAAGGTCCAAATTGTAACATAAAAAGTACCATTTTTATTCTATGGCAGGGGAAAAAATTATTTTGAGAAATTTTGAGAAAAAGAATTGAGAAAAAAAGTAAAAATTACATTAGTAAAAATGATTAGTAGTGATAGCTACAGTATTCAATTGTATTACAGTCCTTCTAAACTGTAAGATGTGACAATGATACAGTATCGTTATATAGACCAATCCAATGACATTTCAAGCATTATTTTTTTAGTAATCATACACTGATATGCAAACAGCAGAGAGTGAATATGTGATGAATACAGAGGGTTTGGCACAAGCTGCCTTTAAAGGAGATTTTAACAGTGACTAACAGGAACAGTGCACTGAGGTTGGTGTCTGGCTCATAGTCTTCCTGTTTACCTTGATAACTGTCATTCTGTGGTGTAAACGTGTGAGAATACGAGTTTGTGTCTACGCCTGAACATGTCAGTTTTTCTGTGACCATCTGAGACTGTTTTTGCACAGAGTAATACTCATAGCAAGTTACAGTTACTCGTACATTTCAACAGAACAGATGGCAAACGATCCAGCCACCTACTATTTGAAGTAGGAAACTGAGAAACCTCAAGTGAAGTGTCTGCCATGGACTGAAACTGCTTTTTCATTGTTCAGTGAATGAGTAAAAAATGTTGTTGAAACCTCAGTACACCATAACCCAATGAGTCAACAGTTTTAGTGCAGTTCCATAAATGATGACTTCCATTCTCTACAACTTACTTGTCAAACAGGACCGAAAGAGGATGTATGACTAAGAATGATAACTGGCAAATTGACACTTGTAAGCAAATAGAAGTTATACTTTAAGTGACAGGGCTAAAAAGCTGTTTTGAGAGCTTCTACACAGTGAGAATTATTTTTTCCGTTATATTTAATCTGTTAATCTAGTCATTTAATGTAATTTTGATGATTCATATTTAAAACACAGTTATTTTAAAAGGACCAATCTTAGGACCAATCTAGTTTCTCTAATCTTATGACTTTGGTCTCAACGGTTGGCAGAAATATGTCATCAACATGTAAATGGAAACTTTTGTGACATATCTTTCTACATTTGTGGTTTTATCTTTTTTTTAAATACTAACAACTCATCATCTTATTATAATCTCATTATCATAAAATCATTACAGGTTGGCATACCAAAATATACTGGGAAAAGTTGCTATATCATATCTATGACCATAATAATTGGGCGAGAGATTTATTTTTGAAGTAATGATCTAAAACTGTAGTGTAGACAAGCAGATTGTGGGTTATTCAAAGCTTTACTATTTTGGGATTTGGGGTGAGGAGCGCACACACACATTCACACACTTCTTTGGCAGCTGACTATGACCTCTTATGCCCCACAGTCTAACAGATTCAACCACACACACACCCTGGCACACACATTCAAGTGTTTTTTGCTCCAGTTGCCTTCTTTAATGACTTCAGCATGGGCCTGCCAATATTTTTTATTTTAGCAATGGTTCTGAATTTTGCTCAAAGCAGGGATATGCAAGGTAGGTTCATTTTGTCTCAGGTTTAATTATTTTTGCTTAATTTGATCAGATGATGCTGTTGTGTTTTCTGGCCACTTTGAAGAGCTTTGGTAGGCTAGATACAAAAACAGACAGATTTTGGATGGAATAATGTTAATTAATAGCATTTGATTAAAAAAAAAAAAAAAGTGAACAATCTGTACATTTCAGTCTGTGACTTTGCTCACACTGAGAAGACATTTCCTGAGAAAAGGGAGGGAATGAGAATTTCTGGCATGCTTTGCAATTGTGCATAATAAATATTGTTATTGTTTTAATTTAGCTTTTTGTTTGAATTATTGCTATTGTTATTTTGAGAGCTTTTTGAGCATTTTAAGTATGTGATGATGATGATAATAATAATGATAAACATCTGTTGAATCTGTTGCTCATTGAGAAGACCTGCATGCAATGAATGGAGATTCTTTCACAAATTCTGCCTTAGGCATTTCCACTGTCCTTCTCCAGACATCCTTATTTGAAAAAAAAAAAACATTTAACCACTTAACCTTTCATTCTGAAACCAATAAATGCTAGGGGATGGAAAAAATTATTTGGTAGGACTGATGAAACTAGATCCCTAGGAAAGATTCAGTTCTTTAAAAAAAAGAACAATGTGGTTTAAATTGTTCAGTAGACATACAGTAGCAACAGAATGCAAGATGCTGTTTTAGATGGCAAAAAATACTTATTGCAATTGTATGTTCTGCTGGCTTTTTTAATTATATATTTATTTTTTATTGAATTTTTCTTGCTCAAGCCATTATTGTAAGATTTGTAACATCATCAAATTAGGGTCGTAATGACGCATTCAGCAGCTGTGATTTTGAACACAGAATTGTGTTTGCATGTAATCAGTTAAATGACGTACAGCGGTATGTGTGTGGTTTACAGCAGCACGCAACATGTGTGTAAAAGAGCTGTGTTGGAAAGCCTTGTCACGTTATTGAAAAATCAAAAACATCTGCTTCCTTTTGTGCAAAGCAGCTCAATTTCCATTCCCTGACTCTATGCACGCTGCATGTTGATGTCACTTTTGCTGTTAGGTCCAAATGCTTTTTTTTGAACATTGTAAACAATATTGCCTATGTAATGCATTTTTAAGATATTTTTAGCTTTTCTAAACAGTGAAAAATTGTGAATGGCCCTTACAGTTCACCCAGAATTCAAGTATACTGTATTTACCCTCATTTCAAATCCTGGCTGACTTTCTTTCTTCCTTATAACACAAATGGAGATATTTTTAATAATGTGCTGGCCTCTCTTTTCCATCACAATGAATGGGTACTGCATGCAAAAAGGATGCAAACGCACCATAAAAGTAGTCGACCATAAAAGCTGCATGCAATACCTTTTAAGTATCATGATGGTGCTTTTAGTTATGCTTTTAGTTATTTTGGAGTTTAACAGGCCCAGTCCCCATTAACTTTAATTATATGCAAAAGAGCAGCCAGGACATTCTTCAAAATCTCTTTTTTACCTTCCACAAGGAAAAAAAGGTCTTTCAGGTTTGGAACCACAAGAGGGTGAGTAAATAATGACAGAATTTCTATTTAAACTCTCCCTTTAAGAAAGTGGTTTCTTAATTTACTTTGGGTTACATAATATGTGCGCTTCAGGATTCATTTCACAAAATGTTAGGGGGTGTTAAATGGACGTGTCAAGAAATCCTTTTGTTGGCCCGGGCCGCCCTATCACAAATTAAGAAATCTGTGAGTTTATTAAGAGTGCCAAGTGCTGACACTTCTCCCGACTGTGCTTTATATATATGAGGGGTTAGAAGGGGACACAATGGACATAAACAACAAATAAAATTAGTTGTTGCCGTAATGATTACTGTAACTATGTCCTGTGTCATTAAATCTTTGAGTAATGTTCATCCCTCTCTCTTTTTTATAGACTCAGATACCAGAGACTTGGTTCTTGACCAAACAGTGACAGGGATTTTAGGGGAGGAGGTCTACCTGCATTGTCTATACACTGGACAAAGTAGCATCTCGTTCTCTTCCTGGAACCGTATCGATTCTACAAACAAGGCAAAGAAAATGGCAGGCTACAAATCCAGTAAGAGTTCTTTCAACAGAGAAAACTTTGACATCCCGGCATCAATTACAAACCTTACTGTAAAGGTGAACGTGACAAGTCTTGATCAAGAGGGAGATTACACATGTATCTTTGACTCTGATGAAGATACAACAAAGGACATCATGTTTCTCAGCGTTATTGGTGAGTATGCAAAAATGTATTTTTACCCAGAAAACATATTGGTTTGAAATGAATGAGTAAATGATCACAAATTCATCACTACCTCTATTTTGTCTCTAAGCTCGGCCTGATGTTGACATAACTGTGAAAAAGGAAGTTGTGAATAGGACCCTCTACCATGCTGTCACTTGCTCTGCCTCCGGTGCCAAGCCTGAGGCTGTGATTAGATGGGAGATCTCTGGTGCCCTTCCAAGAGACGACATCTTCTCTGTGAACATGATTAATCCGGTTCATGCCAATGGCACAACCAGTTCAATCAGCGTACTTCGCTTCCCCCTATTTATGAATAATAAAAGCACTGTTACCTGTGTGGTTGAGCACCCAGCTTTTACTGAACCCAAAAGAGCCAACATAGAAGTGGACACATTTGGTAAGTTCTGTTCTGTAGCATTATTAGGAAAAGCCAGAGAGTGCAAGACAAGATAAGCTACTTTTCTGTTCTTTTGCACTGGCTAAGTTTTCTCAGGATGAAACCTGAAAGAAAGAACTGAGAAATCAAGTTGGTATTAGCCTACTGCCTGCTCTTTGTGCTAAGGTTGCAAGTGTTTCCTGTGGTACTGTCACATTTGTAGCAGCTGTCTGACCACAAATGTAGCATACTGTGGAGAAACAGTATAGATGTGTTATATTTAAAACACAAAAACAGCAAAATTGCAAAGAGTAAGCATCAGTAGTTGTCTTTTTTACCACCAGAACAAAAAAAATGACTGATAAAGAAAATTACAGTAATACAGTAATAGATCAAGACAGACATTTGACTTTTTTATAAGACAATCAGTAAAGGCCTTATTGACATGTAAAGTGTTGGCTTATGGCTGTAGTGTTGGCGCTGAAATAAACAGCTTAATTTAAATCCTCAAGTGTTAAATGCTAAACCATGTTGCAAGTGGTTAGTGAACAGGTTTGTGCACTCAGAATACTGAAATTGGCTCAACTATTTAGTGAATTCACCTTTTATCTTTTCTTGAATCATGACATCTAAACCAAGCGTCTTTCATTCACTGAGAAATACCTTGCTTGGAGCTAAAGTTAGCATTTCCAACAGCTTGGTAAACAGACAGAACAGCTGTTTAAACTCCTCTAAACTCAAATGTATGCTTGTTTAACCTTAAGATTAAACTCACAGACACTCTTCTCAGTTTTCTAAAAAGAATAGTCTCTTTGTCATGATCTTCCCCTGTTCTTATTGGCATTTTTCTTCTTTTTAACAGTTTCTCCTGTTATAAGCATGACAACCGTCTTGGTCCAAGAAGGAGGAGAAGACTTTCAAGAGGTCATCTGTACAGCAACAGGAGGGAGGCCAAATCCAAATATCACATGGATACTGCCTGAATTAAAAAACAAGCCACCTTTACAGAAAAATGTCTCCAAATCAGATTCAGTTGTCAGTTCTTATCAGTTCCCATCAGACCCTTATGAAGGAGAAAATATCTCTTGTGTCTTTAGCTATGCGTTTCTCCCATTCATAAACACAAGCACAATCACTTTGCCAATTTACTGTGAGTACCAGCACTATTTAAACTGAATAGATGCACATATGTAGAACATTTAAAGCACGTTCTAATTTGAAAAACTTTTTTCCATCTAGATCTTTCCTCACTTCAGCTGAAGAACCTTGATTATGCCATTAACAGCGAGAACCATACTTCACTGGCACTTGTGGAGGGGGACATGGACATTACAATCAGGATCGATGTTTTGGGAAATGTACCAAGTTATAAAGTGAAATGTTCCAGGTAAGATGTTGTTATATCATCCCTGAAGGCCTTGAATAAGAGCATAAAATGAAAATTTAAAATGAGCACTGATACAACACAATGATACTGTCAATTTCATCCACAATTAAAAATATTGGATTCTAGTGTGTTAGAATACAGAATAAACACACTGAAGCAAGTTGTAAAAAGCTTGCTTTGCACTTTTGTATCCCTTGATCAAGGGAAGGCCAACCACTACCTGAGGATGTGGATGTGGTTGGCAACAATCTCTTTGTCAGAGGACCTGTTGAGCTGCACCTTGCTGGACAATATCTCTGCCAGGCCTCTTACCGTAGACATCAAGTTTCCCGGCAGTTTACAATTGAAGTAAATCCAAAAGTCCTACTGCCAGGTACTACATTTGCTTTCATAATATCATCACACTGTATTGATATTCTACACTCTACAACTAAAGATTGTTAACTAGTTTGTAAGCTTGTTTTAATTTCATTTTCAGTGACATTTTCCCCAAATATCAGTGTGAATTTAGTAGAGAATTCAGACTACATTCACATTGAGTGTTTGGCCTCCAATGCTGTACCTGCTGCAAATGTGTCCTGGGTTCTTCCAAAAGAGATTAATAGTACAATACGGTCTGAAGACAGACACTATAATGGATCTTATTCTGTCAGAAGTGTGTTGACTGTGCCTAGCTGCATGACCCGCAAATATGTAATTGAGTGCGTTGTCGACCATCCTGACTTCCTGGAAGAAGAGAGGCGGCAGATTGCTCTTCCTGTGTGTGGTAAGACATTGTTGGATAGATGGATGGATGGATGGATGGATGGATGGATGGATGGATGCATGCATGCATGCATTGGATGGATAGTGCAATGATGATGATAATAGAACGATGAATGCATGGATGGATAAATGGATGGATGGAACAATAGATGGATGGATAGGCTGATGAATGGATGGATACATGCATGGATGGATGGATAGTACAATGATGATAAAACAATGGATGGATGGATGGATGGATGGATGGAAGCGAATGGAGAGTACAATAATAATAATAGAACAATGGACAGATGGATGGATGGATGGATGAAACAATAGATGGATGGATAGGTCGACGAACGGATAGATGGATGAATGGATGTATAGTACAATGATGATGATAATAGAACAATGGATGGATGGATGGATGGATGGATGGTAGGTACAAAGATGATGATAGAACGATGGATGCATATATGGATGGATGGATAGATCGATATGAACAATGGATGGATGAATGGATGAATAGATAGATGGATGAATAGATGCATGGATGAACATCAAATATATGGATGCATATGTGGATAGAATGACAGATGGATGGATGGATAAATGGATGATTAGATAGGTGGGTGCATGGATGGATAGATAGATCAATGAATGAATGATTGATGGATAGAAGGATAATGTATAGATGGATGATGGTGGATGGATGCATGCATGGATGGAACAAAAGATGGATAATGGAAGGATGGGTGGTTGGATGGATGGATAGAACAATGGACGGATTGTTGATGATAGAATGATGGATAATGGATGGATGCATTCATGGCTAGATGGATGGAGGTATGGATGGAGAGAACAATGGATGGATAGGTGGATGGATGGATGCTGTTGACATAGGCCCCTCACTAGGTTTTAAAACACAGCTATCTATCAAACATTCTGACATGTAGTTTATGTTTCTTGTTTGCAGCACCACCGAATATTACCCTGCAGTCTAGAGTTGAATGGGACAGTGGCGTTGCTTACGCATCGCTGGTGTGTTCATTGCAGAGCCAGACCCCAGCAGCGGCTATCACCTGGGCTGTAGAGTGCCATAGCATTGATATTAGCTGTAGTAAATTTGTAATGACTCAACCTGAGTTTCAGCAGAGTCATATGGTTGTCGCTCAGAGCGCGGCACGTATTCCTATTCACTCACATGCCGGATGCACCGTGACCTGTGTGGTTGAGCATCGAGGCTTAGAGAAACCAGAGAACAAGAGCATCGTCCTCCCATCCTTAGGTAAGTTTTACTATTACATTAACCCCAAGAGTAGATTGACGCTTGAGCCAGACTTAGAAATGAATGAATGCGATTGCATTAGGAAACTAAATGTCAGTTCATTCATACATTTTAAACATTACCTAATTATCACTGTGAAACTGCTATGCTTCTTATCGCTTGAATTTATTGCGTTCAACATAAGTTAAGTTAAAATGACCACTACTAAATCAACACATCAAGTAATGAAAATCTCTTTGCTTTTAGGGCCATCTGCAAGCCGTGCGTTTCTGGGTGAAGAGAGTTACACTCTTATTTGGCATGCTGTGTGTGAGTACAGCGGCGATGGGGTGAAACCCAACATCTCCTGGGTCTTTCCCGATGAAGACACTGTAATACTGGTGACTACTGAATCCAGATATGATGGAATTAAAGTAGAAGTCAATTTAACTCATGAATTTCAACTCAGTCAGTATGAGGGGAAAGATTTGATATGTCTGATCCAGAACAATCTCGGCAGGGATGAAAGACGGACAATACACGTTCCAAAATACTGTAAGCTTTTCTCAACCCTAAAATACTGACTGGCATGAATTTTAGTTATTCATTCAGTAAATGTAATCTGCTTTTTCTTTCACTTAGCTATCTTATCTATTGAGGTTTTAAACAAAACCACACTTGATCGTAGAGGTCATGGCCAGAATGAGCATCGTTTAGCACTGCACGAAAACCTCTCGAATCAGAAGATACTTCTCAGAGCCCACGGCAATGCTCCATCGTACAAGACAACATGTTACAGGTGTGTTGAATCATGCATGCTTAAATATGGCACAACATACTAAAGAATTGAAAGTTACAGAAAAACAGCATGACCCTATCACAGCCTGTACAGTTTATAACAGCACTCTCAAAGTTTCAGACACCCAAAGGGATAAATAGAGAAGACAAGGGCTAGCTAAAGTTTTCACATTAATTTTTTACTGCATCAGGCTGTAAAGTTCTAAAGGATTCTATTTGCTTGACAATAAATGCAGCAACATTTCTAATTTTTGTTTAGTTTAACTTGAAGTACTAAAATAACTAAAGCTAAATTAACTAAAACTAATTAAACAATATAGACATATTAAATACTAATAAAAAAGACAAAAGCACAACAAAATACTCAAATTTTAAAGTGAAAACAGAAAATATAAAAATATTTAAAATAATAACAAAAACTGTAATAGCTATAATTATGCTTCTTAGCACAGTAAAGATCCCTTAAATCTGTCATTCTATAAGAACACATACCCAAAATTAATATTCTAGAGATCATTTACTCATCCTCATCTTGTCTCAAACGTTTATGACTTTGTTACTTCCGTGGAACACAAAAGGAGATATTCAGAAGAATGTTCATGCTGCTCTTTTCCATACATTGAAGGTGAATGGTGACAGATGCTGTCAAGCTCCAATAGTGTGGTTATTGTTAAATAAATTAAGCTAAATGTAAGCATAAAAAATAATTTATGTTAACTGAAATAAAGCTAATTAACAATTAATCTCTGCACACCTGACGGCAATCGATAGGTGCGAAACAAAGACCAAAAAGGTCAAAACTGAAAAAAAAAAAAAAAAAAAAAAAGAAAAACGCACACTACCAAACTATGCAAAAAGTATTAAAAATGTTTATTCACAACGTTCCTGAAGATACCTGATGAAGGTCATGCGACCAAAACGTCATAAACGTTTTTGATACTTTTTGCAGAGCTTGGTAGTGCGGGATTTGTTTTTGTTTTTCAACTGAAATAAAGCTAAGATAAAAATATATTATAATAATTAAAATATATTAGATAAAACATTTAAACTTGAAAATTAGAAATGCTAACTGTGGCTAATGAAATAAATAAAATGAAATACGTTTTTGAAATACTAAAATTACTAAAACTAGTAAATAGTAAAAACAAAGCTAAATAGAAAAATTTAAACTCTAATAAAAATAACAAAACCACAAAAAAAAAAAAAAAAAAAAAATTAAGATGAAAACTTACACACTTTTTTTTGGAAAAGAAAGTCACTTTTTGTGTTCAGAGCTTGAGAGTATGTGCCAACATTCAGTTTCATTGTATTTATAAGAACAATGTTAACGTGTTCAAAGAAAGAAAGAAAGTCATGAGTGAGTAAATTATGACAGTTTTCATTTTTGTGTGAACTATCCCTTTAACTTTTCAGACATCCATTGTAATGTAGTTTTGTTTGTGCTAATTTCAGACATATTAATCAAAACTGTAAATCTTCCATCTAGCAGTTTCTAGAGAAAAAGAGACTTTTTAAAGTTAAGAAATGCTTCTGAATTTTTCTCAACCCAGGGAGGACGGGTCAGCAGCTGACACAGAGGGCATGACATTAGTTTTTACAGAGCCAGTGTCTGAACTGGATGCAGGATTGTACATATGCCACATCTCGTACCACCACCACACGGCTAGCGTTTTAATTCGGGTGGATGTAACTAGTGAAGAGACTCAACACAGTGAGTTTGCTCATATTAGGTCTAGATTATCAATACTGGTAGCATATAGAAGTGTGGTGACTTGGTTTGTAACGAATGTTTATTTTCCACAGTGATATTCATCATTATTTGCTTCTCGTCAGCTGCTGCAATCACCCTCATCTTGATTATCGTTTTGGTTGTCTTCTGGTGAGTAGACTCGCTTTCTAACAAACTTAGGTTCAATTCTGCTGTTTTCTTTTTGGATATTACCATACAGGTGAGATCTGTGCAGGCAAACAGGAAGCAAGGTAGCTTACCTAGACCAATGACATGCTTCGTGTTCATAAACAGGATACATGGTGGCTGAACTGAACAATACCACATGTACCACATTTGTGCTTTCACACGACATAAACAGATTTATGTTCTCAGCAGCGGAGAATGATGTCGATTTAAACTGCAAATGTATCTGTGGCTTTGATTTAGAAAAAAACCTTGACGTTTAAATTTCCTATTGTTATTTCTTTCTAGTAAAAGTGGGAGAAGTCACTCATCACATAAGGTAGACAAAGTGGTATATAATCATTGCAACATTTTGTCCAATAAATATCAATGGCTCATTTTATTTTTATTTTTCCAAAGAAAACCAGGACAGAGCATGAGTCTCTAGCAGCTCTAATGCAGGATCCCCGCTGCCCAGAGAAGACAGTGATTCCAGGCACGGCTGGGCCGCATTATGCTGAGATTGTGCACTATTCCATTGTTTTCGATGCTAAAAGCACCGTGTGACACACCTGTTGGGTTTTACAACTGTAATATATCAGTTTTTTGCACATACTTGTGGAGTTTGTGAGAGCTTGGGTGCATGCTTTTTTTAAAAATCATTCATTTTTAATCAGACTGTTATGCTGATGATGTAATTTTTAATGAAAAAAAGAAAATTCGCTTAAAGTTTTCTCAACCCAGGCCATCCAAGATTTAGATGAGTTTGTTTCTTCATCAGAACAGATTTGGAGAAATTTTGCATTGCATTAGTTGCTCACCAGTGGATCCTCTGCAGTGAATGGGTGCCGTCAGAATGAGAGTCCAAACAGCTGATAAGAACATCACAATAATCCACAAGTAATCCATATGACTCCAGTCTATCAATTAACATCTTGTGAATTGAAAATCTGTGTGTTTGTAATAACCACATCCATCAGGTTTCTCCAAAACGTCTCCAAATCCATTCCAACTAAGAAACAACTCATATACATCTTGAATGGCCGAAGAATGAGTAAATCTTGAGCACATTTTTATTCTTGGATGAACTATTCCTTTAATATGAATATTTCACTAGTGGTCTCAGGGTTTTGGACCCAACTGTATACACGCATTGCAGTTGTTCTTTTTCCTCGACTACAAATACCGATTGTAAGGAAAAGATTGAAGTAGCTTGGTATTACTTTCAGCATTATGATTTACTTCGATAAGTAGCATTGTTTTATAAATATTATGAGCACATTTTTATTGTTTTACTACTTTTTAAGATTGTTATTTTGTTCAGACTTACACAGAGATACACTTTAAAAGTCTGGTTGGTGTCTTCTATCTTGTTTTCGGTCCAATTGTACTTGTAGCCCACACACTGACTGAATTTGTAGCACTGTAGCGCCCTCAGGTGATCTTGCAGTATATAGTGGGAGAATCCCCATCTAGGCCTGTAGAGTTCAGTTTGATATTTTGGTTATAAGACTTTACTCCCTTCAGTCTTTGTATGAATGATGACTGGTCTTTCCTTTGTGTTGCTCTTAGATGTTTACGCATCTCCAGGGTAAATAATATCACTGTGATACTTGTAAAAATACAATAAAATACTTGACAAGTTTATATACTTCGAGTCTGTTTGTTTATCAGGTGAAAAATATTATTCCAATCATAAAAGGATATATGACAAATACAGATTTCACAAAGGACAAAATTCTTTGAATATCACATTATAAAATGTACTTTCCTGTTACACTGATTTACAAAACATGCAATGCTAAGAAGAGATTTGACCCTTGAGTTAACCTGCATTATATTGCTCATAAACTTTTCATACACAGTCCATACATTAAGCATCAAAATATTTACTTTATGTACATTTATCGTTTCTTGTACAGACAAGGTTTAAGTTGAAGACCGACTTTCTTCACGTTCCCAGGTGCTTTTCCTGTCTTTATGAATTCAAAGGAGTAGAAGTGGCTGTTTTCTGTGTCCTAGGAAAAAATGATGAAAATAAATAGCTTGTAAACAGCTCTTTTTGTTAAACAGTAAATTAAAGTACATTTTGATTACTAAATTATGACCGATTTTACTGAAAAACAGAGAATGTAGAATATTTTATGTTAGTGCTATTCCACTATTGATCTCCATACTTGCAGAACAGCACAATTCTAGTCTGCAACACTGCACACTTGGCCTGACTTTCCATCTCTAGTACAGCATTAGACCTGCAACTAACAATCATTTATGATAATTACAGAGGGGATTATTCTAATGATTTAATAGATTTTTAACAACAGCCCTCTATTACTTGCATGTTTGTCAGTTTTTTAACAGTATGTCTGCAGAAAATGTTTCAGTGAGATTTGCATAATCCTCTAGAATAAAGTATGATCAACTCCAAAATATCAGTTTTCCAATTACTATTTGCCTCATTTTCTGCTCCGCACCAGGGTTATTTTAGTATTATTTATGTACTGTTATAGTATTTATTAATATTTTGAATGAGTTTATATTTTGAGTTTTCAAAAGTAATGACAAGAACTGCATATTCTGAGATTTTTATTTCCTTTTTTTAAAGGGGGATTGTATGATTAGGCTGACATTTAGAAGCTGCTTGTATCCAAAGGAAGTTTTTATCCTGGTGTAAAAAGCATAAAACTTGATTTTAATCATATTTTCTCTATGCCACAGAGTGCCTTCAGTAGTGTGCTGGACAGTGTAATGGTCTGTCTCATGAGAGTTATTAAACGGACAACATATGAGGCCATTTCACAGGACCAGGTGAATGTTATGATGGAAACATGTTTTTTAAAGCTCACCAAGGCTGTATTTATTTGATGCAAAATAGAGTAAAACCATAATATGATATATTATTTAAATAATATTTCTATAATAATACATTTATTCATTTTATTTCTGTGATAAAAAGCTTAATTTTCAACATCATTACTCCAATCTTCAGTGTCACATGATCCTTCAGAACCCATTGAAACCATTCTTCAGAAACCTTTTTATTTTTTTTGAGGAAAAGGTGATATTTTTTATATTGATTCTTTAATGAATAGAAAGCTTAAAGAACAGCATTTATTTGAAAGATTACATCTAATGCATCCTTATTGAATAATTCATTTCTTTAAAAAATCTAAACATTTTAATGGTAGTGTATGTTCATTGAAATGAATTGCACATTACCTTATGGACTAACTTGAAGCCAAAACTTGACAATGCACCACTGAACGAACGCTCATTTTCAAATCTGCTGGCCACTTCAGCAATTTTAAGAACACCCCTGCAATAAATAAATAAATGGAAAGAGGATATATATTGGATAATCACTAGATTTGGATTTTATAATACAATTTTAAAATAATGGCAACTGTTTAAAAAAAAAAAAAAAAAAATAAGGCAGTTACCCCATCACCAGGACTCTGTTTGCTTCTGCCAAAAAGTCTCCCAAATTTGTCCCCATCAGAGAAAGACAGAAAACAGCGATATCTACAGTAGAATCACGCAGCGGCACCTGTGAAAAGGTAATAAACAGTGCTACCTTTAGTCTTTCGGCAGCATTACAAATTAAAGCATTATTACTACAATAACTTACTTTTGCCATGTCACATGCAGTGGCAAGATCACAAACCGGAGCCAAATCAAAAGAATGCACTTTATTCTTTACACTCCGAGCTATTTTACAGTCTCCACAGCCGAAGTCAGCAACAACTAAAGAAGCTGGTCTGAAAAAAAAGGAAACAGACATTCATTGACTTTCAGTGTCTTCTAAAAATGCTGTATTTCTGTAGTTCATTCATGGAAGATTATTCTGTGCATGACCACTGTGATTTAATAAAGACATTAAATGTCAGTTAATTTGTTAACTGTTTTAAATGTCTTTAAGACAATTAACAAATTAAACTGTAGTTCAGGAAACTATAGCCATGTCAAAACAGCATACAAAGCTAAATTATTATTATATAATTAATAATTTATTATTATTATTGTTATTATTATGCCAAATAACTTCATCAGGTCTTTTTTAAAATAAAAAAGCTTGTTGTAATTGCTTTTTAAATAAATAAATACAGACATAAAGTTAAAAGCAATTTACAATATATATAAGCTAAAAGCATTTAAACCATCCAAAGTGCACACACACACAGCAGTGAACACACACACACCGTGAACACACACACAGCAGTGGGCAGCCATTTATGCTGCGGCGCCCAGGGAGCAGTTGGGGGTTCGGTGCCTTGCTCAAGGGCACCTCAGTCGTGGTATTGAGGGTGGAGAGAGCGCTGGACATTCACTCCCCCCACCTACAATCCCTGCCGGCCGGAGACTCGAACCCCCAACCTTTGGATTACAAGTCCGACTCTCTAACCATTAGGCCACGACTTCCCAATACACGCACACACACAAACAAAACCTAAAAAAACAAAAACACAACAGCAAAAAAAAAAAAAAAAACACTGCATAAAGGAATCAGCAAAAGGAAGGTCATCTCACTTTTTACAAATATAGGAAATGATTGAATCCACAGGGTTTGTAGGCCAGTGCTGAACCTGTGCCGTGTAGCCCTTGTGGTAAACTGCAATGGCCTCTGGGTCCTGCTGAAACATGCGTTTGGCCTCACCGCTGGTCGACGTGTAAAGCTGCTCATTGATGTAGCGGAATCGAGCGGCTTCTAACCGCTTCTCCATCTTTGTCCTTAAAGCAGTCGAGGGGTCAGGAGCCACTTGCTCTCCATCTCCCTTCAAACTTACTGTTGTACCTTTGGGTTCTTCTGGCTCCTCTGAGGCTTTATTACTGTCATCAGGAAGCTGCGACTTTAAAATGCGACGCAATTTTTCTGCCTGCGATTTACTCATAATTTTTGAAGGTTTCCCTTTATCTTCCACTTTATGTGAGACTGTATTGTTGCTTAGGGAGTCATTTACTATTCTAGTTCCTGTGCTGGGCTTTTTATCTGTTTTAGAGTCTTTGCGATTTTCAGCATTGTCTTTTATAGAAGAAATACCATTCTTTTTCTGAGCTTTCTTCGTTTTTTTGGACGCCTTGTCATGTTTCTTCACTTTCTTGGATTCTTTGACATGCTGTGTTTGAATTAATGGTTCCTCCTTTGCACTGGCATCATCAACACCTGTCGTTTTTGGAAGATATTTGTTTTTGCACCTTTTTTGGTTTTTCATCTTGCTCTTCCACTGCTTTCTGCTTAGCTTGTTTTCTGCTTGACTTTCATTTTTCTCCAATTGAGGTCCAACTCCTTTTCTGGACTCTTGTGACACCTTAGAATCTGCAAACACAAATTGATGTGAAAACTCAATAATGTTGAAGAGTGTAAACATAAAATGACTAGAACATGTTCTCACTTTTTTTTTCAATGGTCTTCTTTACTGGCTTCTTCTTCTTCACAGGTGGTTCAGAGGAATCCACTTTATCCTGCTGCTTCCCTTCATTTTCAGCATTAGACTTTCTTTTACGCTTTTTGCACCTTTTCTTTTTTACTGTCTTGACTGTAGTGGAGGCATCTTCCTCCTCATCGCTATCCTCTAAAACATTCCCAGCTCCCCAGTCTGGAACTGAACCCAATGTTTGCAAGGTTCTCAAAAGACTTTTCTTACCCACAACCTTGTCCTGTTGGGATAAAAAAAAAATGCTAGATAAAAAAAATTCAATTAATGTGACACACCTACACTTAAATAAATAATCATATAAGGAATCATAATACCTTGCCAGAGGCAGGAGACATTTTAGCAGTGTGCGATGATCCATCTGGTAATGGAGAATCAGTCCATTCCTCTTCAGCAAACATGTTTGTAAACGCTGTTAATTTTGGATAACACTGTAAACCGTCACAATGAGTTATACCTAAAGAATTTGTAAGCTAACTATTATGTGCTTGCTTATCTTGTAAGACGATAAAATCGATAATAGTGCTGTTAGAAATTATTGTTGACATCCCCCAGAAACCTATGATAGTATCCTAAAACGCATTTCAGAGTAATTTACGGCGTAACGTTACTTACATCTTACGCTCTCTTCAACACGTGCGAAGAACCGTCACGTGGTTTTGTGTACATCCGGGTTACCGAGACAACTTCCTTTCCAAACTATTCGGATGCTGGGTTCTCCAAATGCGCTCAATCTATAACTATTTTATTACATTGTGAAAGAAAAATGGTCCATTAAATGAAAATCGTGACCGTTTTAACACTTAGATGCCTACAGTGTAGAGATGGAAAGTAGGACTCGTTTTTGCGATTCGGTTCTTTTGAACAGTTCGTTTTTAATAAAACAGGATAGTCATTTTGTTCAAACTTTTAAGTTAAAATTTGTGTGTTTTTATTCTTGGGCATGAATGATTGTTTGGACCGATTGTAATACATTTTTGTATTTTATTTTATTGAATTTATTGACCCTGGTTAACTTTAACAAACTTTAAAAAAAAGAGTATTTATAACAGAAATAATATACTTATGTGTGTGCAAATTTAAAGTAATGAATGTTTTTGGACATTGGCATGCAATATGCAATTAAATTAAAATGTATTATTGTTTAAATTAATATTAATTGAAGTTAAGTGTGCTTTTTGACACACTTAAGTAGGACAGAAGTAGCTACATCTTTATATTGCATAATTACTTCTGTTGTTTTTGAAATAACAACCAAAAAATGAATTATTAAAAATGTACTGACAAGCATTTATGGTAAACTAAAATATGCTGCAATGTCATTTCAAATGATTGATTTCTACACTACAATTACAATTAGAATCAAGTACATATATACAAGTATGTACATATATTGGCTCTAGTATGTTTCATTTGACATTATCTCAAAGTACACTTTTTAAATGTTTACTTAAATGTGTTAAGAAACATAGTCATGAAAAACATGCCTCAGTGGCATCTTTCTTTCTTTTCAAAAGCTACACTTTTTTCTATTTCTCCATCTCTCAGGTAACATTCAGGGTACAATTAACTGTACATGTTTTATAGCTTTATACATCTATTTTGTAACCTTATTTGTTATTATTGATAAGCCTTTTCAATTACAAATTTGTATAAACTGGGTTTAAGTATTAATCCATCCTACCATATCAAATATAATTTGGACATTTCTAAGGCCTCTAAAATCACAACTTTTCTGGAAAACCTGATGTTCACATGCCTTCTGCCATCTGATAGTTTATGCTTGTTTTGCAAGTAAAAGGCTTTTTGGTATTTATGTAAAACTGTCCCACTTCAGGTTGTGGTTCACCCTTTTTTCCTTACTGATTTTTATTAGATAAATGTAAAATGTAATGTTTTATTAAATAATTGTAAAAACTTTTATATTGTTAGTAATATTTGAAACTTCATTTGGACAAATTTAAAGCAGATTTTCTCAATGTTTTGATTTTTTTTTTTTTTTTTGCACCCTCAGATATTCAAATAGTTGTATCTCGCCCAAATATTTTCCTATCCAAACAAACCATAACATCAATGGAAAGCTTATTTATTCGGCTTTCAGATTATGTATAAAACTCAAATTCGTAAAATTGAGACTTATAATTGGTTTTGAGCTCCAGGTCATTACAGGCCGGTTGTTCTAGCACATTGAGAGTTATTTTGAGGGATATTTTATGTAAAGAAAAAATTAAGTGTGTATATATATGTTAAGTAAGTTATAATTATCATCAAGCTATAAAGCAGTGCAATGCTCCTGTTACTTATCTCAGCGCTGGTCAGGATGAGCCAATCGGTTGTGTCGGCGTCTTCTAGCTCCACCAGCTACTAGCTAGCAGCGTTTGCTATGCTACATAGCTTCTAGCGGAAGTAGTCGAGTTTCTTCCTAATCATGTCAACAATGGCGTCGCAGCAGCAGATGGTCTCTAACAGTGGTCAGATGGGCGTCCTACAGCAACCTCAATCTCAACAACAACAACAACAACAACAACAGCTCAGTCAACAAGATTTTGATCCAGTTCACAGATTCAAAATGCTGATTCCTCTGCTCAAAGATAGTTTACAGGTTTGTTTTGGTGCCTTTCATTGAACATGGGAGCTGAAGGTAGGGGTTTGCAATAAAATATTAACATTCATTTACAATTTTATGTTTTCAGACCGTCATGACCATTGCTTCACTAAATTTTGGACACAATGCAGCTATTGACAACGGCAGTACAACAGAGTAAGATTCCCTTATTATTATGTAAATTACATGAAAAGTTAAGTAGCATATACTTGTATGCATGCATAGCCTGTGTCTGTTCTATCTGTTAATGTACATAAATATGTTTTTTTGCCACAGAAAAAACAAATCTGATAATTGTGATTTTTTTTTTTATCTCACTAAAAAACTCTTAAAAAATAGGTGAGTTTATATCTTACAGTTCAGTCTTTTTTTCTCAAAATTATAAGTTTGCATTGCGCAATTCTGTTTTGTTCAAACCACAGAATGAAATATAAGAAAGTAATAGTGATTTTTTTTCCCCCCTCACAATTGATTTGTGAATTTTCTGCTTAGAATTGTGCATTTATAAATCTCACAATTCCAAGGTGTTTTTTTCCACAAAATTGGGAGCTGTAAGCTTGCTAGAATTGAATTGTAAGTTAAAATGTCTCAATTATATGAATTATTTGTTAATATTTTTTAATACTGTGGCATAAATACGCTTCAGTAGAAAGATTTATGGATGCTTAAACCAAAACCTAATATTTAAACAATTTATTTCACCTCTCAAAATATAGGAAGGGTAATGATGCTGCAGTTCAGCGGTTTGACAAAAGTTTAGAGGAGTTTTATGCTCTCTGTGATCAACTGGAGCTCTGCCTGGTAAGCACCTGCTGTGTTTCTGTTAAGATCTCTCTTTTGATTTCGATTAACATTGACATTTTGTTTTTTCAGCGGCTGGCCCACGAGTGCCTGTCGCAGAGCATCGACAGCACAAAGCACTCTCCAAATCTCGTACCTACAGCCACCAAGCCGGACACAGTGCAAACAGAGTCCCTGTCTTACTCTCAGTATCTCAGTATGATAAAATCACAGATTTCATGTGCTAAAGACATTCATAATGCTCTCTTAGAGTGTTCAAAAAAGATAGCTGGGAAGGGTCAAGGAGCTTGTAATTAGTAGCTGCCAGCTGTATTTAGTTTGCTTTGATTTTTTGTATCTTCAATTCCTTTTATCTGTTTACTATTGTGACAAATGTACTTGTACAATTAAATTTATATATTCTTGAAAATAAATTTGTTATTTTTATTTATTTTTATCAAACAAGCTACTTATTGGTCCTGTCTACTCAATTGCAAAAAATATTTTAGTATTATTTATATACTATGGTTATTTAATATTATTCAGTAATATTTATTCATATTTATAATTAGCTTTTTTTTTGTAATTTTATGTCCTGTTTTTTTTTTTAAATTCTATTTAGCTTTAACTACATTATTTAAATTTTTGTTGTAATATTTAGCATTTTAACTTATTTTATTTCAGTCATTTGCCAAGTCATTCTAAGTTTTTAATTTTTAATCCAATAATTATATTTAATTTCAGCTTTATTTGAATTAACGAAAATGATTTTGAATTATTTACTTTTCTGCATTAACCACACTATTTTGTGGGCTAATACTTTTACTGTACTCCAATCATGCTTCTCTATTAAGATCTGTAAAATCTGCATTTTTTTTTTTTCTCCAATAAATATGTTAATAGAGATCATTTGAAACCAACTTACCTGTTATACAGTAACATCACTTATGCAAACAAAATACAACTGAGTATAGGACACAATCTTTTGAGATGAAGTGCATTGAACACAAGGATCCTTCAACCAGATCCATAATATGGTTTGTAGTTGTTTTTGAATGAATTTTTCTGCAGTAATTTGAATCCCACTGTTCCAGCATAAATGTGATTTGGGTGGATTATACAATAATATAAATAAGTCACTTATCATGAATCAGACTCTTTTCATTGATGACCTGCACTCTTAAGGGCTCACTAAAATTGGAAGAAAAAAGTATAATCTGTATAATAAGTAATCCTGATATATTACATGTTTGTTCACCGGTTTGTAGTATCAATTCGTTCCTTTGTAATTTCATATCTTTCCTTTAGAGGCGCTAGAAACCCTTCTCACTGCTTGTGTCAAAACAAAGAGAAGAAGTCGTTCCGGGCTCTGATTGGTCGAGCCGTTGCTCAGCGGTATTATGTTTGTTAATGCAACTGTCAACAAAGTATGCTAGCTTTGATTCATTAATAACATTATTTAGTACACTCTCGATGTGAGGAATGAAGAACAAAAAGGTGAAACCCTCAAAGGGTGTAAGCAACAGAAAAAGAGGTAAGTTACATTAGTTTGGAGGTTGTATTTGTCTCAAATCCGAGAGTCTTTTAAAGAGATAGAAAATCTCGTAACCTTTGCGAGGACAAAACCTGCGTAATCTGCCTAACGTTACCTAGAAAGCACTTTAGGGCTCACTGCATTTTGAGACAGCCGAAGCGAAGAGTAATGCTAAATTGTTGTTGGCTGCGCTTGGATTTTAAGGCGAAAAAATAAACAGCTGTAAGTTATTCCAAGTATTTGATCTCATGTCTTTCTTATTGTCCATATTCTGCAGTGCTCAGCGATGTGTCTCCATCCACCAGTATTCCTCCTCTGGTGGAGGGTCAGCTGAGATGTTTTCTGAGAGTGACCGTGAGTAAAGTGCTGTGGACCATCACCAGACCTCCTCCTGTGACTCTGATCAGGCTCAGATGGTGGGGAGAGTCTTCCAATGGCACCTTCTTCAGGCCTAGAGATGGACATGTTGAACAGAAAGGGGTGAAATCGACAGCCCGCTTTCCAGTTCGATGTGGACCCAAACAGCTGACTTCTTATTTGACAGGTTAGACTTGATCGCTCTATAGTTGATGGCTGATTATTGGCAATTCCTTTCTAGAGAGGCATATTTAACCTTACATACTGTATGTATGGATTTCAGGGTTTTAGCAGGTCTTAAAAAGTCTTACATTTGTCTTTGTTGAACCTGCAGAAGCCCTGAATTTGTTCATGTGATGCCTAACTGAATATATTATGTCTTTGTTCACAGATATGGGTTCATTGGTGCTGGATGTGCTTACAAAGGTTGATCATTTGCCTATAGCTCGAGCTCAAATCCCTGGGATTGCCAGGCTTTCGTTGTCTCACTCCATAAATGGATATTTCACTCTTGTTTCCCCGTCATCAGAAAAACTTGGAGAGCTACAGGTGGGTGAGATGCTCAGCAGAGTTCACATTTATTAAACTGATCAAATTTACAGTGAATTTTTTTTCTTCTTCTCAGGTTTTAGGTTTTTATTTTAACTGTATTCTGTTCAATTTGACCCAGAGAGGAATTTCTTTTTTTTTAGAAAACCTTAATGTTATTGCATTGGAATTAGACTTACAGGGTATAGCAACTTCCCAAAAATAACTGTATAATTTTTGTACTTTTTTGACTTTTTCCCCCCCCCTTGTTGGTGTTCCCCATCAAAAACAAAATTCCCTGTAAAAAAAAACATGCTTATACATTTCTCAGAATGCTATATATTATCACCAAATATTGCATTCAATCTTTTTCTCATCTTGTTTTCTCTCAAAAACGGTGTTTTGTATTTCGTTTTGGAACTGAGTGATCATAGGACTTATTTATCTGAGCGAATGCACAATTATCCACAAATACATTTTGTTTCCCACTCAAAAACTGAGGTACATAAGTTCTGGGAATTTGGACTGGGAAGACCAAATTAGATAAAGGATTTTGAGCACAGCACAAGGGTTAATAATGTGTTGTTTCGCATGTACCGTAGGTCACACTTGCCCTGGAAGCGTTAACAGAGGGATATGACAGCAGTAGTTCAGTACCCACGACTGATATGAGCCTCGACGCACAGGCTGCTGGAGTAACATCTGACCAGAACATGCCTGTACATTCATCCCTGGATCAGGTTCTTCCGAGTGTGAAGGAGACAGCTGGGCACATGCCTAGGTTTGTTTTTGTATTTTGGATGGTTTGAGTGTTGAATGAATAATGTGAAACAAACTGTCATTAGAGCATTCAGTTCACAA
The DNA here is from genome assembly GCF_936440315.1 of Barbus barbus. NCBI lineage: Eukaryota > Metazoa > Chordata > Actinopteri > Cypriniformes > Cyprinidae > Barbus > Barbus barbus. The sequence continues at coordinate 18,814,414 of NC_136759.1, read as the reverse complement.
CACTCATCCTTATGACTGATCTTGTAATTAGTTGCAGACCTGACTGTGGTCTATGAACGGACAAGTTAAATTAAAATTCTAAAGATTTTGGATAAAATGTCTTATTTAAGTGGTCTTATTAAAATTTTTGTTTTAGGTGATAAATGTTTGAAGTTGTTCTATTTTAATAGTTTTTCCCTAGTGTTATTTTAGTATTATTTATATAATATTCTATAGATATATATATATATATATATATATATATATATATATATATATATATATATATATATATATATATATATATATATATATATATTATATATATATATATATATATATATTATTTTTATTTTTTATTTTTTTATTAATTATCTATTAACTAATGTTATCACCTTTCTATTATTGTTTTTTAAATATTATTATCCCCTTAACAACAATAATAGTAGTAATAATAATAGTTATTATTATTATTATATGCTATTTATTAATAATATTCCATAATGTTTAAATTAACACATATGTTTTCAGTTTAAGTTTTAGTGAAGTTATGTGCTTATGTCATTTTTATTTTTTTAATATTTGTAGTTAGCTTTACTTAATTTTAAACAATTTGTTTTAGTAATTTTAGTACTGTAACTTAGTTATTTTCTTTTAGTTTCTATTTTTTTTTTTTTTTTTAGTTCTAAGATTTTTCATTTTAATTCAATAGCATCAACAATAAAACTTTGTTTTTGTCTGATATTCTTGTTTTAGAGGGAAGGATTACTTGTATTTTCAAGAAAACAATAACGTCATACCAGATTCTTCTACTGGAAAACCTAAACCTGCTACCACCCAAACTCTTTCAGCAAATAGCCACACACCTGTTGACCTTTTGTCAGGTAAACCTCATTAACTTGATTTACTGAATTCATTATATTGACTTTACTGTTGAAACGGCAACATTTTGGCTGAAATACTTTTCAAGAACTGGTCAAATTAAAGAACTGTCTGTCAATCGCAGTCTGAATATTGCCAAATTCTTGAGTTATTTTAAACTTCAGTTAATTCTGTCACCTTATATTGTGTCAGTACAGCACTATGCAAATTACACATTTTTGTTAGCGATGGTTGAGTCCTTTGTGGAAGTTCTGTTGGCAGATCTGTAGACAAAAAGACCAGACTGCTCTTTACACTCATGTAACACTATTTAATGATGTATATGCCGAATGTTTATATATTCTTTACTCATTGTCCATTATATAGTTTACTTATTTTCATTATTATTATATTACTTGTGTTTTTTGTATTTTTCCAGTTCTTCTGGAGCGTGGCAGCAAACTGAGAAATGCCATGGTGGTTTCAGCCTTAAAATCTGATGTGGAGTCAGATGTTCCTCTGAAGGACATTCCCCTGCCTCTCTTCAAAGACAACACTGATGCCTTGTATGAACTCTACTTATTCTTTCACATATGATTACACATGATTATAAATAGTGTTAAACATAATCTTCCTCCTAAAGGCCAGCCAGGCCCTCATCAGGACAGTTTCTGGAGAACATCCTTCAAGCAGAACACCAACATCCGGTTCAGGACCTTGAAGAACCAAGTCAGAGTAGAGTCAACACAGAGGACATGGCTGTGGATCTGCTGCTGGGAAGGTAGTCAAGGCTACTGATTGCTTTAGATTAAGTGAAGAAAATGGACCTTTGCTCATAAATACTTGATGGAAATGTGGGAAACTTTTAAAGTGATAAGAATTATTTTTGTCTGTGTTTGCAAACTATATGCTTTAATGTTTGTAATGGCTCTGTTCCTCAGTGTTAATGGATCTGTCCTGCAGTTCTGGGATGGAGAGGGTTCTTTCCCAGATTCTCTTTCTGATCACAGCAGTGTGCTCATGGACAGTGAGCTCAACGACCCTCAATATGATCAGAGTCTTCTGGAGAACCTCTTCTACAAAGCTCCTGTAAGTCTTACAGTGTAACACAGCAAACGATTATATGTAGTTTAGCTTCCTTAAACATAACTTTGTAAATCATTTTTTCCCTTTTTTTTTTTTTTTTAGATATCAGATGAATGTTTGGAAGAGGAACATCAAAAGAAAGATCCAGCACAGAAGCCAGTACACACAAGACCAACTAAAAACACCCAGTTAGTTACTCTAATGCAAGACGAAATTCTCAAAACTTCACTTAAGATAAATACATTAAAAATTAAAACTTTATTAAAAAATAAATAAATAAATGTATATGTAAATGTTTTCATATCTGTGTAAAGGTACAGAGAAATAAAACTAGTTTCATTTTGAAATACATTTTTCATATCTGCTGTTGTGTAAATTGCCTTTTTTTTCTTTTGAAGGCTTGATTCTGAAGATGTGCAGCATTCAGAAGCAGGAGATGATTTCTCTGGGCTTAGCATGGATACAATAGCTTTGCTTGGAGATATTCGTTTTGCCAGGGTCACCATCAGTGAGTTAAAAGTTTCCACTGAGAGTATTTCAAGAAGTCTCTCTAAAAAAGGAAGACCACCTCGCCCCCTCACCACAAAGAAATGGTACGACATTTAAGATATTTCACATCAGATAATATTTATAAATGGTGGTGGTTAGAAGATGGTGTCTGTTTTTAAAATCTAACCTGACGTTAATATTGTGTTTATCTAGCGTTTATATTGTAGAGTTCCTCTTTCCACTGGTCTCTGCTGGGTTTGAGGATGTTCAATGTGTACCGTCAGAGATTACAAAAGTTGTCTCTAGTAAAGTAACAGAGGGCGGTGAGTAGTACATTTGTTTTAGAGAACTACGAGAAACCAGAAATAGTGTAATAATCGGGTGATTCACTTTTGTTTCAGTGGTGACGTTTCAGCACCAAAGTTTGTTTCCAGTGAGGTTCAGTAGGTCATCTATTAAACAATGGCGGGAGATGAACGTCACATTCAAGATCTACTCCAGAAATAGCCTTCAAAAGACAGTAAGTGCAGTGTGTTCCAATCACAAAATCAAACAAACCTCAGAAATAAAGGCTCTTTTGGTTTTAACTGTTAGAGGCCTGATCTTCTTATTTGTTGTTTAGCCCGTTCTCATTGGATCAGCAATGTTTCCACTGAGCTCTCTGATGCAGAGTGAATCGCTGAGCATTTCTGCTGCCCTTCCTGTTCAGGGGCCGGATGGAAACACTGATAAACAAGCAGTTGGTCCTCTGAAGGTAAAGAATCGATCATAAGAACCAAATTTGGGAGATTTTATTAATCTATGTGATTCATTCTTTGTCCCTTGTGTTTTTTTAAGGTGTCATTTGAATTCGTAGCAGACAAAAATGATTTCTCCACCAAAAAGAGACCTGCAAAACGAATGATGAGTCCAGCAAGACCTCTTTCTTCCCGTTTAACTGAAGAGCATGATGGGCCAAAGGGTTTATGTGTGACTGACCACAGGAGAGACACGTCTCCTAGTGCAAGTATTCATCAAGTACAGAGTATCCTGATCCCTCCAGCCAGATCACGATCCACATCAACACACGTCAGATATCAGAGCTTTCTTCATGAGCCTCTGCAGCAGGAAGTGGAGGAGACTGAGATTTTGCTTCATATGTTGCTCATGGTGCCCAATGGGAAAGATTTTAACTGTGCACCCATGCAGCCCAACGTCTACTTGAACTGTAAGCTCCTCGGATCTGATGAAACCGCTCGATCGACAGTGAGCTGGGGTCAAAAACATCCGTCATTCAGCTTTATCCAGGTTAGTGCTAAATATAGAATCAAGGAAAGTTCACAGGCTTTACCTATATTACTCTGAGGTGGAAATCGCCAGGGTTCCCACGATGCAGTTAGTTTATTATTTGTTTTTAATCTAATTTCTAATATGATATAGGTGGCTCCAGTCACACTGACCAGCAAACTGTTGGAGAGAATGAAGAACAACATGATGGTCATTGAAGTTTGGTTGAGGGCCAGTAGTTCAGACCATGATAAACTTCTTGGTTTGGTAAAACTACCTCTCCACCAGTTCTACATGTCCTTCAGGTATATCTGTCTGTCTGTCTGTCATCTGCATTTCCTATTAAAATAAATATACATAGAATTAAATATTTATTGTTATAAATAAAATTATATTTATATTATATAATGATAATAATGAATAGAATAATAGCAACAATATATATTAATATTAACATTTATATTATATTCGTAATGTATATTAATATAAACTTTATATTAATAGTAACACTGTATAATGAATTATTTTATATCAAGTATATCAGTGTAGTTATCATTAAATCAAGCTAAAACTATTAAAAAGTGCTTTTATTAATTGAAATAAATCTAAAATAAGATCAAATGTAAATATTATATCCATCCATTTTCCAAACTGCTTATTCTCTGTAGGGTTGCGGGTAAATATTAGATGAAAAACTGAAACAGAAAATTAAAATGTTGCCTTGGAAACTAACTGAAATAAAATAAGTTTAACTTTTTTTAAGTTTAATTAAGGTTTACTTAACTTGAACTACTAAAATTACTAAAATGGAACTAAATATTGATTAAAGCTACATAAATGTATTTTTATTAAAAAAAGACAAAAACAAAAAATGACTGAAACGTAAACTAAAATTAATAAATAAAAAAATTGCATTTTAAAAATAAAACTGAAATAAAAATAAAAGTAATTTAAAAACATTAAGTAATCTATAATAGTAAATAAAAGAATAGTAAAATAACACATGTAAGCTTAACAATTTGTTTTCTTTTTGCTTTGTCTCCAGAGACCCCAAGATCACAGAGCTGCTCTTGCAGTCTCAGTATCCAGTGGTTGGAGTGGACAGTTTTATGCCTGTGGTTGATGTCTTCAGCAGCAGCACTCGTGGAAACCTCAGGGTGTGTCTAGCAATGGGTCTAGCACAGCAGATCACGGCACTGCAGCGAATGAGGGATGACGAGCTGACCCCCGTATCACCACTGCCTCGACCAGCGCACATGTTAGACCACCAGCCACATGTAGAAACCAAGGCTAGTTCACTTTAAAACTCCCAAAAGCAGTACTTGTGCTTAAAGAATGAAGCTTAATTTGTTTCTAAATTGATGTTTTTTTAGGCCAGTACCACTGTGGATGTTCTGCGTGAGCATGTCTTCATGGTCCGAGTAGAGCGAGTAAAGGGTCTGACGCCTCTGCAGTCCACAGTGTGGGGAGAAGCTGACTGTTACATCCAGTACTCCTTCCCTACACAAAATGAGTCGAGAGAGGACACGGACCCACATGTCGTTGAGAGCAGTAAGTTGTTTTCTTGCTGACTGTATTAAAACTCCTTTTTTTCTGTTCAGCTCAACCAACACTCTGTTCCACAGATGTGGAGCTCAAGGCCTACCGCACTGAGACCACTCTCTGTGTGCCTGACCCTTTGTTTGGACATAATGAGACTCATGTCCTGCTGGCTCCTCCTGATGTCCCAGTGCAAAGAATACTGCTGAGCTCACTGGCCAGTCAAGGGCTGAGGAACGGAGGAGGGGTGCAGTTTGAGGTTTGGTGCAGGTACAGTAAATGCAGAAATTGTAATTTAGTCCTGAATTTTATTTATTACATTTTAGCATTTGAAATGTATTTTGTTTATGTGGGAATAATTTCATTTAAATTTATTTATGTATAGAATTATTATTTTTAATTATATTTTAGTACTTAGAATTATTACCAAATAAAAGAGAGATATTTTTTTTTACTTAGTTGCTTTTTACATTTAGTATTTAATACATGTTTGTTTAGCATTTAAAATGTTTTAGTCATTTTTTTATTTTTTAGCATGTAAAAGCATGTTTTTGGCAATTTATTTACATTTTAGCCTTTAAAATGTGTCTTTTATGTTTGACAGTGTATTTTTTTACATTGTAGCATTAAAAGCATGTCTGTTTTATTTATTTGCTGTTTACATTTTAGCATTTAAAAAGTGTCTTTTTTGGCAATGTTTGTTTTTGTTGTTGTTGCTTTGTTTATTTATTTATTTTTACACTGTAGTATTAAAAACATGTCTGTATTTATTTATTTGCTGTTTACATTTGCTGACTTTTTTGCATATTTTTGGCAATATTTTGATTTATTTTTTACATTTGAGCATTTAAAAGCATGTTCTTTGACTATTTTATTTATGTACTTATTTGGCTCTTTTATTTGGAAATATTTTAATTTATTAATTTATTTATTTGCTTTTTACGTTTAAATGTTCAAAGCATTATTTTATTTTAGCAGTATTTTATTTGGCAAGTTTATTATTTCATTTTATTAATGTATTTTTTTTTTTAATTTAGCTTTTAAAAACATGCTGCTTTTATTTGGTAACATTTATTTACATTTACATTTTTACATATGTAGAATTTTAAACACATCTCGTATTTAGTAATATTTTTAATATTTATTTGGAAAATATGACTTATTTACAAGCCTGTTGGAACATTTGCAGGTATTATTATCCAAATGTTAGAGATCAGCTAGTAGCCAGAGGACTGCTGCCCATGTCCAAACTGTGTGCCATGGTAACCATGCAGAAAAGGGGTCAAACCGATGCACAACTTTTCTCCCTTCCTCTGGTACCAAGAACCGACCGACCTGTTGACACACAGCCTCAGCCCCCTGGTAATTGCATATCTAATTACCTTAAAACTGCATATAACATATATCGTGTTATATGAATTTGAAACAAATGTAATAAAGTAAAACCTGTTTTCATCTGTGCTTACCTGTAGGGCTGCTTGAAGTGAGCGTTCAGTACAAGTCTCGACCAATGAGGAGTGTGGGAGTGAAGAGTGGGGTTGTGCCGTCCCGCAGTGTGATGCTAGTTGTGCAGGTGCACAGAGCAGCCGGGCTACAAGCTGCAGCCAAGTGAGTCAATCTGCCTCAAATCTGCCTTTAGCTTTTAACCAATTATCCCAGCAACAATCTAGCTTAATTTAACATGGAGTATAATTTTGGCATCTAAATTGTATTTTTATTTAGCATCTTTTTTTCTCAGAGCTCTTGCAGATACAGACAGCTCACTGCTGTATTACTCTGAAGTGGGACTCAACTCCTTCATCACCGTGCAGTTGTCCTTCCTGCCGGACAGTGAGGTTCGAAGCACACGAGCGGCAGCCAGGAGTTTCTGCCCAGAGTTTGAACATCACGCCGAGTTCTGCTGTAACCTGCTGGTGCAGAGAGACAGCGGGGAGAGCGTCAGTCTGGCTGAACTCCTGCAGGAGGCAGTGGCCGTCTTCACTATTTACAGCAGAGACACACGCAAAAGTGAGTTACCTGACTTGGAAAGGTAGACAGATATGTGGAGATTGCAATTGTTTTTACATGACACACTTCTGTTAAGGATGTTTGGATATCTTTGGTTTACAAATGACTCCACAAAAACACGCAGCCCTTCATTGCATAATCCCACCGTGCAAAAGATCCAAAAATGTGTGTAGGTGTAGATCTGTGTTGTAAGGAATAAAAAATGGCTTTGAGTGAGTGTGTAGATTAAGTTTTGACTGCTGATTCAGTATTATTATATTACATACTATAAGTGGTTCAGATTATTATTATTTTATTTTAGTTTTAGTTCCATTTGAAAAGGATATTTGATCTGTTTACTGTTCGTATTTCCAGGCACATTTTTAATGCAAGTGATTTTTATTTTTACTTTTGTGTATTTTTATGTCTTCACACTCACACTGTTTAGTATCTATTAATATTTACTTTTTTAGTTGTTAAGATTATCACCATTCCAGCATTATAAATACTATATACTGTGTTTTGTTTATCTCATTGTAGTGGCTGATACCACAAGATCGAAGGACACTGTCTTGGGCACTGTACAAATTCGACTCGCAGATCTAATTCATAAAAGAAGTGGTATGAAAGTCTTCAATATTAATAGGATTTAAGTTTTTGATTTATTTTTATGTTGTAGTGTTAATTGATATATAATATATTATTATTTATTTATTTATTTTTACAATATTTACTTTTTAGAATTTAAAAACGTGTAAATATTTTTGTTAATTTGTAAAAAAGTAAGTAGATTACGTAATTACATTTTTATATATTTTGAAACAATTGTCTTCTCTTTGGCTGTTTTAGTATTTAGCTTTATTTGTTTCTTTATTTATTTGTGGTATGAAAGTATTTAAAATGAATAGAAATATAACAATTGTTTATAAATATATTTTTTAAAGGTATATCTGGCTGGTACAGTCTCTTTCTACCTCAGAGCACAACTTCATCTCACAGTCTGACCTCAGCAGGAGGGCTTGAAGTCTCCATCAGTTTTTCCCATAATGCAGATAGAGAGCGAGTCATCAGTTCAGCCCGTGGACTGGGATGGGACGTGGGGCAAGACAGTGAAGATGAGGCAGATATAGAGGACGAAGATACTTTGGAAGAAAGTGCAAAGTCTCTGGCATTATCACTTTCCATGCCTAGAGCGTGGCTGCCCATCCAATGCCTGCTGCTGCCTGGACATGAAGACTTACAGCGTTCCACCTACTGCTACTACAGATACAAACTCTACAACCAGCAGACCTTCTGCTCTGAACTTAGACATCCCGTTCCAGACGAGAGTGAAGGAGAAGAAGGTTTAGCCACGGTGGTATTTCAGGGGAGCAGAAGCGTAATGCTGAGGAGGACTCAACCCCTGCGCTGGTACCTGAGGGAGGAGAGGCTGGAGGTGCAGGTGTGGGTGGCCTTTGGGAAGGAGAAGAGAGTCCGGCCTCATAACGCTGACCGTCTGGTGGGCTCTGCTTTTGTGGATCTCTCTGCTCTTTCTGGGACCTTGAAGCACCATCAAACAATCAGCGGTAGATATTTGCTCTCTTTATTTATCTGTGAAGGGGCTGTTTGTGCACTTTAGCTTTTTATTTTTATATAATATTGTGCTGGCCTATTATATAATCATTATACAAATCATTATGCAGCAACATGATAATTTCCACATTACAAATTACCACATGATTATTTCACCCTTATTAAACAGAATATTGCAAGACAAGTAAATACTCTATATATACTACCATTCAAAAGTATGGACTTAGTAATATATATATATATTAGTTTTTATATTGTTTTCAAAAAGTTTTTTAACCTCACCAAGGCTACATTTTTTATTTATCCAAAGTACAGTAAAAACAGTAATATTGTGAAATATTTTTACAGTTCAAAACAGCTATTTTCTATTTGAGTATATTGTAATGTAATTCTTTGATAGCAAAGCTGAATTTTCAGCATCATTACTGCAGTCTTCAGTGTCACATGATCCATGATTATAGAAATCTTCTATAACATTAATGTTATTACATACCATTGAAATTATATTTAAAGTGTATATTTTCCTAGATTTTATAAACTGAGGTTAAGTGCATTCATCAACCTCAACCCTTTTACCAACGTTATTGTTAAAAAATTAAGCAAATATTTTCCTTTAATTTAAATTTAAAGTTTATATAATTACTATCCAATATTTGGAGCCATGCCCATCCTGGTGTTTTTTTTTAAATCTATTAATCTATTAAGACTTTATTTATAGATAAATATTTGGTAATAGGGTTGAAAAAACTGTATATCAAATGAATGTAAAATAAAAACATGTATAAATAAATGTAAAATACATGGGGAAGTCGTGGCCTAATGGTTAGAGAGTCTGACTCGTAATCCAAAGGTTGCGGCAGGGATTGTAGGTGGTTGTATTCCACCCTCAATACCACGAATGAGGTGCCCTTGAGCAAGGCACCGAACCCCCAACTGCTTCATGGGCGCCGCAGCATAAATGTCTCCCCACTGCTCCGGATGTGTGTTCACGGTGTGTGTGTGTGTGTGTTCACTGCTGTGTGTGTGCACTTTGGATGGGTTAAATGTAGAGCAAAAATTCCGAGTATGGGTCACCATGCTTGGCCGTATGTCACGTCACTTTCACTTTTTCACTTTCATGTATAGGTATCATTTAGTTTGAGAGAGTTTAGTTCTGAAGGTTAAGCATTTCCTTTCATTGCCATTTTGTTGAAGAACAGAAATTTGATTTCGTTTGAAATATTTCAGTCCTTATTTTGAACCCCATTTTTAGCAGATCTCAGAAGTGCTAGGAAAATCCTATTTTCCAATGATGTGTCCTCTGCTCATATCTAACATAATATTTTGGAAACATTTTGGTATTCTCTCCTGACTAATACATGTTTCTCTCTCATGGTAGGTGTGTATCCTTTGTTCAAGCGCTCTGCTGTAAACCTGAGTGGGGCTGCTCTCAGAGTCCATATCACTGTCACAACAGACTCTGTAGCACATGAGCCTCAAGCCACTGAGGAGCTCAACAGCTCAGTAGAAGAAGAGGAGGATGGAGGCCTTCCCACAGCAGTGCTGTCAAGACCATCTCAATCCCCCAGCATGCAGCTGATCAAATCAGCCATGAACACTGATGCTTCATCATCCAAAGAAATCAACGATGAAGGCACCTTCATAGCCAATATAACTGTGGACAGAGCCATGCATCTGAGCCTGAAGGGTAAAATGACCACAGGGATTACTGATTTTACTTCATTCTCGTTTGTAAGTACCTTGTGTTTATGATGCTTTAACGCTGTTGTCATCCTCAGGTTGTCCTCTCGCTGAGCGCGGTGGAGGATTGCCTAGTTGCTGTGTTTCTTACGCCATCGCCGATGCCCTGGGCACAGTGACCACAGCACTCATCAAAGACAGCGACTGCCCCGTGTGGGACCACCAGCAAGAATGCAGGTAAACCCATTTAAACCATATGACATTACTCATACTTGTCCCATGGGCTCTTTTCACTGAAAGTGAAATTATGACAAATTATACAAAAGAGGAGAGGATCTCCATGAAATCTGAACACAAGTGGTCACAGGAGATTTTTTTTTTTTTTTTTAGACTGTCGAAGCAGCTACTTTTGGATCCCCAGCAGTCCTTGGTTTTCAAAGTTTGGCATAAAGGAGGTAATGGCATAGCAATCAATCACGACACCCTAGCACCATATTTTTACCAGATAATATATAAGATATATTGCATTATGTTTTCGTTTGCAGAGGTTGAGCGGGTGATTGGATTCGTGTCTGTTGACCTGTCACCACTTCTGTCAGGATTTCAGTCAGTTTGTGGCTGGTATAACATCGCTGATTTCAGCGGGCAGTGTCAGGGGCAGCTGAAGGTGTCTGTGTCTCCTCTGAGGGCAGTACAGGAACTCCGGGCACAAAGACTGCCTGCCCACGAGGCTGCTGCTTCAGACTCAAGTGTAAGCCATTTACAGATAAATCTTTCTTTTTATTTTCAATGCTGAAAAAGTTTTTGTTGTGCACTATTTTTTGGAAACCATATGCTACCATTCAAAAGATCTGGAGTATTCTGACAAGATGTATCCTGATTTCCACACAAATATTACTAGAACTGAGCAGCAAAGCAGCATATCAATGATTTCTGAAGGATCATGTGACAATGAAGACTGGAGTAATGATGCTGAAAATTCAGCTTTGCCATCACAGGACATTTTAAAATACATTAAAATAAAAAACTGTTATTTTAAATTGCAATAATATTTCGCAAGATTACTGTTTTTGATCATATAAATGCAACATTGGTGAGCACAAGAGACCTCTTTTCAAAACATTAAAAAATGTTAATTATTCCAAACTTTTGGCTGGTAGTTTATAAAAATAAGTATCCAGTTATTTTCACCTAATAATGTCTACACAGTTGTCACACGTGGTGATGATTATGTGTTTTGCAGGCTCTCTTTAGCGCACTTCCACTTTGCTATCAAACAATAGCTACGTACAGCAGCTTCCCCAGCCACATCAGTCGATTCTCAGAGCAGAGGATCAGCACACCTCCTGAACAGTTTGAAAGACTGCTCTCTGACAGGTATCTATTTTGGGAAAATTATATAGAAAAGCTGCCTTATTGTCAGATTTACTGTCTGAAGTAATAACCATGGGGATGTGTGTTCAGATCCAGTGTGACGGATCGCCACGATGAGCACATGGACAACATAAGAATGTTCCATCAGAGTTTGCATGAGGAAGAGAAAGCGTCCCAGTCCTCCGTAACTGGAGATTCCCACCCATCCAGTTCCGCTCTCTTCTCTGCCCTCAGGTACTCGCACTGTCTTCTGCTTCTAAGATGAAAGATTAAGATGTCACATCACTGCTGTGCAATTAATCGCATGCGATTGTCATGCGCATCTCGTCAGTAAAGCCGGTTCTGTGATTAGTAGTAAATCTCCTTCATATGCTTTCAGATGGAGCGCCATTTAGTACACAGAGCCGTAGATCACTGACAAGCTATGCAATATCGCGTTCATAATCGCAGATTATATATTTTGAAAATATTTACATGTATACACATTTATATATTTATATTATATATAAAAAATTGTAATATATAAACAACATTTTTCTTAAATATATACATGCATGTGTTTGCATTTATATATACATAATAAAGTACACACCCATATATTATGTAAACAAAAACATTTATTTTGGAGGCGATTGATCACGATTAATTGTTTGACAGCACTAATTCAGATGTTTACTGTTATTTAACAGATTTTTAAGATGGCAAATATTTTATGGATCTAACACAATCTGATCTTTTTTGTTTGTTTGTTTTAGATTTAGGTATTTATGTGGACTGACAAATCATTTCACTTTGGCTTTCATTTTTGATTGTTAATGGATTTTTTTTGTTACTTTTTTTAGGAAAAACCTCAGTGAGCTGGATGATATTCAAAGGTATTTCAGCCGAAAGTTGTCCACTCCAGAATTCCCAAAGCTGAGTGAGCTGAGAGGAACCTCCAGGCTGGACGAGCACAGAGACTCAGAGACGGACACTACTCAACTGCTACTGAAGTCCAGTCAGCTGGTGGGAGAGGTCAATAACATCATAAAAGGTGAGTCAGTTGTTATGTTAGTGTGATTTCCTGCTTATTTAAAGGCATTTTTAACCTTTTGTTCATTTTAAATCAGGCTTAAGTGAACACCAGACAGAAGAAGTGACAACTAGCCATAAAAGCTCTGCTACTCTTGATGTGGATGAGGAGCGCTTAACATCTGGAGTTGATCAGTTGATATTATCAGAGTCTGATAGCTGTGAGATAGAGCCACGCTTTCATAAAGAATCAGACATGGTGTTGGAGGATGAAGATGAAGTCTCAACCATCAGCTCTCCTGCTCCTGCAGTGATCAGACAGTCACCAGCTGCTGCTGAAAATGAAAAGCTCCACCACAGCTTCAGCGATCACTCATCTGATGAAGATGAGTATAAAGAAGAGGAAAAAGATGAAGATGATCATGAAGACTTTGAGGAAACTTTAATACAGCCCCGAACTCTCAATGAGGTCACTTCAGTCACAGACAGAACCAGCCCTTGGACGAGCCTACTGTCTGACCCAGATATGGGATCTCTGGAGAGTCTGGAGTTAGTGCAGCATCACGCTCATGACGACACCTTCCACACTCAAGGAGAGGAAAGAAACAGCAGAGAAATTCTTCCAGACGTTAATCTGCAGTCATTGACTGCAGAATCACAAGCCCTTGATTCTGATTCCGATATCTATGAAAGATCTGAAACTGATTTTGATACATGTAGGAGTGATGGTGATATTGTCACAGATCATCGGGAACAGCAACCTTCTCCAGATGGACTGGATGGAGATGGTGCTCTTTCTAGTATTAGTGAGGTGGAAGATTACGAACAAAGTAATAGTGGGCCTGAAGAAAGCGATGAGCGACCACACTTGCCTCCCTCTGCAGAGTCTGGTTCTGAAACGGATGACAAAAGTGATGAAAGGACAGCAGAACTGTATCCTTCCAAGCTTTGTATGACCCGAAAATGTCAGTTTTTTTCTCTAGTTCTTTTGACAGCATATGTGGCGTGCTGTTGATTACCACAAAAAAAGCCTTAGTTTGTAAAAACCAACAAAAGTCTTTGACACTTGCCCCACAGACGTCCATTATAAATGGAAGTCTATGACACAAGTGTTTTAAAGTGTTGTATCTGTTTTAAACTACTGCTTTTATTAAAAGATATCTGGGTTATTTTTATCTAAACACCCCTGTGCAGTTTGGAATCTGTAGAGATTCCAAATTTCTTCCTGTCGGCTCACCACCTGGAGGCGTCCATGAGGGCTTTGAGGATGGCACCTGTCTTTCCATCCACAACAACTGAATCTGTGAGTACTCTCCCATTTTTTTAACTATAAGAAAGCTGCTGCTACTGTTTGGTAATCTCAAAAATCAAAGGTGCTGTATGTATTTATTTATTTGTTTTATTTTTTGACTGTACTAAAGCAAAAATAATGTAATATGTTTACAGATATTTAGGAAACATGCTAAGTTCACATATTCGTTTCTCCGAAAAACAATGCTACAGCCAGTTATTCGACCTCGTAATGTGCGTTCCGTTCTGTGTCAGAATGTCTGTTTTTGTTTTGGTCTGTGTAACTCCACCCACTGCCAGCTTACCCGATAGCATTTCAACACCCTTGGTTACAAGTTGGTGGAAAACAGCGTATTGCAGCCTTGGAAGCCAGCAAATAAACTGGGTCAGGGATGGCAGATTCTACCCGACCTTAAAGGGATAGTTCACCCAAAAATGAAAATTCCGTCATTAATTAGTCACCCTCATGTTGTTCCAAGTCCTTCGTTCATCTTCGAAACACAAATTAAGATATTTTTGATGAAATCTGAGAGCTCTCTGACTCTCCATAGACAGCAACGCAGCTGCAGTGTTCCCAGGTCCAGAAACGTAGAAAGGACATTTGTAAAATAATCCATGTGACATCAGGGGTTCAACCGTAATTTTATGAAGCTACGAGGATATGTGTTGTGCACAAAGAAAACAATAATAACATAATTTATTCAGCAATTCTTCTCCCCGAGTTACCGTCTTCTGCCATTTTGGAGAGTACCCCAGAACTTAATCAATGTAATCAGCGTTGTTTACGTTCAGCATGCACGCGCTTTATCCTGAACGTAAACAACGCTGATTACGTTCTGGGGTACTCTCCAAAATCCCATCTATTGTTCTATAAATCATTCTATATATCTATCTGTTGTTCTATATATCATTCTATTGTTCTATCTGTCTGTTAGTCTGTGCTGAAGCCTCCTCTCCGATCTGTTGATCATATATAATCCTTTTACACCTTTTTTTTTTTTGGAAAAACCTACTTTTTGGGCTTATTCTAGTCTATTGGTGTTATTCAGAAGATATGAGTAATTACATTTTCAAATGTGGTCCATAATGACTCATCTTTATCTTGTAAGCACAGTCTACAAAGTTCATGAATCTTGGTACGCTTTCTTATTTGTGAAAATATTTATTTGTTTTTAAGCCTGCCATGATTTAGCTATTAAAATTCATTCTTTTAGGAGACTGTAAATCCTGGAAATCTATATAGAAGAATGCCTCGATCAAGACCAAGCATCCCTCCATCACAGAGAAGTGAAGAGACTAGAAGAATTGCAAAAATATTTGCTTCGAAATTTACAGAAGAAAGTTAATACATTCATTCAAGATTTCTGTGTTTGTTTTCATTTTTTATATCTAAAGTATGTGACTGGGATCCTTATTTATTTCTTACATGATGCAATATGGTATTTACTTTTTAACAGTAATTTTAATAATGTGAGCATTAAAAAAGTTGTTTATTTACATTAATGAATCTATTTTTGTAATAAAGAATTTTGTATTTCCATTTACGAGTAATTGTTTTTGAAGGTACTGTTCTCGCTATTTAGTTTTACCTCTTATAAACGTTGTCAGTTGTCTGGGGCAGTTAATGTCTGTCAGACTGAGCTGCTCAACGGCTAGAAGCATTTAGCTGACAGATGAGAAAATTGCCCAATTTGAGCTGCTGCAGACAATGGCACATACTGACAGTGATGTAACCAAAGTATTATCCAGAGACAAAAGAAGCCAACGGCCTGACAAAAGCTCTCCTTTACCCTCTCAGCCCTTTTAATGAGCTCTAATTAGAGAGATGAGTCCGATCAAGCAACTGGTCCTCGTGTTGACCTTCTTCTAAAGCAGATGAATCAACTGACAGCTTCTGAGCTGTAGAAGATGGCAGCAAATTAAGATAAATATAATAGATGAAAACTATGAACCATCACCAATTATTAACCATTTTACTAAACAGAGTGGAGGAGGAGGCTTTGATGATAAAAATTGTCATAATTACTTGGTTCCATTTGTTTGATTAATACACCAATGATGACAAATTGCACACAAACTTTCTGAAATCAAACTGACAGTGATTTATTCAAAATTGACCAAAACTAAAAATCAACTGTCCAGTATATCAGAATATATATATTCGTAGCGTTCCCAGATCACAGCACAACCTTTACTTGGGAGTCTGGTAAATGTTAGGTTGAATCTTGTCAAGTGGCTGTAAAGCAGCATGTCTTTGTGGCCATCGGCGAGTCTCAGTGCTCGATTCATTTTTGGATATCAAGGTCGAGCATGTGTCGACACAGCCAATATGCTTTAGAGGAGGAAGATGTGATATTGGAGATAAATGAGGATATTGGAAACCAGGCAGCAAGATAACCGGAGCGGTGCCACTGAAAACATTGATTGTGGTCGGTGAGTGCAGGAAGTTTGGATGATGCTCAAAATGGCTAAAATCAGCATTTTGCTTGTATATTTGTGCGTGTATGATGAGGTTATGGATCTTCTCAACTTGAAAAAGGCGTCGATGACACAACACCTGAGAACTTTGAAGTGATTCCACAAAATCTGTCAGCAGAAGCTTTCCTTCTGTGAACTTCTGCCAGAGATTCTGGAGAGTGAAAGACAGAAATCTATATCAAAACTTTGAGAGCACTCTTTGAAATCTGAATCTGGATTTCATGAAACCTATATCTCAGATGTACCTCAGATTGACTCAAGGAATGATTGGTCTTCTCCTTAAGAAGCTTATGAATCGTTCGAAGGCTGAGTTTCTGCTGCAAAGTTTCTGCACAAGCATTAGATCAGTTATACAGTGACACACATTACAAAAAAAGCATTATATTACAAGCCAACCAAGAACTTACCCAGCTTTCTCTGTTTGTGTCGCACTGAAGACACCATTTTACCAAGAATCTGGTACTTTTCAGCTAAAAGCTTTTTAGAGTTGCTCAGATGTGGCTGATGTGCTAAGTTCTGCTCTGCAAGCCAACAGTTGGAGGCCATCAACATCTTTTTACACCTCTGAAGATGCTGTAACTGCATGCAAGTCCTTCAGATCAGGTAAGTCATGTACAATGACACTATAAACGTATTTACACACTTTGGAATTTGTAAACAAATGCTACCTGACGTTTTCTCAGAACTAACTTTTGAGCAATTTTTGCAATTAGATAATCTGTCATTTTTAGTTGAACTAATATTTGACAACCGTCCTTTTTTTTTTTTTTTTTTTTTTTTTTTTTTTTTTTTTTTTGTTGTTCGTGACTGTGTACTCGTAGTTTGGTGTTGAACAGTACCTTTGAATTGTGTCTGACTGTTTCTCGCATCCTTTCCTCGTCTTCCAGGAGCTCCAGAAGTTGAGCAGAGTTCAAACACTTGAGATAGTCCAAATTTAGCATCGAATCCCCTTCAAGAGGCATTGCAGCCCATTTATGAAAACACTGTCTCTCACCTAGGACTTGAGCTACTGATGCTGTGAGATCATGCTGCATTTGTACATCTTGTAACATGATCATGAGCTCCAGAGAGGTTGGTTACTAGGGATTTCTGAGCTTTCATTGGCGCCAAAATACCAACACAGAATTACACATTCTCTTCCAACACCCTTGATAAATGTAGACGAGGACAAGCACAAAAACATGTCAAAATGTATGAGGGCCTTCAGCACCTTGGACAGCTCTAGAATTGTTAGAATAGCCTTAGACTTAGAAAATAGTAGCCGTATTATCTGTTCGTGTATTCTACTGTTTAGATAGGAGTTATCTGTTTCATTCTATGAAACGTGAATAATGATCATCCACATACTGGCTTTATTTATTTATTGACTGTTTTTTTTCTTCTTATAGGCCTACCTGTTTCCAAATTCCCTTTGTTATATAGCAAATATGCTCATATAATAAACATATAACTAGTATTTATTCTCTCAGAATGTAGTATTAAAAGACTTGGCAACCCTGATACCATTTTACTTTCCCCTGTTTTATCCCCCTTATTTTTCAATGCGGATAATACATTAAAATAATATGGCAAGATACATCAATCTGCAATTTCAAGCAGCAAAACGAGCTGTTTTATACAGCTAAAGATAGCTGGAAGCCAGACCCATAAATTGTATAAATGTCCATACCCGCTCTTACGGGAAAAATAGGGTGTATAAATAAACAAAACTCAAAACGATATAACCATCCTTCCAGACAAGTGTGTCCTCGTTTTTTACACTTATTTAATTTTGTAAGGCTTAGCAACAGAATTGCTATTGTCAACCCTGTTAACTGTGATTTTCAATCATTTGTAAAATGGTTAAACCACTTTTTAAAATGAGATATTTGTTGATGTATCAGCATTAAACTCTCTTTATAATACCATGAACACGGCCAAATGAATGATAAAACTGCCATCTGTTACATATTCCAACATTATTTTTCATTAAACTAACATATCATTAAAATATATAATTTTAAAATGATACATGACCCTTCTGAGTACAGGGGAAAGTGTTATATGACATAACTGACAATGCACCGATTATAAAAAGCTTGACATGTTCTATAAAAGTATCTTTGTTTTGGGATTAAATTCAGTTTTGCCGTCCTAAATGAGGTTACATAACACTTGATCTTCTTTCCCACCTGATAAACTGTCTCAAGAGTGTTACTTTAACTCTAAAGTGTAATCCTGTTATACTTTAACTTCAAGATTCAAGAACTTAGCCACTTTGCCATCATTTCCTTTCCACCCTACAAACAGGACTAACTTGTCTTACTTTGTGTGTTCACACCGTAGGTGCTTTACAGCACTTGCTCTCAGAATGACGTAGTGTCACTCATTGATCACTGTTTATGTCCTTTCACTGACTGCTGTCTGTTCATGTAAACAGTCTTTTGGAACAGATATAGCCACGCTGGACTAAATGTGACCATGCTAGCTAATCCTCTTTGCTTCAGTGATCCCAAACAGTCTGGAGTCCTCGGGGCTTCAGAGGCACAACAGTGTTTTCTGCCTGATGAGTGGAAGACCATGCAACACTCTGGCTGGCAATTCAATCTTTTGCTGCTCTATGTAAGTAATAACTCTATAGGAAAAACTAGAAATCTTTTTTGATTGAGGTCATGCACTTATGCAGCATTTTTGTAATACGTCAAATGCTTTGTATGTTTTGTATAAGATATCAGTGTTTCACATCCTACTTGATATACCTCAGACAATATATGATGTCTGAGGTTAGACTGATTTTTATGATTTTTTTATAGCCAAAATCAGACCAGTGTTATTTAGTATAACTGAGATACTATTAGTTTTTTTATTATTAATTTTGAATTAGATTTTCTTCTTTTCTCCTTTTTTATTGTACTTTTTGTTAAAGGTTTAGCAGTTGTTATGCATTTTTCATTCGTATTTTTTATACCTCTATATAGTAATGTTTATAGTAGTGTATAGTTATTACGTTTATATAAGTTAACGTTCAGTTTTAGTTTTAATACTTCAACTGAAAAAGTTTTTCATATTTTATTTCAGTTCATGTTTATGCGATTTTATTTATTGTCACTATAATTAAAGTTTTATTAATTTAATTTAGTCTTTTATAGGTTTGTACAAATATCTATATAGTTTTCATTAAGTTTTTAGTTTTATTTTAATACTGCTTCATATTTTAATTAACTTAAACGAAAATGTTTAATAATGAATAAGTTTTAGCAACTAGCTAAAGTAAGTTTTTAGATTTCAGTCAATGTAGATTATAGATTTTATTTGATCTTTTTTACCTATAATTTTGTATTTTTGCTGTGATTTATTAGTTTTTTTTTTTGTTTAATGTCTATATAGTTTTTATTAAGGTTTAATTTTAGTTATGTTAATACTTCAAATTAAACTAAACAAAAATGACAAATGTGTAGTAAAAATAAATCGTTTTTCTTTAAGTTAATGTTTATTTTATTTCAAGTAATGCAAATTTGTGTTTTTTAATGGTTTTAGTTAATCATAGTAACCTTGAATGAGACAGTACCATAAATTGAATTATAATTTTGAACCATTTTAGTTTTTATTTTTGTACTTCCCTGTTAATTAAGCCATTATGAAGCCATTATTTTACAATATATCTTCTCTGTTGATGCATGTTCGTAAGTACAGATGGTTTTATGAGTTGTTCTCTTTATCTGTGGTCCATTTTGTATGCTTTCATAATAGCAGTAATAAAACCATATTAAACATGAAACATGAAATGTTCTAGAGTATAAAGAGAACAAAGCATCACTTAAATGTGTTGGAACTTATGGCAGTGAGTGTGGATCGTATTGCTGTCAAACTAAACTATGCAATTCTGCTTTTACAGTTTGATGTTCCTATGGACCCTCTGAAGAACACCGGGCTCTGTAATGTTCACTGAGATGAGTACTTTGTTCTAAGCAGCTCAGACTGAAGCAGGACAGTCATGAGTGCTGACACAGTCAACAGAGTGGATCTGGACACTGATTACCATTCTGAACTGGCGGACATGGTAGCAGCTATGAACATGGCTGCCAACAGACAGACCCCTCCTAATGGATATAGGACCACCCCACATCGCCTCAATCTCTCCGATCGCAAGCTGTCACTGCAGGAGCGATCCAGTTACCAGAATGGCGTCACCCCACGAATAGCCAGACGACCCACTATTGAATCGAAGCGGGTGTCTATCTCTGATGGGGATGTGAGTTGAGCAGGAGATTATACTTTTGTAGCAGCGTTACCTCAAATTGTTGACAATATATATATATATATACAGTGGAGTATATTCACAAATATTAAAATGGAATTGATTAGAGCCATCACAATATCAGACTGTATAGAATACATGTTTATCATGGCCAAAAGAAATCATGATTTAGGTGTAGGATTTACCATTTTCACACAATTGCTTGTAAATTTCACATATAATTATAAAGAAATGGCAAGAAAGACATTAAATTAAACATCAAATAAATACTGAAATATTTTCTTGCTAAATAATTAGATTTTTTTTTTTTTTTACAGCATATAGATAAAAAAAAATGCTGTTTTATGTTTTTGGTCACTGAGTCACACTAAAAATATGAGTGTAATAAAATATATATATATATATTTAAATATCGCCATATTTCTTAATGCATACAGTAATGCATTCCCATTTCTACCCACAGGATTGTGTCCAGTTAAACCAGTACAAGTTAAAGAGTGAGATAGGAAAGGTTGGTAATTCTACTTAAATATCTTAATTTGTTTTAAATATTAATGATTGATTGGCTATATAATCTTCTGGGGTTTTTTTTACCCAGGGTTCATATGGGGTGGTCAGATTAGCATATAATGAAGATGATGACCAGTATTATGTAAGCATATATGTGTTGTACAATTATATATTTAGGATATAAGGATTTAGCCATATAATGATTGTTTTTAGCATTTAGTTATTATTAAAAATATTTTATTTATTTTATTATAATTATTATTATTGCAGGCTATGAAGTTGTTATCCAAAAAGAAGCTAATGAAGCAGTGTGGATTCCCACGTAAGCAATGAAAATGTACATTTTAGCTTGTGACTTTCTCTCGTGAAGTTTGTGTGCAGAATATTAACATTAATGTTGTGATGGTTGTGTAGGGCGACCTCCTTCCAGAGAATCCAATGGATCACAAGAGAATCTTTTAAAGCATTCTGGCCTGTTGGATCGAGTTTATCAGGAAATCGCTATTTTGAAGAAACTTGACCATCTTAATATAGTTAATTTAGTTGAGGTGAGTCAAACACAGTGTTTTAGTTTTTTATGCGATTCATTACCATACAAGTCAAATATGTTACTGTAAATTATAACTCTGTGTTATTTTATTATTATTCATAGTATTTTTTATTATTATTCTGAATTAGCTTTTATGTTTTGCATTTTCTTTTATTTAATTTTTTTAATCTAGTTTATTATTATTTTATCAAGCAATTTTTAATTTAAATAACAACTCTGCCATAACTAACTAAAGCGCATCTTTCCCGTGTTATTTAACTGAAGGTTCTCGATGATCCGGCTGAGGATAACTTGCATATGGGTAAGACATTCTGTTAGTCAGCAGTCTGCGATATAAAACACTTTACTTTTTACTCTTTGATCTATTTTTTTCTATTTATTTTGTGTGCCCCTTTCATAGTCTTTGAGTTGGTACTTAAAGGGTGAGTATTTGTAATTATAGGTCGTTACCACACATATACAAATTGAATGTTTCTTTAGTTTGTTTTTTTCTCTCAAATTTTCTCCTGGTACTAGTCCAGTGATGGAGATCCCTACAGACAGTCCTCTATCAGAAGAAATGGCCCGTTTCTACTTCAGAGATATCATCCTAGGAATTGAATACTGTATGTTTTCCTAGTCTAGGGTATTTTAAGTTGTCTTGTATTTGCCAGTGTCATTTATAAACTTTAGGATTTGGCGCTAGTTTTTGTTTCATGTTTTATTTTTAGTGCACTATCAGAAAATCATACATAGAGACATCAAACCCTCAAATCTGCTGCTGGGGGATGATGGGCACATCAAGATCGCAGATTTTGGTGTCAGTAATAAGTTTGAGGGGAATGATGCTCTCCTATCAAACAGTGCAGGAACACCAGCTTTCATGGCGCCTGAAACTCTGACTGACCAGGACCTGAGGTTCAGCGGAAAGGTGAGGAGACTATTCTAGTTTACATACAGTGAAGACACTGATTCTTTATTATTTACAAACGACTCTCGTTGGATTCAGGCTCTGGACATATGGGCAATGGGAGTGACAATGTTTTGTTTCGTCTTTGGAAAGGTAAGACATTAAACTTTTAAAATGTGAATGTGGTTAAGAGCATCTGTGGATATAATACAAATCTGTTCATATTTCTTTGTGCAGTGTCCTTTTCATGATGAATACATCTTAGGCCTGCATGAAAAGATTAGGACTGCGCCAGTGGAGTTCCCAGACATGTGAGTCACGAGCGCTGCACTAAACCATGATAGGAAAACAGAAATAAACGGGATGATATTAAATCATATAATAATTAATAATATTAATTAAATTGTATAATATTTTGAGGAACTGAAACTGACATAGGAACTGTATCTTCTAATGGAAAATGACTTTTAATGAATATTCTTGTTCAAATAAAGTAATATTAATATTTTCATCATATAGTAACTAGATAGATAGACAGACAGACAGACAGACCGTAGATAGAGAGATAGATAGATAGACAGACAGACAGACAGACATACAGACCGTAGACATGGATGGATAGATAGATAGACAGATATACAGACCGTAGACATGGATAGATAGACAGACAGACCGACAGACAGACGGTAGATAGATAGATAGATAGATAGATAGATAGATAGATAGATAGATAGATAGATAGATAGATAGATAGATAGATAGATAGATAGATAGACAGACGATAGAAAGACAGACAGATAGACGGTAGGTAGATAGACAGACAGACAGACGATAGATAGACAGACAGACAGGCAGGCAGGCAGGCAGACAGGCAGAAAGGCAGGTTGACAGACGGTTGATAGACAGACAGACAGACGATAGATAGACAGACAGGCAGGCAGGCAGACATGCAGACAGGCAGGTTGACAGACGGTTGATAGACAGACAGACAGACAGACGGTAGATAGATAGACAGACAGACAGACAGAGACAGACCGTAGATAGATAGACAGACAGACAGACAGACGGTAGATAGATAGATAGATAGACAGACAGACAGACAGGCAGGCAGGTAGACAGACCGTAGATAGATAGACAGAGAGACAGACAGACCGTAGATAGATAAACAGACAGACAGACGGTAGATAGATAGATAGATAGATAGACAGACAGACAGGCAGGCAGGTAGACAGACCGTAGATAGATAGACAGACAGACAGACAGACCGTAGATAGATAAACAGACAGACGGTAGATAGATAGATAGACAGACAGACAGACAGACTGTAGACATAGATAGATAGATAGACTGTAGGTAGGTAGGTAGATAGACAGACAGACGATAGATAGACAGACAGGCAGACAGGCAGGCAGGCAGACATGTAGACAGGCAGGTTGACAGACGGTTGATAGACAGACAGGCAGGCAGGCAGGCAGGCAGACATGTAGACAGGCAGATAGACAGACGGTAGATAGATAGACAGACAGACAGACAGAGACAGACCGTAGATAGATAGACAGACAGACAGACAGACAGACGGTAGATAGATAGATAGACAGACAGACAGACAGACAGGCAGGCAGGTAGACAGACCGTAGATAGATAGACAGAGAGACAGACAGACCGTAGATAGATAAACAGACAGACAGACGGTAGATAGATAGATAGACAGACAGACAGACAGACCGAAGATAGATAAACAGACAGACAGACGGTAGATAGATAGATAGACAGACAGACAGGCAGGCAGGTAGACAGACCGTAGATAGATAAACAGACAGACAGACTGTAGATAGATAGATAGACAGACAGACAGACGGTAGAAAGACAGACAGATGGATAGATATAGACAGACAGACGGTGGATAGACAGACAGACAGACAGATAGACAGATAGATAGATAGATAGATAGATAGATAGATAGATAGATAGATAGATAGATAGATAGATAGATAGATAGATAGATAGATAGATAGATAGATGGATGGTGTAATAGTTTTTGTGTTGTTTGCACAGGCCTGTGATCAGTGATGGGCTGAAGGATCTCATCATCAGAATGCTGGACAAAGTTCCTGAAACTAGAATCACGTTACCAGAAATCAAGGTAAAATCATATTGAAAGTATTTTTAAGTGTAGATGTTAGCGTTGCTCTGAGTGTGTGTGTAATATTGAGTCTGTGGGCAGCTGCACCCGTGGGTCACGCTGGATGGCACGGATCTTCTGCCTCTGGAAGAGGAGCACTGCACCGTGGTGGAGGTCACTGAGGAGGAGGTGCAGAACTCTGTCAAACTAGTTCCCAGCCTTTCTGCTGTGGTGAGTACATGTGAAGAAAAAGAGAAAACAGTGAATTTTTTATTTTCCACTAGGAATAGTTATCCCTTAGTTTCTCTCTGCCACACACACACAATTAAGCACAAAAATGCTACTTAATTTAAAAATGCTAATTAATTTACATTTAAAAATTGTATTTGAATGTATTTTCACCCAAAAATGAACATTCTGTCATCATTTGATCACCCCCAATTTGTTCCAAACCTGTATGCATTTCTTTCTTCTGCTGAACACAAAATAAGATACTCTGAAGAATATTGGTAACCAAACAGTTGATGGTAGACATTAACTTGCATAGTATTAAAAAAAATACAATTGAAGTCAATGGCTACCGTCAACTGTTTAATATCTGTGGTTCAAAAAAGGCCCTTGTTGTGGATCAAGAAGTAAAATAGAATGAATTTGTGTTTTGCACTGTATTTTAAGATCCTGGTGAAGTCCATGCTGAGGAAGCGCTCTTTCAGTAACCCGTTCGAGTGTCCCAGCCGCTGGAAGGGCAGGTCCATGTCTGCCCCTGGAGTTCTGACTCTGTAAGTCCAGAATGCACATCACTGCATCCCACTGAATACTGATGCTCATAATACCTGTGATTTCACTGACACTGATATTTTGTTCTTCTTTCTCTTAATAATTTCTGCAGGGATATGTCGCTGTTTCGCCCTCTAAGGTATCTCACAGTAGACCTCACTGCCATGATAATCAGCTAAATGTAATATTTCAACTCAGTGCTCATGTTTCAGTATGTGTGTGTGTGTTTAATACATATTCATATTTTGATGGTCTGTGTCTCCAACAGCAGAGGGAGTAACAGTAACAGTAACGGAAGCAGAGAGGGGGAGCTGGAAAACCTTATCGAGGATGAAACTTTTCCTTAAATTTGAAAATATCATTTTTCAGATTGGCCCAGTTGTGTGATTTAGACATTTCCCCCCTCTGCACTGGAGTAATTTGAGCATTACCATGACGTGTTACATTTTGAATTCTGTATACTGTAAACACTGCATGATGAAAGGTTAGATTTGGAGGTACCTTTAACAGATAATGCAGAATCTGGTGATACTTTATATTAGAGTAATATTTGTGTTTCATTGCATTTACGTGCCAAATTTAAAGTGAAATTGAAAGAAATTTCGATTTAAATGCATGTGTAAAAAGAGTGTATCAGTGCATTTGACAGATATGCATGTGATCATTTTGATGAGATGTATTAGAAGTCTATGTGTTATTATCAAAGGTCTGTATGCTGTTTCATCATCCTTTTGAGGTTTTGATGTTATATTGTGCATTTCATGTGGACACACACATATATAACATTTAAAATAAAAAATAATTTTTAATAATATATAATTTATTTATATTTATTTTTTAGTGATAAATTTTAATTGATGGGATAAAAATGGTATGAATAAATAAATAATTAAAATGTATTTAATAAATAATAATTTAACTTTTTTTAAAGTTAAAATAAAGAGAGAGGCCTATTTATTTATTTATTTATTTATTTATAATAGTCACTGGCTAAACATTTATTGTAATTAAGTATTTTTGATCACATAAAATAAGAATATTAAGAACGTATTGCCTTTTGAGTATAGGCCCCTGGGCTCCTTTTGTGCACACTATTATTAATCACTACGGATGTACTCTAGTGCCTCTGTGAGGTTGTTCTCTGATTAGCAACACAAACCCCAGGGACTCTATGCCACTCTTTTTAAACATAACCGTCTAAGGGAGATCGTATGTCAGGATAAGAGCTCCATTATGGTCCAGACAGACGTGTCAACATAGTGAACGTCACTGCTGTTTCTTTTTAAGGTTATGATGACAGTCCACTTCAACAGTCCATGAATGATCAATAATCTTTATTTCATTATAAACACACTTTCAGGATGTATGACAGAGCTTTATCCTATCAAGCATAAGTGTTTTATCTGTCAAAGAGCATTGATTTGATCTAAATAAGTACATTTTCTGAAGACAATTTGAATGGTTGTCAACTACTGTGCTTTGATATGCAGTTTCAAGGGGTCTAAACAAACTAGGCCTATACATTGATACTATAGTTGATGTGTGTGTCACATTTATTAGCTTCGCAGGACATTATGTTTATCCTTTATCTTCTTAAGAGTTTAACAGTTTAGTCCTCAAATACCAGGACACAGTTCTTATCTTTATTATCTGTACATTGTCAGTCCATAACACTGAAGACATCACTTTCTCTTACTACAAATGGTTGTGTTTTATTGGCCATGACTGGCATGATGAGCTGTAGGTTGGTATATGTGTTGCTGGGAAGCTGTCGGCAGCTGGAAGGAGGGTTGGGATTGGGGTGGATAATGAAGGAAAATGGGCCACTGGATTTTACAATGTGGCTTTTTATATCAGAGCTTCAGCCTCATGGGTAATTCAGGACAAAGGATGCGAGCATATTAATTTGATTCATATTTAGACTCCCACTTTGTGGTGTCTCTCCAAAGTATTCTGCAAAAACCTGGCAAACATTAAAATAGTGTAATTATCATAGAAAAGCAAAGAACAGATAATCCCAGTGTGTTCAATTACTGATTTTTTTTTTTTTTTTTTTTTGAGAAGCTTTTATTTTGCCTTTGTTCTCTAGGGTAAATCTCACTAAATGTGTCAAAGACCTACACACATTTCACTCCATTTAAGTTATATTTAACAAAATCAATATCCTCTCTCAAATTCCCATTATTTTTATTACTGCATATTTTGTAATGCATTAAATAACTCTTATTATAAGAGTAGGGTTGGGAATTGAAAATGAATTCCAATTCCAGAATCGGATACTAATTGCACCTATCAATTCCTGTGTGCACATCTTTAATTTTTTTTTTTTTTTTTTAGGTGGTGAAAAGGGGCTGTTAAAAATGTATTTGTCTTTGAATTATTAATTCAAGGGATTCATTCAAAAACACTGATTCTTCCACGAGTAACGAGTAAATCTTGAGTGAGTCATTGAATCATTCCTTCATAAATTCCATGAGATTTTGTTTAGTTGTCTAATATTTTTTCTTCAGAATTGTGAGAGAACTACAACCTCCGTTTAAAAAAAGTCTCAATTTATCCAGAATCGCGCAGCTCTATTTTGCACAGAGTCCAGTTTTTATGTAGCCGGCTAATTTTTGTTCATGGCATTCAGCAGTAATTAAATGTTTTGTAAAAACAGACACAGAATAAATATGTTTAATATCTAAATGTTTGATTTTTTTTTTAAATACATTGGAATCGAAACTGGGAATCGATAAGAATCGGAATTGGAATTGATAAAATTCAAACGATACCCAACCCTATATAAGAGCATACATATGTGCGTGTGTGTGTGTGTGTGTGTGTGTGTGCTGTGTGTGTGTGTGTGTGTGTGTGTGTGTGTGTTTGTGTGTGTGTGTGTGTGAGAGAGAGAAAAATGTTCTCAATGGTCATATTATATGATTAATTTAAAGAAATATAATTGATTTATTTTGATTTTGAACATGACCTAATATCCTTGAAAGAATCTGTGATATTCTCTAATCTAAAACTTGTTCAAATAAATCTTTCTGAAAAACGTAGCAAAGATTGTGATAATAACAGAACTGAGCAACACAATGACTTTCTACTTGGTAATCCTAAAAATGCACTTTACATAAAACCTTCAGCCTTCAAATCCACACTCAGTTTTCTTAATTAATCTGTTGTCACATGAGCTATTCAAGACAAAACATGAACAGGGTTTCCTATTATATAATTCACGTTCTCAACCACTTATAGTGATAAGACTCAGTTCACATTACCAATATTCAGATTATTTACTCAACATATGGTAAGCATCCATGTGGTTGCCTGCTGTCTATACAGAGTTAGAATTGCATTCATTCCAGGTTGGGTTTTTTTTCATTAGACAGGCAGTTTGTGAAAACCGTGGCGAGGTCAAAACCATTGGTAAGTGCTCTTATATATAGACATGTTACATAGGAAAGGAAGCACTGAAGTGTCCCTTTCCCCTCTGGACTATTCAGAGACACTCCTGCTACTATTACCACTGCACTTATTTCAATGTAAAGCTGTTACAAAAATAACTAAATGTATAAGTAAACCTAAAATACCCCTTTTATTTAAATTAAGTTCCTAAAATGTAAACATATGGTTTGTTATCTCATTTTTACTGCACTATACTCTGTTACTGTAATCTCTTATATCTGATTTGCTGCATTTGTAACAAATTAAGATAATTATATCCTCTTAAATGTGAAATATTCAAATACTAATTGTGGCCTAGAGTGAAATTGATGTCCTTCGGTGACTGTTTGAACAGGTAGGCCTACAAGAGCCAGTCATATCAAGTCAAATCAAAAGTCAAATATTTGTATAACACTTTTCACAATACACATCATTTCAAAGCGACTTTCCAGAAAGTCATATTATCTATAATGCCTTAATGCTTTAACGTAGCATTTTTAGGGATCGGTGATATGGCGATAGGACATTAGCTTCAATTAATTTGCAACGTCAGTACTGTTTTTAATGTTTTTAATAAGTAAGTTAGTTGTCTAGACCAGGGGTTTCCAGTCTTTTAGCTGCCGCATACAGATAATCATCCTGGTGTGATGGACCTCTATCCTAAAATTAGCTATATATTTTCATCTACCCAGTTTATGCCCAGACCAAATGTATACTGTGAGAAAATGTAAAAAAATCAAATATAAAAAACTATTAAATATGCATGAAATATTATTTGTAAAACACAATTTCTATTATGTCAAATAAAAAACATTCTACTCACTATAGTGCCGGACTATTAGATGTAATAGTTGATGTAACAGATGTAATAGTGTAATTAGATTTTTTGGTCAATACAATGGAAGTTAATGTACACTAAAACTGTTTGTTTGCCAGCATTCTTCAAAACCTCTTCCTTTGTGCTCCACAGAAGACATGAAATCATACAGGATTGGAACAACATATGGGTGAATTAAAATTTTGTCTGTAGGTTTACTTGTTCATCTGTAACCATAAGGGGCACAATTAATTTACCAGTGGTTTTTAATGACGTATATCTCGGCATATTTTTCTTATTGATTTGGAAGTCGTTTTAAGCAGATAGACCAAGGCACATCACAAATCCTTGGCATTAGGTTTTATACAGATGGTACAATGTGTTAATGAATTTATTTTCTCCAGATTCAACTTTAAATGTGAACACCCTTGAGGGGCAGAGATGGACGTATTCCAATTGTGCGTAAGATAGAATGTCCCTGTTTATCAGACGATCAAGTATGAAATGAATTAAATAAGCCTCAACAGAACAGAAAGAAATAATGCAGCACATATATTTGAGGTGACAAATATTCGTCTGAGAAGCCTTATCTGAGCAACTCAACCAGGGCAAACATATTCAGATCTTTCTATCTTGCATCCGATCATAATGCAGCAGAAAATGGTGGCTTGCTCTTTTTGCCTACATGGCAAAGTCTCAATGTGAACGAGGGGAGACAGGTTTCCCTTGAATTTTAACGGTGTCTCTGATGTTCTGATGTTTATCTCTTTGCAGGTTGTTCTAGATGTCTGAACAGTGCCAATGGGAAAGGGGATGTTTTTTTCTCCAGCCCTAGCAACATGCACTGGATTGGTGGATATGACAGCTCACTCTGCCTGCGATTGGCTGTTATTGTGGACCATTTTGAGCAGAGAAATTTATCTCTTGCACTACTGGGTGTGGGTTGCTGTAGGAGGCTGCAGCAGAATGCTGAAAGAGCTAGCAATTCAGTGTGTAAGTTTGTTTTACCTTCATGATATGAAAAAGAAATAGATACAAATGCAAAGGGTACTAGATTGAAGCGTGATTTCAGATGGTGCTCATGCTGTTTAGGTGGCAGTCACACATCACGTTCATTTCAGACAGCAGAAGAGATCCGAGTTTAGCATCAGTGAGATAATTATTCAAATAATTAGTCATGCCGATAATTGGAAATGTCTACAGGCATGCAGGTTTGTCATGTGACCTTCAAATTAAAAAAGTCAGCCATTCCTTTGCAGTTTCTACCCTCATCAAACATCAAATGATTTTTAATGCAGGCATGCTGTAACTAAAGCCAATAATACGGTCCTTATCGAGGCACATTCGTATGTCAAGCACATTATTATATTGTGGAGAGGTGAGCTCTGCAATGCAGTGCTGAGCACTAATCATGGAGAGTAGGTGCAATGCAGAGAAGAACCATTTGGTCTTCTTAAATTCAGTTGTGGATTCACCACAGTGTTTGAACCTGTAGGCATGTTGTGCTTTAAAACATATAATGAGGTTTAACTGTAGATTGGTTGACAAGAACAGCAGGTTTTCAATGCAAATTTCGTGCTGTAATTCAGTTTTAAAATTTTTTTTGTTTTTTATACGAGTAAATAATGGAAAAACAATACACATGACCAGCATTGATTGACATGATACATCTATGACTACTTGAATTCTTTTTTTCTGTCTTTTTATTGTTATAATTATTTTGGCTCTTGTGCAACTGCTACATAGTTATTCACATTCAAGATATTGTCACTCAGGATACAGCTGAAAGTAAAAAAAAAGAAAGGAAAAAGGCAAAGAAATGAATTTAAAAATACTGCCAAAGACAATTTATGGTCCATGTTCTGAATCGGTCACGGAAAACACTGATTCGGTAACGTTACTGTTGTTTAAACCACACGTTCAATGTGCATAATATGACATATATTGTTCAGAGAGCAAAACATTGCTTAACAATGTCATGGTTACAATTTACCAAGAAAAACACCGGTACATTTACGTGATCAGTAGTGTTTTTCTAAAGTCAGCCTAGCTAAAGAAAAAACATTCCATGTCACAACGGCAACGCCCATAACAGATTGATTTATTGTTAACAATCACAATTTTGGAATAGCAAATCAAAACGAAAACTGATAAATTATAAATAAACAATATGAAGCCAGTTTACTTATCAATTATAGGAATACATAACATCCAAGATATAAGTTAATAAAGTCAAGCTATTGTATAAATACATCACCAGCATGCACAATATTGAATCATTGATAGTATCGTTGTAATTATCTTACACTGACAAAACAGTATACTTGGCAAGTGCAAAAATAAATTAAACACAGAAGTAAACCACAAACTTTGAAGCTGCAATATTTTCCTATTTTCTTTTCTTTTCTTTTTTTTTAAACCAGATCAGTCTCAGCCTTTTCCCCAACCTGTCCTTCAATGGTTCCAGTAGTATCAGACTGTGATGAATATATGACAGTGACTAAACTTTATCTGTTTTGGTGCATTCAAAAGAACACAATTATATTCAATGCACTTCCATCTAATAGCTATTTAAATCGAATTTCCAGTTCAGTTAATTGAGCGCATACAGGACGATTCAAACTGATCAACTCGTCACTAATACTGGAACCATTTAATACTATTTTTACCCTTCGAACGCCACCTTACCCTCTTTTTGAAATGCTTTTCTACTACCCAAAACATAAATAAGCAGCATCCCTTTGAAATACATCAGTCCATATGCCAGTGTGAGGCTGCCATTCCCAACCAACAACGACCGTTTCCGGTCGTTGTTGTAACCACATTTCAGTGGTTTTGGCAAATGTCAAAGAGAACCAAGAAGAGGGAGGCCCATTCAACTATATATATTTCTGTATATATTCAAACTAGGACTTCAGCCCCCCTTTACCACCCTTGATATTTTTTTTCTTTAAACTCGTGGAAAAATAAAGAACTGCTGCTGCAGAGGAAACCATGGCAAGAGCTGCTGCCAAAGTCCACCAGCCATTTTTATGTTTCTAGATCGAGAACTTGTCTACTTTTAATTGTTGCCCTCCCCACCCTCATCATCTTGCTGGTCACTCGTCCACAGTGTTAAGTTGTCTCGGAGCAGCTGCATGATGAGGGTTGAGTCTTTGTAGGAGTCCTCATTGAGGGTGTCGAGCTCGGCGATGGCGTCGTCAAAGGCCGTCTTGGCGAGATGACAGGCCTGCTCCGGAGCGTTCTGGATCTCGTAGTAGAAGACCGAGTAGTTGAGGGCCAATCCCAGCCGGATGGGGTGAGTGGGCTGCATGTGCTCTTTGCTGATCTCGTGAGCCTCGTTGTAGGCCTTCTCGGAGGATTCCACCACGGTGGAGCGCTTCTCGCCTGTGGCCACCTCGGCCAAGTAACGGTAATAGTCTCCCTTCATCTTCAGGTAGAAGACCTTGCTCTCGTGCTGGGTGTCGCTGCAGTTCTTGATCAGGAAGTTATCCAACAGGTTGAGCACGTCTTGACACACAGCCTCCAGCTCCTTCTCAATCTTCTCACGGTAGGCCCTCACCATCTCGATCTTCTTCTCATTGCCATCCGCAGAGGTCTTCTGCTCAATGCTGGAGATGACCCTCCAGGATGAGCGCCGAGCGCCTACGACGTTCTTGTAGGCGACGGACAAGAGGTTCCTCTCTTCATTGGACAAGGCCTCGTTCAATTCGGTTACCTACAAAGGAAGGAAATAGAACGCTGTTTGAGGAAAGAGACGTACATCACCCAGCAAGGTAATAACAATCTTTTCTTGTTATGCTAAGTTATAACTAACTTAGTGATAATATGAATGTGCAACAGTTAATTTTTCAGTTGCATAATGATAATATCCACAGAGAGCTTCATCAGCTGGCTGAATGCATTGTGCAGCCATGAGCTCGAGCTATATGCCAAGTGCAGTTTCCATGGCAATCGTCTCATTTTGTACAGTAGTCCAACTCTATCTAGTGAGATGACAGAGCGCTAGCGCTACACAATACACTAGAGGTGAAATTACTTCAGCCGAGAGTGGGGGCAGGGGTGGGAAGCGAAATGTTCCCACATACCCTCCAGGGCAGCTGCAGTGTAAGTTAACACGATCGCTGTGCGGCAGTTCATGTGTTACAGTGGCCTTCTCACTGACCTTTTCTCTTGCCAAACTGGGACGGCTATACTATGTATGTAAAATGAGTTTGATTCCATATTTTCACGAGGGTAAGTCATAAATCACTCATGTCAACCACAGATCTCCTTCTAGTCAAAATATCAGAACCTCTTTGTGGTGCAATTACATAATATCATAGGTTAAATTGTTTTCTATACTCTCTTGAAAATAAAGGTTTCAAAACGGTGTTTTGGCACATTTTGGGTTCCTCAAAGAACTTTTTAGAGTCTTTGTGGGAAGAACAGTAAAGATCCTTTTCCACTATAGAGAACCTTTTTTTGGAATGGAAAGGTTCCACGGATGTTAAAGGTTCTTCACGGAACCATCAAAGCCAATAAGGACCTTTATTTTTTATAAATGTACCAATGTGCAATTGAACACTTTTCAAATGTCACGTGCTTCAGATCAAGGTATCTGATTTTAGCTACCAGCCACAAAAGCTAAAATGATTCTCTCAAACTCCTCAGACTACAAAGAGAACAGAATTCAAAGACAGCTTCAATAAAGATCAGAGTAGAAAACAGGAACACTGGCTAGGACAGGAAGACAGGACTCATAACGAAACAGAGGCAGGAGGATATGAAAGGGTTTTATTTAAAAAAAACTGATTGCTATTTACGTCTGGATACACGGACAGATAGTAACAGATAGGCTAGTTGTGGTGGGTGACGGGTAACCTTGTTACCTTGGTAGCCGTGTTGCAATCGCATGCAAATATTTACATGGAAGAAAGCCTTTCACAAATTTAAAGTAAAAACTAGATAATCTCACTCCAGTGTGAAGTTTGAAGCTTGGCCTATTGCTGCTTGTCTCTTTGGCCGGACGCATCAAGATAATGGAGGCCTGTGGGCACTTTCCCATCAGGTCTGTGGCTAAATGGGCTTTTATCTATAGGACTGAAGTAACTTTAGAGTCAAACTGCTTTTAAATCTCCCCCACTGATCCATGAAGCTAAAATTGCCTGTCCGACATACACAACAATCATTGCAAGGATGGGAACCTTCCCTTTTAACAGCCATTTGGGATTTAGACCAAGGTAATATGGCTGTAAGATAATACAACCATTTTAGCTAAATTGATCGGGTGGATCTTGTCTGTCACTACTCTATTTTTCAGTCAGTACACTTAATCTCATATTGCACATATTTGTATTAAATAAAGACTTTATTGTAAAACACTGGTAATGAATGCCAATACATCTGGTCTAGATTGTAAATTAACAGATTTTGCACCCAGTTGCTTTATGACTGT
This sequence comes from Barbus barbus, assembly GCF_936440315.1. Classification (NCBI taxonomy): domain Eukaryota; kingdom Metazoa; phylum Chordata; class Actinopteri; order Cypriniformes; family Cyprinidae; genus Barbus; species Barbus barbus. The sequence goes on along the minus strand of NC_136759.1, from coordinate 18,779,035 downwards.
TTCAATATGAAGATCATTTATTGGAGATCTAAGAATAAAGAGTGCTGAGGCAGACACATCTACATGTCATTTTTAATTAAGCCAGAAACGTATTACCATGGGTAAGAACCATTCAATCACTCAAGAAATAAGAGATGCTAGACGACACCCCTCCAGAAAAAAAGCATGATATCAACCCTTAACAAAGCAGAAACGGAGAGGTCCTTCTCAAATGCCATAAGCCTAAAACTAGTCTCCTAAATGCCCTCACTTGGATGGGAATATAGTCAGGATGCTGACGGTGAAGAAGCGTTAGAGATGCAGATGTTCCCCTTCTCCGCTCCCTCGAGAAGCCCTAAGGCCTTGAATGAATTCATTATGGTGCCTTGTATGCTCATCCTCTCAAATACTGTTAAAATTTCCACAAAAATAATATTCACTATGAATTAACACTGTACAAGAGATACACTGCCTATAATAATATATAAATCGGTGGGTTTGAAACAAGAAGGGATATCCAATCTGAATCATGGACCTTACTGCAATATGACAAGGATGGAAGCTTCTAGAAGGAATGCTGCTGCCTCTAACGTTGGTTTAGAGGAAATATCTTAATATCTCCCATATGTGGAGAATGAATATAGGAAGGCATAACTAAATTGTGAGGATGCGTAAGAAAAAAAAGGCTGTTGGAATTTATATATGTTAATGATGGAAGATGAATATCTAATGCATTTATGGCAATACTACATTATGCTTGGGTGATGAACAGCAATGACAAAACGCCTGTTTCTACTATCCACTGCATTATGAGCAGGAATATGCAGTATGTTACGCAAAGCAATGATTTAAAAAAAAAGAATAATGTGCAAAATATTGATGTTTTTGGATTTATATTACATATTTATACATTTGTCATGTGTTGTCTCATTCATTTGATTGTGGGCTCGGGTAAGACGGGAGGCACCGCCCAAGATCCAGACAGTCTACACCCGATCCACTGCACTCTCATTAATAAAGCACTGATTTATCATAGATCATCACCCCAAAAATATCTTTATGTATCTTAAATCCAGAAAGAAAGAAAGATAGATAGATAGATAGATAGATAGATAGATAGATAGATAGATAGATAGATAGATAGATAGATAGACAGACAGACAGACAGACAGACAGACAGACAGACAGACAGACAGACAGGCTGAATGATTTAGCGATTGTTGGTCAAACTAAAACATCAAACTAATAAAACCCCAAGGGTAAATTGAAAGAATGACTTACCGATTTCATGGCTGTTGCCATATCATCATATCTCTCTGCCTGCTCAGCCAGCCTGGCTTTTTGAACCAGCTGCTCGCGGTCAACCATGTTGGATGGTTATGGTTTGGACGATATTATTTGTTTTTTGGGGAAGAAACAGTAATATTGTATGAGCTATGCGGTGTAATTGAATGAACGAGAACCTCTCTGCAGCTGTTCCTCGCTGTCTGCGCTCGTGCTCGCCCCTCCTCACGCGCTGGAGGGCTACGTCAGGGTTCTAAACGTGGGTGCTATGGCAAGCTGGCACTACATTTATTACTTAAAACTGTGCATAATTACATGCAATATCACCATGGGTCATGCAAGCAATGGGCCGCCAGGTTACTCTTGAGGTCTGGTACAAAGATGAAATGGGATACAAAAATACATCGGCTATAGGCTCATGTATGCACATTTATTCATTAAAAGATCACAATCTCGATTTAAACATTCAGTGATCTTATAAATGACGATTCTGCTATGTCTATTAAACCTTTAAAATAAATATTGTCATTCTGCTACATGTGTGGACATATAGTGGAACGAAATGTTGTGTCTCGCAGGACCACGGTGCTACATACTAGTTAAACATAAGATAAACATACAACAATGCAAAAAAAAAATTATAAAAAATTGTGGGAGAATCATAGATAAAAAATGCATAGGCTAATATATCTGGGATCTAACTAATACCATTAGTACTGTTTCTAATATTAAAATGTAGTTCTGCAGCCCCCGCTTCTTTTGGTTCGTTCTGCGATCCTTGACCGAAACCAAACCGTATAGTAAATATATATTTACTACAGTAAGTACAGTAAGTGGTGTTAATTATTATTACTCAGTATTTAAATGTACAATTACACTGTAACACAGACACCATAAAATAAAATGTAACACTTTTTATTAGTCCAATATTGATTTTGGTATATATTTCAATAGTGACTAATATTTTTTTAGTTTACTGTTTATTAACTGTATTCTACTACTATTACAATGATGTGCTATGTTAATATAATTAGTGATATTTGTAATTGTTTTCATTAAATTCATTTAATTCTGTGATTCAGATATCATTTCACTTCTGCCTAGTTTGTATTTCAGGTGTTTCTGACTATTCAAGCTTTACTAGTGACTAGTACTTATTCTTACATTAACTGAAGCTATTAAAATTGTAACAACATATTTACATATTAGAAACTAATGCAAAGCCATTTGTTAGTTACATTTTAAATCTTAAGAAAACAGTTCCAACTAGAAAGATCTATAACATTTTGACTATGATTGTATGTGACAATGAAATATAAAATATAAAAACGTACATACAGTATAAGAAATTGTGCTAGTATTGGGTCTGAGTCCACCTTGTTGTGTCTGAGTCAAGTCCTTCAGATGACATGGGAGTCTTGCCATCTTTTATGTCTTTACTTTTCTCTAAATGCTTATATTGGCAATTGAGATAAATACCTTTATGAGTGTCAGATACATATGTATTTGCCTAATACTAGTACTATTAAATCATTTACAGTAAAAGTACTAGTAAAACTATCAGTAGATACTACTAACAAGTAACATAAAATTAGAAATGTTTAAAGAACAAATGTTAAAATGGCTTGCCATATGGGTGCCTCACTCATGATGTAATAGTCCTTATATGGGAGTCAAGAGGCCACATATCAGCAGTGATGTTGATGGCACATCAGAGGTCTTCTAAGAACAAATGCAATATGGGAGAATGAGTCATCCCTATTACCATATCTAGCACCCCTCCTGTATGGAGTGGAGGATTTTGGGGATGACACAATTATTGTAACATTTAGGATAATGTGTCTCATTTTTTGTCTATGCTTAGAAAGGTTATAGATATCAGACCGATGAAGCAGACAAGCAACTAGGGTCTTCATACGATTCATTTTACAAAACTAGCAATAGTTTTTTGTTTTCTTTTTCATTGTTCTCTATAACTATTTAATAAGCATCATAGAAAAAACTGGCAAACATTTGGAACAATCATATGTATTTCCTTTTGGATACAGTACTAATAAAAGTTTGGAGTAACTAAGAATTGTTTTAAATGTTTTAAAAAGTGTCTTATGCTCACAAAGTCTGTCTAAAAGTCTCTCAAAATACTGAAATATTATTACAACTTCTAAGAGCTATTTTTAATATGTTAAAATCTAATTTATTCATGTAATTCAATGCTGCAGTCATCTTTTAGAAATTATTCTAGAATGTTGATTTGGTGCTCAATTATTAGCAATCATAATTTGTGCTCAGTTACTAATAACGGTTCTTATTATTATCAATTTTGATTATCAGTTTTTGTTTATATATATATAACAAAACAAAAATAATTCTTCAGAATTCTGAAATGCACATACATATGAAATCTTAATGCATTTCAGAATTCTGAAGAATTATTTCTCCGAAACTTACACTGAAGACTGGAGTGATGGGTGCTGAGAATGTACAGGAATAAATGACATTCTGTATTACAGTTGAATACAGTTATTTTAAATTGTAATAATAATTCACAATATTACTGTTTTATTATATTTTTGATCAAATAAATGCAAAAAAAATGTGAAAAATAAAGATGTGAGCATAAGAGAAATGTTTTCTCAAAAACCTGTAAATAAATAAATAAACCTTTGACTATTAGCTAGTGTTATGAACACTTCAATAAGTGTCAGAATATGGAAGTTTGAAGAATATGGTAAATACAAATATAAAATTCTTAGAATAGAATAGAATAGAATATAATAGAATAGAATAGAATTAATGCTGTTTTACCTTACCAGTCAACAGTAGAACAGTTAATAAAGTTCTCTTCCATAACATGGCATTTGGTTTATACAATATCTCCACAATGTTTTTTGGTTTCCCCAGGTTGACCCATGCAAACCTTTTGTTGACTGAGAAGGATTGTCCTGAAAAGGTGAACGGGACTTGCAGGGTTACTTCCGAGACGATAATGTGGTTAACAGCTAGGTCTACTTAGCACAGTTCAGAACGGATGGCTCAGCTAATCGGCAGGACTGTGCGCAGCAGGACTTGGCCAAATCCACTGGCAGAGTGTTATTCCAATTCCTCAATGCTTCTAGTCCCTTTCACACTACGATGTGAAATCTGTTCATTCGCTAAAGAGTTTTGTAGACTGTCTTAAAAAATGGACTTGATAACCATTTGACGTGCCAGGTTTGTAATTGAGGATGTCTCAGATAAAACTGATTCATTTCCTCCAAGAGGATTAGTCTGAAGCAGATTAACCTGGATACCGCTCTTAATGCGACAGATATAGTGAGCATATGGGTGTTTGCTAACCACCTGTCTGCCTACTGAGGGGACATCAGTTGGACAGTCGCAGGCATAGAGGAAAAAGACTAGAATGATTGGGCTGGATGTCTATCTGTATCCAGATGGTCTTAGGGTTGCTACACCAGAAGATATAGAGAACTGGGAATCTGAGAGAGAAATGTTTGAACCGAATGTGCATCTCTTTGTGGCTCTGTTCTCATACAACCCTGCGGTGATGTCACCAAACCCTGAAACAATGGAGGAGGAGCTGCCTTTTGAACAAGGACAGATCATTAAAGTAAAGAGGTTTATTTCTTGTATCTTAATTAACAATTATGCAGAACTCCATAATACGTCAAATTTAACTTTCACATCTTACAGGAACCTACTAAATGAAACGTATGATCTTCAGATCATTTCTGTCCTACTTAGCTCATGCTGTGATGTGCTCTTTTGTAGGTATATGGAGATAAAGATGCTGACGGCTTCTATAGTGGAGAGACGGGTGGTCGCTTCGGTTTTGTGCCGAGCAACATGGTTTCTGAGATTCCTGTGGAAGACGGAGAGCTCAAACTTCGTCTGTTCCAGCAGGGGTTTTTACCAGAGGAGACGCCTTCCATAGGCAAGCATTTACATTTATATCTCTTTCTGTTTTGTTTGATTAAACTAGACATATATTTAATAAATGTTTTTTAAATAGTACACTTTTATGGATTGAGTTGTGACTACTTTGTACTTTTAATTTTAGCACCCAGTGAAACTTCTAGTTTGCCGGATGGTGTGAAGGTCCACAGGATGGTGGCCATTTTTGATTATGACCCATGGGAAAGTTCTCCAAACATGGATATTGAGGTGAATGCCTTTTCCAATAAATACGTACAACATGCAAAAAATATTAATTGATTGACAGCATATTAAAATATAATTCAAACAATATATATTATTATTTTATAAAAAAAAAATTATATTATATAATATGTTGTACAACTATGGTCACACTTTATTTTAAGGTCCAATTCTCATAGTAACTAATCATTAACTACGACTTTTGCCTCAATGAACTACTAATTTGCTGCTTATTAATAGTTAGTAAAGTAGTTGTTAAGATTAGGTGTTGGGTAGGATTAGGGATGCAGAATATGATCTAGCAGAATATGTGCTTTATAAGTATTAATAAACAGCCAATATGTTAATAACAGGCATGCTAATAAGTAACTAGTTAACAATAAGAATTGGTCCCTATAATAAAGTGCTACCAAAAGTATTCATGCTATATAAGTACTATACTATCTATCTATCTATCTATCTATCTATCTATCTGTCTGTCTGTCTGTCTGTCTGTCTGTCTGTCTGTCTGTCTGTCTGTCTGTCTGTCTGTCTGTCTGTCTGTCTGTCTGTCTATCTATCTATCTATCTATCTATCTATCTATCTATCTTTCTGTCTTTCTGTCTATCTGTCTGTCTGTCTGTCTGTCTCTCTGTCTGTCTGCCTATCTATCTATCTATCTATCTATCTATCTATCTATCTATCTATCTATCTATCTATCTATCTATCTATCTATCTATCTATCTATCTATCTATCTATCTATCTATCTATCTATCTATCTATCTATCTATCTGTTCATTCACATATCTCAGCTATGTATTGATTTATTGATAGCCAGTTGCTTGAACTATTAGACTATTAAATACATATACAATAATTTAATTTTAAAATATCAAACAGAATTTTAAATTAGTGGGTTTTTTTTCTCCTTAAGGATGAGCTTCCATTTCGTGCAGGAGACATTATATACGTTTTTGGAGAAATGGACAGTGATGGATTTTATTATGTAAGTATTATGACTCTGTCTAACACGCATGCATTTTTTTTAAAGGTCGTAAGTTAAAGAATGACTGTTTTATATTGATCCAGGGAGATCTACATGGTTACCGAGGTCTTGTGCCATCAAACTTTTTGCAAACTCTGCCTTGGGACTAAAGGAACTGAGCAATCAGAAATCAGGAACAGGAGAGTGACCTCAGATTGTGAATAGAACCCACTTTACTGAATTCAACTCCACCTCCAGTTTTTTTTTTTTTTTACCATATAATGTGTCTTGTTTCCTGTAATGTTCATGACGTATCATGTCTCTAAATGCACTTGACCTTTCCACTACATATGCACTATGCTTAGCACCAATTAAATACATAAAAGGAAATTAATTTCTGATTTATACAAGAGCTTTTGGAAAACAGCTAGTGCATTATACAGCCTTAAAAGACTGATAATGGTAATTTAAGGATTATTGTTTTATGTCTTCTTTTTAATACTGATGACTTTTTTGTAATTCCTTCCTGTATGCAGCAACTGCACTGGTGTTAGTTTAACAACCACACTATATGTTTTGCACACAGTTACGCAGTTCAGCTTCATTTTATTACTGCTTCATGAATTCAAATTTGTTTGATACAAGTTAACATGAACATATAAAGACGTATGAATGCATTTAAAAAAAAAAGATTATTGCATTACAATCAACTTTGAAACACCATCTTTATTCATATTTAATAAACAAGACATACACATTCAGCATCACTTGGTTCTCCATAAGATCCTCCTTCGCAGCAAACAGTACACTCATCCATAAAGTAGGAAACACTACACTGTGTAGAGACCTTTAGTAGTGCTGTCTACTTTATGAGTGACTGCACTGATGTTCCCGCCTCTTCTCTTTGCACGCTTCCTCTTATCTCCATGTGCTCCGAATATTCATTTTACAGCTATTTGTTAAAATATGAAAATTAGTCAGATCATGTTTTAATATGATTGAATGTTCAGTTGCATCAGCTTCAGTTGTTCATAGTGAGTCAGTGTACACCATAAGGAAGTTAAGAATCATTATTTTTCGCCTGTGCTCTAGGTAAAAATTCAATATTACATGTGTAATTAACTAATCTAAAATAAAACAATGTATAATGCCTCCACTTTTGCTGCTTTGTAAAAAAAAAAAAAAAGAAAGAAAGAAATGTATGTGAAATGTATTCAGTGTGAACCACTGGAATTGACTATTAAAGCTTAATCTAGTTTAAAAAAATAAAAGAACTGATGTTTTAATAAATAATTTGAATGTATTCACTTTTTTAATGATTCATTTATATTATTAAGTTCTAGCAAATTCAACTAATTACATTCACTCACATCAAGCAGTTTACCATTCTGTAACCAAGTTCATAAAACCAGAAAAGTAGTTACATTTATCCAATATTTCAGATTAAACCGAAGAGCAGTGACTTACCAGTTCTCTGCCTGCTTGATCCCGGAAACAACAGCGAAAAGAGAAAGAAGTTGTCGCCTTTTAACACTTTTTAGGCCACATGGTGCAAACCACAGGAAGAGGCCCTGCAGTCGCTGTCTTAAAGAAGCACAAATGAACGCCTATTGGACTACAGTGAGTTTCGTTCGAAGACGGACTCGAATCAGTTCCTTTTAAGGGCATTTTAACCGATAAAAGACAGATCAGAAATGAGAGAAAAAGCCCTTGGTGTTTAGCATACATAAAACTCACACAAAGAAATAAAGAGGAAGTCTAGTAAACATGTGATCAGATTGCATCAGGCATAGTCTGACGGTGTGGTTTTAGAAACATTATATTCCATTAGTTTGAAAAAAAAGCAGTGCTGGTCGGTGAGAAAATATGATCGGTGGAAGATGTTACACTTGTTTTGTGTGTGTTTTATCAATAGCTTCATATTAACTTGAATATTTGAAGCATAATCTTGTTTGCTGCACTTGTAGAGCTCTTTCCTGAGGGGGAGGGTGGTTCCTATGTTGTGTAAAATCACACCGTTTCATCAGCATATTACATATACTTAGAATCCAATATGAAGATGTGGTATTGTGTCGTATAAATATCATACGAGTGTAATTCAAAATCATGGCTAATTGCTAATTGTACATTAAGATGCTGATAAGTAAAACAATTATAGATCTTTTGATATATTATCAACCTGAAATGAGATTAGCGAATACAATGTCATATCAGACACTCTTTCTTCCGATGCTTGAATTAAACACTTTTGTCCCAGTCTCCCCTGAGTATTTGGTAGTTTGATAAACAGGAGGCCGCTCTCTTATTCTACTGAACATGATGCACACCAAATGGACTTGTTGTCTAGACAACCCAAACCTCAAACTCTCATTTGACACGCACAGAAGGAAGTGGGGGATGTGCACACACTTCTCTGTGATGTACAATGATAATGTGTGTTGTAAAAAACAAAACAAACATGATTTACAGACATCCTGTGATATGTAACTGGGTTTGGCTTTGGTGAAGTTTAGAAAGTTCTTATACTTTTCACATTTTCACATTTATTTAATTTGTCTAATAATAATGTCCAATTGTGTGTATATAGATGAACCACAGCAGAATTCTATATTTAGTTTAGTTTAATTTATGATCATTTCCACTGTGTCATTTCCAGCTCATCTCATGTAATGTATAATGTTCAATAGTGCTCTTAACGACTGTTATGAAAAATATTTTCAAACATTTTTGGAGCAAAATGGCCTTTTTCCTGCTTGCTAATTTCTTGGGTGCCAGTTCACAGTAACACTTTAGTATAGGGATCAGTTCTCGCTATTACCTTGCTGCTTATTAGCATGCCTATTATTAACATATTGTCTGTTTATTAATGCTTGCAAAAAATTAAACCTTAAAATAATTTGTTACCCCCGCTGACTTAAAATTTTTAGTTTATGCAACTAAAATATTCCTATTGTCTCTTAAATTAATATTGAGTAACTTACAATTTCAAGTTGACTAAACTAAAAATTTTAAGTCAGCAGGGTAACAAATTATTTTAAGTTGAAACAACTTTTTGGAACAATTTTATATTCTGCATGAACATGTTCTACGTCCCTAATCCTTCCCAACACTTCAACTTAACAACTGCCTTACTAACTATTAATGAGCAGCAAATTAAGAGTTTATTGAGGCAAAAGTCGTAGTTATTTTTTTCTTTTGAAATATAATATTTTATGATTGCACATTCGTGTCTGCGCCAAGGGTAAAACAATAAAAATCTACACATAAAAGGTATGCAAACATAGTCAAAATAAATAAAATTATAGCGCAGAGATGCCTAAACTAGGGCCCGCAGGCCAAAGTTGGCCCATAAAAAAAGTTTTTTTTATGCCATAAAAATAGCCGGAAAATGCCATCTTCATTTCTAATTTCTCTTTGTGTTTTAGTACTTTTTGTTCTATTTTTTAATTGAAATTTAGAGAACATACCAGAAGTGAATTAGATTCTTACTGTTCAAGAGGGGATGAGGAGATGCTTTCTACACCTATTTCTATACAAAACAAGATTAAGTCCTGAAATAGATACCATGGTATAGATAGCGTCTTTTCACTAACTGCATGAAAAGATGGGTATTATCCAGACAGGTTTAGATCAGGGTTAATTCAATTATCATCTTTGCCTTTAGTTTGTAAGACGAGCTAAATGCCTTCATTGTTGAGTCATTGAATACCCTTTTTTAATTTATGACGATTCAGTAAAAGATTTCAGACATAAAAAAGTCATTTAAGTTCCCATAAATTATGTCTGAACAGAAAATTTTTACATCACTATATCTTAGGGTATTGTATAGGCCTATAATCAAGCTATTGTGGCGTGCGAGAAAGTGGGATCTACCTACGGTCAAACCATTATAAATATGCCTACACTATGAGGACTGCATGACATTTTTAGGCAATTTAGAAATCCCTGCCAAGTCAGGATTTTAAGTGGAATCTAAATGTTGTATGACCCCAAATAAGCTATCTCAGAGTCACAACTAGATGGCGTAACTATTTCAAATCAGAGTCTGTAACTAGTGATCTGGGCTACATTTTTTTCACAGGTGTATTTAAATGTTACATTATGCTGTATATCCATGTATCAAAACCTTTATACAACGGCAATGAAATGTAACTTTTTTATTATGTTGTCAGTCACTTCATTTACTAACTGTTGTCATGTTTGCTTACAGCTCTAAAGGTGGAGAGCACATTATCCATTTGTTAGTGATAACTGATAATAACTGATAATATGTGCTATTTGAAAAGAAGAGAAAGTTTGTAATGGGTGGAGAACATGTTTGTCACCATGACTAGATTAGAGTAGATTGAACACACTAAATTATAATACATTCTAATAAAAATGAGTTTTATGGTCACTTGGTTTTGTGCAGTAAAACGTGAAAGAGAGGGTCATTGTGCTGTTTTAAAATGCACCTCCAAAGTATCCTATCATAAAATACATTGCCCTGTTCCTCAGCTGGACTGATCATTCAGGTGGATTTTTCCCCGATCCAAATACTAAGGATGCATGTGTTCTGTTTTTCTGTACTTGCTATTTTAGGCTTGCTTCAAGTGCAGGTAAGTGTGTTAAACTGTGTAAATGTCATCTTATTTATCAAAAAAACAGATTTACTGTGAAACCCGATGCTGCTGAATTTAGGTATTGTCCATCAATATATCATTTTAGATGTTAATTTTAGTAGCCTACTGTATATTATAGTGGAAGGCCTGCAAGAATAATGTTTACGAAGTGCAGCAAGATTTATGAGAATCTGATAATGAGAGTTGTTGATTTTGAATTGTAACACTGAAATTAATACAACATTATTGCAAAAAAACAATAATGTGGATAAGCAGATTTGAAAATATGAGAAAAAATAAAATATGTGGATAAGCAGATTTGAAACATGGAATGAAACACCTTTGAAGGTTTTAGATGTCCGGTTAAAATCTTCTTAACTGAATGACCTGAATATTGAAAACTTACATTGGTCATTGTTTGTTTTCATGTACATGTAAGTGCAATCAATTAAATGTGATTATATTTCAATATCAATATATTACACTACATATATAAAGTAGCTTGCAATAAGTCAACTTGGTTTGCTTTCAGATTGGTGCTATCAGTCTCAAGTACCTTGCAACAATCATTCATGCACAGGTGAGCACATGCCTTCAGTGTTTTAGATTAAATTATTACAGAAAATACAGTATTTTTCAAATGCTTGGGTGCATTAAATGCTCAAAATTGACAGTGAAGTCTTTGAATAATAATAAATGAATAAATAATCAGCACAACTGTTTTCAACACTGATACTAATAAGAAATGTTTCTTGAGCAGTAGATCAGTATATTAGAATGATTTCTGAAGGATCATGTGACACTGAAGACTGGAGTAATGATGCTGAAAATTCAGCTTTGATCACAGGAATAAATGCCATTTTAAAATATAGTCAAATAGAAAACAGTTATTTTACATTTTAACAAATCATACAGAATTTCTGTTTTTTTTTATGCATCCTTGATGAGCAAAATACACTTCTTTGAAAGACATTAAATAATCTAAACTTTTGAACAATAATTTATGATTGAACATAGCATGACTTTTTTTATAGGACCGGATGACTGGGCATCAGTAGCCGGAGCCTGTGGAAATACAAAACAGTCACCCATTAACATTGTAACAAAGAAAACTGTCTTTGACAGTCGTCTGAGCCCAGTGCAGTTTACAGGCTACCAAGATACAATCAATACTGTCATTACAAACAATGGACACACAGGTAAGTTACTCTTAAGTATAGCCTACATTTAAATGGTGAATATCCTTTACCCATTACTGGCAACTGTATATCAGTTTCACTTTATAAACCATTTTCGCCATGTATTTTATTATCTGTAGTGCAAGTTAATCTGCCAGACAGATCAGCAATTAGTGGAGCCAATTACAAAGCTCAACAGCTTCACCTGCACTGGGGCAAGAAAGGTGGCCCTGGATCAGAACATACTATAGATGGAGAGAAATATCCTATGGAGGTAACAGGCTATTGAGATATCATCTTATGAGATATCCATCTTAACATAAGAGCAGGCTCGTCCATTTGTACCTTGAGTGTGCATGGCTTCCGGTATCATCAGCTTCCTTCCAGACGTTTTAGCTGTACAAAAATAATCGCTTATGCTGCTTGATACTGCAAAGTGCTATTTGTTATCATACTATTTTAATTTATTAACGTATTCATAAACACTCTAGAAACACTCATAGCGCAAATAGTTACCAGTTACTGCACTTTGCAATTCTTCTAGGCTACTTGTTAGCAGCTAATAAATTGGAAATCGTGCAAATTTACATAGAAAATTGCTTTTTTAAGGTGGACAGACAGATTTTTATTCCTACACTTATCTGTGAATTGGTAAGAAACTAAGCATGCATTTGTATTTTGTATCTTTACAGCTTCACATTGTACATATAAAAGACAATTACGACTCTGTGGAACAAGCCATTGTTGACCCTTCAGGAGTTGCTGTTCTTGGATTTTTTTATGAGGTAAAACAACATTTTCTAAATGTTTGTTACTTGCAGATAATGAAACAGGATTTTATCACATGTATCTTATCTTACAGGAGTCACAAAGTGCCAATAAAAAATATGATGGCATCCTAAATTCTCTAAAAAATATTACACATCCTGGTAAGGTTATTTTATATACCTTCAGGCTTAATAAATATGTTAATTTATTGCTTTTTGTTTGATATACAGCAGTGTTATAGTCGCTCAAGGTCACAATATCTCTAATATGGGAGGAACCTGTTTGATAATGTGATATAATTCAAATAGACTATACTTAGAACAAAGAACGGGAACTTCATGACAACTTGTAAAACATCTTTTTTTAGGCACCAATGTAACACTGTCAGCTGTATCATTAGACATGCTTATTCTCCCCCATAATGAATTGGAGAGGTGCTTCCGCTACCAGGGGTCCCTCACCACACCAGGCTGCTCTGAAGCTGTGGTCTGGACAATATTTGAGAAAGCGATACCGCTCAGCAAGGCACAGGTAATTTGTTGTGCGTATAAACAAGTGAAACTTTAACACATCATAAGAACAAAAGAAAACCATTTTATCTTTGTCTTGCAGCTTTCTGCATTTTCAGACCTGGCGTTTTCTGATGGGACTGCCATGGTGAACACATACCGGCCTGTTCAGCTGCAGAATGGATGTGAAGTGTATCATTCTAGGAGTTATGTGTTTTGTGTTAGCACTGCTTTATTGGTCAGCTCTGTTTTCACATCCCTCTATATTCTCGCTGTCTAATTTATTAATTTATCTTTGGGGTTTTGCTCTGAAGAAAGTTATTTATCATTCATCATGGCAAGTAGTCAAACACGTCTGAGGTCTTCTCGAATTTCTCTGTCTGTATCTAATGAAAATTCATTCGAGAAAAATCATAATTTTGGCATCTATTGAACTTTCACTGAATGAAATGTTGTGAAAATCAACTCTGTTCCAAATTTTGCATGCAACCGCATAATATTCCCTGTTACAAGAATGTAGAATGCTTGATTTGTGGAACGTAAAAATTAACAAGTGCAAAAGGACATTGTATGACATTATACAGCATATAGAGGACATAGAGAAACATGGTTGCACGTGATATTATGAGACGATACTTTGAGAACTGGTCTTGGTGATTTTTATAATTCTAATGACTGTATTCTTGTTTTTCTGTATTTGTAAATGTTCAATCCAAATGATAAAACAATAAAAATAAATTTGACTAACAAACAAACAAATACATGGTTATACAATGATTGTTTGTTTGTTTCAATGTATAATGAATAACTAACCCTGCAAAATTTTACAGGCTGAACAATTTTACTACTGCAACTGTTACAGCCTTATGGGATAAGAGGGAAGTGTGTTCTCATTGGCCAAATTCTCAGAAGGCAGATTATTCATTGACATTACAAGTTGGGCGATTTCTTATTGGTATTAAAATACGGAGTGTCTATATACACTAAGTGCAAATGGCCGGCCTTGCTGGCAAAGGCTATTTACACTAACTCCGCCCACCAAGGTGTAATTGGGTTAGTCCACACTAAAAGAAGACGCCAATTCAGTATCAGTCTCTGTGGCATAAGGCACGAGTTCGAGTCCGCCTTTTGCTAACTTTTTTTCTCCCTTTTCAAATCTCATATCACACCAGAAAGGCATTTATTTCCAATAAAAATAAAGGAAATAATAATAAAAAAGTTAAAAATAAAAGTATCGGTAGGTGTAGGGAGGGCTTTATAGTCCCAATAAGGTGTCATCCATTTAATAATTGGAATTATACTCAATCCTTTATTATTACGTACTGTTTTATAATGTTCTACAATACTGAGGTGCAGATAATTGCCACTATTTGCAATAAGTAGTATAAATATCATAGTAGTATAATTAACAGTGTATAATTATAAGTATAATTAACATAGTGTTAATAGAATCTATAGCTATTTGCACTTAGTGTAAATAGCATATCGTTAAAAAATACTGCTATTTTCACTTGGTGTAAACAGAATCCATTGCTATTTGCACTTAGTGTAAATAGCATCTATCGTTAAAAATATGTGCAAATGGCCGCTGCCATTAAAATATCCGGCAACCGAAAGGAGAACTTGATAAAATTGATAAATCTGATAAATTGATAAAAGCGGGGAACGAGTTCTGTACGGGTGTGCTTGGGAGTGAGCAGGTTTGGACTGTAAAGTTTTGCTGGACCTGGCAACCCTGATCACTGTGACCACACAGTCAGCTGTCCAGTATTTGATCTTCGTGAGAGTATCAAGTAACATGGATCGCTGGAAAGGCAGGGTTGCTCTTGTTACTGGAGCTTCAGTGGGAATCGGAGCTGCAATCGCAAAGTCTCTTGTCCGGCATGGCGTGAAGGTGGTCGGCTGTGCCAGAAATGTGGAACAAATTGAGGTAATTAATTATACACCTACGAGGAGTAAATCGTAAAAATAAATAAGTAAATAAAAAAATCATGTGAGGAAATCGCAGGTATACGTAGCACCTCGCACGAGATAGTCCACAGCCTGTTTTGGTCAAGTAACTGAATAATAGTCTATTATTCTCATGTTTATGAAATCTGCATGTTTTCTTGGGAAACAAAAGGGGGCATTCAATTAAGTTGAGATTTTATGCCATCTCTGGCGTCATTTGCAAGTGTTTTGGATGGAAACGTCTGCTAAAATAAATAAATGTAAATAATGTATATCCTGAAGCCGTGAACAAAGCGTCTATCCCTCTGTAGCAAAAATGTCAAAAATTATTAAATAAATTGGCTAGCTCACTAAAAATAAATATTCTGTCAATGTTTACTTGCTTTTAAGTTGTTCATAACCTTCTTTTGTTGAACATAAACAAAGAATATGGCCTACAACGTTGTTTGACGGACCCCATTGAAAAAAACATTGGAAGTCAAATGATCCATCAACTGTTTAGTTACATTTTTCAAAATATGTTCAACTGAAGATTTTCAACATGAGGGGAAGTAAATGATGATATAATTTTCATTTTGGGGTGAACTATCCCTATATACAAGAATGATGCAGTGTGTATTGCATTCTGACATATTATGATACAAGAGCGTTAGCAATTTTTTTATATGCCAAGTGTTTTTGAGCTTTGTACCCTTCATGAAATGTGAATCTCAAAGTACTCTTTCCTTTAACAGAAATTGGCAGCAGAATGTGTCAGTAGTAGATTCAGCGGCATTCTGATCCCAATGTGATCTGTCTGTTGAGGACGACATGTTATCAATGTTCTCCTGGATCAAAGGTCAACATCAGGGCATTGACGTGTGCATTAATAATGCTGGTTTGGCTCTCCGAGGGCCTCTACTGAGCGGGAAAACAAGTAGCTGGAGGACTATAATGGATGTATGTAACTCAAATAAGCAGTTTTCCTTATCGGACATGCAGAATGAGTCATGGCCAAATGTTCACATTTTGCAGGTGAATGTCATTGCCCTGTCTGTGTGCACCCATGAGGCTTACCAGTCCATGAAAGAAAGAAAAGTTGATGATGGT
The DNA here is from genome assembly GCF_936440315.1 of Barbus barbus. NCBI lineage: Eukaryota > Metazoa > Chordata > Actinopteri > Cypriniformes > Cyprinidae > Barbus > Barbus barbus. The sequence continues at coordinate 18,762,556 of NC_136759.1, read as the reverse complement.
CATATCATTAATATCAACAGGTACAGGTGTATTTTATTGCACCTTTGTTCTGTGTACACAGTTTCCTGTCTATGTTCAGACACAAAAGCATTCAGTGTCTTAAAATACATGTTTTTAGTATTTGTGGGCACCGAGTCATCAACAATGGTGATGCACACTTCTACACTGCCAGCAAATATGCAGTGACGGCTCTCACAGAAGGTTTGAGGCAAGAGTTACGAGAGGCCAAAACCCATATACGTGCCACAGTAAGAGCAGGAGGCTCAAGATGTGCTTCTGTTGAACACTTTATTTATGTAATATGATTACTGCATGCAAGACTTGTTGGTACTAAGTGTGCTCTTTCTTTAACAGTGTATTCCTCCTGGTTTAGTGGAGACAGAATTTGCCTACTGGCTCTTTAGCGAAAACCCAGAACTAGCTGTTGCTACCTACAAACGTGTAAAGGTATAGACAAATTCTGATTCCTTACTATACAATATGTTGATGGTCATCATTTATGTGTTTAAATATCATATTTTCAGTGCCTACAAGCAGTTGACATTGCAAACGCAGTGGTGTATGTCCTGAGTGCTCCTCCTCATGTTCAAGTAAGCGATTATCCATCATGTTTGCTGTCACTTAATCAGTGTTTTGATTATGAGAAGAATGGGATATTTTGGTGAAAAGAATTTGTCAGAGATTAGAACAATTGCTGTTCTTTGTTGGTTTATACTGATGTAGAATCAACTTGAGCAGCATTGGAAAATATCTGCATTGTATTTTTTTAGGTAATATCGTGATTTAATGGCTGAATTGTTTAATATAATATATTTTTTCCTTCCTTTTGTGTAGATTGCTGACATTGAAATCATGCCAGTGGAGCAGTCAATGTAACAGGATGAAGCATCTCGACACACTGTGACAGTGATGAAGTACAGAATTTTAAGTACAAAAATAAATAAATTGATAAAATAATTATTGTTCAATTTACTAGTACATTTACAAATAATAGTACATTTCATGTACATTTTTTGTACACCTGGTGCTGTTTTACTTAAATGTAAAAAAAAAAATCAGCCTTGCAAAATGCGCAATTACTGTCATTTATTTTGCTCGACATATTAATAAACAATTACAAAGAATCAGTGCTGACTTTAGCTCTGAATTTGCAGCTCTGCATTAATAGTTTACATTGCATCAGTGGTTTTAATCAAACTTCATGATTAAGTTATTGACTTCCGTAAAACACAAAAGTATAACACTTAATTTACTTCTGAAGACTTGATCTGGTGCAGTGTTTTATGACATGCGTTTATGATGCTTTTGTGTTGATCCTTATTCACTTTCATTATAAGAACAGCAAGGATATTCTTCAAACATTTACCTCTGTTTCATGGATAAAAGAAAATCATGTGCATTTAAACTGATATTTTTGAATTGCCATGTATATCCATGCTGGTATATCCATAACTAGACCCAGTTTTCACTTTTGATAAATTGTATTTTTATTCCTAAAGTGTGGGTCTGGTTTTTCTGGTTCCCTCTGAAATCAAGGGTGACATCTATTAAATATTGAAACGTAAACTACTGCCATCATTATCATGCCAAGTGTGGAAAACAATACCTTAATAAATTATCTTGTCAAGCATGGTTGAAGTTAGTAAAAGAGTCTGACACCTTGTTTTCCTCCTAAAACATATAGTAATGAAAGGTATTGATAAACAAGTGTTACCTTTCTGTGTATTTATAGTGTAAATGACAATCATTCAACTGATTTTTGCACTTGCTTTCAATTTAATACTCTATAGCTGCTCACGGCCCAAAGTTTCCTCCTCATGCATGATTGGAATGTCAAGGAAAACTGCCTAGCAACCAGAAATGTTCAGCCCTGAGTATAAAATGTGTGTTAATGCTGTGTGGGAAGCATTGTTTTGCCATTAAAATATTCTACTTAAATATGTAAAGCTCATTAACATCACCTTGCTTTAAACCAAACACAATCAGATTAGTTATTTTGCCACTTTTCATACTTTTTACCCGCTTGACATTCAGTGGGGTTCCTCTGTGGTCTTAGATGACCTGACACGTCTCATCTCAGCATGCGGGCAGAATGTGCAGTTACTCAGCAAAAGCCTCTTGTTCTCATGGGAACATGGTCCTGCCCTCTTAACCCCATTTCCATGATCGTAACAGCACGAAACGCTGCGGAATCAATCATGAATTGTCTTTCATGCTTTGTAAGTGAGACTATTGTACTGTTTTTGGAATGTATATTATTTCATAATGTCTACACCCTCTGAATGCAGGATTATTATTCCATGTCTGGGAACCAGAGAGCTGGTATGAGACTCCACATTGTTTTCACACACTTGTTCTGAAACTGCTGAGTACAGCGGGGTCACGGAGGAGGAAGTTGGTGTGATGCAAAATGGTGTGATGTTCAGGCCATAATATGAATAAATTTGGGTGTTCCCTCATTTGAATAAAGGAAATCCCACACTGGGCTCCCTTGAGTAGTGTATATTTCAAGAGAACATGTTTGAAAACCCTGTTGAAACGCATATATTTTCAGTGGCCCCAATTTAATAGTTCAAATCCTGATTAGGAGGTCAGATTCCCCAAACCCCATAATTCACATACTGATAAATGATGCATGTCCAAACCTCTACGTTAAGAAATTCCTACTTAATATGCATTATTGTAACACCGTGGCTTGAATGCAAAGGCCTTGCTTTCTAACAAGAACATGTGAGGGTCAGCTGATAGGAGATTTGAGTCCAGTGTTACAATACTCATTTAATGTCGGATGGTGGGTGAGGTACCTAAAGCAGATTATCCTTTGAGAAGAATGTGACCCTTTCTGCTTAAGTCCACTGGCAAAGGCCTAAAAAGGCCAAAGCCTGTGCAAGAGCAAAGACTATCAAAAATGAACTCAGTGCACTACAGATACATGGCTAGGGGTTTTTTTTTTATACAGAAGGGCAAATGCTGTAAATAATCAGGTAACCTGGAGGAACACTTAACTTTTAGTTTATTAAACACAAAACCCATACTGTGAAGAAGAAGAATGTTTGCTCAAATCATGCTATGGAAGGACCACCAGTGCTCTTATTTACTTTATTCAGCAATCATGTCGAGAAACACATACTTCATAAAATTGATCCAATCTTTCAGTCTACCATCAACGGAGCTATAAAAACAGAGAAGGTAAAAACATGCTGCTTATTAAAACAATATCATATGGCAGCCTAGAAGATATAAAAACCATTTGTTCGCACCATGCGGAGCTTCTCGAGTTTCATTCTCTCTTAACTTTTCCACGCTTTTCTCGATTCCCTCGCTTCTTGCTTCTCCTCATTTTTGTGTTCCTAGGTCTGCGGGTTGCCATGGATGGAGTGTTAGTCTGTAGGAGAGGAAACATTGGTGCTGTGTTCATCTCAGGATCCTTCAACTGAAACTCTGTGTCCTTTTCGATCAGAGTCGGGAGGGGTGTCGTGTCTGCATCGTCAGGCAAAACGGCTTCATAGCAGATTTTGATTACACGCCTTCCTTTGTTCTTTCTACCATTTGAGTCCTTCAAGCTTTCGTTTGGGTTTTCAAGTCGGTCCAATCCCAGTCGCTTTAGTACTTCGGTTGACCCAACAGTTGCAGAACCTGTGAACAATGGTGGATCCTGAGAGCTGAAATCACGAGGAGGTTCTTCTGTAGAGGAAGCAATGATTTTCCTCATTCTCTTTCTTCCTTCTCTCTGCCTCAAACTTGGCCTTTGGGTTCTAACAATGGGTGTTTTTTGTGTAGTAGTGACTACAAGTCCCTTTTCTTCTGTATGCATTGTACTTTGCATCACCTCGTTTCTTACAGCGTCAGTTGGACTTTCGGGTGTTGACGTTATAAGGCTAACACCTTCGGACGGACTAGTCGAGAGAGTTTCTTCCTTGGCTTCTGTGGAAGGGTTGTTTTTTCTTTGCTTTTTCTTTCTGGCTCTTTGTCTCAGCTTAGCTCTGGTCTTATCATGGACAGCTGGGGAAATGTGAGCTGTAGGTGAGGTGGAGACTAACTCTGTGTTGTTTGCTTGTCTGTGCTGTAGAATCTCTGGTTCTTTATCTGTTTTTATCGAGGTGGTAATAGTTACGACATCCTGACTATCATTCACTGCCCTCTGAGGATCATCTCTCATCATCTTATTAGAATTTCCCTCAGAGTCTAGCTCGCTTTTCATGAAATTGTTTTCTTTTATGCTAAACCGATTAATCTTCGCTGCTTCCTCCGCAAAGTTGTTCTTACCCATGACCTCCTCTGATTGACCGGTCGATGGCGCTCCGGTCGTTCCTTCATCGACCTTTAACACGGCGTCAAGTTTTTTATTCTTCTTCCTGCCTTTACCCTTTCCTCGTTTCTTCTTGTTCTCTTTTTTCTTCTTGCTGGAATTTTTCTTCTTCTTCTCTGATGTCTGAGTTTCTCCTTTACCTGTGTCTGCGGATGAGCTTTGAGAGGTGGAGACTGTGGCGAGCACTTTAATGAAATCCTCTGCAGCTGTCACCACGTTTGTGAGCGAGGGCTCTTCAGGGGCGGCGGGCTTTGATTCAGAGAATGATGATTGTGTTGTGCTTTCAGAGGTTGCTGTGTTCTGCTTTTTTTCGTCTGATTGTTTAGGAGGAGCGATTGTCAATACATCAATGACATCAATGCCTCCAAAGTCATAAGGGATTGATTCTTTTATGACTGCGACAGAAACTCTGTCATACTTTTTACACCTTTATGATGGAGGGAAAAGTAAAAACTGCATTAATTTGGCTATTAATTTGGGTACTGTAGACTGTACGCCAGAGTATAAGGAAGGAATTAGATTGAATCACATAGAATTTGATACTTACACCCCATACCAGTGACGCTCAACACACTGCTCTTCAAATGAAAACTCAAAGCAAGGAGCTTCGATCACATTAAAGAAGGCTTGTCCAACCACTCGGGATGAAGTGTCATTGACAAGTCGCAGGCATTCCTTTAAGCTGTAAAATGCAGATGTAAACGTATAAATGTTCATTAGCTTAAATAGATTTGGAGATGATTTCAAAATGTCTGTTTTTTCAGCATTTAGATTTGATTGCAGGTCTAACATCAGTTTTAAAAAAAAAACATACTGCAAAAATTGGTAACCTGCTGCAAACATTAACTTGACTTTTTTCTACCTGAAGCCTTAAATTTAGTTATCCTCATAATGTTTCAATGAAAAATTATTTTCAGTAAAAATGAATTGGTGTTGATTGTTGTAACATCTCCAAATGAAGCACGTGTTAATGTTTTGTAACTGACAAATATCAAGAAAATTTGTAGGTTAGAATGCAGTTTTTTTTTTTGCATAATTGTCAAGTTTTTCCATCATTTTAGTCACATTTTAGAATAAAATAAAAACACAAAAATTCTCATAAGTGCCTCACACTTGATATAAGGTTGTAAAAACGGCATATAGACAACAGTGAGATTATTTTTTGAGCGTTTGAAGTAGTTTTAAATGGAGTATTGCATATCATGCCGCTGAAGGCTGCTGTCATACTTTCATATCTGGACCACATCAAACTTACGCATTGTCGCAGTCGCAGTGGCTAAGGGAGTGCCATTTAAAGTTGGTGTATCCATAATTGGAGGAGAACGCATGGATGACATATGGGCAGTGATCGTGGACGCGGCAACATTTGTCGGTCTCTTCGAATTCGCCTGAGGGGGGGAAAAAAACACATGCACAAAATGCCTAAACACCTGCTACAGTATGAGAATGAAAAATAATAGGCTACTCAAGTCAGTGAATTAAAGTCAACTCACCTAACTGATCATAATGATCTGCGATGTTTCCTGCACCACACCAAAGTGTCCCGGGATAAGTGAAGCCTCGCTTGGCTCGCGTCTTTTTATTGTTCGCTGCATCGGAGTTCGGCTCTTTAGCTTGTTTTGTTGTCGTGATCACGTTCCTGTCGCCTTTAGATTTCAGTTTGTTACAGTTCGCCTTCGCTTCGGACACCCTAGTCAAACTCATCTCCAAATCGGAGCTCATTTGGTGTCTTAGCCCAAGTCTGCACACGTGCATGAAGGATTTAACCTGCATTTCGTTTTGGATCACAGAGCAGTCGACCAGTCGGCCCTCAGAGTCATGCACTGAGCGAACCTCTTCAGCCCCATCGGTAACCTGATGGAGGTGATACTCTCCCACAACCGAACTTTTGGCGCAAATAGTGTTGTTGAGCATGTAAAAGAGCTCTTTGCTCTCTTTTTCTGCATCTAAAGCTTGGCTTAAGAATTCGCCTTTAACAAAGTTCCTGTCTAGATAAGACAGAAACACAAAAAACACGGACCACATCGCGGCGGGCGGCACTTTCAGCACCACGGAGTCTCAGACAGCACCGCAGCCTCTCCTGTCCAACTAGTACCGGCTTCTCTCACCGGCTGCTGGGGGTATTAATATATTGCCGGTCAATAATGGGAGGGGTCTGTCATTTAATTAACCCTTTCCTCCTCCAATGAACTTGAATACCCTTATGTGCATCTGTTTCCTCCTTCTGGCGTCCCTGTGGCAAATGAACAATGTGCAATGATTTCCAGTGGATTCTCATTTCCAGTGGACCTTATATATTTGCAAAAGGCAAATTCGTGTTTCTCTGATTTGCGAGAGGGAAATGTTGCAAGGCGAAAGCTGACAAACAAAAGGGTTGTTTTTAATTCCTTATTAAAGTAAATCAGTGCTTTGTTGAAACCACATTTTGTATTAATATTATTTTTTATTACATTTTGACAATAGAAGACATGGGATTACAGTTAAAGCACATAAAACAGAATTACACGTAGCACATTTAAGGCAAATTTAGGTATGGATTCTACAAAGACGTTCCAAACTAAAGATTAGAGATCGCATAGCCTATATAGTCTAGTCTAACAATGTCAAAGTAAGCACAAAAGTCCGATTACAAGCAATTTCTAAATACGAGCATTATTCATCCATTTGTTATTTCACAAATATCACAAACGTTGGTATTTTGTTTAAAACATCTTTGAGTTAAGGTGACTGTGCTAGGGGAGCTGAAACATTAGAACATACTTAAATAAATGACTTTCCACCCCCTCGAAGTCACCTCACAGAGTAAAAACAATAGCCCACAAACTTTACATCATGTCTACAAATAGGCTACAATAGGACTATAGCATATTTTTCTTTTAAAATTAATTACTATTTAAAATGTAGGTTCTTTTTAATCAAGCCGTGTTTGTTGTGTGCACGCGCGCCGGAATTTGTAATCCTACATAATGAATGTAGGGTGTAATGGATATGTGTGTTTTGACCGCCAGTAACCCCATCTCTCCCCACACCTCGAGATTTACTTTGGTGACGCATCAAGGAGGAGGTTCCTTTGGCGCTTTGCATAGTAACAAGAGATGGGGTGATTCTTCCGACCCAACGAGATTGGGCATTCTAATTTGACAAAAGGAATGGGTAGTGACCTAATTTGGAACAGTGGGCTTTTTCAATGCAGACCAATGAAGATCTACATGTAGTTACTGAAAATCAGTGTATTTTCCTATGGTTACATGGATCTTAACTTTGGGACTTTAACAGATGCAGGCGCCAGTAAAGTGAAAAAGAGTCATTTGAGAAGAGAACACACGTTTGTCCTTGACCATATGTAAATAAATTTGCAATTGTTCGTGGATATTGCTTTCAAGCAATTAAATATGTAGCTTTCCAGTGCTGTATTTCTAAGAAAAATATCATATGATTGAAATTGTCCATCCCAGATTAAATTTATTTTAACTCATTTTTATTTATTAACATAGGCTATTTAACAATTGGCACAACATTGCTGAAAGGGGTAGGCTATAACGAACTAACAAAATAACCAAACAAATCAGGTATTGGGTATGTGCAAGTCCAAAAGCTAAATATTTATGGTCGGCTTTCAAAGAGCCCCCAATGAGTCCAACAATGGGCTTTGACAAAGAAATCGGATTGATGGGGGAGGAAACAAATGATGTAAAATCATCAGAGGCAACATGCGACATTGTTGGAAAATCAAGCCGATGTAGTATTTATTTAATACTCATTAAAAACTTTTGCCAGGATATTAATCACTGCGTGACTTCATTACAGCACACTGTAATTTAGAAAAAATGTTTTTGATCTGCAATAGCACATCATCAGTTCTTGGAGCATAAATCTGAAATAGCCTACTACAGCCTGAGGTGTGAAAACATAAAACGTTGCATGTGTTCATGATATCTGATGTACAGAGGAATCCAAATCCTAAATTGCACATGATTTTCGGATATAGGCTAAGGAACCCTATTTCCATATTATATTAAACAATGAAATAAATGAGTCAGCTGCTCAATCAACAGGCCACTATGAGAAATCTATGCAGAAAATAAAACGGCCAAATAAAAACGACCAAAAGATTCAATAATAAAATGGTGCATATAATTTCGATCTTTTATGGATTGTATTTATGTACTGTACAGGCGAATCCTGCATAATGAGGCGCAATTCAATGGAAACATACGGTGGCCGAGAGAGCTCAACGGGCTGCAACTTCAGAAAACACATGCAAATAAACTAGAAAAAGCACTAGCAAATCAAGAAAACATCTTCAACAGTTGGACAGTAGGTGGTGCAAATGCTCACAACACAAACAAATAAATTTCATTTGCAGTGCGTTTCTCTTTTTTTTTTTTTTGGCTGTGTTGTGAGCATTTCCAGCATGTGCGTTGTAAAATTGAGGAAGTTGTTTTCTTCACTTGCAGGTATTTTTTTCTATTTGCAGCGCATTGAGCTCTCTCGTGCGATATTGCAAATTTTGGTATAGATCTGATACTGAGTACAGGGCCAGTATCACCGATACCAATACTTGTCATTTAAAAAAAAAAACATAAATTTAAATGACCAAAAACAATTAAAAAAATTAACAAAACTAATGTTGATATGACTAATATTTTATTCACCTTAAAGCTATGGATATTATTTGCCTTTCTAAAAGGACTTTGCAGGCAGAGGAGCCCAGAACATGAAAGTATTAAACAGTTTCATGTTAAGTATTAACATGGCTTAATAAATTGAGAAGTAATATTAAAAGACAAAACTCAGTATACACCTTATTAATGTTTCAAACTAGATATACAAGTAAGCAGATGTGCCCAGAATATGAAAGCAACGCTCAAAGTTTTCGCATTATGCATTTTTCTCCTATAAAAAAACATTATAAAGAAAAGTTTAACATAAGTGGCTTATTGAATGAAGACATTGATATGAAAAATAACTATTAAACCATAACTCGTTTATTATCGAAAGGATTTTAGTATGTTATGTATGTACTGTATTTTCTGTTTGTTTTATACATACTGTAATATTTGTTTGTTATTATCGCAATAAATAAAAAAAACTGTGATATGAAAAGGCCAAATTCGGTATACTTTATAAAAATATACAGGCCTACTATGTATGTAAGCAGATGAACCCAGAACATGAATGCAACACGCTGAATTTCGTTTTCTCTAATTGCAATATAAAAACATTTAATATGGTGTAATTAATGGAGGAAGACAAAGACCGAATAAATAAATAAAGACTAAATTCGGTATACAGCTTGTAAATAAAATATAATATGTCTAGAATATGCAAATATGCTAAACAACATGTTAAGCATTTTACTTCCATAGAAAACCGTTATAATGAACATTTAAAGTGTCTTAAGAAATCATTTTAAAAATCTAAACTCAGTACACACCTTACAGTGAGCTGTATAAAAGGACAAATTCGGTATACAGGTATAATATGCACTATGTGAAGGATTTCCTTCCTCTCCTTTTCATTTCTTTAGTAGCTCAGAGTTCTGTTCGATCTGTCTCTGTATCCACTCGCCTCGGAGCCACTGACACGTGATGGAATGACCACCAAACACAGCGTAGCAGGAGAGGAGCAGCACACCAGATGTGAAAAGAGCACCATATACCCACAGATATGTCTACATTTGTTGTATGTATTAAGCAATGTTATTAAGTGTATAAAAAAAATAACCTAAAGTATCGATCTTATCAGGCTAGTATCGATCCGATACCAATACCAACATTGGTATGGATACTGCCGATATAAGGATCTATACGCCCACCCCTAAACAGACTCCTGGCACCTTGCACATAAAGACGCCTATTGTCTGCTTAGGCTTTTTTCCCCTTCTTTTTTTTTTTTTTTAAATTGGTTTCCCTATATATTTTTTCCATGGTAGTTAGCCTACTGCCGTTCATTCAGCAATTAATAAAAAAATCTATCTGAGGGTTGTCCCCCCTAAAAAATATGATTAAAAACCATGCTGTGTATTGTAGGCATGTTTTATTCACTTAAACATCGGATGAAGTTATTATTTTCTCTTTAAAATCTGCCATGATTTTTAAATGTTTTATTTCACTGTTTATGCAAATAAAAAATGCATAGTGTTAATTTTATTTGTTGGCTTTTGTCATAAATCTTGGTATCAGTACTTTTTTTATATTTCCAGTAAATTTTAACAATGCCGTATATAACAGTTTGGTCCAAACAGCTTGATACATTATTTAAGAGATTTAAGTATTGTATAAAATTGGTAGCTCTCAGACACTTTCATTTTTGTGTATACAGAGGAAAGTTAGACGAAATGTACGCCCCTGTAGGGGATAAATACAGTTTGTACAGTATAAAAACTATTACTTCTAGGCCTATGGAATGGAATTATTTCTTCTTCATGTGGCGGATAGTTCAGGGGCGTAGATCCCACACTTTTTCGGGCAAGTGTGTTGGTTTTCAAAAGCTGGTGTGAATAGATATAGATTTAAATTCAAAGAGACATGATAGTCTGTGCATGACCTATTCGGACCCAGAATAAGGCGAGATGAACATCACAGAGCGCTAAACACTCATTACATGCAGTGTATGCTTCATTCATACTCCTCACCGGAGGACGCTCTCCTGCAGAAAGTTGTACCAGGAAATCCCTAATATGGACAAAAGCGCCCAGCTATGGCTGTATGAAAACAGTTGTTTTTACAGAAAAACAGAACCGTTTGGAAACACGAAGACATTAAACATGCAATTGCGACAATATATGATTTATTTGTGTTTTTCAAGTAATCTCCAGGTAATAAATAAAGTATATGAACAATGCAGTGCTAATTGACATAGCATTTATTACAGTATAGAAACTATTCTGCCTTATTATGTGATAAAAAAAAAAATTGTAGTATATAAACAAATCATTTTTATTGGTTATTGTCCAGCAGTGTATCTGATTTCTAAGCCAATTAAAAGCTAGAAATAAGAGAAAAATTAAAGTTGCCTATATACACTAACAGACAAAAGTTTTTGAACAGTAAGATTGTTAATGTGTTTTAAAGAGTTCTCTTCTGCTCACCAAGCCTGCATTATTTGATCCAAAGTACAGTCAAATTTTGAAATATTTTTACTGTTTAAAATAACTGTTTTCTACATATATATATATATATATATATATATATATATATATATATATATATATATATATATATATATATATATATATATATATATATTATTTTAATATATATTTTAAAATGTAATTTGTTTAAAAGATTTCAAAGGAAAATTTTTAGCATCATTACTCCAAGTCACACAATCCTTCAGAAATCATTCCGATATTCTGATTTGCTGCTCAAAAAACACGTATTATTATTATGATATTGAAAACAGCCGAGTATATTTTTTTTAAGGTTTCTTTGATGAATAGAAAAGTCAGAAGAACAGCATTTTTCTGAAATAGAAATCTTTTGTAAGATTATAAATGTCTTTATCATCCTTGCTAAATAAAAGTATTAATTTCTATCATTTATTTTCCAACATATATATATATACATACATATACTGACTCTAAGCTTTTGAATGGTATAGTGTATAATGTTAATTAATATACTTTAAAATATAATTTAATTCAGTGATGCAAATCTGATTTTTTATCAGCTGTTACTCCAGTTTTCAGAGTCATATGATCCTTCAGAAATCATTCTAACATATTGATTTATTATCAGTGTTGTTGAAAAAAACAGCATATGCTAGTTTGGTATGTTTTGAAGCTGGGATGCTGGTTTATGCTGGTCTTTTGCTGGTTTATGCTGGTCATGTGCTGGTCTTAAGATGGTCAGACCATTTTAGGACCAGCTTAAACCAGCCCAAACCAGCATCCCATGCTTCAAAACATACCTATACCAGCATAAGCTGTTTTTTTCAACAGGGTTTTGCTGGTTTTTTTTGGAACCTGTGACATTTTGTTCACAATTCTTTTATGAATAGAAAGCTGAAAAAACTGCATTGATAATAAATCAAGATATTGGAATGATTTCTGAAGGATTATGTCACACTGAAGACTGGCTTAAAGGCTGATAAAAATTAATTTGCATCACTGAAATAAATTACATAAAAAAAAACATATTTTGAACGGCAGTTGTGTGTGTGTGTGTATATAAATTTTATCTAAATATCTATACATCTAAATAAAAATAGACTATATTCAGTATATGATCCAAAGTAGCGAGTAACTAACTACTTCAGTAGTTTTTTATCCGAAACTTTTTTACTCTTACTCAAGTAACTATTCAGACTATTACTTTTACTTTTACTTGAGTAAATATTTCTACAAGTACTTTTACATTTACTTGAGTACAGTTTTTGGGTACTCTACCCACCTCTGTTCGCAGGGCACTTACGGTTGAATAGAACAAACGTCGTACGTGATAACAAATAAATGAAATGTGCAGAGTGGGGGCGCGAAGACTGGGATTGGGAAACACTGGGTTAAGCGATTACTCTGGGAGACATGAGAACACCCACTTTACACTACTTGCTCTGACTCCAAATACACGCTGTTACCGGGGTGAGTTTTCAGAAGTCTTTCCAGAATGGATGTTTTAGCAGTCTCCCAAAAGAGAGAAGAGGGCTGGTACTTGTCTCTTATGGCACCAAACACAAAGGGTCCAAAGTTTGCATGGCTTGATCCATCAAGACTCTATTGCAATTCACAGGTAAACAATCAATCTTGTTGCACGTCAAACATTACCTAGTAGGCCAATGTGTAAGGAATAATTGACGACGGGCCGTTGAATTATTAGAAAAATAATGCACACCCGAGGTGGTGATGCGGCCACGACGCGAAGCGGAGTGGCCGTTACACCTCGGGTGTGCATTATTTTTCTAATAATTCAACGGTCCGGAGTCAATTATTCCGCTTATACTACGGTTGCCACACCTCAAGACATATATCAGATTATATATTTCAAGGGATTCGTCCGGTTTTTCTACTTAAATCGCTATTGTGAGTAGGATTATTTCTTCCGCATCTCATCCAACGACTCTTTTGCTAGTTCCAAAACGTCATTTTAAAGCTGGCAATGGAGGCTTGAGCCGTTGATAGCAGACTAATGCAGTTAATAATGAAGTTATTAGAAAGAGAGCGAGAGACACAGAGAAAGAGAAACAGAGAGAGAGAGAGAGAGAGAGAGAGAGAGAGAGAGAGCTTGTATGAATTAGGCTACCTCTGTGTGTCCCTCAACAGTGTTCTGAAGCACCGTCTCTAAACTGTAAGTCTGCTTTAAGATGCAGCGCTGTTATTACCTCGCTAGTGAGAAATGTCATGTGTAGCCTTTAAGTTGCTTCACTAGGCTAACTGATAAAATCGTCAGGGCAGCGCTGACAACGATGCGAAGTGATATGGAACTGTAATGCGGTCAAGAAAGCTGCCTGGAACTACGTTCGCCGTGCGTTTCCCTGAAAATAATTGCACACCTCAGAACGTTCGTCAGCCAATCAGATTCAAGCATTCAACGGCCCCGTAGTATAATATTAAATAACCTAGCTTTAAAACTATGCATCTTGATGTCTGAAAAAAAAGGACATGTTATGGATTTTCTAGTCTCTGCTCACTGTTTTCTGTCACTCTTGGCTGATCCAGGCACTGTCAGATTGCGTAAAAGATCTTCTCAAACCATTCCAGAATGAGCCCATTGACCTGGTGGCTGGAATAGATGCCATGGGCTTCATCCTCGGTATAAAACTTGTATAAATCGCTTTTGTAGCTGGTGTCAGTCTGAACTCATGAGACAGTATTTTTAGATCAGTTCACATGTTGCAGTGTATATAACACCTCTGCAAACAGGCTAAACATAGCCTAGAGTTGGATATAAACTTAGGGACCATCTCTAAAGCCCGACTTAATGAAATGTAAACTTAAATGATATTGCCTATGAAAAATCGATTATATGCATTGTGGGTTTTATTTTTTACTTTCTCCTGCAATTTCAGGGTCAGCTGTGGCCAAAACTTTAGGGAAAGGATTTTTGGCCATTCGAAAAGCAGGACACTTATGTGTTCAAACTCTCACTCAGGACTACAGCGACTACTCTGGACGAGAGAAACTGATGGAAGTGCGTGTTGACGTGTTAAAGCCAGGTACTGATGTATGTAAGCTCATATATTGTCACAATGATGGTTGATAACGTTGTTGAAGGCGATATTGGAATGGAATGGAAAAGGGCATTTAAAATTGAAAGTTAAAAGACACTTCAATCAAATGAATTTTTACTTGTAAAGTTTGCAGTGATTTATACGTTTTCAATCAGCTCAGATGTCCTATCTTACTACATGATCCCATTGTACTGCATAATGATTGCAGAACCATGTGTATTCAAATGTTTTTAATAACACATCTACTTCTTAGTAAGACAAAAAATGGGAAATTATAGGTATGTTATGATGTACTTCAGGTCTGCGGGTTCTTATAGTAGACCAGTGGATTGAGACTGGAGGAACTATGAGAGCAGCTATCAAACTGGCGGAGAATCAAGGAGCTACTGTTATAGGTAAGCATAAAACGGCTAATATAATAAAAGCAAAGAAATGTTTTGAGAGATTTTGAACTTATCCACTGCCCCTCTCCACCCGAAACCTTTATATCATTCTTTGACGTTGATTCTCCCTTTAGAGAGCTATTAACATAATGTAACTGAAGTATGACTGATGAGAGTTATAATTGTTGCTGCAAGATACAACACCAGGGATTTGGACAGCTTCTTTCTGTGAGAGGGTGGCATAGCTCCTGTTCACTTATCAGATTAAGATGGTAAAATTAGTGCTATTATTTTTCTATTCTTTGTAGGTATTGCTGCTGTGGCCATTGAAAACAGTGAGGGAGGAAAATGGCTAAAGGAAAACTATAAATATTCCCACTGCATTCCAAATGAGCTGCAATCTCAGATAGACAGTCAATACCTGGAGTCTTTTAAGAACTTTAGTGGTTAAATGTTAAGAAATCAGGGAAAAAATATGAATGTGAAATTTGAAGTTCTAAGGGAGAACGTCGGCATGTGAATTATTTGCAGATCACCTGCTTTCAAATGGAGCGGGAATTACTACACAGAGCCGTAGTTCACCGACAAGATATCGAATCGCCTTTGATTATGATATATCTTGTCAGTGAACTACGGATCTGTGTAGTAATTCCCGCTCCATTTGAAAGCAGGTGATGGCGATTAACTACTAATCAAGAAACCGATTTTACTGCCTAGATGCGCATGATAATCGAATTCGATTAATTGCACATCCCTAGTTTTAAGCATTTGTCATATTGGTCATGAATATGTCTGTTGTTGTTACACTAAAATACCAATAGAGGTCACTATCAAGTTGTAGCTCATATTTATTAACTTGTTACTAACACGAAAATGCTGAAAAAATGATGTATTTCATGTACATGAGTATTTAATCAAAATAAGAGTATTACTATGATATATGAACAAATTTGGGAAATTTTATTTATTGTGAGAGGTTTTAAAATAATTAAATAAATGGCTCATTTAGGGAAAAACATTTTATTTAGAATAAAAATGTGAATCACAGAAAACTATAGGGCTTATAAGTATATAAGCCCTAATACTTTTAAAATCTTTACAGCACGAATTTGAACCTATACAAAAAAAATTCTATATAACTTTTAATACACAGGATTTTTGATATAGACAAATATATTTATCACTGTTTATTACTTTTTGTGCAGCTCATGCATGATCCCCCTGTGTACCTTTTAAAATCACTACTGAATGTAAACTAAGCAAAATGTGAAATAATGTATTTTTAATTAACAAAATGTAATAATCACTGATAATGATTGTGCATAGAAGTCTGGAAAAAAGGAATATGGCTTTGCCACAAAAATGCAAGCCTCAAGTTTTCCAACAAAGGAATGTTTTCTTTCATCCAGCAGATATTCAGTTACACCCTACGAATAACAAACCACACTGCTCTCTGCAGATTCTTGTAGATTCTCCCTATGTACATGCATGTACATTTGTATGCATGTTTTGCTTTGGTACCATTGTATGTTGGTGCAAATGATTGCATTTTCTCATAGCCAGTCTTTACTGACAACAGTTGGTCTGTTTCTTCTTGGAAGTTGCATACAGGTTATTTGAGTTGCTGTTGATTTCTGTGTGGAGAAAAAAAGGTTAATTTAAATTCAAAGACAACATGATCATATATATACTGTTCATCAGTGCATCCTATCCTACAGAAAATCATTGCTTCATGATCTTTTATATGTAATAACTTCTAACTCTGAAATTACTTTTCTCTATGAATTCAGGTCACTCAGGCAAGGGAAATAATAATATAATTGTCTTATTTTCATGATGCAATAACATTCCAGTGGATTATTTAATGTTGTTGAAGGAATGGTTCACTCAAAAATGAAATCTGGCTGAAAATATAGATGAGATTGTTTCTTCATTGGAACAGGTTTGGAGAAATTTAGCATTACATTAGTTACTCACCAATGGATCATCTGCAGTGGATGGGTGCTGTCAGAATGAGTCCAAACAGCTGATAAAAACATCGTCATAATCCACAAGTAACCCACGCTACTCTAGTATATTAATGTCTTGTGAAGTGAAAAGCTGTGTGTTCGTAAGAAACAAATCCATCATTAAGACATTTTTAGCTTCTGACTAAAATACAAATCCTCGATGTCCTCCACCCGTAATATGGCTTTCCCCAGCAAAAATAAAGTTAGGAAATATGCACAGAACAAGCTCCATTTACATGCAAAAACAGTCTAAAACTGGTGATGTGAGAGGACAACAGGGGATGAACATTTTCACCAGAGGACGCATTGCTATAGACTATGGACTGACATTTTGGTTTCAAGTTAAAATACCTAACTGATAGATTTTTTTTCTTACAGATACACAGCTTTTCTATTACAAGACATTAACTGATGGACTGGAGTCATGGTGTTTATATGTGGATTACTGTTATGATTTTATCAGCTGTTTGGACTCTCATTCTGACGGCACCCATTCACTGCAAGTGATGCAATGCTAAATTTCTCCAAATCTGTCCCCAAAACTCATCTACATCTCGAAGTACATTTTTAGCAAACTTTCATTTTTGGGTGATCTTTAATGTACTTACGAACAACTTCCCCAATACGTCTGGATCCACTTTTCTCCAGTTCAGCCAGTACATTGGCCTCAAATGCTAAAGATGCCACTCTGAAGAAAAACTCTCTCACATTTTCCCCTACAGTCACAAAAATAGGAATTAACATAAACCGTAGCAACTTCTATCTAGGGTTTCCCAAATACT
Source organism: Barbus barbus (assembly GCF_936440315.1). NCBI lineage: Eukaryota > Metazoa > Chordata > Actinopteri > Cypriniformes > Cyprinidae > Barbus > Barbus barbus. The sequence continues at coordinate 18,744,903 of NC_136759.1, read as the reverse complement.
TTATGCGACTTTGTAACACATTACAAAAAACTGCAACAAATCACATTAACATATAATACACTATAGCAATCTCACCAGACAAGGCAGACACAGCCCAGTACTCTGCTTTCATCTGATCTGCCAGTTTAATGGCATCCTGTTCAATTAGTGTATACTGTGCAGGAGACTGGAGGAAAGACCCATTGGTAGGACATATAAATATGTAAAGTATATGGAAGGAGATTGTACTGATTGTGCATGGCCATGATTGTAACAATAATGTCAATTAAAAATAATAAAAATGGTCACTCACACTCAGATCTTTCTTTGTGCCAACTAAGAAGAGTAATACACTGGTAGGATCATTCTCTTTCATTGCGTCCTCCAGCCATTGCCTTCAGAAGAGGATGATACATTTAAATGCGTGAAGAACGCTGTGTATTTGTTAACCCAGAGGGCAGAATTACAGCGTTGATGTCACTTACCTTGTATGCTCCAGTGAAGCCACGTCAGTCAAATCAAACACAATAATTACAGCTGTAAAACAGGAATGGGAAAAGAATATGAATACCTCAAAGGTAAAAAAAAGAAAAGAAATGGGGGAAAAAATTGTGCTTTTAAAATATAATAATTAATCTATAACTAATCAATAATTAGACTTTTATTACTATTACCAGGTTGTATAAATTATAGTATATTAAAATAAACTATTGTTAGACACAACTTGTGCAATATAGTAAAAATGATATATTTATATGCATTGTTTAATATTACTTTCTGGTGAGTCATATACCTTGAGCTCCTCTGTAGTATGTAGAGGCAATGCATTTAAATCTCTCCTGTCCTGCAGTGTCCCACCTGAAAAATTAAAACAAAAACTTATTTGAAATAATAGAAATGACTCGTTTATAGATCGTTGGATTGTCATAAAATGCACTTACAATTGTAAACTGAAAGGGACCCCAAGAACTTCAAACCTCTCCATTTCAAAGTCCACACCAATGGTGGCCTTGTAATTTTTGTCAAAGACATCTTTACAAAATCTAAAAAAAAAAAAAAAAAACATAGAATAAGTTCCTATATTAAGCCAAACAATAAAAAGCAAGCTTAATTCTTTGATACAGCTATTAAGCATTAACCGGTTAACTTTGCAGATTTGCTCACCTATTAATCAAACAGGTTTTCCCTACCGCCAGATCACCCACTACAATGACCTTGGAGATCTTAAACCTACTGGACAAAAATGAGAAAAGGCACTGGATAAAACAATGCTGGATAATCCATCCACACAGTTCTGAAAATCTCCCAAAACCACTAATTCATCAAAAGCAAACATCTCACCCCACAGTTCCTGTCCTCTGCTGCTGACAGGCCGTCTTCACCTTGCTGTGGAATTCATCCACTGTGTTCAAAGCAGCACCTTTGTTGAAGCACTACAACAGGAGTGAATATTAACACTCATTGATTTCAGACGGTTTGGTTTGGATGGGTTTCAGGACAAACAATACCTTGAGCATCAGTGCATTGTGTGTAAAGCATATACCTTAGGAAGCTGGCCGATTATGCGGTCTTTCCGTACTGGGGGCAGTACGCTCATGATGATGCTTCTGCAGGAAAAACACAAAGTTATGAATCATAGCTTGGCATTTTGTAACATGGCACACCATTAAGGAAGGAATGAGTAATGGCTGGTCAGGATGAGGCTCTAGCTAGAGACTTGCAGGAATAAAATAATGGCCTATCTTTCAGTTTAGCATGCCTTAAAGAAACAGTCATGAACATGTAGGAACGAGTTAGTTTAAATAGTTGCCTACTTGGTCACTAGAGCGGCATGGGTGATGAGTGATGACTCCCTAATCTGTAGCTGTTAATCCCAAAGTAAATCTGAGAACAAAGAGAACCCCCTAATTTCTGGCTAAACCTTTTTGTGATGCCTCTTTTTATCTACTTTTGGTGCAATATGTGCGTCTTATACACACATGATTACATTAACAATATAAGTATTACGTATAGTAGTTTTATGATTAATATTACGTGCATAAACATTTCAAAAGCATATTTTAAGAACAAACGACAGTCCATCCTTTCTCAATGCGTGCTTCGTAACACTGTAACTCCGCTGCTACAAACAAACCTGTGCTTCTTACCTTAAGACGTTGTTTCTGAAAAAGTATAGCGCTAGTTTCCTGAGACAAAGACGTTTGAAACGCCTTTAAGGAAAGGAGAATATAACGGAAAAGAAACAAAAAGGAGGGGGTATGAAGGGCTTTTAGCATTCATCCATCGCGTACAGTTTCCAAGTTTCTGAAGGAAACAGCCGGATACTCCGACCGACGGAAGTGCTGTGAACTGCATACAGATGGATTCGTCTCTCCCCACCAAAACCAGGAAAGAGGGATAGTAAACGCCCCCTACAGCCCCCAGTGTTTTGACCGTTCACAGCAGATATAATACGGTTGTTACCGTTCATCTCTTTTAATAGGCTACTGTGGTCTAACTGATGTTATGACCGGGTTTGTTGGTAGGACTAAAACTCGCAAACGCTGCAGATTAGCAAGAATATAGATTTTTGTCATGAATTAAAAAAAAAAAATAATAATAAATAATAATAATAAAAAAAAAAAATATATATATATATATATATTAATTGTGCTCAATATGGGCTTATTTACTCAGCCCATATTGAGCACAATTTTTATATGTATGCCTTATACCCAATATGGGCTGTGTAAATAATAATTATTATTATTATTATTATTATTGAATAATTATTATAGTATTACATAAATATAATAAATCAGTTAATACTTTTATTCAGTAAGGATGCACGTGACGGTAAAGACATTTTATATGGCTACAAATATATATAGCTATATTTATTTATTTTTTAAATCAATGAAATGTTCTTTTGAACTCTACTCGTCGAAGTCTCCTGATCCTGAAATTTCTAAAAAAAAAATAAAAAAAGTAGCCTACGATGTTTCCACAGAAATATGAACTGTTTTCAACAATGACAATGATATGAAATATTTATTGGGCAGCAAATCAGCATATTAGAAGGATTTCTGAATGATGACACTGAAGAGGGGAGTAATGGCTGATGAAATTTCCATTTTAAAATAGGCTATTTTAATATAGAAAACATTTCTTTTAGATTAATAATACTTAATAATGTTACAGTTTTTACTGTAGGCCTATAAAAAATAAATAAAATGCAGCCTTGGTGAGGCTCAGAGACTTTTTTCAAAAACATAAAAAAAATTTCTATGACCCCAAACTTTTCAGGGGTAATTATTTGTTATACTTTACATATTTGTCTACTTGAGTGTAATACTTAATTTGTCATTGATAAAAAAAAATATATATATATATATATAAAAAAATAATAATAACATTGCTTTTTATAACCGATTTCATCTTAGCACCATACTACAGTAGGTTTATTTATAATAAAATCAAACATTTAACAACATTAACTTTTTCTTAAACCTTTACTCTCAGACCTTATCAGTTAAAAAAAAGGGTTGTAATAAAACACTACATATTCATAACTGTTTTTCTAGTGTAGAGCTGTATATCCAGCCTATTTTGTAAGTGACTTTTCTTTTTGTTTTAAAGGGATTGTTTAATTGCTCAAAAGAGAATACAGGGAAGGTTTACATCATGTGTGTTTCCTGCTTGCTAAATTTCACATTTATAAGCAAAAGTTTGCTGGTTCTTAACCTCTCTTTTCATTTTTCAAGGTTGATTTAGTTGGTTTAGACAAGTATATGGCAATTATCCAAAGTTCTGTCAAAGTTCTGAAAACTGTATTTCTGTATTCTTCCTTTGTGTGTTTGTAAGGTATTCATTTATTTTATTTGTGTTTGGTTGGGTTGTTTGTAACCCTGGCAATTCTGTGTTTACTTGTATTTGATTTGTATGTATGTCTTTATTTGTAATAAAAAAAAAGCGCAAAAAAGTGCTCAGAAAAAAGCTGTGCAGTAAAGCATGTTGTTTCTCCTCAGACACCAGAGGATGTCATCAGTTCTTCTCCACTGTTCTGCAGATAGTTTGCTTAATATTAAGCTTTCACACAACACACTTGCTTAGGCATGTATTACAGTCACATAAGAAATGAGAAGAATTTGTCAGGAGTTTTTATCAAAGCATGAACAAGGCTGACAAGGAGGTTTATATTCAGGTAATTGAGTGCCTACAATACTTCCAATCTTTACTTAAAATCTACAAGTTTGAAAGTTTGAGTTAGAGCAGTTTATATTATCTTATCGTTGTCACGAATCCTGGCCATGCTCTTCCGTTAACTCGCCACCAGATGTCACTCACTCACCACATGGACTCGTACACCACACAGCACACTGGACTACAGTTCCCACAATCCATTGCACTGACGACACGCAGCTGATTACACGGATCACACAGCTGAATTCACTGATCACCCCATCACACACACACTATTTAACCTGGGACTTCCTCTTGCTCTCGGCCGAGTATTGACCTGCGTTTAGAGCTCACCTAGCGCTAGCTGCTTTACCGTGCCATTCCGTGTTTCTGTAATTGTTTAGCGTTTATCACTCACCCAGCCATAGCAACTTTACAGAGCCATTGTTCTAGTCTTAGTCTTGCCTTGTTTTCCTGCCGTGTCTGACCCTGCCCGTGTTTACTGGATTTACCCCTTTGCCTTGCCGTTTGGACTGTGTTCGCTCCCCGTTTGGATTATTGCTTTCGTTTCTGGATTATCTCTCTGCCTTGCCCCTTTGGATAATGTTCGCCGTTCGTCGACCCACGCTTGCTCCACGGATTGCTCTGTCTTGCCTCTGCCATACCTGTTTGCTGTCTCCTGACCCTGCCTGTATGACCATGTTGTATAATAAAGCTTTGCATATGGATCCGCACGTCTCTCGTCAGCCCCGTAACAATCGTAGGACTATTTCTATTCTTTTTATTATACTTTTATTCTATAACTTATTGAACTTTATGTTTCTATATTGTTATCTATCTTTTAAACCTCTAATGGGCTCATAACAAAGCATTTTTGTGAAAAAGTGCCACTGCTCGTGTTGCTGCACATTTGATGTGTCAAAGCTCTGTAGATCTTTTGTATTGTATTTTTGTGAATGTAAGATTGTTGCATCTTCTCCACAAATTTATGTAAATATTGTTCTTAATTGCAAAACTATTCTTAATTGTCGTTTTTTTTTTTGCAAAAATGTATTTATATATATATATATATATATACTGACCAAAATTATAAACGCGACACTTTTGTTTTTGCCCCCATTTTTCATGAGCTGAACTCAAAGATCTAAGACTTTTTCTATGTACACAAAAGGCCTATTTCTCTCAAATATTGTTCACAAATCTGTCTAAATCTGTGTTAGTGAGCACTTTTCCTTTGCTGAGATAATCCATCCACCTCACAGGTGTGGAATATCAAGATGCTGATTAGACAGCATGATTATTGCACAGGTGTGCCTTAGGCTGGCCACAATAAAAGGCCACTCTTTTATCACACAGCACAATGCCACAGATGTCGCAAGTTTTGAGGGAGTGTGCAATTGGCATGCTGACTGAAGTAATATCCACCAGAGCTGTTGCCCATGAATTAAATGTTAATTTCTCTACCATAAGCCGTCTCCAAAGGCATTGCAGAGAATTTGGCAGTACATCCAACCGGCCACACAACCACAGACCACGTGTAACCACACCAGCCCAGGACTCCACATCCAGCATCTTCACCTCCAAGATCATCTGAGACCAGCCACCCGGACAGCTGCTGCAACAATTGGTTTGCATAACCAAAGAATTTCTGCACAAACTGTCCGAAACCGTCTCAGGGAAGCTCATCTGCATGCTCGTCGTCCTCAGTTCGTCGTCATAACCGATTTGAGTGGGCAAATGCTCACATTTGATGGAGTCTGGCACTTTGGAGAGGTGTTCTCTTTACGAATGAATCCCAGTTTTCACTGTACAGGGCAGATGGAAGACAGCATGTATGGCGTAGTGTGGGTGAGTGGTTTGCTGATGTCAACGTTGTGGATCGAGTGGGCCATGGTGGCGGTAGGCTTATGGTATGGGCAGGTGTATGTTATGGACAACAAACACAGGTTTATTTTATTGATGGCATTTTGAATGCACAGAGATACCGTGACGAGATCCTGAGGCCCATTGTTGTGCCATTCATCTACGACCATCACCTCATGTTGCAGCATGATAATGCACGGTCCCTTGTTGCAGGGATCTGTACACAATTCCTGGAAGCTGACAACATCCCAGTTCTTGCATGGCCAGCATACTCACCGGACATGTCACCCATTGAGCATGTTTGAGATGCTCTGGATCGGCGTATACGACAGCGTGTTCCAGTTCCTGCCAATATCCAGCAACTTCGCACAGCCATTGAAGAGGAGTGGACAACCTGATCAACTCTATGCGAAGGAGATGTGTTGCACTGGAGCGGAGCCTTATGTGCTTTTCTAGGAACGAACAACAGTCGAAATACGACAGCTACGTGTTGCAATCCATTTCGACAGACGTGAAGTTCATCTGGGGGTTCAGTGTTCTTTTCTGACTGTGTTCTGCTCGTTCTGGGACAGGAGAGATAGAAATGACAGTACCTCCGCATTTTTAACCGGTCTTCATTTGTACAGAAACTACTGGGCCTGTTTTTTCTGACTACAGATTGTACAGCCTTGCAACATTAGACGCCAAAAGCAAATTACGAATTCCATGTAGCTGTGTTGTCGGGCTCTGTGGCGCAATGGATAGCGTATTGGACTTCTAGAATATGAATGTGGCAATTCAAAGGTTGTGGGTTCGAGTCCCACCAGAGTCGGTGGTTTTAGAATTACGTTAACCTTAAACTATACAGCGTTTCCCACGGGCAACGTACACTTTCAACTCATCATATTTCAATATGTACACTGAAGTAATTTACTTAAAACATATTTTAAACAGCCAAGAACAGTCCAATGAGTAGTGAAATGCAAAAAAAAATCACACATTCTAAAAGCTTAACAAAATCATTCACAATTGTTTAACCTAATCAGAATCATTCTGTATCTTGTGTCGTGGTAAAAAATTGAATTTCATTGATTCCGTTTATTTTTTTCCCCCAACAGCCCCAAGAGGGCAGCACACACCCACAGAGAAAGAGGGAGAGAAAACAATATCCTAAAATGGTGAGAGTTCTTCAAGCTCTAACAGACCAAATCAGTGAAATAAGATCAGATTTTCCTTTCTCTCTCTTTATTGTACACATTTCTGAACAATCAAATGAGCAATCAGTGAAGGTCAAATCTCTCCTATGTAATTCTTTGACTCTTTGTCTTGATATATAGAGCAGTCTGTATGTGTAGGTGTTCCAAACCTTAGTCTTTCAACAAATCTCAAGGTTAGCTTGAGCTGAATGAAGGATGTTGAGTAATCAGTGCTTCGGAAATACCAGTTGCTTGTTGTTACATCTACAATACCTGCTCAGTTATTGAAAAATATGTTTGAAATATTTTCAGTGACCTCTTAGTTCCCTCTTAAATCATATGAAATTTGATATCTGTGTGTTATGAAATATCATGTAGGAGTATGCGTTGCAATGGGCTATCAATCATAATGACTCTGCAAAAAATATGACATGCAGTTCATATTCAGCCTACAGGTTCATAAGAATTTCCTCTTTCAATGTAATAGATTATTATTGCTTCAAAACTATTACTATTATTTTACATAATGTTGTATCGTTTATATGCAACTATTTCATAATTCAGTCTCTTACATTTACAGTTTCTAAAATTCTGGCAGCCTGAAGCTGAGATATTTAAATAATAATTTAATATTTAAATATCAAGACGTACAGCACATAAAAACGCACTTTAATGTGTCAGTTTGAAAGGTAATTTTGTGAACTTTTCGCCTTTCAAACAACTTCTTAGTCTGTTGAAGCACAATCTCATTGTTCTGTTTAGTTATTGCCACTTTCATGTTTATGAATTAATATGTTACATAACTACATGCAAATTGATTCAGATTTATACTTTATGTTTTAAACAAGTATTAGTATGACGAATACTCTCCAGTTGAAGGTTTATTAAAAATATTAAATTTGATTCAGAATGGTGGTGTTAATTCAGTCTAATTCATTCAGATTAACCACATTCACTGCTCTAGCAAGCTTGTATGTCTTTGAATTGTGTAAATCTGTTTGATTCTCACTGAAGCGTGAGAACTGAGAAACTGCTCAGGGCTGATACTACAGAAATTCTCAGAGAAACTAACCAGTAATTTGCATGACAGAATAAACCTCTAAGGGTGCTTCATATCAGTCAATGTATTTTGTAGTCCTCCTCCATGCATTCTGGTCAGTGGTGCTCAGCCTGAGTTATTTGTATGACATGGATACTTTTTGAAAATATGAGTCATAATACAGCAAAATTATGAAATTTAAACAAAAGAACCTTAGGCTGTAACCTATTTTATCTATCATTCTCACATGCATTACTAGTTATTTTTAACATAGCTATTATTATCTGTAGCTACTGTCCTTTTTTATACAGTTCTGATACTATTACAGTACCTTTATGAAGTGCTTTTGGATTGTTGAAAAATATATATTGAAAAAATTCAAAACCACAATTATCTAAAAGCTGACTAGCTAAACCCATATAAAGATCATTACTTGCATAATTGACATGAAAACAAAATTGAAATGAAATATATTTAAATTATTAATAATTAAAAGATTCTGAAAAAGAAACAAGAAACATTTAGCAAACAAGCGTGTTTTATGTGTTTCTGAAATTTAAACCTCTAGATCTAATCAGGCCAAAAAAACATTAGGTCACCAAAAACATACTTTAAATATTTTGTGTCTCAGTTGTAGACCATCAAATCACCACTGACCAATCTTCTTACTGAAAATGAAGCTGACACCATAATGGTCAGGTGGTGAAGAGGCAGTATAAACTTTAGTCCACTGGTCAAAGTTACTGGTTTTACCGGTATTATGAGGTGTTAGTCAAGTCAAGTCACTGTTATTTGTATAGCGCTTTTAACAATGCAAATTGTGTCAAAGCAGCTTTACATCAGCTTTACAGTATTTAGACAGAGAGATAGTGTGTCGAAATAGTGTCATTCTCCTCTGGCCAGACAAAATCAGCTGTTTAAATCTAGGCTGCAGCAGAGTCAGATTGTGCAGAGGACTCATCTGGTTCCTGTGGTCTTGTCCTGATGGCCGTCTAGGAGACAGAGCCTTCACTGGGGATCAGTCTCTGGGGCTCATCTAGTTGTCCTGGTCTCCACTGGCGTTCAGGGCTGTAGAGGTCACCTCTAGGTGCTTGTCCACCATGTAATCTGGATACAGACTGGATCCAGGTGGCTGCAGTGACCATCTGATCTGGTTACAGTATGGATCTTGGTGGCTACAGTGACCTCTGAATAAGAAAGAAACAGACTAATATTAGCATAGATGCCATTCTTCTAACAATGTAACAAGTACATCGGGTGTTTTGGGAAGTGTTCCCGGTTCCGGTTGACCCAATTAATACAGCCTAACAATCATTAACGGATTTGAATTATAAAAATGCGATAGTGTATTATGTGTAAGCCAGGTTAAAGAGATGGGTCTTTAATCTAGATTTAAACTGACAGAGTGTGTCTGCTTCCTGAACAGATTGTTCCAGAGTTTGGGTGCTAAATAGGAAAACGATCTCCCGCTGCAGTTGATTTTGATATTCTTGGTATTATCAAATGGCCAGAGTTTTGAGATCGTAGCGGACGTGAAGGACTATAGTGTGATAAGAGCGCAGTCAAATACTGAGGTGCCAAACCATTCAGGGCCTTATAGGTAATTAGCAAGATCTTAAACTGTATACGATGTTTAATAGGGAGCCAGTGCTCCCTATTATTGACAGAACCGGGCTAATATGGTCATACCTTCTGGTTCTAGTAAGAACTCTAGCTGCTGCATTTTAAACCAGCTGGAGTTTGTTTATTAAACGCGCAGAGCAACCACCCAATAAAGCATTACAATAATCTAGCCTCGACGTCATGAACGCATGAATTAATGTTTCTGCATTTGACATTGAGAGCATAGGTCGTAATTTAGATATATTTTTAAGATGGAAAAAACGCAGTTTTACAGATGCTAGAAACATGTTTTTCGAAGGAAAGATTGCTATCAAAAAGTACTGAAAAAGTAGTGGTGTTGAAAAGAATCTGTGATTCCCACATTAAACATCTGGTCTAGATAGGTTTACAAACCATAACATGAAGCCTATTAATTGTGTAAACGCTGAGGAAAGAGTCAATGACAGGACTTATCCTTAAGATTATTTATCTCTAGCTTTGAGAGACAGCATTCAAAATAGTCTATTCAGCATCACAGAGCAACTGATCACAACAAACTTCACTATTAAGACAGTCTCTGTCAATGCCTACTTTGTCAGCTGTAAAAAAAAAAAAAAAAAAAACCTTTGAGGAGTCAATTCAATACTTCACTTTCAGTAGTTCAATCATAAATGATGTCTATTTGGTCCCCTCAGTACTAAATGTGTCCACATCCTTGATTAGCACAACCCTTGACAAAGTGATGGGGTCAGAGTCAGTTCTTCTTGCTTGCTGTATTTTGTCCCCTCTAGAACTCTGTAGGGGTAAAGGAAGTGTTGCCTAGTGCCGGGGCGCGTTTACAATCCAGCAAACATGGAGAACTACGAGAAGATAAAAGTGGTTGGGAGAGGAGCATTCGGGTAAATACGATTACAAACGCGTTATTTAGTTCGACAAATTGTTTTAGTGACGTGTAACTAGCTGCTTTCCAAAATGACTTTTGACGCGTTTGAACTCGGTAAAACTTTTACTTGAGAAACTCTGAAGAAACCTGTAGCGCTCCTCTGAGAATCAGAGCGCGAGCTAACGGAACAAACGGAGCATCACTTTCTCGCGTTTCCGCATTCCATCAGTATAGTTGTTACAGAGCCATTATCACCATTATCATTAAGAGTTTGAATAAGATTTCGACACTTTTTCTTTCAAAGGGAAAGTTGTGCAATGAACAGCTCGCCCCACTCTTTTATTAAAATGTGCCTGTTAAAACAGCAATGTTTACAGCGTTCTCATTCTGTCGCAATTTGGAACCTTGACCGGAATGTCCAGTAGCAAACACAGGGTGTACAAATTTACTGAGAAATTAAACTTTCTCACAATAGGCTTGTAGGTTAAAGTATGGGTTCTGTGTCAGTTTTTTTTTTTTTCTCAAAATTCAAAGTTTCAAGCTTAAAACATTTTAAGAGTCACGAGGACTAATAACATCAAATTAAAAGCTTTACTTTATAAAGTACATTTTAAATCTTTATGTTGTATTAATATTTTGTCGTGATTTAATGAAGTACACTTATTTTGATGTGTTGACTAACACTAAAGCACATGTGAAGTACTTAATTATAATTTTAACTAGTGTTTTATTCAGTAGCTAATATTTTACTTAAAGTTAACTAATTTATATGGAAACTTCTTCATTACAAAAGTGCAGTTACAAATATTGCTACATTTATGATGTACAAGTTTCAATGACATTATGACATAAAGACTGTATTTCTGTTAACCAAGATTTCAAGCACATACTTGTTATATATATTCAGCTGTACTTTAAAATTTTTTCAAAGACAATAGAAATGTTTATGAAATTACATGTGAAAATGTAATTAAGACCTACTTAAGTTTATCTAATTGCGCTTACTGTCAGTTTAAACTACAATCAATTTTAATTTATTTGCAATTAACTTGCAATTACATGTCTGGGAAATTATATTCAGTTTATATTTAAGAATATTCTTTTAAAGCATATTAGGCTATTTCCACAAAAGTGCTCATTTTAAAAGTATGATTTATAACTAAATCCGTAAAACTTGAAATTCAGCTGTTAAACTTGAAACTCTTATATTTTGTGAATGTAACAAATCCACTTGTATCCTGATTTCTGTATCTGTCACAGGATAGTGCACCTTTGTCGCAGACGCACTGATGGTGCGCTGGTGATCTTGAAGGAAATCCCAGTTGAGCAGATGACCCGTGATGAACGTCTCGCAGCCCAGAATGAATGTCAAGTCCTCAAATTACTCAGCCACCCCAACATAATTGAGTATTATGAAAACTTCCTTGAGGACAAGGCACTAATGATCGCAATGGAATACGCTCCAGGCATAGACTTTCTTCACTCATTTTTTGGTGGTCACTTAATGTGTTCCTATAGTTTAATCAGGAACAAAATTCATAATATTTATTTATTGTAATGCTAAAATAATTATGTATTATTTAAATTTAGGTATGGTCAAATTTGTACAGAATTTAATCTTTGCTGATTTTAATACAACTACTTTAATAAATTATGAATCAAAACAATATGCATGTAAGATCTGTAATCATTTGTCACTTTATGATTATTGTAGGTGGAACCCTGGCCGATTACATACAGAAACGCTGCAACTCCCTTTTAGATGAAGACACCATATTACACTTCTTTGTTCAGATCTTACTGGCCCTTTATCATGTGCACAATAAACTCATCCTACATCGGGACCTCAAAACCCAGAACATACTCCTAGACAAGCACCAGATGATAGTAAAAATAGGAGACTTCGGAATCTCAAAAATTCTTGTCAGCAAGAGCAAAGCTTATACTGTAAGTACCACAGCAATTATTTGAATTTGACAGCATGTGATTTTGTTACAGTTCAAATTCTTCTTTTCGCGACAGGTTGTGGGGACACCATGTTATATCTCTCCAGAACTGTGTGAAGGAAAGCCATATAACCAGAAGAGTGACATTTGGGCCCTAGGCTGTGTGCTTTATGAGCTTGCTAGTCTCAAGAGAGCTTTTGAAGCAGCAGTAAGATGTATTTTATTATTGATTTGGCTGTCTTGATCTTAAAGAATCTGAAATGAATTTCTTCCTTAAATGAATTTTGAATGACATGAATCTCTGTTATCAGAACCTGCCAGCTTTGGTGCTGAAGATCATGAGTGGCACATTTGCCCCCATTTCAGATCGTTACAGCCCAGAACTGAGACAACTCATTCTCAACATGCTGAATCTGGACCCATCCAAAAGACCCCAACTCAATGAGATAATGGCTCATCCCATCTGCATCAGGCCATTGCTCAATCTCTACACTGACATAGGCAACGTCAAAATGCGCAGGCACAACTATTTTGTCTTATTTTATTTTTAATTCTATTGCATTTAATTGTACTGTTTGTGACTTGTGTTAAGTACTCTAAATGCATTTTGTTTTGTCACTAATTATTTTGTTTTATTATTTTTCTACCCTATTTAATAGAACTGTTTTCAGACTTTTGTATTTTTTATTTTGTTTTTAATTTTTACTGCATTTAATAGTATAATTTTTTGATTTTTTGGACTTGTGTTAATTATTGCAAATGCATTTTGTATGCCCATTCATTTTATTTTATTTTATTTTCTATTTTTCTACCTTATTTAATAGAACTGTTTTCAGATTTGTGTAGTTTATTTGATTAAATACAATTGTTTTTAGACTTGTGCATTTTATTTTATTTTATACTATTTTATTTTTCTACCACATTTAATAGTCCTGTTTGGGACTTGCGTTAAGCATTAGAAATGCATTTTGTTTGCCCACTAATGTTTGCTTTGTACTGCATTTAACTGTATTGTTTTTGGACATGTGTTATGTTTTGCGAATGCATTTTGTTTGGCTGGTAAATAGATACTATGTTTGTGCATATATCTGTTATACTAAACAATATACGTATTTTGCTGGTCTTCCTTTTTTGATTAAGTTCTTCTCTTTTTTAGAATAGAAAAGCCACTTTCTACTGTACAGACAGGCCCTCGTGGAAGACCCGGTGGGCGTGTAACCAGAACCAGGGGTGAGATGTTATTTTCTTATGTAGTCTCTTATTTACTATTTATACGTTTTAAAGCACCATCCATTTTTTTGTTAATACAGCCTTGGATTTAATAGCAAATTAAATATCAGTTTTTATTCAGCTCACTGACTTCATGAAGCTTTTCTGGTGCGGTTTGTTCCATTAGGAGGGCTGTCCAGTCTAACTTCATCAAAGATGATGCACCCATTACCATTATCGTCCGTGTACACCTGGGGCAGTGGCATCTCCACTCCTCTGCGTCTGCCCTTGTTAAACACAGAGGTTATTCAAGTGTCCCTGGGCCGCACCCAGAAGATGGGCATCACCAAATCTGGGAGGCTCATCACATGGGAGGTGTAATGATCATTTGTCTTCATCCTAATTGAATATCAGTGATATTTTATTTCAGTTTTCAGTGTGTATTTTGATTTGACTCTATGCCAGGCCCCCTCGGTTGGATCCGGTGAGCCCACTCTGCCTGGCGCGATTGAGCAGATGCAACCCCAGTTTATCTCCCGCTTCCTGGAGGGACAGTCTGGTGTCACGATCAAATCGGTCTCATGTGGTGATCTCTTCACCACCTGTCTAACAGGTATGCTTCTTACAATCCCACATTTTCCATTCAGGTCTCAGCATATTGTTGTGGCGTGAGATTTTTCATCCCTAACGCCACATATAACCAAAACAAACAAAGTTGACATGTCCATAAGACGCTCTTTTCCTGCCTAAGTAGGCAATTCTTGGCCTGGAGCTGCAAAGTGGACATGCCCATTAGTAATTTAAACATTTGCGATAAAGTTTAAAAAGGATGAAAGGAGGATGTAATCTGACTATAAAAAGACTATCCTTCCTACAGAGCTCATTAAGCACCATTTGTTCACAGTGTAAAGGCTAATCTCTTGTCCCCTGACATTGTAGCACAGCGGTGTACATTTGTCTGCTTTAAAGTAAAGGATATGCGTCTCTGTGAGGGAATCGTTAGTCACCAGCAGATACAGAGGATTAAAGGTCCTCACTTCCGGCTCAGTTGCTCTTCTCGTCCAGCGGTTTGCACTGACGGAGGAACAGTTGTTGTTTAATTCTTTGTTTATCAGCCACAGCAACTATAATCTGCTCAATTTGCGTTCGGTTTTGCAGACAGAGGTATAATCATGACGTTTGGAAGTGGAAGCAATGGTTGTCTTGGACATGGGAACTTCAACGATGTGACACAGGTAGGTTTAGATGATCTAATTACATCTATGTATTTATCTATACATAGATGATCTAAAATAGATTATACATAGATGATCTAATACACAATAGTGTATTTAGTGATGCTTGTTATAATATTAGATGAAAAACTAAATTAGAAATGTTCCTTTGGCAAATAAATTATGTAAATTAAGTTGAAGTACTAAAATAAAAAAAACTTAAAATTAAACGAATGCTAAATAGAAATATTTAAGTAAAACATATAAATTACAAAATCTAAAAATATTTAGCAAAATTTAGCAACATCTCTTCAGATTAGTACAGTCAAACACCACTCACCACTCATTTTCTTTACAAAATGTACAAATCTACATAGTTTTAATTGTATTCATGATTCTTCATGTATTCAGCCCAAGATAGTGGAGGCTCTGCTGGGTTATGAGCTGGTTCAAGTGTCTTGTGGAGCATCCCACGTCCTGGCTGTGACCAATGAGCGAGAGGTTTTCTCCTGGGGGCGAGGAGACAACGGTAAATGAGCAACATCACTTGTCACTTGAACACTGTGTTTCTTTGGGTTTCTCTTTGTACTCATGTAGACAGCAGCAGAGCCTCTAGGCAGACCTGGCATTTTGTGCTCCGTCGTCCTCCTCTTCCTCTCTCTCTGTCACACTCACTCTCTGTTATCTCTCTGTCCGACAGGCCGGCTGGGATTGGCCGCTCAAGACTGCCACAACTGCCCGCAGCAGGTGAGTTTGCCGGTTGATTTTGAAGCCCAGCGTGTGCTGTGTGGGATCGACTGTTCCATGATCATCAGCACGCAGCACCAGATTCTGGCCTGTGGGAACAACAGGTACTCAATATGTCCTCTCACAGTTCATTATGAACTGCTCGGAAAAACAGGGCTCACAGAAAACCCAGATTTCTAATGATGCACTAATCTCATACATATGATTATTCCGACAAGGCAGAATAATTTACCTAAACTTCAGACAGCATGTGGTTGACTGTCACAGATTTCCAAACGAGGCTGGATTTTGACATGTGTTGCTGGTTAATGAGCCTCAAAGGGGGTTTTTAAACCTGCCATGAATCTAATCACAATTATAAATAATAATGAATCCCAAAATGAAAAAATATCTCAATGATTTTCTTCCTTAGCTGTCTAGGCAGTTTTTCACAGATTGCCAAACCAGTTTTGGGAGTTCACACTCCTCATTCCTGCTATAGCATTTGAAAGGGCTGTGAATGCTGAAGACATTTCATCACAGGAAATGACCAACACAATGTCCATATTATGAATAACAGTCACACCCTGTCAGTCACGCCATCCTACTGTCTGAGTGCTAAATATCGTTTTTTATCACTCTTGCAGATTTGCCAGATGTGAAAAAGAAGTACACTTAAGCATACAAAATAGTGTCTATTACAGAAATAATATATGTACAGTGCCTTGCGAATGTATTCATACCCCTTCATTTTTTTCAAATTTTGTCATATTGCTGCCTTATGTTAAATTGCTTTAAATTTCTTTTTTCCCCCACGTCAATCTACACTCCATACACCATATTGACAAAGCAAAAACAGAATTGTCACAACTTCGTAAATTTATTAAAAATAAAATGAGTACATTGCATAAGTATTCATACCCTTAACTAAATATTTAGCTGAAGTACATTTACAGCCTGAAGTCATTTTTGTTTGATGCGACAAGCTTTGCTCATTAACATTTGGCAATTATCTGCCATTTGTCTCCTCACCTCTTCACCTCTCAAGCTCTGTCAGGTTGGATGGGGGCAGACGCACATTTTCAGGTTTCTCCAGAAATATTTGATTGGGTTCAAGTCCAGGCTGTGGCTGGGCCACTCAAAGACATTTACAGCGTTGTGTATAAGCCACTCTTGCTGTGTGCTTAGGATCTCTGTCCTGTTGGAAGGTAAACCTTCTGCCCGTCTGAGGTTCTGAATGCTCTGGACTGGGTTTTCATTACGGCTATCTCAATATTTTGGTACATTGAGCATTTCTTCTATTCTGATGAGTCTCTCGGTCCCTGCTGCTGAAAAACAGCCCCATAGCATGAGACTGCTACCAGCACACTTTACTTTTGGGATGGTACGCAGGTGATGAGCAGAGCTGCTTCCCTTCAAACATGATGCTTAGAATTTAGGTTCATCAGACCAGAGAATCTTGTTTCTCAGAGTCTGAGGGTCCTTTAGGTGCTTTTTTGTAAATTCCAAGTGTGTTTTCTTTTGTCTTCACTGAGGAGAGGATTGAGTTTGGCCACATTGCCATAAATCCGAGATCGGTGGAGTCTTGCAGTGATGTTTGTCCTTCTGTAGGTTTCTCCTGTCTCCACATATGATTATGGAGCTCAACTAGAGTGACCATCAGGTACTTCGTCACCACTCTAATCAAAGCCGTTCTCCATCAGTTGCTCAGTTTGACCAGGAGGCCAGCTCTAAGAAGAATCCTGGTTGTTTCAAACTTCTTCCATTAAGGGTAACAGAGACTACATGCTTCTGTGACCCTTCAATGAAGCAGAATTTTTTCGGAACTCTTCCCCAGATGTTCCCCTGAGCTCTACAGACAGTTCTTTTGACCCCAGGGCTTGGTTTTTGCTCGGATATCAGCTGCTGGACCTTTTATTAAGACGTGTGTGCCTTTCCAAAACATACCAATTCAATTGAATTTGCCACAGGTTACCTTCACTTAAAGTCTAGTAACACCTACAAGCAATATGAATGCTCCTGAGCTAAATTCCAACTGTCCCGGATAAGGGTATGAGTACTTATGCAATGGAATCATTTTATTATATTTTATCATATTTTTAATAAATTTGCA
Source organism: Barbus barbus (assembly GCF_936440315.1). Classification (NCBI taxonomy): domain Eukaryota; kingdom Metazoa; phylum Chordata; class Actinopteri; order Cypriniformes; family Cyprinidae; genus Barbus; species Barbus barbus. Next base: position 18,726,993 of record NC_136759.1, on the reverse strand, counting down.
AAGATGTTAAAAACCTTTTTTTTTTTTTTTTTTCGCTTTACCATTATAGTGTATGGAGTGTAGATTGATGTGGAAAAAAAAGTAATTTAAATTTTAACATAAGGCAGCAACATAAAACGTGAAAATATTTACTTTACTTTCGCAAGGCACTGTATATGATATAAAAAAGGGATAATTCACCCAAGAATGAAAATTATATCATCTTTTACTTACGCTCATGTCGTCCCAAACCTGTATAAATTTCCTTCTTCTGCTGAACACAAAAGATATTTTTGAAAAATGTTGGGAAACAAACAGTTGCTGGTCCCCATTGACTTGCAAAGTATGAAAAAATACTATGAATGTCAGTGGGGACCAGAACCTGTTTGGTTAATGTCTTCTTTTGTGTTCAGCAGAAGAAAGAAATTGATACAGGTTTGGGTCTACATGAGAGTAAGTAAAAGATGACAAAATTAATGGACTATTCCTTTAAATGCAAACTGAATGTAATGTTTTCAGACACTTAATTGCAATTGCAAACTTTAGCTTTTTGACCCACTTAAATAGGACTTAAGTACATCTTTATATGTAATTTCCTAATTACTTCTAATTTCTATTGAAACTTTTATGTCATGTATTTAAAATGGTAATGACACGTTTGTAATGATGACATTGCAATTTAATTTAAAATATATTACCTTAAGAAAGGTTGTAAGGACATCATTAAAATAGTCCATGTGACATCAGTGGTTCAGACTGAGACAGAAGAGAAAAAAATAGTTGAATTAAGTTATTTTTGTTTTCTTCGCACACAAAAAGTATCTTGTAGCTTCATAACATTATGGTTGAACCGCTGATGTCACACAGACTATTTTAACAATGTCCTTACTTCCTTTCTGGACCTTGTCCGTGGTAGTTCCCTTGCTGTCTATACAGGGTCAGAAAGCTCTTGGATTTCATCAAAAATATCTTAATTTATGTTCTGAAGATGGTCTTATGGGTTTGAAACAACATGAGGGTGTTTTTTAAGTGTTTTTGAGAAATATAGTCATGAAACTGAACTCTCTTTAAGTGCACTTAAGCGTCCTTTTATTTCATTATTAATGAATAACTTTTATACTCAAAAATATACTTTTAAGATTTGAAGTACATTACAAGCGCACATTCAATACAAGTTAGTGATATCTGAATGAATAAATAACCATCTTAAATGCAGGTTTAACAAGCTGGGTTTGGATAAGGTCTCTGATGCAGAGGAGCACCCGTCTCACTGTCAGGTGGAGGAGGTCCACACGTTCCAGCCCGTCCAGTCGGCTCCTCTCAATGTTGAGAAGATTGTGTATATAGACATCGGCACAGCACACTCTGTTGCAGTCACAGGTCAGAGCACTTCATTTACACTGTTTACAGTTCAGTGTGCTGTTTTTGGTTTAATCTTAGGCCCAGCTCACATATATAAATATGTGCCCTAAATGCAGAGAAAGGTCAGTGTTTCACCTTTGGCAGTAACCAGCATGGGCAGCTTGGCTGCAGCTCCCGCCGAAGCAGTCGAGTGCCCTATCAAGTGTCAGGACTGCAGGGGATCACCATGGCCGCGTGTGGCGATGCATTCACTCTGGCTATTGGAGCAGGTAAACAAGACATGTGCACAAGTGAATCTCACAAAACAGGTCACATTTCACCCCAAAATCAAGAGAAATGAAAATAAAGCCTATTTTTTAACAGTGTAAAAATATTTTCATGACAATAAAGTATATCAAGATTCAAGATTTTTTATTCGTCACATACACAATTATACAGAGTATAACCAGCAGTGAAATGTAAGTCATTATATATCATTATTGTAATGCATTAATGATGATCCTGATTTTTCCAGTGTTTATTGTAATTGTTGTAATATCGGGTTTTTATATTATTATAGTAAAAACAAATAGCAAAAAAGAAAATAGTAAAAACAAATCTATAAAATACAATATTTTTTTAACCTCTACCAGTAATTCTTCATGACTCTTGTCTCTATATTGCTTTGTTTTTTTAATTACTAACAGTATATATTTTACAAAAACCTGGAAACAATTAACCAGGTACTGTACGTCTGCACTATTTACTATTATATATTGCAGTAACTAAATAAATATATAAATAGGCCTACATGATTTTGATGGGAAAAAAGAAAATTGGAAATGTATTATATTCTTGTTTTAGTTTACTTGATAAGATTGCATTAAAAAAGCAATTACTTTGAAAAATACTACATTTTTGCATTATGTTAATAGCAACTAGAGGAAAATAATGTCACAGTACAAATTTCATAAAATACCAATTTAATGGTCCTAAAAATGGGCAAAAAAAAGTCTATTTAGATTTTGGAATCAAATTTGATCTGGCAACCAAAGTATAACAAGCAACAGCACTTAAATGAATGGCAACGCAGTTCAAACAAGGCTGCTATCACGCCATTAACTGCTTCAGTCACAGAATGTGCTTTAGTGGGGGCTGGTGGGTTAATTAAAGTGACGTGGCTAAAGGTCAGCATGTAACCCCGACTGTGTCCCAGAGGCTTAGAAGACTCTGAAGACCTTTATTGTTTCATGTTGTCTTTGTTCATTCATGATTCTCACAGGATCCGACATGCAAAGAAACAGAAGCTCAAAGATGTTATTCAGCCAAATGATGTTCAGAATTGTGAGTAAATGTTCTGCTCCTTGATTCGGCAGAGGGGGAAGTGTACACCTGGGGTAAAGGGGCACGTGGTCGGCTTGGACGGAAAGAAGAGGATTCTGGGAAACCAAAGGCAGTGCAGCTCGATGAGAGCCACCCTTACACTGTCACGTCAGTGGCTTGTTGCCATGGAAACACACTTTTGGCTGTGAAACGTAATGTGCAGCTATAATTTCTTTTACGAATGTTAACAGATCTTGAATCTAGACTTGAGTATAATGTATTTATTGTAATTATCTATTTTTGATTTGCCATTATAAAGGTTGTTGTCATTGTTCAAACACAGTGACTATATTCTCCTCATCGTTTCTCTCCTCAGCATTTTTTGAAGAGCATGTTCCAAAGTGACATCACTGCCCAAATGACACACACTCGGCAGAAGACCCGCACAGCTCCTGTTCACGAGGACTGAGGGACTGGACACTAGAGTGTGTTCACTGAGAATTTTAAGCCATTGAGTTGCATTTATAATGTAACATAATTTCCTGATATGGAAAGCTTTTTTGACCAAATGTATATGCCTATTAACTTATGAAAACAGAATTGTTCAAATTCTGTATTTGCAGTATTACATCTTTTTTTTTTTTTTTGCAGAAAATTAGACTGAATTTTCATTATTATTATTATTATTAATAATAATATGTAGCATTGTAAATAATGCCTCGCTGAGGTGAGAATGCCTTGAAGAAAAACATTTTAATTAAGAAGATAATAAAGTGCTGCTTATGTTTCCACATAACTTAAAGTTAAAACATAATTTCTAAAGTGTATCATAAATATGTGCCTCAGTATTTTGACAGATCCTTTGTAAACATTCTTACTTGTGGACAAAAATAAAGTATTTAAAAAGCTTTAGTAATCAATATATTTTCATTGTCTAGAATAATATATTTGCTATATTGCTAATAATAATATGTAGCATTGTAATAATGCCTGATTCAGCCTTATTCAGAATAAAATGAAAAAAAAAAAATAGACTGAATTATGTTGTTGTTATTATTATTATATAATCAATTGCTGCATATGCTAATAATCGGAAGTTAAAATACAATTTCAAATACAATATACAAAAAGAGTATCATAAATATGTACCCAACCATTATGACAGATCTTATGTTAGGAGTTTTCTTTGTGGCCAACAATAAACTCTTTAAAAATCTTTATATATTTATAATTTATAACAATGTATTATTTATATCACTACTAGCTACTACTAATATAAATAATAGTTTAATTGTTAATGCAATTATAATCATTGAGAATTATTAAATAGGGTGACTTTTTTTTACTGTGGTGATAACAGTAAAGTATGCATAATTACGTGCAACTAATCTAATCAACTAACTACATGTGGTTAATTATATTACAGCGCGTATACTGTAGGACCTTAAACAGTGTAACCACTGCTACTATTTAGCTAGAAGAACAATCACAATAAATATTCATATTAATGCATATCAAAAAGCATACTCATGCTTTATCCTCAGATGAATTCCATCATCAGCACCATGGCAGGATGCACAGAGCTCGCGCGTCCATCATGCTATGATGTAATTCTTGTGCAATACGTGATGCTCACAACGTGTCACTAATGCAGCGCACGCTTTTCCATGCCAAACATATTTAACGTCGACGAGAGTTTCATATGGTTAAATGAAGCCGAACTATTAAATAATCTAACTCGATTTAACTATAACTCTAATTCCATCTTTTGTGCTGTTGTTGTTGACGTAGTGTCTGCTCTTGCACGTATCGCGTGAGCTTCTCACCGATAGAGGGAGTCGTTTGCCTTGCAAATAACTCTCTGCAACCTTTTGTTACCAGCAGTCCAGCCTTTGTGTAGACGTTTTTAATAATAATAATAATAATAATAATAATAATAAAAACTGTTTTAATAGAAATTTCCTTTTTATATAGCCTAGGTTCAGCATTTAATATTTTCCATATTAATGTAAAATATGCAGCAGCAGTAATACTACTCCTATACAGTTATATTCAAGGTATTCAGGCTGTGAATAATGGGAAGAGGGGATTTTTCTTTTTTTTCTTTTTCTTTACATATAAGCACATATATGTTTTCATATAATCTTGTATTAAGCACAAAAATTATAGTGCCTATTTAAATAAATAAATGAATAAATAAAAAGGCTGCATACTTTTTTAGAGGATGTTTGTTGACTTTTTTGCAGGTCAGGCTGGGGAAAAAAGTTAAAACCAGCCAATGCTGGTTGGATGGTCTTATCTGGATTAAGATGGTCTCCTAGTCTGGCCAGCTAAAACCAGTCTGACCAGCTAAAACCAGTCTGACCAGCTAAAAAGTGTTCAAAACTTCTGCAAACCAGCTATGACCAGGCTGGAAGACCAGCTAACCATCTTGGGCCGTTTTCATCTCTCTCTCTCTCTCTCTCTCTCTCTCTCTTTAATTCTATGCAGGGTCATTATTTTTATGATAATAAAATTATTGATAATAGCCTACATGTTCATATCGCAAGCACAGGCTACCACAAAAAACGTTTTGTTAAAAAGTGTCTAAGACCATTTAGTTGTGAGAAGAACCTCAAGGGAAATCCTGAAAATGATTTACAGAAAAGCTTTTAAATAATCCCCTTACTTGGTCATGCGCACAGATAGCATTACTGTACATATCTGTAAATAAGCTTACCTGTCTGATTTCTGCGGGGCTGAGAGAGAGATTTAAATTAGGCTCCTCCCTCATGAATAGTAGGTGGGGCTTTATATACCTAAACAGATGGGATCCGAGCTTTGTCTCCAGGCTGTCAGTGTTATTCTCGACTCTCTTCGGTTCATCAGCGCTGCATTGACAGCCTCATGCCACAGACAGACCGCTGGGTTTAAGCTGTCACCCTGATGCTGGATCGAGCCGTGTTGCTCGAAAGAGAAAGCTGAGACGGAACAATACCGACGGAGCTTGTATATCGTTGGCAAGTGAATATCAGTTTTCGTGAAGGACTCTGTCACCGCGCCTTTGCAAGCGGAGGACAACAAACGACAGACAGTTCCTATAGACGCTTACTGTAAACACCAGCAATGCCGGGGTTTGACTACAAGTTCCTGGAGAAGCCCAAGAGACGCTTTCAGTGTCCTCTGTGTAGCAAAGCAATGAGGGAACCCGTCCAAGTTTCCACATGTGGACACCGATTCTGCGATACCTGTCTGCAGGAATTTCTCAGGTAAGGAACCACATTTGACAAATACTGTGTGTATTGCAGGAGGAACGAAGCATGGCAACAACAACATAGGATACACATATCCAGCATTTCAAGCTGTGGAGACGGCGGTATAAAACCCTGAAGTGCGTTCAAATGATACACAGTTTCGTCAATCAACACAAGACAGTCAGTCATCTGCGCTATATTGATATTTTTATATCTGCCCATAGGCATTGAGTTCATCGGGCAGCCAATAGGATAGCAGGGATGCTTGTATGCAAATATATTGCAAATGAAGTTAGTTGCTGTAGAGTCAGGAGACAAATACTGAGACAGAGCAGATACATGTGTAGGCGAAGGAAATACAAGATTAACCACTTAGAAAAAGAAAGGAGAGGTGGGTAAACAGTTAAATGCAATAAAAAATCTAAACACCTAAACTTCAGCAGTGAGAGCAGTTTTTGTTGTACCATCATAGAGGAGCTGTGTACCATCATTACTGTCGTTAACAAAAATAATGACCTAAAATGGTAATATATATTAACTGGTTTTGTTCAAGTCAAAAATATTCTTAAACATCACTGAATTAAACTAAATGCATTCATTTATACCAAGAAATCAATAGTTAGTAAGGTCACAGGTTACCCATGTACTTGCGGAGAATGTAAATATTTTGCTTCAGTACATCCAGTTGTGCTCTACCTTCATAAATGCAGGAGAAAAAATATTTTCAGACCTGTGTGTGTGTATTCAGGCAGTAGAGCCTCAGCTCTGGCCTTGTCTGTCATTTTGACCCGAGGCACTACAAGGCTGTTTGAGGGGGGCGGCCTCATGTGGGATTAGGAAGCGAATCCTTCATTGGAATCAGTGTGCTGAAAGACTGGCGGATCATTTGCTCAGCACTAATTTGTGTTGTTTGCAATTCGTTTAGGAACGGCGTGGGAATGCATAGAACAGAGATGCTCAAATTGAATAACAAGTCATATGAAGAAAAATCTTTAGCATGCAGGCCAGCAAAAGCTCTTCAGATAGAAGTTCTGCAGTACAGTGTAATGTTTATTGTCTGCATTGTGAATTACGTATCAGTGTATTAGCTTACATTTTCATCTAGCAGGAAATTCAGAACAAGTACATTTACAATGTCAACCAAAACTGCTTTACAAACTGGTTTATAACCGAAAGAGTGAATCCAATCAGCTATGAAAAGTAGTAAACGGCTATAAAACAGGTGTGCACTTCAGTGCTAGGTGTATAATGTAAGTATCGTCCAGTCATTTGGATAAGAAGTCGCTTGGAGAATGACATGATGACACTGTAAACATGGAGCGCTGGTTTTAAAACTGAATGATTGATAGCTGAGATACACATTCTGGTCAGTGTGACATTGTCGTCTTAGAGCATTAGTCATGCATAAAAAAAAACAAATCCAGGAAATAAGATTTAGAAAAATAAACTACAAATGTTTAAATGTTTTTAAGTCACTTTTGCTCACCAAGGCTGCATTTATTTAATTAAAAATACAGTAAAAACTGTTATATAGTGAAATATTATTATCATTTAAAATAACTGGTTTCTATTTGAATATATTTTAGAATATAATTTATTCCTATGAGGGCAAAGCTGAATTTTCAGCATTATTACTCCAGTCTTCAGTGCCACGTGATCCTTCAGAAATTATTCTAATATGCTGATTTGCTGTTCAAGAAACATTTCTTATTATTATTATCATCATTGTTGAAAACAGTTGTGCTGCTTAATATTTTTATGGGAACCGTGCATTCTTTGAAAAAGAAATCTTTGGCAACATTATAAATGTCTTTACTGTCACTTTTGATAAATTGAATGTGTCCTTGCTGACTATAAATATTAATTTCTTTAAAAAAAACAACAACTTTTGAACGGTAGTATATATTTTTGGGTGAGTTAACTGGCATCCTCACGTGAGCTGGATTTGGCCTGCGGGTTGCCGGTTGAATAGGATGTTACTGTACACATGACACATTGTCAGGCATTAGTTCAAACAGATCACATTATCCCTTCTTAAATGTTGCACACTTATAGAATATCTTTATTTAGAACATTGACAGAGTATTGTATCATGCCGACACTGAAATCCGGACACAGCAGGGAACATGAGTGCATGAATTGATTTTTTTTTTACATACATGATCAATTCAACACCGAACAACAGCAACAAAGGCTCAATGTGAGTCACCGATAGGGCAAAGATCTTATCTAGTTTTTCCACATATCCAAACAGGGTTTGTTTCGTTCCTGTCTGCATGTTGTGGAATATAAACAGAATTTGTGCTGATGCTCTGCTGAAAGATAAAAGGTCACAGGGTTTGTGAATGTAATGTCCATAGGCTCTCAGAGAAACACTGAATTATCATGTACGTTTTTGGATGGAGGGAGGAAAAAGGAAGATCATGTGTGTTTATGTTTGTTCTATTCTCAGCAAACCTCTTTCTTCTCACGCCTACATAGGAGAAAAATTCTAAAACGTGAAGCTTTGCTCAGTTTTGTGTTTGTAAAATTGCTTGAGATAATACAAATAAAAGACGTGCTGTTTAAGACTAAATGAAAGCAGACAATGCTTATGAATCATCAGGTCATTAGTGTGTCCCTGGGAAGAAAGCCAATCTGCTTTTCTTTATAAGTAACTTTTTCTTTACCAACTTTTGTCACCAGCTAATGAGTGACTTTTTAACACTAGTTAAAGCTACGCCTATTTAGAGTTTACTGTGCCTATTTGACATAAACCAGGCTTCCCACACAATTGGCAAATTGCTTTTTTTTACACTTTTCCCTTTTTTGCTGTTATTCAAGTACTTTAAAGAGACTAGATGCACAAATTGCAATTTGTAGAATATTCATTTGTGTCTTTTCCTTGACTTTGTGGAATCATTCAGATCGGTTTTGTGAACTGATTCAACAGATTCAATGAAAAGATCCAATTCAAAAGAACGGAATGCTATTCATGATATCTTCAGTCTTTCAAAAAATGTTGTGCTTGTTTTCATTGATTTGAAAGTCATTTACATTAATACTTAATTAATTTGAATCTCCACAGTATGAGAAATAGATCTAAACCAGTGGGTCTAAACCAGGGGTCCGGGGCCCACTAGGGGGCCTTAGCGAACTTCCAAGAGAGCCTCAAGATGACTTAAAATAAGATAAGCTTTGAAATGAGCAAAATTTATATCTTGTAAAAATGTGATTTCAAGACCTGGAAAGTTCACGTCAATTAGTAAAATTTTTAAACACCATTGGTATTTTTATTAAATACTTGGGTATTTTTATAAAATAGCTTGGTAACACTTTAGAATAGGGAACACTTTTTCACTATTAACTACGACTTTTCCCTCAGTAAACTCCTAATTTGCTGCTTATTAATAGTTAGTAAGGTAGTTGTAATAATAGTAAGGTAGTTGTTAAGTTTAGGTATTGGGTAGGATTAGGGATGTAGAATAAGGTTGTGTAGAATAAGGCATTAATATGTGCTTAATTACTACTAATAAATGGCTAATATACTAGTAATATGCATGCTAATAAGCAACTAGTTAAGAGAACCTAAAATAAAGTGTTACCAATAACTTTTTCTAGTTATGCCAAAATCTGAAATATTTTATCAAAAATAAATTTGTGAGTAAAAAAAAAAACAATTATCCAGTAAAGCCAAAAAATGGCTTGAAACGTTACCCATCCTTTGAATACTGTTGTGAACAATGGTGGGCCTTGGAGTCCAAGGTTGAGAACCACTGATCCTAAATGTTATATTAAGCATTACTTGTTAAATTTGTTTTAAGTTGATGTTTAGATCATGGTTTAAATGTATTTTGATGATCAGAATCAGAATCTCACATGCCAGTGTGTTAAGCTAAGCATGTGCTTTGTTGACATTGCGTGATAAGCGTGCATTCTCTTCTTAATTATTGTTTACAGTAGACATTCAAAGTTATTCCATCCATTATTGCACTCAGCCTCTGATCAGTTCAGACCTGCCGTCTCATTGGGAAATGTTGCCATATGTGTGAGGGTTTACATGGGTTATGCTCTTGCACAACTATGAATCACCATCTGCTGTGTTTTAACCATTATTAGAAAAGGGCCTCCAGCTACTTCAGGTTGAGTCTCACGCTACATGCACACCTATAGACTTCAGTCAGTTTCAAATTCAACCCTGAATAATCTCAATCAAACTCCATTCACATGGATTTGTCCCATGCACACCGACAGACTTTGACTTTGCTCCCATGTTGGTTTATTTGTGTTGTAAATGGAGCGTGTTTCCGCTGAAGGAGGAATGCATAAGGCGGTTATCTTAGAAGGCCTAATCAGAGCCGGGAGGTTTATGAGGGGCCGACCCTCAGGCCTTATCACTCCAGCAATCAGCTTGAGTCACCTGACCGTGACGCTAATGCAGAATAGATGAACCTTGAACTGAGGGCATTTGGTTCACTGCCATCACACAAAAGAGGTTTTCATAATATGGGCTAACATCTCTGAATGCACATACAAGGGCACCCTTTATGTCATTAAGCAATGGTTTAGACTAGTTAGACGAGTCGAGTCAAATAAACTCTTGGATGTTTTCATGTAGTGCTTTGTGAGATAGCGGTTACTGTTTTGTAGTCTGTTATTCAAGCTTTGGCCTTGTTTGCTTAGTGTCTGGACTTCTTGTGTACATATTCTGCTAATAATGCACATTAGGTGCGTCCCAATTCAAATACTTATGCACTTCCATGCCATTTTGTAGTATACAGTGCCTATAGAAAGTCTTCATACAAAAAACGGATTTATCACAACTTTGCAAATTTATTAAAAAGGAAACACTGAAAAAATTACATTGCATAAGTCTTCATACCCTTTGCTTTGCCACTTAAAATTTAGATCAGGAGCATTCCAGTTTCACTGGATAGTCTTTGAGATGTTTCTATACTCTGACTGGAGTTAGCCTGTGGCAAATTCAGTTGATTGGACATGATTTAGAAAGGCACACACACCTGTCTTATAAAGTTTAACAGCTGAAATGGATGTCAGAGCAAAATCTAAGCCATGAGGTCAAAGGAATGGCCTGCAGAGCTGAGAGACAGGATATTGTTGAGACAGATCTGAGGAAGACTACAAAAAAATTCTGCTATGTTGAAGGTTCACAGGAGCATTTGGCCTCCATAATCCTTAATGGATGAAGTTTGAAACAATCAGCACTCTTCCTAGATCTAGCCTCCTGGCCAAACTGAGCAATCGAAGGAGAAGGGTCTTGGTTAGAGAGGTGATCAAGACACTGATGGTCACTCTGGTTGAGATCCATGATCTTATATGGAGATAGGAGAAACTTACAGAAGGACAAACATCACGGACGACTCTATGAATGTCCTTGAGTGGCCTAGCCACAGCTGGGACTTGGAACCAATCAGATATCTTTGGAGAAACCTATAAATGGCTGTCCACCGATGGTCCCCAGCCAACCTGACAGAGCTTCAGATGATCTAAAGAGAAGAATGGCAAACAAAAACAAATGCAGATGTGCAAAGCTTGTAGCATCATACCCAAAAAGATCTGAGGCTGTAATTGTTGCCAAAGTGCTTTAACTAAGTTTTGAGTTAAGGATATGAAGACTTGTGCAATGTATACTAAAATAATAATAAAAAACAAATTACTAAAATAATTAACAAAAATAAATAGAGATATATAAAAAATGGAAACTAATCAAACTGACAAAAGCACATCAAAATTAATATAATTTTAATTAAATGTAAAAAGACATCAGAAACTATAAAGTTAAAAACTAATTTGAAATATTTATCAAATATTTGAGACATGCTATACATGTGGCTACACTAACATATGTGACACTCTAATATGCATAGAAATATATAGAAGCATGCAAATATTGAAATAGTGTAAATTTGTCAGTTTTTAATTAATTTTACTTGTTTTTTGTTACTTTTGGGTAATGAGCAAAATTTCTCAGAATTTCTCTCAGCTGTCTGCCATCTTGGATGGATTTTTTTCACTGCACTTTTCAAAGTGCATTCTGGGATTGCCTTCTCTGCAAAGGATAAACATGATGTTGCTTTAGAATGTGGCCAGCGCAATAGCTGCGTCCAAAATTGCATACTGTCTACTCTAGTACGTTCTGCATTTGGTTTGAAACTTACAGTGATTGTTAAAAAGTATTTTATCTCCTGTTTTATGAGTAATGTGAATTCAGACGTAATTATTGTCTCACATACTGTACTATATGGAAGTGAAGTAGTCATATTTGGTCACAGCAAATGTATCTTAAAAGACAGCATGATGTTTTCCCCTAACTTTAGGAACAGCATATGATGCCTAAACATGGTGACTGAATAGGTAGCTGACTAGGTTTTGAAACTAAGCATTTGTCGAGCTAAAAATTACATTTTCCAACTAATATTTGCTTCTCACGTTGATCCACACTTATTACTTTTTTTTGTTTTAAATAACAAGAACTGCATATTCTGAGATTTAAAAATAGAAATGCCACCATTCAGAAGCTGCTTTTATCCAAAGAGAGTACAAAAGGTGACTATCCTGGTCTAAGGAGCATAAAACCTTCACTTCTCTATTAAGCTTCAGTTTTCACAGCCTAATTTTCTCGAACAGAATGTCTTTTTTTCCTAGAAAGTCTGAATAGAGTCTTTTGTGTCTTGTATTGAAGTCAAGGCCCCCTGCGTTCTCTTGAGAGCTGATGGTCTGCAACATGTGCACTCTGAAGCCTTGCAACGGAAGGATGGGTTTAACCGGGGTAGAACGGGGTAACTGGTGACAGGCAAAGTGGGAAAAGAAAGATTGACTTCTTTCCAGCCAGGGCCATCTGTGTGAACAACATCTTTTTTACATTAAAGCTCAAATGAATTGCCCTCTGTCCATTGAGAAACAGAAAGGAGCCCCTTTGGCCTGTCACAGATATTGAGAATTTCTCTGAGGATAGGGAGATTTAGAGGAAGCATGGGTGCCCAGTGTTGAGAGGAAGCCAGGATGGGTATGACAGCTGGGAGTCTGAGTCCCTCCTCAGGATTCATGCCATTGAGGCAGATGAATAGTGACTGGGCATCCTCTCTCACTTCCTGTCCAGCCTCATCAAAGACCCTCACATCCTCTCACAGGTGCCACTGGCCTTAGAAGTCATCCATCCAAGCTCATCTGTTAGCTGGGTCAATGACATATAAGATCTGAGGAGGCAAACACTGTTTACAAAATGTTTAAATTTAATGACTCAAAAATGATTGTGTGGTGTAAGTATCAAGTAAAAAGGGATAATATATTTTTGATGTGTATACACAGAAATCATTATTTTGGGGGAAAAAAATGTGAATGTTTTTCAAGATAGAAAGTATCTTGGTTGCACCACATGACTTGGCAGACAAAAGTTTTACAACATTAATGAGCATTGAAGCAGTTTTGTTAACATTCTTTTTCGTAGAATTAATAGTAATACATTATTTCAAACTAATTAACATGGTTTTCTTATTAAAAATGAAATTTGTTTAATAAAGCATTTTTCTTCATTATGGTTTCAGGAAAGTTGTATCATGCTGACTTTATTTATACTTGATGCCCTCAAAAAAAAAAAAAAATTTAATTCAGGAATGAAAGACATGCTCATAATTTTTCAAGTTAGTTTATAGATATAATAAATTCTAACAATTTTTGGGAGTCGCACCACATGAAATTGTACAAACGGACCCATGTCCTTTCATGTAAAGTTCAGATTATGTGATATTATGAGAATAAAAGAATATAATTAATTTTAATAGAAAAATTAAAAAACATTGTCCCCATAGAAGTAATATTTTTAATATCTATTATATTTTTTGTTTTCCTTTTTTCTCTGCATGTTTGATTTGGTCAATACAAGTTTTTCAAGTATTAATAAGCAATTTTGTTATAATATTTTTTTGAGAAAGCATATTATTGTGGCTAACTACTTAATAAAATCTTTGTTTTTATTGAGAATTGTATTATTTTAATTAAGCCCCCCCCCCCTTCATTTTAATATCAGGACAGTTGTACAATCTTGATAATTTTGACTGTTTACTGCCCCTAAGAATACATAAATAAATTAATTCATAAAGTAAAAAACATTTTCATTATATAAAAGTTATGTTTAAACAATTGTATGCATGAATTGTAGTTTTAATGCATTTTTTAATAAATAGAACATTAAATAGCATAATGTTTTTACCCAGCCCTGAAGAAGAGCTGAACTATATCACATAGTTGTATGTTTGCCAATACATAGTGGAGAGAAAGTTAACAACAGCGTAATATTGATTTGTTTTCCTGAAATAAAGGTGAGTTGCTGCTTCAGAAATCCCAATGTGTGCTGAGCTTTTAGACTGCAGTCCAACAAACGAAAACGCCTCGGGTGCTTCTCTGTCCTAATCCATAAATATGTTTCTGCAACTTCAACTGAGAGAAAACCCCCCCAAAAACCTTGAATGCTCATTAGCCCTGTCAAGTACACTCAAATCAATTCAGTAGATGAAGAAAACAAGCATTACATAAATGCCTTTGAAACAACTGTACATTTGACGTCAACCGACCTGTGAAGTTTAGTTTGTTGTTTTCTCAGCTGAAAGTCTGAAAAGCTGAGATCAGATACTGGTTGAGTGATGTCGTGGAGAGGGGGTGTTTAGGGAGGTTACACCTCAGTCCAGCTGCAAACGGGACGTTATGGACTGAAAGTTCTCCATCCGTTCCAAACAGCTGCAAGCTGGTGTAAGATGAGGCTATTATGGAGAAGCTTGCATTTCATTTAAATGTGTTGCATCAGCGCTTCTCTGGTTTGAAGTGCCGTAAGGCCTCTGTGTTAATTATCATCGTAGAGGGTGTTATTAGAACCTAAAGGACTTGTTTAATGAGGGCTACACAAAAAGTGGGCTAGCTCTTAACATTCCTGACTGGATTTTCTGCCCTATTCAGATGTCCATCGTCTGCAAGCACATAGACTACATTCTTTTGTGAAAAACCGTGGTGCTTGACGCCCTTGGATGCTCGGTGGGGTTCATGAACAAACGGTTTGTGGGGATCCCGGACTTGCCCGGGCATGCTTGTATTTAAAGAGAAATCATATAATCATAACTTTACTCCCCTTGGGTGCAGAGAACTATTCACAGGGAACTATTTCAGTTATGCAGTAAAGCACATTGTCACTCACTCCTTGCGTGCTGAGGCCCGGTTGCTTTAACCTAGTCCTGTCAGACACACATCAGCTGGCAGGAATCAAACAATAATTATTCTGTGATGCTTGTTTAGGCAAACGGCACTATTGGTATTGCTCGTTCTTGGGAAATGAACAAACCCCTAACACTAGGTATCAAAACACAGTCCCATATTATGTGCTTTGATACTTCAAATTGTGCAGCTTGTTGAGGTGAGGCATGCTGTTATGTTTCTGAGTGAGTAGGCATATGATTTTTGTCTGGCAGATGATAAAGCTGATAGGAAATGTGATTGATTTACATCGAAGGAGAGGTCTGAGATATCTAGAGTATTGTAGATACTCAGCAGTGGGTTCTTTTGACTTGCAACCATCCAGAACTCCCTAGAAACCACACAGAAATGCGCTAAAGGCATCCAGAACACCTTAGCAACCTCGTAACTATGTATGTACTGAGGAGGACCGTTCTATGTTGAAAAAAACATCTTAATCATTTTAAGTCTATAAACTGGTTTGCTGGTCTTGCCTGGTCTCCTAGAAGACAGCTAGATCAGGCTTTTTTTTTATCATTTTTGCAATGAAAATGATTGGGACCAGTGTTATTGTTAACTATTAACAATCAGCTTCAGTAACATAAATATTAGATTTTTAAAAATAATGTGGAAATTTTGACTTTGCAATTTTAAGTTTAAGTGCTAAATTGACCAAAGCTAAAATAGGCCTAATAGTACATTAAAGCTAAATAGAAACACATCCTTTATATATACCTTATGCATTATCTTATAAGGTAATTGTAAATATACTGTTATAGTATTTATCAATAAAAACAATACTAAAATAACACTTTGATTCAGGATTGACCTTTGACTTTTATTGTGTGGACAAAAACAGTTAAAACATGAAACTATTTTCATTCTTGTGTGAGCTGTCAGTTTAAACCTGCTAAGACCAGCTCAAACCAAATAAGACCAGCACACTATTTTAGGCTGGGTTTTGCCATTTTAGTGTGTTAATATTAGTTAATATAAATAATACTAAAATAACACTTTTTGACCATGTTTGACTTCACTCTGTGGACAAAAACCGTTTGAATTTTTGGGTGAGCTGTCCATTTTAACCAGGTAAGACCAGCTCAAACCAGATTATACCCGCAAACTATGTTGGGCTGATTTAAACTTTTTTTTTTGAGAGAGAGAGAGAGAGAGAGAGCAGGGCTCACAACAATGGAAAAAAAGCTTATTAGATACTTTACACGTGAATAAATTAATTGAAATGATTTTGTGAAACATCCCTGTAACAAGCAGCTGAAGGTCATTTGGAACATCTAGATGCAATTAGTTTCTCTCGGCTGATCGCTGTGGTAATGTAAACCTCTAAATCCCAATCCCATCCTGTTCAGCACACGCAGCTTGTGTATTTTTCATCTTGCTGTAACTCCATCATGCCTTATCTCGTCTTCATCCAACATGGAACATGGTTTAATCAAAGCCCAATGCATTTGCATGGGCTCTGAAGGGGGCTGGGGGTCTCAGACAGCTGAGAGAGCACTTGTGTGAGAATGCTATCTGTTGTGTAGCTGACAGGCAGGCATTTGAAGAATCCGCTGGTGAGGGGAGCAGCTGGGGTGGCCAGATCTTGAGGAAGGAGGAAGGCACCTGTCTCAGTGAAAGGCTCTCTTATAGAGCACAACAGGTGTTGGCAGAGCGGTTGAACTCTTCGGTTAAAGAGTATACTCATTCTGCATTATTGACTGTCGATTCCGGAGGCTGGCCGGATTGAAGGTCACAGCCATTGGTTCCTTTTTTGTGAAAGAGGCACTGTGGTGGTTTCCTTCCTGCTTTACCCTGCGCAGATCCGCTCTATATAGCGGCTCAAAGACGCTCTTTCAGATCCAGCATGGCACGTTTCCCTCATCCAGCCCACCTGGCTTACTCTCAAACATGTCAGCACAACACAAACTCACGCTCCCACGTCCCAACTCGGCTCAGAAGTGATCTCATGAAAGAGGACGGAGAAAGCCTCATCTTCAAGGTCAGCCGCGTGGATCGTTCCTTCCGCTAGAGATGAGACAGATGTTAAAGGGCTTCCTGTTTGATCTCATTATCTATGAATTGCTCCATGTCCTTAAGTCTCCTTTTCTGGCTTTTGAAAGGAGCAATAATGGTAATTTTATGGTAGTTTTGTGTAAACTTATTTATCATTATTTTCATTAATCATTATAAAAATGTACCTTTTTTAAATATAAACCTTGACTCTCAGCTCTCTAAAATACTTGATTTTAACTGGTCAATCATTCTGTGGAATAACTGACTGATTTCCTATCTAATTGTGCTACTATCATGTCTTGCATATCATTCTGCAATCTATTTTATATCTATTCTAAATTACTTTTCTTCTTCATCTTCTATCTATCTATCTATCTGTCTATCTGTCTGTCTGTCTGTCTGTCTGTCTGTCTATCTAGTCTATTTTAATTTTTTTTAATTTTGTAATATTTAATAAGTTTTTTTAAATAATTTTTTTCAAAATTTATTAAGGGTTTAGTGGAGTTATGTATGACAGTTTAAAATGTATTTTCCATGTATTTTTCTGTGAAATCATTTTCTTGTCACATAGTAGTAATGATAATAATAATAATAAAATTATATATTGTATTAATTTATTATATATTTTCATATTTTGATATCTTAATAGCTTAAGATAGACATGTCTTAATATTTTGAAAATATTAAAATGATTTGAAATAATATTTCAAAACAAAACTACTTTAAAATAAATATTACTTAATAAAGAGATTTGATATAAAAATAACCCAGAAAATTTTGATATCAAAATAATAAAAGCCTTGTAGATATCTGGGTGCAGGAAACACAGAGACACATTTGTTCATTTACATGTATTAATGACATAAAAAGCTGGTTGAAAATCAGCAAACTCATCTTTCATGTCCCATAGATATCATTACATGTATGATACAGAGAATTAATTTTTATTTTTTTTATTACTTATTTGTTTTGGAATAAAACAAATAAGTACAGGCACAAAAAAGGGGTCACGCCATTGACCTTTACACATCTTGGTATATGCAAAAAGAACTCCCCATCATTCATAGGGAGCGCTGTCTCTGCAGCAGAGCCTATACGAGAGAGAGCGAGAGTGAGGATTGTGTTTGGCTCGGTGTGAGTGTTCACTGCCTGCGCTGTGGGCTGATGGCGAGCACAGGAGTTCTAGCATGTTCTTATCAGCTACATGAGTGCACATCTAGCTTCCTAACAGACCCGCTGCTCCCTCACACACACACACACACCTCTCTCTCCGGAATAAAGAGCCTCACCTTCACCCCGTTACCATGGTCACTGAAGTTGCGGGCCTAGCCAATGGCGTTCAGCGCACATACACACACAGAATCAGTGATGAGGTGCTGACGAGCCGCCCGCTCTGACTGTCTCCCTCTAATCAATGAACTGAAAGAGGAGAAATCACATTATAATTACATAATCCTCCTACATAGGGAGTCACTGGGTTTAACGTTGGTTTTAAAAGTTTTTGAAGTCAGGAAGAGGAGACAGGCTCTCGAGGTGTTGTCTCGGGACGCTGGAGGTGACTCATCGCGTATAAGGTGCGTAGTTTGTTTTCACCGGCACGCGGTGACTCAGACAGCTGATAATGAGGGTAAAATCTTTTAGTTTCTCCCACAGTTACTTTTACCACGCTGACTCAACTGCAATATAAAGTGTAATGCAGTATCAGCTGAGAGCCGCTGGTGGATTTTCTCGCCCACTCTTTCTGGACGTTTCTTGGGCGCATGAGGAAATAGATGGTATAATTAGATGGTGGAACTGTGCTATTGGGGTGTGGTTGAGTTTTTCCCTGGAGCGCCTAAGGACTCGAGCTAAATCAAGCCTTCTACACAACCCACACATTAGTTTATTCTTTCGGCACCTGGTGCTGTACATTGTCTAATGGCGAGACGCACAATGAAGAGCTCTGTCGATCCGTTGTGTCACGCTCAGGTCATGCTTAAGAAGTTAATTTAGAGTTCATTCAAGCCATCTTTAGTGTGGCGCAATACTGTTGGACTCACTGAGAAGCTTTTGTGTTGATGCTTAAACAACATTCACTCACTGCATGACTTAGCTATGTATTTTTTTTTTCATTCAGTGTTTGAGGAAAATGCGTCATTGTGAAAAGCTGATGATGGTTAGAGATGTGTGTGTGTGTGTGTGTGTATATATATATATTATATTATATTATAAATAATGTAAATATATATTTATAGTAAATGTTCAGCTCATGGTTATTTTACGCTGTTATCCCTAAAAACCTTTTTTTTAACCTCTTCTAATGAACAGAGTAACAGGAGATTACAGGAAAGAGATATTGAGAGATAGATGGATAGACAGACAGACATAAAAATGGGTTAAATAAATAAATGAACACATAGGAATAAATAAATGAATATTGAAATAAATTATTATTGAAATAAATAAAAAAGACAATTTAAAGAATTAAATACATGAACAAATAAATTGATATTATATAAGTAATAAATAAAAATTGATTCAGTAAATAAATTAATTGATTAATCAACTGATTATTGAAAAAAGTAAATAAATGTGACCCTGGACCACAAAACCAGTCATAAGGGTCCATTTTTATTTTTTAAAATCTGAATAAATAAGCTTTCCATTGATGTATGGTTTGTTAGGATAGGACAATATTTGCCCGAGATACGACTATTTGAAAATCTGTAATCTGAGGGTGCAAAAAAATCTAAATATTGAGAAAATCGCATTTAAAGTTGTCCAAATGAAGTTCTTAGCAATGCATATTACTAATCAAAAAGTTTTGATATATTTACGGTAGGAAAACATGGAATATGATCTTTACTTAATATTCTAAGGATTTTTGGCATTAAATAAAAATTGATAATTTTGACCCATTCAATATATTGTTGGCTATTGCTACAAATATACCCGTGGTTTTGTGCTCCGGGGTCACAAATAAGGTAATACTTTATTGTAGGGACTGATTCTCACTATTAACTATTTGCTTATTAGCATATTAAAATATTGTCTGTTTATTAGTACTTATAAATTACATATTCTGCATGAGCATATTCTACATCCCTAATCCTACCCAATACCTACATTTAACAACTACCTTACTAACTATTAATAAGCAGCAAATTAGTAGTTTATTGAGACAAAAGTCATAGTTAATGGTTTGTTAATAGCGAGAATTGGGCCTTAAAGGAACACTCCACTTTTTTTGAAAATATGCTCATTTTACAACTCCCCAAGAGTTAAACAGTTGAGTTTTACCGTTTTTGAATCCATTCAGCCGATCTCCGGGTCTGGCGGTAGCACTTTTAGTTTAGCTTATGTATAGATCATTGATATATACATTTTTATACTGCTCCGGGTGTGTGTTCACGGTGATCAGACCCGGATCAGACCAGACCCGGAGATCAGCCGATCTCCGGGTCTGGCGGTAGCACTTTTAGTTTAGCTTATGTATAGATCATTGATATATACATTTTTATACTGCTCCGGGTGTGTGTTCACGGTGTGTGTGTGTTCACTGCTGTGTGTGTGCACGTTGGATGGGTTAAATGCAGAGCACGAATTCCGAGTATGGGTCACCATACTTGGCTGAATGTCACTTCACTTCACTTCACTTCACTTAGCTTAGCTTATGTATAGATCATTGATATATACATAAGCCAGACCCGGAGATCGGCTGAATGGATTCAAAAACGGTCTGAGACAGCGGTCAGTTAAACAGTTTAGTGGCCATTATACAAATATATTTTGCCATGTTGACCAGTCAATGTTGGGCTCTGATTAGTCCGTCCGCTGCAGGCTAATGACAGACATCTCTGCCCGGTGAGTATTTGTTGGTCTGGATTATCTGTCCGTTCCACCTGCTGTCATGGTAGAACAGCGCATGACATTGAGGAAGGTAATCCACCCATCCTCATCCCAACCGGCGCTAAGGATTAGCACGCTGCTAATTTGCCTCTAGCGAAGCCCGAGGTTGTGGCGCATGTTTTGTCTCCCCAAGTCTAGTTTGTTTTGTGTTTTTCAGTACAGATGCCAGCCTGGAGTGTGAGGCGATAGCAAGATAACTGAAACTGTGGCGAATTTCATTACATATGCTACACACGCCACTTTAATGCTTCGCTAAGTCTATGTAGGCTAAAAGGAATCGATCGGGAACAAACATGCAGATCATTTGATATCCACTCTCATATTTGCTGGTGTCTCTTTATAAGATCATGGCGCTAGATTGCATTAGCTCCTTTATCTTTTGGACCCAACAACAAAGTGGAGAACATTTAGAGCTGCCCGTAAGCTTCATATCTTACATCCAGAGCTCTGAACTTGCTCAAAGGCTCTCCAACTTACTTTTCCTCCAAAATAAACCCTCAGAAGATTGAATTTATCGAGCTGTTGCAAGATTATCCAACAGACATTATCAGCTTGTTCTTAGATCTTCTCATTTTAATGAATTATGCATTCATCTCAGAATGAGCCGCGAGAGCTTAGTCTTTTCCAGCTCACCCCATAGCCAAGACCTTTTTTAACATCTCGCCTTCCCACCGACTGAGGAGGGCAGGAAGGGCTCGCAGTTGGAAGATAAGCCAAGAAACGGCTAATCCTGCGGTCATTTATGCTTAAACTTTCCCTGCTAATTTCCTCATCATTGAATTTGCAATCCTTTCAAACTGTTAAGGAGCTTTTTCATTCAGACTGGCTTTGTCTTTGTCGCCTGCATTATGTCAGTTTTAAATCAGCCCCTCGGAAGCGACAGATGTGAGGAGAATGTGGCCTAAATGTCAATTTTGTGAATTAAAACGCTTTGTACTTCAGCATTTATCACATTCAGGGCTTCATCAGGCTTCGCCGTCTAATACAATGAAAGCTTGAAGGCTTTAAAATGTGCAGCCACCCACTTTATCTCAATCCCACAGACCTTAGTCAGAATGGATGCCATGTTTAATTTGGCACTAACAAACTGTACTGTAACGTACAGTACAAGCGATGAGAGCTTGTTATACAAATTTATATGCAAAATTATTGTACAGTTATTATTCCACACGTTCACACAGTTTCATTGTTTTGATCACTATGAGAAGGAAGAGACTACAAGAATGAATCGTTTAAAATGACTCAGTTGAATCATTGAAAAGATCCAACTCAAATGAACGATTCATTCACAAATCTGAAATCACTGTCTTTTTCCGCCAAGAAAAGTTTTATTACAATTAAAATTTAGAAATTCAATTCAATAACATAAATATTAGAAACTTAAATGAGACTAAAATTAGAAATGTTGCCTTGGTGACTAATTGAAATAAGATGAAGGACTAAAATGAATAAAGAAAATAAAGAAAAACTACAAATGAACTAAAACTAAAATAAAAGTAAATTTAAAAAAGTAAAATAAAGTAAATAAACTTAAAAAGTAATAGTAAAAACACTAGTAAAATTATAAAGAGCATTAAAACAAACTAAAAAAATAAACATTAAAGAATAATAAATATACATATAAAAGCTAATTCAAAATATTAGCCTATTGAAAACTACAGTAAAATAGTATGTAAATAATGCTAAAACAACACTGTGGTGGATGCTTAAAAAGCATAAAAGGAGATATTTAAAAAAAAAAAGTCTTTTTATGCAATAAAAGTCAGTGGGGTCCCATGTTGCTTTGGACTCCACTGAATTTTATCGTATCCATAGAAGAAAGTAAGTCACACAACATCATTTTTGAGTGAACGGTCTCTTTAAATATAGTGCACGAGTCATATGAACCACTTTTATGGTTCTTTTTTTAGAACTTGAAAACCTCGTTGACCAGAACATTGTTCAAATAATCACCTTTTGTGTTCCATGTAAACAAGAAACTCAAACGTGTTTGTTATGACATGAATTTTCATCTGTGGGTGAACTATTCCTTTAAGACTCCCTCATTTTATCCTCAGGAGAACCACTGTTTTCTAGTGTCTCAAATTTTAGGATTACCAGAAAACTGAGTCATCCATCAGATGTGCTGGTTATCCGTCCTCTCAGTATCTGGGATTAGTGTGTCACTTCTTTAATATCTTCTGTTATTTTTAGAGTCGGATTCCTCTGACCCTGTCAAAGCCTTCCTTGTGGCCTATCTTACCCGATCGTGATAGTAGCACGATGCCCTTTGACAGCGTTAAAAAGGGGGATCCTTGAGGCACATCAAAGCACTTTGGTGCGTATGGACAGCGTCTCTTTTATTAAAACTCTCAAGGAATCATGTGCTTGCGTTCTTCAGGAATCTATGGCGTCCTTCGCCTCAAAACATTTGCCTTCTCATGGATGAACGTTCTGCAAACATCTGCCCTTTACCGAGGAAGCTAAAATTAGACTTGCCGTCTGTAATTAAACCGCTAAAGCAGCCTGTCGGAGGAACTCTGTTTGCCATTCATGCCATTTTTGATGATTGCGCGCCAGCGTGTGCATATGCATGCGTGGTTATGTAGGAGGGAGAAAGAGAGATGCAAACAAAGGAAGTGACAGTAAAACCAGTGCGAGAAAGCAGAAGAAAAAGAGATGACATTTCGAGTGAACATCAAAAGCAGAGGCCGTTTCACATCTGCACTTGACTGCAGCTATTAGCACCTCTCAACACGGGCCGGTGTCTCCTTCTCACATGTGTGCAAAGTCTAATGGAGAAATGCTCCTTAACCACTTTGAACGCTCGCATACGAGATCGGGCTCTCTCTGCTGTTCTTTCAAGCTGCCATCAAAGCTCGTCAGGATCCATTATACTCCATTGCCACCTTTCTTAGGCTCTCCTTTTCCAGGTCAGATGCCAGGCCACGTTTATACCTGGTTTTAGCAGCCGTCTGTCTCAGGGATCTGATCAAGTGGACAGCACTAAGTCATTAAAGCCACTAGGTGTTTAAAACCACCTCCTTAGCATTTATAGTGTGCACTGTAACACCATGTGTCCTGTAGGGATTGTTTATTTTGTTTTATTTTAATAACGATTAATTAAACTATATTTATGTATATTATATTATTATTATTTTATATTATTTTTTTACAATTATGTTTTAAATGGTCTGCATTACAGTTTGTGTCATCATTTAGGAAAGTGATATCATATTATATTAAAATATTAGATGACATTTTTCACATTTTAATAACAAATGTTTTAAGTTGTCTGCATTACTGGTTGTGTCAACATTTAGGAAAATTATAAAATGATATATATAGTTTTCATTACAAATTAGATTTTAAATTTTTAGTACAAATAATTTGAGTGAAAAAGAAAAAAATAGTGTACTACATTATTATAATGTTAGATTAGATTCAATTTTTGTATCTTTTTTTTATCACAAATTATATTTTACATTTTCAGCCTTATAGTTTAAATGAAAATTGTATTGTTATTAAAATATTAGATTTTTAAGTTTTTATTTGAAATTATATTTTATATTTTCAGTATTACAATTGAATGAAAATTTAAGAAAATTATACTGTATTATATTATTAAAATTTTACATTATTTTTATATCTTTTTATAGCTATCTTTTATATCTTACAAGTTATATTTTGCACTGTCAGCATTACAATTTGAATGAATATTTCATTTACTGAGTTTGTCTTAGTTTTGAGGATGTCTTTTTGCTTTAATGACAGAAGCATAATGAAGTTTGACATAATGAACGCCACAAATTTGCATATATTTGATTAGCAACCTACAAATAGTGCAGAATCTTGCAGAACTGGACATGTCGGTTCTGGACTGGACTGAGCTGGGATGAGATAAATGCGTGGCGTCTCCATCAGGACTAATAGCAGCTGCTTGGCTCGGTGCAGATCATTTAATGAGATGGAATTGATTTTCCTTTGCCTCCCTCATGCATCTGTACTCTAACCAATTACATAAAAAGACTCCCTGAGTTAGCTTTTGCTCTTGAAACCTCTTACAGCTATGTTCAGATGTTGAAATCAAGGTTAGAATGCCACTAGAGTAGCCTCAATATATTTTGCTACACTTGGGTGCTTCCTAAAATGTATCCATGTGTTCAAATTTACCTGAGCTTCTGCTACCTGAATACTATTGTTGTCGTTCCTGTAATGGTGAGTATAGATTTAAGTGTGGATAGTGACTGAAGGCAGACTGTGTATCACAGCTGGCACAATACTGTCAGCAAGGCGGAAAACCTATCTTAGGCCATTACAACATGAGGATTAGAGGTCTTTCAAATGTTCATTTACGCATCTAGTTGCATGGACATGCTTAAAGCATGCTGATGAACTCTGTTATTGAGAGGCACAGGTCCAAACCCAACACATTGACAGATATCTGACAGACATTTCTAGTAAAGAACAGTTGGGGCAGGATAAGGAAATTTGGAGTACTTTTATCACATGATTTATCACATTTTACAACAGCTCTTCTACCTTTACTGTTTAATGATGCCAGTCAGCCAAATATATCAGGAACATGGAAAAGAAAATTAATAAAATTATGAATAAACTGTAGATTATGGTAGTAATATGACATTTCTGAAAAGACTGTGTGAATCACAGGTGGCTTGTCTCATCAATATCAGCGGAGAGAGAGAGTGATGAGAGAAGTGTTGAGAAAAACTGACGGGTTTTGTGTAAGTGTGAGTTTATGTGACCCGTGATTCTGCTTGTCACATTGCAGCACAGAATTTTGACAGGCCGTCATTGCCCACGTTGTGATTTCAGTCAAGCCAGAGACCACCACACACTTCCTCTGAGTGTGTCATCATAAATTTACAGTCTATTCAGCTTCTCCATGCACAGTATTTGCATTATAACGTGCATATTAAAGCATATCTACAATGTTTTGTATCAAGGTCAAGATTATTTGACTTGGCTATTGTAAATCATACCTAGGTTACTGCAATAAAGGGTAGGCAGCAGTGAGTGAGTAACAGTTAAGTGCTGGTGTTAAGTGCTCAGCTCCTGTAGTGTTTTTAATGAACAGACATACTAGATTTATGATGGTCAAGCCCTCACAATCTAACAACAGTCACAGTGTTGTGCTGACCTGAGCCCGCCTGTGGAGGTCTGTGATCTTCACAGTTGGGTGGTTGAGATGATACACTATTGTCCATCCTAAATGGTGGTGATGGCGCAGTGGATAAGACACATGCCTTTGGTGTGAGAGACCCGGGTTCGAATCCACTGTGAGACACCAATGTGTCCCTGAGCAAGACACTTAACCCCTAGTTGCTCCAGAGGCGTGCGACCTCTGACATATATAGCAATTGTAAGTCGCTTTGGATAAAAGCGTCAGCTAAATGAATAAATGTAAATGTCAATTTCAGAAAAAGTCAAATATGTGCTTTTTTGTTATTTCTTACTTTAATATGAAAAGTAAAGTGTGAACAGAAGATAACTGAGAAAAGAGAGCAGGAATGGATGCTGACCCTTGGGCCCAAAATATATTATATTTAAGTATAAGTATAAGTTAATTAAATAAATAAATTTTTATTGTGAGAAATAAAGCCACAATTACAAGACATTAAGTCACAGTTATGAGGGATAAAGTCAGAGTTACAAGAAATAGTCACATTTGTGAGGTATGAAGTCACAGTTACAAGAAATAAAGTCAGAATTATGAGATATAAAGTCACAGCTACAAGAAATAAAGTCAGAATTATGAGATATAAAGTCACAGCTACAAGAAATAAAGTCAGAATTATGAGATATAAAGGCACAGCTACAAGAAATAAAGTCAGAATTATGAGATATAAAGTCACAGCTACAAGAAATAAAGTCAGAATTATCAGATATAAAGTCACAGCTACAAGAAATAAAGTCAGAATTATGAGATATAAAGTCACAGCTACAAGAAATAAAGTCAGTTGAAAGAAATAGTCACAGTTGTGAGGTATAAAGACAGTTACAAGTAATAAAATTATCAGATCTAAAGTGATAATTACAAGAAATAGTCGCAAATGTCAGAAATAAGGTGAAAATTATGAGAAATAAAGCTGGAATTAAAAGCAATAGTTGCAAATGTGAGATGTGCAACTACATCTGTGAAATATAGTCAAATTTTGAAATATAAATATAAATTCACAGTTTTGAGAAATGGACAAATTTGAGTCAGTTGTGAGATATAAAGTGCATTTACAAGTAATGAAGTGATGATTATGATTATGAGAAAGTTGCAATTGTGAGATATACAATTGCATCCGTAAGATATAAATAATATACAAATATTGTATAGATAATTACAAAAAAATGTGAGGCAGTTACAGTTAATAATGTTGCAATCATAAGATTCAAACTGACAATTACGAGAAATTCCAGGAAAACAAGGATAAATAAATTTGTAATTATAAGAAATAGTTGCAAATGGGAGAGGGTCACAACTGTGAAATATGCAGTTGCATCTGTGAGGTATAACGTTTCATCGTGAGATAAAAAGCTGCAATTTCGAGAAAGAGTCACAGAGGTATAAATGAGAAATTTGTACAAATTAAGTGATGATTCTGAAAAATAGACGCAACTTTTTGAGAAATTGTGAAAATGAAGAAAAAATTGCATTTACAAGAAATAGTAGCACATATGGGATAGAAATTTTAAAAACTACAAGAAATAAATGTGCAATTGCGTGGGATAAAGTTGCAATAGTGAGATACAGTATGCAATCCCATCTGTGAGATATAACAAAATTAAGTCAAACTACTTTTTACTGTGAGGTGGAATTGGGATCCATAGAAAGGTTAATAGTGAAATGAACAACAAGTCTTTTGGTTTCCTGTATCCAAATGAACATACAGTGCACTTTTTCAAGGGCAGAGATTCATTTAACTGCCTTCAACAGTCCTGAAGTGCACTTACTATTCATGTCTGTTAAATCGATGACTGTACACCTCCATACAATTCTGCGACAGAATGAGAGAAATATTGCTTCATAAAGACGGCATTCAGATTCGCTCTCAGCCCTTCCAAGGTTTCCTTTGTTGGTTTCCTTTCTCTGCAGTGATTGCTCTGCTTGTCAAAGGCGATGTAGAAGGTATGAGTGCAGTGTTGTGATGCCTGTGTAAGGGTAACATGCAATTTAAAGGGAAATAGTTTAATTTAGCTCAAAGGGAATCATTTATGATTTTATAGGGAATTTGAACAGACTCACTGTTTTACGGCGGCAGCGATTCATTGAACAAGTGAAGTGAAGTGAAGTGACATTCAGCCAAGTATGGTGACCCATACTCGGAATTCGTGCTCTGCATTTAACCCATCCAACGTGCACACACACAGCAGTGAACACACACACACCGTGAACACACACCCGGAGCAGTGGGCAGCCATTTATGCTGCGGCGCCCGGGGAGCAGTTGGGGGTTCGGTGCCTTGCTCAAGGGCACCTCAGTCGTGGTATTGAGGGTGGAGAGAGCGCTGTACATTCACTCCCCCCACCTACATTTCCTGCCGGCCGGGGACTCGAACCCGCAACCTTTTGATTACAAGGCCGACTCTCTAACCATTAGGCCACAAGACGTATAACATCACCTCTGCACTGGATATTAAAATCCAAAATATAGTGAAAACACTATTAAACAGCACAGTAACAAGATCGGCAGATTAAGACATAAACTCGTAAGCACAAAACACAAGATGCTTCTCTTTTCAATATGAATAAGATTTTATTTATATAAACCTAAGACATAAACTAATCTAACACATGAACACACGCATTCACACATTGCAGAAAGAGAGAAAGTGAGGAAAGAATGAGTTTAAGAGAATGATGATGTGAAATCCCAAGTTTACAGCAATATGTGCAATTGTATAGTCCTGAACCACCAATCCCTTGCATTGAGTTTCTCAATGAGGCTAAAATTGATATTAAATGCACCAGCTCAGCAAAAATCTGGAGTTGTACTTGCTTGCGTTGCTTCTGTGTTAAGGGGTTCCCTTGTGTCGTCGTCGTTGCAGAAAGGGGGTTTCCTGAGGTTGCTGATTGGCTGACACTTCAGTTCAGTCGTTTGTAGTGAAGTATTGGGCGTTGGCTCTTGGCTAAAGTTGTGGAGTTGTGGGCTGGTTGAAGTTTTAGATGGGCACTCGAGGTCGGACTCCGAGACACGGCGTTGGCAAACTTAACTTAGCACACAAAACTCAACGGGAAGAACAGAAATAAAAGTAAAATGAGAAAAGGAGACTAGGTAGTTTTTGTTCTTGTGGTAGCAGCTGGCATATAGGCCAGAGCACGCTCAAAGAGCGCTGAAAAGCAGTGGCAAAACGCGGTGGCAAAAGTTGAAGCAAAAAAAGAAGAGAGAGGGAAGAAGGTGTCTTGAGTTTTTAAACTCTGCTTTTTGACACCTCCCACTGGTTGTCTTGACCAATTAGATCCTATCCTGGCTCGGGGTATTGCTTTGTTAAATCAACATGTCGTGGTCAGTCACATTGTCTGAATTTTACACGCTCTTGTAGAATACAATTTTGGACATGATTTCTATAACAAGACTATGATACATTTGACAAAGAATTGATTGGAAGAAATGTTTAAAGCATGATTTTTCAAACTCATACATGCCAAACACGAATATAAATCCTTAAAGTCATTCAATAGTTATTAAAAAGACATACATAATATGTGATTAAAACATGATAGTCTAATGAGTGGGTTACATACACAATATGGAGTTAAGCATAGAAATGATTAGTTGCTCATACGTCCTTTTAGGATGATTTTAGGTGCATATGGAAAAGACAGTCTCTGAAGTTCTGTGTAGAACTAAAATACATGTTCTGTGGACAAAGGAATTTCGGTCTGGTCTGTGTCTTCTATGTGTGGGGGAAAAGTCAATCTAAGGAAGCTCGTGATTTCTATTGTGGAACACACGTGATGGCTCTCTTTGACCATCAGTCTTGATTGCTTGCCCCAAATTTGACAATCTCCTTCCTGTGTTGGACTTATTGATAAGTGTTCCTTTTGTTTTAATGTTGCAAGCTGTCTTGTGAAAGAGGCTTGCTGGTTAGGATTTCTTCAGATGGGCTGGAGCTAGGAATCTGATTTATGACGTTGTCCTGTTTTCTTGGGCATCTCTGGAATTTCAGCTCCTCATGTTTCGATGTTCTGATCGAATCTTAATTGTGTCTGATTCAGTCTCTGATATCCTACACCTGTCCTCATCTATATCGCTTTGCCAACGGACTGCTCACTAATCTGACCTTGGGCCAAGGCAGAGAATTTTAAGGGGCTTGGGAGGCAATTAAGAATCATTGATGAGAAGTGAACAGCTCTGTTAATACTACATATCTGACCCTCATGAGCCCACAGGAAGTAGAAGATGACGTTGAAGAGAGATCAGAGAGCTGTAGCTCTGTGTTAGGTAAGGGGGGACAGACATGAATATGTAATTAGCCTGCAGGCACTCTCGTCTGTCCTGCTGTTACGGCACATGGGCCTTCGTCTCGATTGGTCGTCTTTCTAGCAGAGCATCTGTCACGCCGGCCTGCGTGCTGGAGGAAGTGAGCTTTCACTTATCTGCCCCCCTGCTCGCGTGTGATTTGGAGCAGTCAAGTACCTTAAAAGGATTTTGTGATTATATTATAATATATTATGTTTCATTATACTGTTGGAAGGTTGCGTTGGTAAGAAGTCTCACCAAGGCTGCATTTATTTGATCAAAAATACAGTAAAAACAGTAAAATTGTAAAATATAGTTATAATATTAAATAAAGGTTTTCTATCTTAACATATTTTAAAACATAATTAATTTCTCTGATTCAAAGCTGCATTTTCAGCATTATTACTCCAGTCACCTGATCCTTCAGAAATCATTGTAATATGCTGATTTGCTGATCAAGAAACATTTATTGTTATTAGTATCAATGTGGAAAACAGTTGTTTTGCTTAATATTTAAATTAATAAATTAGCAAATAAAATCAGCATTTATTTAAAATAGAAATCTTTGGTAACATTATACTGTCCATATTGATTTAATACATTCATGCTGAATAAACGTAATTATTTATTTTAAAAATTAATATTTTACTGAAAGTAGTGTAAACGTATTAGATAGTATTAATAATATTACTGGTTCATTTTGCTTTTTAAAAACAGCCTTCGTTTTACACACTAAGAAAGAAAAACAAATATAGCCTACACACAGTTTTGTATATAAACAACAACTATATATTTTAAAATATTTTTTAACAAAACAATATGCAAACGTTGATCTTATTTCATACTGTTTTAATAGTTGTTTTAATGTTTTTAAATTTGGTAAATATCTAAAAATATTGTGTTAATATCTCAATTTAACACATTAACTTTGACAGCCCTAATTATGAGTTAAAGTTAGCATTTGGGTTAGTTTTCCACATATTACATTTTTTTAAAAGATTTAAATGTAAAGATGTGCAATTCTTTTTACTGAAAATATTACCCTTCGTGTCTTGAATACGTGCAAGGATGAATAAAATTTGATGTTTGAGCGACATATGGTTTGAAGCGATGTTAGGGTGAGTACATGATGACAGATTTTTCATCTATCCCTTCAACGCAAATCTGTCAGATCAGCACTCTTGTAAAGTTAAGAGAAAAAAATGCAAGAGGTTCCCTAATGCGAGGCGTTCAAAGCATAGAGAAGTGGCCAGGCATCAAGGGTTTTTAAGTGTTTCTTTTATGCTTGCCTTAGCACTGAAGATGAAATGCATGTGCTGATGTTGTCCTTCTTACGCTAACGCTAATACAGCGCTGGAGCATAACAATGAGTCTGAGCAAATGAGCCAGTGCCTCAGAGTCAGTCCGAATTAGAGGCGTTCAGCAGATGAATGTATAGCTGCCGGTTTTCTCTTGCTCTCTGGAAGGATTCAGTCTGACAAGCCATTTATTTGCATGCTAAGAAATGAGTTTCCAGTGTACCTTCCCACCTCTCTGTCTCATATTTGTTCATCAGTCAAGAGGTGGTTCTCGGTTGTAAATCAGAGTTCATCTGAAAAGCTGAACAGTCCCATTGGAACCACATTGATGGTCTGGAAATATAGTCCAGCGTGCATTTGCATTAGTACGGCTGCCTCTGGTGGGTAATTGATTGACTTTTTTGTTAAAAGCCCGATGTATTAATTGCGGCCCTACTGACACACTGACCTTAATAGATGTGCCTGCCGTCACCTCAGGCGTTAAAGCCCTTTCCATCTGGCCCTCAAATAGGCTCGGGACAGTCCTCGTCATGTGATGTGTCATTCCCTTTACATTAGAGAAATTATCAATGGAGACATTGTGGCCTTGTTTGTTTAAAATTCAGGGAAGAATTCATTATTGACTTGTTTTGCCTGTCAAAAAGTCTCGTGATACTGTGAAATGTTTTTTTTTAATGTTTTTCACTATAGATAAAGACATTGAACTCACTGTGCACCTTGTATTCAGCAGTGTTAGCTATTAAAAATCAATCATTATCATCAGTTGTATCAAACAAAAGTCATTCATTAAAATGAATATATATAAGAAGAAAATTAATTAATAAATTTTTTAGTTTATTACTAAAATTACTAAAACTGAAATATACATAAATTAAAGCTAAATATAAATATAAAAACCTGAATTTAAAATAAAAAAATATTGTTAAAGTTATTATTAAAGTTAATATTATTATTAACTTATATTCTTAAATTTTAAAATAAGTGCTTATTCAAAATATGTATAATATTAGTACACTGGAAAAAATAATTTGTATTCGGAAATTTAGTATTTTTTCCCAGTACAAATTCTAGACATTTTAAATCAAGATGCATTTTTAGATATTTAGTTTTGTTTTCTG
Source organism: Barbus barbus (assembly GCF_936440315.1). NCBI lineage: Eukaryota > Metazoa > Chordata > Actinopteri > Cypriniformes > Cyprinidae > Barbus > Barbus barbus. The sequence goes on along the minus strand of NC_136759.1, from coordinate 18,694,127 downwards.
AAAAACATAACAAAATGTATTTTATATGTATATTTTTCCTTTGAATTAAGTTGATTTTTAGATTTTGTCTCGTTTTAGGTGTAAATTTGAATTTTGATATTTTTTTTTTAGAAGCCAAGTCTTAATATCCAAGTCATTTTGCTTTTCAGGTAAATGTATATTGATTTAAGAAAGTTCAGATATTTGTACTGGGAATCAAGCCAAACATTCTGAGTAAGAAACTTATTTTTGTGCAATGTGATGATTTAACAAGAGTGCATTTTACTATTTCGGTTTTTCAACCTCAAAATTTCATGTTTCATTTAATGTTACTTACTATTTCTTTATGACAGTTTGTGAAATTTAGCCATTTCTGAGTTGATTCTACAGCAAATTTGATTCTACTCCAAATGTTTTGTAGGGTATTTAAAGAATACTAAAATAACACTGGTACTGTATGTGGCACACACTGTAGTGTCACATTCATAAGTGCTGTTTAATGGCCTCTGTAGGCAGTAACAGGCAGAAGAGGGGCCGTATTAACACATCTCTTGGGACGCTTCCACAGATGGTCCTTTTGGATTCTTTTTATGTAAATAACAGCACTGTACAGTAGGACACAATGACACACACACACACACTTCCCCCTACGGCCGTCAGTGCGATCTGCAGACACTTCCATTATTTACCATGTGAATATTTAATGGTGACATCAGTGTTCTGGAGGGCCCATGCTGCCAGAGGAGCCCTGCTAATGAGGCACGACGCCCCTCTCAGCTGGTCGCCTCACAGCCGGGATAAATCTCATGTCTCCTTTTTTCTTCTATATGTCCCACCACAGCGTCTTTCTCTCAGCTCCTTTCAGCGTTGTTGTAAGCAGTTCACAACTAGGGTACATAATTAACCTTCATCCTAGTAAAAAAAAAAGGCAAAGAGCCCAGATTAGGGCCCTCCTCCAGTCGGTGTTTAGTGGTGATTCAGAACTAGTGTGCATACTTAAAGTGAGGGATTTGAACAAACCTCTAATCCTGAGCATTAGACTTCAGTGAGTTAATCATCTTGCACCATTTGTGCCATAGACATGAATAGCACTTTTTTTTGTCCTGTTGATTTAATTTATTATAATATACCTTAAAAGGTGCAATTCATGCATATAATATCTTAAATAAACCACTTCTGTTATGAGCATGTTTTTCATTCCTGTATTAAAATTAATAAAAATAAAAATTAATAAATAAAAATACATTCAGATATAAAAAATAAAAGGTTGGGGTGATTTAACTGTCTTGATATCATAATATGATATCATTTTTATAGTTTTAGTGTTAGTTCACAATAACACTGTAAGAAATGACATCATGGAAAGAAAAGTTTCTTAAATATCAGATAATTTGACCTTTTTATGATAAGACTGGGTTACACATGGGAAATATGTGTGATAAAAATATACATTTTTAAACTTTTATTTTAAATTATGATGTAGATGCATGCATGTATTCCAAGAAAATGTATTACTTTTTACTTTGATGATTGGACTGATTGGATGATTGGAAAATTCATGTTTTCTTCACAAAATCTCGTTTCCTCCTGTAATTTATTTTCAGATGCTTTTACACTGAATCTGCTGTTTGTAACAACCCTGAACTAAATCAATTATTTGAATCTGATTTGCTGTGTGCTGCTCATTGAAGTTGAAAATACATCTTTCCTTTCTTCTGCTTGCAGTGAGGGGGTCTTCAAATGCCCGGAGGACCAGCTCCCACTGGATTACGCCAAGGTAATAATACACTCAGCACTAATCTCTCATCCATTCTGCTGTAGACCAGATTACAGATCAGTCTCCCACAGTCAGTCACATCCCTGTAGCGTACAGTGGAGTTGCAGGGGCCAAGTACAACTTTTCTTGAGTGGCTCTGCGAGAGTGAGCGAAATGCTAATGTGTCAACAATAGCAGGCTATGTTTGTGAGTCACTGGCTGCCCCGGGCGCTCGGCCCTCGTCCACGCTTCTCAAACCACCCGAGTAATCACACTAATGAACTACCACAGGCCACTCATTTCCCTGAGAATGTCGAAAAGAAAGAGAGAGAGATGACACATAGATTAGTTTGGAATATGACAGAATATATTTGATGTTGCTTTAATGCGGCAGTGTGGTCTTTCTGCACCACTAAATGGAACATTTATAAATATATAAGTAATGCCAGTATATATCTAAACAGTCTAAACAGAGTTGTTTGGACAAATATATTCATTTTAACCTAGTTTATTCTGGAAATCATTTTAAATTATTTAGCATTATTATTCATATTATTTAAACTGCTATAAATATAGTAATTTACATGGCATGTGCAAAAAGTAAAATATAAAATTTCCATAAATCCATAAAACTTCTGAAGATGTTCAGAAAAAAATAATATTGAAAAATATATGACATTTCACCTTGAACTCACAACAGTGGTCTAATTTATTCCTTAACTCATTTTATACCAGAAATCATGTGCACTGTAAAAAAAAAGAAAAGAAAGTTGAGCCAACTTAAAAAGTGTAAGACAACCAGCTTCAGCAGATTTTTGAGTTTTCTCAAATTATAATTTTTTTTTTTTTCTGAGTTTTCTCAACTTGTTGTATAAACTTTAAACAAGAAGTTGAGAAAACTCAAAAATCTTCTGAAGCTGGTTGTCTTTTTTATTTTTTTTTTATTTTTTTTACAGTGCTGTAAAAAAATCAAATGTTGAGAGAACTTATACCAGAAATCATGTGGAATCAATTAGCATTATTATTAATTTTATTTAAATTGCCATTAATATAATAGTGTACATGGCAAATGATACATAATGGGAAATTAAGTGTGAATAAAGCAAAAAAACTAAATAAAGTCCATAAAATGTTTTCTGAAACCAAAAGGAACAGAAAAATTAAGATCTAAAAATATAAAAATACATATATTTAACTAATTGTATACTAGAAATCATGCAGAATCATTTAGAATTATTATTATTATTATTTTAATTAACTAAATTAATTCATTAATACAGTAATGTACATGGCAAATAGCACATAATGGGACATCAAATGTGTGTAAAGTAAAGAAATAAAGTGTCTATAAAGTTCCTGAACTGAAAAGAACAGAAACAAAATGTATGCACACACACACACACACACACACACACACACACCTGGTTGAGAATCACTGAAATATGGCAAAAATGTGTTGCGTTTATAAAAGAGTTTAAAAGTGATTAAGGGTTAATCTCTTCATGAAAGTGTTAAATATTAATACAGTAACCTCCTCCTCCTCCTCCTCCTCCTCACAAAATATTTCAGTTAGGCAATTATACTCTGCGGTTCAGCTAATCTGCACCACGCCACATTAAAGAAGGAATTTCACCAAATCTTTAATTAAAGTATTGGCTAATTTTTCATCTTGCTCTTTAGTTAATTAATCAGGTTGAGCTGTGAAAAATGCCATAAGTGTCGGCGTTCATTAAAGAGTCATTTTTCTCATGTGCTTCAACTAGAGAGTGAGATTATGAAAGCTCCGAGTGCTTCGCAGATGATGAGCATACCTTCAATTAAACAACAGTCATTTTAAAGCTACTCTAAGTCTGTTTTTTTTTTTTTTAACTGGTGGTATGAGACCTAAAATTGTCTGCAAGTAATACAATGCAAATTATATAATCATACATAATTGTACAGAAAATGAAAAATTATGTTTAATCAAGCTCATTTTTTTTTGGGTTTAAATTCATCTCCCACTTATCCAAATTTCAGCCCTATTACGGTGTTCTTTTTAAAAACTCTTCTAACATCTGAGTCATCTTCTCCTGTAGTGTGTTTGACAGGCTTCTGGAAGAGCACATGCACAAAGTTAAACCTGTTCTGTGTTGGAAAGAGCTTTAGCGCACTAATCCGTTGAAGCTGTGATTTGCATGAAGTCGGTGGGATAACTGTACTCATCCTGGAAAGCCTGGAGTGCCGCAGGAGCGTCTGATACTCATGAGGCCTGAACACACACAGTTATTGCACAAACAGTCATTTTTAAAGACCTGACAGCCGCCCACAGATTACCCATCCACCTCCACAAGGCTGCTGTTCAGTACCTGTCTTTGCCTGTTTGGGGCAAACCCCACGTCTCATGTCTCATTGGGTACACCTACTTTGTAGGTTCATTTATCAAAGAATCCTGAAAAAAATGCATCATAATTTCCACAAAAAAATAAATGAAATGAATTCGATTTTTATGATTCAGCATGATTTCTTTTAATTAATTAATAATTCATAAATCTAAAATCTAATATAATAATATAAAATGTAATAATTTAATAAAATATATTAATAGAAAACAGCTATTTTAAATTGTAATAACATTTCACAATATATCATTTTACTGTATTTTTTATTAAATAAATGCAAGTTTGGTGGGAATAAGAGACTTGTTTTAAAAACGTGTAAATGTTTAAAAAACGTGTAAATTTTAGAAATTTATGGCGGTACATTCAAGATGCAAATTCAGTTTATGCATCTTAGGAGAATAATATCACCACTTCTAAGAAAACTGATGCAAAATAGAATTAATAGAGCAGAATACAATTTTTACCATTTATTATTACAATATTGTAATTGCTTTTAGGTGTTTCCAAGCAGAATTGATATGCAATATTCCAAAATATGCAAAAAAATAGAATTTGGAAGCCCCCCCCCCCCCCCAGGTGAAAAAAGTGCACTTCCATAATGTACTTAAAGTGCTCTATTTTCACGTTTTCACGCACTAATTTTGCACTTAAGAAGTACCAAAGAATATTTTTTTGTATATTATTAAGTTAATCTTAAGAGTGTCAAAGTGTACTCAACTGTGCTATTTTGAGACACCATAAGTATAACCTAAAATGTTCTTTTAAAAAATTTATTTAGTTACCATTTGAGTGTACTAGTGTGTGCAATTTTTACATATTTTATTATTACAATATTGCATTTGCTTTTAGGTGTTTCCATGCAGAATTGATATACAGTATTCCAAAATGTGCATCAAAATATGTGGATTTGGAACCCCGTTATTAACAGTGACAAAGCTGATCAGCATGAGTTTGTTACTTTCTTGTTATTGTTGAATCAACACAATAACAAGTGGAAGTGCAGTCACTGATCTGCCAACTAGCAACCAAGCATTTTTATACTGACGGCTCGCCTGCTTACACGTGATGTTGTATTTTTAGTTCTTTATAAAAGCCGTTGTTTTTTTTATCTAAAAATCTTCCATAAATTCTGAGCCGTCGTGTGTACGGCAGGATGACACAGTTGGGAGAGTTTATCTTTGTGTGCCAGAAAATCTGTCAATGAAAATGAATTTGAGTGTGTGTGGTTGGGAGGGTGAGGGGAACGGCTCCATATGGGACTGCATGGGTGGCAAACGGCCGTGTCTGCAGTGTTGTCGTAACGCTGCAGATCTGTGTGTGTATGTAAATCCTGCAGGCAGGGGATTTGGGCTGATTGGATGGAGGAGCGTCTCATCCTTCATCGACTTTATGGATGAAGGGGAGATGCAATAGCCTCTGGATCTAACGTACATAAACAGACACAAGTGTACACACTCGTTTCACGGGCTCTAGTTGAGGTCATCCATCACCGTGCAATTTAATGTGATCATGCAGCAGTGTATATGTGTTTTTGACAAAGCATTTTTCTTTTCCCAGTTTTTCAAAATTCATTTTACATCTTTTTTTTTTTTCATGGTTTGCATTATATTTTTTCTTGGAATAACAATATAAAAGCATTAACTTGCCACTGACTATGATTTAATGCATTTTAAACTTTTTAAAATTTAAACAAAATTTTAAGATACTCAGATACTCATCTTTCTATATACATTATGCTGATTATTGATGATTATATATACAATTTCTTTAAAAAAATGTTTGTGAATATTTTTTATTGATTATTGCTTATGATCAACTGATGGAAAAAAGCATTAAAACCAACTGTAGATCTTGAATTTACATCTTTTTAGAGAAAATTCAAGTATGTGGATTGTAGTCTAGTGTTTGGGTCATTACATAATTTGCATATTTTTTAATTACCGAATCAGGCACTAAAGCAATAGAAATAATTAATTATTTGAGAATTTCCTCCATCATGTCAGTATTGAACATTAAAATGTATCTACTTCAGACAAATATTATTACTATTATTATTATTTAGAATTTTGGTTTCTATGCAGAATTTCTATGTGATATCCTAAAATCAACAAAAAAAATTATATTTCGAACCTTATTATTAAAGAGTGTCTGTACTGACTCAAATTTTCTGTGAAAATCACAAAAAATGGTTGTGACTTTAATGTATGCAAAAAAAAAATATATATATATATGAATATGCAAATGAAAATAAATCTGTTTCCTTCCAATACTGCTAGCAAAAAATGGCACAAAATAGAAATAAAAATCTGTTTAAAGTACAGATGAAAATGTATCTGCCTCAATGAAATATACGTATTATTATTAATAGTAGTAGTAATAGTATTAATTAGCATTTTGGTTTCTGTGCAGAATTTCTATGTGATATCCCAATCTGCCTAAAAATATGTTTTGTAGCATTATTTTTGACAAGTTTCAGTATTGACTCAAATTGTCTGTCAGAATCAGAAAATATCACTAGAAATGATGTAATTAAACATTTTGATATGAACATTTGAACATTTTTATTATGAAAAACTCATGTCTTAACAATTATGTCTTATGGTCAATCATTGCTGTCATTTCCGAGTACTCGAGTACTCACACCCATCCTTATGAATCACGTGACGTTTGCTGTAATTATATCAACAGACAATCCCCTTTTAGCGTGGGAGAAGCCACAGGCGTATACTGTGTCTGAGCTAATAAGTGAACGTTTAAATCCAGACCTCTGTCCTGTCCTTGAGTGGTTAATATATGAGTGTGTTTGAGGAGAGGAGACAATGTTGATTAATGTGTCCTTGGTGTAATGGTGTGTTATAGATCTATCCTGACCCTGAGCTGGAGCAGCAGATACTGGTGCTGCCCATCCGCTGTATTCACAGTGAAGAGGGCTGCCGCTGGACCGGCCAGATGAAACAGCTACAGGTAATGATGCTTTATCATTATATCATATTTCTGATGCTTTTTAAAAATAGTACTCTCTCTACATAGCTGTAGCAGTATTGTCTGCTAACTTGCATTGTCTCTCTATGTGATTTGTTGTAGTTGTGTTAAAGGGATAATTCTGTCATTTTACTTTTCCTCATGTCGTTACAAACCTGAATTACTTTCTTCTGTTGAGCACAAAAGAAGATATTTTGACGAATATTGGTAACCAAAGAGTTGACGCTAGCCATTGACTTCCATGGGAAAAAATGCTATGGATGTCAATGGGTACCACCAGCTGTTTTGGGTGAACTAGGTATATTTGGTCTAAAAATGGGAACTATGTCACTGTAAATACTACAAAACATACTTGTCTGTTTCTTTCACAGAGCCACTTCTCAACCTGCGCCTTCAATGTGATCCCCTGTCCCAACCGCTGCTCTGTCAAGCTGACCCGCAGAGACCTGCCTGAGCATCTGCAGCACGACTGTCCCAAACGCAAGGTCAAGTGCGAGTTCTGCGGGAGCGAGTTCACAGGAGAGGCCTTTGAGGTACTGCGGTCAAATCACATCCAAGACAGTTATCATAGAGCGCTGCAGAAATGAGTCCTTAACCCACGAAACGAGTTAGCATTGAAGTCAATGGGTTTTTGGTTAAACGCTGAAATAAGGTGTGTTCAACACAAGCTCAAGGTATTTTCATGTTTTATTCTACGACTATAAGGACTATAAAATAAATGTAATAATTCCCCACGTGATTATTTGAAGCTTTTATGTGTCCTGAAGACAGTTGCTAACATGCTAAGTGGCTAAATGGGCCTGGTTGTCTTGGCTCATTGTTAATTATTCTAACTGAAACTTAACAACTGTAAGTTTGTTGGGAGGTTAATGGTAATGACGCTGAAATCATGACTTTACAGCATAATTTGAGCTTTATGTCTGGTGATTCTGTTTAGGCTTTCTGAAGATTATCTTGATGAACAAAATGTGTAAGAATCATTAACTTTTGTTGGTCTTATTTTCTGCCAATGAAAAAATGTAACTGGCTTTTTGTTGAGGGAACCTGTTAACTTCATCTCATTAGCATATTAGCAAAGATGTATTAGCTTTCTTATTTGATTACTGTCAGTTTGTGCTCTATAAAAAGGATTGCTACATGAAGAAAGAGGCTTGTGTGTATCTCAATGTGCTGTAATTCTGAAGTGTGTGAAGTCGTTATTAGCAAATTGGCAGCTTGATCTCGTAGTAGCACAAGAACTGCGGTTGTTTGCTAATATAGAAGCACTCCTGTTTTTACTAAACAAACTAATACTAATAGAAACCTCAATGTATAAAAGAGAAGATCAAGCCTTTTTATTGCATTTTATGGGAATCTTTCTGTTGTGTTTTGTGGGTAGGCTGCAAAATTGCACTAAATTGTTGCAGTTTATAATTAGAGAACCACTTTATTTGCAATTTACTGCTGTTTAACAAGTGCTGCTTTTGCGTCATGAAAGTGCTTGCAAGGCAGATATGATATTACACAAACATTCTAGTAAAAGCTAGAATAAAGTACATGAAATTTGCCCTAATTTCAGTCTGGGTGAGTTGATGCTTGTTACCGAAAGTCAGAGCCAGTCTGCAGATTTTGGCTAGTCAGAATTGACAGATTTAATGGCATAGTAAGCCTATATATAGTAAGTAGTATAAAATAACTTTTTCAACTTTAAAGAACCTTGAATATTTAATTTTTTTTATGGAAGCATAAATACCAATAAAGAACCTTTATTTTACCCCCCTACACTGTAAAGGCTGTGTCAGGATGATGGTTGATGGTTCAGTAGACAAAATTTTCTAAAAGGCAAATCATGCTTTGCATGCAGTCGTTTTATCTTCAGGAAATGCAAATCTGGTTTCTTTTCTTCTTCTGACATCTCCATCTCCTTTCGCATCCCTCAGAACCACCAGGGCATCTGTCCGCAGGAGAGCGTGTACTGTGAGAACAAGTGTGGCGCGAGAATGATGAGGAGACTATTATCCCAGCACACCATGACAGAATGCCCCAAACGCACGCAGCCCTGCAAGTACTGCGGCAAAGAGTTTGTCTACGACACCATCCAGGTGAGCGACACGGCACAGCAAACCTCTACACCCAAATCGTTCAGCGCTCTCTCTGTGACTTAGACTGGGACAGCCTTCAGCCGTGGTCCTGCATCTGTACCACAGAAAAAAATGGAGGCAAATAGTGTTTGTTTGTTGATTTTTCTATGCGCCCCTCCAGCGCCGGGTGTGAATGGAACAGTAGCCACATAGTGGTGAATTAAAGGGGTTTTGAGGCTGCACAGAGTGGGATGGCAGTGGGCCTGGGACTACATAAATGCTGGCTTTCATAGTAGATTCTAGGTTTGGTGCCAACCACAGCTTGGGCTGGCCTAGCTTCTTTTTATAAGACCTGCGTTCAAACACATAGAGTTATACATCCTGAAAACACTGTGAGATTCAGCTGCCTGGCTAAGACTAGTGTATTACATCTGTTATGGAACCTCATAAGTGACCAATCTCAAGTGCTCTGCAAGGGAGACTAGACTTGTAGTTGATTTCAGTGGATTCTGATGTTAGCATATCGCTAAGCTAACAGATCGATAGCCTACTAAGCATTAAATGCATAGCACACTAATATTTTTCTAAATAAACTAAATTACACTGAATAGGTGCTGCAAGATTAATTGAAATTAAACCATGATCGCTATGTGCCTTAGTGCCATTATTAGATCTCAAGGTTGCAGTTTTATTAAATAAATATATACATGGAGCGTGTTTCTGAGTGAAGCCTGGCACTGTGTTCATTTACACACAAGCAGCTCATGATCTGTTTTCAGCATCTCAGAGCAGCTTGGTTCACTGTAAATTCTGCTCCGCGTACACTCTTTGCATCTGCTGTAAGTTTGGGTCACTTATAATGTGCATTGGGAAATGGAAACGATTCAGGATTCATGCTTTTTAATGCGTCATTTCCTACTTTATGATTAATATTTGACCTACGCTTTAATCCAAAGCCTAAATATTTATCAGTACGTGTTTCCTGGGAACTGAACCCACGACTTTGGCATTGCTAGTGTCACGCTCCAGCAGTTGAGCTACAGGAACACGAGTGCAGCGACTCTTATAGATGATCTCATGATGATTTCATGAATCCATGCATATTTTAGTTCTCACGCCTCAGTGCTCAAGCTGTTATTGCTCAAGAAATCACAGCACAACCTACAGATTCACGTCAATGCTGACTGTTGACTTTCATCCCTCAGAACCACCAGTACCACTGCCCTCGCTTTCCCGTGCAGTGTCCTAATCAGTGCGGCACCCCGAACATCGCACGTGAGGATCTGGCCAACCACGTGAAGGAGAGCTGTGGAAGCGCGCTGGTCCTCTGCCCCTTCAAGGAGGCCGGCTGCAAACACAGAGTGAGTCCTGCGCTGTAATGCACTGAATTCCTGTGCTGCCCGATGCAGTTTTCCTTCCTCCACACCTGTAAAAATTGTGTCTGTATCAGTAAAAATTTCTTTGAAGCTTATAGTAAAAGACTCTTTTTAAGGATGGGATGTCAGCTATGAGATTTCATCTTTGCTAGTTTTTGAGATCAAGGGAGTTTGGGGAAATAAGTTTTATGCATTTTGCAGGCAGCACTGTCAACAACTTTGTGACATGTTTCCAGTGTCCTGTTTTTACTTGCAATATATAGACCCGAGAGTATGGAGGAATAGCAGTGTTACTTAAAAATAAAATAAATTATTCCTTTATTGTTTAAAATAATACTGTAAACAAGTCACTTCTAAATGAACAAATAAATCAACATTTAAAACAGTTTTTAAATTCATTGTTAAATAATTTATACTTGATTGATTTATTTACATTTTTACTTTTTTAACTAATAAATTTAAAGATTTAAATGTAATAGTAATATAATCAATAAATGACTTTGTTACATTTGGCTACATTTTAGTATTTGACTGAAATTAAATAATAGTTTTAAACATGTCTGTTTATTTATCAATTTTAAAAGTGATTTATTTACTTATTTACATTTTTATTTTTCATTAATACATTTAACAATGTAGGTAAAAAATAATAACAGTAAATAATTAATCACTCTTCAAATTGACAAATAAACAGACATATTTAAAATGGTTTATTTAAAACCAGAAAAATTAATAGTTAAATATTTGATATTTTTTTAAAATATTGATAAAAAATATTTATCAATTGATTTATTATTACGGTACATTTTTAAAAAGAGTTTTAAATATGTATGTGAATTATTACTCTGATACATTGAATCATTGATATTGATTTGTGTCAAATAAAATGATAACCAAGGTCTATAGTTATGCTAATAGCGTCATGCAGATAAAAAAACGCAAGCGAATTCACACTGTGCTTCTGTTCTCTGGTTTCTAGTGCCCAAAGATGGCAGTTGGACGACACCTGGAAGAGAGCACAAAGTCCCACCTGACCATGATGTGTAATCTGGTGGGACGGCAGCGGCAGGAAATCATAGAGCTGAGACGTGAAATGGAGGAGCTGTCGGTGAGTCACGACGGTGTTCTCATCTGGAAACTGACCGACTACTCACGCAAGCTGCAGGAGGCTAAACTGCGCAACAACCACGAGTTCTTCAGCCCGCCCTTCTACACGCACCGCTACGGCTACAAGCTCCAGGTGTCCGCCTTCCTGAACGGCAACGGCAGCGGCGAAGGCTCGCATCTGTCCATCTACATCCGCGTACTGCCCGGCGAGTACGACAACCTGCTGGAGTGGCCCTTCTCCTACAAGGTCACCTTCTCCATTTTGGACCAGAGCGACCCGTCGCTATCCAAACCTCAGCATATCACGGAGACCTTCAACCCTGATCCCAACTGGAAGAACTTCCAAAAACCGTGCAGCAGCCGAAACTCGCTGGACGAGAGCACGCTGGGCTTCGGCTACCCCAAGTTCATCTCGCACGAGGAGATCAAGAAGAGGAACTACATCCGCGACAACTCCATCTTCCTCAAAGCTTCCATAGAGATCCCGCAAAAAATCATGGCCTGAAGCTGTGCGAGTGACGATTTGTCTTGACGTACGTCTTTGTGGACCCTTTTCCTGTCAGAAACTCTGCCGAAAGACTCAGAGCTCGTCTGTCTGGTTATTCGACTGGGACCCACGTAGAAGTGTTTTCGCAAAGTCATCACTTTTGGATTTGCTTTCTAACACTCTCTTCCTCAATCTACAGCAACGCCTTTGGACATTCAGTAGTGCCTAGAACATTTAATTTAAATGTTATTTTATAGCGTGATTTATGTTATTTCTCTCACAGATGTCAAGGAAACAATGGAAGCGGACTGTGAAAGGCTGTTCGTAAGCTTTGCACTTTGAGAATGTTCTTCGGAGCTCTCTGGCATTCGGCGTACTACACACACTAACCCTGTTTTTACCCTTTGGTGTACACGCTTTCGCCCGGCATCGGTCCTTGAAAAGAAACTCAACGGAACTTTTTCCGGTTTAACTCGTGTTACGTAAACTAACAACAACGGCTGTGAACTAAATGTAGCTTAACTCGCTCTAGCGGTTCGAGACTTGTTCGGTGCATTGTAGTATTTGATAAGTAAACATTAAGACCGATTCCGAGGTGCTAAAGCTGTTTCGTTACTGTACGATGGAAAACAACACATTTTTGAAGCTCATGCACTCCGGTTCGGACCGAAAGCCATGCGAGAGGTTGTTTACATTCAGTCTGTGAGGATCTACGACGCGGACCAGTTTTTTTTTTGTACTGTAACCTGTATTCTTAACCAACGTGTGAGGGCTTGTTGCGTTGCGACGGACGGTCGAGCAAAAGGAACCAAATTTTTTTAATATGTGAAAAAAATAAATGTGAGCAAACTTTGTGTCATAAACGGAGGGTGGTTTCGAATGTGAACTCTGGACTCACATGCTCAGTTGATTGTTTCTGTTCTTTGTCTTACTCTGGCAGATGATGAATAGAAAGGTGCGAGCAGTCGCAACGGCCGCCCAAAAGCGAGTCGAGAACGAGGGCGTCGTATTCGAGCGGCGCTAGTAGCCATGTTTGCCTGTTAGAGCAACGAGAAGAGAGTTCTTCCATGTGCCTGAGGAAGATGAGCCTTGTGCAATATGGCTACCATTGCTCCATACAGACCAGTGGAGGACTTTGTCGATACTTATTATATATTATATGTGAATACTAATAAAAAAAATGCAAAAGCACATTCTTCTTCACATTTAATCTCGCTATGATACCAGCTAATATTTTGCAAGGATTTTAAGAAAACCTGGAAAAAGAAAATACAAAAGACATTTTTTGCTAAGATTCTGTATTTTACAAAGTACTTCGGATGTTTTCTACAAGACTTTTTTGGCAATGAGTTTTGGGGGTTGTACGTTGACGTTTTATGGACCCTTTTTATGTTCCGCCTCTGTGAAATTTGCTCGTTCGTTTTGTTTTTGTCTGGTTTGGATTTGGCATATTATGTCTGTATCATTTCCTCTTAAGAAGTATTTATTTTAAAGCGTCATGACATAAGCTTGACAATAAATGGTGCAGATGTTTTTATATGTTGATTTGATGATTGCTTGTCGAATATCACTTGAAATAAAACAATATCTACAAGATCTGGTGTCATCTCTTGCTAAAACAAACCCTCTCAGTTTCTGTTTTGTGATCGTTGGCCATCTCAAAGTTTACATGGCCCGCAGACGCAAATGTTTACCAATCCCGCAGGAACCGCCCACAAGACCAGCAACACAAAGCTTTTGTATAAGAAGAAATAAACCACAGCGGACTGAAGAACAGCATATCCTCCAATTTAGTCTCAAATAAGTTCTTGTGAAACATTACTGTCCATAGAGTAGAATCAAATAAAATGAAGTGCAGCCAATGTTCCCACGGTTGTGCAAAATTTTGGGGTATAACAGCGAGTTGTGTCTGGAAAAGTAATCAAATGGAAAGTTCTATTGTGTATATACGTTTTCTAGTTGCAGTTAGCTTGAAAATATTGCATCAGCTGCTCCATTTGAGTGCAATCTCTATGAAATGAGTATTTAAAAAAAAAAAAAAAAAAAAATCTGATCGCAAACAGCTAGAAAGGTTATGGAAATGCATTGGTGAAAAGGTGTGGAAACCCTTTACAGCTACAGTTTGGCTGAAATGACTTACAATGTCACAGCTTTCATTTCATTCACTCTATTTCCAAGCAGTCTTGACGAGTGCCAAGTCTACACAAGTTTTTTATGGCTTTGTTTTACAACAATAAGTGAAAGGGGGCTGTATCTCATTACTACGCTCACATCCCTACTACGCTCAACTTTGATGTTCTGCCAGAGGTTTTCTCTGGACTCTGTATGGGTTTATGGGAGTTTTTTGGAGAAAAGAAGGCCTATAAAGGCTTCTCAGGTCCCCCAGAGGAGAAAATCTGTTTGATTTATTAGTAAGACAGGCCAGCCCTGAAAAATCACTTGGAAAACTAGGTGTTGAGACTTAAAAGTTTGTTTGAAATTTGTGGAAGGGCAAATCTCACAAAACATGTCATAGATACAAAAGTAGCGTTGGTAAGATATCTTTAAAGAAATTCATCTTTATAATAAAGAAATGAATAAATTGCATTTAACTAATAAAAAGTACACAGCATTTAATTTACAATATTTTAATACAGTATTAAAGATAGAAAAACACTTATTTAAAATTTTAATATTTCACAATATTACTGTTTTACAGTATTTTTGATCAAATTAATGCAGCATGGTGAGCATTAGAGACATTTAAAAAATCATACACGCCAAACTTTTGAACGGTAGTGTATGTATTTCACCTCAAAATTGAAAACAAAAATTAGCAATTGCATTTTGCATAAAGAAATTAAATCACTGCATAGCAGCAATTAAAATAAAATCAGAATCACCACTGAGAATGATGGGGAAAATGTATTTATTTCTTTATTCAAAATGTAGCATTTATAGCTATTTTATATATAATGTTTTATGTATTGATTTAAAATATATAATGTCATGTATAATAATCTAATTCTAGTGAAATATGACTTGCACTTTTCTTGTAAGAAACTCTAACTTTTTAAATATATAAAAAATATTTACAGTGCCCTCCATAAGTATTGGAACATTAAAGACAAAATTTCTCTGTTGGCTGTGGAGTTAAGACATTTGCAATATGATTAAAAGATGAATATGGCCTGTTCCAGAGGCAGCCATGCATGCCCATGCCATGACACCACCTCCACCATGCTTTACAGATGAGGCTGTATGCTTGGAATCATTTGCAATTCCCTTTATTTCTCCACAGTTTTGCTTTCCCTTCACTTAGATAAAGGTTCATCTTTGTCTCATCGGTCCATAAACACAGTTCCAAAACTCTTCTGGCTCACCTTTGTGCTTTTTTGCAAACTCTAATCTTGCCTTTCTATTTTTGGTGCTGGTCAGAGGTTTGCATCTTGCTGTGTAGCATCTGTAATTCTGTGTCAAAGTCTCCTGAGACTATATTTATATATATATATATATATATATATATATACATACACACACACACACACACACACACACTTGAAATGTATTGCACACATGAATATGGGGATTTATAATGTACTTTGTGAACTTATATATGTATAATGTACAACTTTGACAAATCATATTTACATATTTCATCGCATTATACTAACTGAAAGAGTGGCTTTGAGGTTGTTCTGAGTAAGTTTCTCCGGCCGTATCGTTTTCCACCGCCGGGCTGAGCACAGAGTTATTTAAAGTTAACTGCAAGAACCCAGATCTTTACTGATGGCCCCTAAGTTTCCTGGCACAGCGAGTTCAAACAGCAGCTCCTCTAGGGCAGAGCTCAGTGAAAATAGTAACGTCTAATTACACATTAGCTCATACATGTTTCCCATTCGGAGTGGAAAAGTCACGTGCGATGCAGACCCCAGCTACAGTGTGGCTCACTGATGAAATAAGTCAACATACAGCCTGTCTCTAAACTCTGTTTGTGTCACTTAAGTGTTGTGTGTTAGCTAGAACGAGTGCTGTGGAGAGGGCATGACTATTTACTGAATCACTAATGAAGGGTATTTTAATGGAAAATACTGAATTCAACATTCTAACTTTTCTGTTAGGATGCGGTAAACTGGAAAACATTCATTTAACATATAACCTAATAACAGAGTGTCATTTGCAGTGAGATGATAGGTTAATCATGTACATAGTGTATATTAAAGGCTGCAGATTATGTAATTAAATAAATTAACATTTGAGTAATTATTTTATTCGCTTATTTGAACCATGAGAACATCTACTACATGTAGGGGAACAATTTGTGTTTTTTTGTTGTTGTTTTTTTGCCACAGAGCACATGTTTATGAAAGCCATTTACAGCTCACAAAAGAGGAAAAAGAAAAAAAACTGAATGTGGGATAAAGTTTCAAATATGAAATAATCACACTGCCAGATGAGACACCAATGTTGTTATTGTTAACTAAAACTGATAAGATTTTAAACAAACTAATCAATAAATAATAATAATAATAATTTGAATTGAAATAAAGCTAAAATAAAGTCAAATATATATATATTAGATAAAAACCCTAAACTTTTTTTTTTTTAGATAAAATTACTAAAAACTAATACTGAAATAAAAATGAATTAAAAAATCTCATGAAAAAGACAAAAGCACAAAAAACATTCAAAATGATAAAAAAAAAAAATATATATATATATATATATATATATATATATATATCATGGTAGTATGGAAATAATTATTAAAGCAAATGTATGCAATATAGTTTTGTGTATTTTGCGACTTTAGAGACCCCTACAGTTAAATGAGTGGAATTCACTGTCGCAAATATACCAGTCATAAGGGAATAGCTTATGTGCACTTATATAATATATGTGCACTTGCTGCCGTAAAGAAATCCACCTTTTTCGTGGAATTTCGTACCTGTTTCGTAAGAAACAGAAGCCATTATACTTATTAAAAACCAGTGTGTCATCAGAATTACTCTGAAACTATATTTCAAGGTTAAAAAAAACTTAGATTGATTTGCTTTAAATAACACTGCATATTAAGTAAATTCCTTTTTTTTAATCTGAGGGAGAAACAGGTTTTCTAGCATTGTTACAGGTATGTATCAGTTTCTGTGAATGTTTTTAGCATTAGCTTCTCATCCTGGACTATCTTGGTTGTGCATTCTTTTGACATACTTGGGAAGCTGTCATATTGATGTGTTTTACTTCTTTTCACAGAGCCAAATTACAGGTTCTTTCATTTTCCCTATAATCACTGGAACAGCAACAGATGCAACTACATTTGTGACCCTAGACCACAAAACCAGTCATAAGGGACAATTTTGAGGCTTATACATGATCTGAAAGCTGAATAAATAAGCTTTCCATTGATGTATGGTTTGTTAGGATCGGACAATATTTGGCTGAGATACAACTATTTGAAAATCTGGAATCTGAAGGCGCAAAAAAAATCAAAACTGAGAAAATCGCCTTTAAAGTTGTCCAAATGAAGTTCTTAGCAAAGCATATTTCACATCAAAAATTAAGTTTTGATATGTTTACAGTAGTAAATTTACTAAATATCTTCATGGAACATGATCTTTACTTAATGCCCTAATGATTTCTGGCATAAAAGAAAAATTGTAAATTTTGACCCATACAATGTATTTTTGGCTATTGCTACAAATATACCCCAGCGACTTAAGACTGGTTTTGTGCTCCAGACTCACATATACATAAAAAAGTGAATGGTGCTTGTCTGTGAAATGTCACAAATGCATGTTCTGCATGGTTGCTAGGGTGTTGTTATGTGGTTGCTAAGGTACTCCGAGTGATTTTTAGGCTATTTCTGTACAGTTTCTAGTGGGTTGTTAAGTAGATGCAAGGGTGTTCTGAATTGTTACTAGATGTTTAATGGGAGATTGACCTGATGGATGACATCCAGTATAATGCGCTCCATTCATCTCGATAACAGGAATGTTTTTATTGGACAGGTTGTGTAATATGTAAATTAAACATATCAGTGGAGTTTCATCTGCTTCCAAAAAGACGAAGGGTCTGGGCTTGGCGCTGTCCTTGGATGCTAAAACGCTTTGAAATAGAAGTTCAAAGGATGTTCAAATCAAAGTTGACGTCCTGTAGTGTGACAGTATCAGGGGGTCAAGAGCTTTCCATTTCCGTTTCCCTTTCTCCATTTCTTTCTCTCCTTCGCTCAATGTATCTTTTTTCTCCTACGTCAAAGGTGCCAGTATTTAACATGCACGTGAGAGTTTCCACTACCTCACATATAAACACACACTGATGGAGGTGTCCTTCTAAGCAGAACAGTTTAACTCACGATGTCTTCTGACGTCAAACTGGCATTTTATAAGGCATAAAACACTTTCAAAATAAACACATTACCAAAGTTACACCAAATGGTCCAAACTGGGCTAAAAGAGTTCATTGGACAAACAATTTTATATTAGAGAGTGTTGCTGACATGTTAAAGGTTTGTGAGCCCCAAGCTGCAGCATGAGTAAAGTATGGTGTTACTGTAAATAGAGTTGTTGTTTTGCTTTATTCATGCTGTTGTTGTTTTGTTGTCACTGTTAATTAGTTGTGTGCTGACGTTAAGAGCTTATCTTTTTATGTAATGATGTTTGCTGATTGCTCCGTTGTTGAGGCCCATGTGCATCTATTTAAAACTATGGCACTTAATGTCTTTGCTGTGCAGGTTGTTCTCGTCTTTAGAAGCAAAGACTGCAGAGTTCACTTCATGTCAACTATATAACCTGTGAGAATGCAATAATAACAGATGAAAATAATTCTGTAGATTAATAAAAGCAATACAGAAATTAACAAATTTGCTGAAAATGTACTCACCCTCAGGCAGAAGTGTAGCCATCATTTCAGATTTGATGGGGACAGAAATGTCAGACGTAATTTCTTTTTTTTTTAATAGCACTGCATTATTCATATACTTTATTTATTAGTTGGAGATAACTTGAAAAACACACATAAACTCACATATATTGTCATGATCGTGCATGTATTCTTCACTTTTCATCAGTCCAAACGTTTCTGCTTTTTATTGGCCTTAAACAGCAATTGTGGGATGCTTTTGTCCATATTAGGGATTTCCTGGCAGGTCACAATTTATTAATTCTATGAGTCAGTTTTGCACTTTCTGCGCAAGAGCGCCCTCTGGCTTCGAGGATGAATGAAACATACACTGCCTGAGACTGTTTAGTGCTCCATAAGGTTCAGGTCATGCACAGACTATCCTGTCTAGATTTATTCACACTGGCTCTTGAAAATCTCTACGTGACTGGCCAAAAAAAAGTGTGTGTGTGGGGGGGGGGGGCGTGGGGGGGCCTAATGTTTTTGCTATTTCTCTGATGGGTTTGTTTTGTTTTTTCAGCCTAATGATGGCTTGCTTCACTGATAGTGACAGCTCTTTGGATCTCATCTTGACAGTTGACAGCAACAGATTCCAAATGCAAATAGCTCACTTGAAATGAACTCTGGACCTTTTATCTGCTCATTGTAATTGGGATAATGAGGGAATAACACACACCTGGCCATGGAACAGCTGAGAAGCCAATTGTCCCATTACTTTTGGTCCCTTAACAAGTGGGAGGCACATATGCAAACTGTTGTAATTCCTACACCGTTCACCTGATTTGGATGTAAATACCCTCAAATTAAAGCTGACAGTCTGCAGTTAAAGCACATCTTGTTCGAAAATCCATTGTGGTGGTGTATAGAGCCAAAAATGTTAGAATTGTGTCGATGTCCCAATATTTATGGACCTGACTGTATGTTATGCACAACATCTTTGGCGTAAAAATCCTGACAAAATGAGTAAAAGTTCAATATCCACTTAGTCCCATGAGCATGACTCACTTTCTCTGTCTCTCTCTCAGATAAGAATAGACATTGACTCGTGATGTTTTATCCCCAAACAACAATGGGATTACGCACTAATGTACAGCAATGCAGCTTTTTTGAAGCTTTGTGAAGCACACAGGCTTTCTGAGAGCAGACATCATGTCTTTTTCAGTATGTTTGCATCAGTCATGCTCTCTGCTCTTTTGTGGAGGGCACTTTATTTGGGTACAAGAGACAGAATAGCATTATCACAGCCTGTGGGCATGAGTCTCATCCTCACAAAAGCTGAATGCTGGAGATGGGTGAGATGCATCATTGAGCTCTTGTTTTAGATTATAGAATAAATTGAATTGCAGCACTTCAGCACATAATTTCTGAACTCCTCTCAGCTGAAGTGTGTATCCCTGCTACCTGTCCTGTAAATGAACTGTAACTCATGGAAAATGAGCCTTTACTGACGTACTGATGAATGTGTCTTTTCATACTAAACTGGGAGTTGTTTCTTCTGAGCCTGGAAACTGTTGGTCAGAAGCTGTGTAAGATTAAACGAGGTAGTGTTGCTTTTAGAGTTGGAAAGAGTTGTGATGTGAAGATGAGAGATTAAGGACAGGTTTTTCAAAGAAAACTGAAGTCACAGTTTGGGATTTACAAAAGTATTTTACAACAGGTGGGACTCTCAAAATGTTCCATTCACATGAAATTTTCAGTTAAATTTCTGTAAATGTAGTTTTTTAAAGTGTACCAATGCTTTAAAGTGAATTTTTTTCATTTTTTCAGATCAAGTCACCTACATCTTGGATGCCTTGGGGGTAAGCAGATAAACATCAAATTTTAATTTTTGGGTGAACTATCCCTTTAAGCTTTTTAACCATATTAACTAAAGCTACTTAAATCCTGAATCAAACAGTTAATGTATGAGTACAGCCACACAGGCGATATTTTAGCTAGGTCTAAATTTTGTGGGCAAAAAAGGTCAATTGTCCGTTGTCAATATTGTAGCAATGTACTGTATGAAGCACTTTCAAGCCAAATATTTTGGTTTGTGCAGCATGCAGAGAATCCGCTTGACCAACTTGAACACTGATCTCTAGATGATTATAGATATGCGATATTCATTATATTATAGATCAGTGTTTCCCCAATGTTCCAAATCGTCACGGCCCGTCAAACATTACAGATCAGACACTCATATATCATTGAATTTTTAGTTTCTCACTAGTAAATACTTCTTCGTTTGGTCATTCATGTGTTCACAACTCATAATTACAAGATTTTCAACTTTACTTGAAGGGCTGTATTAGCTTATGTTGTCTTAGAAGCTAGCTGGAAAAAAAAACAGATAAATTAATTGCTTCAGTAATGTGTTATGTATGAAAAAAACACACACAAAGCACAAACAGAGTAAAAGAATATGTAATTTAAAGTCCCCTGATGCTCTACGTTGAGCTCCAATGTCAAATTCATCTGACAATGTATTTTTTGTTGTAGTGGTTCTGAATTAAGCAGTTTCCAGGCCACAACCCTCATACCACAGTTTTCAGTTTGAACCCAAAACTGGAACGTCCTGGAAGTTAATCTTGGGAATTCCAGTGTTTAGGCTTTAAGTTTCGAGTGCACAACGGATGTGACTGAGAGGCCTGTAATATGGCCCCACACATGCAATATTCCTGGACCAGCAGAAAGCAGTCTGTAGATGCCTACCATGAGATACCTCCATGCAAATATTTTTTCACAGCATATTTTACTTCAATATTGTGACATATTTCTAAATAAAATAGCATATTTAATGAGAAAATCGTTGTCTATTGCATGTTTTGTTGGTAGTCAGTGGATTGTTTAGGTAAATCATGTTCTGTACAAGTTTGTTTTGACTGCTTTCCTTGGAGTTTGTTTTCCGGCTCAGGAAGAGGTGATAGTATTATTGGCCAAAACGGGACAAGCAGGGTGATGAAGTAGTACCATCATTGATTTCATAAATGCTGCTGTCAAGATGAGATTTTTTATTGTTTTGAATTGTCATTTATGTTCCTATTTCATTTTGCGCAATCAGATTTGACCGTCATGATTTGTCAAGGGCAAAGGTCAAGCTCTGAAGCGCTCACCCTGGGACTTCGATACGCTGTTGTAACCACATCATAGCTCGACTGCTAAGCTGTGCTAATCCTATTACACCCACTTTCATCATAACCAAAACATCTCCATTTGATCTCTCTTTTACAGCACCTTTCCTCACTGCCAACAAAAGAGATTTGCCCTCTCCAGCCGTCTGATGAGGGAGATCAGTAAAATGCTGCAATTCAGTAACATAGTTTTGTTGCAATGCTCGTGCATATGCTGGGAACATTTCCAGGCAGTTTGTTAGACTGTTGAAAACTCTTTTTACTTTGGAATAAATGTAATTTATAAAGATTTTACAATAAATATGAGTTTTCCTACTTTATTTTTAGACAAAATAAATTGTAAACTACAAATTGTTGAAGGGGCAAACAAAACTGCATGAATAATAATGATTGTATCAAACAGGTTTCTTCAAACTCATGCCATCAGTTAAGAAGAAAAGATATGAACTGGCTCAAAGTTGGAATTAGCTCACTTTTTTCACATTAGCTTAGCTTTTTTGGCATGGTTTATGTGAAATTTAAATGACAATTTCAAAGAATTTAATTTTTTCAGCTTAATTTCATTCACATAATTAATTTCAAATTTACTTATTAATGAGAACTTACTGATCAGATACAATATGTTTTAGTAGAAAAATAAGTTATGACTGTTTTATAACACAACAATTCTGCAAATGAGTGCAAAAATTGTATGTAGTTTGTATGGGTTCTCCGGCACCTGGAATTTGTATGAATGCCATTTGTCTGTTCTCTCATAAACCTCACAGATTTAGTTATTAAAAGAAGGCAAAACAAACAGTGAGAGTGAAAAATCTGCAGCAGATGGTCAGTGGAAGATTATCCCTGAACACTTCACAGCTGACCTCTCCACACCGCTCTCAGCATATAAGACAGGAGTCTGACATGACAGTCAACACCTTCTCTGTGTTTAGGGTTTCAAACAGGCGAAACTGCTGAGCTTGCAGTGTAATTTTTGTATATTTATTACAGTACAGTTTTCCACTGAACACGTCTGTGTGGGAATATTCAGCACTTCCCTCTGTTGTCAAACAATCGTCTGTGCCGAGGCTCAATTAACACTGAGCTCCAGACATCTGTCCTAGCCATATTACAATCTTCATCCGTTTTAAAACAATGACGGGAAACCAGGGGACAATAATAAGGTCAATAAAATATAATACTAAGACGAAAACAAGCTGAATTTAAAAAGTGAAAGTATAAAAATTATATAAAAATCTATTAAATAAATGTATTCCCTCACTGGAATTGAATCAATATGGACATAGTACTCATGTAATGTCCTACTCAACAAATTTTGCAGGATTTTTCTCTGCCTGATTAGTCAAATCTTTTCCTTCAGAGAGGCAAAGAAGCCAGTTACCGCCTCATGTTAAAGAAATGACGAGTCACAGTTGAGAGCATGTGCTGTTATGACTCTGTCTGTGAGAAAACCTGCCAACAGGGAAAGGTAGAGGGAAGCGGTTGCCAGGGTGAGAAGACTCTTTTTCCATCAAGCTTGCTTCTGATTGGCTGGGTCCCCATCTGAGGGAAAGGAATCCTGCCAATTGGAAACAATCAATGTTTTGTTGCCGGGGCCAAGTCATTCCACAAAGCTGACATTTATTGGCAAAGGGTTTGCCCCGTAGGTTTAAAACGAATACAGTTGATAGTAAATTCAGACTCTTATATTAGCTTATAAGTGTTTTTTTAGCAGGAAACCTACTAAAGTCTGTGAAGCTATGAGCAACTCTTTTCTCACTGAATGCCATTTATTTACTTGTCATCAATATTTGATTTTTGCTGATTTTGCACCTTTCTGATAGCCTTGTGTTTGAATTCAGTTATAGACTACATAGAGCCTGCAACCCTGAATATAAAGAGTTAATATGTTGAAGCTCCATATCTTGTGTCACCAGGGCAACCTGATATTAAACCTTTCTGAGCATGTAAACAGAGGGGCCCTACAGTTCAGATGTCAGTATTTAGTGGTTATTAATCATTCTTCAGCATGGACTTGTCTCCAACCTTATTGAATATACAGCATATTAAAAAAAAATCAATAAATATGAATTATAGGGACATTCAGTCACAATTAAATCTAAACTTAGTTGCTTTAAAATACGCTTCAAATCAAATTTCAGTAAAGTGGTAAGTAAACCACATTGCACTTCAGCTACAAGTGTGGAATATTGGCTCTATTTACATATTTTATTGAACTGGAGCCACATGACAGATGAATCCGCCCTCATTTAAAAAACCGAGCATGAATAATAGTCTCCTTTGGGTTAGTGTTTGAGGACTGCTTGTTGACAGACTCTTGTGCTGTCGTCTGAGCCATTGTGGTTAGACAACCGTGCTGATGAAGAACAATACGTTTTATACGGCCCTTTGTTGGCTGAACCCCAAAATCCCGTATGCCATTTTTCTTCATCTTAGCACAACTTTTACTATATTTCTGGAGGGAGACAACCAGAAACTCCCAGACAAGATTATATTTACGGTATGTCAAGAATTTGTCTAGATCATATTTGATTTTTAAAAAATTATATAAATATAATAGAAATAGAAAATAAATAAATAAAAGTTTTGTTTACTTGTAATCTAATATTAATATATATATATATATATATATATCAATTATTATTTATATTAAATAGATTAAATAATCATAATTAGTTCTTATATCTTATATAATATATAATATATAAAATATATAATTAAGATTATTTTCATCTAAATATTTCATATTCATTTTCACATTTCCCCCTCAATGAAATTTCAAACAAAATGATACATTATTTTAAATAAATTGGTTAAAAAGAAGCATTCATATAATGCTTGTATAGTAATAGTATTTTTTATATACTTTTAAAATGATAATTGTGTTCTGATAAGATAATTATTATTAAAGGTATAGTTCACAAAATAATAACAATAATAATAATAATAATAATAAATAAATAAAATAAGATGGAAATCAAGTCTTGTTGTTCCAAACTCTGAATTTCTTTCTTCTGTTGAACACAAAAGAATGTATTTTGAAGAAAGTTGGTGAGCAAACAGTTGATGGCAGCCATTGACTTCCATAGTATTTTTTTCCATACTATGGAAGTGAATGGCTACCGGCAACTGCTTGGTGTTCAACAGACCAAAGAAACACATACAGGTTTGGAACATTTTGAGGGAGAGTAAATGATGACAGAATTTTCATTTCCTGGTGAACTATAACTTTAAAGTATTACATAATAAGAATCTATTGAGAATATTCCTTCCCCGGTTAAATTTGTGTTAACCTTGGCCCTCCCCTGTTTCAGTGCCATATGCTGTCAATCCACATAGATGTTGAAGCGTACAGCTATTTCGCTGTGTCACAGCTCAAACGGATGATAGCAGACAGCATTGTAGCGTCAAAATAAACCAACACTGACTGCATTTGTCTGACTGTCATTTTAGCCCCTCGGCTGCTCTCTCGCTCAGAGACAACGACAACTAAGATTACATGATGTTGAGATAGAGCACCCACAATTATGCGGCGCATCTCCAATCAAATATAAACCGTAGTCTATGCGGATTACTCATTGCAAAAGAAACCTCCCAGGAACCAAACCTGACAATCAGTAAACAAGCTTCTTATATTGTAATGAGTTAATAAGTAGTCTAATGTGAAATGACAGTGTTTCTAAATGTCACCCGCACTCATGCACAGGGCTGCCAGACAGAAACTTCCAGTTGGGCATGAGTAATTGAATAGGGAGCGTGATTTGAAACAATAGATTTAAATTGCTTTAATCCGTTGCCTGTGACAACAATGAATGGGGGGCCGTGGAGATGGAAACGGGCTTCCCCACATTCATAATTACACATAAATCAGCAGCGCTGGCCTATAATTAGGCAGCAGAATTAAGGTTATAAAGGCCTCCAATTAATCCAATCCGCAGGCAGCGTGTCATATTTGCTGATAGGGACGCTCTTATCAAGGCAGGTCATCGTACGATGCTGTACATCAGCAAATTCTTTGAGGGGCTGATGGTTTTGAGTCTCTTCTGGAGTAATTCAGTCATCTGCTCACGTGCAGCGGTCACGTGGAGGGTGGGTGGCATTTGTGGATGGAGTGAGCAGGCCAGCCCCTGTTTTGGGACCATTGTCTGTGTGTTTTGCGTGGGTAGGATCCGTAGATCCAAAGACGGAGTACATCTGGATTTGTGGCCGCATAGCAGAGCCAGGCGCCAGAGCTCCTATCCATCTGCCCTTCCCTCGCTCTGTTTTCTTGCCTCACATATGCTGCACATGCAGGACGGCCTTGGACACGCGTGCTGTTTTCATTCAATGAATAAAAATCCCTCGTGAGGTTTGTAATGAGTGTGCCAAACACATTTCAGGTTGGAATGGAAACGTCACTTTTTGAAAGGGCTGGGAATGACCACAAAGAACTGTAGTCTAGACACACTAAAACACCTCTTCAGTGATGAGTATGTTTTTCATTTCTGTTGTTAAAAATAATTTATCAAGGTGATACACATAAAAAAAATCACCATACTTTGAATCAAAATGGACACAAAAAGTCAAAATAATGACATATGCATATATAAGATCCTACATATTTATGAGATGTAAAAATTAACATAAAATGCCATATATGCATGAGATAAATAAAAATAACATGTTGGAATTCTGACATACTATTCAGTCATAATTGATATACAGTAGTCATAATTATGAGATAAAGTCACAATTATGACAAAAGTTGAAATTATAAAACCCACTTTTGTCATAATTATGAGTTTATCCCATAAATTCCACAATTGTCAATTTTATTTTTTGTAGCAGTTATGACTTTTTATCTCATAATTTTGACTTTATCTCATAATTATGACTTTCATAATTTTAACTTTTCATGTCAATTATTTTTTATTATGTAGTGTAAATGGACTTCCATAGTGCTGAATCATATAAAATGTTATATATGTATGAAATAAAAGTCACAAATGACAAGAATGTTGAAATTCTGATATAAGTCATAATTGACATACAGTAGTTATAATTGTGAGATAATGTAATGCCGTAAATGCTGAATCATATAAAAATTTGCCTTGCTAAAAGAATATTATTGAGAATATTATTAAAGATTATTAAATAGTTTGGCATAAAGCCTGCCAAAGTCATGTGGTGTGGCCAACTTGTTACCCTGAAAAATAATTTTAATATTCAAATGTAATACATTTTAAAAGATGAGTGCATTGATGTTTATTCAAAGTAAAAGGAAATTATGTGCTCACGTTTTACTTGGTTTCACCACATGCTATTTTAGATTCATTAAATGCAAATGTATTTAGAAAATGGTATAAACTTTTTTTACCAACAAGAAACTACTATAAATTCAAAGAGTTTTCGTATAAGAATTAGAAAGAAAGTAGAACATTTCTGTAATATTTGACAAAACCCAACTGTTTTTCAGGCAGGCACACATGTCTGCTAATTATTCACAACTTTATAAATCAATTCTGATTGAGTTTTGGGAACAGATCCAGCACGTCTGTTTCAAATTAAAACCCAGCCACGTGTTTCTGGAGAATTAGTTGGATCTGCAAAAAATCCAAAGACAGCCAAGCCCACACTATTGTCTTGAGTGACAGACTGAAACCTCCATCTTTTACTTTGGGAACTATGATTACAGTTAATTTGCCTTGCTGCATAGACATAATGTGATTATGAAAGGGACTGTAATCATTGTCATGGAAAACTGGGCCAAGACTTCCATGTAGAGAAGAAACGAGAAGTTAAAAAGTACTTCTGCATTGGTATGACATGCATTCTTCTTATAGCTCACACATATCCTCGGTGCCAGCAACTGGGCTCATATTTGTCGTATTAGTCAGCAAAACCAAAACAGAGGAAGTTGCTCTGTAGGGCAAAGAGGAAATAGCTGGGAATGTGAAGAAAAACCCACAAGGGGAGAGTAAATTACATTGTGCAGCCATCCAGAACTTCTAACATCTCTCAGGATGAGCACATTTAAGAGGCACCAGGGAATGCCACGATGAAGAGGAATACCATCATGCTATACTGAGCTGCTCTGTGGCTCAACTCTAAATTACTGGCCTTCATTGGTCCTCCGATCCAGTTATAGGCCTTTTGGATGGGGTGTGGGAGGTGGGTTGCAGTTTAGCAAGCTTGGGTGGAGGAGGGGGGTTACGCCACGTTTTGGCCCCATGTCTATGGCTCAGGAGGAAGCCCTCCATCACCAGTGTGCCTCTTAATGCTTCTGTGCCTCAATGCACAGTGTCGGATTTCAACACATGGAGCACATTATCCCCTGCACTGACACACACTTCCATACCCAGTTATGGCCCACCAACCCTTTTTGTGTCATTTGGGGCTTTTTATTGTTTTCTGTGCAAACAAAGAGTAAATTGAATGTTTTGAGTGGCAGGAAAGGGCAAAAGGTTACTGGTGACAGACAGTAGTTGCAGACAGTCAAGTTGGTCAACAGACTGACCGAGACAATCATTTGCAATAATGGCAATTCCAGTTGCTAAAAGGGAGTGTCTTGTTTCAAGTGTCACAGCACTAGGACTTT
Organism: Barbus barbus; assembly: GCF_936440315.1. Classification (NCBI taxonomy): domain Eukaryota; kingdom Metazoa; phylum Chordata; class Actinopteri; order Cypriniformes; family Cyprinidae; genus Barbus; species Barbus barbus. Next base: position 18,665,439 of record NC_136759.1, on the reverse strand, counting down.
CTCAGACATCAGCAAAAACTACATGTCTTAATGCAGTGGTTCTCCTTTTTCAATCCAAGACCCCTACTGTCCAACATAATATTCAGTGGAAGATATTTATTCTGATACTTATGCAGTAAACATAGCAAAACTACTTGTTTTTGATTCCAGAAGTTAAGAATAGCATGTTCCTCAATAAATAAAGCAGCATATATACAATACATTTAAACCGCAGTATTAAAGAATGTAAGCAAATAAAAATTAATTCAATAGTAAATCTCAAAACTTGCATGTGGTACAGTTCTAAAAAAAATTGTATTCACTTATGCATAGGGATTTATATTACACTGTATTATTAAAGGCTAACAGTAATAGGAACCTGTGGGTTAACGCCTTACTCAAAACTCAACAAAAGAGGTTTGTGATCTCAGTAACTCTACACTTTTGTTACTACTCCCACTTGAGATAAAAATATAAAACTGTGTAAGTAACCCAGATTCTTAAAGGTGACTTGTGTGATTCCTCTGCCCCCAGTGTCAGCAAACAGAACTACAATAATAATTTTCAAACAAGTTTTGCTAAACAGACCTCATCTTCCATTGGTTAGATAAACAGATATCCCGGCTCCAAACTGAAGCAGTGTTGAGGTGTCCTTTTTGGTGCAAGAACAACCAGAACAATATTTAAATTGACAGACTTATGGACAAACAGACAGAGAGTTACAAAAATAGATGGATAGACTGTCAGGCAAAAAAATAGACAGTCAGATATATAGATATACAGACAGACAGACAAACAGAATATAAGACTGACTGACAGACAGAAAAATAGCTAGATTTATTGACAGACAGACGGACAGACAGACGGACAGGCCAAAAATAGACAGTCAGTAAAATAGACAGCTAGATATATACACAGACAAAGACGGACAGATGGACAGAATATTTGACTGACTGACAGAAAAATAGATATATAGACAGACATACAGAAAAAATGGATTGATAGGCGGATAGACAGTTGGACAGACAGATTGGTTTGGTTTATTTATTTATATAGCACTACTAAAAGAACCCACAGTGCTTTACATAAAAGCAAAGAACGAAAACACCATCACACACATATACTGCAGACAATCTAACAATCACATATAACCTACTATGTAATTTAACTCACATAAGCTGCCACCCCAAAATGAGCTTTCAGAAGTTTCTTAAACATTGACAGAGATTTTGCAGACCTGATATGTAGCAGCAGCTCATTCCACAATCTCGGTCCCATTACTGAAAAAGCTCTATCGCCTTTTTGATGACGAATTGTCCTGGGCACTACCAGAAGTTTATAATTTTCTGAGCGCAAGGCTCTAGGGGGGTTATAAGGTGTCAAGAGGTTTGTGAGGTACAACGGTTCCTGGTTGTTTAATGATTTATATACAAAAATTTTAATCTTATATTTGACTCTAAAAGACAGATATATAGACAGACAGACAAATGGATAAACAGACAGGCAGAAAAATAGATGGACAGACTGACAAAAACAAACAACTATAGATAGAAAGACAGACAGACACAAAAATAGATAGACAGAAAAATACCTAAATAGATACATAGACAGATGCCAAAATAGAAAGACATAAAAATATATAGACAGACAGATGGACAGAATAATCGACTGACTGACAGACAGAAAGATAGAAACAGAAAAATAAATGGATAGACAGACAGATAAGTTGAAGTCAGTTTTTGAATAAAGTTTTTTATTATGAAGGGACCCACATGGCCCTGTGTGAAAAATTGTTTGTCCCCTAAACCTAATAACTGGTTGGGCCACCCTTAGCAGCAACAACTGCAAGCAATCAAGTGTTTGTGATAACTTAAAATGAGTCTGTTACAGCGCTGTGGAGGCCCACTCATCTTGGCAGAATTGTTGTAATTCAGCCACACTGGAGGGTTTTCGAGCATGAACCGCCTTTTTAAGGTCATTGCCACAGCATCTCAATAGGATTCAGGTCAGGACTTTGACTAGGCCACTCCAAAATCTTCATTTTGTTTTTCTTCAGCCATTCAGAGGTGGATTTGCTGGTGTGTTTTGGATCAATGTCCTGCTGCAGAACCCAAGTTCGCTTCAGCTTGAGGTCACGAACAGATGGCCGGACATTGTCCTTCAGGATTTTTTGGTAGACAGCTGAATTCATGGTTCCATTTATCACAGCAAGTCTTCCAGGTCCTGAAGCAGCTAAAACACTTTTTCCACACAGGGCCACGTGGGTTTGGATTTTGTTTTCCCTTCATAATAAAAAACTTAAAGGTGCCATAGAATGAAAAACTGTCTTTACCCTGGCATATTTAAATAATAACAGTTCTGTACATGGAAATGACATACAGTGAGCCTCAAACACCATAGTTTCCTCCTTCATATGTAAATCTCGTGATTAAAAAAGACCACTGAAAAACAGGCGAATCAGAACATAACACCGACTGTGATGCAACAGTCGGGATCACTACGCCCCCAACATTTGCATAAACCCGCCCTTGTTCTAAGCCGGCCGAACCATCAGAAGCTCTGCAGGTATTGTAAATAAACAAGCGCGGACAACAGCGAAAATAACAAAATAAATGTTATGTTCCAGGCCGTGCAGGGGGTGTGAAGTGCAGGGATGGGTTGGTGTCTGTATTCAGAAAGGCACAGAAAGCAAATAACGCGAGCCACTAAAGGGACATGGTTAGCTCCTTGCTAGCGGTAGCCTGTTACAGTACATAAGATTTCACTCTCAGTAAGGAGAGATGAGGATGATGGCGAATGACTTACAGATCCTGAGCACCACTGACAAGCATCTGATCTTGTGAAATGTGTGGTAAGTACTGTTGCTCCATAATGTAAACATAGTTTGTGTGATCGCGTCTTTTGAAAGTGAAACTATAACGCGATCGATGGATCGTTCAAAAGCAGTTTCAATGCCTCGCATATTAATAACGGCTCCCTGATGCCCGCGTTTTATATACAGTATAATTACCCGACGATATAACTGCGAGAGAAAGTATTTAAATATATATTTTCCTCCCTGTGCTTCCTTCTTGCTGATGAGCCGTACTGTGAAACAGCCAATCAGAGCAGAGCTCAACATTGAGCAGCACTGTGAAACAGCCAATCAGAGCAGAGCTCATTATTATTCATGACCCTGCCAAATAAGCCAATAACAGACCGTTTCATTCTAGGGAGAAATCCTAGGGTTGTAAATGGACATGTAAAATCGTTTCTGGAGATTTTTTGCCCTTACCTAAGCCACATACCTTCTGTGTAGATATCAGAGAACAATTTAAAATACTGTATCAATGCATTCTATGGCACCTTTCATTTAAGAACTGCATGTTGTGTTTACTTGTGTTATCTTTGATTAATATTTAAATTTGTTTGATGATCTGAAACATTAAAGTGTGACAAACATGCAAAAAAAAAAAATCAGGAATTTAGACAGATATAAAGACAGACAGAAAATAGATGTACAGACAGAGCTCAGCACCTGTCTGTGGGCTGAGTGTGGAGGAGTGACGCTGTTCTCTGTCACCTCTGTCTGTGTAATAAGAGCTGTCCTGTGTCATGTTGTAATCAGTGCAGCACAGAATGCATCCTGACCTGCTGTAGGAGTTAACAAAGAGAACAGCACCATGAATGGTGTCAGGACTCACACTCAGAATGAAGTGCAAAACAATCCAGGTACCATCCTTAATGAAGGCAGGGGGTGGCCGGAACGCCGAGATAAAATGATGAGGATACAAAAGTGATGGACGTCATCTGCTCATGAAGCGTGTAATTATACCAGCAGCCTGCCTGTCTGCACTCCTGCAATTACTGCCATTGACAAAAACAATCATTTAGAGAAAAAGCGGAAAGACACTCACCTGTGAGTGAAGGATTTTTTCTCGACCCGTTTCCTGCTGTTAGTACTCTGTCTATCGTGTTTTCCTGAGTCCCCCGCCTCCAGCAGACTTAGAGAGAAAACGCTCTCATCATATATGATCTATTTCCCATAGTAAGAATGGACATACATAGTGTATGTAAATAACCATAAAATTCAGCAACAAATGAAAAAAAAAAAAGCAGAATATTCATAGAGACTGTTTAAAGCCAAAATAGAGCAGGTCTTACAAAAAAAAAATAAAAAAATAAAGTAAAGTTAAATAACTGTTTAAATAAGCAGTTAAATACATTTTTAATTAAATGAATTTTTTTAATTAAATTAAAAATATTTTTAATTACATTTTCATTCAATTAAAATTATTTTTAATTACATTTTAATTAAATTAAAAATATTTTAATTACATTTTAATTAAAATAATGTTTTACTTGTGGAATTAAAAAATCAAACATATTTTTAAACTTACTAATGAAATGCTTGTTCTAAAATTTCAAACATTGGGTATATATGCAACACAGGAGAATTGTAATTAAAAAGATTTTTTATTATTTTTTTTGTCATAACAAAAATATTAACAGCTAGCTATATACACAGACAAAGACAGACAGACAGACAGACAGACAGATGATTGGAAGTGATGCACAATATAAATATTATATTTGAAAGTGAGATTTACCTTGATTTTCTTGTCACATACCTCATATTTCCTCTCAAGCTTTATACTGGCACTGTTGTCTCCTTGGTACAAGTTCACTCTACTTTTATAACTTTACTTGCGGAAAAACTGAGGGGCTTGAGAAAAAATCTGACACATTAAAATGGATTGTTTAGGTGGACAAGGTTAACTATGAAATCTGTATATAAAGCGCATTTGAAAATTTGAAGTTGAAAATTTGCTTATTTTTCCACTCAAATGTGTTGATATTATGTGTAAATCATCTATTTACATATATTGTTGTATGGCTTAATTCTCATCCATTCACCCTTTCGTGCTCAAGAGGTAATGTTTTCTTTTCCACGGTGAAACTATGGCTTTTTCAATCTAGAGTTTAAATGCATGGGCGTAAATGTGTTTAGACTGGCTCACAGTGGAGCTCACTGAAAAACAAGCTACCATGACAAATTTTACAGTGTTGTTTTATGGCTGTTATATGTTGCTGGAGCAAAATCCACTGTAAATAATACCATGGTGTGCAGTAATATAGGGATCACCTTACCACGTGTAAGACTCTACAGATTTTATGACCTCCTTTTTGATATTTAATGCCATAGCAGGACACTGGGATCTGGAGGGTCACTGCACTTGCAGAACAACAATATTAAACAAAATTTCTCACAAAGAGCTGTCATATTCAACAGTGTTTCACACTTTAGATTTGGGATGCAAGTGATATGTTATGTATTTGAATCTTAATGGATAACAGCTAAATTGTGTTGTCTGCTGTATGGGAAACTATTTCACTCTTCCCAAAGGTGTGAATTCCTGTTAAAATGATTGGATTTCATCCATGAACAGATGCACAGATGTTTTATTTTTGCAGTCATTCATAGTGAATGATTTGAAAGATTGTCAAGACTGTTTAGCTAGAGTTTGGAATATAAGACTGATATGACTGAAGTTATGATTGGGAATCAGAGAACTGCTTTAACAACTGAGAATAAAGTGCTTCATTTCATAAATAAATAAACACAAGCTCTTGATCTTGTTAATTGTAAGCACTTTCTACAGGGTAAATGAGCAGATCCAATAAACATTCTATAATGTTCAAGCCCATTTACATTAAGCAAAAAAAAGAAGTTTCACCAAAGCTACATTTATTTATGACATTTATTCCATAATCCATAATAACGCTTCCTCCAATGAAAAAGTCAATCCCCTGTTAAATCTACCATTTGGAGCTGTTTTAGACTTTTTTCATTTGTAAATGGTGTAAAAATGTGCATATTTCTTTCCTGATTCAGACAAGATTATTTTTCAGTGGAGATAGCATTATGGCTAGAATACTTGCAAAAAATGAAAATTCTGTCATTAATTACTCACCCTCATGTCATTCCAAACCCGAACGACCTTCGTTCATCTTTGGAACACAAATTAAGATACTTTTTTATGAAATCCGAGAGCTTTCTGAGCCTGCATAGACAGCAACACAACAATAGTCCATATGACAACCATAATTTTACAAAGCTATGAAAACACTTTTTGTTCGCAAAGACAGAATTTTTATCTTTGGGTGAACTATCCCTTTAAATTTTAGCCAGAAGAAATGGTTAAAAACGCCTCGATGAATTTTTCTTCAAACTCAATTTTTCATTTCACAAGACATTAATAGATACACAGAAGTTGTGATGTAGATTATTAAGATGTTTTTATCAGCTGTTTGGACTCTCATTCTAGTCTCGCGTAGCCAGACCTTCAGACTGACGGCTGAAGGTCTGGAATAGATGGGCGCTTTCATTGGCCAAGGCCCGCCCATGAGGCCGTTTGACCGACATATCAAACAACCAATCACAGTTAGTTTCGTTTAGCGTCACGTTTCAGGATGTGGAAATGTCGCCACAATAACAGACCGGTGTGTGAAACTTTCGTATTTATTTTAAAGATTCTATGCGCAAACTTTAAATATTTCACATACTTTTGAAAATGCAGCGTTTCGTTTACCCTGATAAGCATTCATCATCACATTTGTAAACACGACGGCTTTCTTCTTTCGTGAGGGGGTTTGGCGCCACTGCATCTTTGTTTCCCGGTGGGCCGAAAATAAACGCAACACTCGGGTCTCCCGAAAATCTGGTTTAATTCAACCAGTCAGATGACGACTTCGACATTCCTGAAGTGTTTCCAGAAAAGTGTGCCATATGCATCAGACGTTTAGCTAACGGTCCGTGGGCGTGACGTCTGAGGCTGAGACTACTCTCATTCTGACGGCACCCATTCACTCCAGAGGATCCATTGGTGAGCAAGTGATATAATGATAAATTTCTCCAAATCTGTTCCAATCAAGAAACATCTTGGATGGCCAAAGGGTGAGTAAATTTTAGGTAATTATACATTTTTGGGTGAACTATACCTATTTCCTTTGTGGAAACCATGATTCGTTTTTTGAGGATTCTTTGATGAATAGAAATTAGAACAGAAAAGAACAGCATTTTGAAATATAAATCTTTTGTAACATTGTAAGTGTCTTTACTGTCACTTTAGACCAGTTTAATGTGTTTTTGATGAATAAAATAATTAATTTCCTTCAAAAAGAAAAAAAAGACTTTAAAATGGTATTTTACAACTTGACGGAGTACAGCAAACAATCCAGAATGCTTCTGATATCAGATTTCAAAGAAAAGAGTGAAACAAAAGAAATGTGCCTGATTTCTGTTCAGCGCACTCAGCATCTCTGCTTACGTGACTTGTGTCAGCTGATCTTATCTGTGAGATACTTGATGCACCCAATAAATGATATGTCAAGGACCAGTGAGAAATTGCGCCATAAGATTGTAATGGCCCTGAGGGGGTGTAAATTTCAGCACGATGAAAAGAGGGTCTGGGCTTATCGTGAGCTGCTGAGGTTGTAGTTAGAATCTCTTTGTTGAAATTGAATGATTTGAGAAGAAGGGTGGTAGAGGTGACCCCTCCCTTTAATCAGCAATTACCCTTATTCTTCATGAAGGGGTCAAGGGTGACATATTCACCCATCCAACACGGGCCTTGAGCACACAAGCTCTACAATACCATCCACTTCTCCCGGGCCCATAAAGTTGGTCTGTTTAAACAGAGCTGTTTGCAGATTCGAGCTGGTTCCAGTAGTTCTCGCCACCCACAGAGCTCTCACAATAAGCAGAAGGTGTTGGGAGCCACAGGGCAGGAGGGAGTGACGTAACCTGATCTGCTGTTCGCCAGCATGCAGCCAGATTGATTTCAGCCTGCAGATGGACAAAGTGCTCAATCAATGAAAGGCCTTCCATCCAGCTGGCCGCCACTGACCCCTCACCCCCAGCATGGACACTCTTCCTGGGGGCCATACGCCCCCTGCCTTTGCCTTAATGCTGCTTGGAGGAGGGACACACACACACATGTAAACTTATTAGCATAGCCCTCTATTAGCAACAAAACAAACCCTATTTTCTGGTTCAGCCAAAGCTCTGCTTAACTTATTTCAATTCTGCTGTAAACTTCCTAACCTAGCTGGAGTAGAAGAAATTTCAATATTGCTCAAAATGCTGCTGTGGAGGTGTAGTACCCTGCTGCAATATAACCCCCTTTTATAAATATAAGGACAGCTATTGGTTTGTCTATGCAGCTATAGATTTAAGGACTCATTAAAAATAATAAGTGTGCTATTGTGAAGACAACATGCGTAATTTAAAGAGTTGACTTTGATATTATCACTATGCTAAAGCCCAAAATAAATAAAATAAATAGATAAAAAATAAATAAATACATAAATAAAAATTGGAAATTACTATTAATTCAAACTATTTTATTATATATATATATATATATATATATATATATATATATATATATATATATATATATATACATATACATACATTTTATTTTTTTATTTTATTTTTTTTATTCAGTGAGATATTTTTAAGAAGTTGATGAAAAGTGACAGAAAAGGTATTTATAATGGTACATGTAGTAAATTACATTTTCAAATGCAATGAAATCGAAAACAGTTGTTTAACACTGTAATATTTCACAATATTCCTGTTTTACTGTACTTATGATGAAATAAATGCATTCAAGAAGAGAATTATTTCAAAACCACTTAATAATCTTACCAGCCCTAAAGTTTTGAACTAGATCAAGATCAAACATTTATATCAAAGTTTCATTCAGTAATTTAGATTAACTTATTGTTTTGATAAAATATATATATATATATATATATATATATATATATATGTATATGTATTATCAAATGGGACACTAAAGGAATAGGAAAGGACATGACGTGTGGCGTCCCATACTTGGAATTTGTGCTCTGCATTTAACGCATCCAAGTGCGCACACACACACACACACACACACACCCGGAGCAGTGGGCAGTCCAGTGCCTTGCTCAAGGGTCTCACCTCAGTTGTCCTATTGAGGGTGGAGAGAGCACTAGACATTGACTCCCCCCACCTACAATCCCTGCTGGACCTGAGACTCAAACCCGCAATTTCCACATCTTGATGTCATTTTTGGGTTACAATTCCGATGTGGGGGCGTGTTTGAACGAGCCGTTTTGGGGGCGTGGCAGAGTCTTAACTTTAATAAAGAATATCTCTTTGGTTTTGAGACTTTAGTCTTTGCAACTTCAGGGATCTTATCTATGCACAATCAGCTTGTTACACTCCAAAGAGAAAACTTGAAATCGCATCATATGACGCCTTTAAATTTAGGTTTTGGGAAGGATTATGGATGTAGAACATGGTCATGCAGAATATGTGTGCTTTATAAGTACTAATAAAGAGCCAATATGTTAATAATAGGCATGTTAATTAGCAACTATTAATAGTGAGAATTGGTCCCTACATTAAAGTGGCACCCAAATAACTAACAATAATGACAATGCAACAACAACAATTACAACAACAAATGTTTAAATTAAGTAAGCAAACAGCAAAACAATAATCCTGTAACTGTAACTGCATAATTTATTCACTCTGAAATGTATGCTGGGAACCCACAAAAAATTAAGATTTCAGTAATATGAAATTCTTTATTCAGACAACTGTGATTGACTAGTCTGGACAACATTTCTGGGAATTCTGTTAGTCTGAGATGGGTTTATATGTAGTTTCGAGAAAATTGCATTTCTTAGTATTTAGTATTTGTAAACTGTAAAATATATAGTTGCTTTTTTTTAAATAATACCACGTCCTATCTCCCAGATAGAGATAAATCAAAGGGAGAACTGGATGATGGCAGTAAGTGACAGTTGCAGATTTACCTGTCCCTCTCTAGTCAGCCGGGAAACTGATGAGCAAATCTAATCAGTGACAGTCAAATGGGCCGCTGTGGTGAACTGATTCATGCTGCAGAGAGTCTGGACATTTACAGGCATATTTAGATGCACCTTTGCCCCCGCAATCCATTAAATCTTGGTCTATGACTCATAGCTTTGGAGTAATTGATATTCAGAACGGATAAACGTAGAAGAATCATTGAGTATCGCACCACTGTCATGCATGTTAATAATAATGCTAATAATGGATATCAACACCATACAGTGCTGTTTTCCATCATAGTTTCTGACATATTTAGCCTAGCGTTCATCAATCAGCGATGTAGCATACTTGATAAGTGCTGGGAGTATGATGAAGATTTGCCTTTGAACTGCTTCATGAATAAAATACAGAAACATTAAACCCCCAAAAGGGATAACTTCATTATGCCAAACACACATTTTTTGGCAGTTCTGTTTCTCAAGCTGCAGGCCAATTTCTCTGAAATAAAGCTGCAATCCACTAAAAACTACATAATTTATTATCCTTTATAATGACCATACATCCCAGAGCCTATTGGAAACACTCACGTCAACTGCAATCTCAGCACTAAACCCCCTCCTTCCCCCATGTATAGCGATTTTCCACGCATTACTTTTCTTTCTTTCCCTGCACTTCTTCTGAAAAACTCAAATACAGATAAAAAATGATGTGTAGTCAAGCTTGGAACGGCATTAACCGAAGGACTTGGCTGAGCTCCAGAGACTATTCTGATGAATTAGAGTGCAGTGAGAGAGACTGTATGGAGGGATGGAACTATAGATATTGCTCTCCAGTGTTGATAATTCTATCTATCTATCTACCTATCTATCTATATATATATATATATGTGATCAGATGCTCTGTGGACTCTGGGCTCTGCCTCAGGAGCGTTTCGAGGAGGTTTAGGTATGTGCTCAAGGAGGTGCTGTTTGCTGCCAAAGCTGCCAGTCGGGCCAGTGTATTCGCTCAGACCCTTCAGGCCTGCGCCAGCAGCATTTGGCAAGAACTCATAGTCTGCTTGCTCAGAATCCAAACTGAACCCCTCTTTCTGTCTTAGATAACTGATTCAGGCCTAGACTCTCTGGGCGCTGCACTATGAAGAGTTTTTAAAAGCGATTTCGGATTTTTGTGGCAGATCTCTCATGTGTGTTTCAACAGTTCTCTTATTCCATGAATACAACTCCCATTCAACCCACTTAATAAAGTTATTGTAACAAAAAAAAGACAAATAAAAATATTAATTTATTTATTTAAAAATAACTTGAAAACAAGACTGAATGGAAGTTGTATTCCTGGAATTAGCCTACTCCTTGGATAACTATTAATATATAAAATACAAATTTTACATTTTAATATAATATTTATAATAATATCTCAAATATAATCTTTAATTTACACCGATGCTCAGGAGTTGGGAGGTTTGTGTGTGTATATATATATATATATATATATATATATATGTGCATAGTGCCCTCCATAAGAACATTAAAGACAAAATTTCTCTGTTGGCTGTGGAGTCAAGACATTTGCAAATATGATTAAAAGATGAATATGAGACAAAAATACAGTACATTAAGTAATATTGTGAAATGTCATTACAATTTAAAATAACTGTGTTCTACTTGAATATATTTTTTATTTTATTTATTTCTGTGATGGAAAAACTGTAAATTTCCAGATGCAGATTTTGCTAATATATATATATATATATATATATATATATATATATACATAATTTTTTTTTTTTTTTTTATTATTATTATTACATGACGTTGAAAACAGTTGTGCTTCTTAATATTTTTGTGGAAACTATGATACATTTTTTCCTCTCAGGATTCTATGATGAATAGAAAATGTAAAAAAAAACAATTAAAAAATTAATTGTTTACCAAATTTTGGTGGCAGGGTTGCAAAGAAATGCAGGCCTCATAAAAATAAATGTAAAATAAAACTGATAATCTCCCAAGGCTGACATTTTCTTGAGGTTAAGAACCTCATTTCAACTCTTGTTAAAAAAGAAAAACCTGCCTCCAAATTAGAAATACAGCGAGAGATGGTTAGCATGCTTAAAGCTGATTTGAGTTTAGGCATTGTGAGCTCAACTGTACAGACGCCCCTCAGGGTCAGTGAGGTTGCAGTGTGAACGTTGCATGTTACTCATTCATTACCAAGTGGAAAGTCTGTGCGCCTTAATATGAGCTGACAACTGAGTCATAGTGTGTGTGTGTGTGTGTGTGTGTGTATCGTACATTTGTGTATGTTCACTATAGAGAGCAGGTGAACTCGATCACCCTTTAATCCTATAAGCATTATAATGGCCTATAAGAATGGCGATGAAGACGCTTGATTGCTATTGTCATTTGAGACCAAGAAGGTCCACAATACCTGTCCGTTAGCATTCTGAATGGCCAGAACTGGAGAAAGATGCTTTGTGTCTCAAAACGGTGTAGTTACAGTTTCCACCAGCAGGGGTGAACTTGTTTGAGACAATATGAAGTATTGTTTAATATTACACAATGAAGGATCAGATACACATCTGAGTATATCATTACATGTGTTGAGTGAAGTTGATGTGCTTTCCTGCAATCAGGAGCATTCAGGAAGCCTCGAGAGGTCCGGCCGAGCTGTAGAAACCGAGCACAGGAAGTGAGTGATTGATGAAGTGCGGTTTAACGTGGAGAGGTCTAATAAACACTCATTCGCCACAGCACACTTCCTGCACTTCAGAGAACGGTGTGGGCCATTCCGAACAGACAGGAAAGCTGAGTGGACAACTTTTGAGGCTTTATCACCCATGTCAGTGAGAAGTGCCTAAGTAAGACAAAGCTAAAGCAATCATTCTCCTCTCTGAAGATCAGATTGGCTGGAGCGGCTTTGGTGTAATGGAATGACACTGAGTCAGTGGAATCTCGGAGAGATCAGTGCGGTTTCCCAGTTCATGGTGGTCTGTAGATCACAGGCGCTTGTGTAGCTCAGCAAAGACAGGTGCTGCTAGCGATAGCTCAGACTCTGCATCTGCTGCTGACAAGGAAACTCTTCCGATCGGCAGTAAACCTGCAGCAGGTTCAGAGGCTGGCTGACTCATTCCGAATATAAAATAAGAATAGGGCAGGAAGTCGTAATCCTAGATCACTAAATTGCCCGAGTAGAATCTGAACCATGAACTCAACAGTGCTGACAGACAGAGGGTTAAATGACAAATGAGGGGTAACAGAGTCAGTGATTGACATGAATAGAATGGTTAAGGTAGTGTTTAACCATTTGGTATCTAAACTTTCATAATTGTTTACAGTACATCTGCTATTAGCAAATCAAATATGGGCAATTGTATGTAATTGGGGGTTTCTTAACTACAGGAACTTTTCTTTTTGTTAAATGAAGGTCACATTCAAATAGTCTTGTAAACGTTTTATTATAAAACGGAAAGTTCCAGTCCTTGATTCTGATTGGTTGAGGTGCGTTTGAAGCTGTTGTAAATTACTTTACAAACATACACCTTTATTTCTGCGTCTGTGTGTAGCTCGGCAACCACTTTGTTGCAACCATAGGTATGTATACGTAGATGCCTTATTAGCGATTGTTTCTATGGGCCGCTATAGGTAAGCCGTTCGCCATTTTGTAATAGTAAACTTGACGTCATCGACTTCAGTAATTACTGAATATTCGAAAGATGCCACAATCATGCACAGAATGGCTCAACGGCTCTGTGCGAACCTACAGTATGGTGAATGACGTCAAGTTGACCGTTCCAAGGTGGCGGCCACATCTATGTGCCTGGAGCGGTCCAGTGGGGTATCTACACATATCTATGATTGCACAACCATTTCTGAGGAACTACATTGTTTGGCGGAAGAATAATGTTTTCATTAATATCATTATATTTTATTTGCTTTGTTTTTTTTTGTGAAAATTTGCTACATATATGGAATAACCGTTTTATAAAGACTCTGCTCCGCATCGTGCCTAACATCCCCCTGAGCTGTTATAAATTCACTGTAAACCACGGCTTCTTTTTTTTTCTTCATCTTTTGTGATATTTTCCAAATGACTCTTATGCATACATTTATTAAAAATAAATGTATTTTATTTCAGCAGTGAAATGTATATACCTACATTTCACTGCTGGTTATACTCTGTATAATTGTGTATGTGACAAATAAAACTCTTTAATCTTGAATCCAAAAAAAAAACTCATTGGCCTTATTTTCTTTTTGGCTTATCTCTCCATACCAGAGAGCTCATTACCAGCACGCCGCAGAAATATATAGAAAACCATAAAGAAAACTCATTATATTATTGGTCTTATATTATTTTTGAATATATTACAAAATATAATTTATTCCTATGATATCAAAGATGAATTTTCCGCATCATTACTCCAGTCTTTAGTGTCACATGATCCTTCAAAATCATTCTAATATGCTGATTTGGTGTTTAAGAAACATTTATTATGATAGAAAATTCAAAAGAACAGCATTTATTTGAAATAGAAATGTTTTGTATATTTAAAAAAAAAAAATTGCAAGCACTTTTGATCAATTTTATGCTACCTTGCTGAATAAAGGTATTTTTTCTTAATACTACTACTAATAATAATAATAATAAATGTTATTGACCCCAAACTTGAATGGTAGAGTGCACATTTTTGTGCAAACTGTAAGCCTGAGCTGTGACGTCATTTCCTTAATGAAAAGTGTATTTGGTTACCGATTATAATTGTGATATACAACTGATATTTATTTTGAAGAAAAATCAAGATAAATACCACTTTTTTTCACTTGCATTTGCATAATTTCCAATCAAGCTGTAATTAGTCATTATGCAAAAAGGTTGAAAATATTGTTTAATTTTGTTTGTTTTGTGGATACATAAAAATCCATCTTGGAAATTAGCCATAGCAAAACAAAGTTTTTTTAATCCAGAAATTTAAAAAACATAATTTCCATCACCATAATTTCCACCACAGTCAATGCTGATTTGGCATGTTGGAGAAACAAACCATTGTTGTTTATGATGGTGAATAGAGAGTAAAAAAAGTCTTAGTCTGTGATCATATATTTGGACTGTTAATAGACAACAATCCCATTCACACAGAATGCAAGGTCTAGAGATGTGTTTTTTAACTCTGTGTGAATGGCCTCTATAATAGTGTCAAAAGCGTATTTTAACGGAGTTTATTTTCTAAAATCCATAGCAAAGGTAATAAAGAAACCATATAACTTTTTTTAAGCAAAGACATGTCTGGGTCATAAATGTATTTAAAAAATCATGTATAGATTTAAGTCATGCGGCTGCTGATGTGTTGCATCATGGCAGCGTGTGCAGAAACGTTCATAATTACTTCAGGAGTTAATTAATTTACATGAGGGCCAGTCTAGTGGGTGGAGGTGGGGCTCAGCCTGTCATGGCACTGAGACGAATGCTAGTGACTGCGGCGTATTGGTAATGAGCTCTCTGCTATGGAGAGATAAGCCGGTTACAATTCCCCCAATTAAACACTGGAAGAGACACACTCAGATGCACGGAGGGTCCAGGCTGTCGCTCCAGCACCTCGTGTGCGATTTTACAGGCTGCTGGTGTCCTTTGCACCCTTCTGAGGGCGTACGGAACACATGGGCCACTGCTAGCGGCAGACCAGCCGCGTCTCTGATCCCCTCATTAACTGTGTTAGCATGCACCTTAGACACAGATTCCAAGTGGACTGCAGCTTTTAGCCTGTTGGTTGTGGTGGATGCACGCTGTCTTTGTTGATGATGTCACAATCGAGAGGGTATTTATAGTCATGACTTGGAGAAACTAGAAAGTCAAGCAGCGTCATTAGGATGAGTCACTGGCAGAAGAGACGGCACATGTCAGCGGACACGAAGGATAAGCTGCTTCTTTGAGTTTGCTTGTGGATTTACTCTTGCTTTATTGCTTGAACTTGATATGGAAATGAGATCTTCATTCGGTATTTAATCAATCACAGTAAATAGGTTCAAAGCAATCTAGCGCATTTGCCTAATTTGACATTATTGCAATTTATTCAGAAATCTAAGGGCATATCAATGCCCTAACGAAAAAATAAATATGCTGAAATGTATTTGAAATAAATTGATTTCATGCCAAGTATACTACAAATACACACATATTTTTGTACGTAATGAAAATGCCCTGCAATTTTACTTTTGGTATACTAAACTGGTATACTCAAAGTCTGCTAAATTGGAACAACTAATTTTGTACTTAATGCACGTTAATTTTGTGGAAGTATGCTTAAGTTCAATTTAAGATATACCAAAGTATATAACTGTCAGTTATTTTAAATTGCAATAATATGACTGTATTTGTGAAAAAGTAAATTCAGCCTTGGTGAGCATAAAATACTTTTTTCGAAAACATAAAAAAAAAAAAAAATCGAACCAACCCCAAATTTTTTAACAGCAGTTTATGTAAATATTTTTATCTTTTAGACTCTAGAGAAGGCTTATTTGTGAGACTTTTTTTCAGGAGAAACATCTGAGAAGGAAATTCTCCTTTGGGTAGGACTCAACACAGCACAGTTAGAACCATTAATAAAACCTCTTCTGAAACTAGAGGAGGCTCATTTGAGATTACCTCTACTGTTTTCTCAGGAGACACATCTAAGCAGGAGACTTTTCTCCCCATTTGATGAATTGGAGAAACAACAGAGATATAAAGAGATCTCATTTGAGCTTTTTCTCTCTGACCAGTTGGACTTTTATTAATCTTTTCTGTCTATTGTATCATGTTCCCAGTTGTAGCCCTGGATTAACGAGTATTTATAACCCAGACAAGTGCTGGATTTGCTGTCTAGCCACTCAGTGGGACCCATTCACATGTGGACACACAGCTGCAGCAGTGCTGATATAGCTGGCCTCTTCTCTGCATGTGATTCAGAGCCATGGTGAAAATGTTAAGGCTGATTAAACCGTCTAGATTATGTTTCTTTGTCACGACGCGTGAAACACAACTCTTCAACCACACATAGCTTGTGTTTTCATAACTATATAGCAGACATGCTTGAATCCCAGTGGGGTTTTGGCTGATATGAATCATTTACTTGAAATTCAACAGGTTACATGGTTAGTCCTTTCATGCGACAGCTCTTAATTTAGACTAAACTGCACCGGGAGGTTCATGGACGTGCACAATGATGCCTCGGGTTGGTCATTTGTACATTTGGCATCAAACAGATCGCATTTCAGTGATTTTGGAGAGCCTGTGAATTAACCTTCAAATCACTGCAATATGTTATTCCAAAATAACCTTATAGATTCTAGGGCCTTTAACTTCAACACTTTGTTATAAAATATAGGCGGAGAGAGACATAAATGGAACTTTGCTGGCAGCGTGTTACACAGCACACCTGCTGCCTGTTGGACCTTGTCACCATTGCCATAAATTAACTATTGTGTTTCCCCTTTTCCATGATTGCTCACATGAGGCAGCCTAGTTTTGAACCTGAATTTGTCAATCAGAAAATCACTGAATCAGTATTTACGAATGAACTGAATAAATTGAAAAAATTTAGTGACAGCCATTTATTGCCACTTACAGACATAAGGTCAAAAATGTTACCAATGCATATTTGGATCTCACCACTCTCAGCTGTGTATAATTATCTTTGTTATTTATACTATTCTCCAAGTTTGTGAAACTATACCTTGAAAAAGGCTATTAGCCGAAGCGTTGGTTAATAAATAGCCTATGCCTAAGTGAGTGTGCAGTTGTTCTCCTCTAATTGGTTCATATATATATTTTTTCCTTCAACTTGCACATCTACAGGTGTGCATTTGCTTTGCCTCACTTGCACTAAATCATAACTATGCCATAAAAGGTATAAATTACTTAAAAACGTGAAATTATAAGATACTACGTATCAGATAACAGTTGAAACTGTCATAATTAGAAGATTAAAAGTCTAAATTATGATATAAGAAGTGAAAAGTATGTAGAAAGTCAATAATCAGATAAGCCACAATTATGCGATACTAAGTCAATTATGAGATTTAAAAAAAGGCAAAACTATGACATACTAAATCATAGTTATGCAATACCAAGAAATTGAAATTTCAGTATTTCTCAGAGGTCGGTTTCAAGTATAATTCGTTTGAAGTAATGGTGCTTTATATAACCTTATCCAAAGAAACAAGTGTTAATGATAAATCCCCTGTGATGTTTGTACTAGCTACTGTATACAGGCCACCAGGGCACCATACAGACTTTATTAAAGAATTTGCTTATTTTCTATCTGAGTTAGTGAAGAAACTCTGATATACTAAATCATAGTTATGCAATACCAAGAA
Source organism: Barbus barbus (assembly GCF_936440315.1). NCBI lineage: Eukaryota > Metazoa > Chordata > Actinopteri > Cypriniformes > Cyprinidae > Barbus > Barbus barbus. The sequence continues at coordinate 18,647,262 of NC_136759.1, read as the reverse complement.
ATTGAAATGATGACAAAATGTTTGCATTTTGTCATAAAAAGAGTTATGCTTTTGACTTCATTATTTTAAACTCAATTTCGACTTCGACTATCTCATAATTAAGATTTGGAATGTCAAAATTTTGGCTTTTAATCTTGTAACAGTTTTTCATAATTTCAACATTTTTCATCATTCATGTCATAGTTTTGGTTTACCAAAGTGTGATTTTGTAAAAGGGAAGTGTTGTTGAACAATTTACCACTAGAAAGAACTAATAACACACAGCTGCTGTATAATCAACTACAAATTATAAACGACACATATACAAAATGTAAAAATGTGCTGCCTACTCCACTTTTTTGCAAACTGCAAACCTGCAGCTTTGACATTTATGTTTTTATATTGAGCCGAGAGGTTCCTCTATATGACATTTACATCCTCTATTGGTCAAATAATTTCACTGTTTAAATTCACAGGTCACAATTCACCAAACTTGACCACAAACCTTCACGTGTTCTTGTGTTTGCGTTCTTCCTCGTATGAATGGAAGTGAATGGAGCACGCAGCTGGACTGTGACGCTCTCTCACACTGTTACTCAACAACCATACCGTGCTCCATTTTCTAGCACTGTCACTTCACGTTTCATTTCCTGGACACTTTTATCCCATTCAACGCTTTTATTTGCAGTTATTTTGATGTATAAAAGCTTGAGGCACATAATGTGCGTCTGTCCTCACTTTCTTCCCAATGTGTTATGACATGAAGTCCAAATCAATTTCCGGTCTATAGCTTCCTAATCCAACACACACTCTTTCATATTCCACACAAAGGACGTCACAACAACCCTTTTCAACACACATTCACACAAACTATCAGACATGACTCACAGAGAAAAACTGGACGACAAATCGCTACCAGTCACCTCAGTTTACCAGTTTACCTTTACCAGAGGACAATTTTATTGCTCAGAAGTTGCTCACATATAATATTAACTTTATCATAGATGTTTCTACTAAAATTTCTTAAGAAAATAATGCTGTAAGTGAGCTCTTTTTGCTGAGGCAAAAATGATCTACCATGTAAATAAATAGCAGAAAATTGCACTCTGATAAACCCACTGCACTCAGACTTCAACAGCATACATCCAGCGTACAACAGAGCTCCTCCATCAACATTACACACACCCACAGGAGTGATCTAAATCTTTTGTGTGCCGTTCGGTCCCCACTGCAGCAGCTCTGCGTCAGATACCAAATCACATCTGAATACTCGGAGGCATTATCTAAAGTACTTTTCGATAACAATGGGCGTAAATCATTTCTCATCTTGTAAATGTTGTCGTGGGTTGTTAGAGGTATTAAACCAGCATGAGAGAAGTCATTTGAGTGATTGTACTGGATGTTAAGCTTCTTTTCAGTATTGTATGAGAGGGAAAAAAATTGTTTATGGGTATAGCCAGAGCCATGGTGTGCTTACATTTGGCCCGTTCTCAGATATGGCCGTGGTTTCCCTCTTGGCAAATTGATGAATGTAAATCTGTCCAAAATCTTATTGTGTTTTGCTCCATTTGGGCCAAAGGCTGTATATTACAAAAGCTTGGCTGTGGGTTCAAGGGCCATGTGTTCACTGTGTTGCATCAGCCATATAATACGCAGCAGAAGTTTACTTAAAACAAACTTTAAAATGATTGTTTAGAGTCTATGCAATTCTCTTGACGAGGTTTTATGTTTTCAGCTCTCTTACAGTACATATAAACACATAGATATATACACATACTGCAACATATGGTTCTAATCAGCATGTAGTTATAGTCAGTAAAGGCGTCAATACACTGTGATTATTCTCAATCCCTGTCAGCATAAACTTGGAGAAATCTGTGCACATTTCTTGGACTGTAATGCTGATTTCATATCAGAATGATCATATTTATGAGACGAGCACACAATGTATGTTGCTCGTTGGAAACTTGTTTTTTTTAGGGTTGTGTCGGTTGAACAATCAGTTTTGGAAATTTTAGTTTTGGAAATTGTGTATTTTTGTGAAGAGGCATCACTTTATACAAAACTGTGTAATTTTAATAGATAAAAGTTTACATTTTGGTTTGTAAAAATTATTTATTAATTAAAACTAAAACTATTAAAATAAAGCTGAAATACAGTATTCTAAAATGAAATACAAGTTAAAAATACTCACTTGTAATGTTAGTTTTATTTGAGAAAATACAGTGCAGAATCATCACAATACTTTCTCCAGAGTAGATCTGAATTATGTTCATAGTACTCTTTTGTACTTTCATTTTATGCTTGGTAGTTGCATTTGAATGCTGGCAGACAGCGGACACCTGCAAAATAAATTATTTTGACACAAGAACCATGAGATGGTGTTTATCTGTGCATGTGGCATCCTGACAGCTAGAGTCCAAAGTGAGAAGGTAAGAAGAAAGAGAGCTGTGTAGGAGTTGGAACTGGTGCATTCTGGGACATGCCATCCACATGTTCCCTTGTTACTGTCAGAGAACGTGTCATCCTAGGTGTCTCACCCGAAATGACCTCTCAGCTGACTCCACAGCCTACAGCGGAACAACACAGACTGTGAATCCATTAGAGCTGCCAATATTGATAGGCTGCATTGACAGATGAGCATGTGAGATGGAGCGTTGGGTGCCAGAATCTGTTGAAGTGACACACTGCAGCTCGTCTGTTACATTTACATTCAGCACTTACACACCATGATCATCTACTAGGTTCTGCGCTTCTTCTAAAATAATTTTCTAGGGTTGATATAATCATGTTAAGCTCTGCAGAGGATGTAGATAGAAAACCACAGAAAATCTTTTTCACCTTCATGGCATCATTACCAGACTTAACTCTTAAAGTTAGCAGATTCAACAAGCACGACTATATATTTTCTTATGTTTCTGAAATATTTAGTTTTTAATATATTTGAGTTGAGGAAAAAAATTATAATTACACTAATTTTATGCTATTGTTATTCTGTTTTGTCTGCTACAGCATGCAGCAGATTTTATGCCTATTGTTATAAATCTAGCATCTTTTGTCTTGTAGAAGTGCCAAAAGTAATAAATTAGAGGTTTACTGAAATACAATGCATAAATAAACATTAAAATCAGTAATTAGTAAATCTGAATATGTAACGTTCAAAACTTCAGAGTTGGTAAGATTTTTTTTTTTTTCTTCACCAAAGCTGCCTTTATTCAATAAAAAAAAAACTGTAAAAACGGTAATATTGTGAAATATTATTACAATTTAAAATGAATGTTGGCTATTGAAATATATTTTGAAATGTAATTTATTCCTGTGATCAAAGCTGAATTTTCAGCAACATTACTCCAGTCTTCAGTGTCACATGATCCTTCAGAAATCATTCTAATATGCTGATTTTCTGCTCAAGAAACATTTCTTCTTTTTATATTGTTGAAACCAGTTGAGCTGCTTAATATTGATTATTGATTAATTTAATGCATGCTTGCTTAACACATTAATTTCTTTTAAGAAAAATCTTACGGACCCCAAACTTTTTAACGATTGTGTAAATAATATTCTGAAACTGTAAATATGAAAATTAAATAGTATTTTGTGTAAGCATCTATAGCTTACACAAGTGGCACAGTGTGTAAAACATAGTAAAGTGCACTATTTAGATTTAGATTGCATTTCTTTCTAAAGAACCACGAATAACTTTTTAATCAAGTTCTCTTTTGATGTAAATGAGTGTAAATGTCAACACAGAAATCAAAAATATTAAACTGGCCTGTGGAATACAGACCCAAAACAGTTGCTCTCTCTCATTAGTTTCTTATGAAAATAAACAATCGGTTCCATTTGATTTGAAGTGTTGTTGTTGTCAGTCAACTGATGCTGTTTACATTCTGAGATCTTGGAGTATAATGTTTCCACTTGAGTCTCCATTAGCTGCTCTGCTCAATTTAGAAGTGCGCTCATTGGGAAATCATCATTGCACAGAGATGTTTGAAGTGATGGCGACACCCAGTCTGATCTTCTGGGCCAGCTGGAGCATTGATCTCTGTGCATGCTTGGACCATTGACTACCAGCAAGTTTGTTAACAGGACATATCACACAGCCAGGGACAGGCGGCCCCAGACAGCTGTCTCATCCGTCTTCTACACTGTTCCAGTACACATCACTGACGTCGGGTCTCCTTTTCCCAGGACACATGCCTGCAGCCGAGGGAACGGCTTGTTAGAGTGGTGTGTGAGACAATCTGCTGTGTGGTGGAAAGTGAAAGGGTCAAAGGGTCAAGGCCTTGTTGCTGACCAGCAAGTGAATGATGAGCTTCACTCCGCACAGTTGGACTCTCAGCATGTTTCATCTCTTATTTTTTTGCACTTTCTCTGACACATATATTTTTAAGGACCAGGTGGTCCCCAGAAATACCGTCCGACTATGGCATTTACATTTGCCATTGGACACTCAAAGGTACAGTCTTCTTACATAATGCTGTTGTTTTGCTATTATTAGGCATAAAATGGATAATGCAAAAGAGACAACATAACTCTTGCTGGTGAATATGTGCAAATTTGTAACTAATTCTATAAGTTCCACACCTTAAATCAACAACAATTCATATAAATTTGCCAAAAACACCATGACAGTTTGTCCATTTTTGCATATTTATTGAATAAATTCTACAGTTAAAATGTGTTTAAAACATATATGTTTGTCCTTAAATGCATATTAGTCTTAACAAATTTAAATTCTCAATGGCAGTACTTCTTGAAGTAAAATATCAAAAAATATCTGAAAATGCGTAAAACAATATATTTACTCTAAAATAAAAACAGCATAAGATATTAATTTTAATATGACAATTGAGTGCCTTGTGATGTAAGATTTACTTTGAAACAATTTTCACACATTGCTAGTAAATTTCACAAATAATTACAAAGAAATGACAAGTAACACGCTGAATTATACGAAGTTTTGAAGTAGAAAAACTAAAATAATATTTTTGGTCACACTTTAGTCTGGGGCATGTCTTTTGCCTCAATAAACTCCTATTTTTCTGCTTATTAATAGTTAGCAAGGTAGTTATTAAGTTTAGGTATAGGGTATTATTAAGGGATCTGAAATATGGTCATGCAGAATAAGGCATTGGTATGTGCTTTGTAAGTACTAATAAATGGCCAATATTTTAGCGATATGCATGCTAATAAGCAGCTAGTTAATAGCGAGAATTGGTCTATAAAATAAAGTGTTACCATATTTTCTTGTATACTCTGGTAATCTTTGTTTTATTAACAGTGTGTATTCAAAAAATATCCTAATAGCAATGCTGCTTCTCAAGAAAATTGACCTTGTTTCTAGGATTTTAAGATGCTTAACTGGAAATTAAGACAAAAGTACTCATTAAAGAAATAGTTTGGGAATAATTTACTCACCCTGAAGCAATCCAATATGTAAATGAGTTAGCTTCTTCTTTGGAACAGGAGAAATTTAGCATTACATCACTTGCTCACCAATGGATCCTTTTTATTAATTTTTTTTATTATTACAAACATACTTTTCACTTCACAACACACTAATTGATCGAGCCATTGGTGAGCAAGTGAGATAATGCTAAATTTCTCCAAATATGTTCTGATAATGAAACAAACTCATCTAGATCTTGGATGGCCTGAGGGTGAGTATTTCCAGCTAATTTTAAGAAGAATATGATTATTTTACATTGTAAGAGTGGGGGGAAACATCTTATAAAGACAGCACTGTACACCACCAGATGCTCCCCTGATGAGGGTATGGATGGTATCTAATCACTGGACCCTGTTTTGAGAAATGAGATACTCTAGTGCTCAACAGAGCGGTGATGTCTGAGCAAATACAACAGCTCAGACTGTCTCCCAGTTTTCCAGAGTGTGTGTGGGAATGCGGGTATGTGCGAACGATCACAGACGTGGCCGCTGATACGCCTTGACAGTGTTTTGGCAGAACAGTTCTGCCATGAGCAAACACATTGAGCTTCAAATGAGGGGGTCTTTGTGCTCTCCGCAGGGCCGTTCCTCACTTTTTGTGTTAGCTAGTGCTACAGGCTGTTCAGGCCTGTCTAGTTGTGCTCTAATCAGCAGATCAAGCTCATGCTATGGGTCCAGCTTTTTTTAGTCCTGTCTCTGTTTTTCTCATCCGTCTCAGGCCTCCAGTTGACAAAACTCTCGCCCACCGGTCCCAGCTTCGCCAGCAGGAGTGGCCCAATAGCCAGAGGCCCAGCGGCCTTGCGGTATTTCCGCCCTCTTTGGTGAGGTATGACACATGGTTTTACATACTGCATGAGAAAGTGCTCAGCTCAGTGTGGGAAACACACATTCCACACACTGTTGACCTGCATGAGCTCGCACACACACACATCTCAGCATTGACTTCAGCCAAAGGAAGAGGAAGTCTGACCTGCTCAGCTGACAAGGTCAAACACACACACACACACACATTTACGTGCTGGGAACACAGATGTAAAAGCTCTGGACACATGTGACATGTGGTCAGAGTGGAATATGATACACAACACTTGAGAAGATTGAGACCACACTAGACATCACAAGGAGTTTGGAGACAATGGATATCTGAAAGTGATAAATAAACAAACAAACAAACAAACATTGTTCTCTGAGTGGCAAAATATATACAAAATAAAAATTATTTTATAATAAAAAATTATATGAAAAAGTCTGTAAGATGTTTTGAAAGACATTTCCTAATATTGTGAAATTTTGTTACAATTTTAAATAGTTTAAAATATATTTTAATATATTTTAAACTTACTTTTAGTCCTGTGATGGCAAAACTGAATTTTCAGCATTATTACTCCAGTCTTCAGTGTCACATGATCCTTCAGAAATCATTCTAATATGCTGATTTGATGCTCAAGAAATATTTCTCATTATTATCAATGTTGAAAACAGCTGTGCTGCTTATGTAGCACATTATTTTGTGTTTGGAGCAGAATGAAAGGAGCAAAATTGCAGATGAAAAGAACTAATAAAATTACAAAAATGTGCACAGATCTTTTTAATTCAAGAGCTCAGTATAGGATTGCATGCTCAATAATATCAACATTTTTAAAATTTCTAATCTGTTCTTCTAATAACTGCAGATATATGCTCATATTTCCTGCATAGTTAATACATTTGGTAAGAGGTAATGCATAAACATCGAGCTTGAAATCCATAAAAAAAAATGTCAAATGATAATTAGTATCAAAAACAATACGTGTTATTAACTCAAGTGTAAATTATGCAACACGTGGGACATTTCAGTGATTGAAAATGAATCAGTTACTTGCTCATGCTGTACAAAACTGGCTGCATGATGTTAGAGTGTTGTGGCCGGTTACCAAAAAGTTGCTATGCAGTTGCTAGGGTGTTCTGGATAGTTGCCAAGTCATCCAGTCATAAGAGCCTACCTCCAATTCTGTCTGATATTCTTGTCTATTGATGCACATCTATGGGATTTTGGTGCCCATTTTCTTGTCAATAAGGTGAAACTCTTGATCAAATCACTAAGCACATCTCTGTATGACAAACATGGAAGTAGCTAAATGCAAGAATGTTGGTCAAATCCCTAAAACTAAGTCAGCAACAGTAGGCAAATAGTTGTGCATGCTAGCAAGCAACAGTTTTATTCTGCAATGGAGCCAAAAAAAAAAAAAAAAAGTAATTGGGACTTTTTAGCTCACAATTCAGTTTTTTTTTTTTTTTTTTTTTTTTACCCCCTGCGATTTCTGATTTAGTTTTTTCATTTTCTGCTGGAAAAACAAAAACAAAAAAACATCTGAATTGCAAGATATAAAAAGAGCTGTGGGATAAAAATTAGCAATTTCAAGAAATAGTCAAATTTGTTAGATAAAAAGTCACAATTACCTTTTTTTTTCTTTTTTCTTTTTTTATTCCGGGGCAGAAATAGGCTTCCATATTTGACTGACTAGGAGCAATCAAAATAAAACATGTTTACAAGTTGTTGCAGAATGTCTGCTGTTAAAGCAGCCAGTCTCGTCATGTTTTTGGCCACTGAAGGCAGGCAAATGGATTCTAAGTGACTATAGGTGATGATGATGCACTGAGATGAATCTCACTCTCAGCAATACTGGAAATGAACAATTGGCCAAGACGCTCTCATATTTTCCCTTCTGTGACAGTATATCAGTACACCACTTATAATATACAGCAAAAGGTGCCAACAGATCATTTCAGAAGTGTTTTAATAGCGCCTTTCAAAAGCTCCAATAAGAACAAAAGCTTTGTGGCACAAAGGGGTGTCGTTATGTAACAAACAATGATGAATTAAACAGTGAATCAAATAAATCAAAAGTGAATTAAATAGTGACGGCCTCAGACAGTGCAGTGTGCATTAGAATGAGACCATTTCTGGCAGAGGCACTAATTCAGATGTGTTCAGTTGTGTGATGGGCGGAGAGAAGATTTCAGTTTCCCACATATACAGAACTTCTCTATTCCTCACCGACTCACGCTGTGCATGCAGGCAGATTCATTAATATAGGCTGAAATGTGCCTTTACTGTGCAAATAATGCAATTATAACTTACTTGAATGCTTAATCGCATATGTGAGAATAAAGGAGGCTGGTAATGACTGTAAACATTTGAAGGAACAGTACACCCAAAAATGAACTATGGGTCACTACATGCGTTCTTTATATGGAAAAAGCAGGATTAACATTATTCCTTATGAAAAAGATGTACACTTTAGCTTACTTTAATGTAAGAAATAAAGGTAAAATAATAAATCATTATTTCATTACCATCTGTTTTCAAATCCACATAATCTGAATATCACACCATAGATATCTGTCAAAAAATAACATACACAATGTGTGGTAGTATTTATGAGAAGCAGAGGTCTACGGAGTACAAGTATTTAGAAAACACACACACAAAGGGATGTTTGAATGCATTATAATGGGGGATGTCGTGGCCCAAATGTTGCAGGTTCAAGTCTCGGGCCAGCAGGAATTGTAGGTGGGGGGAGTGAATGTACAGCGCTCTCTCCACCCTCAACATCATGACTGAGGTGCGCTTGAGCAATGCACCGAACCCCCAACCGCTCCCCGGGCGCCGCAGCATAAATGGCTGCCCACTGCTCCGGGTGTGTGTTCACGAAGTGTGTGTTCACTGCTGTGTGTGTGCACGTTGGATGGGTTAATTGCAGAGCACGAATTCCGAGTTTGGGTTACCATACTTGGCCGTATGTCACATCACTTTCACTTGCCAAGAACAAGGAGAAAATGGCAGCCTGAGCAGCTTCGACATGCTGTCTGTTAAGAGATGATATGTAGAGACCTAATATATAATGCATATGAGGATAAACTTCCCAGTTGTTAAAAAGATTTAGGCAATTATCATTGTTTGATCAAATGTTTAATTTTCATGATTTGTTACATTTATTTACCCTTTTGCAGATTTTTAACCATATACTAAGTAGATACTTGTTATAGCTACTAAGAATGTACTTAAGTGTGAACTGAATGTAATGTTTTTCAGACATTTATTAATGTTATATTTTCTGCAAGTAGGTTATTATTATATAAATTTAAGAAATGAAGTACAATAGTGCACATTCAATACAGTTAAGTAACACAATAATAAAAAAAATCTCTTTTTGTGTTGCATATTAAAGTCATACAGGTTTGAATGCATGAAAGTGAATAAATGAACGTTGTATTTTTGGAAACTATTCATTTAAAAGAACTGACTGTTTATGAGATAATATATAGGGAGATGTTGTTGTAAAAGGATCAAGTGAGCAGTGGGCAGCCAATGCTGCGGCGCCCGGGGAGCAGTTGGGGGTTCGGTGCCTTGCTCAAGGGCACCTCAGTCGTGGTATTGAGGGTGGAGAGAGCGCTGGACATTCACTCCCCCCACCTACAATCCCTGCCGGCCAGAGACTCGAACCCACAACCTTTGGATTCCGAGTTCGACTCTCTAACCATTAGGCCAATATTAGGCCATTAGGCCACTACTATCTAACCATTAGGCCACTATTTTTAAATTTATCCGCTTTGAATGTCATTAAATCAGCAACTTTTAGTTTTAGTTTGAGTGACAGACTCTTCTCATTTCATTATTTTGCCCAAAAATTGGAAAAGATTTCATATTCATTTGCCAAAATAAAAAAGCCTTCATATAAATACATCTGGAAGGCTTCCGGGCAGAAAGAGTGCATATGCGAGTATGTAGAGGAGAGTTTGGCAGCAGGCCCTGATGCCTCCAACTGACCTCATTCATCAGCACAACCTAAAGACTGATCAGTGCAGACAGGCAGCCGAATGCATTAGTGATGTCATAGTGGTATTACGCATCAATGCTGCAGGGAACCAATGAGGCACAGAGGTGAAAGGAATGAGATCATGATCAGGGATAATATATGATCAGCTCTCTCTCATTCTTCCATACCATGCTCTTTGACACTGAATGTGGTGGGTGATGCATATCAAGCAGCTGTGGAATCATTCCTCCACGTATGGCTCCACCTGATGTGCTTAATGATGCAGGACTGCTAAATTGGCCCTAATGCAAAAAAAGTATGGGGATTATTATTATTCATGGTATCTTTAGACAATATGGGAGTAAAAACTGTGATCTGCTTTGCTTGGCAAAGTCGTTTTCTTCAATATTTGAAGAAATTATGCATATCCCACAATGCACTGATGATATTGTAGTGTGACAAACTAAACAGAAGTAGTATGTATGGTTTTTAAAATGTCATGTCCTTTATATAAATCATTTACATTATTATTATTATTATTATTATTATATACTGTATCATACTAAAATAAATCTATATATATATATATATATATATATATATATAAAAGTTTAATTTCTTTAAAAAAATGGACTGACCTCAAACATTTGAATGATATATATATATATATATATATATATTTGACTGATTTAAAATAAGTAATTTTTCCTAACTTTCTATTCATCAAAGAATCGTAAACTAAAATGTATTACAGTTTCCACAAAGTTATAAAGAAGACAATTGTTTTTAATATTGATAATATCAAGAAATATTTCTTGATCAGCAAATCAGCATATTAAAATGACTGAATTTTAATATTAAAATTAAATGAAGGATCATTTGACACTAAAGACTGGAGTAATGACTGCTGAAAATTCAGCTTTGCTATCACAAGAATAAATTACATTTTTAAACATATTAAAATAGAAAACAGTCTTTTTAGATTGTAATAATATTTCACAATATTACTGGTTTTACTGTATTTCTAACCAAATAAATGCACCCTTGGTGAATAAAAAAAAAACTTACTGACATGTATATATTAATATATGACAATATTATTCAAATGAATGAATAAATAAATAAACATAAACATTATTTGTATAAATATACACTTGTATTCTTACATTGTGTTCTTAAAAAATGCAATGAAAAATCCATATAACATGTAACATACTGCACAGAAATAAGCAGCAATCTAGTAAGTATTGCATTTAAAACAGCTTCTGTTTTTAAAAGAGCACCAACAGAGACATATAGCAGATGCTCTCTTTTCATCTTTGGGGCCCCATATTCAGCCCTTGGCACCTGGGGGTGTCGGGATGGAGGGGGAGAGTGAGAAAAAGCAAGCAGAAGGGATGTATGTATTGTGAAATAGGGGTGATGGTAGTGGGGGTTGGACATATTTTGATGACAATGTGGCACACTTCTTGTATGAAGTGATCCCAGTCTTAGATCTGCACAAAAGGGCCCTGAACCCCACTGGTCCGTGTCAATCAGACCATTTATAGGCGGAGGGTGGGTCACAAGCTGGCTGGTCCAGGGCCCAAAGGCACGGAGCCCCACCGCTCTGCATGCGGTTTGCATCATTGCTTTTGTTACTGGATCCCCCGTGTATAATTTGTGCAGCCATTATTCAACATCTAGATTTTGGTAATTCTGGCACATGAAACAATCCTGTTTAAAATTAGCTGACAAATAAACAGGTTTTATTAAAGCAAATCTGAGTGTGGTTTTTATAGAGCTGTAGCAAACACATATATGAATCTGACAGGGATTCAAACCAATGCTGGGTTTACTTGCAATGATGTCATCAGTGGGTCTGTTAGCACATCAGAGACTACTCAATGGTTTTAACTAGCTATATGCCAACAAAGGCTAAACTAGGAATGACTTGGAACTACAACAGCACACAGTGCAAACAAAATTTGCATAAAAGTTATTAAGTTTCATCTATTGGGAATGTGTGTTTTGTTTTTGATTTTTGCTTAGAAATCAATAGTATAGCTCTAAGATCATATTAGGTAACAGCTGGGCTGGCACAAGTGTGATTAAACCTCTCCCTGAGGATTTCCCAGCATCCCACTGGGGCTGTCTGGTGCAAACCTCTCTCTATATTGCCCTCTTGTGGTGGGAGGATATAGAAACCCCGTAGAACAGAGTCCAGTTCTTTGTGTGCCTTTATTATTTATTGTAACGGGATTCTGTCTTTTACTTGAATGTTACCACAGCCTTATTCCTCAATATGATCTTGTATAAGTCTGAAGTGGAAAATAAAGCTGAATATTTGTTGTGCTTCTACTTTGTCTCATTGTGTAGTGCAATATCGCCACCTGGTGGTGTGAGATAGAAAGTTTTAGTAATTTTAAGCATAAAAAATAATACATCACTGTTGTTTCTGTTGAAAGATAATCTGGTATCCCTTGGGGAAAAAGAAGATAAAATAAAAAGTAGTTGCTTAATTGTATTGAATGTGTACTGTAATGTAAACTGTACTCGCTGATAAGAAACATACATTATATTGCCAAAAGTATTAGGACACCCCTTTTAATTAAAAGGTTTGACTACTTTAGCAATTTCCAAGAGTACAAATCTTAATGGACATGTAATGATATTCTAGGGAATGGTGTGCTTCTAATTTTATAGCAGCAGTTTGGATAAGACCCTTTTATATTCTAGCCTGGCAATGCCTCTGTGTATAAAGCAAGGCTCAAAAAGAGTCAGTGTGGAAGAACTTGACTGGTCTGCAGAAAGCCAAGTCCTAATCCCAGCCAAACACCTTTGGTGTGACTTTAAATGCAGACCTTGAGCCAAAAACTCATCACCAAACACCAATGACTTGATTCCCTAGAATGTCATTATATGCTTAAACATTAAGATTTGTACTCATGGAAATTACTAGTCAAACCTTTCATTAGAAGGGGGTGTCCCAATACTTTTGGCAATATAGTGTGCTAAAGCAAGTCACATACTTGATTATATATTTACATTTATGCATTTAGCACCCACTTTCCAAAGTGACTTACATAAGAAGAATAAAAGCAGTTTGTCAAAGAGCCAACAATATTTGTCATGTAAAAAGCCAGATTTATTAAACAACAAGATTAGGAGGCAAGTTAGAGATGAGGAGAAGTGCAGAAAGAAGGGGTGTGACATGGGTTCTTTTTAGCTGACTGAAGACCAGACATGCTGCCATGTTTTGGATCATCTGCAGAGGCGTAGTCACGCTTGCTGAAAGGCCTGCCAGTAGAGCATTGCAGTAGTCCAGTCTTTAAGGACTTGGATGAAGAGCTGTACCACATATTCTGACAGGAAGGGGCTGGGAACTGACACGACCAGCCAGTTCTTGAAATGCGGATAGAAAAGCTCAGTTGGTTGTCGAAAATGTTCTTTGCGGTCCTGGTTGGTGTTAGCATTGTCAACCCCAGGTGCCCAGTAATATTGTGGCCAACTGACAGGTTTGCAGGCATTACAATGAGCGCTGTCTTTGCAAGGTTGAGCTGCACATGGCGCTCCTTCATCCAAGCAGAGATGTCTGAGAAGCAGGCAGAGATACAAGCTGAGACAGTGGGATCATCAGGTTGAAATGATAGACAGAGCTGTATCATTTGCATAGCAGTGGTAGGAGAAGACATGTGTCTTTATGGTCATTCCCAGTAAAGTTGTGTAAATGGAGAAAAGAAGCGGTGCAAGCACTGAACCTTGAGGCATCCCAGGGACTGTAAAGAGATGCCTATGATGAAAGACTGAAGTCTAAAGTACTGTACCTGTGATGCCCAAGTCAGAAAGGTTGAGCATGAGGATCTAGTGGTCAGCAGTGTCAAAGGCAGCAGAAATGTCTAGTAGAATAAGGACAGATTGGAGTTTAAGACTTTAAATAGTCCTGCCTCCCCCTGTTTGTCTGAATTTGTACCGTGTTTTTATTTTATTTTTATTTTTTTGCATGTGTGTTTACTGTTTTAATTCTGAGGGGTTTTTTTACCCGTGAAATGTACCCGAAATGTATAGCAACCTTGAGCTGTAGAAAGGCGCTATATGAACAACTGCTTCTTGCCAGCCGAGGAGTTTCAGCAGGTCAGGATCTTCGAAAAGTGATCACTTTTGATGCAAGACTTGTTGTCAAGTATATTGTTCTGTGAGAGAAAGCAGAAAGCCGATTGAAAAAAACTCTTTCAAGAGTTTTTGACAGAAAACCAGGAGTGAGTGTTGGCTTTTTGAGCAATGAGGTTACTCTACTTAAATGTGGTAGGAAATTTGCCAGTAGTAACGGGTGTTTATGTTGTGAGTCAAAACGGGTTGCATTGTTGGTGAGATCTCTTGTAAAAGCTGGGAGGGGATTGAGTCTAAGACAAGTTGCAGGACGGTGGGCACAGAAGACTTTAGTGACTACTATACTTTGTGAGGGGTGAGATGGACGAGAAGAGAGGAATGTGTATGGATGAAGGTTATCTGTGGGTAAGTGGTGCAGTGTGAGTAAGTGGTTGCTGATGGCTGCCACCTTATTGGTGAAATAGCTGGTCATCAGCAGTCAGAGAAGAGGTGGGAGGAGGTGGATGGGGACAGAACAGAAAGGAGAATGTTGTGAATAGTTTTCGGGTGTTTGAGGTCTTGTTGATTCTCTTTTGATAGTAAATGACCATGGCAATAGAGACACTTTAGGAGAAAGAAGGCAAGAGAGAATGATACTTGCTCAGGCCAGATGGGCCCGTTTTCTCAGCAGCTCTGAGCCACATATCAAAGATGACAGAAGTGATTATGAAATTGCATGTACTTTCAAGTCCTACTTAAGTAGGTCTAAAAAAAGTACACTTAAGTTCAATTGACTGTACGTTTCATGAGCCTATTAGTGTTCTGAATATAAAAGAGGGAAGTGTTTGGCTGCTTGGGATGCATCATCCTTGGTAGTGCTCCTTTGTGACATGTGGTGTGTTGAATGAGTGCTAGCAGTTGGGTTATCCTCCTGTCTGTCATGCTGGCTGTTGGCCAGTTCTCAGGTTAGTCCCTGTTTTAAAAATGCCTTTTGCCTGTTCAATGGTGAGGCTTACTACTATATATATATATACATACTTGTCAGCGCGTGAGTTAGCTGGGAGGCTAAGTTTCGGTAATCTGGCTCTTCTTGGCCATTTTATTTCCCTCCTCCGTGCCAGTGGCTGTGTTTGTTTGTGCTTTGGTGCTTTGGTGTTTTTGTGTGTAAATTGTTCTTGACTTCACTTGTATTGTTTTGTGTGTGGATTTAGGTCTTTAAATTGGGAGGGGTTGGCTATGGTACCCTGTACTGGTGTGTCCACATGGAGTGCTGTGCTTAACATTTTTTTTGCCTTGGTTTTTCACAAGAGTGCGTGTCATGGGTATTGTGTGTGGGGTAGAAATTTGAAGGTCTCTGTTGGCCACCTCCCTCGTTACCTCTTGATTTTTTTTTTTTTTTTTTTTTTTTTTTGTATGTTACTGGTATTGTGTTTGATATGATTTGAGACCTTGTGAAGTATTGTTTTTGTTTTTATTAATTGTATGTTAATAAAGTGATTCTTGTTGCTATTACGGTCTGTATTTTTATGCTCACCCTGCCTTTGGCAATGAACCTGTGTGCCCTTGCATAGGGCTGTTCTCACTTGGTGTATTCCAGGTGACAGTCAATTATAGAATTAGTTTTTACTGGTAACTTCCCTTACCTGACCACTTATTGCCACAACTGCATTTAATATACATTTAAACCACAATTTATTTTAATTAAATCGCATAAAATATGCAATTCATTGCCAAAAAAAAATTCAGTTCACACTTTGTGTACTGTTCTTGAAAGTATGCTAAAGTGTACTTTTTCACAAGGGATCTCCTATGATTTTTGCAGAATCTATGAAGAGTTGTTAATCATGAAATAGGAACAAACCATTTCTTGTTTTTATGGCTCAAATTATAATCGCCAGTGAAATATTAGTATTGTTAAAATGCTATTAAATGTTATACAGTAAATATTATAAAATGGTATTGTTACACTAAATTATGCTAGTGTCCAGTGTCAAACGGTCACTCAAATATTACCCTTGTGTTTACCACCGCAAGGTAAAACAAAGGAAATAAAACCACAATCTTTAATCAGTGAAAATACGAGTCAGTCTGAGCGTGCATAGAATGCAAGCAGCATATACGCAGAGGCGGATGTGAATTCAACAGTTCAAGACTCAACAACTGAGCCATGGCACGTGGAAAACCAACGGTATTTTATATGCAATTTTATTTGCACAAAATTCAGAATTAAAATATATATTTTCTATGTAAAGTTTAAACTGAAACATAAAATATTACAACAGTTAACTTGCTTTATTGAAAAATGGTGCGATTTAGCATCTGTTAGCATTAGCCTGCAAGTCTACGCCTTGTGGTCAGGACGAAAGTTTGTTTGGTTTGACAAACTTGATGTTATCATCGTATGGTGAAAAAAAAGAAACTAATGATGCATCACTGTCTGGTTAGTTTAATAGAAGGTTTCTGGTGAAGTCATTTGCCTAGTTGAACACATTTTAGAAGGAATGGCGGACCGAAGGCAAGACCATCAGCTAAGTGTAGTCCGATGCACATGGAATCAGTGAGGGTTTCTGGATAGTTTAGCATGAATTTTGGAATGCTAAGCTCATTCTTAAGAAATGTTTTAGTTATTGGAATAAATATTGATTCTAGGAAGTTTTTGCTGTATCAGTACTCAACTGGTTTTCTTTTTTCCTTTTCAGTTCCCAGTCCAATGTGAAGACATTGATAAAGTACATAAGTTTGTTATGGTCTTTTAGAATGTAGAATAAAATACTTTATGGCCCTAAATGCTTGCATACTATATATCATTTGTTTTAAATCTGCAGATTTCAGTTCAGTGTCAAGATGACCAATCTGGGTTGAATGCGGAAGTGGTTTATGATGAAAAATCTTTTCCCTTATGGAGGTGCACTCCATTTGTGATTGGGTCATATCATGGGTAAATCTTTTGAAATGTACCTGCACCAAGGCCAGTACCACATCTTATTATGCTTTGTGATGGAATTTGTGCTCTGCTTATGTAAACAGTAAACCCTGTCGGCTTTGATTTGATTGGCCATCTCAATCATTTTGACACTGACAAGCACTGTTAGACCAATGAAGCAGACCAGCCTAAATATATAACTTTTAAACTTTTTGTCATCCTAACAACAAACACAACAATACACGGCAGACAGCAACAATACATGTGCTGTATTAAACAGGTGCTTAGTTTTTTTTATTTATTTTTTTATTATATATTCAAGTATAATTTAGTTATTTTCCCCCAAAATCATATGTAGGGGAAGAGTTTCTGGGCAGAATCAGGAAACAAGCAAGTAAATTTAATATTTAAAAAGGGATAGTTCATCCAAAAATTAAAATTCGGTCATTAATTAACCCTGGTGTTGTTCTAATGCTGTTCTTTCTCTCTCGGGGCCTAAAAGGAGAAATTCTGAATAATGTCCTGCTCATGTCCATTAAATGGATGATGTAATGGCAAAGTATAACAACCAGGCTCAAAAGAGTATGTAAAGTACACAAAAAATAAAAATAAATCACAGATACAATGAGATGCCCACCACATATATCACATGTTCTTGAAGCATGCTGTAGGATTTGGTGAGGAAAACCATAAAGGTAATTAATTATTTAGTCTAAATGAAGTTTTGACCTACAAATAGGGGATTAAAATAACACCAGTGTTAGTAAATAATGACTGAATTTTCTTTTTTGAAATTTTCATAATTTCCTTCTGATTCATGTTTCAACAGCTGCTGGTCAAGTGTGGGATTGATCTGCTGTGAATGGACAAATCAGTGCAACTGCAGGCTTCTCCACAAATGCAGATGTTTTAGGTGCTGAGACTGACAGCGTAACATTCACAGATGGTGAGAAATGGTGTAAAAAGTCCCAATTATCAAAATGCAATATGAAATACTTGTTATTTTTTGGATCAAGACTCAAAAAGGCTATCTGCTTGATCTAGGGATTGTTCCAGGATTCATAGCACCCGATAGCATGGGAAGCAACGTCCATGAGCTGATGCTGAATAGAGATGAACATTACGAAAAAGAAATGCATGTGCATCCAAAGGGAAAGAAGAAAAAAGCTGAGGGAGGGGAGAACACAGCTTCACCATTAAAGAGGAAAAGGATCCAGTTAACATCCGATTCTTATGAAATGTGACTTGATTACAAAGATAGCACTTATTTTCTGTTGATTTAGCATACTGTATTTCTATAAGGTTCAGTAGTTCTAAAACAAAATTTTAACCTATAACTAAATTTCTGTTCTGTCTAAATAAATAATATCTACAGAAGGATAATACAAGCTGTCACTCATTATTGTAAATGCATAACATTATCGTCTTAGTTAAAAGGATCTTTACCCAAACTTCTGTCATCATATGTAATTTCAGACCCATAAGACTTTGGTTAATCTTCAAAACATAAATGAATACATTTTTAATTAAACCTGAAAGGTTTCTATTCCTCAATTGAAAGTCCAGGTAACCCAAAATTAAAAACATCCAAAAGGGCTATAAAGGAGTTGTAAAAAGTATAGGGAGTATAAAGATATAATCACTTTATATGATGAATGGGTTTAATTTAGGCTTTTTATAAACATATAAACATACAAACATAGAGCACGTAACATAACACACCAACTTCTCTTCACAAGACATAGATGTCTGAGAGACAGGCAGAGATACAAGCTGAGACAGTGGGATTATCAGGTTGAAATGATAGATAGAGCTGTATATCGTTTGCATAGCAGTGGTAGGAGAAGCCATGCCTTTATGATCATTCCCAGTAAATTTGTGTAAATGGAGAAAAGAAGAGGTGCAAGCACTGAACCTTGAGGCACCCCAGTGACTCAGTCACATCTCCTCTCTTTGAAACCTTTAAAGATCTGCCTTTGAGGTAAGAATGAAGCAAATAAAATACTGTACCTGTGATGACCAAGCCAGAAAGGTTGTACATGAGGATCTGGTCGTCAAAAACTGTCAAAGGCAGCAGAAAGTCTAGTAAAATAAGGACAGATTGGATTTTAAGGCATTAAATAGTCCTGCCCCTCCCTATTTGACGGAAGTACTTCTGCCTTACCTCCCCACTCGGTCTCTTTGATCATTTGAAATTTGCCTTTTATCCATTCCTAGATCTTGGTTACTATAGGGGGAAGGTCATTTTGAAGAGCTCATATCTAAAAACATGCTTGAAATGTATCTTAAATAATCTGGAATTTGTACTTTCAATGTATGTGGGGGTTTTTTTTGCATGTGTTTAAGTTGTTAATTCTGTGTTTTTTACTTGTGAAATGTACCTGAAATGTAAAGCAACCTTGAGCTGAGAAAGGCAATATATGAATAAAACAGTGTCTTCTTGCCAGCCAAAGCGTTTCAGAAATGATCAGCAGGTCAGGATCTCAGAGGAATGATCACTTTTGAAGCAACACTTGTTGTCAAGTATATTGTTTTGTGAGAGAAAGCAGAGAGCTGATTGAACACACAACTCTTTCAAGAGTTTCAAGAGACAAAAAAGATGGCATTTTGAGTATTTTGATTTAAATGTGGTAGGACATCTGCCAGTAGTAACGAGTTTTTATGATGTGAGTCAAAAGGGGTAGGAATATTGGTGAGATCTCTTGTAAAAGGTGGGGGGATTGCGTCTAAGAGACAAGTTGCAAGATGGCTGGCATACAGGACTTTAGAGACTTGTGTATGGATGAAGGTTCGCTGTGGGTAAGTGGTGCAGAGAACTATCTGCTGATGGCCGCCACCTTATTGGTGAAATGGCTGGCAAAGTAATCAACAGCAGTCAGAGAAGAGGTGGCAGGAGGTGTATGGGATAGAAAAGACAGAGGACTGGTTAGTAGGGGCGAGGGATGCAGAGACCACAGAGGAAAAGCATAGGGAGAGAGTGGAGGTTATCTCAGTTATACCAAAAGCAGGAGGAGACCGTGGTGAGCCTAAAGGCAGAGTTACTGGAGAACTGGAGAGGTAGGAGAGATGTGGTCAAGTAACAAAATTGTTTTCTGGTTACGTATTAGGATGAGGTCTGGCTAACTTGCCTTCTTTCTGTGTCACAGGGGTGTGCTGTCTTGTTAGGTCGAACAAGGCCAGAAGAGCTAGGACAGGGGTGCCTAGTGCTGGTCCTGGAGGGCCAACACACTGCAGAGTTTAGCTCCAACTTGTCCCAACATATACTTACCTGGAAGATTAGTAATCCTGAAAACCTTAATTCTTTTGTTTCAGGTGTATTTAATTGGATTTGGAATGTTTGTACTGTTCTTGAAAGTATGCTAAAGTGTACTTTTTCACAAGGGATCTCCTATGATTTTTGGGGAATCTATGAAGACTTGTTAATCATGAAGTTTGCATGAAATAGGAACAAACCATTTCTTGTTATGGCTCAAATTATAATCACCAGTGAAATATTAGTACTGTTAAAATACTATTAAATGTTATACAGTAAATATTATAAAATAGTATTAAGCTAAATTATGCTAGTGTCCAGTGTCAAACGGTCACTCAAATATTATCCTTGTGTTTACCACCGCAAGGTAAAACAAAGGAAATAAAACCACAATCTTTAATCAGTGAAAATATGAGTCAGTCTGAGCGTGCATAGAATGCAAGCAGCATATACGCAGAGGCGGATGTGAATTCAACAGTTCAAGACTCAACAACTGAGCCATGGCACGTGGAAAACTAACGGTATTTTATATGCAATTTTATTTGCACAATATTCTGAATTAAAATATATTTTCTATGTAAAGTTTAAACTGAAACATACAATATTACAACAGTTAACTTGCTTTATTGGAAAATGGTGCGATTTAGCATCTGTTAGCATTAGCCTGCAAGTCTACGCCTTGTGGTCAGGACGAAAGTTTGTTTGGTTTGAAAAACTTGATGTTATCATCGTATGGTGAAAAAAAGAAACTAATGATGCATCACTGTCTGGTTAGTTTAATAGAAGGTTTCTGGTGAAGTCATTTGCCTAGTTGAACACATTTTAGAAGGAATGGCGGACCGAAGGCAAGACCATCAGCTAAGTGTAGTCAGATGCACATGGAATCAGTGAGGGTTTCTGGATAGTTTAGCATGAATTTTGGAATGCTAAGCTCATTCTTAAGAAATGTTTTAGTTATTGGAATAAATATTGATTCTAGGAAGTTTTTGCTGTATCAGTACTCAACTGGTTTTCTTTTTTCCTTTTCAGTTCCCAGTCCAATGTGAAGACATTGATAAAGTACATAAGTTTGTTATGGTCTTTTAGAATGTAGAATAAAATACTTTATGGCCCTAAATGCTTGCATACTATATATCATTTGTTTTAAATCTGCAGATTTCAGTTCAGTGTCAAGATGACCAATCTGGGTTGAATGCGGAAGTGGTTTATGATGAAAAATCTTTTCCCTTATGGAGGTGCACTCCATTTGTGATTGGGTCATATCATGGGTAAATCTTTTGAAATGTACCTGCACCAAGGCCAGTACCACATCTTATTATGCTTTGTGATGGAATTTGTGCTCTGCTTATGTAAACAGTAAACCCTGTCGGCTTTGATTTGATTGGCCATCTCAATCATTTTGACACTGACAAGCACTGTTAGACCAATGAAGCAGACCAGCCTAAATATATAACTTTTAAACTTTTTGTCATCCTAACAACAAACACAACAATACACGGCAGACAGCAACAATACATGTGCTGTATTAAACAGGTGCTTAGTTTTTATTTTATTTTTTTTTAATTATATATTCAAGTATAATTTAGTTATTTTCCCCCAAAATCATATGTAGGGGAAGAGTTTCTGGGCAGAATCAGGAAACAAGCAAGTAAATTTAATATTTAAAAAGGGATAGTTCATCCAAAAATGAAAATTCGGTCATTAATTAACCCTGGTGTTGTTCTAATGCTGTTCTTTCTCTCTCGGGGCCTAAAAGGAGAAATTCTGAATAATGTCCTGCTCATGTCCATTAAATGGATGATGTAATGGCAAAGTATAACAACCAGGCTCAAAAGAGTATGTAAAGTACACAAAAAATAAAAATAAATCACAGATACAATGAGATGCCCACCACATATATCACATGTTCTTGAAGCATGCTGTAGGATTTGGTGAGGAAAACCATAATGGTAATTAATTATTTAGTCTAAATGAAGTTTTGACCTACAAATAGGGGATTAAAATAACACCAGTGTTAGTAAATAATGACTGAATTTTCTTTTTTGAAATTTTCATAATTTCCTTCTGATTCATGTTTCAACAGCTGCTGGTCAAGTGTGGGATTGATCTGCTGTGAATGGACAAATCAGTGCAACTGCAGGCTTCTCCACAAACGCAGATGTTTTAGGTGCTGAGACTGACAGCGTAACATTCACAGATGGTGAGAAATGGTGTAAAAAGTCCCAATTATCAAAATGCAATATGAAATACTTGTTATTTTTTGGATCAAGACTCAAAAAGGCTATCTGCTTGATCTAGGGATTGTTCCAGGATTCATAGCACCCGATAGCATGGGAAGCAACGTCCATGAGCTGATGCTGAATAGAGATGAACATTACGAAAAAGAAATGCATGTGCATCCAAAGGGAAAGAAGAAAAAAGCTGAGGGAGGGGAGAACACAGCTTCACCATTAAAGAGGAAAAGGATCCAGTTAACATCCGATTCTTGTAAAATGTGACTTGATTACAAAGATAGCACTTATTTTCTGTTGATTTAGCATACTGTATTTCTATAAGGTTCAGTAGTTCTAAAACAAAAATTTTAACCTATAACTAAATTTCTGTTCTGTCTAAATAAATAATATCTACAGAAGGATAATACAAGCTGTCACTCATTATTGTAAATGCATAACATTATCGTCTTAGTTAAAAGGATCTTTACCCAAACTTCTGTCATCATATGTAATTTCAGACCCATAAGACTTTGGTTAATCTTCAAAACATAAATTAATAAATTTTTAATTAAACCTGAAAGGTTTCTATTCCTCAATTGAAAGTCCAGGTAACCCAAAATTAAAAACATCCAAAAGGGCTATAAAGGAGTTGTAAAAAGTATAGGGAGTATAAAGATATAATCACTTTATATGATGAATGGGTTTAATTTAGGCTTTTTATAAACATATAAACATACAAACATAGAGCACGTAACATAACACACCAACTTCTCTTCACAAGACATAGATGTCTGAGAGACAGGCAGAGATACAAGCTGAGACAGTGGGATTATCAAGTTGAAATGATAGATAGAGCTGTATATCGTTTGCATAGCAGTGGTAGGAGAAGCCATGCCTTTATGATCACTCCCAGTAAAGTTGTGTAAACGGAGAAAAGAAGAGGTGCAAGCACTGAACCTTGAGGCACCCCAGTGACTCAGTCACATCTCCTCTCTTTGAAACCTTTAAAGATCTGCCTTTGAGGTAAGAATGAAGCAAATAACAAGTAAGAAATACTTGTGCAGCATGCTGTGCCTTGTCAATGTCCTTGGTTGGTGGACTTCCACAGGAAGACTTACAGGTCTTACCTGAGCTGGTCTTCACACAAAGAAGGTTTCAGAGAAGGACATTTAACATAAATGCATAATATGCATTTAATATAAATTTTATCTACAATACATTTTCATTTAATTGCAAACACCATCTATTAAGTGTCCCAGAAACAACACATTCAGTTCATATTTAAGTATATTATTTTAAAGTACATTCTTTCTCTAAAATTTTCTCTTTTTAAAGTATGCTAAAGTGTTCTTATTGTTCATAAGGGATCTCCTGTGATTTCTGCAGAATCTATGAAGGAGTGCAATATAAAAATTGTGGAACATAATTGAGTAGTTTGAAGTAAATCATGCAGTGTACATGGAAAAAGAGGAACACACTACCATTTCACAATGTTTTTATGCTACATTTACAATAAAGTGGATCAGTGTTACAATCTTGTTCCTCATGTACATACTTTGTACTCATTATAGTAATTACAATAACTAGGTAATAATTAACGAACCCTGAACCTACCCTTAAACCAAACCCTACCCCATATAGTTACATTATATTACGAATACTTTCTTAGGTAAGTACACTGTAAGTACATGTACTGTAAAATATAAAGTGCAACCAAGTTTGTTTTTAAGTTAAACTAAATGATGCTACTGTCAAGTGTCACACTTTGACTGTCACACAAATATTGTCTTTGTGCTTCCCATAGAAAGGTATCAAAAAAGGAAATAAAACCACAGGTCCCACTTTATATTGGGTGTCCTTAACTAATGTGTACTTACATTTAAATTAATTATTTGATACAATGCACTTGTTGTGTGCATACGTACATGTTTTTACATTGTACTTATATTTTTAAAAATACCTATATGTAGTTACATCTGTAATTAATTTCCCTTACACCTTAACCCACCCTTAAACCTACCCATACCACCAAACCTGTCCCTAACCTTACCTGTATCCCACCTCAATAGCAGCAAATGTGTTTTTTTGTGTACATGTGTACATGTAAATGTGTACAATATGACCACAATAAAAACATTGTACTTATTTTTGATGTAAGTACATAGTAGTTGAGGCCACATAATATAAAGTGTGACCAAACCACAATCTTCAATGAAGGAGTGAAAATATGACTGTTATGTCTCAAAATGAGTGTGCATAGAGTGCAAGCAACAATAAGCAAAAGGCAAACCCCGATGCCACAAGAGAACAACAGTTCAGGAAGTGGGATCACTTGAGCCATGACACGTGGAAGACAAAGGGTATTTAAAATGCAATTTTATATGCACAAAATGCAGAATGAGAAGATATTTACTATGAAAAGTTAAAACTGAAACCTACAATATTACAACAATTACCTTCCTTTATTGCCAAATGGTGTATTTGTGGATTTTGACAGTGTGTGAAAGCATGTTAGCATTAGCTTGTGAGGCTGTCTTGTGGGCAGGCCGAAAGTTTGTGTTTTGATTTTAAAACCTGATGTTACTATTTGGTTAGTTTCATTGAAGGTTTCTGTTCAAGGACATTTGCCTAATCAAATATGTTTTAGATGAGATGGAGAACCGAAGGCAGTTACTCGGAAACAGTAGGGGCTTCTGGATTGTTTAGCATGAATTTTGGATTGCTAAGGTCATGCTAAGGAAATGTTTTTATTGAGTCTAATAATATTTGGGTGTATAAGTTCTCCAGCGGTTTGCTTTTTTGATCTTTATTTTTTCTTTTCAGATCTCAGTCCAACATGAAAACACTGTACGTTTGTTTTGGTTTATTAAAATATAGAATATAAAATCTGCTTAAACACCTGCGAACTATAATGTGTTGAAACTCTTTGCAGATATCAGTTCAGTGTCAGGATAACCAATTCGGGTTGGATGCTGAAGTGGTTTATGATGACAAATCCTTTCCCTTACGGAGGTGCACTCCATTTGTGACTGGGTAAACCTTTTGAAATGTATCTAATACACATTGTATTATACAGACATTCAGTTTTTAGCCTTTTGATTTTTTTGAAAATTATTTGTAGGGGAAGAGTTCCTGGGCAGAATCAAGATACTGGTATGTACATCTAATACTATACAGTACAGTTCAGGAATTTAAATTTAGGCAGTTTTTACAACCAGATGCTGCACAGCGTTGTTGCATCTTGAAACTCTTTTATATATATGACTTTTATATATATTTTATATATATATAATTCCAAGATGGTGGATGCGTCAGTGTGTCTGGAGCGCTCGAATGTGGCATCTACCTATACATATCTATGATGTCAGCACTTGCTCACACACAATCTCAAGAACTAGCACAGAGTAATGGCCGAGCTCAACAGATGGACTAAATAATAAATGACCTTTAATGGTTTTCTCACCAAATACTGTATGCTTTTATATATTCTCTCATTGTATCATTCTGTGATACTTTTGTATGACCGATAGTTTGACACTGGTCCCTATACACTGGCATTATATCTTCCATATAATGGATGCGGCCGGTACGTTTTTCAGAATTTCTCCTTTTGGGGTCTGAAATATCAAGTTTATACCTATTGAAGTGCTGCTGTAAGCTATTAGTATTTCTAGAAATTAGTATATACTTAATAAATGCTATAAAACTATTAAGTGCATGCTAATGCATTAACTATTGTTAACATTAATTGTAAAGTGCTGCCATCATATTCGCTCCTCAATGCTTCCGCATCTTTTACTGTATATTGTGTATATGTGTTTTTGTGGTAAACATTGTTTCCATCCATTCCATGTTTTCTCAGCTGCTGGTGAAGTGCAGGAATCATTTGCAGTGAATGGACAAACAAGTGCAACTGCAGGCTTTTCTACATCCGCAGATGCTTTGGCTGCTGACAGCCTAACATTCACAGATGGTTCGAAATGTCCAAAAAGTCCAAATTATCAAAATGCAACATAAAATACTTCAATCTTGATATTGTTTGTATCAAGACTCGATAACAAAAAGTATACCTTCTGTAGGGGTGTCTCCAGCATTCATAGCCCCTGATGGCATGGGAGGCAACGGCAATGAGTTGATGAACAGAGATGAACGTTACGAAAAAGAGAAGTGTGTGCATTCAAAGGGAAAGAAGAAAAAAAGGAAGGAGAAAAAAAGGAAGGAGAGAGAGAACACAACTTCACCAAGGAGAAAAGGCATCCAGTCAGCATCTGATTGTGGTGAAATGTGATTTGATTAGTAAGATAAATTACACTTATTTTCAGTTTATGTAGCATATACTGAAAGCTTTATAAACTTCTATAACTCTAACGTTCTGTACTGCTTTATAAAATTCTATAACTCTAACTTTCTGCGCTGTACTGTTTAAATAAATAATACAAAATGACAATACAAGTTATCATTCATTATTGTAAATGCAAAAGACTATTGTCTTAGTTCACCCAAAAATGAAAATTCTTCATCAGTCATCATTTACTCACCCTGATGTCATTCCAAACCCATTAGACGTTGGTTAATCTTAGAAACATAAATTGAGATATTTGAAATTAAACCTGAGAGGCTTCTGTCCCTCCAATGAAAGTCCAGGAAACCAAAACATAAAAATATCCAAAAAGGTTATAAAGGTGTCATGAAATTATATGAATCAGGCAGTTTAAGTCTAGTGAAGATATATAATCGCTTTATATGACGAACAGATTTAATTTAGGCTTTTATTCATATATGCATACATAGATAGAGTGGTAACATGGAAGCTCGTGCACATCACACGCTAAAACAAACCTCAATGCTTTTCATGCATTACACACAAACTTCTCTTCACAGGACATGAAAGTGAGTAAATGATGACAGATTGACATTTTTGGACTATCACTTAAAGAACTGAAGCTATACCATACAAAACGCCAGCAAAACAACGAGACTGCAAATACACACGTGAAATTGAGTGGAGGTGATGAGTAATGATAATTCATGCATAGTGAATGAAGAACACCAGTTGGGGATGAAAGCTTTGTTTCATTGTGTCTCAGTGTCGCCAACTAATTTTCAGGGGAAGTTGTTAAAGGAGGGTTGATTTGTTGCTATTGACGTCATTACGTAATCATGACACAAAATTGTGTCACTGCATCAAATCCCAGCAAAAATATATATTTTATATATGCTTATATTTAGATTTGTTCATAAAATAATGCAAATACATCATATAATATTACGATATAAATAACTGTATTTTTAAACAACATTGAATTCTTAAACACTTACATGTTTTTGAACAATTTGAGTTTTTTTTTAAGGTATTTAAAGTAAATTTAAGGTAAACTATACATTCTGAACAATTATAATTTTACGCAGTGTATTATTGGTTAGATAGTGTGCTACACTCCAAGAAGAGCCTGTAAAAACAGGGCACAATCTACTATGTTAATATGAAGGAATTTGTTTTTCACAGGGTTTTTTTTTTCTTCTATTTTTTTTACCTGCATGTTAAATTGCGCGTTGTATTTTGTGTTTTTGGGTTACAACGGATAATGGATAGCAGGTATGTCCAGGAAAATTACTAGTATCTTTTCCATTTTTCTAGATAGGGCCTATTTTTTCTTACAGTGTACTAACTGATCAAAAAGGTACAAGCTAACAAGGTGTATCATAAATGAACAATGATACAATGATTCAGTGATTATTATTATTAAATTGAGCAATTACAAAGAGCAGCTAACTTAATGTGTTGTGTGTAAACATCTTTGGTTTCCTCTTTTTGTGTAATTTAGCTGGAAAATGTGTCTCTTTTTATCGTTTGAGTCTCTTATCAAAAGTTGCTAAAAGTTGCCAAATAAATTTTAACAATAGCTCAGTTTGTTGCTAGGTGCTTTTGGGGGAAAAAATGTTGCTAGGGTAGTCTGAAAAGCTGCAACACTGGCAACACTGGCCCTGTGTTCCATTCGGAAGGGCTCATCCCTATGCCCTAATCCCTTCAAAGGGTTTACCCTCCGGAGTGAGAGCTTCGAAGGGTTGAAGGGTGTAGGGGACCAAACAACTGTTTCTTGAAGTGCCCTTCTGCGTAATCATCCCGTGCCCACACGGAGGCGCCGTCATCATGCAAAGAATCTGCGCAAAGGATCATGGGAGCCCGAAGTGTCCATCAGTTGTACCCTTTGAAATCCTTCATTCCAAAGGGCCTTTTGAAGTGGCGAGTTGTGAGCACTTCGGTTTGGAACGACCCTTCAATATGGCGGCCATGAATATGGCGGCCGCTCAGCTCTGTAGTTGCTTTTTTTAAAACTCTCACAATGACCTCTAGTGGCCAGGAGTGAAGACAAATAAGTCTACTGCATTGATCAAGCATTACAAGTTTCAGCAAACACATTATCAGTCGTACTATGTTTTGCTTAAAATCAAATGCATTGTCTTCTAAATGTTTTTTCCTCAGCATCAACAGTCATACAATTTTTGGTGTGTGGTGGATTTGTGAGTTCAGCTGTGGTTCATAATAATGTAGACCTCTGCTATGAGTACATAGCCAAAGATATGAAGTATTTTTTGGGTGGGCCACAAAAATTTGAATTTTGTATATTCAAAATGCGCATGGATTTCGAATAGTTTTCAGAAAAGTTTTTTTCTCCCACCAAAACAGAAGTGCTAGTTTGACTGATATGAGGAAATGTGCACAAGATGTCTTAAGATTGTGAGACCTGATTTTAACACATGGTTGACTGGGTCAGATTGTTGTGAAGTTGGGTGGTATTTGTGAAACTAACTAAAATAACTAACTGAGCAAAACTCACTCCAAGCTACACTAATTAAAGTTTTTAAAACATTATTTGAACAATATAGATCTGTATTTTCAGAGATTATATAAGGATATCTGTAATAGAGAAGAAATGTCTGTAGTAAATGTGCAAAGATCTGCACGGAGTGTGTTACAGATCATGACTAGTCAGCTGTAACGACTTCATTTCATTAGTCATAACTAAACCGTAAATGCAAAACTGGTTTTGACAGAAGAACAAAAACAAGAAATGTAAGAGTCCCAGCCCTTTTATTTGCATCAGCTTCAGTGGAAAACATCTGCTGTTTGCAGAAATGATTGAAAGACTGAAAGAGCACTGGGAATATTTCAAGCAGCACAGTTTCTTTTACACTGGTTGGATATAAAGAGTTAAAGATTACATCTGACATGTATCTGATAAACTGACTGAGGAAATATTTTTTCATGCATGTCAGAAAGGATGTATCAACCAATTCCACACCATAAAAGGAACCAGGGAGACTAACACTGAACAAACATCTATCCTGAATGGACATAATATAAGTGAACTTTATAAAATCGAGTGAACTTGTAAGTTTACAAAAAAAAACAAATATATATATGTACAGGTATAAACTAAACTTGTAAACAGGAATGGAAGACTGTCCAGATCATGACAGAAGGTAGGAGAAAACTCAATGGCAAATACTTCTTTTTGAATTTTGTTTTTAAAACATTATTTAATGATTATAGATCTGTATTTTCAGAAATTATATAAGAATATCTGTAATAGAGAAGAAATATCTGCAATAAATGAGCGACTCTGCACGGAGTGTGCTACAGATTATAACAGGTCAGCTGAAATGCCTTAATATCATTAGTCATAACTAAAACCATAAATGCAGAACTGGTTTTCTCAGAAGAACAAAAACAGGAAATGTTACAGCCCTTTTATTTGCATCAGCTTCAGTGGAAACCATCTGCTGTTTGCACAAATGACAGACAACAGGCTGAAAGAGCACTGGGAATATTTCAAGCAGCACAGTTTCTTTTACTCTGGTTGGATATAAAGAGTTAAAGATTACAGCTGACTGATAAACTGACTGAGGAAATATTTTTCCATGTATGTCAGAAAGGATGTATCAACAAATTCCACACCATAAGGGAGGAACCAAGAAGACCAGCGCTGAACAAACATCTATCCTGAATGGACATTATTTAAGTGAACTTTATAAAATCGAGTGTGCTTTTTATAAGTTCCCAAGAGAAAAATAAATTCTGTTATGTACAGATAAACTAAACTTTTAAAAAGGAATGGAAGACTGTCCAGATCGAGACAGAAGGTAGGAGAAAACTCAATGGCAAATACTTTTTTTTTTTATTTTGTTTCAATTAATTTTGTTTTATTAGAATATGAGAAGATGTCACGGATTTCTTTCGTGTTATAAAACAATGAATTTAAAGTCATCTAGAGATGGGAAGCAAAACGTTTAACACGCCTCAGTGCGTATGACGTAATTTTGTGCGTAAAGAAAATGGTTCCAGATAGAAAATTCAACATGTCCCTTGCAAATGACCCAGACATAAAGGTAACATTTTAATACAACCATGAAGTCTTAAAAGTTTTTTTTTTTCAAAATAGGAGGAAGAGTAGGCCTGTTGCAAATCCTTTCTTAAATGCATGTATGGAAATGAACTGTTTTTCACCGCTGCTTACAGTGTCGCACATGGCGTACACATGACCCTGTTTGTCAACATTTTCTGTTCACCGTGCCGCTTAGTTGATCATTTTTAGTCTTAAAGTGGTAACAATTGCGTTCAATGCTTGTCTTCTCTACCGCTGCTTCAGAGGCCTGATTCATGGAGCCATTTTGTATGTCGCAGTTGTAGTCAAGATGAAAGTCATATAGCATTAAATATCACACAGTGGTTTGAGTCAGTCGAGAGAATTGTATTAGTCACCTCTTCTTCATTCTGGATTTACAAAACCACAGTTATGACTGGAGATCCACTCTACTGACCACCTGTATAAAATGCTAGCGCAAAATTATTAATAATTGTCAAATGTTAAAAAAGTTTATTCCATTCGGTTCATTTCTTTCTCTTTTTTTTAATTCTGTAGTAAAGTATCCCAATGTATATACTTCAAAGCATAACATTAGCTACATATATTGCGGAACAGACAAAAAAAAGGGGGGCATAAGGCGGGGGCGACTGGTGACGGTTTGGGGTGTGGTTGGCATTATAATGCATTTTAATTGTACCAAATCCTTGTTAATGTACTACATAGAGTCTGCAAGATTGTGCAGTCTTTTTAAATGTGCCTTTGTGCTATTTAAACATTATTATTTGTTGCCATTATATTCTTAAGTTGCGTTACATTTAGCGAATGTTTGCAGGTAAAATCCAGTCATTCCAATAGTCATCCACGGAATATCGGATTTCACAATGCATTCAAGTTGGTCATGTGAATTTTCTGTGCTGACCATCAGTTTTGTTTTTTTAAGTCCCTTTTGTGTAATCTATGCATCATACATCGCTATACTATTAACATTACACAAATTTACTTTTTTTGCCTGCAAAATTTTGCAGATATTTCTTTAATGTGACTGTGACTTCCAAAGCCCAAGAGAACACATTTATTTAATGACATATATCTGTGCTTTCATTAGCTATTGCAGGTCAAAGTAAAATCCTTTCAATGTGTTGGACAGTTATTACATTAATACTGAAAAACAAACCCAAATTCCATAAACTGTAAATTTTGTGTTTTATTAAAGGTTTCCATTCAATGTCAAGATAATCCGTATGGATTTAATGGCGTGGTGGTGTATGGAGATGAAACCTGTGGCATGACCACAGGATGTATCCCAGATATGACTGGCTACAATCAATACCTAACTAGGTAGGTCTATAAAATAAAATAAAATAAATGAACCTGATGCAAGCTACTCTACTAACCATAGTACCATCATGCATTGCAAATAGTTCTTTAAAGGAATGTTTCACATTAAAATGAAAATTTGCTGAGAACGTACTCATCCTCAGGTCATCAAATTTGTAGATGAGTTTGTTTTTCAGAGGATCTCTCTCCAAACTCATCTATATCTTGGATGGCCTTAGAGTGAGAAAATTTTTAGCAAATTTGAATTTTTGGATGAACTATTCCTTTAAAGACTGCTACGCAAAAGGCTAGAAAGAAATTATTAGCTTTCTGAAAATTTGATTTCCATATGGACTTTTTTTTTTTTTAAATGGAACTTATTTTTTATTTGTATTTTTTTATTTGCAACAGGCGTGGAAATGGCTTTAGTGCTGGAGCCATTGACGCAGACCATCAGAGTAATGGTACAATTTTCATTTATTTATCTGTTCATTTTCTAATGACTTGAGAAACACCATCTAATGAGCTCTTAGAAGTGTCTTTTCAAGTGTATGTCTATTCACTATTTATTGTAATGAACACTTTGAAACCACATTATCTGTTCTAAATCAGCTCGGGCATCTCGTCCAATGCTGACAGTGAATGTTGCAGTGACTGTGTCTGCTATATCGGCCCGAATGGACACTCGCATGCAACTAGGAGGTCGTCGCTCAGACCCACCTATCACTGAAGGTGAGACATAAGACGTATTAGTATTTCTGCAAAGTGATATAAGATTTAGGACCACCAAATGCAAACCCACTGCAGTATGGCACATTATCTAATGATGAGACAAATGCACTGATTGGTTCTCCTGGTTGCTGCAGGTTATGCATTAGTACCTATTTATGGATGGGGAGGTAACAGGTCTCAGCTTTGGGATCAAGATGAACAACCCGAGGAAGAGGAGAGGAATTTACGTCTGAAGCAGAAGAAGAAAAAACCTAGAAGCAGGAGGAGGAAAAGATCCCACCATTCTGGTCATTAAAGGGCTAAAGATCTGACCAGCATGTTTCGAAGATCAAACCTTTATAAAACAATATTCATAGGAATTTCTCTGTTTTGTTATTTTTGGTTTACATATTTTTAAGATGCGGTCACATTTACCATTTGGCAATTTTTTTGCAGGCAAAGTCCAGTCATTTCAATAGGAATCCACACAAAAGTTTTACCCATGCAGATTTTTGGGTTCAAGTTGGTCAAGCAAATTCATTACTTGGTTTGAAAGTGACTTCTGAGTTGTGATTCAAACATTGCTACACTAATGAAAATGGACAATGTAGCTTTTTTGCCTGCAAAATTCCACTAACGTTAGAAACACAATTAAAACTTTATGAACTGTATTCTCTAGCTTCTGCTAACTGCCATACACGAGTTCACGAGAGAGCATCCAGCGGATGATGTATATCACACTAAGCCTTAAGTGAGTTATGAATCAACAATACACAACATATTGTATAGAGAAATTTAAAAATGTCCTCCCTAAATGTTCAAATAATCTCCAGAAATGTGTCCTACTTGGTAAAATCATCCCGACCCAGGTTTTGCACAAGCAGCAATTCAAATGTCACAGATAAATATTCAAAGACACATTCTTTAAAAACTGTTGAAAACTTAAAAAAATTAAATAAGAATGATAACAGTTCTTCACAAGTTTGAAGCTTGTTACTCAGACTTGTTACTCAAAATAAGTCCGTAATGTCACAGCTATGCTTTGTTAAAGAGCGCACAATGAAGATGAAAGGTTATATATGGGGCTTTCATCCAACAAGGGTAAATTCAGGCTTTCATCCAACAAGGGTAAATCCAAACACAATGTAGCACAGCAACATTCAAGACATGTAGACATAAGACCAGACAAACTCAAAGTGAACATACAGGAACTTACTATAAGTACTCAGACCAAACAAGGACAATTAACTAGGGACACCTGAACAGAATAATACATGCAACAAGGAAACGGTGCAAAAAGGAAAACGAGGTTCAAATTAACAGAAACCGTGAAAGAGTTATCATTATAGTATACTTCTCTCAGCTCCTCTCAACTCTGGAGTCTGCTTTTTTTAACCTCTCAAATAACTCACAATGACCTCTAGGGGCCAGGAGTGAAAAATAAGTCTAAAACATGGATTACAAGTTTCTGCAGCATAAACATTGCAGTCCTACAATCTGTTTTTCTTAAGATCACATGCACTGATTTCTAAATGGTCATACTGTTTTTGATGTGTGATGGATTTGAGAAGATCAGCTGTGGTTCATAATTCAGCTGTGGTTCATAATTACGTATAGGCTACCTCTGCTGTGAGAACATAGCTAAAGATATGCTGTATTTTTAGTGTGCCACAAAAAGTAGAATTCAAATGTATTTATTCAAAGTAAATTCAAAATGTATTCAAATTAATCAAAATTTGGTGTATTTAAAATGTGCATGGATTTCGAATAGTTTTCAGAAAAGACCCCCCCCCCCCCCCCCCTCCCTCAAAACAGAAGTTGTTGTGCATGTCTTAAGTTTGAGAAACCTGAACCTGGTTGACTAGGTCAGATTGGTGTAGAGTTGGGTGGCATTTGAAATCAAAGTGAAACTAACTAAATGAACTAAGTGAGCAAAACTCACTCCAAGCTACTCTAATTAAAGTTTTTAAAACATTATTTGATGATTATAGATCTGTATCTTCAGAAATTATATAAGAATATCTGTAAAAGAGAAGAAATATTTGTAGTAAATGTGCAAAGATCTGCACCAATTACATTACAGATCACAACAAGTCAGCTGAAACGCCGTACTGCAAATCATAAAACAAAGCACAAACTGGTTTTGCAACTGGAATGAAAACAGGAACTGTACACTAAGAGTCCCAGCCATTTTACTTTCCTTCATTCTCAGAGGAAACCATCTGTTGTTTGATGAAATGACTAAAAGAGTAAAAGAGTTCATATTTTTTCTGTATTTTGGAAAGGATGTATCAAAAAATTCCACACCATAAGGGAGGATCTGGGGAGACCAACATGGAACGAACATCTATCCTGAATGGACGTAATCTTTATTACAAGTTTACAAGAGAAAAACTATATAGAGGTATAAACTAAACCCTTAAACACGAACGGAAGGCTGTCCAGATCCAGCTACAGTATGAGAACTTCCAGATATACGGTTTGGCACAGAGGGTAAGAGAAAACTCAACGGTAAATACTTTATTAATTTTGTTTCATTAGAATATGATCAGATAACATGTGTTTGCTTTGTGTTATAAAACAATTTATATAATGTCATACAATGCCAGGGAAAGGTTAGATGTTGGGCACGTCTATACGTCATGTTCCACGTGACCTGTCGTTGTGTTGGCAGTGTGGCAATATGGCTACCCAAACAGCCAAAAACAAGGTCAAATTTTTAAAAAACCATGTAGTCCTACAGTCCTAAAAGAATAACAGGAATGTTGCAAATGCTTTCTTAAAGGCATTTGAACCGTCTTTTAACATTAGATGATTTCGATGTCATGTCGAGCACATTGGTTGTGCAGTACACAACATTTTCTGTTCACCGTGCAGCTTATTTGATCATTTTTAGTCCCTGTGTAATGATTAAAGTGATGACAACTATTGTGTTATCTGCTTGTTTATTCTACTGCTGATTCTGAGGCCTAATGGAGCCTAGTTAAGACGATAGGGGTTAGTCATATTGCTTTGAATACCAAATAGTGGTTTCAGTCAGTCGTAAGAGCTGTACAGTATCAGTCATCTCTTTATCATTGCAGCTTCACAAAACCACTGTTATGACTGGCAATCCACACTATTAACCAACTGTATAAAAAGCTAGTGCAAAATTATTGTTAATAATCATCATCTCCTTACAAAGACTATTCCATTTAAATTACATTTCCTATTTTATTTTAACTATTCGTTTATTTTTTAATTTTTTTGCTATGATGTCTTGGATGTTGCAATTATCATTGCATGCACAAAAATATTTCTCTGTAATAATTGGGCCTCAAATATTAAGAGGGTTTGGTTATATTGTACGTCATAATTCATAGAGCATTTAATTTTTAAATGTCTGTCTTCAATCTCTTTAAATGTGTCTTTGTGTTATTTATACATTATTGTTTTTTTGCCTTTATGTTGTTAAGGTGCATTACATTTACCACTGTTCTGCACATTTTTGCCGACAAAATCCTGTCATTTCAACACAAACCCATGCAATAGCAAATTTTCACAATGGATTCAGGTTGGTCATGTGAATTCACTGTGCCGACCAACAGAAACATGTTTTTTTTAAAGTCTCTTCTGTATTGACAACAGTTAATTTAACTTTTTTTGTGCACGCACAATTTTGCTGACATTTCGTTAATGTGACTATGACTTCTAAAGCCCAAAAGAACACATGTAACATTAACTTAATGACATATTTTTTGATTTTCATTAGCTATGACTTGTCAGAAGTAAAACTCTCTTAAATGTTATTACATAAGCACTGACATAGGCTGTAAATTTAAAGGCTTTGTGTGTTTGTGTTTTATTAAAGGTTTCCGAACCGTGTCAGGATAATCCGTATGGATTTAATGGTGTAGTTGTGCTTGGAGATGAAACCTACGGCATGCCCACAGGATGTATCCCAGATATGAGTGGTTATAATCAATACCTAACTAGGTAAGACTATGAAATTAATTGAAAGAGGTGAATCTGATGCAGACTACACATCCATTGCAGGAACAGATCACCTAAAAATACAAATTTGCTGAAAATTTTCTCACCCTCAGGCCACACAAGATGTTAATGAGTTTTTGAGAAATTTGAGGAAATGAACAATATTATGGATAGAGTACTTGAATTTTACCTGGAAGCAACAGTTGAAGTGCTAATTGTTAAAGGGTTAGTTCACCCAAAAATGAAAATTAGCCTGTGTTTTACTCACCCTCAAGGCATCCTATAGGTATATATGACTTTCTTCTTTCAGACGAATCCAATCGGAGTTATATTAAAAATCGTCCTGGCTCTTCCAAGTGTTATCATTGCAGTGGCTGGATGACTCTGTTCAACAGTCCAAAACACGTCAAATAAAAGTGCGTTCATCCATAATAATACGTGCCTGACACGGCTCCGGGCATGAATAAAGTCCTCCTGAAGCAAATTCATGCATATAACGCTTGAAAGAGCCAGGACAATTTATATAACTCCGATTGGGCTAAAATTCATTTTTGGGTGAATTAACCCTTTAATTATTTGCTTTCCAAACTTTTTTTTATTTGCAACAGAATCGGAAATGGCTTTAGTTCTGGAGTCATCAATGCAGACAGCTGGAATGATGGTAAGATTTTTATTTATTTATCTGTTCATTTTCTAATGACATCATCTAATGAGCTCTTAGAAGTGTCATTTCAAGTGTATGTCTATTCACTATTTATTGTAACGAACACTTTGAAACCACATTATCTGTTCTAAATCAGCTCGGGCATCTCGTCCAATGCTGACAGTGAATGTTGCAGTGACTGTGTCTGCTATATCGGCCCCAATGGACACTCGCATCCAACTAGGAGGTCGTCGCTCAGACCCACCTATCACTGAAGGTGAGACATAAGACGTATTAGTATTTCTGCAAAGTGATATAAGATTTAGGACCACCAAATGCAAACCCACTGCAGTATGGCACATTATCTAATGATGAGACAAATGCACTGATTGGTTCTCCTGGTTGCTGCAGGTTACGCATTTCAACCCGTTTATGGATGGGGAGGTAACAGGTCTCAGCTTTGGGGCAGATATGAACAACAAGGGGAGGAGGACAGAAATGTACGTCTGAAGCAGAAGAAGAAAAAAGCTGGAAGCAAGAAGAAGAAAAGATCCTGCCATGCTGGTCATTAAAAGTGCTAAAGATCTGACCAGGATGTTGTTTGTATAGCAACAAAGAAAACAAAAAAGTGTTGTTGTTTTTTACTAAATAAGCTGCTTTTTCATGCTTTTTTTCCTAACTGCAGTGCTAGTTGCTGTTCACACCAAGAATGAAAACTATAATGATGACTACTAATTCTATGAGAAGAGAGTATGTAAATTGAGATAACAGGATGGAGCAAGAGTTATCAATCATTATTGTTGTGACTGGTCCTTTAGTAGAAATGGGCATTTATTAGCTATTGTTTAAATCGGTACAGTCTCCTTAATGCAAAGTATTACTGAATTCGTTTCACATTTGTGTAAATTGAATTTGAGGATTATTCATTATTAATAAATATTAAGTCAGTGTCTTTTAAGTCAATGTTGTAATTCTTCAGAGACGGAATAATTAAAAGTTTAAATGTTTGACTAAAGCCAATGGATTTAAAGCTAAATAACAGATATAGGTCAGTGTCTATATTAAAAACTAATTGACAGATTAGATCAGCCTGCTGCTAAACATATACATCATCATTAGCAAGAAATCCATTTAAAAAAAACATACTTACGATGATGATCTGGTGGGATAGTGATAAAACCGAAAGATCTGGGCAGTAACCCTAAAGGTTGTACTAGGACACAATAAGATAAAATAAGCTTATCATACACTTAGGGGGCTGTATGAACTGTAGGGTATTTTTTTGGGGGGGGGTAAAAATTAATTGCACTGTACAGGAGGTCTTGACTCATCTGAAATGCACATGAGCTGCACGTGTTGGTCTGTCCAGGACAGATAATAAATGTACCACTCAGGTGCCGCTAGGGGCGCTGCTACAAAATGTTACTTCCCCTCCTCATGGGATTTCATTGAACTGCACGGGATCCACTGAAGTGTTTACATTTTCACTTGTGCTAAATTCAACATCAATTCTTAGTTTTTATTTACTCGTTTTAACGATGAGGCTTAATCCGCATAACCGTTGAGTTTCCTTCATCGAAAAGCTGTAATAATATCAACTGCATTCAAAACGATCGCAGAGAAGAGGAAGGTTTTGCATTTTTCCGATCACATCCTCATCCTCAGCATGGACCGCCTGGCGTCTTTTGGAAGTAAGTGCACGTTTAACAAATCACAGATCTGCTATTCGAGGGCAGGTAACTACCGAAATGAGAAAAAGAAACGGCTCTGACATTCGTT
The DNA here is from genome assembly GCF_936440315.1 of Barbus barbus. Classification (NCBI taxonomy): domain Eukaryota; kingdom Metazoa; phylum Chordata; class Actinopteri; order Cypriniformes; family Cyprinidae; genus Barbus; species Barbus barbus. The sequence continues at coordinate 18,607,785 of NC_136759.1, read as the reverse complement.
ACAGAGGTTTACCATAGTAATGGGCACTATTACTGTGGTACTGTAGGTCCTGACAGCGACTACCATACATTTTTACCGTAATTTACAGAAGACACACTAAAATGTCATTCGGTGTAACAATAATTCATGTTACAAAAATCTTCAGTCATATTTAGAAGAAGTATTAGTGACATTAGTAATTCGCTCTCATTTGAAATCTTTGCCACAATCCTTCAAACCACTGGGTTTCACCCATTTGTCAGCAAGGCAATCATATTCATTTAAATTTAAAAAATATTAAATATTCTAAAAAAAAAAATTTAGAATGACCACTTTTTTTCTGTAATAAGCACATGCCAGCATAAGTGTGTTGTTTAATTTTTACTGTGCATAAATATATCTGTTACACTTAATGATGATGAAACATTAATCTACCCATATTTTGACATTTTGTTTTGACAGAAGTTATTACAAACATTAAAGTAGGCATTTTACTTGCATTTAATATGCAAGTCACTGTTGTAAACTTATTTTGATGCAAACAAGTCACCTTTATTTATACAGCGCTTTTAACAATACAGATTGTGTCAAAGCACTTAACCGTATCAAATTGGAGGATAGAGTGTCAGTAATGTATAAAAATAAGATTAAACACTCAATTTTCAGTTAAAGGCATTTCATTATTGAATTCAGTGATGTCATTGTCTAGCTCAGTTTAGTTTAAATAGTATCAGTGAAATCAAATTGATGATAATCGCTAGAAATTAAGTGTCCCCAACTGAGCAGTTCTCCTCTGGCCAGGATATTATTGTTTATTTATTGTTTACTTATTGTTTTAATTAAAATTTTAAATGTATAAATGTATTTATTTCTATTTTATATTGTTACAATTTCTAACAATAATAGTATTATGAAATTCTGTATTTTATTATATATATATATTTTTTTTTTTCTTTCTTTTTTTTTTCAAACACCAAAATGGGTTGTCTCCAAGGGCATAGTTTTGGTTTGAACATTGGGGGGGTTGAAGTGGACCCTGGGTCATGCTCCCTCTTAAGGTTTATTTATTTGTTGGTTTGCTTAAATGTTTATTTTTGTAAAATGGTCTTTTGTGTTATCCACCACACATGCAAATTCGGTTGATTGCGTCAAACTGCAATAAAGTAATAAGCTAGTTAACAATGACTTGTTTACATAGGATATAATATATGTTATATTATTTAGACACTTAGGCTGTAGTTTCACAGAATGTTCTAATTCAATACGCCATGGGAAGTCAATCTAACTTAACGTTTTCCTTTATTGATATTGTTTATTTCTTACTCCTTAACAGTTCATCAGGCTCTTAATGATTTAATCTGTGCCATCATTGGAATATCTGAAGGTTTCTCCATCACTCATCACTCATCACAAATGCTTTTCAGCCAGTGTCTGCAGGGTTAAGAATTACATCAATGTGCAGCATTTTGTACAAATAGAGACTTATTTTTTAATACAAATGTTATAGTTTGTATTAAACTATCATAATTTGTGCATGCAGCGATTAAAATGTGCATTTGTGGATCAGCACGTGCATTCATTCACATCTCTTCTGAGTCGATTCTATTTGATTCATTTAATTTTGAGACTTTCATTCCGCCTGTTTAGCCTTGCCCAATCCACACGCAGCTGAGCCTAAGAACATCAGCGACCACTAGATGGCACTAGCCCCAGTCACCTGTGCTCATTCCATTGTGTACGCTTTTATGAATGTTACATTGTGTTTTCTTTGTTTATTTTTGGTTTGGCTATTCTACTCTGCCCGTAGAAATATAATAAAAAAAATTTATTGAACTTGTTCTAATTTAACTAGTCTTAGGACACAGAATAGCTCATATTAATTTAGCCAAACAAGAACGTCCTGATGGTACCTTTTGTTTTTTGTTTTTTTTTCTGTAATTCAGCGGCACACTGTCAGTTATTCCTTCCTTGTATTATTATTATTATTATTATTATCATTAAAGGGCTATTATAGTTGCTCATTTAAGCCATTAGTAATTGCACGTTTATATTCAATTAATTAAACTATTACATTAACTTACATAAACATTAACAATGAATGTTTAGGGAAAAATAGCTAGAACACATTTTATTTAGGCCTACTTATCGTCCGTATCGTCTACAAAGATGAAGTTGACAATGCTAATTCGCCATTTGTTTATAAGTAGCCTATAAATATCGTCTAATTACTATTTACACTTATTGCAAATATCTGCTACTTCTACAGCATGTATAGAATGGCTATTTTCACTTAGTGTAAACAGCAAATCTCTAAAAATGCTACTGTTGTTACTTACTGGGGCTAGTGCCATCTAGTGCTCGCTGATGTTCTTAGGCTCAGCTGCGTGTGGATCGCGAGCTGTGTGTGTGTGTGTGTGTGGATTGGGCAAGGCTAAACGGGCGGAATGAAAATCAAAATTAAATGAATCAAATAGAATCGACTCAGAAGAGATGTGAATGAATGCACGTGCTGATCCACAAATGCACATTTTAATCGCTGCATGCACAAATTATAATAGTTTAATACAAACTATAACATTTGTATTAAAAAATAAGTCTCTATTTGTACAAAATGCTGCACATTGATGTAATTCTTAACCCTGCAGACACTGGCTGAAAAGCATTTGTTTCAGTGTAGTGATGTACATTTGCGAATTTTTCAAATCGTGTACACGTTAATGAATTGCACTGGGCTTTGTTCATTGGTAGTTGTGTGTGTGTGTGGGCGTCGTGAAACGCTGCATACTGCGAAAATGAAGTCTCAAAATTCAAATGAACCGAACAAGATTAATGCAAACAAGATGTCAATAAATGCACGTGTGTCACCTGATCCATAAATGCACGGATTCCTTTTTGCATGAGCAATTTATGATATATTAATGCAGATCACAACATTTTTATGCTCAAACATGTCTGTATTTGTTAAAATCGCTGCACAATCATTTAATCCTGAATTCCACAGACTCAAATTGAAAGACATCTGTTCGTGGTTAGTAAGATACATGCATAAAATCTATGCAGTACATGGATAATTGTGCATGCATCTATTAATCATTTTGAGTCTAATATCATCCCATAGAACTGCGCTTCAGTCATGTTGTGCTGATAAGCGCTCCGTTAGGTTAAATAATTAATAAATAGCCAGATTCTAGGTTTCCATTAACCGTGGTATAAATATTGGGGGGGTTGTATTTGCTAGTTTTGGTTATTGGGAGGGTTTCTTCCCCCCACAAACTACGCCCCTGGTTGTCTCGTCGACCCATATATCAAATTACCAAAGTATCTGATACCATCATTGTGCTATGGTGCCACCCCAGTATTTGCAGAACTTGGAATATTGCAGTATTAAAATAAAAAATTAACATTTGGATTCAGTGTGATAGTAGTGATACATAAAAGTTGATATATATAATTTTTTTTTTTTTTTAAGTTTATTTTATTTTTACAACTTTTAACTGTCAGAATAACACTTATATTTCTCATTATGTTTTTATTAATGTTATTGTTCAATAATAACTTTACAGCTATAATGTAACTCTCCAAATTTATGCCATATCGTCTGTGTTAGGCAGATGACTTGACTATTGTGATATATTTTAATCAGCCAAATTGAATAAAATGTTCCAGTCATTACTGTGATATGAAGCTGGAAACTGTTGGCATGTTTATGGTACAAGATATATGTCTGTTGAAATAATAACTTTTGTAATGTCTCTTCAGATGATCCTTTCGATAAGCCTCCCTGTCGAGGATGTTCCTCATATCTAGTGGAGCCTTACATTAAATGTGCTGAATGCGGACCGTCACCTTTCCTCCTGTGTCTGCAGGTGAGTCGCTGGATTGAGGGTCTCATTACTCTCTGTCTGCACAACATATACTGTCACTGTTAATTTAATGTGGACTATATGATTTAATCTCTCTGTTGCAGTGCTTTACTAGAGGATATGAGTATAAAAAGCATCAGAGTGACCACAAGTATGAAATCATGGTAAAGAGAGCAGTTTGTATTTAAAAAATGTATTACATTGAATATAAAAGGTTTATAAGCAAAGTGTTTTTATATTATTTATATTTAGATTTAAGATTTAAATTAATAGTTGTTTTTAAACGTTACTTAAACCAGAAATGTTCAAAATTGAGACATATTTTTGTTATTATTTACATAACTTAAAAAAAATGTTTATTTGGATAAAATTGTGCGTTTTTTTATGTGCCCCATCCTGTCCAATATTGTGCCCATGCATGACACATTTTTTTTAAAATCTACTTTCTTCTAGACATCAGATTTTCCTGTGTTAGAGCCTGGCTGGACTGCGCAGGAGGAGATGGCTCTGTTAGAGGCCGTCATGGACTGTGGTTTTGGTAACTGGTCAGTGTACTCCTTTACTTCATGTCTGCAACTCTACTACTTCTGCTGGTCTGAAAAACGTTTTATATCAGAGCAGAAAGTCTTAAGTTCATAATGTCATGGCATGCATTGTTAAAAATAAATATCTTTCTCAATATTTTTGTGTTTTCCAATTCAAATAAATGTTTGAAATTGAACAAAATTCAGTGTATGCTTAAAATATGAACTGATTTTTCTGAGCCCATTGGCAGATATTTGTTCTCGTTTTAATCATAAACTCACTTCATTTTGATCAGTTTCACAGGAAGCATCATTTTTTTTGTCATTTTGCTTATCAGTTAAGTGTATCTTGATTTAGGGATTACAAATCTGCAGAAACCAGACACTAACAAAAAACTAGACACTAACAAAAAAAACTACTGTTACAACTAGGGGTGTAACGGTACACGTATTCGTACAGAAAAGTTTCATCACGGGTCTTTTGGTTCGGTACATGTGTTTTATCCACTGCATGAGTGGAACTTCGTTGGAAACTTCCAGTTTTATTTGTTACTTTTGATTTAATTTCCTTTTTCAGGAAATTCAATCAATAAATTCAGTTTTTAATTCTCTTGATCGCTATATAAACGCCTCAGTTTAAACGGCAGCATGGAGCGCGATCATCCCTTCCTCTTTACTGCTAGTTTTAATGAGAAATAAACAGTGTTGGGAGTAACGCATTACAAAAGTAATAAAGTAATTTTTGTGAACCGTTACACCTCTAGTTACTGCCATAGTTGTTAATACATGCCCAAACCAAGGTATTTTCATGGTACTTGTAGCATGATATTTTTTAAATACCATGGAATATAATGTAAAACCATCGTTTATGTGTTTAGTAATCATATTTTTATAAAATGTGTGACTAGTGTTATTGTAAACTAAAACTGTGAAAATTTGTTTTTGTTAATTTAAATAAAGCTGTAATCAAAATAAAAAATATTGCATGAAAATGTAAAAAAAAAAAAAAAAAAAAAACAGTTCAAGCTGAAGTACAAAAATTACTAAGGAAATAAAAATAAATTAAAGCTGGCTATAAATATTTAACCAAAAAACAAAAAAAAAACTACTAAACATTGCAAAAGCACAGTAAAATTAAAATGAACACTAAAGTTATGAAAGTATATTAATAAATGCTATATACAACTCTGCTAATGGCATATCTGGGTGTTCCTTCAGGCAGGACGTTGCTTACCAGATGCGCACCAAGACCAAAGAGGAGTGTGAAGGGCACTACATGAAGAACTTCATCAACAATCCTCTGTTCTCCTCCACTCTGCTCAGTCTCAGACAGATGGAAGATCATCTGTCCCGGACAGCAGACACAGCCATTCCCTTTAAGCGTAAGTGAGCTCCAGAAACAAGCTACTGTTCTGTTCATTCAACTCTAAATAAATACAGTGGCATGCGAAAGTTTGGGAACCCCTTTCAGAATCTGTGAAAATGTGAATAATTTTAACAAAATAAGTGAGATCATACAAAATGCATGTTATTTTTTTTATTTAGTACTGTACAGAGTAAGATATTTTACATTAAAGATGTTTACACGTAGTCCACAAGACAAAAAAAATAGCTGAAATTATTAAAATAACCACATTCAAAAGTTTGGGAACCCTTGGATCTTAATACTGTGTGTGGTTACCTGGATGATCTACGACTGTTTTTATGTTTTGTGAGTCCCTTGTTTGTTCTGAACAGTTAAACTGAGCACTGTTCTTCAGAAAAATCCTCCATGTCCTGCAGATTCTTCAGTTTTCCAGCATCTTTTGGATATTTGAACCGTTTCCGGCAGTAACTGTATGATTTTGAGATCCATATTTTCACACAGAGGACAATTGAGGGACTCAAACACAACTATTAAAAAAAGTTCAAACATTCGCTGAGAGACCCACTAAGAGCCAGGGGGTGAAAACTTTTGAACAGGATAAAGATGTCCAAATTATTCTTATTTTGTTGAAATATAATTTTTTTCCATTTTTTTGCCCTTCAGAAGCTACAGAAGATACTTACATGTTTCCCGGAAGACAAATTAAGTACAATTTACCTCTATCTTCAAATTCAAAAAGTTTTCGCCACTGGCTCTTAAAGGGGTCATATGACGTTGCTAAAAAAGAACATTATTTTGTGTATTTGGTGAAATGCAATGTTTATGCGGTTTAAGGTTCAAAAAACACATTGTTTTCCACATACTCTACATGAATGTTTCTCCTCTATGCCCCTCCTTTCTGAAACGCGTCAAATTTTACAAAGCTCATCGTTCTGAGAAGCGAGGCGTGCTCTGATTGGACAGCTATCCAGTGCGTTGTGATTGGCCGAATACCTCAAGCATGAGACAGAAATGTTATGTCCCTTACCGTATTGTGATGCCTTGTCCCGGTGCAACAACACAAAAACAATAAAACCCATTATAAACGAGGCATTTGTTGCATCCAGTGGGGACATAATTACTGATTATAATGACTTATACTGTCCATGTCTGCATTTGTGATCGGACTGCTCAAAACTCGCGTTTGAATAGTCAGTAGCAGAAGCTTACTCGCAGGTTGTGAGTCAGAAGCACCAGACTGTCCTTGCAAAGTTGGAATTGCCCCACTTTATAGAAACAGCCTTTGTGCAAGCCAGCACTCTTCCAGGTTCAGGAAACAGTCCTCCGTAAAATGCGCTGCACACACTCTAATATTTGGGTTGAACTGTTCTGGAGCAGTGTTGTAAATACAACTTAACCACTGATTTCTAGTTGTGTCCTCTTTTGGAAGCCCAATCAAAGTACTTTCGCTTTCACAACGAAACACAGCGTCTCCACGACATGGTGCCGGCGGCAGCAACAATATTACCGCGAGAATAATAGTTCCGCCTTTCACTGCGTAAACATTCAGGTGGTGTTATGCAAATCTCCCCACACCGTGATGTAGACATGTGGGTCTTTTATAAAGAATATCTCTTTGGTTTTGAGACTTTAGTCTTTGCAACTTCAGGGATCTTATCTATTCACAAACAGCTTGCAACACTCCAAAGAGAAAGGAAAACTTGAAATCGCATCATATGACCCTTTAATGCATCGTGTTTCCTTCAGGAGCATCGGTGAATGTTTGAACCTTCTGTAATAGTTGTGTTTGAGTCCCTCAATTGTTCTCTGTGTGAATATATGGATCTCAAAATCATACAGTCACTGCTGGAAAGGGTTCAAATATCCAAAAGATGCTGGAAAACTGAAGAATCTGCAGGACATGGAGGATTTTTCTGAAGAACAGTGCTCAGTTTAACTGTTCAGAACAAACAAGGGACTCATGAACAACCATCACAAAACAAAAAAACAGTTGTGGATCATTCAGGTAACCACACACAGTATTAAGAGCCAAGGGGTCCCAACTTTTGAAGGGGGTTATTTTAATAATTTCAGCTTTTGTTTTGTCTTGTGGACTACATGTAAACATCTTTAATGTAAAATCTAAAATCTTTTTAGGCAGTAGTAGTCAAGGATTGTGTCTTGTGTCTCTTTCAGCCACTGATGATCCTCCAAGGCCTTCATTCGACTCTCAGCTGTCCAGAGATATGGCTGGATACATGCCGGCTCGAGCGGACTTCATGGAGGTGAGTGATCTAATGTGCTGTCTGGTGAAAACAAATTAATTTGTACATTATTCAATTCAACCTCTTCTCTTTTTGTCTCTATGTAAAATTAGGAGTTTGATAATTATGCTGAATGGGATTTGAAAGATATAGACTTTGTTGACGATGATTCTGATATTCTTCACGGTAAGTATATATTTGAAAATACTTTGAAAAACAGCATTTTTACCTTTATTTTTTAAAATAAATGTTATATTGATGTTTAATTCTGTTTGAAACACAACATTTTTAAACAGTCTTTGCATCATGTAAATAATTATTAAAAACAGAATGTAAAAAGAAAAATACATTTATTTATTAAATTTATTAAATAATTTTTTATTATTTACATTAGAATCTATCATCTGTATATGAGGTTTTTCAAATGTTTTTGAAAGTAGTTGCTTGTCACTAATATATATATAATCAAATAGCTACAGCCTTGATGAGCAGAAGAAACTTCTTTAAAAACATTGAAAATCTTACTGATCTCAAACTTTTGAGTGGCAGTGTATATATCTACAGTGTATATATAGCTTTAGTGACATAAGCTACTACTTTCAAAACCATTTTTAAAGAACTTCATTTAAAGATGATAGATTGTAATACATAATTGAGGGAATTTGCATGTATTAATGCATTTTTGTTTGTAAATGTTAATGGAATCACAGTACAATGAATGCTGACTTGTTGTTAACCTCTCTTTACCATACATTTTTTCAGCACTAAAGGTTGCAGTAGTTGACATATATCACTCCAGACTTAAAGAGAGACAGCGGAGAAAAAAGTAAGTACTTGTAAGTACACATTGTACTGCCATAGAACAACCACTCGAGGGCCTCATTTGACTATAAAATTAAACCTAAAATTGTAGCATTGATTTTATTTCCTTTTAAAAATGTTTCTTGATAAACAAAATATATACTATAGTGTTAAAACAGCTACTAATTGAAGAATCAAATCAAATTATCAAATGCACATGCAACTCACTGAAATGCATTCCTGAGTTCATCATCTGGTGTGTAAAAATGTAACCTAATCCATAGCAACTGATCAGCCAGCCTGATTTTCACAAACACAAACAGCTCTAGTGGTAACAGTAACAGTGTGTAAATCAGCGTTAATGAGGACTGACTGCCCTGTAAAGGACTAGTGTTATGTGTGTGAGCTTGACCTCAGCTCTGTGCTCTGTCGTCTGAGATCTCCTGCTGAGCACAAACAGACCTTCTGCTTCCACACAACATCTGAAACCAGCACACCAGACGCCACTCTCTCCGAACACACACCACTCATGAGATGCTTTTAATAAAACATATATATATATATATATATACATATATATATATATATATAATGTACACTTGTATTTATTTAGAGCCAGATCTGTTTTATAATACTCTATTTAAGGCTTATTGGTCATGCTTAAGATCACTTAGAGTTTGACTTGCTTCTCACAGAATGCAGTGTGAAATGTGACAATCGTTGTCTTTCAGGATCATTCGAGACCATGGCCTCATCAACCTACGGAAGTTTCAGAGTAAGACAACCTCTTTTTTTAAATCCTGCTGTTGTGCCTCATATTAGCCAAGTGCTCTTGCCATCTCTTGTACTTCGATGTGTATGTGAGGTTGTAAAGTATGTTTCTCATGCAGGTATTTTCAGGTTGCTTTCAATGCACAGACCAGAAGTTACTGCCACAAGATAACCCTTCCTGACCTCCAATAACATGAGCCATCTGTGCTAAATGTTTACAATGAGCACCAGAATACAGCGATCCCAGATCAACACTGATCCCAGAGCTGTTTTTGCCAGCTGTGATTGCTCCCCTATGAATAGTTTGGCATGAAATGAACATTTCGAATGTAATGACAAAGGAGATTGCATCTTTACGAGTTTTTATTGATCGCGCCCTCTGGGCACCGTGTCGCTTCTCTCAATAAAAAGGAACCCATTCCTGTCTATTTCCCCCTGGACATTTCATTGGCCAGCCGGTTTCGATAGGAATACGCTTATCCAATTATTTTCTCTTTGCATGGAAGCAGGGAAATCCAATCAGGTTTGCGTGTTTTCCTGAGACGTATTGAGTGTTTGTGATGCGAGGAGGGCTTTAAGTCGTTTTTATTTATCTAACGTCTCCCAGCCGCCCTCCTCGTCTCCCTGCACTCTCAAGACAAAAGCAAGGCGATAGTTACCGTGGAACTGCAGCCTTGTTGTCATGGAGACTGTGAGAAAGTGTGTGTGTGTGTGTGTGTGTGTGTTGCGAGTGATAATGGAAGCAGTGGCCAAGACCTGATGGCTTGCAGCGGTGTTGGTTTATCCCCAATTCAAAGAGCAAGACAGCTTGCCCTGGTTGTACACACATCAGCCGGTCTCGTATCCTATCAGCCACGGCTGCATGGAGGGCACTGATATTGTAGTTTGATACATCTTGACTGACACATACATACATGCATACACATGTATGTATGTGTATGCATATATACATATGATTTTTATAAAGTGACAGGGCGAGGTGTGTGTTTCTGGGTAACATCTCAGCAAGCTAGTGGAGGCAGAATATCACACCTCACGCTCACCCACATAGCAGCTTTCTCTTTCTATCTCTCTCGCTCGGTAGCAGCAGGGCTGATTGCTGATAGTGCCGCTCGCTCAACCCTTCCAAGCGAGCCGAGCTTCAGTGGTGGGTGAAGAAACATCAGGGAGACTTTCACAGGGCCGCTCAGCACAGCTGGACTCTTGATACATTGCTATTGGCATTTGCTTTTCAAACAAAGCCAATCAAATGTAGCTTTTCTGATGTAGCAGGTTAGCTGTGTTCCAAAGCCTTGTAAGCTCCCTACCTAGACATCATTTTAGGTCCTCAAACATATCCTTAAAGTGTAACTTGATCCATTTTCAACCCACTTTGTATTGTTTCAGTATCAGTGATATATGTAAATGAAAAATGTTTAGATATTCTCTGTGTTACATGGGTAGAGAGAGACATTTATGTTTATTTGTTAGCAAAACTTGAAGACTATATTTTACTTCCGTATTTTTATATGCCCGCCCACAGAGATGGATGGATGGTTATTCTTTCAGTTTTTTCCCCTCCCTTTCGCATTAAAAACTGTATTCGTAGTCATCTATGTGAGGATATGAACACACAAACTTCATCTCCAGAGTTGCTCTGAGAATCACCTCATGAGCATTTTACCATGTTATTGGAGAAAAACTACTGTCATATCATCATCATAGATCTGTCAGGTACATCTCTAGTCAAGTAGCACAGAGAAAAAAAAATTGGTAGCCAAGTTTTCTTGAAAGCCCTTTTTGCCAGCAGTGCTCCTTTAAAGAAACGGTGTGTAAAGGTGTGTTCAGGATAAAAGATGAATGCAAATAAACATCACCACAGTGTCACAAAATTATTATAATTTTTTAATTTGCAATGACGTTATGTACAAAATACCATAGTATTGTACACATATGATAGAATATATAAAATTATATTATATTAATTTTGTTTTTGTGATTCTAAGAGTGCTGTTAGCTTAGCTACATGCTAATATCAAACTGCTGGAAACAATTGTGATTTGAGTTTCCTGTGCTCTTTGTATGAGGGTGCTGTTTACCAAATCATTCAGTTATAATGTTTCATTTCATATGGGATGCTGACTTAGAAGGTAGCTGCCTGTGTAGACAAGAAGCTTGTCAAGAAAGATTGAGAACAGAGCCATTGTGTTTTATTTACTTCATCAAATTGATTGTGCGCTTCTGTTGTGTTGTCAGTTCTGGAGAGGCGTTATCCCAAGGAAGTGCAGGACCTTTATGATGTAATGAGGCGCTTTGCACGTGTGGTGGGCCCCATAGAGCACGACAAGTTCATCGAGAGTCACGCCTGTGAGTATTTAACTCTCTTTTTTGCACACTTGATGTATAGAATGTCATAATTTTGGTCTATATATACTTGACTCTCTAGTTTTCTTCCTCTGCTGAGCCAGGATCAGTGTAGCCCTGTGTTTTGTGGTTTAATGAGCGTGCGCAGGACAGTTCGGGTTAGATGAACAAGCCCCCATGTCACCCGCCAGCGCTGAGTCTGAGTTCAGTCTGTCCTCCCCAGTAGTTTGAATCAGTCAGGGTGAAAAGTTCACCATTCCATCTGCTCTGTTTCTCTCTCCTTCTCTCATGCACTCGTTCACAGTGGAGTTTGAGCTGAGGAGGGAGATCCGCAGGCTGCAGGAGTACAGGAGAGAGGGAATACAGTCCTTCTGCGGTAAGATGCACCCTCAGGAATGTATCATGGGAGGTAGCCTAAATCAAAATGAGGTTAAAGGGATAGTTCACCCAAAAATGAAAATGTTCTGTTAATTTACTCACTCTCAGGCCTTCCAAGATGTAAGTGAACACACAGTTTCAGCTAAAAATTTTCTTTAGCGTTCTATATCCGGGGTGGTCTGAGGGTTGGTAAATTAACGGCAAATTTTTGGGTGTTCTATCTCTTTAAATTAACACAGTCAGCAAGTGAGTATTTCACTACAAAAATGACAGATCCATCTGAATATGGTCCATACTAGCATGTACCGTCAGCTTTTTGAGACGTCACATTTCAAAAGCTTTGCTCAGAGCTGCTCTGACATCTGTCATCTGGCCTGCAGGTGCTAAAGTGTACGAGAGAGTGAAACGTGTACGAGAGGACGAGCGCAGGAAGAGGAACATGCTGTGTGACGTCCTGCAGTACATTCAGGACACCCGTGCGTGCCAGCAGTGGCTCCACAAACAGGCTGCCATGTAAGAGCTCTTCAATAATGCCACCATACTCGCTCTCTATACTACTACTTACTACAATACTTCATTACAGTTTAGTTTTGTAATTATTACAAACATTTAATGTAACTAATTCAACTTAAAATGATCTTACCTCAGGAAATAAGAAAATATCTAAAATTACTATGGTGTTGAACACTGAAATATTATAATAATAAAAATACAGTGTTAAAAAAATAATGTTGTTGAATATTGTAATATATTTTATACTAATATTTCATATTAATATAAATTAAATAGTTAAGCTGTTCATCTAACTATTCAATTAAACGGTCTGCACAAAAATAATAGACCTGGTCCTTTAAAATAATAACGTATAGATCCAAAATTTCATATATATTATATTATATTAAGAGGTCTCTTAAGCTCACCATAACTGCACTTATTTAATAAAAAATACAATAACACTGTAATATTGTGAAATGTTATTACAGTTTACAATAATTGTTTTCTATTTGAACGTATATTTTAAAATATAGTTTATTCCTGTGATGATAAAACTGAATTTCCAGCATTATTCTAGTCTTTAGTGTCACATGATCCTTGAATCATTCTAATGTGCTGATTTGGTGTAAAAGAAACATTGTAAATTATTATCAATGCTGAAAACAGCTGTGCTGCTTAAAATGCTTGCAAATGTTTTGTTGAAATGTTCAATTTTTCAGGATTCTTTGAATAGAACGTTCAAAAAGCAGCATAACAGCATTTATTTGAAATAGAAATCTTTTGTTTGTCCTTGCTGAATAAAAGTATTCATTAAAAATATATATTTTGAACAGTAGTGTATAATAATAGACGTATTAAAAAAGACACTGTTTGTAAACTTGCTTTTACTCCAGCATGAAATGAACACTCTATAACTCATAGTTATAATGTTATTGTAATATTGATTTCTACTGTTATTTTTAATATTTCATTGCTGTCATGAAAGCACTGCTGTTTCTTTCTAGTGTACTTTCATATGCTGTTTATTAGCATCACATTGATTAGATTCGGGTTTCTTTCTGCCTTCAGGGCCACAGTGTATTCTCATTCAAACAGCTTGTGGTTATTTGGCTGTCAGTTTGTTAGCTTCACAAAATTTGTTGTTGGTATTCAGCAAAAGTAGTCAGAGTAACAGTGAATGATGAATCAGGCTCTCTGTTTATATTTTATTTTGCTGAGAACCCCAAGAGCCCCAGCCAGTCTTTCAGAGATGTTTCAGGAGCGTTTGTGTGAATAATGTTTTGCTTCGCTGAAGCGGCTGTTGACTGACTGTGTTTCTTTCTCGCAGTGATGCTGGAATCACCCCTGTGGTCACCACTATCACTACCTCAGGTACAGTGCTGCTTATTTCCTCCATTTTTCACGCTATGTCTCCTCTCCTCCACTCAAGTCTCCTTTTGCAATCTTTGTGATGTCCTCTTCAGCCGTGAAGCCGCAGGCTCAAACACATTAATCTATTCTCTGAGATGCACCGCTGTAAATACGCGCAACAAAAAAAAGAAGCCGCTCGCATCTTTGTTTTTCTCTCATACTTTTACATTTTCTCTTTTTGTCACTTCACTGCACAACTAGAAACATATTAGAATGCATATGAATCTGATTAGACTCTGGCTTTATGCGAACATTCAAGCGATTTTGGATTTTGCTGCTACTGATAAATAAGTTAGGAGAGTAGTTATTTTTAAATCAGTTTATTGAAATCCCCCAATTCTCATTACCGTTTACATTAGTCAACATTTGAAGTGGATCAAAACCTTTCATCAAAGTTGTCCTAAAACCAAAATGTGTTCTTATCATAGGACAACTTTGATTAACTGTTTTTGACCACTTCAAATGTCGATTATATACAGTGCCCTCCAAAAGTATTGGAACAGTAAAGATTAGATTAGATTAGATTAGATTCAACTTTATTGTCATTTATGCAGAGTACAAGTACAGAGCTAATGAAATGCAGTTAGCATCTAACCAGAAGTGCAAGAATATAGTGTTTTATATACATATAAGTGCAGAGTAAATGAAGATAAGATTTACAGAATGTACAGTGGAATTGCTATATACAGTATTGAGCAGAGTATATACAGAATATAAAATAGGAATGCAATGTAGGGATTGTATGTACATATGAACAGAGCAATGTAGATTATATAGATTACAGATTATATATACACATTATGAACAGCAGAAACGTGAGAACAGTGGTAATAAATAAATACAGCTGGATGAGTGTGCAAAGTATTGATAGAACAATGTATTCTATGCAAAATAGCAGTAGTGCAATATTTTAGAAATAGTTTACTGTGCTTGTACAGTAACAACTTTAGACAGTTTATAGTGTAATGACTTTGACAATGTGCAGTCTGTGCAAAATATGAGTAGTGCAAATGCATGTGTGTAAAGTACTGTGACCAGTGCAGTAATAAGCAGGTGCAGGTTAGATTGGTGGTGTGGCGTTCAGAAGTGTCACAGCCTCGGGGAAGAAGCTCTTCCTGAGCCTACTAGTGCGAGAGCGTAGGCACCTGTAACGCCTGCCGGATGGAAGGAGGGTGAAAAGTCCATGGTTAGGGTGAGAGGCATCCTTGATGATGTTTCTTGCCCTGCCCAGACAGCGCTTATAATAAATGTTCTCAATGGAAGTTAGCTGGGTGCCGGTAATCCGTTGAGCAGTTTTCACCACCCGCTGGAGTGCTTTGCGGTCAGATGCGGAGCAATTGCTGTACCATACTGAGATGCAGTTCGTGAGTATGCTCTCAATGGTACAGCGGTAGAATTCCACAAGGATCCTGGGATTCAGGTGAACTTTCTTAAGACTCCTTAAGAAGTAAAGGCGCTGCTGTGCCTTTTTGACCAGAGTAGAGGTGTTATGGGACCAGGTGAGGTCATCAGAGATGTGGATGCCAAGGAACTTGAAACTCGACACACGCTCCACTTCAGCTCCGTTGATGTAGATGGGTGTGTGTGCATGACTCCTAGTCCGCCTGAAGTCCACAATGATCTCCTTTGTCTTCTGGGTGTTTAGCTGTAGATTGTTGGTGGCACACCACACAGCCAGGTGCTGCACCTCATCCCTGTAGGCTGACTCATCGTCATCCTTGATCAGACCTACCACCGTGGTGTCATCTGCAAATTTGATTATGGTGTTGGAGCCATAAACAGGAACACAGTCATGGGTGAAGAGGGAGTACAGGAGAGGGCTCAGTACGCAGCCCTGTGGCACGCCGGTGTTCAGGGTGATGATGGAGGAGGAGAGGTTATCTAACTTGACGGACTGAGGTCTGTTAGTCAGAAAATCTAGAATCCAATTGCAGATGGGTGTGCTGATTCCAAGCTGGCTGAGCTTGGAGATCAGCTTGGAGGGGACTACTGTATTAAATGCAGAACTGAAGTCCATGAACAGCATTCTCACATGTGTGTTTTGACTGTCCAGGTGGGTGAGGGCAGAGTGAAGCGCTGTTGAGATGGCGTCCTCTGTTGACCTATTGTGGCGATAGGCAAATTGGAATGGGTCTAGTGTAGCAGGGAGACAGGATTTTAGGTGGGATGCAACCAGTTTCTCAAAACACTTGGCAATGATGGGGGTGAGTGCAACAGGACGGAAGTCGTTAGGGACCGAGGCAGTGGAGTGTTTCGGTACTGGTACGATGGTGGAGGTTTTGAAGATAGTGGGGACAGTTGTTTGGGCCAGGGACAGATTGAAAATGTCCGTGAAGACCTCAGCTAGCTGCTCCGCACAGGCTTTAAGCACACGACCAGGTATTCCGTCAGGGCCAGCTGCCTTCCGTGCATTCACCTTACGCAAAGTGGAGTAAACATCTGATGTGGAGAGTGTGAGAGGCAGTTCACTGGGTTGATGCTCAGCTTTGAGTGAGATCTCCTTATTATTTTGATCAAATCGAGCATAAAAGTGGTTGAGCTCGTCTGGGAGGGAGGCAGAGCTGGAGGGGGGCACAGAGTTAGGTGGTTTGTAATCCGTGATAGATTGTATGCCTTGCCACATACGTCGGGGGTCTGAAGAATTGAAGTGTTCTTCAATCTTCTGTTTGTGTGTGAGTTTGGCCTGGCAGATACCCTTCCTCAGGTTGGCTCTGGCTGAGCTGTAAGCCTCCTGGTCTCCAGACCTGAAGGCTGCATCTCTTGCTTTGAGCAGGAGGCGAACCTCTCTGTTCATCCAGGGCTTCTGATTGGGGAAGATTTTTATTTTTTTGTGTGTAGTCACTCTGCTCACACAGCTGTTGATGTGCTCCATGACAGAGTTGGTGTACGTGTCAATGTTAATCTGAGAGTTTGTGGTGGCCTGGGCAGCAAACTCACTCCAGTCTGTGAGCTGGAACTGATGTTGAAGAGTGGAGTCAGCACCTTCCAGCCAGATTTTAACAGTCCTTGTTGTAGGTTTCACACGTTTGATGACCGGGGTATACTTGGGGAGCAGGAACAAAGAGAGGTGATCAGACTGACCCAGGTGGGGGAGGGGTGTGACTTTGTAGGCATCACTCACATTAGTGTAAACGTGGTCCAATGTTTTATGTCCTCTTGTAGTGCAGGAGACATTTTGATTAAATTTAGGGAGAACAGATCTAAGAGTGCAGTGATTGAAGTCCCCAGCAACAATAAAGGCTCCATCCGGGTGCAGGGTTTGTAATTTGCTAATAGCAGCACAAAGTTCTTTCATAGCCACGTTAGCATTAGCGTCCGGAGGTACATAAACTGCAGCAGCAACAATGCAAGTGAACTCACGTGGTAGATAGAATGGCCTGCACTTGATAATCAGGAACTCCAGCTCAGCAGAGCAGTAGGTATCAACAATGACAGAGTCTTTGCACCATGATTTATTTACATAAATGCATACTCCACCACCTTTGTTTTTACCAGAGGTTGCTGCTACTCTGTCAGCCCTGAAGAGAGCACGTCCATCCATATGCACCACACTGTTTGGGACATCGTTGCAGAGCCATGTTTCAGTGAAGAACATAACATTACAGTCCATAAGCCATTTCTGTGTGAGGGTCCAGATCTTTAGTTCGTCCATCTTGTTCATCAGAGACCGTACATTGGCAAGGAAGATGCTGGGCAGAGCTGGTCGATGTGGGTTTAGCCTTAGCTTAGCACGCAGCCCTCCACGCTTTCCCCGTCTTTGTTTACGGTCTCGACGCCGACGCCGAGCACTTCCGGTCGGTACGAGTGATCCGCTTGTCCGCGGTGATCTCAGTAGCTCCGGCGGGAGTTCGCTGAAGTCGAAAGGATGATCTAAAACTATGTTGGAACACTGTTTGTTGATGTCCAAAAGTGATTGTTTACTATAGCTGTAGTTCGCATAACTGGATCAGATGTTACAAAAGTTATATTTTAAATGTTGTTCTTATTTAACTTTTTATTCATCAAAGAATCCTGAAAAAAGTATGACTGGTTTCCAACATTGCTAATAAATCAGCATTGCATAAAATGTATTTTAAAGTATATTAAAATTTTGTGACTTATTGCCAAAATATAAGATAGTAATGTATCCAAACGATGGACCTATAATTTTTTTATTTATTTTTTAAACATTTGAGCCTCTGCCCCTGAGGAACTCTCTGCACATCCCTGTTCAGGTGCCACGGAACACGTGCTATTTTACGCTTTAAAAATAAAAGAGTAATAAAATATAAGGTAAGGTAGTAAATAAGTGTAGAATAGCACTGTGTGTTTGTTTATGTGCATCAACCCGAGTGTAAACGGTGAGAGATGTTCAGACAGGTAAAAACCGTTTGGTTAATGGTGAATATTGACCTATTGTGCGTCCTGTTGCCGAACCCCGCCTTGATGTAATGATTGACAGCTAGGGGGCGTGCTCTGCTCGGAATGCATTTTCAAATCCACAATGACTTAAACTATATTCATGGCGGGGTATTTAATGAAAATGCAATTGAAACGTCATATATGTAAGTGTCAATGCATTTAAGAAAAATAAAAGACATTTAAATCACTGTTTTACTACCCTTTTGCTGCACCTTTGGCTCAGAATGCTTTTTGAAACTCTCATTGCATTTTGCTACAATTATCCCTCGGTCTCACAATGAAAATGCAATCCCAAGTGTCTAAATGCATTTAGGAAAAACAGCATTTAAATGATCATTTTGCTACAGTTTTTGCTTGGACATGTTAAACGTATCTAATCAATTTGGGTAATACATTTTCATTTTAATTTTGCAACTTATAAAGTTGATAATTTGAAAGTATAAAATTTTAACATGTTTTTAATTTGCATATTAAAGCTAGTGTAGAAAATGGCAAATTTAAATGATATAATTGAATTTTCATTTTCATTTTGCACCAAATGTTGCACATATGAATGGGAAAATGTACATTTAAATACAGAAATACATTGTCATTTTACATATTGCATTGCCATTTTGCATATTACATTGCAAATTGAATTTAGCTACACATATGCTTCCATATATAAGAACTAATAAACAGCCAATATGCCAGTAATATGCATGCTAATAAGCAGCTATAGTGAGAACTGGTCCCTAAACTAAAGTGTTACCATGTATTTTTATTAAATGCAGCACTACATTCAAGAAACTGCGGTAAAACCACTGTAATGCACAGTCCTGTGGTTTATTGCTTTGCTAAGTTATTTGTTACTAGATAACTTGCTGACTTCTCGTGATGAGGAGAATCTGAATGATCTCAATCGTCTGATCCACAGGCAGAAGAAGCGCACCTCCTCTCAACCTAACAGGGCTGCCTGGCACCGAGAAACTAAACGAGAGAGAAAAAGAGGTTTGGAAATCTTGATTTTGCTTCTGGCATGAGCTCGTTTCGAAGACATCTGCCTCATTGATGTGATATAATGGATCCTAAACGATTCTCTCATCATCTCCCTCAGTTATGTCAGGTGGTTCGTCTGGTGCCTGGGGCGTACCTGGAGTACAAACAGGCACTGCTGAACGAGTGCCGGCGGCAGGGGGGTCTACGGCTGGCACAGGCCCGATCGCTCATCAAGATAGATGTCAACAAGACACGCAAAATCTACGATTTCCTTATCAAAGAGGGCTACATCAATAAGGCTTAGTGTTGATTGAACTGCTGCAAGGACATCTGATAGATGAGGACTCGTACTCATTGTGGATCATTCATGTTGAGAATGAGCAATGAGAGATGACAGGTTTTAAGTGTACTGGTTTGATGTACTTTAAATAAAGTCATTCATTCCTTATAGATCTGCACCTGTTTGTTTTTGAAAGACTGACGAGGTGCTCCTTTAAAGCTATGTTTAGGACTATATAAGTTAATGGTTGTGTAAAAAGACTGCTGCTGTTTGAACCGGTGAAAATCTTTCACTGTAATATCGACCAATTTTATTTGTCTACATGACCTTAAAATTGTCGATTAATTTTTGAACTCTAATTGTTAGATGAATATCACAAGGTCATTGAAGAACATTTACATCACAAAATCAACATAAATGAGAATTTGTTTCTCAAAGAAAAGTCCTTTTTTTATTGCTGTTTGTGATTTATTAAAAGTACTGTGACATTTTCATGACAATTCTGCACGTATCTATTTTTATCTAGGAATAAATATAATTTATATGATAAAATTGCATTTTATAGTATGCAATTATTATATTGTGATTATTATTGTAAAGTATACAATGGAATATCTACTGTACTGCCTTTATTATTAAAATTGACAAATAGTTTTCACAGTTCTAAGAGTACCCAAAAGTAACATTACTGTATTCATTACATCAGTGAACATTTGGGGGAAATTGTCAGAAGTAAATTTATTAAATAGGTTGCTTCATTTTCATCATGCAAAGTTCAATATGTTATTTAGATTTTGAGGTCAAATATGATCCAGGCAGATTTCGTGAGGCATTGAGGTCTCTCAACTGAGGTTGTTGAGACCATACTCCAGTCCAGAGCTCCCTCTATGAGGAAGCTACACTCTGAAGTGGAAGCTTTTCACTTCTTGGTTCGGCAACTGTTCCAGGCAGATTCCTTACAAATAAGACTTGTCTTCCTTTTGGCCATCTCTTTCCTGAAGAGGATCTGCGACCTTCAGGCCCTTTCTGCAGCCCCTTCATATGTTGAGTTTGCGCCTGGCATGGCTAAAGCTTTTCTGTACCCGAGACCTGGGTATATTCCTAAAGACCCCTCCTCTGTTCCACAGCTAGCTGTGCTGCAGGCCTTCTGGACTCATACATCCACAAAACTGCCCTGTGGAGGAAATAGGACCAGTTATTTGTTAGTTATGGTCCTCCTAAGAAGGGTCTTTCTGCAACTAAACAGACCCTTAGCAGGTGAATTGTGGATGCAATTTCCTCAGCCTATGAGTCCTTTGACCTGGACATTAGCGCTGGACATTCACTCCCCCCACCTACAATTCCTGCCGGCCGGAGACTCGAACCCGCAACCTTCGGTTTACAAGTCCGACTCTCTAACAATTAGGCCACGACTTCTCCTCTTGGGGTCAGGGCTCTTTGTTTTTTCTTAATTTTTTCAGGAAATTCAAACAAATGCCGTTTGATGCTCTTTGATGTAGCCAGTCAGATCGATGTAAACAGCTCAATTCAAACGGCAGCGCAGAGCGTGTGTAAGAGCAATCATCCCTTCCTCTTTACAATATAAATGTAAATGAACATCTCATGCCTCATGTAATTGCTCAATTAGCGTTTCAACCGCAGAAAGACATCAAAACAAAATGTCACAATCAAAATATTTCATTTACCTCAGAAAAGTCATCAGTGTCCACAGCTCGTTCATTAGAGAAATCTAAAGAAGAGCATTTCATGAAATAATATATCACGACTTTACATTAATGTAAACAGTAATGTAAAAGAGCTCCCTATAGATTTTAGCTACATTTTAATCCCAAAGAAAATGTTAGTTACAATTGAATTTATTTAAAGAGCAATTTGTTAAGTAAACTACTGTTTAATAAAAAAGAAGAAATTTTATGTTTTGTTTTTTCCCCCTGCTATACTCAAGCCTTACCGAACCGTGACGTAAAAACCGGGTATGTACCGTACCGTCATGTTTGTGTAGGCCTACCGTTACATCCCTAATTACAACCTATCTTCAGTTATTAATGCATAATTATTAATTACATTTTTATGAAATAGTTGTCTCAGGCCTACTATAATATTTGAACATAAATATGTTTTCAAACCAGCTAGTTTTAATGTGAAGGCTGAGAAAGAGTCAAGTCTCGAGTGGCAAAATTTACACCAGCTGAGTGTGAAATCTATTACCGTCGCCTCTCGCTCCAGTGAAGCGCCATGACGAGTGAGAGCCGTGACTAATGCTAGCAGCATTAGCACACAAGGACAGCAGCAGCAGCAACCATCAGGCTTTAGCAAGCTTATCACAACAGCGTAAAGCAACGTCAGCGACCTGATTAATGCTCCAGATCCCACCTTTGATGATAAGTCCCTGCCCAAATGAGAATAAGCCCCATGGGGTAATGAAGGCCTGTTTGATGGCTGAAAGGCGTGGAGTTTGAAATTGATATTATTATTTGCATTCTCATTCCTCTAGGTGACGTCTTCATGAAATGTGGAGGTCCTACATTATGTAGTTTCTGAATCTGAACTGCACAGTGTTTGTGAAAGCATGACGTGGCACTCTTCTCACAACGTGGGGAAGTCGTGGCCTAATGGTTAGAGAGTCGGACTTGTAATCCGAAGGTTGTGGGTTCGAGTCTCCGGCCGGCAGGAATTGTAGGTGGGGGGAGTGAATGTCCAGCGCTCTCTCCACCCTCAATACCACGACTGAGGTGCCCTTGAGCAAGGCACCGAACCCCCAACTGCTCCCCGGGCGCTGCAGCATAAAATGGCTGCCCACTGCTCCGGGTGTGTGTTCACGGTGTGTGTGTGTTCACTGCTGTGTGTGTGCATGTTGGATGGGTTAAATGCAGAGCACGAATTCCGAGTATGGGTCACCATACTTGGCTGAATGTCACTTCACTCACAATAGATTGTTGAATTCTGTGTCCAGATTCACTTTTACTAAATTCATCTAAATTTCGACTTCAATCTCATTTGGCAGTCTAGGAAGAAATATTGGCAACGTACAAGAGCGTAGCATCAGATTGGGATGGCAAACTGTAATGTCTTTGATCCATAAAGCGATTGGTGTGTGAGAGAACGGCCGTTGACTGGCAGCAGAGCGGAAGGCCGGCAGATTCTGGTGTCAGCTCACTGTGTGGGAGGCAGATCTGCTGTTTTGCATGCTCATTCCCTCATCAAACCAACACAGTCTTAAAATGAGATCTGATGCCTCCTCATGCACTCCATTTTCACCCCACAGTTCATAGTCATCTGCGTTTCAGTTCATTTCCCTTCTTAAAATAATAATTTACCTACTGAATCAAGACTGATGCTTTCAAACTTCAAAACGGACTGAAAATCAACATAGAAGTACCATAAAAGTACTGACATGTGACAGTTAAAATTCTCATTTCTAAATTCTTGATCAATTCTAAATCTTACAATAGCTTGAGTTTATTTGTCAGCAAATCATTTGTTAAAGGGATAGTTCACCCAAAAAATGAAAATTCTGTCATTAATTACAAACCCTCATGTCGTTCAAAAGCCATAAGACCTTCATTCCATCTTTGGAACACAAATTTAGATATTTTTGATGAAATCCAAGAGCTTTCTGACCCTCCCATAGACAGCAACACAATTATAACGTTCAAGACAAACTGTAAGGACATTGTTAAAATAGTCCATGTCACATCAGTGTTTCAATCGTTATTTTATGAAGCTACGAGAATACTTCATGACTTAATTCAACAATTTTTTCTCTTCCATGTCAGTCTTCGCCACATGTTCACAAGAGTATCACAACGCATGCGTGTGGTGTTGCTAACACCGAAGCCGGCGTTCTGATGTAGAACCTGGATGCCCTGAACCTTGTTTACAAGCAGAAGAAGATGCATGCTGTACATAAAAATTTCTACAGAAAGGATGACTGGCAATATTTTGCCCAACCTTAATTATTTGAACCAGAATGTACAGACGATGAACTAGCATTCTGATAGTTTACAAACCCGATTCCAAAAAAGTTGGGACACTGTACAAATTGTGAATAAAAACAGAATGCAATGATGTGGAAGTTTCAAATTTCAATATTTTATTCAGAATACAACATAGATGACATATCAAATGTTTAAACTGAGAAAATGTATCATTTTAAGGAAAAAATAAGCTTATTTTAAATTTCATGGCATCAACACATCTCAAAAAAGTTGGGACAAGGCCATGTTTACCACTGTGTGGCATCCCCTCTTCTTTTTATAACAGTCTGCAAACGTCTGGGGACTGAGGAGACAAGTTGCTCAAGTTTAGGAATAGGAATGTTGTCCCATTCTTGTCTAATACAGGCTTCTAGTTGCTCAACTGTCTTAGGTCTTCTTTGTCGCATCTTCCTCTTTATGATGCGCCAAATGTTTTCTATGGGTTAAAGATCTGGACTGCAGGCTGGCCATTTCAGTACCCGGCTCCTCCTTCTACGCAGCCATGATGTTGTAATTGATGCAGTATGTGGTCTGGCATTGTCATGTTGGAAATGCAAGGTCTTCCCTGAAAGAGACAACGTCTGGATGGGAGCATATGTTGTTCTAGAACTTGGATATACCTTTCAGCATTGATGGTGCCTTTCCAGATGTGTAAGCTGCCCATGCCACACGCACTCATGCAACCCCCTACCATCAGAGATGCAGGCTTCTGAACTGAGCGCTGATAACAACTTGGGTTGTCCTTGTCCTCTTTAGTCCGGATGACATGGCGTCCCAATTTTCCAAAAAGAACTTAAAATTTTGATTCATCTGATCACAGAACAGTTTTCCACTTTGCCACAGTCCATTTTAAATAAGCCTTGGCCCAGAGAAAATGCCTGTGCTTCTGGATCATGTTTAGATATGGCTTCTTTTTTGACCTATAGAGATTTAGCCGGCAACGGCGAATGGCACAGTGGATTGTGTTCACCGACAATGTTTTCTGGAAGTATTCCTGAGCCCATGTTGTGATTTCCATTACAGTAGCATTCCTGTATGTGATGCAGTGCCGTCTAAGGGCCCGAAGATCACGGGCATCCAGTATGGTTTTCCAGCCTTGACCCTTACGCACAGAGATTGTTCCAGATTCTCTGAATCTTTTGATGATATTATGCACTGTAGATGATGATAACTTCGATTTGTAAATTATTGCATTCCTTTTTTTATTCGTAATTTGTACAGTGTCCCAACGTTTTTGGAATCGGGTTTGTACATAACTCTTAAGGCTTGTGGTTATGCATGTTCCTGGCAATAAATTTGTCGTCTTTTCCACAGCCCTCAGTGCTTGTTTTATAATTTTCTCTCACCACTTCCTAATCGTCTCATTTTTATGGAAATTACATCAGTGCTCTGAGGGAAATGCTTCTAGCGCCATTTACCTCCCTTTTTCTCTTCTTCTCTATTGATTTGAGGCTGTAAGTAAAGTGCTGTGTTTCTGTACTAAGAACTGAATCTCTGATCACATGCTGGTTCCCTCCAGCTTCTGGAGGAAAGTGAATGAGGGTCATCTGATGATTCCTTCAAAACAAGGTAAAAAATCACATTCCAGACCTTCTCTGTGTTTCTCTGTGAAATGAGCTTCCAACCTCTGTTCTCATTAACAATTCAACTTACTTGTTCAGTCAAGGCTGCATTCTACTGTACCTCCCCTTGCTAACTTCCCTCCATCTTGTTGACTCGAATGTACCGCTTTCGATGCGCAAGTGCCCAACACTGGCGAAACCCTTGAAATGGCTTGAATTGGAATATCTGAAGCCCTTGCTATGGAGCTGATTTTTCCTTATGAATTTGTTTGATGAACCATTCTATATGCCAATAGGTATGCTTGGAGAAAATATATACTGGTGGAGAAAATATATAAAAAATAGTAACAAACAGTAACCGGTAGCAACGTGGTTAAATCTCAAAAAAAAAAAAAAAGTCACACTACAGTTGTGTAGGAGGGGGTAAATGAAACGTTGCTTCATTTACATATAAGTGTACATATGAGAAATCACAACATCTTTTCATGGTTCATGAGTAAATGTCACTCCAAAGAAAAAAAAACTTTATAATCTGCATAATCATTCTTCAAAACACCTTAGAGCTGCAAGAAAGTCAGAAGTGTGAGATATAAACTCTGAATTGCAAGAAAGAAAGTCAGAATTCTGAATTTATTCTGATTTCATTTCACCTTCCAAGGAAGTGTCTGTGCCACTGGAAACCTTCACCTTATTGCTAGGCAGTGATTAACATGGACATAAACTTGCCTTCCATTGACAACACTCGTGGTTTCCTTGGCAACCAGGTCTGTGGCATTCTAGAGCTGTAGTCTGAAAGAGGATCGGCTGAGCAGAGGAGGGGCAGCGAGAGAGTGGACACACATGCTCATCTGCTTGGCTGAGGAGTCATGACTGAGCTCAGCACTGAAGCTCTACATCTCTCCTCAACATGTCTCACCTGACAAGTCCTCCTTTAACACAAGAATAAGCAGCTTAATCCTCATTCAGACTGAGTTTGTTTTGATGTTTTTGGGTTTGTTCAATGTGTACTTAACGAAACGGAAACAACATTGTTCTTGTAACTCTGAGCTCTTAACATCACACTTCAGCCTGCGTTTGTTGAACTAGTGCATGTTAACCTGCTCTACGCACACAGCCCTGTATAAATCCGCTTGCTAATTCGTTACGTGGAGGCGGAGATGTCTGACATGCTGGAGCTAAGGACTGTCTAACAGTCTGTACTCGTGTCAGCGTGCAGATCCCGAGTCTGTTCACTGCTGCCATCACAGCTGGAGAGACACAGGTGCCTTTGGGATCAGACACCGAACTGCATTAGCAGCTCTCTGTGAGGGAGGAATTGCGTCAGTAGCCAAAAATAGGTTTCATGTCTATTCATTGTTAATCCAATTCTGCTAGAATGAATATTTGTGCTAACAGAAGGAATGTTGCATTTATTGGATTGTAAAATAGACTCTGGACATTGTAATCCTATACATTGTAAGGCCTACATTTGAATTTGCACTTGAAATGACATTCACAGGCCATTTTACTTCGGTAATGTGGCGTCAAGAAGAAAATGTAGAGCGGGACTTAATTTTGTTCATTATGGAATTGATTGGATTGTGAAAAATCTCCATTACGTACCAGACTATGCTGTCGCTTGTCGTCGGCACCCATCTCTTGAAACTTAAGCTGCACTGGTGACATCAATTGAAAAGGAAAGTAATTTCAGAAGTGTTTTGAAGAATTATTATGCAGATTATAAAGGTTTTTTTTCTTTGGAATGACATTTACTCATGAACCTAGACAATATGATGAAGAATGTATTAGAAAGTAATTAGGGGCCATTTTGACTTTAAAGCCCCCCATTGTCCACAGTAATTTTTGAAGACCTAATGTCTTTTCTGGATGTATGTGATTTACTGTTTATAAATTAATGATAAGGATTTTTTACATTTAAATAGTTTTTTTTTTTTTTTAATCTTCATAAAAATGCCTATAAAGTTATAATTTATTGTTTTGTCATTTTGAAGCCCCATTGGTAGTTTGTTCAAGCCCCCTAGTGGGCCCCGGGCCTCTGATTGAAACCATGGCTTTAAAGGAATGTCCTAGGTTTAATACAAGTTCAGTTGTGTGAATCTTTTTCAGAAAAGAAGCCACCTTTATTTTTTATAAATGAAAGTGAGGCTGTGAGGAATCAAAGTCAGTTTATGGGTTGTACATGTTCTGTTGATTGTTCAACCAATTAAATATTGAACATATGTGTCAGAAATATTGAACATGGGTTTTGAATTTAAAAACAACAGGGCCTAACAAACTATACATGAATGTCTAAGCTTTGTGTACATTCAGAAAAACCTAATTCCAGGAAACATTCTACAGCATTATCTCTAACTACATCTAACAGCATCTGTGGCATTTCTTTGGTTAGTTACCACAGACAGCTTATTATATTGTAATCATCATGTAATCATTGCTTTAATATGTTTATTGTTTCTGCATGAATGAATATGTGCTCAATTTGTAGAATCTTCTTAGAACTGTACATTTCTGCAATATGGACATTATATTGACACCGTCATTTTTTTTATAAAACTGCTTGAAACAATATGTATCGTGAAAAGCACTATACAGATAAACATGAATTGACCTGAATTAGTCACTTTTAAATCAACTAAAACTCATAATATAGTCGGCACCGGTGGCCTCGCGGGCAGCATGTCGACATGTAGTGCCGTTGCGCTTCGGGCGTCGCGAGTTTGAGTCCGACTCGCGGACCTTTCCCGATCCCATCCCCCCTCTCTCTCCCACTTCACTTCCTGTCAACTTTGATCTGTCCTATCAAAATGAAAGGCAAAAATGCCAAAAATAAAAAACATACACAATGTACTTAAATGGAAGTTTCAAAAGTAACACCACATTAATAAAGCTTTAAGAAAAATACAAATTGTACATTCATTACTGTAACTGCATTTGTTTTTTTGCTTACAAATTGAGGGCCAAGCCAAGATCGAGTGTCCTAATGGACAGCATGCCACAGATACCGTTGATAGAGCATAACTTTTTCTGAACCCAAACGTTCAATTAATCCAGAGATCTGGTTACTGCTGTAGGCAATGGATCTGTGAGCTCCTGAGCAAGATGTGTTAGCAGATGCCTGAGGCAAGGCCAAACCTCCCAACTTCAGCCTGTCCATCTGAAAAGAGATTGTGGAAGTTGGCAGGGTGTCTGTCTCTGGAGAGCTGGGATACTCTGGATCTCTTCCAGCATGCCTGGCACACCATCTATTTCTGGTCCAGCCCTCACATAGGGGCAGTGGAACGCTTACTGCCATGTTCGAAATTCTTTTCCACTGATTTAATTAGATATTGGCCTAAATACAAAAGTGATGAGTTGTCATCGTCTTGGTGAAAGGACGGCATGTATGAACTCTGAGGGTGTGTCATGGTTTGTTTTCAGTAGGTCAGATCTGTGGTTTTATTCTCCTGGTCGAGTACGGCATGAGTAGCTCCATTTAGATCAAACTATGGGTTGCTTCCCCTGACAGTATCACAGTACATTTTCTGCCTCCATTCAAGCTAGTGGAAACATATTACGGCTCGCCGTCTCACTGGTACGACTGTGACTCATCTGACATTTAGTCTCATTTTAGTCTCCTCTCTGCAGCTCGGCTCACTCTCTCTCTGTCATTTTCTCCATCTATCGCTGTTCCTTTTTTTAAACAATGATCATCCTTGTGCCAGCAAGTATCACATTCCTCTTCAGCAATCATGTTTCCTTTAAACCGATTCTTATTAAGGTATTTGGCTTCACATCAGTTGCATTGTTCAGTAATATAATTATTGTAGCAACAGCTGACTATAGCAACACTGATTTCTGGATATCATACTTCACAGAAATATGTTGAATAAAGCTGTTTTGCACAGAAATGTCTAACTTTATAAAATATCTAAAAGGATATTAAAAAAGAAAGAAATGCAGGGTGGGACTTTATTTATTGGGTTGTCATGTACCTGTCATGTAGTTGTTTCTACATGACAGGTAGCTGAAGGGAAAAAGCTGTTGACAAACTTAGAAAGTAAGTTGTTTTAGTGGGGAAGAAAATTGATATTATTATGAAAAATAAAAAATATTCTTAAGTCCAGATACGTGTATAGTTCAGAAATTAAAATAATTTTCAGGTTTCAGCTCTTACAATTTATGTTAATTCATGTTTTTTAAATAAAACAAACAAACAAACATTATTTTTCATAATTTAAAACTCCAAACTTCCTATTAAAACAGGAACCCATTTTGAAAGGATGAGTAGCCTTTATTTATTTATTTGCTTACTTATTGACAAAACCATATTCTTCTATTAGCTCAAAATAAGGCATCAGTTATCATATTTCCAAAATGGACATTTTGAAATCGAAGCAAAACTATTCAAAAATTGGTAAAATTTTAAATATTTTTGAAAGAGGTATGCTTACCAAGGTTGCAATTATTTTATTAAAAATATGGGGAAAAAACAGGAATATTGTGAAATATTACTACAATTTAACTGTTTCCTTACTGTTTCTGTTTGTATTGTATTTTAAAATGTACTTTATTCCCGATGACAACGCTGAATTTTCATCTTCATTACTCCAGTCTTCAGTGCCACATGATCCTTCAGAAATCATATAATATGCTGATATGGTTGCTTTTCAAAATTCTTCTTCTTATAAATTTCAAAAACAGTTGTGCTGCTTAATATTTCTATGATCCGTGATTGTTTACAGTATCAAAAACAGCATTTGAATTAGAATGTCTTTACTGTCACTTTAGGTAAATTTAATGCATCCTTTCTAAATGAAGTATTATTTTATTACTTGTATTATTTCATTTTCTTAACCATAATGTCTGAATATTAGTGTATATCTCCTAAATGTCTAACTTAAGTAGACTAGCATATACACCCCCCATATATACAACATATAACATATATATATTACCCCCCCCCCCCCCAGCAGTCTCTTTCTCTGTATTGTTCAGGGCAATAGAAAAGCTGAAAAGCAGTGACCCTCCCCTGGGCTTGGGCTCTCTCTCCCCAGCAGAGAGTATCAGGTGTGCCTCTGACTCTTCTAGTCTTTGTCCTCTCTCTTTTCATACGGTTCCTGCCTCTGACGCCACTACAGTCATGCTGAAAATCAAAACAGTACAGCTCTGTGTTTGCCTCTGAGGTGAGATATCTCAAATAAAGGGTTTGAGTTCTGTGCCGGGAAAGCAAAGCATCTGAGACTGAAGCTTAGCATTAAATTGCCTGCTGTTGATTCTGGTGTTTTGACCTCGATAAGCATGATGTTTGCATTTGAGATGTGGCATTCCAGAAACTGCTCATGCCAATATGTTCTGGCTTAAGTGTTAATGATACAGTTGCAAAGTGTCGCACTTCCAGACATGAAACAACAGATGAAATGATCTTGCAGGTTGGAATTAGCTTCAGTCTCACTCTTTGAGCCCTCATGTTTCATTTCATAATCTATTTATGCATGAGTCAAGGATAAATCCATCCATTCATCTGATGGGTGGGCAGAGAAATACGAATAATTCATTAAAAAATGAATCTTCTGCTAACCAAGACTTGTAATAGCACTTGCACGTTGTTGCTCTTTTGTTGGTTTTGATTGCTTCTTATGTCCTCATTTGTAAGTCGCTTTGGATAAATGCGTCTGCTAAATGACTAAATAAACAAAAAAAACAAAAATGTGTATATATATATATCTATATATATAGTAGTGCTGTCAAATTATTAATCACAATTAATTGCATCCAAAATAAAAGTTTTTGTTTACATAATATGTGTGTACTGTGTATATTTATTATTTAGGCCTATATATAAACACACACATACAGTATATATTTTGAAAATATTTACGTATTTACATATTTATATTCATATAATTTATATTATATATAAATATATTTTATATATAAACAACATATTTTTTCTGAATACATGCATGTGTGTTTATTTATACATAATAAATATACACAGTACACACACATATATTATGAAAACAAAAACTTTTATTTTGGATGCGATTAATAGTTTGACAGCACTAATACAAACCCGATTCCAAAAAAAGTTGGGACACTGTACAAATTACGAATAAAAAAGGAATGCAATAATTTACAAATCTCATAAACTTATATTTTATTCACAATAGAATATAGATAACATATCAAATGTTGAAAGTGAGACATTTTGAAATGTCATGCCAAATATTGGCTCATTTTGGATTTCATGAGAGCTACACATTCCAAAAAAGTTGGGACAGGTAGCAATAAGAGGCCGGAAAAGTTAAATGTACATATAAGGAACAGCTGGAGGACCAATTTGCAACTTATTAGGTCAATTGGCAACATGATTGGGTATAAAAAGAGCCTCTCAGAGTGGCAGTGTCTCTCAGAAGTCAAGATGGCAAGAGGATCACCAATTCCCCCAATGCTGCGGTGAAAAATAGTGGAGCAATATCAGAAAGGAGTTTCTCAGAGAAAAATTGCAAAGAGTTTGAAGTTATCATCATCTACAGTGCATAATATCATTCAAAGATTCAGAGAATCTGGAACAATCTCTGTGCGTAAGGGTCAAGGCCGGAAAACCATGCTGGATGCCCGTGATCTTCGGGCCCTTAGACGGCACTGCATCACATACAGGAATGCTACTGTAATGGAAATCACAACATGGGCTCAGGAATACTTCCAGAAAACATTGTCGGTGAACACAATCCACCGTGCCATTCGCCGTTGCCGGCTAAAACTCTATAGGTCAAAAAAGAAGCCATATCTAAACATGATCCAGAAGCGCAGGCGTTTTCTCTGGGCCAAGGCTTATTTAAAATGGACTGTGGCAAAGTGGAAAACTGTTCTGTGGTCAGACGAATCAAAATTTGAAGTTCTTTTTGGAAAATTGGGACGCCATGTCATCCGGACTAAAGAGGACAAAGACAACCCAAGTTGTTATCAGCGCTCAGTTCAGAAGCCTGCATCTCTGATGGTAGGGGGTTGCATGAGTGTGTGTGGCATGGGCAGCTTACACATCTGGAAAGGCACCATCAATGCTGAAAGGTATATCCAAGTTCTAGAACAACATATGCTCCCATCCAGACGTTGTCTCTTTCAGGGAAGACCTTGCATTTCCAACATGACAATGCCAGACCACATACTGCATCAATTACAACATCATGGCTGCGTAGAAGGAGGGTCCGGGTACTGAAATGGCCAGCCTGCAGTCCAGATCTTTAACCAATAGAAAACATTTGGCGCATCATAAAGAGGAAGATGCGACAAAGAAGACCTAAGACAGTTGAGCAACTAGAAGCCTGTATTAGACAAGAATGGGACAACATTCCTATTCCTAAACTTGAGCAACTTGTCTCCTCAGTCCCCAGACGTTTGCAGACTGTTATAAAAAGAAGAGGGGATGCCACACAGTGATAAACATGGCCTTGTCCAAACTTTTTTGAGATGTGTTGATGCCATGAAATTTAAAATAAACTTATTTTTCCCTTAAAATGATACATTTTCTCAGTTTAAACATTTGATATGTCATCTATGTTGTTTTCTGTATAAAATATTGAAATTTGAAACTTCCACATCATTGCATTCTGTTTTTATTCACAATTTGTACAGCGTCCCAACTTTTTTGGAATCGGGTTTGTATATATATATATATATATTACGAAACAATTACAAAAATATCTTAAAGATCATTAGGCAGAAAGCCATACCATGAAAATTCAATAAAATGTCATGTTTTATCAGCTATACTTTCCACAGACCCAGTGATCAAGAAAACCTTTGAGCTAAATTACTCATTTTATGTTCCAAAGAAGAAAGAAAGTCATAAACAATATGAAGGTGAGTAAATAATGACAGAATTTAAAATTCTGAGTTAAGTGGTCCTTTAAAGGGCTCTCTTCTTTATTTTGTTGTTTATCTAACAAAATTGTCTAAATAATTCAGTTGTGGATTAATCCAGCAGTAATTACTAAATCGGTTTAATATAGGGATTATATTCTAAATTCCAGTCAGATGGCCTGTTTATTTGCATCACCCTCATAAATATGATGTGCCTCAGCTCTTTAAGTTCATACAGTGGCGTCATGTTCATTTGCACATGATGTTTGTTGCTGAGCATGTCTTGTCATATATTTGTATCTGAGCGTGGATCGTGATGTGTCAGTATGAGGAGTGTTGGACGGGGGAGGCGCTTCTGTGCTCTTTAAGCGTATGTTTTCCCAATAGAAGATATCCTGTTGTCATACTCACCGTAGATACGCGCGCGCGCTCACCTCCATCCCGGGGAAGCGCGTGGAGTTGTCAGATTTTACGGAATATTCCCGAAATATCAGCTTGCTTGCGCTGTGATAGAGAGCATTTCTGCCATCAGCTGAATGTGTAACCCGTGTATTATTTCAGAGGACAATGTTTTGTGTGTGAGGTAAGTTAAGTCTGTTCCTTGGGTCAGAGAAACATGAGTAATCGTATTAAACAGGGTACTAAATACGCAGTTTTTGTGATATTTTATGTCTTTACGTTTCGGAAACGTTTAGTGTGTTTGTCCGACATAATTGCTCATGTTGTGCGTATTCGGGTTGATACAATAACGTGCGCAAAGTGAACACAAACAGTTGCGTGGAGCGGAGTAGTTGTGTTTTGCGCGATGTTTTTGTCACGTTCGCAAGGATACCTCAATGATTTTCAGTCACTAGTTTGAACTACGTAGGGTACTTCTTTTGTTGAAAATTAGGAAGCCAACAGGTTCACCGTCGGTATCAGTTCTAGGCTAGATGTTCTGTTTTATTTCGCATTCAAATGTCTTTTTGAATTTATGTCATGGATGCCATTGAAGGAACAGGTTGATGTGCGTGACCGAGTCAGACATGAGGCTCTCAATGCAACAAAATACGATCTACACTCAGTCACTGGCATCAGTCTGTTCCTTTCACCCCAGTGTTGGCTTAACCATTATTATCATGGCTTGGGTTGAGCCAGCTTTCTTTAATGAATGTTTTCCATCAACCCTGTTCTTCACTCTAACAAGTGCACTCCATAAACTTGTATTAAATAAACAGGCTATCTTTGACATCTCAGTAGCCTACAGGTTTCTCATAACCATTCACACCTGTAGGATAAACCAAATATGCAAGTTTATGTGTCCAATTAAATATTTTACAACCCTGTAAACTGGCAATCTCTGATTTGTGAACAAATTTTTATTTTTTTTTTAATGAATCAGTTCATTCACAAATCAGTCCAAGTGTTTTTTGAATTTATTTAAACCAAACTGTTCAAATATTTCAATAAATTGTAAAATTAACATTCATTTCAGTAATTTAGATTTTTTATGCCGTCAACCACCCTGTTGTAACTGAAAAGCGCATATTTGTCAGCCATAAAATAATAATTAGGATGCACAGAGATGTAAAAATGAAAAGAAGGAACCGGACTAATAGACCTATTAGATTGATAATCTAGATTTTATCTGTAGTAAATTAAAATGTAATCTTTAAAATGTTCGCATTTGAAATGCCACTAATGCTTTATGTTGCAGCAGCCACTTGTTGAATGAGCATGGATTGTTTCATTAGGCTATTGACAAGATTAAGCTGGTAGAGTAAACAAGGCTCCGGTTCAGTTTCCTGTTTTCCACATTTGGTGTGGATTCTGTGGAAGAAGGGCTGCCATTTTGGGGCTCGAGTTCCTCAGCATGTGTCTCTCGTTCCCATTAATGCTTGCGGAGGTGGAATCAGACTCTGGGAGAATTTTTACACACGGCATCCGAGACCTGCGGCACTGGATCTGTGATGTGCACTGGTGTTGACAGATCCACAGACACACATTGAGTGATGAGTGCCTGTATGTGTGTGTATGAGGTTGACACAGGAGCCCATTACTGTCATGCCAAGAATAAGTGTTCGCGCCACTCCACAGGTGGAGAAAATGAAGTATTGTCTATTGTGTTCGTAGCAAAATTGTTTGGCTCCCAATGGAGAAGACATTCATTTAAGATTGATTTGTTGCTTCTAATTTACTTGCAATATACAGGGTGATGGTTTTTTAGTGCATTTTCAAAGACACATACTTACTCAAAATGTGTTTTGATAGTAAAATACTAGAAGCACACATTTGACTTTTAAAAGAATAGTTGCAATTCTGTCACCATTTACATGTCACTCCAAACCTGGATGACTTTCTTTTTACCGTGCAACAGAAAATAAGATATCTTCTAGCTTTTTTCCTGCACATCTGTCTCATACACAAATATGATGCAGCAAATTTGAAAATTCAGATATGAAAATCAGTTTTGAGAACCACTGCAAAGAATTGAGTCATATGGACCACTTACTGTATGCAGCTTGTTTTTTCTTTTTTGAAGCTAAAAGCTTTACATTTTTATTGTATAGTTTTTCCAAATTAATTTTGTTATACATCAGGAAATCAGATCATATGGATTTGAGATGACGTGAGACTGTGTAGATGACAACATTTTCTTATTCCTAAAGATAAATGATACATTTTTAGAAGCAATGCACAGCAAAAAAAAAAAAAAGAGATAAGGCCTCTGATGTTCCTTCTTTTCCTCTCTCTTTCTTCTCTTCCCACTTCTCCACTCACTCACTTGTATAAATAGCTGTGATAGTCAGCAGTGAGGCCTTGTACTCTATCAGCACTTTGGGTTGCTGAGGTTCATCTTTGCTCTTATATATCAAGCCTTTATTCCTCAACACCTACAGTAGTCACCGGGTCACGGCACCAGAAATGAATCTTTTAACCCATTTTTCACAAGAATCTTCCCATCCACTGTGGTTCTTAAAGGGTTAGTTCACCTAAAAATGCAAATACTGCCATCATTTATTCACCCTGATGTCTTTCCAAACTTTTATGACTTTCTTCTGTAAAACACAGAAGATTATATTTTAAAGAATGTTGGAACTAAATAGTTCTAGTTAACACTGACTTCAATTGTCAGTGAAAAAAAAAAAAAAAAAAAAACACCTCAAAATATCTTCTATTATGTTCCACAGAAGAAAGAAAGTCATAAAAGTTTGTAACAACAACAAGTTACATTGTTATAGTATAAATAACAATGACTTCTGAACTGACATGACCATGGCACTATATTTGATTTGAAAGCTAGAGTTTTTGGGTCAACTATTCCTAATGCCAGGTGGATTGCAGACCAATGTACCCAAGAACACTTAGTCAAAATGAAACTGACTGCCCTTTTGTGTTAACAAGCCCACAAGCTGCGAAGAAGTTTGTGAGGAACCACACATGGCATCCAAACTCCGTAATTTCAGTGTGAAAAATGAGTGACAGCCAGAGAGAGAGATTGTGTGCCCTGTTTGAAAGGATGTTAGAGAGTGTAGATGTTATTGCGATCAGAGTCTCATGAGAATGGCAGGGGGGCTGTTTTTCATTGATGTAGAGGAAGGCTCATGGAGACAGCCAGTACGAACTGGGGCAGATGGGTTTTATGAATGCAAACACAGTCCCAGACTACTGGGCACAAGGACACCGCCATAAATTGATGGTCCTTTTGCCACTGTGCGCCAAATATTTACACATTACAAGGATATGATAGGGCTGTCAATTTAATGTAGTTATTTAAAAAATATTAAAATGATGAAATAATAACAGCTACCAAAAATACTACTACTAATAAAGAGAATATAGAAATATAAGAGATGGAGTAACATACAGAAGATCTGGCCACTTTGCTTTAAAGCATCAAGCCAGCTGTAGCTGTGCAGAGAAGCGAGGAACTACCATCACAGGTGCTGTTTGCACGAACATCAGATATAATTCTTATTTAACATGATTGGTTTGATATTTGTGGCATGCTAATAAGGGTCAGAGCCCCATGCATTATATTGAGAGTAAGGAATGATATAGAGCCCTCAGGCATGATGGGGAACAACAAACGGCACACAAGCAGTTAGTAGACCGTCTGTCCTTTAATAAAACAAGCTGATGTATGAAAGGTAGGCGGCAAAAACAGATGTTCTACATTCAGTTGTTCTTTCATGCCTGCCAGCGACTCGATCCCCAGTAATTGGAGGAAGCAGATTTCAGCACACTTGGAATCCACAGGGGCGTCTGAGGGCCAAAATTGATGGCTGAATGAGCGTGTTACCTGAGAACATTATTGGGTCCAGAACACAACCTTCGGCTGGGTGCTTTAGTCACACCTTCAGAAGACAAAGAGTTTTATTTCAGCAATTACAATGACACAATTGTTAGTTAAACCCCCTAGACATTGTATACATTACTAGTGTGTGTGATATGAATATGGACATTGAAGAGTTTAAGCAAGGCTTTTAACTAGGTATGTAAATATGCATGCATTGTGATGCATCAATCTGACAAAGTGCATCAATTGTACGATTCTTCAGTTACAGGCACTTTTGAAATCTCAAAAAATGAAACTTTTTCAAACTGATGTTCATCTGTGTTAAAACATTTATTGCATATCCCTGAATAAAGATCTGATCACGGCCTTGGCTCAACCTTCAGGAGGATTTTGGTATAATGTGATGGGAATGACATTTTTCGCTCTGTGAAGAAAAAGTTGGATAACCTTGGACTTGCTGCCAGGTTAGCTAGCAGTTTTTGAATTCATAACAAGGAATAATAAAATAAAAAGAAATGGACTGTATTTTAAAAAGCAGAATTACGTTTTATGCATTTATTATAAAGGGGAAGTTATGGCCTAGCTGTATTCAAAGCCATTGTAAAATACTCTATAAACACACACCTGTCAACCCATTACATCAGTATTACTGTGCCAAGTATGCTTTCCTTTGATTTCCATCTGTGTGATGCTTGGTAAACATGTTATAAATATTATTCATCAGTAAATTAATACATTTCAGTGTTTATTTTATGAAACCTTTTTTTTCTTTAAAGAGTAAAATTCAGTGTCAGAGCAAATTTTACAACCCTATTTTTAAACTGAACTTTCAAAAAGATGCTTTTTTCTTCCAGAATAGAGGCACAGGGCTGCCCTCTTGTTCTGTGCTATACATCAAGCTTTCTGTCTGACCAAGTGAATTCACTTATAACAGGTTTCAAGCCTTGTTCTTGGTTTGATTAATAAGGGTCCTCCAGGCTCCAGTAAACACGTGCTCCGCATGGCCCCAACACTCATGCACAGCTCGAGGGACGGGAGTCTGACAGAGGGGCACATCTGCTGGGTACATACAGTAATTAAGTCCATTAAACCAGCATTCAGCCATGCTAATGTTTTTTACCATCAACAAGGAAGCTTCAGTCATCGACTCTTATAAAGCACGGCTTTGGAGCTTGTCGGACATAGCAACAGTAACGAAGGGGGGCAGGTCTTTGCGAAGGGTCAATTAAGTATCAATGAAGCTCCTGGACTAAGCAGAAGGTTTTAGATACATAACTCTACATATGTTGTAAACCAGGGGTCTCCAACCCTGCTCCTGGATATCTAGTGTACCATCCTGCAGACTTCCGTTCCGACGCTGCTCAAACACACTTGCCTGTAATTATCAAGTACCCCAAACACCTTGATTAGCTGGTTCAGGTGTGTTTGATTGGGGTTGGAGCTGAAATCTGCAGGATAGAAGCTCTCCAGCAGCAGGGTTGGAGACCCCTGCTGTAAACCTCCTAATAGAGGTTTCTACATGTTATTTCAAGCAAACTGACTCTTGGTTTGTTTTAGGTGCAACCAATGATCTGTATGATATCACCGTCCGCTTTGAGATGACCAAGGAGAACTAAAAGACACCCTGGCGCCACCTCAAGGTTTCTATTTCTCCGTCTCCTGCCTCCGCTCCTCTATGGGTTCCCGAAGTCAGGGGTTCTTCCACCACCAAGATCACCATCACCCCCATCATCATCACCACCACCGCAGTTCAGTGGTGCCCACGGCCGTCCCCCGACTGCTGCCTGAGACCAGCAGCCTGTTGGGGGGCATCGCTCAGATCACTCCTTCCCTGTTCCTCGCCAGGGGGAATGTTGCGTCCAACCGCAGCCTCCTCCTGTCCAAAGGGATTACCTGTGTGGTGAACGCCACCATCGAGCTGCCCAACTTCAACTGGCCACACATGGAGTATGTCAAAGTGCCACTGGCTGACATGCCTCATTCTCCAATCTCGCTTTATTTTGACAGCGTGGCTGATAAGATCCACAGCGTGGGCCACAAACGGGGAGCCGTGCTGGTGCACTGCGCGGCTGGGGTGAGCCGCTCTGCCTCGCTCTGTTTGGCCTACCTCATGAAGTACCACAGAGTTTCCCTGGCCGAGGCTCACGCTTGGGTCAAATCCCGCCGACCCGTCATTCGTCCTAATGGAGGGTTCTGGCGACAGCTGATTGAGTATGAGAGGAAACTGTTTGGCAGGAACTCTGTGAAAATGATCCAGACACCATACGGAGTCATTCCCGACGTGTACGAGAGAGACCGCAGGAACTTGGCACCTTACTGGGGCTTGTGAAGAGGGGTTTGGACTTTGGTTCAAGCGTAGAGGACAGGTCCACCAAGCAATTTTTGACTCCACTGTCTTCCGGCCTCTTTCTGTACATCCACAAGTCCGTCCTGCCAGAGAATAAAGCCAGATGGGAGTGCTTATGTCCATTTTCAAGATGGGAAAATCACTTTGAGTGCATATCTTATGAGGTCAGAAGTGATAATCCATCCTTGAATGCTGAAATAAATCTTGGCGATGATACTGTTGGTTTTAGGAGCACTTTGGGAACCAAGTGTGGTGCTGAGAATCAGGAATTCAGTCCTTGGTTAAGACTTATCAATCGTAATATTGTGAGGATGTTGTTTCAGTCTTCTTTGTTGAGAGGCAGCAGTCTGATTACTGGTAGCATTTGAAAATTATATATATATACTTAAAAAATATTATATTCCAAGGTGTATTTAAACTCGTGTGTACAAAAAAAAATACTAAAAAGATTTTTGGCAGGTTTTGTGAAGAGTGACAAAATGTTTAACAGAAAGACGCGCTACAATATTATCTAAGTTTAACAGATTTATAAACTATGTAAATTAAACAAAATTTTATTGAACATCATGAAGGACAGTGTTAGCATTTGTAATGTCAGTGCTCCTACAAAACAGGATGTTTCACAAGAAGCAGAACAATAAATATGGCAGTAGTTTTTTTCAATGAATTCTATTTTGTCTATTTGGTCCTTTTGCAATTCTACTCGGTTTTTAATTTTTAACTCAAGATGCAGTGAAGCAGTAATTATAACCAGAGGACATCTGTCAGAAGACTCCTAGCAAAGCTTTTACTAATTTGTGTTAAAAAATAACTGAATTCATGTAAAAGAGTGTGTTAGTGTGTTAAAATGAATAAAGGGTGAAATATTTTTAATGCATTCCTTGTGCTTATTTAAAGTTTTGATTTTTAGTATGTACACATTACAGTGAATCTACATAGTAGTAATATCTGTACATAAAAATACCTTAGTTGTCAAAGTAACTCCTACTGTATGAATTGACTGATGGGCAGGCTGTTGTATAATGGTTTGTGTTTTTAATGGATGCCACTATTAAAAATAAAGGTTCTTCATTGGCATGTATGACTCCATGAAGAACCTTTAGCATCAATGGAATCTTTCCATTCCACAAAAGGTTTAGATTATTAAAATGTTCTGAGAAAAATGTTTTTAAGTTAGGTTCTTTAGAGAATTCAAATGTTTGTTTTTTCTTCTTTTGAAAGCTTTTGTAGGATCATGTCAGAGAACACCATTTCACTTCCTGTGTATTAAATCTTCCAATGCATTGTAAAACGTCTGGATTAACATGGAGCAGGAAGTCTCTGTAAATCTAATCCCTGCTGTTCAGCGACGACAAGGTGGATAAAGGTTGTTAGTCACGTGTGTGTAAAGACATGGACACTCTAACAGCCTCTCAAAACAGCATCAAAATTGCAAGCCAGTGAAAATCGACTGAAATCCATATTTTTAACTACTTTTACCTTTAAAATTTCAACAGGCATTTGATGCAAATGAGCAACAGGGTGGAAAAGTTGATCTAACAGAAGTCACTCTGTCGTCTGTACATACAGACAGGGACTAACTCATGATGTCTTTCGACAATCATACAAATTGAGAGTCCAGTATCCTTGGAAACTGTTGCCAAGGTAATATTGCTGTGAATGGCAGCTATAGCGCTGAGTCAGTGTGAGGGAAGTGCTGTCTCTAGCTGGCACTGATGACGGACCGAACAGATGTAGGCTGACTCTACAGAATCGCAGAGTAATCACTCCAATGTGGGACACAAAAATTTCACATTTGCATCCAATACTAACATTCAAATATTTAATTAGCCCTTACCGACTTCAATTATAAACAGAAATACAGACACAAAAGGTCCATTTCAGTAGAAAACGCTCATAAATGAAGATGATGATATGAAACGATGAATAGAATCTTAAATCCTCAGTAAAACACTTACAAAGACCAACATGTACACAAAGTCGTTTAATCTCCGTTGTATTCTCGTTGATTCATAACAAGTGCATCAATGCAAAGAAATGAATTCATAATGAAAGTTTACGTTGTTCTTATGACAACTGCTTGGTTGGAAGAAGGTAAAAGGCTTTAGTTTCACTTCTTGCATCCCCAGACTTTTGAATTTCCTTCAAAGTTTCACACAACAAACTCCTTCAAAAGAGTTACATCTGAATCCAGAATCCTGAATATCACAGCGTATGAACATCTTCCAGGCTTTATAAAAGATTCTCAGAAAATCGCAAGCATTTCCAGACCCACTACATGTTGACTTGTGTTCCAGCACAACCGTACAGAAAAGAATGACAAAAACGATACCAATGTCTAAATGTTTCTCTCTTGTAAGTAATATCTGCTACATTTCTTGATGTGTTCAAATGTTTTACCTTTATTGTTTTATGGACTTTATATTACATGTCTGCTATTTGTAACATGCAGAACAGCTCTGCAGTATTTACTTCACATGTTAGAGAAATCGACAGCAAAGAATCAACCAACCACTTTTGTGCAAAAGAGAAGATCCAAAAAGGTAGAGACAAAGACACATTTACAATATTTAAATAATCTATAATTCAGTAGTACATAATTGATTTGATCTTCCAACAAACAATGGCAGATCTAGACAGTTGCATCCCAAATTCAAGTGATGAGAGCTGTACCGGTTCAAAGGCAAACAGCGATAAACAGCTAAAGTGACTGAAGAGTTCATGATGCTTCAGACAGCAGCTCAGGGTTCAGCGCTTGGTTCTAGAGCAGGTCGGGCAGGATGAGACCTGGCGGTTTGGGTTCCACGCAGTTAATCCAGAAGTTAGCACAGCTGGCGTGGTACTGGTGACCTCCGTACATCAGCTTGAAGTTGTCCGTCTCCGAATTAAAGGCCTGCAGAGGATTTGTGTGAGACAAGGTGAGAAAAAAATTCATTGAAAGGACAAAGTCAGATTTGACTGTAGGGAGGAGGGTTGGGGCTGAACTACTGGGACTGGGACTTTTTAAGGAAGTTTTAAAAGTATGTTCCAGGTTCAATACAAATTAAGCTTATTTTAACGCAATACATCAATACCATATCAATAATTGGATGATGTTAGAAAGATAACTTTGGGGGGGGGGATTTAGAAATCGTATGTATTTTATGAATTTAGTTGTATAAATTATGAATTGTGTTTAACTGTTAAATTGTATAAATGAGCAATTATATTTAACTGTTAATGCTCATTTCACCCTATTTTTACATTAAGTCTAGCTTTGCGCTCATATAATGCTAAGCTTTAAAGTGCCCCTATTATGGATTTTGAAAATTACCTAAGAGAATGAAAACATCCTGCAAAGTTTTAAATCTGAAAGTGCACCATTTATAAAGTTATTCCCCCGGTTTCACAGACAAGGTTTAAATTAGTCCCAGACTAAAATTTGAAAATAATTATCGGCTTGTCTGTATCGGCCAGAATTTTAATATTCCTAGCTAGATGTCATCTACATTACACTTGTTAATTTAAAAAAAAATTATCTGATAAATAAATAATATAATAAATCATAAAAATTTAATATTTCAACTCCAGAATTTGAGCAGAATTTCAGTTCATATCCACCGTTATCATTAACTAATTAATTAGATGAAATAAATATTCCCTACACAAAATATTTTTTAAAGTATTTAAACTTATTTCAGTTAGTTGCAAGGCAACAATTCTCATTTTCATTTAATTTAAGTTTTAGTAAAATAAATAAAACAATACAAACAACATTGACATTATAAATAATAATAATAACGGTAACAAACACACATAAAACTTCTATATTAATAGAACTATTAAACCTAATTTAAAATATTAAAGGAATAGTTCACCCAAAAATAAAATTAGTAATTTGCTCAAAATTTATCCTCAGGCCATCCAAGATATACACGAGTTTGTTTTAGAGCCGATTTGGAGAAATTCAGAATTAAGAGATTATTATGGATTGTGGTATTTTGGCAAGACGCAACAGTTTACAGTTAAAAGATGAATGTTTCTTGCAAACACG
Organism: Barbus barbus; assembly: GCF_936440315.1. Classification (NCBI taxonomy): domain Eukaryota; kingdom Metazoa; phylum Chordata; class Actinopteri; order Cypriniformes; family Cyprinidae; genus Barbus; species Barbus barbus. The sequence continues at coordinate 18,563,913 of NC_136759.1, read as the reverse complement.
CAGTTTTTCACTTTACAAGATATTAATTGATGGACTGGAGTAGTGTGGATTACTGTAATGTTTTTATCAGCTGTTTGGACTCATTCTGACGGCACCCATTCACTGCACAAGATTCATTGGTGAGCAAGTGATGTAATGACAAATTTCTCCAAATCTGTTCTGATGAAAAACAAACTGGTTTACATCTTGGATGGCCTGAGAGTGAGAACATTTTCAGCATTTTTAGTCTATTTCTTTAAAAAAAAGGAGGTATTCATATAAGCCATTTAAACACAACCTGATTTTGTTTGTTGAAATGACCTTTTGGCCACTCGCAGCACGTCACAGATGCTGCTGATTACAGCTTAAAGTGCATTGAACCCAGAAAATGACTTCACTACAAATAAGCAGGGTCTCTGTTAGTCACCAACTTAACTCAACAAGTACTCAATCTGCGTCTCTAAACGACATGTTAGACAGGACATTTATCCACATATCTGACTGCAGTGTGGCATATCATCACACTCCATAAAAGAGACAAGAGCTCAACGCCACACTGACATAATTTGTAGGATCAATAGAGACAAAGAAGTGTGCAATCCTCCCACATACACCCTATATATAGAAAAGCGAAACAAGAACCCGGTGAACTTCACTCAATATATTGATGTGCAGCGTGTGAGTGTGCTTTCACTCTGAAAGGCACAGCTCTAGTCGGGCATTTGTGATAAGGCAGTGATGATATTGATGTTATGCAGAATGAAGCGCCTATGAAAAATCGGAGCTGATGCTGAAAGGAGAAATGACTCAAGTTGTGAATCATGCTCTCCCACACTAATACCATGCGTGCCGCACACACTCCATTTCTTTCACATTCTCTTGAAAAACGATATTGTCCTGTTTAAAAAAGCAACATGAAAATCACAAGGGGATCTTGATATTTGTATCTATTTGTGTGCAAATTGCTCTCTTACTATAATGAGGTCTGCATCTATCCCAGAGGAACAATTTTGCCTTCACTTCTTGTAATTGCAACTCATAATGTGTCTTTAAATTTAACAATTGCAACTTTAATAATTGCAACATTCTAAATCGCAATGTAAATTCTACGACATATAAAAAAATATTTTTTAATCTAAAATTACGAGATTAAAGTCAAAATTTCGAGAATAAAGTCGAAATGACGAGAATAGAGTATAAATGTTTCGAGAATAAAGTCGAAATTATGAGAATAAAGTCAACATATTTTGACAGTCAAAATTACGAAAATTAAATGGTAGCAATTAAAGTTATAATATTTTGAGTGTATAGCCTATATTGCGCATGCAAATGGCCCGGATTGGTTGCCAGGCCACCGGAATTTATCTGAATATATGTGGGATTATTAGCAGAAATCATATCTTGTGTCATTCTCGCAGGGACAGTTTGTAATATTTTGACTTTATTCTCAAAATATGTAAACTTTATTCTCGTATTGCGTTTTCTGAGTCTGTGACCTCACTAAAAATATGGGATTAAAAAAAATTTAAGGGACCTAGAAATAAAATAAAAAGTATTTACATGTTAAAAGTATATATATATATATATATATATATATATATAAATCAGTATAAATTAATCAGTATGAAATGAAAAATCTAATTAATCTGTTTATAATCGACTCAATCAGTCTGAAAAGCCTTCATGTAAACACTTTAAACTATACAACTGAGCTCAATAAAAATTGTATTGAATTGAACGATGACAGGTGAAGACCTGAAAATATCCAATCAACGGCAAAAAATAAAACATGTAAATGCTTAAATCTAATTATATTTAGAGACTAAATATTAGCTGAAAATTTGCTCAAATATTTTTCTGACAGTCATCAGAGCAAAAACAACACTATTACTCGCAGTAGCTCCGATGACATTATTGCGACAGCTTTTATTTATTCGTAACGCTCGTGCTGAAATCTGTTTAAAAATGCACACCTAAAATATAACTGGATTGCAGAATTTAGGGTTCATAAAAACAGAACATTCAGAATCTGAAATCGAACTGGATTGAGGAAAATTACTGCATGCAAACATACCTAATGTCTACTGTATTGTAAGGTAGCTGGATCTACCAAACCCTAGTCAAGAGGTTTTTTAAAGCATCCAAGAGTTCCCTGTCTGTCTCTCTCTTATACACTTGCACTCTCAATTACTTCCTACCTTTCCTTGTTGTTGTAGTACAAAGATGTGTGTCTGAGCAGAGATTTGAACAGTGCTGTGTGATGAAACTGGTGGTATATACGCGCACGAGTGTGTGTGTGTGTGTGTGTTTGTAGTGCACAGAGGGGCGGCAGCTGCAGCACAAGCTCTGTTTCTCTGCAGATGAACAGGTGGCTCAGAGTCTCAGAAAAGGTCATCCTAATTCAACTGACCTTGTTTAGCTGGCGGAAAGGTTAATTACTATCTGATTGCAAACACAGAGTGCATCCTACCTGCAAAGATGACAACACTTGTTACGAGCAGAGTCTGAAGCGTTTGAAGGCCAGTGAGGGACACTCTAGCTTTACCTACATTCACTACAGTGAAAAATACAGTGGAATATTTACCCTTAATTTGGAGCGACTGTCTTTTGTCAGTGCCTGCAAGTAGCACAAACAAGTCAGCATCAGCATTAGTATTAAGGTTTTTTCTCTTTTTGTTAATGAGCAAAATTACAGCACCAGAGAGCCCACACACTGGAAGAAAAGTGTCCATGTGAAGGCAGAAGCTTGTTGCAAATTAGCCACCGTAGGAGACAAGAAGGGGCAACTGTGGACATGAAAATAATGGCATGCAACTAGAGTTCATAACTATTATCAAACATAGCTTTGCAGCATAAATAAGAGTTGTGTTGAGCATGTAAGCAAGCACTAGAAATGCATATACTAGTGGTGAAAGTTTTTTTTTTTTTTTGTTTCTGAAAGATGTTCACCAAGGCTGCATTTATTTGAGCAAGAATACAGTAAAAACAGTAATATTTTCATTTAATATTACAATTTAAAAACCTGAATTTTATTAGCCGCCATTATTCCAATCTTTAGAGTCATATGATCCTTCAAAAATCATTCTGATATGCTGATTTAGTGCAATTATCAAGAATATTTTCTCTTATTATAAATGTCTTTACTGTCACTTTAGATCAATGTAATGCATCCTTGCTGAATAAAAGTATTACTTTCTTAAAAAAAAAAAAAGTATTAAAATTTCTGAACAGTGGTGTATATGCATATATAAAATATATGGCGCAAGGCAAATATAAATTTAAATATTAAATATGCTCATGCAGCTCTAAAATATTTAATAACTAAATACATCTATTCACTATACTATTGTCCATGATTTTGGCAGCCCTGTGTAAATACAAAACTAACAGGTTGCATGTTTTTTGTCCAAGACTTCTATTTAATTAGATGCAAGGTTACAAACTAACTTGGGTGGACATTTAAAACAACAGAAGACTGAAACGGTACTCTTTACAATATCTACAGTATTGTTTATAAGATGAAATCCCCTGACTTGACCTATTTAGATATTTTAACAGCCATTATGCATTTAGAAAATCAATAATGCATAATTACAAATGCATGGAATCCAAATACCTAAATACCCAAAGACCGATATAATACAAAATGTAGTACTGGGTTCTTACTACATTTGAGAATGGATGACTTTGCTTCAGTAGATCCAGCTCAAATACAAGCCAATCCTGATGGCTTCCTTTCAACTGCTACTTGTTATTGTATGTTCACATTAGCTGCATCCAGCTGTGCTACAGGTGCTTCGATTAAATAACCTGGCATCTGTTCTAACTTTAGCATGGACGCCCATCTCACGGAGTGTGGAGCTTTAATAGGATGCTGCATTAGCGTGACATTAATTCACATTAAATTTGGACACAGAGTATAATCTAAACACTGCTAAACAGTCATTATAACAGCTGTTTACTGCACAAACAAAAATGTTTTCTGAGAATCCAGAACTACTTAACTGACTGCCATTTTTAATGTCAAAATCCTTCAATACTTGCTCCTAGTTTACAGTGCAGACTGAGACAATTATAAGATTTGCATGTTGACTTCTGAAGTCATGTAAACACTGGCGCTTTCTAAATGGAGCTCTGTTTGGAGCGGTCTGATGCATCTGTCTCAATAAATAACAAATATTTATTCTTATAGTGTCAAAAATTACAAAATTTCAAAAAATGCTGTTCTTTTAAACTTTCTTTTCATCTAAGGATCCTTAATAAAACATGTATTATGGTTTTCTGCAGAAACATTTAACAGAATAACTATTTTCAACATTGATAATAAAAAATGTTTGTTGAGCAGCAATCAGGATATTAGAATGATTTCTGAAGGATCATGTGACACTGAAGACTGAAGTAATGATGCTGAAAATTCAGTTTTGGTCACAGGAATAAATTACATGTTAAAATGTATTCAAATAGAAAATAGCTATTTTAAATTGTGATAATATTTCACCATATTACTGTATTTTTACAGCCTTGGTGAGTATAAGAATCTTCTTTCATTTAATAAAAAAAAAAAAAAAACTCACCGACCCCATACTTTTGAATGGTAGTTGTATATAAAATTTTATTTCAGTTAAATAGAGAATCTGAGAGAATCAAAGTGTTAAGTTAATACACCGTTGCCCATTCCTGCGGACAAATCTTGTTAGCAGATGCAGCAGGATCCCATCCCTCGCCCGCTGGAAGAGAAACCGAATGCTAGACCAAGGTCAGTAGACTGAATCATCCACTCTCCAGTGAAATCTCCACCTGTAGCCCAACACCACCATCTTTAAACCCATCTACTCTCAGAGATGCTGCTCCACCTCCAGAACCCTGATTTCAGTTGCCCCAGACAGTGACGCTGCCCACCAAAAACGTAATTAAAGAGCGGGATATTAATCGGATGTCAGGAGCAGACAGAAACAGTTCTATAAATCTGCAGTGGGCTGGATGTGTTCGGCGGATCTATTAGCACCCGTGTTTTTGGTCACGGTGACTGATGGCTGAGCTGCATCTGCTCCTCAGACACCCATCCCATGATTCCTTGCTGTTTACACCCCATTACATCAGCAAATCTTGACCGTTGCATTAATACAAGGGAGATTTAGGAGGGTTTCAGTGAGACGAGGAATCTCAATGAGCAGATTGGCCATTGTATGTTAACTAGGCCAATGGCAATGTGACAATTACGTGTTTAAACCAGTGCAGGATTGGATTGTACTTATGAATAGAAGAGTTTAAAGAGATAGTTCACACAAACATTTAAATTCTGTCATCATTTACTCAGTTATGGTGGTCTAAACTACTTGGGTGCTAGGCAGGAAAAAATAAAATAAAAAATAATTGCTTAATAAAAAAATAAATAAAAAAAACATTTTAGTAACTTGAAATGAAGCAAACATAAACTAATTTTATTTCAGCTAGTTGACAAAGCAACATTTCTGATTATCATTTAGTTTAACTCAATGTACTATAATAACTACAACTGAAATTAAATTAATAAAAAATTAAATTAAATAAAAATAATAAAAATGACAAACAAAACTACAAAAGAAATCATTGATCAAAAATATTTTTTATATTATTATATTAATTATTAGTCGAAAATACAAAAATAAAAACTAATATAAAAAAACTATAATAGCATCTCAATGTATCTGAAATACAAAAATACTAATAAAAATAATGTCTGGAAAAGAGCATGTTGGACATTCTGCTAAATATTTCCATTTGCGTCCCATGAAAGAAAAAAACTAACAAAAAAAATGGTTTAGAGCAAAATGAGAGCAAATAAATGACAATTTTTTATTTTTGTGTGAACTATTCCCTTTAATATGATTACTTTGCCCCATACCACTTTTAGATTTGTTCTTCATCGCCCCAGGGTGCCAAAATGACAAATATGTCACCTATTTACTGCCTGCCTCATGCTTTTTGGCCGTCAGTCAGACTTACTCGCAGCTTTGGTAAGACAAACTCGTCATCAAAGATTTCTGTAAATGCTGAGAAAACGGGAGCTAAGAGCTCGTAGCCAAATGAAGCACCTAAAGCTAGTTGAATGAAGCGTGGCCTCGACCGAGCGTCTGTAGATTTAGATGCATGAGTCAGAGCGTGCGCCTCTGAGAGCCGTTTTTGGCAGTCTGTAAGGAGACGAGTGACGAGAGGTGACTTCTGGTCATTTTGGCAGCACAACACGGGAGCGATTGCCCGCCTGACCCCTGCAACAAACTGCAAATTGGAGTCGAGGCAGTTTAGTCAATCCTACTCTTTTAAACAGGCGTCCAAAAGTGTTCTCGTCTGTCTTCTGTAAAATTGTGAAAATCAAAGAAATAGTCAGGAGGGATGTTTTTTTTTGTTTGTTTTTGATAGGAACATTTAAACGAATCTTCTGTTCCATAATTGAAAGCAATAGCTCACCCAAACATTTTCTATTCAATTACAATGAATGAGGACTGAAGCTTTAAAAGCACCATAAAAGTATCCCAATATGACTCATGCTCTACATTGCAGGTTTTTTACCATAGCTTTGTTTGAGAACAGGCCAATTTAAATCAAATCGGGGGTTATTGTTTTTAACTAAAGCAAACTATTAAAAACATTCTTTTCTGAACAAAAACAAGCTGGAAATAAATTAAATATAAATATTAGGAAAAACTCTAAAGGTAAAAATTACAAATGTTATGTTGGCAACTAACTGAAAAAAAGTTGAAGGACTAAAATTACCAATAAGTAAAAATAAGAATAAATTACACCTAAATAGCAATATTAAGAAAATAAAATAAAAACAAATTATATATATATATATATATATATATATATATATATATATATATATATATTTTTTTTTTTTTTTTTTTTTTTTTTTTTATCTCTAGCATTCATTTAACATATATACATATTTCTTTTTTTATGAATGATAGAGATATTAATGATGTTAAAATTACAAAGCTACTAAAAATTTTATTCAAATTAAATATAATTAATAATTATTATTATTAGTAGTAGTAGTAGTAGTAGAAGTAGTAGTATTATAAAACTAAAAGCTAATTAAAAATATTAATTAAAAACATTTAATAAAACTGCAATAGTATAGACATTGTACAAACTGGACACTGCTGCTAGTCCTATCTATGAATGACCAGAGATGGAGCAGATGTTTGCATTTTCTGTGAATAAAAGAATTAAATGATGCTTATGATGCTGTTATTAAATCCTTTTCTTGAAGTATGAAAGCTCTGGTCCCCGTTCACTATAATGGCATGGAAAAGAGCAACAAGAAGAACATACTTCAAAATTTCTGCTTTTGTGTTCCACAGAAGAAATCATGTTAAAAGAGATTGGTTGAATAAGTAGAATTTAACTTTTTGGGTGAACTATCCCTTTCATATGCAATATATTGGTGTTTTTTTGTGTCCCTAATGGTTGTATGCAGACATGTGTGTGTGTTTGGTGTGTACAGACCTTGCTGCGCGAGTCCACGTTGAGCAGACACACTCCACAGGCCAGCTCTTTGGCATTCTTAATGCCGTGCCTCAGTATACAGAAGGAGAAGTCAAGTGAGCTCTCATCAGGCTAAAGAAAAAAACACACACACACACATCACGAATGCAGCTCTTAAAAAGTAATTGCGACTCCATTGCATCCTTCACACAAATCCCTGGCTTTCAGTCAAACTTCAGTTCACAGAGGCCGCTGAACCTCACGGCAGCTGATTGGCCCTTCAGATCAATACTTCATCTACAGAATCTGTCCAAAACAGCAGGATTCAGGCAGAGAGAACCAGTCGACACTAACTGTGTTCATTTTTATTATGCATCAGAGCGTTTGTGGTTTTACGGCAGTGTGCCGAGACTTCATTCTCCCAAGCTGATATTATCTGACCGCACAACTCCAATATTATCGGCTGGCATTGATATTCTCCCATGAGTACACTGCATGACAAAGCTCTGTTCAGCACTCAGCAATCTGTTCTGTACTACTGCACTTTCCACAAATAACACACACTTTAGTGTCTCACTACTTATAAGTATAAAGATGCACATATACCATTTTTAGTTTTTGTGAGATATTCAAACATAATTACCAAACATAAAAATGAATGTTATAGATCTTTTTGTGAACAATTAATCTGAGCTGTTTCATTTAAAAATGTTTTGACCTCATATTGTTTCATTAAAATGTCATAACTTGAGCTTCTTGTGAACAGAACATAAAATGTCAAATATATTTTATGTATTTTTTTAAGTGAATATTTAGCAATTTTAGAACAATTTTAGAAAAAAATAAAAATTATTTAATTGGGGTGGGCGATATGACCAAAATCTTTTATCGTGATATGAGTCATTTTATTTCACGGTAACAGTATCTCACAAAGTTCTTTTTTTTAAAGATATTTTTGCTTTAAATTTATGATATCAAAATTTTTGTTACCATAGCAATTTCATAATTCTTGTCACCAGTGTCAATATCACAAAAAACTGATACTAGCCTAAATAAAAAATAAAACGCTCAAGCTCACGAAGACAAGTAAACTGTCAGCGATTAAATAAGAATAAGAAACTAATTACATGCAATAGGACAAAAAACTACGGGAGATCAAATAAATAAGAAATGCCACATACAGTGTATACAGTAATCAAATGTACAAAAACACTGCATATTCTTCACGGTGTAAATTAAATATATATTTCTTCTTATTAAAGTTCCAAAAGTGATTTAGTCAAGAGCAGTGATTTCTGTTTGATTAACATGAATGACAGACAGAGGGAACATTAGACTGCTGTCACTTTAAGAGCTGCCCAGATCTAATATACTGTTACGCATGTTTTTTTTCTCAGCTTTGTGATTTCACTTAAGACCTACTGTGTTTACGATGATACTTGCAAAAATGCTTAAATACACATGCAAATGTTTTTGTGACTATGTAGCACAGGTTTTAAATGATAACCATATTTCAACTTTAGGCACAAAATCTGCAAAAAGCTCATAAAACACTTAGTTTGACCATTTTGACCAAAATTATTTTATAATGGTCCTATTTTGTGCCCTATTAGTAGAAAGTGCCAACTGCTCCAAAGCTTACATAAACCACATTTCAATCCCACAGATATATTCATATTTCAGTTAAGCGTTAATCAATATGTGACTTACTGGACTGTCTGTTGTAATAGAAGAAATACTAGTGTACTTACTAAAGATGTGCTAGTGTTTATTTAATAAAAACTCACAGTGATGTTTGCCAGCGACATGAAGCCCATCAGGTTGTTCCACACACGGCTGATGTCTTTAAGCAGCTCCTGTAGTTTCTCCGAACAAACGGCCGTGGCTTTTATTCCCAGCTCTACACGCTTAGTCACACGATACACCTCCACCACACCTATACACAATATACCAAACAAATAAATAAAAACAATAAAAAAAGTTACGAGGATTATTGTGATGTTTTCATCAGCTGTTTGGACTCTCATTCTGACGGCACCCATTCACTGCAGAGGATCCATTGGTGAGCAATTATAATGCTGGTATAATGCTAAACTTCTCCAAACCTGTTCTGATGAAGAAACAAACATCTTAGATGGCCTGAGGATGAGTACTTTTTCACCAAAGTTTCTGAGTTCTTGGGTGAACTACTCCTTTAACAAAACTATTCTTTAATTAATACAATTTTATTATTTTATTTTTAAATCAGATTTCAAGTCACCATTCGGGATGATACTTATGTAATGTGAAGTTCAAAATATTGTCTGAAGCTGTGCTCACTAATTTACATTTATTATCTCTTTTCATATGTGACATTTACCATGTTGAATAAGTGAATGAGTCAGTTGTTGTGGAAACAGTATTTCCAGTTTTCTCCTGGCATCATTACTATAGCAACCAAACACCATTTGTGTGCAGTGCGATCAGAGCCCGTGTGTGTGTGTTGAGAGAACCAAACAGGACAAACAATAACCCAGCGGTGCCATTCCCAGCATCCCCAGTGCTGAATGTCCTTTCACACTGAACCCATTAGAACAGCCCAGAATAGTTGCTCTGCTCTGTAACACTAGCCTCCCCCATTCAGACCTAGAATGCCCTGCTCGGTCTCCAGTCACAATCGCTAGAGCCAGATCAAAGAGCTTTAACGGTTTGTTTCTACGTAACAACAGCACCCCATGCTCCCCTCCTGCTGGCATGGGCACGTACAGCTCATTAAAGCTGCTCTGTGTGAGAGAGTGAGTACAGAAATAGGAAGCAGATAACCAGAACACCTGGCCTGTCTGTTTGACTGAAGACTGCAGGGGCGCATGAGGAGCAGGTATGAATGTGGATGAAGAGATCGTGTAATGGGGCTGATCTTGAGTTTTACGGATGTCGGGAATGATGGATAAAGCTGATCTCTGACCAGTAAATGAAGTGTGACGGCAGTCGTAGTCTCACCCAGCAGGTACTCCATCCCCTGTGCTGATTGGATGACCTCTGTGCACACAGTAGAGCTGCTGATGCCATTAAGGGTGTTATTGGCAGTGGTGATGACCTGGAAAATAAAAAGAAAGCAGTAAAGTGACCATGTTTTATATTATATTTTTACCTTTTCCTGAAATAAATGAAAAACAACTTAATTGTTAAATTTTTAAAATTAATTTCATATATCAATATTTGCTGATAAAACATACAATGGCATTCCATTCAATGGAAGTCAATGGGTTCCATTTACATTGCCATTTTTAAAATATCTTTAAAACGAGGCCCAGACACACCAAGCCATCGTCAAAAAACTAGTGAGGGAGAAAGCCATCTTGGGCAGTTGCACTAGTAAACTGCAAAATGGTGAAAAGAGTGTCAGCGGCCAACTAGCATATACTTTCTGCGGCTGCATGAAGAAATAACTCTCCATACCAGCTAAGGATGTAACGATATTATGAATATCGTGATAGCAAAACTGTCTCGATATTATCGTGGTCACATGACAATACGAAGCGATAGATCTTCTGGGCAAAAAAAGTTTAGTTTTTAAAATATATTTAACTTCTTATTCTAACATACAAGGTCTATAAAGTTGTGTTTTGGGCCATTATACTTTGGCACAGTAACTGTCAAATGAACTAAAACCGAAAGCACAATATGGCTTAATCACTTCTTCATCTCTGTTTTTGCTGCGTGTTTTAAAGCGAAGCACACACATTGTCAGCCCGTTTTCACTGAAGCTGGAGTTTTCCTTCAAAATAAAAGCTCTACTGCTGTGTGCGTCGAAATAAAAGTGCAGTATGAATTGCTGATAGCTAGTGGTTTAAATGAAGTCCAAATTCAAAATATCTCTTTCAAGTGTAGAAATGAGGAAAGATGTACTGTAATTCCCCTACTGTAGTGTAAAGCAAAAATAATATACCTATTCATTTTCATTTATATTACAGTGCAATTGTTTTACAATATATGACTATTACTGTCATTGTTGTTGTTGTTATTATATTCTAATTTGTCTGGCTTCCTAAAACACCAGTGTGAATGTAATTTAGACAGACAGTATATCCCAAATAAAAAGAGAGTTGAGTCCCCTTTAAAGTTCAGGAGCAAGTCAATTCACTGACTTTTTTCTGGCTTGCATTTTCTTAGTTAAGAACATGGGTTGAAGCTCTTCATTTTGAACTCTCAAAGTGCATTAATAGAATAATGTAACTTTAAAATGTACACAATTATTATTTTTTTTTTTCAATATCGCAATAAATATCGTATCCTGGACTTCATATCATGATATAATCGTATCGTTAGATTTTGATATCGTTACATTCCTAATACCAGTAGTCAGTATTTGTCATTCAAAAATGGAAACAGCAGTGCAGATGTACGAACCATAAAAAAGCAGCTCTGCCAATTATTCAACATGCTCAATTGGATGAAAAGCCAACGGAGGTCCGACTAGTGGTTTGTTGAACACACCACAAAAAATAGATCAACAAACCCTCAAACATGGCCCAACATTGGCTGAACATTAGCTTGGCATGACACGGTCTAAACGGGTTTGGAAAAGTAAATGACGAAAGAATATTTTTTGGGTTAACTATATTTGGATGAGGCCATCTTGAAAAATTCCTTACACCAAAATCCATCCTATGCAATAAAGCATAAAAAGTTGGGTTGCTCCACCCACAGTGAAATCTCATTGGTCCAAAATCTTACTCTGTGTAACTAAATATTAAACATCAAATATGTTTTGACTGGCTGGGACTGCACATTAACAGCCAGGCAGCTTTTGCTACTACACTGTTAACAATTGTATATGTAAAAAAAAAAAATGGCCCTGTTGAATAACAAGCAACTGCTGAATCAATGATCTGTTTGCATACGTTCTTATTTGATCAGATCACACTTTTATGGTAATGTTGGTATCATGTGATCATGACCCGACCCTTCTGAGACTTTCTGTAGACTGATACAGTTTTAAAGTGTATGCCAAGCTCTTTATGAATGTGTGTGTGGAGGTATATGTTACCTGCAGAGCGCTCTCCAAACACCTCTGCCATTCATACGCATATCGCTCACTCTCCTGCCACGGGTGTTTGGACGAGAGACAATGGGAGAAAAAGAGAAAGAGATGAAACAGAATGAGAGCTTTGTGCACTGAGAAACCTCAGGCTGTATTCAACAAGGAGAACTTGTCTGTGTGCTCAAAGAGAATGTATGTACCAGAGAGAAAAGAGAGAGCGAGTGACTGACCTCCACCTCTCCTGTGAGGTCCTTGTACTTGTCGCGGATGATTGGCAGCGCAGGTTTTTCATTTAGGGTGTTGGATCGGTCTCTGAAGGGCTGCTCAGGGGCAGGAGAGGGGATGGACCGTGCAATTTCTTTCTCTCCCAGACTGTGGCTGCGCTTATGGGATCCTTTGCACAAATAAATGGGTCAATGATAAATGGGAGTGTCCATGACAAAAGAAAATGAAACATCAAGCTTAAAAATGTGTGAAAAGTACTTAGACACATGCTTTTCATATTTATGTCAGATTTATAAGGGTTAAAAAAAAAAAAAAAAAACTTGAAATATAATTTTTTTTATAAACTTTTTTTTCCAAGAACATTTAAATTTAATGACTGTAAAATCAAGTAGTGTAACTACCAAGTAATAACATTTCCCTTACAGCTTAGAGGTGTACATATCTTTATTATTTAAAAAAGATATTATATATATATATATATATATATATATATATATATTTAAAAAGATAAATTAGTTTTTATATGTTTCAAGGTAAAATGTATTTTGTTATGTTCTCATTGCTAACAAAAACTGAAAATATTTTACAAAATAATTTAGTTCAGTAATTTAAATTTAATAGAAAGAGAAACAGTAGAAACTGAAATAAGTTGGAAGTACTACTAAATATCTTTTAAAACTTAAAATATTAATAAATACTATAATAGTATATAATTAACACTAAAATAACACTTAAAAATTATGACATTTTAAAATTTGAACTTGGATGTAAAACCTGTTTTTATTCTTTTGCATGCTGGTCGCACCATACGACTTTGATGTGGCAGACACATTATTTAAATATTAAGCATCTTCAAATATATATTATATATATTTTCTCAGAAATAATCATACTTTCAAATTTTATTCTCAAGAAATGTTTTTTTTTTCTTCACTATGATAGGTTGTACCACCCTGACATCTCTTACCAAAAATTAATGAAACTAAAAACGTGCTCTTCAGAGAAGAGGTTTATTCAAGCTACTGTACGTATGAACTATATTTTAAATACATCTGCATATGTAAAGAAACTGAAACCCAAAAAAATTTACATCACAATCCAAAAACATATGGTGATGTGAGAAAGGGGATGACACATCTTACCCCACTACTCTTTCTAAATTGAATGCACAAGTTTAATTGTTGATCCTGCTGTATAATTAAAAACTTTCCGAAGCACTCAAACTGTCGCCGCTAATCCACGTGGGGCCACAACACAAACCACAAACACCTAATTTGCAACAAATGATAATTATGTGCAAAAGAGCAGCATAGTAATACAGGCATGCATTATTCATCAGGCATCACACAGTCAAACTGGCACAAATACACGCCATGCACACATAAGCAATGAGACGGACAGCGGCACGACAGACTCATGAGACGCAGCGGCAGGTAATCACACCCCCGCTGGGAAGCACATCAGTCTCTGCATGGTTTCAGGGGCTAATACATTCCTGCACGAAACCCACTCCTCAGATTAACCGTCTGATAGGAGGCTGGCAGAGGAGTAAACCCTCTTTTGTTTGAACAAATTAAATTTAGTGGATGTGGGTGGGGATCAATAAGAGGCAAATAAGCTTTTATGTTATTGAGTAAGTGCTAATGCATTATGGGGGAGCGAGGATGAAAAAGCAAAGGGGAAAATGAGGAGGGATTTGGGTGGCAGTGTTTATCTACTGATGTTGCCTTGTGCTTCAGACGCCACTCTGCCATCTGTTGACTTTCAGAGAGAATGCAATTGTGGACATGCATTGGATCCAATACGCTCATTCACTAACAATCGCATGGATGATTTCGTATTTGAGTACTAATCACCAAAAATTTCTGCCTTATTTACAACAAGTGCATAAGCACATGAATTTGTCCTTAAACTCGTATTAATAGTAATGGGTTTTGGAGTATTGTAAACAAATTATAAATGAGTTTTATTCCATAAAACAAGATTTTTGCATACCCTTTCGTCAATCTCAGCAAATATATGGCATTCTGTACATACGTGTATCTGCATTAGCATACAGAGAAACTTTGCAGCTTAAGCTATAAAAAAACTTTTTTCATCTGTATGTGATGAAATATAATTAAGAAGCAATATCCATGTATAACATTTAATCTTAACACTTTTAAAAAGCCACCCAGAATATGTGATTTTTCATTCATGTTCCAACATTTTTTTTTAAGTTCCTTTTTTATGAAAGTTATTGGTAAATCATGACTTGTTTGTGGAAACATTCATACACGGATTTCACGCTAAAAATGTTTTGCACATACACAGTGAATGAGACCCACTATCTGTCAATATCTGAGCGATGGGAGTTAATTGGTGAATCATGATTTGTTCGCAAAAACATTCATATGCAGATTTACGCACGCTTAGTGAATGAGACCCTTTGCCTGTTAATGTTTGAGCATTATTGGTAAATCATGATTTCTTTGTGAAAAGATTCATATGCAGATTTCACGCACAAATCTGTGCATATGAACAGTGAATGAGACCCATTGTCCATGTCCAATATTTCATACACAGATTTCACGCACAAATTTGTATGTGTGTTTTAGCGAATGAGACTCACTGTCTTAATATTTGAACACAAAATATTGTGATAATGTGATTTATTGATGAATCATGATTTGTTCGTGAAAAGATTCACAGATTTCACACAAAAGCACTCTTAGTGAATGAGACCCACTGTCTGATTACATTTGAGCATTACTGGTGAATCATGATGTGTTCATGAAAACTGCATGCAGATTTCACATGTAAATTTGTGCGCACACACTTAGTGAATGTGTAGTCACTGTCTGTTAATATTTGAGCATAAAATATTGCAATGCTAGTTATTGGTGAATCATGGTTTGTTTGTGAAAATGTTCGTACCCCCGATTTCGCAAATTTGTGCCCATGTCTTTATATATGAGCATAAAACTTTGTGATTGAAGATAGTGTAGACATTGGTGAATCATGATTTGTTCATGAAAACATTTGTAGTGAATAAGACCCATTGTTAATATATGAGCATGCATTATTCATGGTGAACCATGATTGGTTTGTGAAAACATTTGTGCATTAGTAAATGAGACCAAGTGTTTGTTATTATTTGAGCATGAAATACTGTACTGGGAGTTATTGGCAAATCATTATTTGTGTGCCGATTTCACACACAGATTTGTGCATATTCACACTTAGTGAAAGAGACTCATTTTCTGTTAATATCCAAGTATTAAATACCAAAATACACTTACCCTGCACAGACAAGTCAAAGGTGGCGAGTTCGTTCTTGATCATCTCTTCACTGGATTTCAGTTTGGCCTGTGTGCTGGCTTTCAAGAAGTCTGACTTGCCAAATTTGGGCTTGTCACCTTGGACGGCTCCAAACTCATCCGTCAATTCACCCTGGTTGCCTTCTGCTTCTGTGGTTCCAGGAGGGGAGTCAGATTTCTCCGAAACCGTGCTTGCAAAGTCTCCAAAGTCATCGTCCTCGTTTTGACCGGCCTGCTCAATGGAGCCAAAGTCAGCAAAGGCTTCAAAACAGCTTTCGGTGGTGGAGCCACCATCTTCGATTGGGAATGTGGTCACCTTGGCAACTGTGGTGTAGGTGATGTTCTCCGAGCTCCCGAAAGACGTCTCTTTCCTCTGGACAACAGCTGAAGATGGCAGTCCTCCCTGGAGCTTCTTACCTTGACCAGACGAGAGATCTTCCTTGTCGGACCAGTCGTAGCTGCCAAGACTGCTGACGGCGGATGTGCCAAAGGGGTCAAATTTTGATTCGTCAGACTCTGTAATGACAACATGGGAAATCCCATTCAAAAAATCATGTAGGTGCTATAACAACTGTACTACTTTTGTTAAAGTGCAATTTTAAAATTTAGTAAATTTGTGGTTGTAGGACAGGATATTCTGGGTTCAATAAAAGTTTAAAAGGCTTATAAAAGTCTAGTTGTTACATTTTAATTCTTTCTAAAGCAGTGGTTCTGATGATGATGAACCGGGAGGCTGGAGCCCACTAGGGAGTCTCAAGATGAAAATGTATTTAAATTAATACATTTGTATTAATATATTAAAATAATCAAACCAAAACAAAATAAGTTTTTCAAAAATGCAATAAAAAGGAAAATATATATTTTTTGTATAATAGTAAAACAATAACTCATAAAAGAATAAATAATAAAATTATAAAAATATTTTTAATATTGAAGAACATAGTCCTTAAACTTCTGAAATTACAATATAAATGTAATGGTTAATTAATTATACATCCCTGTTTCTGTTAATAATAATAATAATAATAATAATATATATAATAAATATTTGAAAAAAAAAAAACCCCAGCTCTGACATAATTACAATGGAAATAGGCCATAGTGGACAGCCTTTGAATATTGAGTTGAACAACAGGCATTTGAGTCTAAAAGGTTGAGAACCGCTGATCTAGAACCCCCTTTTGGTAATCCTTGCACGTTTCATGTGAAACTTACCATGTTTACAAGCTTTTCATGGTCAGCAGCCAAAAAACTGGATTAAAACCGCATTGAGAATTACTGACTTTGTATAACTGCTTTCATGCTAATGTGAACATTTTGTGACTATATTTCTGAAATTAATTTTGACAATTTAACATTTATGTTAGTGCAAAGTTTTGTCCCGTATACTTCCAATTGTAAGCGCATTACAGTACACGATACATGTGAACCTGAAGCACAAAACCAGTCTTCAAGTCGCACGGGTATATTTGCAGCAATTGCAAAAAATACATTGTATGGGTCAAAATTATGAATTTTTCTTTTATGCCAAAAATCATTAGGATATTAAGTAAAGATTATGTTCCATGAAGATATTTTGTAAATGTCCTACTGTAAATATCTCAAAACTTAATTTTTGATTAGTAATATGCATTGCTAATGGCTTCATTTAGACAGCTTTAAAAATTATTTTCTCAATATTTTGATTTTTTTTTTTGCACCCTGAGATTCCAGATTTTCAAATCGTTGCATCTCGGCCAAATATTGTCCTATCATAACAAACCATACATCAATGGAAAGCTTATATTCAGCTTTCAGATGATGTATAAATCTTAACATCGAAAAATTGACCCTTATGATTGGTTTTGTGGTCCAGAGTCTCACACACATTTTTTTTTTTTTTTACACACAAATTTTCTCATAATAAAAGAGAGATTAAAATCTTTAAAAGATTTGCCCAGAGTTGAGCAAATGGTCGCTGAGCCTCTCTAGTTATCTCTAAGCTTGATTATATTTTTAGTTTGTTACCGTTTAGCCTTATTTGTTTACTTATGCATTAGGTTAAAAAAATCAATACACTAATCAGCAAATACACGTGTTTGTGCTGTTTCTGTGTATATTTACATTTACAAAATACCATAGACATTACAGAGATCATTTTTTCTATTAGTCTATTACTGATGGTACGGATCAGGATGACTTACTATGTCACTATGTCTCAAGTGCTCCTTGTTTATGATGAATTATTCCTGATATCTTCATATGATGAAACCCTGGTTCATGAACTAGACACTTCTGGCACAAAGCCACTCTAATGATCCCTGAGTCCTTATCTTCAACCAGAAGTCATTCTGAGTCTGGGAGGAAACACTCAATGTCTTATTGACTAGACTGGATGAGTGACATCTGTGTGTGTGGACTGATGAATGCTTTTCAGATTTGTTACTTGAAGTAGAACCTCATTTTGAAGGTCAAAATGACTGTGTCATTCTGCACCTTTCATTTCTCTAAAATGAATCACTGTTTGACTGAAAATCACAACTGGGCTGTGACTCACCAAGAGTTACAATTTTCTACGTGCAATCATTCACACTCTCGTACAATCAACCACAGTGACAGACTGATAAAAGAACTGCAACGATGCATTGTGCTCTTTGAAGCTACTGCATCAACTTACTTCAGTCTCACACACACACACACACACACATGGAACTGGCCTCATTTAGAGGCCATAATGTTTAGAATTAAATATAAGTATGATTAATTCACATATGCATTGAAACACCTACTTCCCTCACAGTTGAGTGGGGCACGACTGTTCACACAATCTATCAACTTGTGAAATTGACAAGGAACCAGTGCAGTGTGATAATTCTGCTGACTAAATCTGCTTTGGGCGGCAAGATTGAAGGATGGAGAGAGAAATCAAGACGGCACGCATGTCTGCTGTACCAATATTCATATTTATTACGACAACATTGGCAGAGAGAGAAAGAGAGAGAGAGGTCACAAAATTCCATGAAAGATCTTGTTACAATAGTCTTGCCAAACTAACAGTTAAAAAGGTTTTTTTTTGCATTTTAAGAATACAAGGGCATGCAAAGTCAGAATAAGCAGAGGTGAGAAGAAAACAAAAACAGGACAGAAAATCCCAAATCCAGATGCAGAACCCAGCATTGAGAAGGCACATTCACAGATTAGATTAGATTAGTTCTCATTGGCCAAAGACACACTGTAGTCGGAATATAAAAGGAAAAAGCAACCAGAAATAAGGAAAAGTGATACAGAACATTTACGCAAAGATCAAGGTGATGCTAAAATTGGTTTTCTGCAGCTTATTAAAACCGTTTGAGTACCTGGAGAGACTTGTTTCTGAGATTTTGTAGAATATATTTGCAAGCCAACCAACAGCTCATCAAAACTTCAAACCAGGGCTGCGCAATTAATCCCAAAAATTATTATGGATCAATATTAAATCAAAGTGTTAATTTGGGTCTACTATCACTGAACATTGTGACCAATCACAAATGGCCTTAGTCACAATAAATACTGCAAACAAATGACGCAAAAAAGCTAAATTGCAGTTAATCAATCAAATATTATTACATTAAATACATTTTATTAATTTAAAATAAATACATTTAATGAATTTAAGTAAACAGCTCTTATATGATATGCGGTTTCTCCACACAAAATAATTATGCTTATTAAATTCTATCAATCAAAATTGATAACCGCGATCTCAATATTAAGAAAATGATCGACAGTTATTTGTTATAATTGTGCAGCCTACTTCAATCGCATTCGTCTAAAGCAACCAGGGTTTGCATCAGTCTATTAGGTGCTCAAAGGGTTAAAGGAAAACAGAGAAATCTATCCTAGAGCATTTATTGGTTTGAGTGACAGGTAAAGAACGACAAAAAGAGATAGTACCCTTTTTCTCTCTCCATCCTGTACATCTCGGTTGGAGCTATTTTTGACCCACATTTTGACCCAACTCAAAAAGGTAACAGTTTCATATCATGGCAAGCAGTATGCTCTTCATAAATACAAATAATACGCTTTCTGGCATTAATGCTTCAACACAATCAGCGGTACTAATCAAGTCTATCTATATTCAAAATAAATAAGAGTTTACTTTCCTGTAATAAAAATACACTATTAAATTTGCATGTATACATTTCCATTCTTGATAAAAACAACGTATTTTGTAAGTCTGCCAGAAACATGGACTAATCCTACTAATTGTTTACTGCATGTAAATACTTGTCAATTTCACAAATTGAATGCTGGCACATACTGGAGCACAGAAAAGCAAAGTCAGAGAGAGTTCCACCGTCAAGTGTGGTCTACAAGAGCAGATGAACCGCGACAAAACTTGAAACAAAGTCACCTTCTCATGGAAGGACCACAAGAAGCGGCTCTGGCCTGGAAAAAAGATACTCTAGGGTGGTTAGCTACACATCCAGGGGCATAGTGCAAGTGTTAGGAAACCCAACACTCTCAACCTGCTACAATATTTATGCTTGGGCTCTAGAGGTGTCCAGTAACTGAACTAGAAGAATTTGTATAAGATGTAACTAGAACAGTGTTTGACAAGGTTTAGGTAGTGTTAGCATTCACTGAAGCTACTATGGAAAGAAGGCAAAAGGATTCCTATAGACCTCAATCGGAGCGGATACCATGTTTAGCATGACAAATGAAAATGAGACTGTGAGGGACAGAATTACAGTTCATTAATGTTGTAGTCTTATATCTGGTTGCTGAACTTTCAGAGAATGAGAGTGAAAATTGAAGAGGACAAGTGTGTCTTAAAACATGGGTTGTGAAATTTAGAAGGGATGCACCAATATTACAATTCTGGTTGATATGATCATTGATGTGCTGACATGCTCACCAAAAGGGTCAAAAATTATTAATGGCTAATAATAAAATTTGATATTATTTTTTTAATAAATAAATTGAAAATAAAAATACAATCAGTCGTTTTAAATTCCATAAGTTCATTTATGCATGACAAAATTACGAGGTACAGAATCATAATTCATTGCTATTTCTAAGATTATACAGTGTTACTAAAGTAGTATTTTTCAAGACTGATATTAAAAGGTATAGTTCATCCAAAATTAAAATTCTGTCATCGTTTACTCACCCTCAAGTTGTTACAAACCTAAATGAGTGTCTTTCTTCTGTTGAGCACAAAAGAAGATATTTTGAAGAAATGTTGGTAAACAAACAGTTGACGGTAGCCATAGTATGAAAAAAAAAAAAATACTATGGCAGTCCATTGCTACCGTCAAATATTTGGTTACAAATGTTTAAAATTTTAATTTTGGGGTGAACTATTCCTTTACGTGAGCAGTATATAACAACAAATGTCATTTAAATTAGACAATTATGATTCCCGACTCTGATAAGTAAACAAAATTTTTTTTTTTTAAATATCGGACGATAACTGACATACTGTCATCTCTATTAGAGAACACGACATATTGATCAAACTACTTCCATCCCTCACAACCTTGTTTCATTCACATCACAACCAAATATGGCATCTACTCTTGCTGCACTCACGTCATGTTAGAATTAGCATCAATATTACCATCTTTAACTATTAAATCTGCAGCCATTTCAGTGGTTTTCACAGGATGGTACTGCAGCCTAGATTGAGAAGTCAAAGCTTTAAACGTTTTTCACTAGTAATCCAAATTAACATGACAAGTTTGACAAATGCAAGTCAATCTCGTCTTACCAATTTGGAAATTTGATAAAATGGTTTTCACTAGTAAATGTGTGTAATTACGAGGCAATTCTGACAATACGTGATGGTAGCAACAGGTTTGGTTGTTGGCTCTGGGGAGACCACACAAGTTTATGGGAACTCTTCCTACTGTGCTTCCTCAATGCCAACCAGTCTACGCACACGAGGGCTGATACGATGGGTGACGCTGACTGGATGAAATACTGTGACTGTGTTCTCACCCTGATACATGATGAAGATGAATGATAAAGTGAACACAAGCACACACACACTTGCGGGATGCTTTTCATGCAGAACAGATAACATGAGAAGCAGAGAATGAGTGTAAATTAAGGGTGACTGACGTTTGGAAAAGACAGTTGATTACAAACAGGCCCATCAAGAGCTCCTGGGGGTCACGGAGTCCTCTAAGGAGAAGAACTTGGAGCCCCAATGTGCTCTCAGATTTCTTGGCATGGACTGGTATCTGATACTTGTATTATGCAGCTCAAGTACAGGGCAGCCGGTTCATGCGTGTGTGATATGACTCGGGTTAAATAAGGTAGTGCTTTGTACTTTTTGCTCATGTATGCACAGAGGCACGGCATTGAGGATTCTCCATGCACATGCAACACGGATAACCATCACATGAACGGATGAACGCTTACATGCAAAACAAGTGTGACCAGAACGATATTAACTACAACACCTGTTGGCTATATCAAGAGAGGCTGTGTTATGACTTGATATGAAGGTGGAATTGTAGATCAAATAAAGGACAGAAATGTGAAGATCATTTCTCATGCTTAGACAAATCTAGTCGCCTGCACTGGAAAAACAGCCAAGACTTCAGCGTCATTAGCATATTAATCTGGCTGTTTATATATCCCATCTGTAATTCTGATGAGCGCAAAATGGCTCAGAGTCAAAAATCTGAACGAATGTAAAGTCAGATGTGTAGTGTTGGCAGAATTTAAATGAACAATGCCATCTTGAGCAAAAATATTTTGACTTTATCATAATCATAATAATAATCTCATAATACTAGATTTGAATGTGAACATTATCAAGTCAAATGTGATCATTATAAAGTTTGGCTTTGCACCAAAAATACATTTTTTTGGTACATCTGAGTCAAATCAGTTTAATTGTCTGTTGTCTGAAATAATGAAATCAGATTATTACAAACCTGATTCAAAACCATTATATGAAATCTGATTAAAATCACATTTTTTCAGAAATTAAATTAGTCTAAATGGTTGGATTGGATTTTAATGGAACAGTTCACCCAAAAATGAAAATTCTGTCATTAATTACTCACCCTCATGTCATTCCAAACCTGTAAGACCTTCGTTCATCTTCAGAACACAAATTACGATGTTTTTGATTAAATCTGAGCTTTCTAACCATCCTATATACAGCAACGCAACTGACACGTTCAAGGCCCACAAAGGTAGTAAGGAAATTATTAAAATAGTCCATGTGACATCAGTGGTTCAACTTCTTATTATGAAGCTACAACAATACTTTGTGCCCAAAGAAAACAAAAATAATGAATTTACTCAATTATTTCTTCTCTTCCGTGTCATGTTCACGACAGTACCAAAATGTGTGTGCAATCCTCTGCTTGTAAACAAGGTGCAGTGCATCCATGTTCTACGTTGGCTCCTGTGTCAGCAGCACCACACGCATACGTCATGGTACTCTCATGAACATGTGGCAAAGACTGACAGATTTATAGTTGAACCACTGATGTCACATGGACTATTTTAACAATGTCCTTACTACCTATCTGGGCCTTGAATGTGTCAGTTGCGTTTCTGTCTATGCAGGGTCAAAAAGCTCTCAAACCTCATAAAAATTATCTTAATTTGTGTTTCGAAGATGAGCGAAGGTCTAACGGGTTTGGAATGACATGAGGGTGAGAAATCAGTGACAGACTCTTCATTTTTGGGTGAACTATCCATTTAATTTTTTTTTTTTTTTTTTTTTAGGAATTTGGGAAAGGTACATAATGTCAATAAATTTGACAGCTGTGTCCAAATAATTTTCACTGTTTTTTTTTTTTTATTTCTACTTTTTTTAAATATGTATTTTTTTTATATATATTTACTTTAAATTTTATATTCATTTCCCCATAAATAACAGTATGATTTCAGACACAGCATACTATATAACTTATAGTATGTATTCAAACTCATGTTTTAGGTACTACCTTAATGCCTTTGTGTTGAGTTCATTTGAGATCAGTATGTCCCAATGCAAGTAATTGACATGAGAAGCCAAATTCAAAACTTCCAGTCCAAATTTCTTCTCTTTCCACATTATCATTTCAGCTATTCTCATTCTTTTGGCACTATGCTGACTTCAGTCATTACTACAGCAAGTGATGTAGATATTACAGTGGCAACTGAAAAAAATGGATCTGATTTTATGAGTTGCGAAATGTCAGTGTGGACAGTCAGTTCTAAAAATCTGAGAAATGAATCAGGTGCAGCATGAACAGTTTTTGTGCATTCCACCATTAATACGTGCTGCTTTGGTTTGTGTTTCAAATACATTGACATAACAATCAAAGCAATGGAAACAGGATAACCAATGAGAGATGACGTCAATGACAACATGAACAGACGGACGACAGGAGAGAAAACCAAGTCACAAGCTATTAGAATTAAATACTATATATAAATGTGCTTTCGTAACTGCTTGATCACCTGATAACACTAGGAGTTAATAATACCAGTTATTGTGCTGTTAGCGATAATACTAATCTCATGAGATTCAAATCCACAAGCACAAGTTTTGACTGGTAAAAAATAATACATAACCTAAATAAATAAATAAATATAAACAACAATAAATACTGTAGGTTTACAATTGTGCATGATTCAACTGGAAATGTATATAACTTGAACGGGAATGACTGCATGATATGATGTATAGCAAGTTTTTGATATGTAACTTTAACTCAGCCACACTGAACACACATACTGTGTTCCAACTGGGCGTCTGATAGGGCGGTTGTTCAGCCTTTGAGAGGCCTGAGTGGTCTGAGCATGTGTGAAAGAGTGAAAGTGGCGACAGACAGAGTCGGCCAGACTTCACCAGAGCAAGCGTACTAATTCCTCACCTGCAGCTGGGGGTTGATGGGATGACAAACCAGGGAGATCTAGGGAGCTATCAGACATCACATGCTTCAGGTCTCCACCAATGTCCGACAACTTCATGTCTAGCTGTACTGAGAGCGCATCCTCCGAGTCCTCCTTCCCCACGCTGCTGCCCCCAATGGACGGGAGGTCCAGGGATTTCACCGAGGCAGAGTCCTCTTTGGCCTGCTTGAAGGCGGCCACTTTGTCCACCAAGCTCTTGTCGGATGCACCCAGCGCCGTACAGAATTTGGAGGACTGGAAATCTGCAAAGTCGTCCGTGTCGCTCTTGAGCGATGAGAATGAGCCCCCACCACTTTCTTTATTATCTTCGTAGGCCAGGCCACCTTCTAGGGAAAGCTGCTTGAGCACGTCGTACTTATCAGTGCTGATCTGCTGCCTCGGCTGGGACGTCTCCAACTGGGCCTCTCCACCACCATCTCCAGAGCTGGTCTCGTTTCTCTGATCTCTCGAGCTCCCGAACGCCATGAAGTCAGCAAAGTCGTCCTGAACTGTCGTCCCAGTTCCTCTCCCTACTGTGGAGGTGGTGGGAGCTACTTCAGAGGATGCTGAGGAGGCAAAAAGAGCAAAATCGCCAAAGTCATCACCCCCTACGCTGGGAGGTTTTGCAACTGAGGGCAATACCAAGGATGGCGGCGCTGAAGGAAACAGGTTGAGTTTGGAGTCAACAGTGGTAGTGGGAGCAGGAGGAGCCATTGTTGTGAAGAGGTCCAGGTCTGCCATGTTGAGAGGATGTCTAGGTTGAGCCAGAGAGACTGGCTGCGAATGGGACAGAGACTGAGAAGAAGAGAAAGGAGGAGGAAAAGTTGGCTGGAACTTGGCCTGGTCTGGTGGGTCTAGTGGAGAGACGGTGTCGGCTGTTTTAAAGTCTGTGAAGCCATCGTCGGCACTGACAGACTTGAAATCAGCAAATCCCTCCCCTGTGGAAAAAACAAAAAGAAAACAATTGAAGGGCATGGCGAACTGCATTTCACACCAAAACAACAAAGGACAGAGAGCTGGCACGGCACAATACAGAGTTTGCCTACAAGTTGCCTAGAGCTCCATTTCATGGGCCTAAAAAGAGAAAAATGGATTAGCAATACTTAACGCAAGCTGCGTTTGACTGCTGAATTGAAATAAAAAGGTGGCACAATGGAACTGAAGACTTTTAGTGTGAAGATATAAATCAACCTGACACAGAATATACACTATATTGCCAAAAGTATTGGGTCACCCCCTTCTAATGAACATGTTTGACTACTTTAATAATTTCTATGAGTACAAATCTTAATGTTTAAGCATATAATGATATTCTACGGAATTGTGTGCTTCTAATTTTATAGCAACAGTTTGGACAGGACCCTTTTCTATTCTAACATGACAGTGCCTCTGTGTATAAGGCACGGTTCAAAAAGACATGATTGATTGAGTCAGTGTGGAAGAACTTGACTGGTCTGCAGAAACCCAAGTCCTGATCCCAGCTGAACACCTCTGGTGTGACTTTAAATGCAGACCTTGAGCCAAAAACTCCACACTGACTGAATCAATCATTTCTTTTTGAACCGTGCACAGAGACACTGTCATGTTACAATAGAAAAGGGTCCTGTCCAAACTGTTGCTATAAAATTAGAAGCACACAATTCCCTAGAATATCATTATACATTTACATTTATTCATTTAGCTGACGCTTTTATCCAAAGCGACTTACAATTGCTATATATGTCAGAGGTCACACGCCTCTGGAGCAACTAGGGGGTTAAGTGTCTTGCTCAGGGACACATTGGTGTCACACAGTGGATTCGAACCCGGGTCTCTCACACCAAAGGCATGTGTCTTATCCACTGCGCCATCACCACCCCACATTATATGCTTAAACATTAAGATTTGGACTCACAGAAATGACTAAAGTAGTCAAACATGTTCATTAGAAGGGGGTGACCCAATACTTTTGGCAATATAGTGTAGCAAATTTACCAGCAAATTTCAGTCTCAGCACACAATCACACACTCCGGTTTAGCCACAATAAATCCATTCTCATTTCACTTGTAGTGAAGTGACCAGTGGTAGAGCAATTAATCGGACAAAATTTTGTTGATTTGAATTTCCTTTTATCATGTATATTGTGGTATGTAAATTTATCAGTGCAGTGTAGGACTGCTTAAAATCACTGACATATTCAACTGATTCATGAAAAAATAAAATGAGAATGTGTTTGATTTTAAAAACATTAAGTGCAATGAGCCATGAAAATAAATTTGACAATTACGCAACTACATGCAATCATGGATTCAGTTATTTTCACAGCAAATTGCACTTGAACGCAAAAATACACACAAAATTTTGCATTCACTAAATTGTATTATATCATAAATACCAGCAATATATCAACCATTAACCACTGTGCCCTCTCAATATAGGCCAATAAAAAAAAAATTTGATCGACCACTAGAAGTGAAAGACACACAGATGACAAACTTTTTTCCATTTCAGCTGCAGCCTATAGGCCTATAAGGAATCAAAGGTAGAGAGAACAGAACAGAACTACAGGAGTTCTGGAGAAGAGATCACTGCAACCATTGACTTACTGGCTCTCTCAGAGCTGTCCCCACTGGATTCTGCTCTAGTGAGACAGGGACATGCAAACATGCCTACATCAGTGTACGGAGCCCTTCAATAAACTTAACACACTATAGGCTGGTGCAATTGTATTAAATTTAATCTTGTAAAAAGCAGATCTAGGTTATGCACTTGATGTATTCATGTTGTGTCAGACATGCATCTGCTTACCAACTGGTTTTCTGTCTGAAGGCTGCTCAAGCTCTCGGAAAACACTGTATTTGTCCCCTGAATCTGGAACAAAACAGTAAACAATGCCTGTGTGTAGAAGCAGCAGTGCTTTTTAACTAGACCATAATAATGATAGAAGGAGCTGCAGGAATGTGATAAATAGCAGGATCAATTTATGCAAAACACATCTGTGGGCCACACAGCCTTATCGCAAATGCATTTAGACAAGAGAATCAGTTTTAAAAGTTAACCCGATTTGACAGCAGTCTTCTGAGAGATCTGCCTTCCTCAACGGTCTAATGAGGTGTATAGAGCTGAATGTGTGTGTGTGTGTGTATGTGTTTTACCTGAGACAGGAGGTGTGGGCTCTGCAGGCTGCTCCACTGACAACTGTTTAAACACTGCGTATTTATCAGAGGAGGAGGATGAAGACCCTGATACTGGAGTTAGCATGGCAGGAACACTGCATGAAGCAGACAAAACACAGCAGTCAGTCCAAACAGATCAATGTGCTTTAAAAGCTACAAAGAGTTTACAAAGAGAGTTTATAAGCCAAAACATTAGATTAGAGGCACAATCCTAATTTGCATACCATCCCTGCTATAAAGTTTATAAGATTAGTATTTCGTACATCCCATTTTAAAACAAAATTAAAATAAAAATCCAAAGTTGGACAAATATAATTAGGGATGCACCGAAATGAAAATTCTTGGCCGAAGCCGAACAAAATGAAACTCTGGGCCGAATACCGAATACGGTTTTGTGCATTTTTCCCCCATGTAGGCCTATTTTGCCTTTTTTTTCCCCACTATTGCATAAATTAAATAACCAAAATGTGTCCTGCTTTTCAAATAAAAAAATTAATTACAAAACAACTATTTAAAAATATTTACACTGAACATTTTTTAACATTCTGTCAGACATTATACCAACAATGCACAATTTAACTTAAAATGAATAAGTTACTGATATAATAATAATATTTAATATTTTTTGGCCATTTTTGGGACCCCCTTCTTGAATCAGGCATGCATTTTTTACTGTACAAATAAATGCAGCCTTGCTGAGCAGAAGAGACTTCTTTTAAAACATTAGAATATATTACAGATCCCAATTTGAACACTATGTGTGAATGTTATAATAAATGTATAGAGCTGTTGTAGGGTAATTATTATTATCATTATTATTGTCTTATTTTTTATTTTACAGAACAACAGTAAAATAACAATACTAATATTTATTCATTTTGATGGAGTTGTTGCTTTTTCAGAAACCCACAGGAAGATCTTAGTGCTTCTTTTTGTTGACAACAGCATGCAGATATTTAAATGATTCTCATTACGAATTTGGGAAGATGTTTGTCGCACGTATCACATTGTCCTTAAAAATCCTTAATTGTCCTTAATTGTCCTTAAAAATGATCCTTAATTGTCCTTAAAAATGATAAAAATATTATTGAGCAAATGACGAGTTAACAGTGTTTTAGCTTGCTTTGGACTTTGAACCCTGGCGTCGAGAGCTCGTGCAGCGCTTTTTGAATGCAATCCGTGCGTGTATTTGAAAACATAACATTCTGCAGTTTATTTAACTAATCGTTTAAGCCCATTTCACGATTTCAGTCATCACAGTAACCAGCAACAACCACCTCTTCCTCTTCTCATCAGACACATGAGATGCAGCACTAAGCAGTCTCTCGCTGTCGGTGCTTTGTGCTTGTAATGAATTTTGCGTCTTTGACCATTTTAAATACTTCCACACTGCAGACATGTTTGCTGCATTAGTGCGTGCCTCTATTTGATCGCGTCACGTCATTGTTCGGTACAATTTATTCTGTATTTTTGCTAATTCGTCCGAACACCGAAAGAGGTCTTTTTGCTATTTTCGGCCGAACAATTTCGGTTGCCGAACATTCGGTGCATCCCTAAATATAATGTATCCTATAGACTTTCAGAATTTATATAAAAGCTGTCTAAGGATGGTAAGAAATGGGAAATGAGTTAAGTGATTTTTAAATTTTAAGGTAAAATATTTTTGTTAGATGCTAATGTTTACACATGAATACAAACAGTTTGTGAGAAACAGTGTCTGTAATATCAATAACCATTTTCTATTTGAATATATTTTAAAATGTAATTCATTCCTGTGATCAAAGCTGAATGTTCAGCATCATTACTCCAGTTTTCAGTGTCACATGATCCTTCAAAAATCATTCTAATGTTGAATTGCTGCTCAAGAAGCGTTTCTTATTATCAATGCTGAAAACTGCTGTGCTGCTTGAAATAGAAATCTTTTCTAATGTTAGAAATGTCCTCACTGTCACTTTGGATCAATTTATTGTTTCCATACTGAATGAAAGTATCAGTTTCTTTCAAAGAAAGCGATCTTACTGCCCAAATTGGTAAAATGCATACTTTCAGTGTGTGGTTCAAATACAGTGTGCAACTTGAAATTCAGCTCGGTTTTTCTTTTCAAAACAAAAGTTTCTTTCTTCCCCTTCTCTCCGTCTTGGATCACTTCCCTCATAACAGCAATATTCCAAGCAAGCACAGTAGAAAAACTCTGCTCTCACCCTCACTTCCTGTATTATTCTCAGCACTTCTCATTTTCAGACACATTCAAGCACCAAAATATTCCTCTAAAACAAAGGATGCTTTGTGCTCAGTGAAGCTGATCAACCGGTAAAAGCCGTGGCACTCAGTGAATATACTTTCCAACCTCTCACTCCCTGCTTTCCATAATTGCCTTTTGTCATTTTTCCCTGGGAGCATAAAATTGTGCAGATGTGAATAGAAATAAAATGGAATGAGCTTATCAGCTGTCCATTGAAATGGGTTCATGAGAAAAGATGGCAGGGGTTTAATTGTTGCGCTGGACAGGTTATTACAAGCCATTACAAAGTGGAGAGCGATTCCATGCTCCAGATGAGCAAACCGAGTCTAGAAGAATTAACGAAGCATAAAAACAATATCAGAAACTACTAATGAGAGATGACAGGATGCTGCTTTACGATGCACTTCTCCAAGCAGTTTGCATTACATCACAAATATGCTTTTGCCAGGCGTGCAACAATATGCCATGACGCATAGATGAAAAGCTGCGCTCGTACCCGCTTTGGGATGATGTCATGTTGGGAAACGCTCCTGCTGTTTCTCCTTGGAAATCTGTGAATGAGTCATCTCCAGCGCCGGCTTTGGGGGCTTCCTGAAAGTCCTGGAAATCGTCATCATCAGCCTTAGTAGCCTAACGCAAGCCAACAAAACAATGAATCAGTTGAGCGATAACAGTGCAGTTATTATCCATAATAAAGTGTTTGATGTTTACCTGAACAGGAGGGAAGTTGGTGATGAAGCTGGCCGGTGGTTGTGCAGGTGGGTTTGGGGTCATGCCCATGACAGGTGGTGCGGCGACCGGCATGGCCATGGACACGGGTGGCTGGGTCATGATGGGCTGCTGGTGCTGAGGCAGGACAGCAGGAATAGCCATAGCCATGGTGGGTAGATTGGGCACAGGTGGAGAGGGGAACTGACTCAGGATGTCCAAACTCATGACTGTAAGACCACTCTAGAGAATACAACCACAATATGCAACTTAAAGTCATTTAAAGGATTAGTTCACCCAAAAATGTAAATTCTGCCATCGATTACTCACCCTCATTCATGTCATTCCAAAGCCATAGGACCTTTGTTCATCTTCAGAACACAAATTAAGATATTTTTGATGAAATCTGAGAGTTTCTGGCCCTTCATAAACAGCAACACAACTGACACGTTCAAGGCCCAGAAAGGTAGTATGGACATTGTTAAAATAGTCCATGTGACATCAGAAAGTTTTCGGATTTCATCAAAAACATCTTAATTTGTGTTCTGAAGATGAACAAAGGTCTTGCATCTTTGGAAGAACATGAGGGTTTAATGAGGAAATTAATGACAGAATTTTCATTTTTGGGTCAACTATACCATTAATATTACTCAAACCAGGCACTGTTAAACAAAAGGCTGGGGTAGTAACTGACCAAGCTATCAATGGAACGATCAAAGTTTTATCTAGGATCTGTATCAAACAGTCTGACGTAAGACTGCTACTTTTTGTTCATAAAAAATTCCAAAGAAATCAAATCTTAAAGTGGATAAGCAACATTCGTAAATTACCTTAAAAGTCATACAGTATACACCTTGCTTTAGGCACAAAAACATGAACAAACACTTCTAGCTATGCGATCTTGACTCCATGTGTCGTTGCATTCCAAAATGTGTCGTACAACAGGATCAAATGCTTGCAAGCTGTTGGCTCTCATAATTTGCACACTTAGAGGGATGGTTCACCCAAAAATGAAATTTGTCATTTACTCACCCTTATGTCATTCCTAACCCATAAAACTTCTCTTTCTAGCTTGGATTAAACAACTCAATTCACATGGATTAATTTTATGGTATCATTTTAACCTTTATGAATCTTTTACATATCGGTTACCTAGACTTTGAATGGAGCGACAGACACCACTCAGGTTTAATTTAAAGTGCTCCTATTATGGATTTTTGAAAATTACCTTTCCTGCAGTGTGTAACACATCTCTAAGTGAATGAAAACATCCTGCAAAGTTTTAAATCTGAAAGTGCACCCTGTATAAAGTTATTGTCTCTCAAAAGAAAGAGTCGACTCTGAATCATTGAAACGAGTCATTTTTTAAAACAACATGAAACATTAGCCTATTGCCTGCCTACTTGTTGGTCTTTTCGCATTGGTCTGAATGAAAATGCAAATTCATTCTTTACCACTAGATGCCGCTTTTGGAGCAGTAAAATAGCTTTTTCTCCGGTAAAGCAGCACTGTGCTCACAAGCGCAGCTTTATCAGGCATTACAGGCGAGATGAAATTAAAATGAGACCAATCACTGCAGATTAGCGTCACGCAAAGGAGGGATTTAGAAAAATGAATCGTTGAGCAAATAGTTTGAGAGTCTTTGAGCAAGTAAGGTAAAAATAAATGCATATTATAAGACAATGAATGTGTTTTTGTCCTTGCATGCATGTCAACCTGTTGTTAGGGACTCCCAAAACCAAAATATGAACCTTTCATTACCCATAATAGGGGCACTTTAAAAAACCTAATTTGTGTTTTGAAGATTAACCAAAGTCTTGTGGGATTTGAAAGACATAAGGTAGGGGTAAATGACAAAATTTTCATTTTTGGATGAACTATTCATTTAAGTAGATGGATCTAAAAGAAATTTGAACTAAAACCTATTAGATACCAGTCCAGATTTTTAAACAGTACACCAGGACTCTTCAACTCAAGTCCGGGATGGCCAGTGGGCAGGTTAATTTGGGATTGATACATAACTCTGCAAGATGCTAGCCCTCCAAGACTGGATTTGTACACAATACCGTCCCCTGTTAACTAAGTATCTTTAAAGAGAAGCTATAAAAGCAAAGCGTTAAAGTAGAATGATAACGTCGACGATAACAAGTAGCACAGATCTTTGAAAGCCGACTGATAAACGCTGATTACTGACAGTCATTAAGATGAGGCACTGCTATAAACATAAGACACTCAATTAAAACTGATATTCTCCCTACACATAACAATGATTTAGTGAGCTATTAGACAAGAGCGCTTCAACACGCCTTGTGCAGGAACATTGAATTTACGGCACGTCTTTCATCAGGGAAACAAACTTAAAAAGCAGACCTGTCAAACAATAGACCTCCTGCTCCATCCAGATGTCTATTTCCCCCTCCACCAAGAGGCTGTCTGATTTGTTTGCCTAAAATATTCATTAAAGTCAACTTCCATTTTCAGTGCCATTTCTGGCATTCTCCAGAGCTTTTCCTTTCTTTATTGCTCTACAAAACTGAAGCACTGGAAGAGTGGCTCCTCACTGAGCTTTTCAATTTGAATAACAAATGCGTTATTACTGAAAGGGTCCCATGAGTTGCTGAAAGAGCTACAGTTTCTACTCACAGGAATATAACTGCCAAGAGGAGCAAGGGGATATGATAAGATCCCCACACCTCTGGCCTAAAGATGCACCTAACTTCCCATCATTGCAAACCTACATACTCTTTAAAAGTTAATGTGCGATTTTTAAAATTGTGAAATCTACCTGGGCGACTCCAATCAAAGCCAGTACAGTGTACAGCTCTTCCTTGGTCAGCTTGCCAGGTGTGGTGCGGTTGGCCAAGGCCCAGATCTGTCCGAGAGCTTCCCGTGGCAGACCCGATGATATCAGAATTGGGTAGAGTTTGGCTGTGTCAATACCTGTTGGTGTCATGGTGAACTCAAAGACCTTCTTGAACAACTCTGTGAAGAGCAACCATTTGGCATTAGATACCGTGATAGGCAGAACTATGATATGATGCAAAAACCAATGATGTCAAGAGCATATACCTGGGATGAGTGAGTCATTGTACAACCAGGCTGGAACCATGGGTTGCATGTCTTGTTGAGGGTAGACACCCACACCTGTTTGTGATGGACATGGAAACAGTGAGATGTTGTTTGTGGACTCTTATGCTAAGAGTGCTTGATCAAGCATATATCCCATGTGCCTACTGCACAGTCAGACGTCCCCCACACCTGCTGTCAGCAAAGCCCAGCACGGATGTACTACTGACACCATGCACAGACACACTAAAGACTCCCACTACTTCTGCCGTCAGCTCATCTGCCTTGAGCCGAGAGCTAGTGGGTTTGTAGGACAAACAGATTGACAACATAGGGAGAAGAGAGTTTTGCTTTGTATTCGCACTGACACTCATCTCATTACATGCATTGCCAATGTGTACATTGAAATCTGTGCTAAAACTGTGAGTCCTGTGGAGAAGGAAATTAGGCAAATAATTAAAATGGGGTTAGGGCGATTAAACCTCCAAATAAGCATCATCAGCAGTGAATCATGCAATTGATCCCCTCCTTTAATGACACCAATGAGCTCAGTAGACAGACTAAACCAGGGGTGTCCAATCTTGATACAGGAGGGCCACCTTCTTACAAAGTTTGCTCCAAGCCTAATTAAAGTCTTCAGGATTACCAGAAATTTCTAGGCAAGTGTGTTGAGAGCCAAACCCTGAAGAAAGGTGGCTCTCCATGACAAGGACTGGACACCCCTGGACCTAAAAATCCCAGAACCATAATTTCAGAGAAATTGGAAAATGTGCAAGAAATGCAAGAATTTATAGAGCAACACATGTTAAGAAATCAAACCCAGTAAATACATGTTAAGTCCCATACAGTTACATATTTTAGATCACGTGCAAAATCAGTTAAATGTCCAGGACAGAAAATAAATGTTTCAGAGAAAGTAGGCAGAAGATCTGAATTAGGCATTTCGTTATCCAGTAGAGAATTTTATTAAGTTATCTTCATCTTAGTCTATTTTTCCATTCAACTTTGAACATT
Source organism: Barbus barbus (assembly GCF_936440315.1). NCBI lineage: Eukaryota > Metazoa > Chordata > Actinopteri > Cypriniformes > Cyprinidae > Barbus > Barbus barbus. Next base: position 18,528,863 of record NC_136759.1, on the reverse strand, counting down.
GTTCATGCTCAAGAGCATATTGTCTTCAAGGATAAAGCTTCTAGGACCATGCATTTTCTCCCGTTTAATGCCTTGGATCTGCTTTAGCAAAGACAGCTGAAGTAAGAGGACAGATTTGGTTACTTGGATATTCAGAAGAGTTAGGTATAATTTGAAGTGTTAGGTATAACAAGATTTGAAGATTTTTCAAACAAGAACAAGATAAGAAATCAGCCCTTCTAAACCAAGCATGTCTCGCGATTAGCAAATAGAGGCAGGGCAGGAAGTCTCGAGCTGCGAGTTGTGTTAATTTTGAGAAGCTCGAAAAGGAGGGACTGAAATCACAGATGTTTTCTTCTCACCGCTGGTGCTAGTGGGCTGGACGGGCGGGTTGTCTGCTGCAGGGGGTGCCTGAGTTGCAGGCAGAGGCTCAGGCGCCGTCTCTATGATGAAAGCTGAATTGAAGTCATCTTGAGTTTGGGCCCAGTTTCGGGCTCTGGTGCTGCTGTGAAACTGAGATGTGACCTGAACTCTGGGACTCAGCTCAGACAGAGCCTGGTGTGGCTTAAAACTAACCTGGGCCTTCTTATCAGCTGTCAAATCGCAAGATGTGAACATCTTCTCCTCCAGAGATGGGCCTGAATCAGTTAGGGACAGAAGCCATATTGAACTGTAGTAGTTTATATTTTAACTATGAGCAACAAAAGTGACTATGTGAATGTACAAGACCAAAACCTACTGCATTTAACGCATCAAAGTTGCGATGCAGACACAAAAGCTTTTCCCAAATGATAGGTAACATTCTGCCTTTAAAATAAGGCATTACTATGTTTCCTTTGCACAGAATAGAATACAGAATCCCAGAATACAGGGCGACAAGATTAACGAAAATACTAAAACAAGATGGAGGACAAAGTCAAGAAAATTCTGAATATATAAAAACTTAAATGCCATTAAATAAAGTATAAATATTAAATTCAAATAAAAACTAATTTAAAAATTCATTAGTCATTTATTATCTATTTAACTTTTTAGAGTATTAGGTTAACAAGACGCTCTACTGGAGTTGCTGACTATGTAGGGTGTTCCAGTTCCAGTCATCAAGATATGTTATACTGTCTATACAAGGAACATACAGCAAGGCAGCTCACTAGTTTTGGAGCAGATATACAGTCCTACTGTTTCTTTTCTGATAAAATATCCAAAAGAGCCAGGTAAGTAACCGCTTCATTATAACAATAAATTAACTTTTACAATGACTATTCTATTCACTGACCTCTTCGCAGTACCGGAGGTGGAATAGGAAATGTTTAGGCATGACATAATTGGCTGATAAATGTTGTACGAGTAGTTAAATGCCTTGAATTTTACTCCAGTGACAGTATGTTAACAGTACGAAATATGAGCCACAGTCAGTGGTAGATTTCCCTCAGAGAACGACATCTAGTTCAAATATTTTTTTTTTCTGTGGTAATAGACACCATAGTGTAAATTCTGTTCAAATGTTTTTAACTTGAACTGGTAACACTATCAATCACACGCTTCCATGCAGGCTTCATTCTGAGCTCCTTATCAGTACACTGTCACAATCGGCATAGTGTGCATGTGCTGGTGTGCTGATACGACTCCAGCTTAAATTATAAGAGCATATGGGACGCCATCTGCAAGCTGACAAAACCGAAGGGAGGTGGAGGGTGATGGTTGAGTCAGAATCACTGAGCAAATCTCACAGATGGTGACCATCATATCAGAAACATCGACAGACTTTTGACTCTACGTCAAGAACACAGCAAGATAGCAGTTATGGGCAAAAAGGTTTAAAAGATCTGAAGAAACGTAATCCATCACCATTCACATTCAAGTCAATGGGAGTTGCTTGGCTGGCACATACAACCCCAAACATGTGCTAGTTTTTTTTTTCTTACATAAGCTGCAAATGCAACTCATTGTTTAATATTACAACTAGTTTGTGTAGTTTTTGCACACTAAGTAGTGTAGTTATGGCATCTAACCACTAATTATGGTTACTAACAAGTGATGGCATGGCAAAGTGAGAAACTGTGAGAGGGGCGTTACCTTGGAATGCAGATTGGGAGCTGGAGATGGCAGAAGAGTGTTGGATGGCAGGTGAAACAGGGAGAGATGAAGGGACAGAGTGAGGGAGAGGGGAGGAAGGGGGATGCTGGCCAGGCCCCGTCTCTAATGGCTGGCTAATGTGAGCGGCTCTCAGTGAAGGGGAGGATGGAGGGAGGGATGAAGAGGGGAATGAGGAGGAGGCATCGACGGGGCCCTGCACAAAGTCACTAAACTCATCGTCATCATCAGGGAAAGCAGGAGGAAGGGTATGAGAGGTGACAGAGGAATGAGATGGCGATGAGTCTGCAAAAACCAAACAAGAGAGTGAGACAGACATTATGAGTTATGACCAGGAGGGTACTGAATTTCATTAGGTGTGGTGCTGCTGTTTTAATACACAAAAACAAATGCAACCTTTAACTGAAAATGTCAAAGGAAATGTACTTGTTTATAAATTTTTCAATTTCTTACTATGATTACTGGCAGGGTCCAAAATACAAGTCAACGTGAAAACAAAATTGACCTTTTTTTTTTTTTTTTTACTTAACACTCATTTCTGGTCTTACCATGAATGATTGACTAAGAAAATGTTTGTCTTTCTTTTTCTGCTAACATGACTTAACTATTTTTAAGCATTATTTCAGCAAAGTCTCATTCTCATTCATCTGACTGCAGTCAGCTATGGAACATCCATATCTTACCATCCAATTAATTTCTGGACAAATGTTGTTGTTTTTTCTTCATATATATATCCTGGTTTTGCTCAAAAATGTCACATTATGGACGTGAATGTTCAAACTAAATCTGAGTTAAAATTGGCTTTGGTGAGTGAATAAAGTTACTTGCCAATTGGCTGGTATCAACAAACTGCAACAATACATGGTTTAAGTCCAATTTTAAGAATGACAATCTGACCTCCGACTGATGACACGTGATGACACTGATGAAACCGATGAAACCTTTTTTTTAACATTGTACATTTCAAAAGGTACCATTAGAGGTTGGTATTAGATAAAGAAAACTTTCTTCCACATACACTACCATTTAGAAGTTTGGGGTCAGTGATATTTTTTTTAAGAAAAAATTATTATTCAGCAAGGACACATTCAATTAATCAAAAGTGACAGTAAAAGACATTTGTAATGCTACAAAATATTTCTGTTTCAAATAAATGGTGTTCTTTTGATTCATTCTGAAAAAAAATGTATCACAGTTTTCACAAAAAAAACTGTTTTCAACATTGATAATAATAAGATATGTTTCTCAAGCAGGAAATCAGCACATTATAATGATTACTGAAGGATCATGTGTCACTGAAGACTGGAGGAATGATGCTGAAAATTCAGTTTGTATCAGAGGAATAAATTATATTTTTAAATATATTAAAATAGAAAAGTTATTTTAAATTGCAATAACATTTAGCAATATCTCTCTTTTCTCACTTTTGATCAAATAAATGAAGCATGATGAGCATAAGAGACTTCTTTCAAAAACGTACTGACCTTAAACTTGACATGAAGCCACCAAAACAAAAATAGCCTGTAATAAACATTTATGACCTGTTCATTTGTTTTTCTCAATTCACCTGCAATTGGCAGAGGTGGCAACAAATACATTTTAGACCCTGACTACTAGTTTTCTTTCCAAACTAAATAGTCAGAGCAGAAAAAGTTGCAGCAGTTGACTAGAAACAGTGAATGATATGAAGCAGGTGTGAGGGGTGAAACTGCCAGAGTGTGAAGGTGGAGGATAATGAGCTACATAGAGGATAAGGAAACAGCAAACACTCAGTGGAAACATCTGGAGGGCCTCCTGGTGGCTGCTGGGAATAAAACAGCTATTTGACTCAATGATAAAGACGTGGTATGTTTGCATTGAGACAAAATAGAAACACTATAAAGGGATAGTTCACTGAAGAAGTAAAATTTTGTCATCATTCACTCACTCTCAGGTCAGCCCAAACATGTGTGAAAATGCACAGAAAACAGCATCCAGTTCAATTCTTCAAATCCTCATTCTGTGTTCCATGGGAAGGGAAATTCAGAGATGAGGGTGAGTAAATGATGACAGGATTTTTATTTTTATCCCTTTAACAGTGTGTGAGTGCATCCCTGGTAATGTCCTTCAGCGCTCAACAATCACTGTGGCCTTGTCAAAAGCTGTCTGGGCCACTGATGGCCCTTGACGTCATGAGCAGGGACTTGAAAAGCAAATGGCCTGAAGGCAGTCAGGCAGCTGGAACGTGTCACTGGAAGTACCTGGTTTCATAGACTGTGAAGATGGTGTTGGATGCATCTTGGCATCTCTGCTGAACCCATCTAGATTTCCTTTGATGGCCTCTAAGGCATCATCACGACACTTCTCCCCAGTCTGTACAAAAATAGCAATTATGTTTTGAGTTTGGAGGAGCTGATATGCAAGAAAAAGTACATATGGCAAAGTTAGTATAGTTAAGTCATACTAAAACTAAAATTACAAAAAAAATACTTTTGTTACTACAAATATTTTAAGTAACAGAAGTTTTTTATTGGTTTTAATTTTAGTATTATTTACATCTATTTATACATTTTATTTTAGTATACTAAAACTAAATTATAATTAATAAAAAAACTATACAGATATGTAATGTTATTTAATATTACGACAAAAAGACCAACAATAAAATTAAACTAACTGAAATTAAAGCAAAAACAGAAAATATAAAAATAAAAACTAATTTAAAATAGTTATGAAAAACTATTATAGTATCTCAGTGATACTAAAATAACACTTTGTAAGACAGACAGTGATATAGCAGCAATAATAGCTCAATATTACTTTAATAAACCTCTCAAACATTTTATTGCGTTTATATTCCCTATCAAATATCTTATTTGAATGCCAATATATTCTTGGAAAATAAACTGCACAATAATCATGGTTACTCCAAGTAAAATTAAACCAAGCAATTATTTTATAATCACATCAGGTCTATTATTTAGAAAGTAGTCATTTTTATATCACATTGATTTGCTCACTTTGGGTTTGACGCTGCTCAGTAGGCGTAGTTTCTGTTTCTGCTCCTCAAACTGTCTTCTCTTCCGGTCCTCCTCCAGCATCCGCTGCTGCTGCTCCAGACGTTTTCTGTGGGCACACACTGATTAGAGACAAGTTCTGGTGTACAAACAACTTTCCTGCAGCGTGAATATGTAAAGCCTTACTGATGCTCCTCCGCCATCTGCTTCTGTAGGTCCGCAGGGAACTGTGGCCCTGGGCCCCTCATGCCCATGAACTGAGGCTGACCCATGAACTGCATCCCGGGAGTCTGCATGCCCATCGCCATCCCACCCTAGAAGCACGAGATCAAGACAATGACGACATCCCAATCATGAGAGATTAGTGATTCTGGTGTCCTAATTTTTAATGGCTAACATATATAAATCAAACCTGTATTGGCATGGCACCAGGCATCTGTGCTCCAAAATTCATTCCCATCATGCCTTGCATGTTGGGCTGCATGACCTGGACCATGGGGAAGCCCTGCTGCTGCTGTTGCTGCTGCATGGGCATCATTCCTGCCATTAAAAAATGACAAGTTTAATAAATATTGTTTTTCCATTTAAATGTTATACTGGAGAAACGTATCCAACAAAATGATCTAATGTAAAAAGAGGCAAAATATAGACAAAACGTCAGCTACTTACCTTGGGGTGGTCCAATGCCCCCTCCTACAGGGTACATAAAACTAGAACAGAAAAGACAGACACATTCAATATTGTAGTCATTTACCAGGCTGCCCATTTCAAAGCCCTCAAGCTCATTTCAGTGTGAAGTTAATGTCTTTACACTATTGCCCTCCGCATTCAACAGACGGAGGGAAATTTTGACCAAAGGCAACAAATCAATCATAAAATGGAGAAAACATTTATGAAACAGCCCAAGTACATTATTCTAGAAGGTACTTCAAGTCATTGCGCCACAATGGAAATCAAAATCATTCCAATATTGGCAGTCCTCTGTGTTGCTTTCACAGGTATAACAATAAATGAATATAGAATAAATTCCTTATGGAATGAAGTAATGAAGTATGATTTTACAAAAACACAGTGACAGAACCTATAAAAAAAACTTTAATAAATATTTGTGATACTTGCTAGGGACCAAAATTCTCAAGCAAAAATTGGCAACAAAAATATTTAGCAAAAAAAATAATAATTCAATTTGGATTGACCAAAGCACTCATGTTAAATTAGCCCTTCTCCGATGACCTACACCAACAGTTAAAAATGTCAGCTATGTGGACACACAACACGTAAACAATGTTGACCAAAATTATCCTACAGAGTAGCAATATGTAAAATTTATTTTGCTGAAATATTAAGAGGCAGCTTGCTGCCAAAGAAATTTACTACAGCTGGTTTAATTCATCACCTGAGAGCACAGCATCCTGATGAGTATTCAGAGTTGAATTACCCCATTTTTGTTTTTCAGTGTTTTGGTAAAAAAAAAAAAAAAAAGATTTTGTAGTATCACTACTTTACGAGCAGGTTAAATAAACTTCCCATTCTATCCCATTCAATTTGAAAGAGGAACCAGACCAAAATCAAGTCTTTTTAAGTCGAATTATTATACTGTTCATTTAAAAATACTTTAAACAATACCACAGAATTACTATGGTACATTGTACATGATAAATCGGTATTCCTTTTATTGAAGGGGCAAAGTATTCAAAAAGCACTATTGAGAATTGAAAAAAGAAATACAGATTTCTTGTTGTATTAAAACTTATAACTCTTGCAGTATGTCACATTTGGTGTCTTAATTGCAGAAGTAACTCATCCAGAGTTAGCCTAGTTTTTGCTTTGCCAATAGTCTGAAATGTGGGCTAACACTCCACTGAGGTTCTCTGGCTCGGAGCGATGTGTCTGTCTGTGTTGCATCTGTTCGCCTGCAGGCTCATGGCTTTGCAGCACTCACAGAGACTGAGACACAACAGAGGGAGAAGAAAAAATAAAACACTGGATTAAGGCAGATTAACATTCAAAGAGAGATCGGCTGTGACATCAGGATGGGGAGATCACGTCTAGCCACCATTTTAAACCGTTACTGCCAACATCCATCCATCCATGAGCAAACCTGAGCTTTACTGACAGAACTTTGTCTTTGAGAAACACATGTAAACAGCAGATTTGATACAGAATATTAATGGCTCCATAACACTTATGCAGAGCCTTTATAATAGACTATACCAACTGGACACTACAATATTTTTTTCTAAAAGTCTAACAATATTATGTAGATTTACGATAAACTGGCATTAGCATATAACAGGCAAATAAAAATATTATAAGGAATAAATTTGCAAACGAATATAAAAATCAACACAATCAATTAGCACATACTGCATTTAAATTAGTTCATCTCTGAACAGTTATAAACCATTTCAGTTCAAAGAGCTGACTACTTCAATATTGGTCATCTAGCCTAATATCCAATAACATACACCAAAGATCCCATCTCATCTTATTAATTCATGACAGTAAAGTGCTGATCATCATAATTAAAAAAGTAATGGGACAGAATAATAATCATAAATCAAACTTTCACTTTTTAATACTTGGTTGCAAATCCTTTGCAGTCAATTACAGCCTAAAGTCTGGAACGCATAGACATCACCAGACGCTGGGTTTCATCCCTGGTGATGCTCTGCCAGGCCTCTACTGCAACCGTCTTCAGTTCCTGCTTGTTCTTGGGGCATTTTCCCTTCAGTTTTGTCTTCAGCAAGTGAAATGCATGCTCAATCGATTCAGGTCAGGTGATTGACTTGGCCATTGCATAACAGTCCACTTCTTTCCCTTCAAAAACTCTCTGGTTGCTTTTGCAGTATGCTTTGGGTCATTGTCCATCTGCACTGGGAAGCGCCGTCCAGTGAGTTCTGAAGCATTTGGCTGAATATGAGCAGATAATATTGCCTGAAACACTTCAGAATTCATCCTGTTGCTTTTGTCAGCAGTCACATCATCAATAAATACAAGAGAACCAGTTCCACTGGCAGCCATACATGACACTACCACCACAATGCTTCACTGATGAGGTGGTATGCTTAGGATCATGAGCAGTTCCTTTCCTTCTTCATACTCTTCTCTTCCCATCACTCTGGTACAAGTTGATCTTGGTCTCATCTGTCCATAGGATGTTGTTCCAGAACTGTGAAGGCTTTTTTAGATGTCGTTTGGCAAACTCTAATCTGGCCTTCCTACATCTTGTGGTGAACCCTCTGTATTCACTCTGGTGAAGTCTTCTCTTGATTGTTGACTTTGACACACATACACCTACCTCCTGGAGAGTGTTCTTGATCTGGCCAACTGTTGTGAAGGGTGTTTTCTTCACCAGGGAAAGAATTCTTCGGTCATCCACCACAGTTGTTTTCCGTGGTCTTCCGGGTCTTTTGGTGTTGCTGAGCTCACCGGTGCGTTCCTTCTTTTTAAGAATGTTCCAAACAGTTGTTTTGGCCACGCCTAATGTTTTTGCTATCTCTCTGATGGGTTTGTTTTGTTTTTTCAGCCTAATGATGGCTTGCTTCACTGATAGTGACAGCTCTTTGGATCTCATCTTGACAGTTGACAGCAACAGATTCCAAATGCAAATAGCACACTTGAAATGAACTCTGCACCTTTTATCTGCTCATTGTAGTTGGGATAATGAGGGAATAACACACACCTGGCCGTGGAACAGCTGAGAAGCCAATTGTCCCATTACTTTTGGTCCCTTTACAAGTGGGAGGCACATATGCAAACTGTTGTAATTCCTACACCGTTCACCTGATTTGGATGTAAATACCCTCAAATTAAAGCTGACAGTCTGCAGTTAAAGCACATCTTGTTCGTTTCATTTGAAATCCATTGTGGTGGTGTATAGAGCCAAAAATGTTAGAATTGTGTCGATGTCCCAATATTTATGGACCTGACTGTACATGACCTAGACTATTTAGCAAAATTCCTGTCATTTTAATAAATATTGCATGAAATTTATTCAAAATTGTTGCTGCTCCCATTAAGCTCAGTGTGCTCTCTATAAGCTCTTCCACATTGAACATCTATGTAAATATTTCATGAACAGACTTTACATATAAACTGATGGATGTCACTTTAAGTTAAGTTGATTGATTTTCTATGGATTCTGTCAACTCAAATCTGCAGACTGACTCTGATGTTTGGCAACTAGCATCAACTTCTCCAGACTGTAAATCTGTGGAAAATCGTTAAGTGTATTCCAGCCTTAAGAGACTATAGATACATTTACATCCATTTAAAAAAAGAGGTTTCATAATGAGGCTAGTTTCTGTGCTCATCCCCATGAATGAAATGTTTTATTGGTTTGTTTTATTTGATTTTTAAATGTGTTACTTAGCTGAACGTGGACTAGCCTAGATGTTGCAGTGTGCTTAAATGACACTTCACTATGAATATATAACTGATCAACTTGAATGCCTTGTTGCATGATTTTAGTGTTGTTGTTTTTTTGTGATTGACTTTGTACCTTCAAAAAATGGTTTTACAATTATTCTTTAAAATTTTTCCTTAAAATAAGCAAGAATTTGTAATAAAACATGATGTGAGTTTAATGGGAACAAGGGTGTGCTTAAAGGGTACAAAAATGTACCCATGAAGCACAGCCAGACTTTTTGAATTTAATGATGTATATCTTAATTGAAATGCTTTTTTCATTTAAAATTAAATTTAATATTTTTGTGTGAGAGATTAATATTTTATTTTAACTTAACTTTTTGTACTGAAACCAATATCTTGTGCACTAAAAATGTCTCAATGTAGATTTTGGTGAGCTTAATAGGTACGTTTACCCTAAATATAATATAAACCTCAAAAATGCAGGACTCCCTAAATCCTTTTTATGCTGTCACAGATAATCAGCTCTTACCTTCCAGCACTCGATATGGGAATTTGAGAACTGTCAAAACCTTTGTGTTGGCTCCATGTGGGTGGGCAGGCTTATTTATTTAGTGACTTTCAAACAGAATAACAGATTGCATCTCTGACATTCCCGTCTTCAGTCCTTTTTTCTGAACTCTCAGACCTGATAAGCATCTTTCAGGGTGTTGGCAGCAACAATACAGTTACACCTGTTCCAATAAACTCCCTATGCCCTCCACTGCAGCTGTTTGAGAGACACAACCATATGGAAGATGCCTATCATGACTTGAACCACCAGACTAAATCTAACTTCGAGCTGTTTCTTCTGCAAACTGCTAAGTTCTGTAATATAATTATTGAAAAACTATCAAAATCTAATTCTTATAAACAAGTAGCAATTTTTCTCCTTTAATATACAGCTTTAGCAGCTAAACAGCATTCAGGTTGTCACACTGACTTCACATGAGCATATTCCTCATCATTTACAGAAGTGCCAAAATAAAGCAGCTCTATGTAGAGCCCTGTGGTTATTTAGTTTCACGGCAGGTATCAGCATTACCTGGTGCTGCGCCGTTTGAAACTAGACATTCATTATTCAAGCAGTTCAGCAGAGACTAAAGCCCTTTAGGTAAATAAAACATGAAGTTGGCCTTTCGATCCTTTCTCACAGTTATGTGGTCTACTTTATGAAAACTTTGGTACATTCAAAGTGCCTTACTGACCCGATATCAAAATCTGTACGCTCAGTGACACCCATGAGTGCAATACGATGTTGATCTGGTCAACTATATGAGCAACAAGAAATGCAGCCCTGCAGTTACAGTACAGCTATGAATATATGTGGGAGCTGTTGAGATCCACATCACAATCAGGATCTGATGTCTCATTTGCAAACATAAATCACGCCGGACGGTCAGGGTGGCTCTGGTCTGGTCTACCCTTTCTTTTAACCTTGATATGAACCAGAAACAATGTGGAGAATGTTTATCAGCTACCAGGAAACCATTTTGAATGTTTGAATCCAATTTAATTTTTGTACATCAACATTCAGATATAAGTTTTTGGAAGCAAGGACTCATTGAAAAGTCAAATTTTCTGGACATCACTCATCAAATCAAATTTAGTCAGAATGGACACTTTCATATATTCAAATTGAATATTTAGGCATGTTCCTCAGTCGCATGCAGAAACAAATATAGTCAGATTTTTTTAGTACTCTTTGAAAACACTCAGAAATACTTACAAATCTTTAACTGAATCGACTGACTGAAGATTTTGCATACTCGGTTTGTGAAACTTAAACCTGTATCCCTACTTGACTGGCTTTCATATGGAAATGGGAAGTTAAAGATAACTGCAATATTATTTGCAAAAGAAAAATAATATTAATACACGAGTACGTTTACATATTTGTATTATCTATGTGTGTGTATAGGTCTGCAAAACATTTAGGTATGGAAAGAAAACAGCGAACAATTCTACAGGAAACAAGTCGTTAGAATAAAACTGTAGGGAGTCATAAACCTACAGACTCCTCCAAAAGGCTGTCTAGGAAGGCAACACACTAGGTTTTGAGACACGGCCGACAAATGCTCATTTCTGGGTGCTAGTCAGTCCGTTGACAAGCGGTATAATAATAACGTTTGAGCATTAATATAGTTGTGTATCCCCGTGTATGACAAAGGAAGGACAGCAAAGGAATATAACCGCGAGGGCTGCATCACATCCCCATCCCAGCTGACCAGCATCAGCCTAATATTGACGCTGCGCTAAATAAAGTGCAACTGTGCGCCACCAACGGCTGAATTTTCTAGCAGGCTCGTGGATTAACACATACTGGCTTTAGCAGGCGCATACATGTAGACAAACAGAGATAAGACAGTGTTAAAGCCTGAAATGCTGTACCTGCCACCTCCACCTGATCCGGGCCGAAGCGCCATCATAAACAGCTCAGTGAAGTGACGTCATCCGGGAGGAGAGACCTGCGCCACTTCCGGGTCACGCCTCCATCGGCTTCATATCATCTAAACTGATACATTTCAGTTCAATACTTTTTACATTTGAATTCATTTTACGTTTCGTCTTAACTTTTAGAAAAAAATTTATTAATATAATGATAACCGTTAAATTTCTTTAAGTTGTAAACATAAATTTGAGTTGTATTGTGTGTGTCTTACATGTTATTATCATTTGGATGTTTTGTGAATGGCACAGTTTGTAGTTCCCATATTACACAGGCGATGGCGTCATTGTAGTGTTTGTCCCACACATAGACAGACATAATAAACAGAAGTTATTGTGTCTATGGTCTTAACCACAGATCTTAACTGGGCTCTGGTTTGTCAGTTCGAGCATCTTAAGCATTTCCCACCAGCAGGGTTAAAAAGGGCCTGAAAAGTTTTATCTTTGGGTTTCAACCAATAGTCAGTTGTATTTTTAATATCTATTTCATTTTGTTTTAATTATATATGCACTTGCAGCCCTGTTACTAAAATCTGGAACATGACAAAAAATATATTTAAAAATTATGATTTGTGTGATCAGGTGTTATTTTAGTATCATTGATACACATCAATAGTTTTATTAATATTTCACATCACTTTTTATTTTTATATTTTCCGTGTCCGTTTTAATTTTAGTTAAGAATTGTTTAAATTTTTAAAAGTTTTTTATTATTTTTAACATGTCTATATGGTCTAAAACAAAACAGCTTATTATATTTTATGTAAATGTATTAATTTATTTTTGTAATACGTTTTGGTAATAGCCATAAAAATACTGATTTGGTCTCTGTGTTTTCTAGAAATAAAGTAAAATTAAAATAATAATAGCAATAAAATTAAATTAATGAATTTAAAAATAATAATAATAATAATTAGCCTATAATAAAAATATAGCCTTATAAATAAACTAGGCAATATCTGAATAGGTAATAAATTAAGTTGTCACTCAGAGCTAACGTTACTTCATAACAAATTTGCAAATTTGATAAACACATATTTTGCAATTTTATTGTATAGATAGTAGGGATGCAACAATACAGTTAGCCTACGGTTCAATACATACCTCGGTTTTTTAACACGGTTTTCGGTTCGGTTCGGTTCTGATGGCTTGACACATAAGTGTTTTTTTTTTTGTTATTCTATGCTTAGGCAATAGGAACAGTAAGAGGTTAAGGAGAAAAAATAATAAAAACGATTTATTGCAATACTCCTTTATTTTACTTAAAAGCCAAGAAAAGTACACTAGATAGTGTATTGTATAATAAAAAAAAATTAACACTGAAATCTTAGAGCTGCTGGTAGCACATGTACAAACTGGGGAACACATAAATTCCTAAATTTTGAAAATAAACACATGTGAAGTTAATAAACATAAATTGACCATTTCAAATAAACATATTTGTACTTCAGTATACATAAATAAACCATCTTAATTAAACTTAACAGTACTCCAGTACAGTATCCTTCAAAGCAAATCTTTAGCAATGAACACCCCCACTGCCTTTGTTATTTTTATGTGTCTCTCGGAACCAGTTGGGTATGTTTGCTGGAAGGATTCAGCGAGGGATTGTTGTTTTTTGGAGGACTTTATTACCTTCTCTGCTATCCTGCCTTCAGACAGTGATATTGCTGGGTGATGGCGCCGCAGATGTGCAGTCATGTTGGAAGTATTTCCGTTTGAGTAGGCTATACGTGTAAAACAATGCTTGCACACAGTCATTTTTTTGTTCACCGTTTTTTCTTCCTCGGCATTATACTCAACGGCAAAACCGAAATGTCTCCACACCGCGGGTTTGAAAGATGCCGGCGCTTCCTCATACTGTTGCCTCACTTCACCACCGCTCGCCATGTTAAAGTGTGGAATGATGGTTACGCGCCCCCTAACTTTAGAGCATAGTGATTGAATATTTACTCGCGGGAAGGAGTTTCCTCATCTCAGCTCGCAGACTTACAGGCACACACAAACAGTCAATTCGGAGAGAAATAAAACGCACATAAATTATTTAAACGTAAAACCGAAAAAACCGCAATTCACAAGCGCGTATTGAACCGTGGATGTCGTACCGAACGGTTCAATATTATATTGAGAATTGTGGCATCCCTAATAGATAGATAGATAGACAGACAGACAGACAGACAGACAGACAGACAGATAGACAGACAGATAGACAGATAGACAGATAGACAGATAGACAGATAGATAGATAGATAGATAGATAGATAGATAGATAGATAGATAGATAGATAGATAGATCTTGTTTCTTGAATATCAACAGTTTAAAAATTTTCCCTCCTTTTTTGTTGGAATAATTGTTTTTTGTGAACATAAGTTGATTAAAAAAATTAACTATTATTAAAATTTATAAATTGCTAATAACAAGCACTTATGTAGTAATACAGTTGAAAAAAAACCATAATATTACATAATATATACACACACACACACACACACACACACACATATGTATATATATATACACAAAGTGTTTTTTGTCTTGCTTTTTGTACCATGGAAAGGGGAGGTGTACTGAGTTTAGCTGTGTTAATGCACTGGACAAGATTGATATTTCTCTTCCACCCGAGACCATTCAGCTTTCTGAATAGCCACCTTACATAACCATTAGGATCCATTGAGGAGCTATGAAGGACGCTGTTTCCCCACTGAGAGTGGTGGGTTTAGCTTGAGGCCAGTCTCGTCAGAGGGCCTAATGTGAATACAGGCAGGTTCCAGCAGTGGCTCTGTGACCCAGGTGAACATTAACCCACAACTGACTCAGAGCATCCCACCAATCACCATAAATCACCAGATCCCGCAGAAGCAGCAGCAGCAGCAGCCACTGCTATCTGTCAGGACTGCCTTTTACTGTATGATCCGTCTCTGAGCTGAAAGGCCGGATGTATTCGCTCCCATTTAGACACAAAGCCCGAATGGACCCATTCTCATTCCAAAATCCACTATAGTCTGTGTAGAGAATCGATTATTAAACTACCAAAGCATCACAAAGGCAGGAATGATAAATTCCTTCACACAGTTTGTGGGGTCATGAAAATGTCTGTTTACATACAGTTTCTCAGCTGTAATGATTTCATTTGAATGCAGTGTGTTTCCCCTTACTAGACACGGAACAATGAGTGATTAATAATGACATTTTTATTCCTCTATGCCACATTTGTCTCAAGTCTTCCAGATGCTGTCATGCTGTCAATGCATTAAGCAGTTTATGGTTAATTTGACTGACTGTATGTTTTCGGATATTTATGAACTGTGTGAATTCAGTGGGTTTTATGAACTGTTTGACAGTGAAATTTAAGATTAATTAAAGATTTTTTTATATCTATCTATCTATACAGTTTGTTTCAAATTACAACAATGATGAATACACACACACATAATTTCATTATAATATAATATATAATATACATTTTATTATAATTTATTAATTTAATTTTGTGTGTTTGTGCATATATATAATATATACAGTATATACAGTATATATATATATATATATATACATACAGTATATATAATATTTAAAGAAATTAGACAGTTTATATATGCAAAAAACAACAAAATGTCTTATTTTGATATTATGAACTTCAAAGGCTAATTTTGATCTCAGTTTGAAACAGTGTTACCAATTAGCCCTGGCAGAGATTGGCCTCCTGACCTCTGACCCCTGCTGGGATCTTCTGCCCATTAAAACCCTTTGGGGCCCAGCTGGATTTGATGTAGTGCCCATTCTCTTCTGACCACTAAACACACAGCTACATTCAGTTTGTAACTTCCATTTTCTGTCCCTTTGTCCCTTCTCTCTGTTCTCTGTGTGTCCATCTTGCTCTCATGTTGACCTCTGAGTCTTGTTCGGAAGTAAAGATCCAGTCCTTCCCTACTGTGTCTGTTGAATCATACAATATCTTACAAGAAACAAGCACAGGAAGATTACATTTTTTTTCTTTTCCTCAAAATTGCATATAAAATAGGACTTAATAAATATATATGTTGAGATTGAAGTAAGATATATCTATCTCCATATAGGCACGGCAGTGTATATGTGCTCATAATATTGACTGACAAAAATCTGACAAATCATCATATGCTGAAAAAAGTCATTAACAGCAGAATATTGGTAAATCATTTAGCCAATTTTAGCACTTAACTGTGTTTATGCCATTAGTCTTGTTAAAATACAAGAATTACAGGCCTGCATTTACAGTGATGTACTTGAATTAAAACAATAGTTATAATCATTGTTGTTGCTGTATTGTTGTTGATGCATTGTTAACTCAGCACCTCCTCAGAATGCTAATAAGCATTTGTGTGTGTGTGTGTGTGTGTGTGTGTGTGTGTGTGTGTGTCTGTGTGTGTGTGTGTCACTGCTCCTCTGCTCTTTTAAGGGCAGCGCAGTAAAAGAGAGCAGCAGTAAGATCTTTAGTGGCTCCCTGGGAGCAAAATCAAAGGCCTCATTGATAACCAAACAGGGCAACATCATTGGGTTACAAGTGTATACTCAGCAGGACACTCTCTTTCATAACTCTATGAGTGTCTTTAATGCACATTCAAATGAAGACAAAAAAGCTCAGAACAAGGTTTTAAAGTCAGAATAAGTGTAACATGGCTAAGAGCTGCGATCAGCATTAGTATCAAGCAGAATTACTCAAAATATGCTTCTAGGTGTGTCTTCAATTATTTTTACGTACTATTGGCTGATTTATATAACTAACAGAATCAATTTATTTACAGAATATATTTACTATTATATTTATTTTATTTGATATTTTCAAATGCATCATATGCATATATTTAACTGTTTCACCCATGTCCTTTTTATCTTAAAATATGAAAAATCAAATATAAAATTTGTCAGCCTTTTTAAACATAAACTATTTTAATGCTTATTGTATAAAACTGATTTATATCCATTTTAAAACAAATATTCAACTGTCCCACATTTGTCTTGCTAAACTTTGAAAGGTTAGCAGACTTCATTAACAAGGAGACAGTTTAAGTGAGATGTGAAGTTTGAAGAGAAGAAAATATTATTCCTGTATGGATTTTTTTTTATGAGCATAATTTCCAGTCAAGCTGTATGAATTCAAAAGTATGAAAATATTATTTTAATAATAACACTAGCTGTGAAATTACCTTCAGCAAGACGAAACAGTCAAATTATTACAGAAGTTTGAAATTTTCATCTTTTCTGCCAAAGAAGGTTATTAAACAAAATGCAGATGAGATGATTCTAGTGATGGAAATGAAATTTGTTAGTTTGTTTAATTTCTTCGTTCATTCCATGAAGAGCTATTCTGACAAACACCCACCCAAACTCCATCCTGGTGGCCAAACTGGAGTAATGTCTACATACACAGACAAAATGTGTTTATTAAAAAGAAATAGAAGACTATCACTAAAATTACAACTCTTGTTTTATTAAAAATGCCCTTGAGTAATAAGTAAATGTTGTACATGTTTTGTTTGAGCAGAATGAGGTAAATTCATACAGCATCATATATTGTCTTGAGGGAGCCATGTTTTCCCAGCATACTCTTCCACCCTACGGCATTGGCATGAGTTTTATTCCCATCAACAATATGCGGCTCATCCTCCAAGTTTAGTAATAGCCTATGTGGGGAATTTTAAAAATTGTTGTTTCAGACCTGTAGGAGGGAAACAAAAAGCAACAGGGAGGTTTTCTTCCAGACATGCACTCAATCCTCACTCAAGCTGCTGAACAATACAACACAACATATTTGAAATATCCAACATTTTTCCCACACTCAATCCTGACATGATCTAAATCTTAATGAAAAGCACCTGGACGCACAATATTGTCCATTTTAATTCCTAAAATGGACTATTAATGTGATAGTTCACCCAAAAATGAAATATTTGTCATCATTAACTCACCCTCATATTGTTCCAGACTTGTGTGACTTTCTTTCTTTTGTTGAACACAAAGAATATATTTTGAAGAATATTAGTTGACGGTAACCATTGACTGAAAAAATACAATGAAAGTCAATGGGTGCCGCCAACATTTTTAAAAATATCTTCTTTTGTGTTCAGCAGAAGAAAGAAACTCATACATGTTTGGAATGACATGAGGGTATAAGTAAGTTATGACAATTTTCACTTTTGGGTGAACTATACCTTTAAATTTGAGATCACCGCAAGATCTTCATCCTTAGGTTTACATGATTTAAGAAGATATATTGTTGCAGGAAGGAGAGGTTGGTAATGGGTTGGTAACACCCATGTTGTAAAAATAAAATCGTCTTGAAAAGAAAAACTATTGCAAGCGACAGTAAAATTGCATAATAGTTGGGCAAACACTAGTATAATATTTAGTATGAGGAAATTCATAAAATATGATTTAGTTTTACATCTGAAATCAGAGACACACCAGTCATTCTTGAGAAAAAAAAACTTTACTTGAAACTTAAAAGCATAAATAATGATTTTAAAAGATTGATTTCATTTTATACAAAAATAATACAATGTGGACAGAATCACATTTTGTATAAATCCAGCATAAAACAGGAGAATAAACCAGCACCGTAACCTCAGGTCAACTGGCAGTGGGAACATAGTCAACAAATTAAAAACAAACATTGAAGTGACCTTTTGACAAGTATTCAAACTATTAGATGGGGACACTAGTTTCTTCAGTTTACCAAAATGACAATGTCAGTTTTGAAAATGTGGACATGCCAGCAAATGTGTAAAAAAAACTAAGTCAATAGCCATAATAAAAGCTATTTCACAACGCTTCCTGGTAGTTCAGAGTGGCGTGAGCAGGTAATACTGTTTAAAATGGCAAATGGGCTCAATTTCCCAACTTTTATGAAATTCCTACTGATAACCATTCTGCCATCCAGTTTGTCAGGACACTCTTTTCCCATATCTCCATGACAATGACAGTTTGATTGCAAGTCAATATTTAGATTAGAAAGGCATGTCATGATTCATGGCTGTTTCTGTCGATTTCGCAAAGATGGTGAGCAGCTATGCGGATGGAGTTATCTGTCTCTCTGAATCAACTACTTCTGGCATACTGTGGAAGTCCTGGCACAGAAAGATGATTCTTATCTATCTGACGAAGCTAATGCTAATAGTCAACATTGACAGTAATGTCTATTTTAAAAGCAGGCTTGCAGGGAGATCAATAGGTTCAGGTTTTGTTTTAGAGATTTTTAAGATTTGATGTCCACAAAGTAGTCAAAAAAAGTCTGAAATTGCATATTCCAATACGTCATACCTGTTCCATAGATTGTCACATCGTGAATCACAGTTTAGACATATAAAAGAGCACACCACATGGACAATCAAATATTTACATCCTTCATACTAACGATATAATAATTGCTTGTATTTACATTCAACTGTACAGAACATTGTCTAAGCGTTCTCAGATCTCACGGAAGACGTCTTTGCATCAGTTACACGTTACAGATTGTCATTGTATCCACACAGTTCAATTATAAAGTCTTCACTGAGCACAGTGCTCCTTCTCCTTGTATCCGTAGCTTTGTCTTGTGTTTCCTATTGGTTTGTTCTTCAGGATCACCCATGTTCTTCAATATGTTTTGTCCATCACTGAGAAGTAAAATACTGTCACTAAAGTGTGAAACCTTGTTGATCGAACAACCTAAAAGTGTCCGTTCGTGTCAGTCCTGCATCCCCTGGTTTATTGACTAACTCTCAACCACTCAGCCGCATTTATTATGGGTTTCCACAGATACGGGCGTGATGAGGGGGAATGGAGGTGGGGACGATGTTCTCGGCGTCAAGGAAGTCAGGTGCTCACCAGGCCTGAAGCGGACACTGCAAAATAAAGATAGAAAGAGGAAACGGTCACATAAACTTTCTGTAAGAGTGCGGAATTTCCTTATCAGCCACACCTGACCAAATATACACCTCATCCCTGAGCGTTCTTTCCCATTGTAGCCAATGCTTTCTCGTCTTGTTTGGGGGTTTTTGCTCTTTCTTTGGAGAGGGAGAGGCAGGTGACCCTGTTGTGACCCGCTTGCCAACAAACAGCCTCACCTGATAAAGGTGCCGGCCAGCTGCTCAGACTACACTCATTAGATGCAGGTCTCCAAATGGAGGTGAGTTTTTGTGGTGGAAAACTCAGCAAACAGGAGGGTTATAAAGACTAAGCGTGGTTTGTAATGTCCCCCTGAGCGCCCACTGCACCGCCCAGTCCAAATACAGCAGACTGATAAGAGTTTCAAATTGCTCTCTCAGGACTGGGGGGGTTGAGGAACCACATACCTGAGATATCTAAATGCTGTGTTTCCAAAAAGTGTTTCCATATGCAGGTGAAATTTTTAGAATTTTTGCAGTTTATCCAGAATTAAAGACAAGATGTTTATAAGTGAAGCACATGCTGGTAGGAAGTTCAAGCCGTCAGGATCGGTGCTGCCAGTGATGTGGCAGCGTGGGAAATCAGGCATGTGAAAGCAGTGACTGCAAACTGCATTTCAGGCTAGAGCGGTCAGAGAGCAGGGGAAAAGGGAAGAGGTGTAATTACGGCATACACTCCCGTCCACGTCAGGGGAGCCGAAGGAGCATGATGGCTTTGATTAACAGTGAGGATCATTTCCTGACCGCACTGCTAAACTGGACTCAGAAGTGACTTTGCATTGCGGGCAAGGAAAGCGTGAAAATATAAAGAAAGAATGTGAAAAAAGTACAAAGAAAGAAAGAAAGAAAGAAATGACAAAGAAAGGGAAAGGCGGTTTCATCAATCATGTCATGCTCAGGCTGGGATCACGGGTGACTGATTGGTCAAGCTGTTCAAAGGAAACAGGAATTCTGAGGAGTATCCACATGTTGACTCGCTTCACTGATTGAGATGTGCATCAAACCCAGCCAAACAAAAGACAGTGAAGCTGATTGGGTTTGTGCACACTTTTGAAACCACGTTAACTGAAAACTCTACAGTGAGTCATATTCAGCCCACTCTGGAAATCTTAGTCTGATCACAGAAATGCTGATATAAATGTTGTTTAGTCTGGTGACCATTGCCTAAAAGCAATATTTTGAGTTACATTAAACGTACATTAACATTAAACTTTACTGAGAGCATCTGAACACATCTCAATTACCTGAATATAATTTTGCCTTATTTCATAAATATAAAATGTGCAATGCACTTAAGGAGTCCTTGTTACATGTACTTACTATTATAATAACAATAAATTACGCATAATTACATGCAAGTAACCCTAAGCCAAACCCTAATCCTAACCCTAACCATATACATGTACATGTAGTTAAATTACTCAGTACTTAAATGTATAATAATTACACTGTAACAAGGACACTTTAAAATAAACTATAACCCACCTAATTTTGTACTTAATGCACTTAAATTGTGAGGACGTAGTGCTGAAATCCAAATAAAGATATACTTAAGTTTATCTGATTGTGCTAAAGTGAAACTATTGCAAGTATACTTTAGATGCACTTTAAATATCTTGCATATAAAGACTGATATTATTCAAAGATCATACAATCCTCATAAATAGTGATATTAAAACACATTTTAGGCTTACAATTAAGAAATGTGCATTGTGCACAAGTAGTACTCCAAATAATGTTTAATCATAAATAATATTCATATCAGTATCACTAAAATGATATGTCAGTAAATATGTCAGTAAAACAGATTTGAACTATACTTAGTTTGAAATAAATTTATTTTAATTACATTCCTTTTTAACAAAGGTGTGCTAACTTGAGATCTGTGAAAATGTCTAATGTTCTAATATCAAATGTTATCGTTTTTCATGTGTGTTTTTGTATTCACCACTATTACTTTGCCCCAGTGATGGTCAAAAATATAGCAGACAAGCAGAAACTGAAATAGATGAATAGTAGATGGCTTAAAAGGTTTGTGGATCATGTGATTAATATCTTTGGAGCATTAATGAAGCTCACAGTGTACAACTCCATCCCACGTGGCTTTATTTCCTAATAAGAAGCATGCAGAAGCCTCACTTTCCATATGTAGGACAAGCAGATAGACCTGAGAACCCACTGAAAAAACCAAGAGACGTTAATGCATGTTGGTGAATGTTGTGGATGACTGACCTGTTTGCTGGAGGACATTGAGCTCAGCGTACTGAGGCTGTTGGCGTCTGTCACCACCATGGCAGGGGGAAACCGAGATGAGTGAGAATACTGGGGCAGCTCCTGCTTGTGTGGGTACACTGTGAAGATGATAAACAGACGGTCATTTGAAAGTCTTGATCTAGATGAGTAGATAGTGGACAGAGGAAGTGGACTGACTGTGTGAGTGTGAGACGGAGGCCATGAAGGGCTGATGACTCATGTGGCCGGGTGACTGTTGCATGAGCTGCTGGTGCGAGACATTCAGCTGCTGCGAGAACTGCACCGGTTGCAATGCTGCAAGACTGCCTGTAACGCTGTTGATGACAGGTACCGTCTGCGCCTGCGACGTGTTCAAACCTGGATGTGAGAACAATGACGTGTCAAGTGAAGAATGCATGGCAAATCTGAAATGGAAAGCAAGGTGGTTGGACACTCACTTTGTGCGATGGCCATGACTCCAGAAATGGGCATTATGAGGTTGGGGGTCTGTTGGTGCATGTGGTGGGATGCATGGATGTTGGTCAGGGTGCTGACTGGAGGAAGACCTCCGCCTGATACCGAGATCTGTGAAGAAAATGCACCAATAGAATGACTCCAATGCTTCGGTCACAACTGTTTCAACTGTACTCTTATCTTAAGAAGGTACTGGAGCCCTGACAGAGACAGAGCTTTATTTGAATAAGCCGAGTTGAGAGGAGGCCATGCTCAGACAACTGTCTGACTGCTCAGATAAGCTGCTGTCATACTCCCTTCCTCCTATGCTGACTTCCGCCTCCCGTTGACATAAACACACCCTAAACCATGATGAATTTGACCTGTAGTGTAACGCTGCAGCCTTGCCAGAAAAATGTATGCATAGAAAATTGTCCTGAAACAAAAAGCTACATGAACATCTCACCCAACTCAAACATTAGTATTCAGATAAGCAACTCAATTGAGCGCCGGTGTCACTCAACCGACAGAGAACAAGCACAACTCCACCCTTCCCCTCCTCTGCAGGGCATTTAATCAATACAAACAGAATGTTTCTTTGTCAGGTTTGTTGGCACAGCCATGGCCGTGCCCCTTTCTCACTACCACCAGCTAACATTTGCTAAGATTGGCCCAGCGGTGCAATGTGGGCCAAGGCCTACCCTCTGCTTCTGGGTTTAGCACAATGAAGCATTTGTAAGCCCACTTTGGGTGAAGGTAATATCTGTGTCAAGAGCAGATGTAGTGTTATCTTATCAGGACTCAGAAATGCTCACCATCTTGGCGTCAGGTGACAGGAGGCTGTGGCTGGGGTCCAAAGCCCCTGGAGAGACCTGCTGTAACACTGACTGGCTGGTTGACATGGCATTGCTGCTATGGTGGTTGATCGTTGTGGAGGAGCTGACTTCACCAGGACCTTGCTGGCTGTACCGGACACCTGTTGAGGGAGAAAGCAAGAGAGAAAATGGTCAGATTTAGTTTCCTGACCTGTCTCTGGTCTGTATCTGTTAGTCGCAGACAAGTTAGGGCAGAGCAAACAAACTGGGACCTCTGCACCTGGTCCCTGAATGGTCAAGGTCATTAGAATGTGTACATGTGGGTTGTCTGCAACTCTAAAAACTATGCCATGCAGACCTTCAGAACTTTACTGGAATAATATACATCAGGGTCCAAACCTTCTCCTGGAGGGCAACCTTCCAGCACATAAGATCCCACACATTAAGATCTTCTGGATTACCAGAAACCTCCAGGGAGGCGTGTTGGCCCTACAAGAGTACAACTGGACACCCCTGATCTACGTGAAATAAAGCTTTATGAGGAAATTAATTCTCTGTTTTATCTTCTGTGGGAATTCTTGACCATTCTGGGCCACAGGAATCCAGCCTGTATCCTATCGAATGGATGTTTTTTAACCCAAAGTGCCACAGATATGAACAAGGTAAACAATACTCTAATGTTAGTTCTAATGTTAGATAAATTTTTCAGTACTAAAGATCTTCACTCCTAGATTCAAATACCAGGGTGACCAGCCAAGCAAGATGATGGCATGGCCAAATCAAATACACCTTTATTTGTGGCAGCCTCTTTCAATGCGTGTTGCACCAAACAAAAAGCCAAATGACTAGCAAAACAGCAAAAAATAAGAGAAATATCTTATAACAAATCAATTGATCCATCTGTTGTCTTTCATTCTGCATGAGAACTCTGCAGACAACAACTTTGTCCCCCTTTGCACACTTACGGCATTGCCAGCTCTCAACAGTGTCTTGTAAACACCAGCGCAGGACAATAAAGCACTCCATTGGGCCTACAACCTGCTCAGAACACAATGGGCCAGAAACCATAAACAGTCTTTACTTTACTACCGCGCACCCACTAAAAGTGTCAGGGAGAGAGAAGGCTATTGTCTGACTCCGTCAGGCATTCACTCGGACTGCAGGGATCTCCTCTCACTCTCAGTCATTTAAGTCTGCGCTGTCTGGGCCATGCTGACCAGCAGGAGAGCTCTGTTTCTCAGGGAACCAGGAACCAAAATACAATCTCTGAGGAAGCGACATAAAAGTTACATGGAATGGTATCATAAACTAAGTCTTAATTACACTTATTCAGAAAAGCAACAAATGCTGTTTGCAATATCTAGACAATGTACAAGGTGCGATAGCTGGTGCAATACTCTCAAAATAGCTAAATACTGACTGATCAGTCGCCTTGGGGTGTTTTTCCAAAAATAATTATTTGCAAACTTTGGTTGCAAGTTCCACATAATGACAGAACTTGCAAGCAATGTTACTTTTGGGAAAAGCAACCCTGAACAATGTTTTGGTCTGTCACTTCTTATGAATCGGTTTTCTTTTGTTTAACAATGCACTTTATAATCGAAGCAAAAATTGTAAGCAAAAATTGTTACCTTGGTTAACCTTGGTTAAAGGGCAGAGGGCGGTAGGAAATCCTAAAGGGGGATGGTAGCAGTAGACTTTAGCAGGTTTTAAAAGGTTCAGCTCTCCCTGGGACGCATGTAATATCAAAGCCTTGCTCTTCATCCCCAGGCAGTGCTCATTATAGCATTGCCGCATTTGAGAGGCCTCCTGGGTCTTAGCAGGACGTACGCGGCCTTTCAGCCTTTCCGTGTCCCCCAATAGACCAAGCAAGGACAGTTGAACTCTTCTGTCCTCTGCTTGTCCTTTGCTATTACATTCAGGGGAGGGGCCATTTTACTTAAAGGCTACATTTTCTGGTCTCCTTGCTCATGGGGTGACAGTCTCAAATTAAAGATTCTTTAGTTTCAAAGATAAATAGCTACAGTTTTAGTGCTGACGACAACCGCACCAACATATTTTACCTAGATAGGATAAAGAACATTCTGGAAGCGGTTTGCTTTCCCAATGGCACCACAACACAAACACAGGGAAGATAACAGCCGGCCCCCAAAAGCACATATCGGTTGACCTTCCAGCACCGGCGAAATGGCCTGTCTGTTATCAACAGGCCAAACCAGAATCAATAAATAAGTAGTCTCTCTCTGATCTGACCTAGTAACGACCTCTTTAACAAAACCTTGGTTGCGTAGTTTCCTAGAGGGGGGCTGAGACCGGGAATCACCCGGTACCCTCCATACCTTGAGCAGAAGGAGCTCATCAGTCCTGTCTGGCCCAAAAAGAGCCAATAGTCCAGCGGACAGCTCCTGCTGTTCTGCTCAGAACCCAACCACTGCCTCTATAAAGGTGAGAGGGGCTTCGAGGTGTCCCTCCCCCTGGCCCAGCAGAGATAAATGAACCTCGGTTACAGTTACTACAGTCTTCTAATATGCCACAAACAATAGGATTCCCTGCTGGGAGAGGGTTAAGAGATCAGGGAAGAGGGGAGTCCCTTATCAAAGGCCTGGGAGATGTAGTAGCCAAGGATTTTGGTCAATTAAGCATGCATAATACAGGCCGTGGCCTGGCAACGTGATGAGGGGTCCTGCTGTGCCATTCTTGTCAGGCCAGCTTCTGACACCAAAAAACAGCTGATGCTGCTGGCAGGGACACCTTGTAAGTCCCTCAACTAGGAGCATGGAAGAGAAGACCGACCCCATCTCGTTCCTCCCCCTTCCTATCCAAATGAAAACCCAACCTGAGGTCACTGACTGGTCAGGTGTGCAGAGGGAAACCACACGCAAACAGACAAGCCACTCATTGCCGTGCCACAGGCCCAGAAACAAGCAACACACCCAAAAGCACTCGGACTCAGACATGAAAGAGCAACAACAGGTAATAAGCTGGCTGAGTCAAAGAGTGCGTTGCTTTTACTGCCCAAGTCTTGCCATATCAAACTAAGTCAATAAATCTTTCTGGGAATACAATTCATTAGATAGCAGAGGAGTGGGGCCTGCAGTAAACCGCAGTGACTCTACAGGTAAAACTAGGCCTCGAGAGTGAGCCGCATGACCCAAGGATGACCCTGAGTCCCGTCCAAGGGTGGCTGCTCTTTGTGTCTCACTCTTGCCTGCTGACTTAAGTAGATTGCAGGTACAATGCAGATTGTTCTTGGTATGTGTTTCAAAGCTGGGAATAACAATGCCATTTGCTCAGCTCACTCTGTCACTCTCATTGATCACTGCCGCTTTCCCTCTGATCTCATCAACTACATCATCTCTTCTTCAACCGCTGGAATGATGAAGATTGTCCTAATTATCATTGCCAGACTATACTGTCAAAATGGCCAATGATTGTATTTTCAAATCTTTATCCACATTCACAGGCTAACAGGAATATCAAATAATATACGTGAGATTACAATGAATGTGTCAGTACCTTGCATCTTACTTGGTGGGGAGTTGCTGGTTTGTGGGTGATGCGGGGAACTGTGTGTAAGAAGGGAGTTCAGATTGTGTGTTGGCCCACTATAGGCATCCATAGCCAGTTTTTGTCTAAAGGCCTCTTCCTTTCTCCTGTTGGCAAACCAGTTGTAGACTCGCACCTCCGTGACCAGGTTGGAGCCAAGCCCGTGAGCTTTAGAAGGCGATACTCCTCTCTGGAGGCATTCAGCTCTAAATATAGTCAAGAGAAACATATTAGCATAACTGGGATGAAAGTGAGGAAGTAGTTTTGACATTCATAGCAAGTCCATCCGTACCGGTTGCACTCGTCCACCAGTGCCTCCCTCTCCTCTTTGCTGGGGTTCTTCTGTCGTTCGTAAGCCTGGTAAAGGATCTGTTGGGATGCAGGCCCCCATTTGAAGCGGTTGCGTCTCAATTTCTTGCACGCAGGTTCAATGCCAGCATCGTCCCCTGACTGCCCCATGCCCTGCCCCATGCCCTGCCCGGACTGACTGAAGTCGGAGAAAAAAAGTAGCACCTGATCCTGGTTGGCTTTGTCGGACATGTTGCTGACAGAGCCTTGCGAGACCTGGTTGAATTCTGAAACATAAAAGTGAGGGATTTTGGTGTCACTTGCAGAATTTTCATATAAACATTTAGGGTGTGATGGTACACCACACAACCATGTGTGATAAACTTTGAGCCTTGGTCATAATTTTATATGACTGTACACTTTATATGTCATTGTTCTTTTTATGACAACATAAATACAAAATGGGTGACAAAGGTGATGCAATAAGATAATATATATATATAGTAGGCTATGCATATCACTAGAAATCTAATTGCATAATTTTGGAAAAAAGGAATGGATTTTTTTTAACTATAGCCGAAAGCGGTGCTTGATATGGTTCAGTTTCATTTAGTTGAAATAGGAAGTTTGATAATATTCAAACTGTAAAACAGAACACTGTCACATGCAGCAAGAAACACAAATATTAACTTACGCCGCAAGATCTCCCGCTGTTTCCTGACGTACCAGGTGTAGAGCGCCGCGCGTTTCTGCGTTTTCATAGGCGTGCCTTTATTCAGGTGCTGCGACAGGTGCGACTGATTGAGGCCTGTCACATCCACCACCTCGCGCTGAGGGATATTGTGCTGCTGCATGTAGCCTTTGATCATGCGGGCCGCGCGCCACGGGTCCTCCCTGAAAAGACCGGAAACATAAAACATAACACTCTCATTTTATACGATCTTAGTCTTGTTTTTAATTGTTGGTTTCGCTTATTTTACATTTATGATAGCGTATTTATAATCTGTTTAACATATTAAGTTGTGTAAGTGCGGTCAATTGTTCCCAGCGCTAATAAACAATCGTTCATCAATGTATTCAATAGGCTGTAAATAATTCCAAAGGTTAAAGACTTCATTGCGTGCGCGCAATTCAACCACTGATTTAATTACAAAAGGACAAGTTAGAGACAAGAGAGGGACTTAACGGCAGCTGTATATGCATGTTCACCAAGAACATTATAAAGCCATTTCAAAACTAAATACTCGATCCTAAAGTGTAGTTCAACATGGTTTTAAACGTTGCTTTAGAGAGGAGGAGAAAATAGGCCCATTGCATCAGTCGAAACTGTTGGTTTAAATTAGAGAACGAATTTAAAAATCTTATCTGCTAAATGTAGATTAATAAAAATGTAAATACGGTAATATGATATTAGCTTCAAAATAATATTTTTTACTCATCAGTAACTACAAAGGTGCTGGATACTTAATACTTAATGAATAAAAAATGCCGTTCATACAGCTTTATAGTAAATCTGAAGTTAGCAACAAAAAAAAGAAAATAGTCTCTCTCTCTCTCTATATATATATATATATAAGAAGAAAGAAAGAAAGAAAGAAAGAAAGAAAGAAAGAAAGAAAGAAAGAAAGAAAGAAAGAAAGAAAGGGAAATAATTACTCGGAAACATCTGAGCCCGTGGTTAAGATTGCGGTTGATTCAACAAAAATAATTATATTTATTAGGCTACTAATACTAATTATTTATTATTTAAATTTATTATTAAAGTAAAAATCAGACTCAAAAAGTAGTAGCTAATAAAACGAAGAAAAGAGAGCAAAGCCTTGTCGAAAAGCGGCTATAGTAGGCTATTAAAACGAAATCTTACCATATTTTAGTTTATAGGCTAAACCTCTGCTCCTGAAATCCGTCGAGGAGGTTTGATTTGGAGACTCTGAGCGAACTTGGTTTATAACTTTCGACAATGAATAACTAGATCTCCATTCACGCTAATCATTCGTCACTGTGTGTCTTTCAGTTGATGATTTATAGGATAAAATTAATAACTTAACTCCACGTGCTTTAGTTTTGATTTCATCTTTATTTCGTGACGCTGATACTGCTGTAAAGATTATAGAAATACGCTTAAGCTAAGTATAAAAATAATTATTTTCATTTATAGCCGGTGTTATATTTTTGAAACTGTTTTTAAACAGGCCTAAATTACATTAAAATATTATAGTGACAAATAATAGGCCTAGTAATAATGATATTTCACGAATATTTTTACAAAAATAAAATAAATGTAGGCCTAATAGATATTCTACAGCAAGACAACAGTGCGTTTTTATTTTCTTTCGAGAGTGCAGATGTGGTTAATAATAAATCATCTTTAGCTGATATATGTCTAAGCTAAAGAAATAGATAATTAGTCAACAGAATGTGAAAAGAGGAAACACTGGCGCGTGCTTTTAAAGTAAACACCGGTAGATTTATCTTTTCAGAATAATCTAATCATCGTGAATTTCGTTTCCGTGATTTCAGGCTATTGAAATGTTTTCCTCGGTAGACAATATTATAACTAGCCTATAGCCTATTTGATTCCATCTATTTAACCTGTCACAATAATTTCTGTTATTTATACTAAATGTTATGGGTTTTCAAAACTTCAGTCAGTATAATTAGCCTAAATTAAAAGTGGTAGGCCTAACCTATTTAAAAAAAAAAAAAAGTTAGATTTTCGGAGGCAGCAATTAGGATAAAATGTTCTATTTTAGTGGATTGTTTTTTTACAGTATAGCTATTTTTTTTTTTTTTTTTTTGTATAGCCTATCGCGAATTAATTTTTAAGCTATTTTAGCACATTTTTAATGAATGTGGATTTCCTCATGATATTAGGCTAATAAACATTCTGCCTATTTAATCTTAATGACAAAGTAGTTGCTTGTCAAACGGTATAAATGTCACAATAACTGTCGGCCATTAACTGGTCAGTTCAGCTACTCCTTGCTTATTTTTGTTTTTCACATGTATCTCTTTAATTTGTAGTAGGCCTATATAAAGCAAGTGATACAGAAACTTACGCCAAAATTCGCTCTATCTCTGCCCTCTGCTCCGCTGCTTCCTCTGTGTTTTGGGACTGCAGCTCTTTCAGTATCGGCGGTGTATCGTAATCATCCCCGTCCTCTGAGCCCTCATCCCCTGATAACTTCTCTTTACCGTGTCCATTGGTCAGCGTGTGAAACAACGGCTTGGTATCCGTGTCACTGAGTTTGGAGCCGGAGGGGGACATCTGCAGACTGTCCAGTTTAACTCCAAAAGCGCTCGGGCTCGGGTCCAGGTCTTCCAACGCTTGCAGAAGTACATCTTTAGTAACTCCGGAGTCCAACAAGGCGCTCAAAAGCTCCTGTTGCAGAGATGTCAACTTAGAAACCATTTTTGCAAACATCTAAAAGTTTAGTACGCAAGGAGGTATAAAGAGGGAAATGCAATGTGTGAAATTTCCCCTCCTCACGCCTCCAGTGAGCTCCTCCGAAGACACCTGCTCCGAGAAGTTAGGCCACTTCCCTGTCGGACTGAACGATATAACTTGCCATGATGCTTCCAGAGGGCAGGCGATATAAAATATGGTAATGAGTGGGAGGCTGCTCAGGGCCTTTATGCAAATGAGCTGTCCTGTGCCATATTGACTGTTTACACAGTGCCTGTTATCAGCACAGCTCTGAAGAACTTTGGACTCTGTCGACTTTGGTTAATGCACACTATAATAATAATAATAATAATAACAACAACAATAATAATAGCAAGTTTAGAACTATAAGAACATTCTTAAATTTAGCTGTATAAACCCATAGGTCATAGATGCCACTGGGATCAGTTGATCAAACAAATTATGTTCTGTATATTTTTAATAACATTTAATCAAAATGTAACTTAAATAAATTAAGAAATTGCTTGATTATGTCTCAACTCATCAAACAATATCTGTTCTCAATCAATTTCTTAACATATGTAACCCTGGACCACAAAACCAGTCATAAGGGTCAATTTTTCAAAATTGAGATTTATACATGATCTGAAAGCTGAACAAATAAGCTTTCCATTGATGTATGGTTTGTTAGGATCTGACAATATTTGGCTGAGATACAACTATTAAAAAATCTGGAATTTGAGGGTGCAAAAACAAAAATCTAAATATTGAGAAAAGCGCCTTTAAAGCTGTCCAAATAAAGTTCTTAGCAATGCATATTACTAATCAAAAACGAAGTTTTGATATATTTACAGTAGGAAATTTGCCAAATATCTTCATGGAACATGATCTCTACTTAATATCCTAATGATTTTTGGCATAAAAGAAAAATGGATAATTTTGACCCATACAATGCATTTTTGGCTATTGCTACAAATATACCCCAGCGACTTAAGACTGGTTTTGTGCTTCAGGGTCACATATAGGAATAACGACAAAGTATATATATCGGCAAAAATCAAGGCAAAAGTTAAAAGCTTGCAAAGTAATGTAAATATCGCCTAATGTCACTGAGCAATGCAAGTTGCTTAGAAAAATGTGATTAATTGGTTTAGCCATATTTCTTTAAATTCGGCAAATTCTGTGTCTGCAAATATGATAAAACTTCATTTATTTTGTCCTATCAGATGCTTGCTGAAGTGGACGGAAATTAAACAAGTTTTTTTTTTTAATAATCAGAGCACTTTCAAACAATAGATGCAAATTAGGATTACAGTTTTTTGTTTGTTTAGATTTTGGCTATTTGATCAGGTTATTTATTTTTACTCATTCATAATCATTCATTTACTTAATCAAACCTCCCAGAACATATTTTAACCATTAGCTAATAACAAATAATTTCAAACAACAAAAACTATTCAGTTAGCCCTGGTCAGTTAGCTGGATTTAAATGCATTTTGGACACTTTACTCCTGGTAATTTTTTTCTTAATTGGCTTAAGATGATCATTCATTAGAAAGAACTGATAAAAAAACATGATGCATCTATAACCATTTGCACTGTTAAACATTTAGATAAAAAGCACAAAACTGCTATCACACATGCACCACGGAGGACAATTTGAATATGTGTGTTGTGGAGGCTTGTGGAGCAGTTGGAAAGGCAGTAACGGTGCATGCAAATACTCATTTACAGCCTGACTGCTGCCAGGTGACTCCCTCCATAACTGACATTCATGATCACAGGAACACATGATCTTAGAGACATCCGATGATTAGGAATTCTGAAAGTTTGGAGGAAGAGAGATGAACAACAAAGTTTCTCTATCGATTCCTACTCGTAACAGTTCCTATGAAGAGGCAGATTTGAATATAGATTTGATATTTGTTAATGAAAATGATGTGGCAAAGGAATAGCAATAGCTGGCTGATCATTTTCTTTTGTATTATAGTTATAGGCTGTGTGTTGGTAGTACTTCCGTGATTTGTGTTTTATTGTATACTCTTAAAAATAAAGTTTGCTTATTGGCATTGATGGTTCCATGAAGAACCTTTAACATCCATGGAACCTCATTGCACAAAAGGTTCTTCATAGTGGAACATTTTTAAAATGTGACCCTGGACCACAAAACCAGTCGCTGGGGTATATTTGCTGCAATAGCCAAAAATGCATTGTATGGGTCAAAATTATCCATTTTTCTTTTATGCCAAAAATCATTAGGATATTAAGTAGAGATCATGTTCCATGAAGATATTTTGCAAATTTCTTACCGTAAATATATAAAAACATTTTTGATTAGTAATATGCATTGCTAAGAACTTAATTTGGACAGCTTTAAAAGCAATTTTCTCAATATTTCGATTTTTTTTTTTGCCCCCTCAGATTCCAGATTTTTTAATAGTTGTATCTCGGCCAAATATTGTCAGATCCTAACAAACAGCTTATTTGTTCAGCTTTCAGATCATGTATAAATCTCAATTTTGAAAAATTGACACTTCAGACTGGTTTTGTGGACCAGGATCACAAATGGGTTTCACACTAAGAAAAAGAACGGTTCGCTGAAAGGTTCTTTTAGGAAGCAGAAATGGTTCTTATGGCGTCGCTGCATTGTTTCTGAACATCTATTTTTAGGACTGTAAGTCACTTTAAGAAGAAACTGTTTGGTGAATGTAAAGAAAAAAAAATGTGATTTCTAAAAATCTACCGATTTTAAAAGCAAGTTGAATCCAGTTTATGTCAGTTCTTGGTGGTTTCAGTGTGAATGGAATGAAGCAAGAGGTTTTAGGCTAACTGAGCATTGCAGGTTGACCCAAACTGTGCTTGGCAGCCATTTGGATGTGTGACCCTCCTCCACCCTCAGCCTCCCTCCATCACAGTCTGGGGCACAGAGCGGAACGCTTGGAAACTTTTTGGGCGAAAAGGGCAGAGAAGGTATGGTGTGTGTGTGAGATTCAGCAGCCACTGATCATGTCTCGTTCCACACAGTAACCCGGACCTTACCCCCAGCATGCACCCTCCGACCGTTCCACTCTGAGGAGCTTGTTTTTCTTTTCAAAGTGTTGTCTCATTCTGGTTTTGTCATTAATTTTGCATTTAAAAAGGTAAATTTGGCCATTCTGGCAGTAATATAAACATCCAAAGTAAGCTAATTAACCTGAATTAATAGATTTAAAAAATCCTATTGTGACTCACATTGTAAAAAATTTTTTATATTATTATACAATTTTTAAAGAAATTATATCATAGAAAAAAATTGTTACACTATACCATTCAAACATTTTGGATCTGAAAGATTTTTTAAAGCTGTTTTTATTTAATAAAAAATAATCATAATTTAAAATAACTATTTTCTATTTTAATATATTTTAAAATGTAATTTATTCCTGTGATTTTCCAGACTTCAGAAATCATTCTAATATGCTGATTAAAATATTCATGTTGAAAACATTAGTGCTGCCTAATATTTTTGTGAAAACCTGATACATTTCTTTTCGGGATTCCAATGATGTTAAAAAGAACAGATTTTTTTTAAAATAAAACCTTGTAAGTTTTTATTGCCATTTCTTATTTTATTTTATGTTGTATTTGTCCTTGCTGAATAAAAGCAGCAAGTTTTGTCAATGAATAAATTAAGAAGAAGAACAGAAAAATTATTTCCACACTTAATTTTTCAGTATTATCTTTCAGTATATCTTCATATTCTTGATGAATATGTAATTTAAAAAATGGCTTATATGCACTGGAAGGCCAAAAATAAGTAAAAAGCATATTTGACCAAAAATCCAAAATTGTCAATTCAGTGTAAAACACTTCAGCAAGCTATTATTGGGCATGGCAAACATACTGACATGAGAATCATCAGCCGATTTAATACCTGGGAACAGTTGATGGAGATGCTGTTACTGTGAAACATTCAGTGAAGCATGAGCGCCGCTGATTAAGAGCCCAGATGATCGGACTGGATCAGAGTTTCC
This sequence comes from Barbus barbus, assembly GCF_936440315.1. Classification (NCBI taxonomy): domain Eukaryota; kingdom Metazoa; phylum Chordata; class Actinopteri; order Cypriniformes; family Cyprinidae; genus Barbus; species Barbus barbus. The sequence continues at coordinate 18,494,278 of NC_136759.1, read as the reverse complement.
ACTGAAAGCAAATGAAGCTTTGATCTGTCCCAGAGGAACCTTGGCTGCCCTCGGTCAAAGACTATAGAATACCTAAGACATGTCACTCGTATTGTTTTGAATGGGGAAAAATGCAACGCTCAATATGGCCGCTCAATCGCAGGAAGCCCCGCCTTCTGAAAGGAAGAACCAATCATTAATCAGTAAAGTCAGCGCGTCACTGCAGCTGCCGTTAGAAGTCCCGGTTGCTATAGAAACAGTCAGCGCTCTGAGACGCGCGCTCAGGACTGCGCATGCGCACTGGCTGATCTAGCCTGAGAAATAAGCTTTTTATAACGCTATTTCAGCAAAAGAAACAACATTTATGACACAGTTGTTGTCCGATTTCATTGGTGATTTCAAATATTAAATTTAATCGTAAGCTTAGTGAACCGTTTTGGAGAATTTGATGGTTCCCCATACAAAGAGATAGGAGCTGCACTTGGATGCCCGAGAGGCGTTTCAAAGATGGCCGCCGAGTGACAGGACTTGTCTTAAAGAGACTTTGCCTCGGTTGTGTTTCATTTAAGGATCGATTTTGTATTTGATATTTCTCCTAAAATTGCCCAACTTTCCCGAGACTCTAAAATAGATTTGAAATCAGTCTAAAATGAGCCTAATACATCTGTAGTTCAGATTGCAGGTTCTTCTCCCTCTGCACAAACACAACCTGTGATTGGCCATATTGTTCCTCTCGGTCTCGGGCCTTGACCGACTGACTGACACACTGTTGGCTCAGTCAACACACACTAGAGTGTAAGTGTGTACACTTTTCTTGAATGGTGCCCAAGACATGAAAGTCTCTTTGTTGTGTTTATTCTTACAAGTACTAGATGTGTGTAGAGCCAGTGAATCAAATGCCTTTATTTGTTAAGACCTGTCCGGTCGCACTGGCTTTGAGCTTGCTTGCTGAATTATTGGCAAGGCAAACCACTTGTTGCCTTTTCAGCCTCCTATAGTGTTTCTTTAAATTCTTAATGACTCAAATACTGATTCGCTAAAGTGATTCATGACTGTGAGTCTGACTCTTTCTTGTGGCACACAGGAATTCCAACAGGTGTTAGGAATCAAATCCTTTCCAACAGATGAAAGCTCACGTAGCTCTGAGACAATAAGGAGAATTACTCTGAAGATAAATAAATGATGTTGGGTTGGGAGGCATCTATGGGGAAACCTGGTCTCAGTTCAGGGTCAGGATGGCCTCTTTAGCTCCTCATCAGGGCTCCTTGACCTCATGCGTACACCTCCCTTTCCTTTTTGCCTGGCCCACTGCAATTCTGAATCATTACATCAGCTTTAGCGTACCGTTCACAAGGTTTTACTAAAACAAGCTTGTAATTCCCAGCAGTTTGCGCTATTAAACATGCTCTACTCCTGAGGTGAACATTCAGGTATGGCTATAAAATAGACTATAATTCTTAAAGGGATAGTGCACTCTAAATGAATGAATTTCTGTATGAATTGATTTCTTCTATGTCTGCGATTTTCTTCACTCACTGAAAATCAATAATAATACACATTAAACTAATAAATCTAAATAAAAATATCTATAAAGTAAAATTAAATATAAAATTATCTGATCACTTGATGACCTACTATATCAACAGATCTCAATCAATCCAATCACACATCAGAAGAGTGAACAAACAATAAAACCCCGATTCAATGGTAAAGATTCCTCAATTTTTATAATTTTATGATTTCATCTGCAAACATGTCTCCTCATATATTTGGCAGGTATCAGTTTCATCAATCAACATTTAATCTCTTTAACCCTCATGTTCTGAAGATTATTTTTCATAACAATATTAGTCCGGCAATTCGATCTAGTAAAGAAAATAAATACTCAGAGACAAGCAATATTAACTTCTCCATTGTTGTTCAGCCGCAGTAGAGTCGGTAGTCCCGCCCCTCCTCCACTCTGATTGGTTGGCTGACTAGAAATTGACAGTGACGAGCGCAGCGTCCAAAGTTGAACATTCTTCAACTCTCGGCGCCGAGAAAAAAACGCCCGAACGCTCAACGCTCAGCGAGAAAAAGACGCTCAGCGCTCGGCTCGCTCCTGGCGTTTTAAAAAACGTGGCGCTCCCATTTAGAACAATTGAAAAAATACGCCAGCCTCGGGAAAAACGCTTTGGTGGACACGTGGTTGTTATGTTTGGGGTCCTGGAGACTCCAATTATGTAAAAAAATAATAATAATAATAATAATTGTCTTTTTGCAAATTAACCCCTTATTTGCCCTTCAAAATTAAATTTAATAATGTATTTTGACCAGTAGGCAGATATTTTATAAAATTTTAAATCTTTTGAAGTCTGAAAACTTTATTTCTGTTTGGGGTCAATGTGAAAAAAGATACGACTTCTAGTGTAGAAAAATACGGTAACACTTTAAAAAGAAGGTCTCATTAGTTAGCATGTTAACACTTTAGAATAGGGTACACTTATTCACTATTAACTACGACATTTCCCTCAATAAACTCCTAATTTGCTGCTTATTAATAGTTAGTAAGGTAGTTGTAATAATAGTAAGGTAGTTGTTAAGTTTAGGTATTGGGTAGGATTAGGTTGTGTAGAATAAGGCATTAATATGTGCTTAATTACTACTAATAAATGGCAAGTATTCTAGTAATATGCATGCTAATAAGCAACTAGTTAAGAAACCTTAAATTAAAGTGTTACAGTTAGCATTAGTTAATGCATTAACTTACAATAAGCAGTGCATGTGTTACAGTAGGCCTATATAAAATAAGAATAAAACTATTCAGGCCATTAAGGTTATATTTGTTAACTACATTAGTTGACATATGAATTAACAATGAAAAACATTTCTAAAGCATTTATTAATCTTAATATTTCTTTTGACATTTACTAATAGGCATTAATAAAATCAAATGTTGTATTTGTTAATTTTATTTAAGAGAGAGAGAATGTGTTTATAATAGCCTACATAAAACATTTGATGAATTATGCAACATTATTATGTCTGAAACTGATAATCAAGGCTAGAAAATGTATTAATCAACCTGACACTAAACATATTTTCTGGACACTTTTCACAGACTGTGATGATGTGTTTCCATAAGCCTAGTAAAGTTTAATATTTAAATTTTTTAAAAATTTGCATAATTTGTGTTTCAGAAAACTAGTTAATGCCACTGTGTGAGTATTTCTAACATAACGGTGAGAGTAAATTTAACATCTTTCTTACTTCTGACCACTGCTATCAATCTCTTCAGACTTTTTCCTCTTTTGGAAACAGAATTGTGGATTTTTTTTTTTTTTTGCTTTTGGGGGAACGGGAACGAAAAAAACATACTTCTTGTAGTTTCCGTTTACCACTATAAAAAATTACCCAACTCTGATGACTTATTCCGCTTCTGAGAAATCCCTGGACATGTGAAAAGGCTCCATTGTTTTTAAAGTCTTTTAACCAACCCTGGATGTCTGTGTTGCCAAACGTCCTCCAGAGATCAGGCACTTTGCTACAGATAGTTCAAACTGGCTGGAAACTAATCGGCACAGTTGAAGCTCAGCAGTTTTAGCGGTGGAGAGAGGTGTGAATGTTGAGTTCTGTCCACCTGACTAGAGCTGGGCAATTCATCAGACAGCTGGCGCTCAGGTTAATAGCTTGCGCATATTCAAACGGAATGACTCCGACAAAACAAATGACCCAAAACACACATGCAGACACACTGAGGCATGAAACCAAGGAAAAAAACGCCAAACAAATCCCATTTCGTCCTCCAGCCTAGAGGGGCACATCAATGATAGCGAAAGGTCACACGAGACAAATGTGTTAGCTTGGCTTTTGTTTGCAGTGAGCGGTTGGAGGTGGAGGACATTCACTTTCCAGATTGTGACTTTATCCACTTCCAGCTTCCACAATGATCTTTGGTTGTTGGAATGAGGATGGTTGTATAAATCAGGTTTGTGTGTCATAAATGAAACTCAAACTGAAAGAAAAGGAGATATGTTTAGTCTGCCAATACCCTGCCACTCCTAAACATTCCAGCCGTAAGAAGGCATCCGTACCTGCCACAGGCCACAATACTATGTGTGTGTGTGTGTGTGTGTGTATAAAGTAGTCATTAGTGTTCCCGGTGTGCTGCGTTTGGTGGCGATTTGCATGTTCAGCGGCTGTTTTAAGAGTTTCGGTAGTCTGATGGAGTTTCAGAGCCTTTTACACACTGGCTTGTTGTTGTGTGGATCAGTCTGTTAAAGTTTCACTCACTAGTGCCACCCAGAGTTCAGAGAGAGAAACAATCAATTAACAACAGATAATAAGCAAATAATGTAAAGGGGGGGACGGGAAGGGGGGTTATTGCTTATATATGATGTTGTACTTATTTTTTATTTTGTTAAACAAAAGAGTCTGTAGTCTGTATCCCTGTGTTACTTTAGTATTAATTATATACTATTTATGTATTTAGTACTATTTTGAATTAGCATTTAGTTTTACATTTTCAGTTTATTTTTTAATTTTAGTTCACATTTTAGTAATTTTGTTTTGTTTGTTGTTTAATACACTTTTATTAGTTTTGGAGCTTTTAGAAAATATTTCTGTACAGCTTTAATTCATTTGAATTTACTTTAAGTCATTTTTGCACTGCAGATTAAACATTTTATTTCAGCTATACATTGAAATAAAATGTTGTAGAAACAATTTTCACTCAGAAATTGCTAGTAATTTTCACAAATAATTACCAAGAATTGAGTGTGAAATTTTTAAGTATAAAGACTAAAATAGTATATATTTATCGATCATACTCCAATAAACTTTATTTACAACTTAATTTTTTTTTTTTTTTTAATTACAGTGTAGTTGCCCAGGCAACATTTTAAATGTTTAATAGATTTTTTTTTAAGTTCATGTTTTTCATCTAATATTTATATTTTATTTTAGATTTATTTCAAACACCTATTTTAATATACTAAATAATGTCATAAATAATACAAAAAAAAACATTTCACTCAGAAATTGCTAGGGAATTTCACAAATAATTAGATCAACACACTGAATGTGAAATTTTAAAGTATAAAGAAATTATTTCCAATTACAAGTTTGAAGCATCATTTTTATGAAGCAGCATATTTTAGTTAACAATAACAACCCTGGTATTTATTCATTTATAAAAATGCATTAAAATGCAGCTCATACATACATTGGTTTAAATGTACCTCTTCTACGATCAGCATGTTTTTATTTCTGATTTAAAATTAATTTTGATATTTTAGGGGTGGGGACATGAAGCCACAAATCTCACAGTGAAATAATATCATTATTTATCATTATGAAGACAAAAGCTTTGCCACATGACTTAGGGCATCATTCTGTCTAAGTTATTGGATTCAGCTTAAATCCTGAATTCAGGTCTATTTTTTTCATATGATTGGATCTCCAGATCTATTCGGACACAAACCGAGTTCCTTGTGATTTTGATCCCAAATTCACTCAATGTCTCCACCTCCCAGCAGCCACCCAACATACACACACAAGTAAACATTCAAAGGCAATTACCTGCATGGGTTCCTCTGCGATTGGAGCTGCTTCATTAATGCAGCGGCACGCAGGACGGCCATGAGAAGTGGAACACTCTTACCAAAAACCTGCAAAGCAAACACAAAGTTTTCACAGAAATATGCTTTGGGGCATTTCAATTAGGCTCATTTGAGAGATGCTAATTAAAAATGATCTGATTGATTACTTAATTTCTTAAGTGCTAATGTAATCTATACAGACAAGCTCCAAAAATCGTGTGATTAAAAGATAAAAATATAAAGTTCAGATACTGATCAAAACAGTTTAATCCATTTATTCAAATTAAATCCAATCGGGATGTGAAGTCCGTCAGCTTTCAGAATTAGATTTCTCACAAATAAATATAACCCTTTATGAAAAGTTCAGAAAGATGCTTTTACAGCCTCCTCCAACAAAGGGCACTCAATCATCAATTGTACGGTCTTCTGTCGTTTATAGGCAATAGTGTCATAGCCTACTTTTATGACAATGTAAAAGACAGCAATATTTTGTATGCAGCATGCAACTTTTATGTCTTTTCACCTTCAAGATCTGTTCAAGGACACCCAGCATTTTTACACCACCACTTAGTCCTCCACTAACTTAAACACATTTGACAATATGATTTTTCCAAAGAAAGGAATCCAAAAAATGGTTCTATAACTCTAAATACTGAATATTTGTGTTACAGAAGTAGGACACAGACTGAGTGACGTAATGTGAACGGGTTTTATTGACAGACTTGAAGTGGTGGAATGAATCAGGTAAGTGTTCGGTGTTCAGGAGGGATGGTAACTTGAATATCTTTTTCCAAACAGGAGACACGGAACAGGAGTTACTGCACACCTCACCAACACAATGGATCAGGACGAGACTCGGGAGCTGACAGACTTGGGATTGCTGGAAGACACACTTGGGATGGAACACAGCAGGTAAGTAAACAAGACGGTAAGTATCAAGCTTAGCGATATGATAGCTATAGTAGTCCTCTTTGTAGGAATGAGACCAGACACTGCGGTGTTGTGAGGTGTGAGTATTTGAGGAGTGCGGGATGATTGCCATTGATGACGTGCAGGTGCAGGTGATTAGAATTCAGGTGAGGGAATGCGCTGTGATTGACTGGTGATTGAGCCTGGCCGATCTGTGACAATTTGGCATCTACAGTGCTGACTTATTTAATTTATGCACACATAGTTTTTCTCTGTCATCATGATATAAACCTATACTGATCCTAAACAGAGTCTTGTGGGTTGATTCTTATTGCACCTATTAACTGCGCAGGTAAGCCAAAATTCCACAGAAGTGTCCAGATGTTTTTTTCTGTCAGCAAATTCTCATCCGGTTCTGACGGCAGCAGTAGCAAGTTATCTATTTCCTCTTTATTTAATTTTTATGCCAGCTGTTAATGAATAACAGATAAGGTGAGGAATCAGCACATTTCCCTCTAGCGTAGAAACTAATCAATGTTGTTGTGGCCAGTGTAAGGCTAAATGGAGGTATTGTTTTATGCGCTTCACTGTAAACTGTCCACAGCTACAACCCACACAGCAGTATTCAGGCTTATCTGAAACACGGTATAAAACTAAGGAGGAAGGTTAAGGTGCTGGTTAATAGTAGTACATATTTTTGAACATGGCTTTCACTAAAAGTTCAGGGGAAAATAATGTAATAATAATTTAAAATGAACCTAACTGAAATACAAATAAAAAATGTTTTAATAATAAAATAATAATATTAAATAATAATTAATAAAAATAAAGTAATAATTTAAAATAAATTAAAATCAATGAATGAACGAACAAACTAACTAATCCCAATTCTTTTTTTCTATTGAGAGTCATTTTACAGTATACACTTAATGGTGAGAGGAGCAGAAAAATAAATAAATAAATGTTTTCCAGATAAGACTTTGATTTTACATTTATATTCTGAAATATAAAAAGTTATATTTTTATGTCTTTTTACAACGTAAATGTCTGTATACTTATAAATTTGCCTTTAAATATTAGTAATAGAAAGGAAACTTTTGCCAACAAGTGGATCAGCATATTTATGAAGTTTGTGGCATCTAAAAAACCAGTATGTATCAACTTTAATCCCAGAAGTTTATCCTAAAAACTTTACACAAATGAGACTCAATTTGAAGACACAAAAAAGTGCAATTGTTGTACAGTAAAAGTATAAACCTATACACAAAAAAAGAGGTTCTTCAGATGTTCTTTATATCGCACCGCTACTGTATAAAGAAACTGTTAAGCCCAGTATGGTTCTTCAGCGGTTTTTTGTGTTAGTTAAAGTGCTATGTTATAGCAGCACTGTTAAGCCCCTGTATAGTTCTTTACAGATTCTCTAACTCTCTCTTAGTCTCTTATAGTTGGGGAAAGGGTTAAAAAAATGACATTAAAATACAGTGCATTTCCAAGAGATAAACGTGGTTCAACATTTTTGCCCCCAACGAAATATTCCAGGGCCCCCACATAGGGCTTTTTGACTTCAGAAAAGCATAAAAGTGGTTCATAGCTTTTGCCATTGAAGTAAATTCTCATTCATAGCAAACGTATGAGAGTGGCGTAACATCTAAAATCCAAGGAGGAGAACGAGGTTCCACATATGGTTCACAGCACCATTTGACAAAGGTGCCTTTAAATTAATAGTTCACCCAAAAATCTAAATTTTGCCATTTCCTCACCTTAATGTCATTCCAAACCTGTATAAGTTTCTTTCTTATGTTGAACATAAAAGAAGATATTTTGAAGAATGCTGGTAACAGTACTATGGAAGTCAATGGGGACCAACAACAGTTTGTTTCTTCAAAATATCTTCTTTTGTGTTCAACATAAGATAGAAACTTATATAGGTTTGGAACGGCATAAGGGTGAGGAAATGATGACAATTTTCATTTTGGAGCGAACTATTCTTTTAAAGATAGGCGCTATATAGCACTTAAAGTGGTTCCCTACGATTACGAGCCAATGAACCACTTTTAGTGCTATTTAGCACCATTTCTGTTGAGAGTGTGTCAAATTATTATGGAAAGCAGAAAGTCTTGGAGAATTTGGTAAAAGGCACAAGCTAACGTTGAGATATCTGACTTGTGTTTGCACATATTTGCCAAGATAGCATATACAGGTGCTGGTCATAAAATTAGAATATCATGAAAAAGTTGATTTATTTCAGTAATACCATTCAAAAAGTGAAACTTGTATATTAGATTCCTTCATTACACACAGACTGACATATTTCAAATTTTTATTTCCTTTAATTTTGACGATTATAACTGACAACTAATGAAAGTCCCAAATTAAGTATCTCAGAAAATTAGAATATCAATTAAGACCAATGCAAAAAAAATGATTTTTAGCAATGTTGGCCAACTGAAAAGTATGAACATGAAAAGTATGAGCATGTACAGCACTCAATATTTAGTTGGGGCTCCTTTGGCCTGGATTACTGCAGCAATGCGGCGTGGCATGGAGTCGATCAGCCTGTGGCACTGCTCAGGTGTTATGAGAGCCCATGTTGCTCTGATAGTGGCCTTCAGGTCTTCTGAATTGTTGGGTCTGGCGTATTGCATCTTCCTCTTCACAATACCCCATAGGTTTTCTATGGGGTTAAGGTCAGGCGAGTTTGCTGGCCAATCAAGAACAGGGATACCATGGTCCTTAAACCAGGTACTGGTAGCTTTGGCAGTGTGTGCAGGTGCCAAGTCCTGTTGGAAAATGAAAGCTGCATCTCCATAAAGTTGGTCAGCAGCAGGAAGCATGAAGTGCTCTAAAACTTCCTGGTAGACGGCTGCGTTGACCTTGGACCTCAGAAAACACAATGGACCAACACCATCAGATGACATGACACCCCAAACCATCAATGACTGTGGAAACTTTACACTGGACCTCAAGCAACGTGGATTATGTGCCTCTCCTCTCTTCCTCCAGACTCTGGGACCTTGATTTCCAAAGGAAATGCAAAATTTACTTTCATCAGAGAACATAACTTTGGACCACTCAGCAGCAGTCCAGTCAAGACGCTTCTGACGCTGTCTCTTGTTCAAGAGTGGCTTGACACAAGGAATGCGACAGCTGAAACCCATGTCTTGCATACGTCTGTGCGTGGTGGGTCTTGAAACACTGACTCCAGCTGCAGTCCACTCTTTGTGAATCTCCCCCACATTTTTGAATGGGTTTTTTTTCACAATCCTCTCCAGGGTGCGGTTATCCCTATTGCTTGTACACTTTTTTCTACCACATCTTGTCCTTCCCTTCGCCCCTATATTAATATGCTTGGACACAAAGCTCTGTGAACAGCCAGCCTCTTTAGCAATGACCTTTTGTGTCTTGTCCTCCTTGTGCAAGGTGTCAATGGTCGTCTTTTGGACAACTGTCAAGTCAGCAGTCTTCCCCATGATTGTGTAGCCTACAGAACTAGACTGGGAGACCATTTAAAGGCTTTTCCAGGTGTTTTGAGTTAATTAGCTGATTAGAGTGTGGCACCAGGGGTCTTCAATATTGAACATTTTTACAATATTCTAATTTTCTGAGATACTGAATTTGGGACTTTCATTAGTTGTCAGTTATAATCGTCAAAATTAAAGGAAATAAACATTTGAAATATATCAGTCTGTGTGTAATGAATGAATCTAATACATAAGTTTCACTTTTTGAATGGTATTACTGAAATAAATCAACTTTTTCATGATATTCTAATTTTATGACCAGCACCTGTATATTTGACATGAATTCAACATATCGAATAACAAATCTAAAATTTGAGACAAGTCTATGTATTTGGAGGGGCAATGAAATCACCTATTTACTTTTTAGCTGTCCAAAAACCACATCTGATCTCAGACATTACAACCAGGTTGCATTAACGGTGTCAAGATGTTGAGTGTATCTGTTTGGCACGTTCTTTCGATGCCCCCCTGAGATCTCAATCTTGTGCAAATACCTGGCAAAATGCCACCTAATGTTAAACCCAAGGTTATCCATTATTTCATGAGTAAAGAGAAAAACTTCACACTCAATCAACCATGGCGTCTGTCCTGACATCTCGAAACACCTTCGCTCCCTTCGTCATCATCACACATGGATTCATTTACCATTTTACGCTTAATGTGCTGTCACGTAAAAACCAAAAAAGTGCTTAAAACAGAGGGGTGTTTGCACGACAGCACCTACAGTGAGAATGAATCGATCAGATCTTATCAAAGGGAGAATATTTGGACAGTCTTGTGTTTGATGTTGTCACTATGGTGCTGATGGGCCCAAAGTGGCCCCCCTTTTTCAGAATGGACTCTGCCTTTTGTCCCTTTGCCTCTCCGTCTCCACGGTCCTCTGCTTCTCCGCTAATGAATTCATCTGCACATCTCCTTGACTCAGCCAGCACATTAACCCCGACCACTGGAGCCATCCTCATGGAAAAACGGTCCCTCTCCAAGCATGGAGAGCCGCATCGGATTGACCTTTCCACCTCGGCCCCCCTCTCGACCCCTGGCTCTGAGTCTCGGCCCATCTGCATTTCAACACAGTACCAGCGCATATACTCAACCTCCCGCCCCTCACTCACTCACTCTCGCCAACCATGACACATTGTCAACAGCCCATGGGGGGCTCAAAAACTGCCCTCCTGGGTGCCCCGACTGCATGCCATCATATCGTACACTACATTCAGGAATGAAGTTGTGGACATGCTTAGATGATTTCTGTATTTAAGAATGAGGGAATGAAATTGAGAGCCACTGACTTGTTCACCTCCCAGACTGATACTGTACTGCTTCCCAAACCCCCTGCTGAGATGGTCTAACACAGTTAATATGAGTTCAGTGATGTGATCACAGATGATTCATGAACATATTACTCTAATGAGCCCAATCTTTCAGTAAATCATAAACAAACAGCCCAACCAATGCGACTGCCAAATGAATGAGTTTTCTGAGTTGGATCTTTTAGTGAATCATAGACAAAGCGCAATTGCCAAATGAGTGCAAGTGCAGTCTTTTAATGATTCATATACAAAGAACGTCACATGCAGTTTTATTCCTGAATGCATGATTCTTATGAGCCCGATCTTTCAGTGAATCGTAAATATAAAGCACAGCCAGCAGTCAGATTCCCAAATGAATGCCTCTTCGAAGTCGATCTTTTAGTGAATCATGGACAAAGCTTAATAGGCACAATCTGATTCCCAAATAAATTACCCTTCTGATTCGGATCTTCTAGTGAATCATAGAAAAATCATATTAAGCGCCGTTTCTAAAAGAACGACAAGCGCAAGTGCAGTCTTTTAATGACACAACCAGGAATCAGATTTCCAAACGAATGACTGTTGTGAACCAGATCATTCAGTGAATCATAAACGAAAGCAACAAGTGTAGTCAGATTCCCAAATATATTACTTCTTTGAAACAAAATGTGACCGGCACAGTCAAACTTACAAATGAATGACTATGAATAATAAAGTAAACAAATATTACAGCACAACAAGTACAAAATCAGGCTGATTTTTGAACAAATGATTCTTAAGAGTCGGTTCATTTTAGTGAATCAAAACCATACAGTGTAGACAGTGTAGTTCAAACAATTACCTAAACTCATTTTAGTGAATCAAATACATATAACTGGAAGCTGAATGGTTGTTTACATGACAATGTGCAGTTAAAAACAATAAAAAATATATATATGTATTTATATTATTAGTGTAAAAGCCAATTATTGGATTACATTTATATCACTTATGAAAATATAAAAAATATTTTTATATATTAAGTAATAATATTTCTTCTCAAAAATGCTAGAAAAAATTCACACTACTAAATTAAGTCGTATGCAAGATTGATTTATTTATTTTCTCTAGTTTATATTGTAATTTCATCCAGTGCACTTGAGATTGATTCAGGTGTGCAATGCACTATATATATATTTTTTGGCTGCATAAAAATAAAAAATTAAAATTAATGTAACTTTAAGGAACTTTAATCAGCTTTAATTATTCAATAGAAATGGAATTGTTCGATTCAGTCACAAAAATTTTTTTTTTATATTTCAAAACATTTCTAGACAAAACTTATATCTCTCATTCCTCAGATTCACCACAATGTAATTTTTGGATTAAACCTTAACCAATTCATCCGTCTCTACATCGGCACAGTGCAAACATGAGCGAATGACTTGGCAATGTCTGGGGACAGAGGGAGAAGGAGGCCCTGCGGCCAATCGCTTTACAACCCCATTGCTCAACATCACATGCCTTGAGAGAAGGGATATTACCTGAGATAAGGCGAGAGAGGGATCAAGCTCGGCACCAATCTGACCTCTGCCTCTATTCCTCCTCGCACACACTAACTCAGGGAGTAGGACATTTTCATAGGGGGGTTTCAGACCTCCCGGGGCTTTCTGAATGACATTAAAAGTCAGGCACTGATGCACAGTAGCTATGTGACGTATATGCTAAAACGAGCTCCTTCTCTCTCTGAACCACTGACCCCGGAACTATAATACGTCTTGCTGGAAAGCAGTCGAGAGCAAGATGTTTTGCCGAAATCAAAGAGGATCAGTGCAGCACCGCAAGGACTGTGTCACTTGTAGATTCTATAAATCATGTCTCGGTGATAAGCTAATTGCCTTATCCTTGACAGCAGCTCACTGAGAAAGCAATAAAGGGGCAGGATTACAAGACGTAGAACCATAAAGAGCAGGCCGGCGGTGGAGAAAGAGGGAAGGAGAATGATGAAAGACTGGGAATTAAGAGAAAAGCACAATAGGAAACTAATGTTAAGAGTGAAACAGCAGAAGAGGATCTTCAAGCCTGATGAAAACGTATGAGTGAAGGCATTAAGTATACTATCAGGATAGTCTATAGGAGATTCAGGAAGTAACTATTCCTTCCTGGTTGTGTGTGGAATAAAGGTCAAGAGGACAACAACTTTCCATCAAGAGTGTTGCGGCCTCATAAAAGACTCTGTGCATCACCTTTACACTGTTTCCTGTATCATCACTGACACTGGTCAAAAAGATCTCAAGAAACTTAATTTCTTCAAAGGTTTGGGATGTATAGGATTTTTTTAATGTTTTCGATGTCTCTTATACTCACCAAGACTGCATTTATTTGATCAAAAATACAGTAAAACCAGTAATATTGTGATTTTTTTTTTTTTTTTTTAACCATGTTAAGCTTCTATTTTGATATATTTTACAATGTAATTTATTTCCGTGATGGTAAAACTTAAATTGCTGCTCATAAGATTTTCCAGTTTTTTATAAATGAGTCTCATTACTTTGGAATGTGGAGTGAAAATTAAGAAAAATGACTAGAAATTAACTTCTCTCCACATGAAGCACAAAATGGGACCAAATTGTTGCATTATGGGTATAAGAGGGTCTCTCCTCTGTTTAGTGGCGTTTACAGGTCCGGTGTGTAAGTGTTCAGCCTGACTGCCTCAGACATTTCCTGCATTGCTTTGTTAGGCCCCATGGCTGCCACTCAATTTAGAGCAAAGCTATTAGAACAAACTGCTCTTGGGGGCACAAAGGTAGATTGGGCATGACGTTAAGAAGCTAATCGTCTAAATGCCCCCTGTGCAAGGACAAACTTTGAAGAACACGGACAATTTATCTAAAATGGAAAGAGGATCTTAAGGAGTTCATGAATGAGTCATTTATTTTAATCTAAATAAAGCAACATTTTTATTTCAAATAAAAGCTGTTCTTTTCAACTTTCTTTTTTACATTAAAAAAAATCTTTCACAAAGTTTTCACAAAAATAATAAGCAGCATAACTGTTTTCAACACTGATAATAAGACATGTTTCTTGAGCAGCAAATCAGCATATTAGAATGATTTCTGAAGCATCATGGGACACTGAAGACTGGAGTAATTATGCTGGAAATTCAGCTTTGATCACAGGAATCAATGACATTTTAAAATAGAAAACAATTATTTTAAATTGTAAAAATATTTCTGATCAAATAAATGATGCCTTTGAGCATGATAGATTTTCAAAAATGTTTTTAAAAATCTTGCAGACCCCAAGGTAGTGTAACATTTTTTTTATTAAAAATAAATGAATAAATACAAACTATGTGATGATAATTCCAACTGTCTTTGTGATGATCTTATTCACTTTCTCTTCTGCCTCAAACTGCATAATAAGCCCCTTTTAATAAAAGAAGTGAGGAAATCATTAACTTTGCTGGGGAAATCCTGTCTGTCTTTCCAGCCTACAAATATCACAGGTCCTTCTTGACATCACCATGAAAACTATGTGATCTTGATAAGGACCATGGGGAGTTTTATTAAAAGAGACATATACTTAAAACAAACAGTACTGGACATCAGAAAATGGGAATTTTCAAGCATGGGGCAGAACTTTCAGTGGGAAAAATCCATATAGGATAAAATCACATCAATCATATTACAGTACATCTGTTCTCCTTATATATATATATATATATATATATATATATATATATATATTATTGCTCTAGCAAATACAACAACCTGACCTGCCCTTCCAAAGCACTTTATCAGGCTAGGAATAAACTTTCAAAACTGACACGGCCATAAAATCAGAATGTGGAGAAAAACAAAGAGCCACGCTCCAGCACATCTTATCACATATAAAGGGCTGTAAAAGAAACTGATAGACTCCTGAGCTCCTCGGGTGTGATTGGTATCTGAATTCACATTATTATCTTCAGCCGGTTAATGGTGTCACACCAGGACCAGTGCAAAAATACATATAAATATATACCCTATATATATATATATATATATATGTTATATATGCAAATATATGTTTGCGATGAAGGAATCTCTTATGATCCATATGGATACAATTCTGAAAATAAAGATGCCATTGATTAAGTTGTGTTGACAAAGCCAACAACATAGGCTACTGTTATTTTACAAACTTGAAACCAAAATTTCAAAATACACCGTCTGATTAGACATCCCTAACGTTCCCATGGTTATTTTTGGGGAACCAAATAAGAACATTCTGGGAACATTAGGGTAACGTTCTATTTACATGAAGAAAACTCTCCTGGCCAAACAGCAGAGAATGTTAGAACGTCTGTTCATAGGAACACGAAATTAACGTTGGCAGAACGTTTTGGGAAACAAAAATTGTTGCTGGGATACGGTTACAACATACCGTTTAACCAGCTTACAAGCTTTTAAAATTTTAAACAAGGTTTAATCAAGACAGCGTCTCAACTGGCAATCTTTCCAAAGCTTAACATTGTCTACACAAAATTTGATTTACAAAACCAAATGTGAAATGCGTTTAAGATCTCACTAGCTGGTTGTTAAACCTTAAACTCCCTTAAGATTTTAAACAACAGCAGGTGTCCATTGTAAACGAATGTTTCCAGAGACTGTAGGCCGCAGAGGCGTTGCTCGATGAGAGGGAGTCCTCTAGTGTTTAGGCGCTGAAGTAGCACACAACACGCTGTTAATGGCTGCTGCAGGCCCTGGCAGAACATCAATCCAGGCCCACATGAGAAATTTACACAATGAACGAACACAAAATCTTTCAGTCACACATTTTAATGAATCTGACAGGCCGCTTTTGTCATGGGCGGTACCTGAGTGGGCATATGTGCAAAGTATACAGTCATATGATTGTGCACAGATCTGAACTGTAAAAATAAACATGCAAATTAATTATACTCATCTGGAACAGCAGACAGGAAGACGGCAAAGACATTTGCCGTGCGCTCAAACCTTAACTACTTGCATTCAGAAACCTAGCCGCAGAAGATTAAATTAGAAGACTAGCTTGATGGAGTTAGCATATTGTAATATGAGTTAAATGTGTGTTTTTGCTTTTAAACTTTATTATATGTGCACTTCAATTACATCTAGCCCGCTCTATATTCAGACAGACACTTTAACTAGTCAATATGGGTTCTCTCAAACGCAACACCTCTCAGGCATCAAATGAAAAGAAAACCTACATTTACTGCAGAGATATTCAGACACAAACATTCTTTCTATAACAACAGAACGCTTTAAATCAAATCATACAACCAAATGTGCTTCTATCAGTCACCCAAATACCCCCAAAATGACATACAGCGCACGGCATTCAATGTATTACAGCACTAAGTCACCAAAAATATATCCATTTATAGCAGACGTGTGCTGGTCAATGCTTCACATTTTCTGACTTTCCTTATACATTTTTTTTGTTGTTTTTTTTTTTTACAACACGTGCTAGGAAAAACCTGCAAGGACCATTAACAAAAACTTGGGCCTCTAATGAAAAGCAATTTATCTGCAACATGTACACAAGTAGTATGGGACATGATCCATGCAGTTGTGCACAGCCAGCATAGTCATGGTATGGTCTCGTTTAATATTCGTAGATGACATTAGCCACCAGTGCATCACAGTCTTCACTGGAGATACATTCTACGGTCTGGTTTGGCCTGGACTCAGCCAGACTTGAAGAGGAGAATGGCCACCTGGCCCAAGTAGAAGTAGATGAAGTGTTTCGTCTCATGGGTCACGTAGCTGCCGAAGTTCCTTCCCACAATGCAATGCCACGTAGGATTGTATTTCTTATCGAACTCCTGTAACACAAGACAATGTGTTTTAAGCACAGGAGAAAATGCAAGCTCGTCAAAAATAACAGTACGGCTCAAATCTCGACAACTCACCTTTTTGATGTATGCGGCAATGTCCTTCTCTATGTTATATTTCTCCATGGCCTGCGTGGCACAGTCCACTGCATCCTGCTGCATGTCTTCAGACATGTCAGCGTTCTTGATCACAGCCTTCCTGTCGGTCATGGCTCCTGAAAATGTACAAACGAACAAAGATCAGTCTCCACAGAGTCAAACAGTGGGGCCATTCATGGGTGCTTCTTCCCCAACAATACCAGGCAAATTCCTGACAGAATGCCATCAACGGAGGATCTGATTTGTTAAGGCAACTCAAATGACATTAGATACTTTCATGAGAACCAAGCAGGTCTTTCAGTCCAGCACTAGCATTTGAAGCTAGTCAATAAAGGCCGTATTTGCATACTATTAACGCTGGACCCAGAAAACCAACTCAAACGGTTATCAAATTACACTTTTTGGAGAGAAATCCAGTATAAAAGTACTTTAGTCAACTAGCAAAACCAATACTGGGATACATATGGCCCAAATGCATATTCATAAGACAGCACGATCATTTGCCACTAGGCAATAAAGGCCATATTAACGCTGGACCCATAAAACAAACTGCGCTCGAATTACAAATTTTGAGTTAAGTGGAGTATAAAAGCACTTTAGGTAACTAGCAACACCAATACTGGGATACATATGGTCCAAATGCAAAGATAGCACTATCATTTGCAGCTAGTCAACAGATCATGTTTGCATACTGTTAATGCTGAGCTCATAAAACCAAGTGTCAAATTGACCTTAAATTACAATTTTTTGAAGTCTAAAATAAAAGTACTTCAAACCGGTTAACTAGCAACACCAATGTTGGGTTCCATCTACATTGCCACAATGTAAATGTGTTTGCTGCGCAAATGCATAAACATTGACAGCACTGCCATATACAGGTATTCAATAAAAGGCCATTTATCAAGTCAGAATGCACTAAAATGCCTTTTTATATTATTAAATCAAGTATAAATGTACTTTAATTCAGCCAAATAAGTCGATAAAGTCCATATTTGCATTCTATTAATCCTGAGACATGAAAAACAAATCAAATTGGGCTAAAATTACATTATGTAAAATCCAGTACTTTAAACTAGTTAACCAGCGATATTAATACCGGGATTCATATGGTCCAAATGCATACAGGCAAACTAGTATAGAAAACCACTAGTAGATCATACACCGCTGATATCAGCACTTCACACCACGTTGATTTAGCAGTTGAACTCATTCAGCTGATTCACTGATTAAGGTCTGGATTCATCCATCAAGTCACTGACAGGTCAGGATGGAGGAATGCTACGTCACACCTCCTCCATTCACAGCGCGCGCGGTTGATGTTCCAGCAAATCAATGAAACTCAGGCGCACGCGGCGTTCTCACTCTAGCGTCTGAATTTCAGTCACATACACGATTTACTGAAGCGATTTAAATGCTGTAAAAAAAAAAAAAAAAAAAAAAAAAAAAAAAAATCGCCATTTATATATCTGAAACGAAACGAATCAAAATGCATGCAAGATCATTCTTAT
Source organism: Barbus barbus (assembly GCF_936440315.1). NCBI lineage: Eukaryota > Metazoa > Chordata > Actinopteri > Cypriniformes > Cyprinidae > Barbus > Barbus barbus. The sequence goes on along the minus strand of NC_136759.1, from coordinate 18,475,555 downwards.
AGATCACCCAAGATGGCAAACTATTCAACTCACCTGTCAGCAATATTTGGCAAGAGAAAATAGCAAGTGAAAACAGTCGCTTTACGAGCTTTCGTCGTTTCTGATGTCCCTTTGACGCTATGAGAGGAACATAAGGATCAAGTCAAACGCCGACTGGTGCGCGCGCTATAATCCCTGGCTCTCCACAATGCCGTCCTACACAGCGCTCGCCATTGGCTGCAGCCCAGCCGCTCCCTGCGCCCCTCTGCCAGCATCTTATTTCATCCCATAATGCATCTTTAACCGGAGACCAGAGGGAAATGTGCTTGTTTGGTTATAAGCTGCAGGACTGTGTGGGCCAGAAAATAGCTTAAATTAGACTCGGTGGACGTTCACAATGAAAACACTTCACAATTAGTGAAGGACGCTTATTGTAAGGTTAGGTATTAATCTGTTGTTCCTCTCATGGTCGGTCCCACGCAGTGTAATGCAACTAGAAATGCAATGATTCTGGTTCCCCAACGATTTTCTAAGAATTTTATAGAGATATGTGGAAAAATCTAATGAATTGGATTTAACAGTCTTCTATCAATTTATGAGATTTCAGATTTCAACAGAATGTAAGCATATATTTAGTACAATCGTGCAAAAGGTGCGCTTACATAATTTTAAAGGCGGTATAAATGCTATCCAAAAATGAATGCTACTAAAATTGCTTTCTGTCGTCCATAAATTACCACTCATTACAATGAAACTGAAATGTGTATCTTTACACGTTATCGTGACAACCAGTCTATTTCTCCCAACATAACAGTTCTAGTTTATTTCACTGGACTTGACTAAATACTGTATTGTAGTAAAGTAAATGATTCAGGTTCATTCACAAAAAGAACCGACTCAAACGAGTCATTATTCTGAGAGTCGGGATACACCGATTTGTAGCGTTGTACGTTTTTCATTTACTATAAAGAACCGACTTATCTACTGCAATAAACTTATTTTCTCAAACCAATTCTTCCTAATATAATTATCCTAACAGTAGACGGTTTGCAGTTACTAAGCACATTAACATAGAATTCAACTTTTGGGCAGCTTCCAAAATTAAAGGGACAGCTAATATATATATAGCAGCAATCCTGTAGCTCTCATAGTAGAGCATAGTGTGAATAAGGCAATATGTTCGATTCCCAGATAATGTATCAACTGAGTACCTTAAAGTACAATATAAATTATTAAACATAAATAGCTGTCATCATTTACTCAACCTTCATGTCTTTCCAAAACTGCACAACTTACTTTTTTCCATATTTTGATATTTAGAAAAATGTGCCCATTTGTGCAACATTTTATGAACAAAAACCAATGAAACATTCAAAATATTTTGTTCCACCAAAGTCAAACAAGCTTGACATGCTATGACTACATTAAATTTCAGGAGAACTGTCCATAAGTTGTAATTTCATAATATTCAACCATTCAAAAGCATTAAAAAACACAAGAGGAACACTTTTTGTACCAATGAAACCTTTATTTAGGCAAAAACTGTTCACTAAAAAGAAAAATGCTGGCGATGTTAAAGCATCTACCATCCACACTGGGACAGTGTAAATCTAAAAATGCCTGAGTAACCCCTACCCATCCCAAATGCACTTTCAGTTTACCATACTGTTCCTGTCGATTCCATCCCCAAAGACTGCTCCAGCATCTGCTCCGCCAATGTGTTAAAAAAAAAAGTGTGAAGGGCCAAAACGTCTAAATTTTTCACTGAGATAGAGAGAAAATAAAAAGGAATTGAATTGCGGCCTTAAAAATCCTATGATCCTGGGAGCAATTGATCCTGTTCCATGTATCCAGCATTCCCTATCCTATCTTCATTATGTACTGATCCCAGTGATCCGGCATCCACTGAGCCTCTCCTCCAATCCAAACCTTCAGATACCAGCAAAATCAAAACAAAGGAGGCAAAGAGTTAGAATCAAATCCACTCAAACCAGCCTTCTTTGATGCATGCATACAGCATTAAGGCCAAGACAGACTATAAAAACTAATAACCTAACTCTAAGACTGAATCAAACATATTGATAAAAACATGAAAGCTGCAATCTGCCTTTGGACACAAAAACCCAACTACATGTTGGACCAGTACATCTTTACGATGCAGCTTAAAAGATACCACCTCATTTGAAAGTGATCTAAAATTGGTTCAGTTACTCAAATCATGCCCTAAGGGCCAACAAGTCTTTTTGTTTTGATGCAATAGAGGTTTGTTCTAGAGTCCAAATTCACCCTTTTACGCAACATTAGATTTAGCAATCCTTTATTACAAGCATCAGTTCGGGGTCACGTCTAGAGGAAGACAGCATAAAACAATTGAGGAACCCACTATTCCATGAATAACTTTCATACATGGCATTTACAAAAATATTGGGAGCCGTTACATAACCCTTTATTTGGTCTATGAAAAAAGACTTCCACTTTGTATTTAAAAAAGAAAAAAAAAAATAATGTGGAAGAGGAATCAAAAAGTTGGTTAAAAAAGCATGTTTAAAAATAACCAATGCATGGAGAAAAAAGACAAAAGGCATTCAAGAGATTATCAGCATCTCATGAAACAAGAAGGGTGGAATTAAAACATGGGGTTTGTGTAAAGACTGGTTTGTGTAAAAACAAATGGTTGAAGGGCTCCGAGAGGGCTGGTTTAGGAGCGAGAACGGGAACGGCTATGGCGCGGCGAGTACTGCGGGGATCCTCGGCTGCGGCGTGGGGAGTAGCTTCGGCTACGGTTGTTGCTGCGGCTGCGACTCCTGCTGCGACTGCGGCTCCTTGATCTTGATCTTCCATAGCTCGGACTGCGGGGACCGTCCACCCTCACACGGATGTACGCGGTTTCTCCCTGGCAGAGACAGAACTTTCCATTGAGCAAGTGTAGCTAACATTGTCACTATACTTACCAGACTTCCTGCAATGAGACATTGCTCTTTGGTTGTACACCAGTATTAAAAAAAATTAAAATAAAAAGCCATTTCAAAACTATTTTTAATTTTGTCATGAAAAAGTAGAAGAAATTGGTGGGTTTTTTTTGTTTTTTTTAAGCAAGCTGCCATTTATGTGTATTCAATTTACTTTAACTTTTTTTTCAGTAGCACAAAGAAAAAGTTTGTAGAATATGCGTGTATCTTGCTTCCGCTTTGTCTTACAAAGCAGTCGATTAGATAAGTAAAAAATCTGGGCAGCATTTCCACGATAAGGCTAATGTTAAATAGAAACTAATTAATACCCGCTTAACATGACCACAGAGAAACTGATTTCTCACAGGAATTCATAGTTCGAAGACGCAGCTATTGAGGACAATTAAGTGGCTAAATTGCTACATCAATATTTTTACTAAGATGAATTCACTTAAAACATAGAACCTCTTAGCACAACATTAGGATTTGCTTACCTTAGGAATATTCCAATGCTAAGCATATCCAAAATATTCAGGTTAAAATCTCAAACCTACCTCATGCGACCGGAATTTTGTGTTATCCAGTTTGCGAACGGCGTAGGTCATGTCTTCTTTGCGAACAAACTCCACCACACCAGTTCCATCTCGGAAAACGTCAGCGTAACATACATCACCTGCTTCACGCATGTGATCCTTCAGATCCTGCCAGCTGCCGCTCGGTGGAAGCCCTGGAATCAAATCCAACGGTCAATAAAACTTCAAGCGATTCTTAAATTAGTTAAAACTGATGCTACCGTACCTGATACGATTACTCTGTACTCTGAACGTCTGGAGGGGGGTCCATATCTACCCCTAGGAGCCCCACCACCACCACCGCCACCACCACCACCTCCACCACCGCCACCAAAACCTCCTCTCCCGCTCCTGGGAAACTCCACTCGAAGACGATAGCCATCATAGTCATACCCATCACGGGCATAAACAGCATCTTCTGCATCTCTAAAGGAAACAGTAGGAAAGCATGTAAATACCAAATAGTGTGGCTAGAAGTAGCACTGAGTTAAACTACAAATATCAACTAATATAACCAGCTAGTTAAATGACGGAACACTTAGAAGTAATGCAAAAATGCACAAATAAAGAAGAGGTCAGTGCTAAACAGTTATTTGAAGCAAAAACTCACTGAAATTACAGTAGTCAACAGTTAAAGTGGATAAAAAAAAAAAAAAAAACAACTAGAGTCTTGTCCTAAGACAAGAACTCATTTTAGTTTAAAGTTAGAACCACTTTGAAAGGTTTTGAATTTGATCCACTTCAAATGTTGAGTACTATAGTTTGAAATCAAGTAGTCATTTGTCTAGTTACAAAGCTCATTTCCATATCCAAGCCCAAGACAGGCATTAAAGCATAAAGACTAAACGAAGCTTAAGTTTACACATTAAACAAACAAAATAAACAACTAAGTTGCAAAGCCTGCACTCAATGACTAAAAATATTAGTTAATATAAACAAACGAAGCTCTGGAAACATGGTGAGCACGGCTAAGCTAATCAAGTTAGCACACAAAAAAAGCAAAAAGCTTATTCACAAAAATACACACTTGCTTATATACACATATATTGTAAAAACAGTTTTCACAGAACAGCTTTTTTCATAATTTAAGAAGTGAAACCGGCAACTTGGAAACAAACAGACTAACGTTAGCCTCTAAGCTAAAGGCTCAAGGTTCAGTTGCACCCACCTTGGGTCTTCAAACTCGACAAAGGCGAATGGAGGTCCGCCTCGTCGGTTTTTCAGATCGATGTCTCGAATGGCCCCGTACTTATAAAACACATCTTCGACATCTTTCGTGCGGATATCAGGGGGCAGATTCCCCACATAGATGCGGCAGTCGTTGTTTCCAGCAGGGCCGCGGATCACACTACTACCAGACATCTCTGCGCTGATATACCTTCACCGTCCTCCTGGGCAGACAAATAAATTACACTTTTTGAGTCTGATATATAACAGCTGCTTGTTTAACTTGCAAAATACGTTAAACAAACCGCAACACTAGTCAGATACAAAACAAAGAGACTTACTATTGTTTGAAGCGCCGCTTGCACGCGCACGACGAGAGCGTGTTCCTCCGGAGAAGCGCGGGCCGCTTCCTCTTCAAGCGCGCTTCACCCATCGCGGATGAATCTGGGGAAACAGGCTGAGTGGCGGGTAATGGAGTAGCTACATCCGCGACGCGATATAGTTCGGATAGTCATGTCTAAAACAATAAAATTATTTTATATGGGTGGATAATGAATATGGATAAGGAGCGAAAGGTTATGTCAAGCTTATGATGATCTGTTTGGTCCTCGGGTGAAGTCAATAGTCTACTTATTATTGTTTGCACCTGCTGCTGAGGTAAACTGTAGATTACCGATTGATTTACATGAAGACATTAAGTTTTTAAAAAGAATAAAGCATTTACAATTATCCGCATGCCTTGCGAGGCATATTAACTTATTTCGTTATTAAAATATATAATAGTAGCAATAGCCTATACAGTATAGCCTACATACTACTATAATAACGACATGTAACCTGTGTGTATTCAAAGATTAGAGTCCAGACACATCTTCTATCTTCACAATTTTATTGCAGCATTTTTAGTTTGTATTCAGGTTGTCAGTAATTTAGTTTCACTTTTGTTTTGTCAATAATGCATCAAGCCAGACATTCGGAATCATCAAATAGCCTACTCATAAACTTGTAATCTGTTATTATTCATCAGAACAAAGGCTTTATTAAAGCTTTAGATGACAAAAGGGTAGATTACAGAAGCATATAGATCCTTATGTATCCTAAGAAACTCTTAAATGTTGACAGTAAGTGATAAGGATCAACATAATACAGTTAACTGTAACTTTATTAATACTCCATTACTTTCCTAAAGAATTATCTTGGCAACAATAGCTATAATTTTGCAATGTTTTTTAAGACAAGCCACAAAATTTCACATCCTCAGAAACTTACTTAGCAATCACTTTCATGTGCAGTTTTACTGTATATCAACATCACATTTAGGAGTAAATAATCTACCTATGTTTGAGTGTTTTATATGGAGGTGGCAGTGATATCTGCTAGCTTTCAGCTAATGCTGGATTACGGGAATCAGCGGCATTTCAATACGAGTAGCTGGAAAGGTAATGGGAAAGACCAGTGGCTCCGCTGCGGTCACCACAAAGAGTGTACTTCCCTTGAGAGGCCAGACTGTTGATCTGAGGAGAAAAGAAGTAAAGAAGCAATTAGAAATAAGATATATCTATCTGTCTGTCTGTTATGTAGGCTATAGATTTGGTTGGCATGCCTCTGCTCGTTTGATGAATTCCTCGGTTGCGGCGACTTCGTTCTCTCTCTGTCCGCGCCAGGTCTTCAGAGCTGAGGCCTGCAGAGCTCGGCCGAATGAGAAGGTGAGAGCCCAGGGTTTCACAAGTGGACAGTTATTGATGGCATTTAGGTTAACGGAGGCCTCCTCCTCACTTTGACCCCCTGAGAGAAATGTCACCCCTGAAAGTGCAGGAAGTCTATAATCATGCCATGTCCAGACTTGTCACTGAATCTGAAATCAGGTTTAGAGTTAATGCATCCTCACCTGTCACTGCGGGCGGGACAGTACGCCGCAGAGCAGTGACCGTTGCCATTGCAACCTCCTCTGCACTGTATTTGGTTAGGCAGCTGTGTCCAGGGGTCACCATGTTGGGCTTGAGTAGTGTGCCTTCCAGATACACATGATGATCAAACATGGCTTTGTAGACTTCTGCAAGCACCTGAATAAATGACAGTGAATGTGTAAAGCATAAGTTCACTCAAAAACTGAAAATACTCATTTACTTGCTCTCATGTTGTTCCAAAACTGTGTAACTTGATGTTGATTTATTTATCTATGTTCATATGTTGTTTTGGACCCCATTAAACAGTTGTTGCAAAGAGAAGAAAGAAAGTCACACAGGTTTGGAATGACATGAGGGTGAATAAATAATGTAAATGGGATAAAAAAGTATCCTTTTAAGAAGTAAAGTATAACCAACCCTCTCTGTAACAAACTGGCAACGCTTCAAATCGTGGTCTCCATCAGGTAAGATCTCAGGTTCCACTATGGGTACAATCCCATGCTGCAAGTACAGTTGGGACAAGAACTTGAACTTTAACAAATCTCCATTTGCATCTTCTATAAATTAATTTAGCAAAATGAACATTTTACCTGCTGACAAATACTAGCATAGCGAGCAAGGACTTTAGCATTTTCTGTAATGCACAGTTTTGATGGGGTGGTGTCACTGATTTTCATCACACAACGCCACTTCGCAAAGTCAGCTCCATCCTTTTTATACTGAGCGCAGCGTTCTGAGAGCCCATCCAGACCTGTTGTTGAGACAGTAGAGCAGTTCAATTGAGACTATCATCATGTTCTGGGTCAAACTGAACCTAACTGGATTCAAGACTTAACATGAACACTTCTCAGACATTACAAAAAAAGGAAAAATAAGAATATATTTTTAAAACTGTAATATATATATATATATATATATATACACATTGCCGCTCAAAAGTTTGGGATCAGTAAGAAGTTTCTTCTGCTCATCAAGGCTGTATCCATTTGATAAAATAAAAAAAACAGAAATATTATTGCAATTTAAAATAACAGTTTTCTATTTTAATATACTTTAAAATATATTTTATTCCTGTGATCAAAGCTGAATTTTCAGCATCATTAGTCACATGATCCTTCAGAAATCATTCTAATATACTGATTTATAATCAATGTTGGAAACCCTTGGGGTCAGTACATTTTTTCTTTTTGTTTTTAAAGAAATTAATACTTTTATTCAGGAGGAATGTGTTAAATTAATAAATGTCATAGTAAAGACTTACATTGTTAGAAAAGATTTCTATTTTGAACAAATTCTGCTCTTTTTAACTTTGTATTCATATATATATGTGTGTGTATATGTGTGTGTGTATATATATATAACAACATATTGTTAACAAAGGCAAAATCATTTGTTCGTTTTCCAGCATAATTCACATGCAAGAACTGATAAAAATTTACATCTTCATCTGCCAAATGCATAAATGTAAATACCTTCAGAGAGTAGCTGTGAAACTTACGTAACAAAATACTTTACAAATATTTTGGGTCTGTGCCCTTGCCTTTAAAGAAATATGCAGGTCCTGCTGACAACACAATCATAATAAAAGTTTTGTATGCGTGTTTCCGCAGCACATCAAAATGTCGAAACTTTGCAGGCATTTTCACAACACTACATGGGAAATGGTCAATTTCAAGGGAAAAAAACCCCTAGGTTAACTAGCATTTCCAAAAATGTGTTGCTGGTCAGATTTACTTAATATAATAAGGGTTAAACACCTCAAAACTAACTGAAAAAAAAAGAACCAAGGAACTAATTTGAAAAGAGTCTTCCAAGAAAATAAATCAACGGTGAATTAAAATTGACTGATCAAATATTCAGATCCAAAGAACGGACATCTTTAAAATACCTTGTGTTGTGGTTTCTCCATTAGTCCCTGGCAAGGGGACTACACCTTTGTCAACCTGTGAAGAAAGAGCAAAATGTTTTAGAAATGAAATATAATTTCAATTCAGCTCTTGACTTGTCACCCTGTCAGAAAAAAAGGTGCAAAAATTGTACCTTAATCAGTAGGTGCATATTAGTACCCTTAAGTTTTCCAGTACGAAGTTGCCTCTTTAAGGGTACTGCCCTAGCGACAAGCTATTGTAACCCTAAAGGTATCATTTTTGTACAATTAAGTACAAAATGCAAATATAGTGTTTCCCAAAAACAGGTTTTATGAACACTCCCCATCTCTGCGATTATTTGGACAAACACATAGATCTGTCCCAAAAGTATCCCACTGATTGAACTGCACTTGAAATTATTTTTCTAATGAGACATGAAATGAATTGAAATGTTGCAAGCCAGGTTCAAACTCACAGTACCAGCATGAGCACCAAGGTTCAACATGTCAAAACAAAAACTCCTACATCTATGCTAGTGAGATGACATACCTTGATACCGATAGTGATTCCCTTGTCCTTTATCATCTTGACGAACGGGACGCCATCCTCAGAGTTCTGGTAGAGTGTTTCGTGGAAGAAGATCACTCCACCGATGCAGTTATCAATGCGGTCATCAGCGGTGAAGAGCACCTGGCGATAGAGACGCCGGTTTTCCTCATTGTTCTCTACCCCTATCTGGTTCAAACGCTTCCCCATGCTGCCTGTTAGAACATCCACAGGATCAAAGTGAGTTCTTTCACACTGCAATTTATGACGACTAACTGGAGGAAGCCACACTAACCTATGGACTCGTCTGCAGCAAGGATGCCTTTCCCTGGTGACACTATGCGCAGAGCTATCTCATGGAGCTCCTTCTTTTGCTCAGTGGTGAGGGGAGGAAACTGATGGGTCATCCTAAATGTCCAGCACAACCTGAGGATAGGGTAGAAAGAGTATGAACATTGTAATGATATAATCATAATCATGAGTACATTACAAAATCAAGATGGGATTTCAAAGACATCAACATATCTTGCCTTTCTGCTGAAGTTATTTATGCTTATAACAGGGTCTGTATGGTTCATATACAATGTAAGAAAAAATGTAGAATGTTGAAACTTAAAATCTATAAGAAAATTACTAGTAATTTTTTTTTAAGTTTGCAAACATTTCCTAAAACATAACAATGTGTAACTCGAAACTCAATATGGAACATTCCTTCATATTAACAGTACATTGGGCTCTATACTTTATGGACATGTAGAAAACCTGGAAATATCTGGGAATTTTAAAATTGTGATTTGCAGGCCTGGAAAATGTATGGAAATGTATGACATTTAAAAAATCTATTCTAGTATATGCACAACTATAGAACTTTATTTGGTTAGAAATGGGTTTCTTTCAGTTTAATCTCTTAAAAGCTAATAAACATTAACATATTCTGATATATATTGAAGTATAATTTACAAGAAAACACTATTTTAGTCTTTCTACTAAAATTTCATGTTTAATTCAGTGCGTTACTTGTTTCTTTGTAATTATCTGTGAAATGTACAAGCAATTTCTGGGTTCAAAGTTCTTCTTTTTAAATGAAATAGCCATCAATAATAAAGTTAAATAGATAAATCCAACACAACTGTCACTTTAAGGCACAGCAGCTCTTCCACTAAATGTTGTTCAGTTCAGAAATGCCAAGCATTCACTTTCACAAACGCTTAAAGATTTCTGCAACTCTGGCAACTTTATCCACAGCACAACTTTTACAAGCCTTATTCATGTATAATTTACTCTCTTTATGAATAACTAAATCGCCAAAGTACTGCAAAATATGTTCTCAACTTCTTGAAAACCTTTAGCAGCATTTAAACACAGCTATCCAGAAAACTAATCATGCATGACTCTCAGCATAAAAAAAGATCTATACATTTTCTAAATAATAACTTGCTGGTGGAAACATAACTTTGTAGTAATAAAAACCTTACAAAGTTGTTTCTCCACTGCAGATTTCAGAAAAAAAAAAAAAAATTGTAATCCAAAATGGTGATGGCAGATAATTCAACAGATGGAATTACTCACCAGGTCAGAGCGGACCGACTGACTCAGACTGAAGGGGCTTTTTCCTACAGACGAGATGAGACGGGACTGAATCTTTAACAGTGCCAGTGTCCCAGTTCTTTATGAAGGTGATATCCCAGAGGATGCTGACACTTGTAGGGCGGAGCTTAACGTCATGCCCTCATTAAGTTATTGGAGGAAGTGTTAAAGGCCATCAAAGGTTGCCCACCTGATCCAATTTCTCTAGCAGCATGGACTCTCATTATTTTTACAGTGCAATGCAACCAAATGAGATTTTTTACATTTTCTATACTGCAAAACTTGGTGGAGTAGAGTGGGTGGTTGCCAGGGTTTTGCTATACAGCTGTTCTGGGTGGTTGTTAGGATAGTTATGAACTCAAAATAGCCCAGATATGGCTATGTTCAGTGTAAATCAATGGGGTTTTTGTTGCAGTTTTATTATCTGCCAAGTGGCCAAAAAGCCACATTATTTGAGGTATCAGCTTTGTAACCTGTCGGGTCTTTCAGGCCACATCCGCTGTATTCCTGTCAACAATATAATTAGATCGTACATGCCTCAGGCGAATCCTCAAATCTTCAGTCAACTGAGACTCCCATCATACCCTTAGGAAAATGTTGGCAGTCACAGAGCGGTTGAAATTCAAGTATATGTGAGATTAAAAATGAGGTGGGGTCATGGCATAATTTCTAGTTCTATACAGGTGAGTACAATTTTTAGATGACTTTATGATCTAGTTTTCAAGGACAAAAAAGGTCAAAGTTTGGAGATTCAGTTTACTAAAGCCTCGATTTGTTTTGAAATTATGTGATCAATGCCCTAAAAGTGGCTTTAAGTATAATTTATTCATATCACATGTAATATGCATAGAAATATTCAGACTTTTTTAGGAGCATGTTGTTCCAATTTTTAATATGAATCCAATAAGGTAATGTAGATAAAAAAATGGCAGGTTTAGAGGGATACCCAATGTTTCATTATACATACAGGACTGAACCCATTGGAAGTAGACTCTCAGGAGAACTGTTAAGAGTTACGGATATTTTAAGCCACCTCTACTGGGGCTGTGATTTTTTTCCTGATACCTAATTAAAAACATTAATAATGATGCTTTATCTGGTGTTCAATTTTCAGCCCTATTAAGGCTGCTCCCATTTGGGTTTGTCATTGCTCTCACAAATAGGTCACACCAAAGTCTCGAAGTTGGAGAAATGTCTCCAGGTATCATTCACGGATATATATTTGACCATTCTATCTTTTGAATTGTAATGACATGAAGTTCTACTTTCGTCCTCCACATCAATTGATGAACGAGTTCTATTTTGGGCACACGTACTGCTGAAAACTGATGAAAAAAATCACAGATTATCAAATAATGGAATAAAATATTCAGATACTTATTACCATAATAACGGCATACTACACTATTGTGTCCAAAACGTATAGCATTAATATCACAATATACTTATGTGTAAGCATGATGAGTTTTATTTGTCACAGATTATCACTCTTATGGTGCCACAGTAAACAGGGCATCACTGTATGAATATTAAAAAAAAATGAGTTTAATTTAAATTATATAATCATTTTCTTTATACACAGGAACTAAATAAAACCCAACAGTTCATATACTATTAAGACAAATATTGCCTTATATTAAGGCAAAACTTAACTTTCAAAATAGAGGTAGCATTGTCAAAAATCTAATACACTTTCTGCATATTCAGATGAAAAGAAATATGATTATTAAATAAGACTAAAATAACTCTGTAGTAATACTTGTTATTGACTGGCTGTTTACATAGATTGATTTGTTTGTGCTTTATGTGGGTGAACTATTAGAAAAATACTGTGGAATTTTATCTTGTCTTTGGCAAAACACTGAATGCTACAGAGAGACAAAAATCAGTTAATTTATGTTTTCTGTTTTCATGGAGAATTGGTTCCTATAGCTTTTGTTTTAGCCCCTGCTGTGTCTTCATTTACTTTAATCTTCATCAAGGTAGGAGACAAATCTGCAGGGGTAGATGGAGAGTTCAGTAGGTCACACTCAAAATTCTGAAGCAGGTCTAATGATAAACCTCGCATCGACCTTTCTGGTCGGTCAGCATGATTCTTCAGCTCAAGGATTGGCTCAATGGGGCTTTTCTGCAGCAGCAGGGAATCAAAAGACATGCCGTGGAAAAACTTCTGGCTTTGGAAGAGCTCCAGGCAGCGTAAGCGGCGTGTGGGGATCTTGCACAGAAGCTGTATTCAAACATGATCAGAGAGTTTTAGGAAGACTGGTTTGAATATTTGCATAAACAACAGGGTTATCCGCCATTCAGCTTTGAAGGAGGTACTAATTAAAGTGTAATGCTGAGAAATTAATTTAAATTAGCTGTGTTTATTTAAATTAAACACTGATAATATGAATTATTTCTAAATTATAACATATGGGGTATTTCAATAAACATTAGAATGAATTAATACAATTAACATTACATATATATACAGAGGCAGACAAAGTACACAACTCCATTAATCGAGTGAAAGTACAGATACTGCTGGTCAAATATTACAAGTGAAAGTTGTAAACTAAAGACAGATTTTTACTTAAGTTAAAGTACAGAAGTACTTGCATTTAAAAGTACTCAAGTACCAAAAGTAAATGTCCTTTTTGTATGTTATGTTTTATTTTTGTTGTATGTAATACTTTAAATACCTCTGAAGCAACTTACAATGCATTACACCTACTGAATACACTGACTAGCTTGTAGTATCTTTGGAATAAAGAGCTTTTAGGATGTTAAAAACATATAGAAATAAAACAAGTTTTTTTTTTATTGACAAAAAATAAATAAAAATGAACACCCCTGCCCACCCCCACAAAAGCAGGATGGTAGTGATCTCGCACAGCTCTGGCAGTGTGTGCACACATCTACGTGTAGCCATTCATCCACATTTGAACCGAGTGGACAGTGAAAATTCTGTAAATACAGACTGATAAAAAAAATATATATATCAAACCTGCTTTAAAACCCAGCAACACAACTGTAGCAACAGCAACACTGCTTTAACAAAAAAGCAAAACAGCAAGATTTATTTGACATCATCGCTCTTGCGGTACGTTGATGTCATACACAGAATTGTGTTTTGTTAGGAGATGCACAACAGTTGTTCTTTGGCTTTATGCGTAATATTTTTTTTACACAATTTTGCAAAATCAGACAATATTTTGTCTAATACATACCACAATATAAACTTCTTAATATTGAATCGTTGGAAAAACATAACACATTTGCAACTGGTCAGTGTTAAAAAATGCAGGGAAATCATTTAACGTAACCCGACAAGAGTCATTATTGATATGCTGTCAAAAAAAATCACATTTTCGAAAAGAAAACAAATCACTCGTTGACTTTCAAAGTTGCTGCATGACGACTTTCTACTTTGAGGACCTTGATAGAAATGTAGTGGATTGAAAAGTACAATATTTGTCTTTCAAATGTAGTGAAGTTAAAGTCACAAGTTTCCTGAAAAAATAATACTCAAGTAAAGCAAAGATACTCAAAATGTGTACTTAAGTACAATGCTCAAGTAAATGTACTCCACTACTGTCCGCCTCAGTATATATACACACACTGAACAAAATTATAAATGCAACACTTTTGTTTTTACCCCCATTTTTCATGAGCTGAACTCAAATATCTAAGGCTTTTTCTATGTACACAAAAGGCCTATTTCTCTCAAATACTCACAGGTATGGCATATCAAGATGCTGTTTAGACAGCATGATTATTGCACAGGTGTGCCTTAGGCTGGCCACAATAAAAAGGCCACTCTAAAATGTGCAGTTTTATCACACAGCACAATGCCACAGATGTCGCAAGTTTTAAGGGAGTGTGCAATTGGCATGCTGACTGCAGGAATGTTGCAGAGAATTTGGCAGTACATCCAACCAGCCTCACAACCACAGACCACGTGTAACCACACCAGCCCAGGACTCCACATCCAGCATCTTCACCTCCAAGATCGTCTGAGACCAGCCACCCAGACAGCTGCTGCAACAATCGGTTTGCATAACCAAAGAATTTCTGCACAAACTGTCAGAAACCGTTTGTGCAGCAGCCATATCACCCTGCAGCCCAAGACTGGTTGCCCACTGAAGCTAAGCAGGGTTGAGCCTGGTCAGTACCTGGATGGGAGACCTCCTGGGAAAACTAGGTTGCTGTTGGAAGAGGTGTTAGTGAGGCCAGCAGGGGGTGCTCACACTGCAGTCTGTGTGGGTCCTAATGCCCCAGCGTAGTGAGGGGGACACTATACTGTAAAAAGCACCGTCCTTCGGATGAGACGTTAAACCGAGGTCCTGACTCTCTGTGGTCATTAAAAATCCCAGGATGTCCTTCGAAAAAGAGTAGGGGTGTAACCCCGGCATCCTGGCCAAATCCCTGGCCTCTGACCATCATGGCCTCCTAATCATCCCCCTACACTAATTGGCTTCATCATTCTGTCTCCTCTCCACCAATAAGCTAGTGTGTGGTGGGCGTTCTGGTGCAATATGGCTGCCGTCGCATCATCCAGGTGGATGCTGCACATTGGTGGTGGTTGAGGAGATTCCCCCCCTTCTATGTAAAGCGCTTTGAGTACACAGAAAAGCGCTATATAAATATAACTAATTATTATTATTATTAATTAGAAACCGTCTCAGGGAAGCTCATCTGCATGCTCGTCGTCCTCATCGGGGTCTCGACCTGACTGCAGTTCGTCGTTGTAACTGACTTGAGTGAGCAAATGCTCACATTCGATGGAGTCTGGCACTTTGGAGAGGTGTTCTCTTCACGGATGAATCCCAGTTTTCACTGTACAGGGCAGATGGAAGACAGCGTGTATGGCGTCGTGTGGGTGAGTGGTTTGCTGATGTCAACTTTGTGGATCAAGTGGCCCATGGTGGCGGTGGGCTTATGGTATGGGCAGGCGTATGTTATGGACAACAAACACAGGTGCATTTTATTGATGGCATTTTGAATGCACAGAGATACCGTGACGAGATCCTGAGGCCCATTGTTGTGCCATTCATCCACGACCATCACCTCATGTTGCAGCATGATAATGCATGGCCCCATGTTGCAGGGATCTGTACACAATTCCTGGAAGCTGAAAACATCCCAGTTCTTGCATGGCCAGCATACTCACCGACCATGTCACCCATTGAGCATGTTTGAGATGCTCTGGATCGGCGTATACAACAGCGTGTTCTAGTTCCTGCCAATATCCAGCAACTTCGCACAGCCATTGAAGAGGAGTGGACAACCTGATCAACTCTATGCAAAGGAGATGTGTTGCACTGTGTGAGGAAAATGGTGGTCACACCAGATACTGACTGGTTTTCGGACCCCCCCCGGACCCCCCTGTCTAATCAGCATCTTGATATTCCACACCTGTGAGGTGGATGGATTATCTCGGCAAAGGAGAAGTGCTCACTAACACAGATTTAGACAGATTTGTGAACAATATTTGAGAGAAATAGGCCTTTTGTGTACATAGAAAAAGTCTTAGATCTTTTAGTTCAGCTCATGAAAAATGGAGACAAAAACAAGTGTGTTACATTTATAATTTTGTTCAGTGGATATATATGAATGTAGGCTATAATAATAACAACAACACAAAAATATATAATTTATGGATTTATTGTTAATACCCATAAACATCAGATGATATTAATAAAATTTTTACTTTTAAAAAAAATATATGTATTTATATTTCACATAACACATGTGCTGTAATATGTATTACACTTTTATCTGTAATATTTTTTATTTTTAATTTTTTAAGTCTTTTTAATTGTATATTCTGTCTATGAATATATAAATAATGAAAATCTATAAGCATGTAAATAAACACATAATTGTGTTTTATTGTATCATGTATGTTTATGAATATCAATCAAACTTTTGTGCAAATATATATATTTTAACTACTTTCAGTGAATTACTCTTAAATGACATCTTTCACATAAAATATGGGGTATCAATAAGATAAAAATACATTATATATTATGTACATTATGTAATATCTTAATACATCAAATACAAATGTATCAATGTTTTAAACATATATTATAGAACTAACATCCATAAATAAATGTAATGCTATAAAATATAATTTATGAATGTGTAATAAGATTACTATTATTATTATTTATGGATATTGTATTGTTAATACTCATAAACCTTATATGATTATTAATTATATCCATATATATTAATAGCCATATTAATCAATTATTTCTACATGTATTTATATTTTAAACATACATAATACAATTACAATATATGTAATACTAATTTATTATTCTTTTATTGTATTTTAATGCATGTGTATGAATATCAACCATAGTCAAAACCTATATGCATGTAAAAATAGTTTTTTTAAATTGTATTATGTATAAGTATATAAATCATAATTAGTCAAAATAAATGAATGAATGAATGCAGATCATGTATAGCAGCTCACCTCTATGAGCAGGAAGGCCAGAGCTGGACTGAGGCTTGCAGGCATGTCATATGGACACTCACTGACACTGGTCAGCATATCACAGTGATCTGCTTCCGCAGGCAGAGGAAACTACAAGTCAGAATAATCGAGAAAAGACTCACTCAGTCTGTATAAGCAGCCCGTAGCATTTTCTACACATCACTGAGATCTGCACATTGAGACTGACACATCCATCAAGTGTATGCTCAACTTGCAGCATAGCCTCTATATATGTCTCACCCCTCCAGTGGCTAGAGCATAGAGAAGAATACCAAGAGACCACCAGTCTGCAGCGTGGCTATACGGACCGCCGCTCAGGACCTCAGGAGCTGTTTAATGACCACATCATGTAATTAAATATCCATTTTTACAGATATAGCTCATTATTTTTAGAGCTGTAAGTGTCTTTAGTTACTGCCAGATATAGCTGATGGTAAACACAGTCTTACTACGGAAATCCTTTCCCGTTTAAAAAGAGTGTAGTTCAGATTTTAGCCTCACCCATGTACTGTATTGTGCCGCAGATAGTAAAAGCTCTATCCCCACGCTCAAGATGGCGAGACAGACCGAAATCAGTCAAGCGGAGGTGACCTAAATGAGACAGCATTAATATGTCTATTCCACAATTCCCTTTACCGAAAGCTAAATGAGTGCTTAACAGTTGGTATGGACATTTGAAAACAATCCAAAGACACAAAAGATATATATTTTTTAAAATATGATATGAATTAGTTTATGACATACAGTAGTAACGTGGATGAACTATCTGCATATATGTTCATATTATACAATGTGAAGTTGTTACAAATTTTTATTTCCCATTTAAGCACATTTTTTATATATTCCTGACTGCATAATAAATGTCTAGACCACACAATGACAGCAGTGATATTTCTCTGGTTGAGAAAATATGTATAATTATGTCTTCCGATAAGGAAATTGAATAATAAAATTGTGGGATAAATTTGGAATTAATGATTATTTAAAAAAATTATTTAAAAACGAAATATCTTTAAATACAGATCGTTCTGAATTATTAAAATATATCAGGATTGAATTCTGATTGCGAGTATATATGTGCATACACACACACACACATACACACACACGTGTGTACTTTTCTGAAGAGCCATAGTTTTTTAAGCATCTATAACAGTTTAATAGTATATTAAAAGTGATCATGTTAATATATAATGTAATATTTTTGGTAATAATGCTGTCAGGTTTATTCAAACCCTATTAAATACTGCTGTCTTTAAGTCACTTATTTGTATATAAGGTACAAAAACTGTTTTAAAACACAATTTAGCCTTTGCAAATTCAATAAAAAAAATCGATTGCTGCTGCAGATACATACATTTGTGCATGAATGTTTAAAGCCAATTTGATATATAATATATATATACAGGTCCTTCTCAAAAAATTAGCATATTGTGATAAAGTTCATTATTTTCTGTAATGTACTGATAAACATTAGACTTTCATATATTTTAGATTCATTACAACACAACTGAAGTAGTTCAAGCCTGTTATTGTTTTAATATTGATGATTTTGGCATACAGCTCATGAAAACCCAAAATTCCTATCTCAAAAAATTTGCACATTTCATCCGACCAATAAAAGAAAAGTGTTTTTAATACAAAAAAAGTCAACCTTCAAATAATTATGTTCAGTTATGCACTCAATACTTGGTCGGGAATCCTTTTGCAGAAATGACTGCTTCAATGCGGCGTGGCATGGAGGCAATCAGCCTGTGGCACTGCTGAGGTGTTATGGAGGCCCAGGATGCTTCGATAGCGGCCTTAAGCTCAGCCAGAGTGTTGGGTCTTGCGTCTCTCAACTTTCTCTTCACAATATCCCACAGATTCTCTATGGGGTTCAGGTCAGGAGAGTTGGCAGGCCAATTGAGCACAGTAATACCATGGTCAGTAAACCATTTACCAGTGGTTTTGGCACTGTGAGCAGGTGCCAGGTCGTGCTGAAAAATGAAATCTTCATCTCCATAAAGCTTTTCAGCAGATGGAAGCATGAAGTGCTCCAAAATCTCCTGATAGCTAGCTGCATTGACCCTGCCCTTGATAAAACACAGTGGACCAACACCAGCAGCTGACATGGCACCCCAGACCATCACTGACTGTGGGTACTTGACACTGGACTTCAGGCATTTTGGCATTTCGCTCTCCCCAGTCTTCCTCCAGACTCTGGCACCTTGATTTCCGAATGACATGCAAAATTTGCTTTCATCCGAAAAAAGTACTTTGGACCACTGAGCAACAGTCCAGTGCTGCTTCTCTGTAGCCCAGGTCAGGCGCTTCTGCCGCTGTTTCTGGTTCAAAAGTGGCTTGACCTGGGGAATGCGGCACCTGTAGCCCATTTCCTGCACACGCCTGTACACGGTGGCTCTGGATGTTTCTACTCCAGACTCAGTCCACTGCTTCCGCAGGTCCCCCAAGGTCTGGAATCGGTCCTTCTCCACAATCTTCCTCAGGGTCCGGTCACCTCTTCTCGTTGTGCTGCGTTTTCTGCCACACTTTTTCCTTCCCACAGACTTCCCACTGAGGTGCCTTGATACAGCACTCTGGGAACAGCCTATTCGTTCAGAAACTTCTTTCTGTCTTACCCTCTTGCTTGAGGGTGTCAATGATGGCCTTCTGGACAGCAGTCAGGTCGGCAGTCTTACCCATGATTGCGGTTTTGAGTAATGAACCAGGCTGGGAGTTTTTAAAAGCCTCAGGAATCTTTTGCAGGTGTTTAGAGTTAATTAGTTGATTCAGATGATTAGGTTAATAGCTCGTTTAGAGAACCTTTTCATGATATGCTAATTTTTTGAGATAGGAATTTTGGGTTTTCATGAGCTGTATGCCAAAATCATCAATATTAAAACAATAAAAGGCTTGAACTACTTCAGTTGTGTTGTAATGAATCTAAAATATATGAAAGTCTAATGTTTATCAGTACATTACAGAAAATAATTAACTTTATCACAATATGCTAATTTTTTGAGAAGGACCTGTATATATAATTAACTTTACATTCTCAAAATCACTCAGATGTGAATTTATAAACTTTCTATAATACTTTACTGATACCTTTATCAGTCAGAAGTATGTTCTCCATCTGTTTAAGAAAACAAAACAAAAAAAAAAAATTCAGAGCATTTAAAAATGATGAATACAAACTTTTATTAACTTCAGTAACATATTTATGTTTAGTTATATTTTTAAACACAGTAAAATCTAAAATTTGAGTATTCCTTTAAAATGAATGTGTGCAAGCTTATACCTTCACATCCCTATATATTATTCCAAAGTCATGCAGAAAGCCTGGAAATTAAAAAAAGCATGCGTCACTGATACAAATTTACAACACCTCTTTGTGAAAATGACTCTAAATAAGCATGTAAAGCGTTATACGTCCATATACATAATGAATGTAACAGCACTCACCCAAAGCAGAGCCCAACTCTGCAGCAAACACTCGAACATCTCTCTCATCAAAGCGGCCCTTCAGGGTCCAGTAAGTATAGAGATCCCCGGTGCTGCAGTAATCACACACTGAACACAAACACACACGTGCCAGAGATGAGAGACCAGAAAGACAATGTCACAGCAGGCTGATTGGCCTGACCTTGAGGCCAGCTTCTCACAGATCAAACTCTAAGGGACTTAGACATTCAAGCACAGTATGATCTGGAGCAGTATTTTTGAGTATAATCACAAGCCGGTGACACAATTTCAGTCTGTCACAGGGTCACAGAGGGAGAATTTGGAAAGGAGGAAGACATAACACAATGATTAAGTCTCATAGCTTGCCCTGGTGAATGGATGTGAGAGAAACATACATGTGGGGAAAGGTTTAGCAACAAAAACACATTGAACGAAACAGATAAAACAAATGGAAAAGGACCAAATCAAATAAGAGTAAAGCATTGAGCATATCTTTGAAGAAATGTACTTTATGCTCTCTTGACAGATATAGGCTTGTAAACCCAGTAATTTTCACATGATCTCCATGCAAGAATCCAAGGAAAACAGCATAGCAACATTAAGGTTGGGGCAGAACAGTTTGTTTGTCTGGCCAGATTAATTAATATATTTGTACAGTATATATACATAAAATATTACATTTACATATTCTTGTAGACAATATTGCCATAAATCCTTCAGTAAGCAAGCTTAAGATGACTGTGTTGAGGATAAATTCTTAAAAAGGTAAAATATGATACTGAAATGCTTTATATATATATATATATATATATATATATATATATATATATATATATATATATATATATATATATATATATATATATATAAATATATATATATATATATATATATATTTTTTTGTCAGGAGAATAAAATAATAATGTCAGGATTTCAGACCAGTCCTTAGAAAGCAGAAAGAAAAACTATATATTATATATATTACATTAACGTTGTAAAAATACCTTACAGAATACATTTTGTAATGTTTACTCTCTCAAAACCCTCTGGACACCCCAGTTTGAAGCCCCCTGCTTTAAAGTAAAGGAAAATAAGGAGCAGGACAGTGGGTATGTATGTGGTGTGACTCACTGATGAAGAGATTGCTCTGGCTCTGCCAACAGTCCCGGAGACTGAGGAGGAAAGGATGTCTGACTTGTCGCTACAATGTAACAGTTGACAACACAACATGAGATGGACGTGAGTTCAGGCGCTGAGAGGAAGTGGGAAGAAATCATAATGGCATGAGGAAAACAATTGAAGTATGAAATGTGTGCATGCTTATAGGGTATTGACTGAGAAGTCAGCGTTGTCCATATTTCACTGGCCCGGTTAGAACCAGATCAGACGAGCCATAGCTGGCACAGAGTGCAGAGAGCGGTGCAGTGTGACTCACTTGAATTATCACCTCCTCTTTGGACTGCTGGAGGACTCCATGTCTCAAAACCTCAGCTTTGGGTAAAACCTAACCAACAGTGACAGCAGAAATTCTGGAATGAAGATGGTGCAGCGTACCAAACATAACACATTTTGGAAAAGGCAATAACATGACAGAGAATTCAGAACAAGGCAGAATGAGTCACCTTAATAGCATAGGTCTCATCTTTAGACACGTCCTTCACCTTCAGGATTGGACCAAACGAGCCTTTAGCTACAAAACCGAGAATCTGAGAAAAGAATAATTTATTAAAATAGACAAACTAGTCTGAAATCGCAGTATTTAAAGGGATCCCTATCAAAAAAGAAGTGTGATTAATGGTATTGAATATGCACTTGCAGCGTACTTTAAATCGTAAAAGTAGTTATATAAATACACACACACACGCATGTATATATTTAAAATATATTTATATATAAATTATATGAATATACATATAAATATTTTTGAAATATATACTGTATGTGTGTATTTATATATACATAATAAATGTACACAGTACACACACACATATTATGTAAACAAAAACTGTTATTTTGGATGCGATTAATCGTTTGACAGCGCTACTTAAAAGTAATTTAAAAAAAGTATATATAAAATTAATGTAATAAAATGCCACTTGAGTGACCTTAAAAACCGTACACTGTCATGACCATTTCTTAACATACTTAAGTACACTTTTAAAAAGTGTAAAATTAATTTTAAATAATGCATTTTAAATAATTATATATATATTAAAAACCTTTTGTCATGCTTTAAAGAAACGGAGTGTCTATTTACACTAAGTGCAAATAGCCCATCTTGTTGGCAAAGGCTATTTACACTAACTCCGCCCACTAACGTTTGATTGGGTTAGTCAACATTAAAAAAAGAAGTTAGTTCAACATCAGTTTCAGTGGCGTAGATGGTAAGGCGCATGCTTTTTGACGCGAGCGACCCGAGTTAAAGCCCACCTTTTGCCAAACATTTTTTTCTCCCTTTTCAAATCTCATATTGCATCAGAAAGGCATTTATTTTCAATAAAAATTAAGGAAATAATCAAAAAGTTGAAAATAAAGTATCAGGTAGGGTTAGGGAGGGCTTTATTGTCCCAATAAGGTGGCATCCATTTAATAAATTTGAATTAAAATTATAATTTACACTCAGTACGTTATTATTGCGTACTGTTTTATAATGTACTACAATACTGAGGTGCAGATAATTGCCACTATTTGCAATAAGTAGTATAAATAGCAGAAAATCTTGCTATTTTAACAGTGTAAATAGAATCCATTGCTATTTGCACTTAGTGTAAATAGCATCTGTCACTAAAAAAATATGCTATTTGCACTTAGTGTAAATAGCGTCTATTGCTATTTACACTTAGTGCAAATAGCCGCTGCCTTAAAGAAATACACTCACCTAAAGGATTATTAGGAACACCTGTTCAATTTCTCATTAATGCAATTATCTAATCAACCAATCACATGGCAGTTGCTTCAATGCATTTAGGGGTGTGGTCCTGGTCAAGACAATCTCCTGAACTCCAAACTGAATGTCAGAATGGGAAAGAAAGGTGATTTAAGCAATTTTGAGCGTGGCATGGTTGTTGGTGCCAGACGGGCCAGTCTGAGTATTTCACAATCTGCTCAGTTACTGGGATTTTCACGCACAACCATTTCTAGGGTTTACAAAGAATGGTGTGAAAAGGGAAAAACATCCAGTATGCGGCAGTCCTGTGGGTGAAAATGCCTTGTTGATGCTAGAGGTCAGAGGAGAATGGGCCGACTGATTCAAGCTGATAGAAGAGCAACTTTGACTGAAATAACCACTCGTTACAACCGAGGTATGCAGCAAAGCATTTGTGAAGCCACAACACACACAACCTTGAAGCGGATGGGCTACAACAGCAGAAGACCCCACCGGGTACCACTCATCTCCACTACAAATAGGAAAAAGAGGCTACAATTTGCACGAGCTCACCAAAATTGGACGGTTGAAGACTGGAAAAATGTTGCCTGGTCTGATGAGTCTCGATTTCTGTTGAGACATTCAGATGGTAGAGTCAGAATTTGGCGTAAACAGAATGAGAACATGGATCCATCATGCCTTGTTACCACTGTGCAGGCTGGTGGTGGTGGTGTAATGGTGTGGGGGATGTTTTCTTGGCACACTTTAAGCCCCTTAGTGCCAATTGGGCATCGTTTAAATGCCACGGCCTACCTGAGCATTGTTTCTGACCATGTCCATCCCTTTATGACCACCATGTACCCATCCTCTGATGGCTACTTCCAGCAGGATAAAGCACCATGTCACAAAGCTCGAATCATTTCAAATTGGTTTCTTGAACATGACAATGAGTTCACTGTACTTAAATGGCCCCCACAGTCACCAGATCTCAACCCAATAGAGCATCTTTGGGATGTGGTGGAACGGGAGCTTGGTGCCCTGCATGTGCATCCCACAAATCTCCATCAACTGCAAGATGCTATCCTATCAATATGGGCCAACATTTCTAAAGAATGCTTTCAGCACCTTGTTGAATCAATGCCACGTAGAATTAAGGCAGTTTTGAAGGCGAAAGGGGGTCAAACACAGTATTAGTATGGTGTTCCTAATAATCCTTTAGGTGAGTGTACATATATTTTGATGTGTTGACTAACATACTAAAGAAACAAACAAAAAATAGTAAAATATGTTAACATTTAAAGTTAATATATTTTAAATGTACTAAATTACAACTTCATTGTAAAAATGTGTAATTCCAAATGTATTTAAATACCTGACATAAGTTGCATTCAGCAGTACAATAGAAGTAATTAGGAAAATTACATATTAAGATGCTTAAGTCCTACTCATCAAAAAAGCATTCCTAAGTTCAACTAATAGCATTTAATATACACTATAGTACATTTTCATTTAATTTCAATTAACATTAAAATAGTGTATTTAAGTGTGAATTGGATGTAAAGTATATTACTCAAAATAAATTCTGTTACTTTTTCCTTTTCAGACATTTCACCCAAAAACGAAAACCGTTATCATTTAATTTCCCTCATATTGTTCCAAACCTGCATGTCTTTCTTTTGTGGAACATTAAAGGTACATTCTTCAATATTTCTCTGTTCCACCGAAGAAAGAAAATCATGCAGGTTTGAA
Source organism: Barbus barbus (assembly GCF_936440315.1). Taxonomy (NCBI): domain Eukaryota; kingdom Metazoa; phylum Chordata; class Actinopteri; order Cypriniformes; family Cyprinidae; genus Barbus; species Barbus barbus. Next base: position 18,450,423 of record NC_136759.1, on the reverse strand, counting down.
ACGAGGTAGAGTAAATTATGACAAATTACACTTTTAGGTGATTTATGTGAGGATTTTATGACTTGCGTCAATGAACTACCTGTAAATGCTTATGCCCTGTAAACCTATGAGGAAATTCTGGCAGGAAAATGGAAATAAAGCCTGGCAGTGTCCACTCTAGACGAGGCCCCTCAGGGTTTGAGTCTGAGGGCTGAGATTGCTCAGAGACGGGGTATTCTCTGTGCTGGGCGCTGCGTCTAAATAGACTGTGATGAACAAGCTGAGCCGGGAGAGACAGGAAGCCCTGATGACATGACAGGGATCTCCTCTTCACCAGTGATGCTGATTCCTGCAGCAAAGACAACATCATTGATAAATTGCTGTACTAAATCACAAACACATATAGGCTACTGCTTAACAGATCACTAGCTAGTGTGCGTTCAAATGTAAATATGCAACGGCCCCAAAAGACTACTAAAAGTTCACCTAAATACAATCCTTTCATCATTTACTCACACCCAAGCAGTTCCAAACCTGTATGAGTTTCTTTCTTCTGCTGAACATAAAAGAAGACATTTTGAAGACTGTGGGTAAGCAAACAGTTGATGGACCCCAAAAAACAATACTATGGAAGTCAATGGGCCATCAGTTGTTTGTTTGCTCACACACTTTCTTCAAAATAGGCCTCTCCTTTTTTATGTACAACAGAAGAAAGAAACTCATACAAGTTTGGAACTGCTTGAGTCGAGTAAATGATGGCAGAATTATCATTTTTGAGCGAATTTTCGCTTTAATTTATATTTAAAATGGTCACACTTTAGTTTAAGGTCCAATTCTCGTATTACCAAACCATGCCTCAATAAACTACTAATTTGCTGCTTATTAATAGTAAGTTATGGAGTTGTTAATTTGAGGTATTGGGTAGGATTAGGAATGCAGAGTATGTGCTAATAAACAGATATGTTAATAATAATAAGCAACTAGTAAATAACGAGAATTGGTCCCTATACTAAAGTGTACCTTTAAAGTCTGAGTTGCATTGCATTAAACAGCAAAATATTGAATCAATTATTATGATAAACCATGAAGTTATACACTATAGTGTCAGTAGGCTAATTTTGTTACTGAGTGTAAGGAAATACGTATTGGGAGCAAATTGCATAATACACGAATTAAAGTTAAATTTGTTTCCTGTGTTATCTCTTTTCTGCATTACATATTCTAAATCATTTTTGTGTAATGTGATGTTGAAGTGTTTAACGTCTGCGAATTTAATCAATTGTTAAAACAGTAAATACATTTGACTGAATATCACGAGGAGACTGGGAACATCTCACGTGTAATCTGAATTCAATCATGAAATTGATATAGCCTCTAGTCTCATGAACCTGCAAAGCACAATCAATATTTAAATCAGACCGAACCGTGTGCACACAGCGTTACTCTCTTACTCTGTTATTCATCAGTGTGAGGTATTAGTAGAACACTTTTACCTTATTTTTACTCCCGTCGCCGCCCATCACACGCCCATCGCATTTAATCAACAACAAATGAACGACACGAGATTTTCTTTGAAAGCAAATCTATTCTCCCACAGAGGTCCGTCAATAAAAAGTGACTTAGATAATCTTTGCACAAAAAATAACGCTATTTGAGCAAGCACATCAGTCAGTGTGCAAACCTTTAATACACATGCAGGAGCGCGAGACTCCGCCCCGCCTACTCATTAATATTTACACATAAACAAAGATCACGTTACAGCAATGTCCTGCATGCATCAGAAACGCCATCATTGATTATGTAACTCTCATACTCACAGCCTCTTTTATCTAGTAACAGGCTTCTGTGGACCAGAGAATCAATGTAGATTTGTAATAATGCACTGAAGGATAAAATACACAATTATTTCCAATTTTGTTAGCTACACGCGACTAGATTTTATATTATGCACATCTTTATAATTAAGTCTAATAAAGTCTTACTATTATACTATTATACTACATCAATACTAATATATCACACTCCTCTTTATACTTTCAGTAACCTTTTATTTAAAACTATTAATTGCTTTAAAAAAGTATTTGAAAATCTAAAAAAAATTCTGACATCCTTATGAGTGATTATTGATTTACATAATAAAGTTGAAAATAACTGAATTTCAAGGGCTCTTTGGGACCTGCTTTTATTTTATTGACAAATATTGCTTGGTGACATTTAATACCTCCCATTATTTGTATAGAGAGCAATACTAGGCCCATTGCCTGATACAGTGGGGGGTGAGGGGGGGGGGGGGGGGGGGGTCTAAATAGTGCTCGTTTTTAAACAATCGAGCTGAAATAGCAACTTTCACTTCTGAAGCTGACAAGCAAAAATCAGCAGCATCTCAGACATTATTGAAATGATACAGAAGATAACCACAGATACAAAAATATCAGAAAATACTTTGTGTAAAAAGTGCCATAGTGTTAATATTACAAAGCATTAATCAGACAGGCTGCAAAAATGGCATAAAACAAGATGCTTCCCATGATGTCCAACTGCTCCACAGGCAGAAGATCCTCAGTCCATTCGCTTTTGTACTGCACCATGTAGTTAGTAAAATAAAACAGTGGTCAGCTAACTAATATCATGAACAATTTAACACTGAGCTCAAATGGGGACAAATTCTTGTTTGTTTTTTTTCAGTGATTTTTCCACTAATTGTGGGATAATATTGGTTTCCAGTATATGTGAATTTCAGATTCTTCTAGCTTTTCCATTCTGGCCTACTAGAGTCTCCTGATCCAGCAGGAGAGGTGTCACAATGCTCCAAATACAAAGCATAGATTAACCATTTAATTGTGCTGCGAGGATGTTATCTTACTTGAAGCGATAGTTCAAACAAAAATGAAAAATCCGTCATTAATTACTCTCCCTCATGTCGTTCCAAACCTGTAAGAACTTCGTTCATCTTCGGAATACAGATTAAGATATTTTGATGAAATCCGAGAGCTCTCTGACCCTGCCATAGACAGCAAGCATACTACCACGGTCAAGGTCCAGAAACGTAGCAAGGACATCGTTAAAATAATCCATGTGACATTAGTGGTTCAACCGTAATTTTACAAAGCTACGAGAATACTTATTGTGCGCAGAAAACAAAAATAACGACTTTATTCAACAGTTCATCTCCTCCAGCACCACACGGAAACGTTGTTTATGTTCAGATCAAAACGTAAACAACGTATCCGTGTGACGCAGCTTACACAGAATAGCATATGCTTACGTTCAGTGGAAACTCTCCGGAATGGCGCCAAGGTGACGCGGAAGAGATGAATTGTTGAATAAAGTCGTTATTTTTTTGTTTTCTTTGCACACAAAAAGTATTCTCGTAGCTTCGTAAAATTATGGTTGAACCACTGATGTCACATGGACTATTTTACCGATGTCCTTGCTACGTTTCTGGACCTTGATGGTGGTATATCCCTTGCTGTCTATGGGAGGGTCAGAGAGCTCTCGGAATTCATCAAAAATATCTTAATTTGTGTTCCGAAGATGAATGACGGTCTTATGGGCAATTAATGACAGAATTTTCATTTTTGGGTGAACTATCCCTTTAATAATGATGATTTAATGCTGTATGTAGTTAATTTAAATATACTGAAATGATTTATGGCACAACAGGAGCACATAAAAACAATGTTAGGTGTACAGTACTCATATTAGACAGTAGAATGACAATCCCTTCTTTCATAGCAGGAGCAGCGCTTGCAGTCATGGCTTGACCACAGTGCTGGTTCCTGTGTCCACATCCAGCGCGGACATTTAAAGGCACCACTGGTGTAGAGGAGAGAGACCTCCGACTTGGTTTGGATATCATCGTCCGTCCCATCTCCTGTGGACTGGGACTCTGTAAAGTACAGCAGCGCTTCTTCAAGAACAGCATTTCTGTGAAGGAGCTTCACTTGCGGCGACTGAAGATGCTCTTTTTGCTGGAGCTCTTGTCGGCAGTGCTTAAGCCAATCAGAAGTCTTGCTTTCTCGTCCTCCACCTGCTGCTGGAGGCTACTGTCCGTTTTCCCATCCATCGCTTTACCTCGAGACTCTGAGCCTGAGGCGGGTTTCAACCGCAGCTTCTCCTTTATCATCTATTTATTTGGGACAAAAGTTGAATGAAATTTGAACAGAGGCCTATTACTACAGTCTTATATATAGTTTAAAGTTGAGTTTGGGACTGAGGTGTTTGTGAGTGATTACCTGTGCGACCAGAGCCTTACGACTGTCTCTCTTCACAGCCATAGCGAAGTCCAGCCAGGTCCAGGTGTTGTTATGATACTCCAGACATGGCAGAACCAGGTTCAGATCCTTCCAGTCTACACTGCTCTTCTCTCCCTACAGATACACCACAAGAGAAATGCATTCAGTCACACCAGGGCATGCAATTAATATTAACAACATATATTTGCAAAGACTTTGTTGTAAAACTTGGTGCTTCTTACTTTGAGGCTTTCTAAAGGCAGTGTCATTTTATGATCACTCCTCATCGTGTAACTCAGATCTCTGAAATGGTGTTTGATTTGTTAACGCATTTTCTTTAAAACATGATGAATTACTTTTATTTATTTAGTGAATAATAAAATAGTAAAAAACTGACTTTTACTGTATTTTAAAATAACTTGAAACATTTTTCTATTATATTTATACATGTGTCGATTAATTAATCACAAAATTAATTTGTTAAAATACCCACAAAAGATTATTTAAAGCTATTTTTTTGTCAAATGAGAAAGTATCAAGTAGACATTACAAATTGTAGCTTTAGAAAGAAATAGCCAATGAAAGGATGCTAATACTGGTGTTATACTTACAATTATATGAATTATATTATAATTATAATATATAAATTTATATGTGCATTAAATTAGTCAAAAGTGACAGTAAATGCATTTGTGATCTTATAAAAGGTAGCTATTTCACATAAATGCTGTTCTTTTAAACTTTCTATTCATTAGAGAATAACAAAAAAATGTGTGTGTAGCTCAACTGTTTTCAAACTTTAAGACATGTTTATAGAACAGCATATTAGAATTATTTCTGACGGATCATGTGACTGGAGTACTAACTGATTTTTTAAACAGTATTTTAAATAGTAATATTTCACATTATTGCTGTTTTACTGTAACTTTGTAATTACATTTGATAAATAAATGCTGCTATGGTGAGCATAAGATGCATCTTTTAGACTTTGAACCTTTGCCAGAACCAACCTTGTAACTGACGCAGAGGGGAACCTGAGGAATCTTGATGTAGATGAAAGAATTATTCATGGCTGCTCTTTCTTTCATCTTATCAATGTCATCAACGGGATGCTGAATGGGGAAGACATTTAGAGGTCAAAAATTTTTGCTACACTCAATTAATGACTTGAATCAACAATATTACAATCATTCCAGAATGCAAATAATGATCTGTAATTAATAAACTAAAACAAAAATCTAAAAGACAAGAGGCAATACATATAATAAGTAGCCTAGACATTTTAATTGTAATAATAGAATACCTCAGGTGGTTTGCGAAATGACCTCCTGACACCAGCGGTTCGATTTAACCCTTGTGCCACCCCTTTCCCGGGTCCAAGCCCTCCTATGGAATCTTCAGAGAGCTGCCTGGGTTTCACGACACCTGTGATTTAAGATGAAAACAAGCCTTAGACACTCCACAACGCATATGAATGTCACCCTGAAGCCATACCAGACACACAACCCTCCAATGTCAAAGGAGCGATAAGCTTTTAATAGCTCAGGATGGGTCATCAATGTGACCTAACATCAGCAGACAGCAATCTAATACCCTCACTGGAGATTTTTCAAAGGAAAAAAAAAAAATCAATGGAGAAAAAAAATCTATGTTAACTGATATCGATCAGCATGGGCTGCACTATGGATGTCAGTACAGCAAGTTCAAAGAGTGGTTAAAACAGGAACCTAAAGACCAATTCTGGCTTTCTAGAGGAACAGCATTTTTTTCACTTCTTGTACTTTGATGAATTATAATTATTTTGAATTATTTGCATATGAAGTCGTGGCCTAATGGTTAGAGAGTCGGACTCGTAATCCAAAAGTTGCGGGTTCGAGTCTTGGGCCGGCAGGGATTGTAGGTGGGGGGAGTGAATGTCCAGCGCTCTCTCCACCCTCAATACCACGACTGAGGTGCCCTTGAGCAAGGCACCGAACCCCCAACTGCTTCCCGGGCGCCCCAGCATAAATGGCTGCCCACTGCTCCGGGTGTGTGTTCACGGTGTGTGTGTGTTCACTGCTGTGTGTGTGTGTGTGTGTGTGTGTTCACTGCTGTGTGTGTGCACTTTGGATGGGTTAAATGCAGAGCACGAATTCCGAGTATGGGTCACCATACTTGGCAGTATGTCACTTCACTTCACTGATGTGATTGTGAATGCAGTTGAGTATATCTGTTGTGTTGGGGAAGGTCACCTTATATGCTCATGACAAAAATTTAAATTTCACAAACCTGTAGTAACCAATCTAAACTTGTCTTCTTCATCCCCAACTTCCTCTTCTTCCACATTTCTTCCAGGGAAGAAAAATCCCATCATCCTCTTGAAAAACTGGTACATGAGCTGAATGGTGAGTGGTACCACATTTACCTACAAATAAAAACAGAAAGAAGAGGACAGCTGTATGTGTGAATAGGATCCTCCAGTGTTATGATATAAACAAGAATGGATTTCATGATAGTGACCTCAAAGTGCTCTTTGACAGAAATCCCTCCCACCGGGGGGCGGACCTTACTGAAGATACGGAGGGCGAGCTGGCGTCCTGATTGGCAGGGGCTCTGAGGGCGCAAAACCACCTACAACACAGAACATGAGCACAGTTTCACCCAACTGACTGAAGTCCTAGTGTTTGCTTAGATGAAAACCACATAAACAAAGGAAAACATGGACATGGTTGCATATCCTGCTGGTCAAAGCAAACCAAAAATGATTGGACAGATGTAAAAAAATAAATAAATAAAAAAGAGACAAAAGATGTAAAAGTGGAAGGCAATGCAACTAGCCTGCGATATCAAACTACAAGTGAGAATGCAGGTGAATTTTGTGCAAACAGGAACATAAACTTTCTGAGCAGGCATATGTCTGGATGAGGACGAAGGTATTGACTAACAAACATAGGATTTTACCCACTCCATACATACCCTTACATGCTGCACAGGAGAAACCAAGAGTTATAGGATTAACAAATAGTAGAGATGTGCAAAACGCTAAAATGTTCAAAATGAACTAGTTGAGGGTTGTCTGAATGACTAGTTGGAAGTCCTGTATAATTAGGCTGGTTTAGGGTCATGTTCACAAGAAAATGGTCTTTTCTAACTTTATTGCGAACTTTATTGTGAAAGCAGTGAATTTGCTACTAAGGCAGTATTATGATGTCTGATAATAATCCACAATAATACTGATTATATCTGTAATTATGATGAAAATGTTTCAAATTAAAAATAACCATAGTCTCAATATCATTTACATGCACATTTACCTTGGATGTAAATACTGGAGTTCAAATTTTCAAAAATGAACCAACTAGAAGATCCCTAACTAATCAACTAGTTGGCTGTTTGACAACTAGCAAACCAGGCGACCATCAGGGAACAGCATGGTTTACAAACCTAACTGTCACACAAGAATAATGTTCACATTACTTTAAATATTACAGGCAAAATGTAAACTAATTGTCTAGCTGACTTCTAACTAGGGCTGCCCCCTAATAGTTGACTAACCGTTAGTCGACCAGAAGAGGCTTGGACAACCAAAATTTTATTAGTTGCTTAGTCGCAGAATAAAAAAATCCACATTGGCGAAGACACGCAGATCGTTAATGGCTGGTCTATTTAGTAATACAATACATCCAAACACTCGTCTATATCAGTCATCGTCCTCAAATATGGCTCATCATCAGAAAGATGTAAGTATTAGCAAGTTTACATGGCCGCTCAATCTAATGTTAACCTAGAGAAATGTGCGCTACTCAGTGTCTGTGTGGAAGCTGAACAGTACCGCTCACTACAGGACAGATGGAGGCGCCGGTGCGCTCACTTGCTCTTAAAACACTCCATTTTTGGTCATACAGATAAGAGTAATACATCTTTCGAATCTGTAAAGACTCTAGTACATTTATTTGTGTGCACTCACAATAACAACAAATCATTGTGCTTTTGTGAAATAATGAAAGCAAACAGGATGCACTTTCTGCCGTCTCAGTCCCTGTGAACTTGAGTGCGACTCTCCAAACCTCCGTGTAGATATGGAAAAAATATCATATCACGATTTTGTTTTAGAAATATCACGATTCACGATTTTATCACGATTCTTTGTCATGTTGGTTTTACTATTTTGGTTTTACAAGTTGTCTGAGCATTACAGCCAAACTAGAAAGACAAAGCCTTTCAAGGTAACAAAAAACAACAAAAAAAAAGACATGGCAGATATTTAGGCCAAAGTGGGCGAAGATAAAAATCTTTGTCATTATTTTATCTTTCTTATTAAAAAATAAGAACAAAGATACACATTACAAATACACATAATATACAAATAAAACAAACAGTGCTTTATTTTCAGGTACAATAGGTGTATTTAGCAGAGCATTCAATGAAATTGAATGAACAAATATAAAAATAAAACACTAGATAGACTGATTCCTAAAGCAACTGTATTAAAGTTTTTCAGTCAAGAATGAGTGATTTTTCTCTCTGCGTTTTATTGTTTTGTTAACGTTAAATGAACAGTTCCCCCAAAAATAAATATTCTGTCATCTGTCTGTCAATTTTGTCATAATGTTTTATTTTTATACCATCATTTACTCAAAAGTTGTTTTAAACCAGAGTGAGTTTCTTTCTTCTGCTGAACATAAATGCTATTTTGAAGAAGGTGGAAAACCAAACAGTTGCTGGTCCTCAGTGACTTCCACAGGATTTTTCTTTCCTGCTATCAAAGTCAATGTAGACCAGCAACTGTTTGGTTACCCTCATTCTTCAAAATATCTTATTTTGGGTTCAGCACAAGAAATTAATAGAGGTTTGGGACAACATGCGAGTGAGTAAATAATGACAGAAATTAAATTTTAGGGTGAACTATCCCTTTAATGACAGTCGACAGCATGTTTAGTGTCCCTTTAAGACCTGCATGCATCCGTTTCTCTCTTAACTATTTACTTTCATTTTAGAGATAACCAACTGAGTCTGTATGTAAACCTTGTGTGTTTTGACAGTATTAGCGCAAAAGATAGCTTAGTTGAGTAATCAGGCGCTTAGACAGGCTTTTTAGCGCGCGTGCTTCAGGTGTATGCGCTCAGGGCGCACGTCAGACCAGCGCGCGAATTAAACATTTAACCAGCAAGGCTTGTATGCAAATAATGTACTTTTGCGATCGCGAATAAGTGCAGCGTCCTGTCAGAGTAACTCTACTGCTGTATGTCGTGTTGTACAGTATATAGAGACGGAGGCGCCAGAACTGTATTTGACATAATGTGTGCTGTAGCACGATACTACGATATTTCTTCAAAAGCAGATCGTGGAGACATTTTTATCGTCCACGATCAAAAATCGTCATATCGCACACCCCTACCTCCGTGTATACATGCCTTACTGACATGAAAAATATATCTATAGAGAGCGAAATATCAACTTTCAAATAAACCAATTCAAATATGAAACATGCAGGCGCATCCACTACTGCGGAGCTGACGAGTTAGTCTTGCCGATTTCATCTCTTAAACCGAAAACAAAAAAGCACTAGTTTATCAATGAATTATTAAAATGTTAACGCAGTCTCCTTGCTGTTTTTCCCTGACACATTCATAATCATTATTTCTGCTGGTGTGCTGTGGCAGACTTTATGTGTCCGCTTGAGCACTTATTAGGCAATGTGGGCAATTAAAGGCGCATTAAAATGATTTAAATGGTTTATTAATAAACGTGCGATTAGTCGACTAATGCTTCAAATGAATCACTACTAGTTGACCAGACAAATCTTTAGTCAAGGGCAGCCCTACTTCTAACTAACTAACCAACCTAACTAGTTGGCTGCCGGACAACTAATAAACTAGATGATCATTAGGGACAGGACGGTCGAGTCTACTGGTTGTCAAACTAGAATACTGTCAACATTTTTCTCTAAATTTCACAGCTAAAATGTTAACTTCTTTGTTTGTTGACACCTGATTAATTGACTAGTTGGTTGTTGGATACACTAGTGACAGTAACTAAGTGACAGGATGGTTCATCAAGGGACAGGATGATTAACTGTTTGTCAAACCAGAATATAGTTAACTTAAATATTACAGCTAAACTGAGAACTACTCATTTAGTTGACCCCTAATTAATTGACTAGGACAAGCACAACTGATGGGACAGCACAGTTTACAAGTCTACTAGTTGTCAAACTAGAATGCTATTAACATGTTACCTTAAATATAACAGTTAAATTACTATGTCTAGTTTTTTGTATATTATGTTTATTTAGTATTTTCAAGTTCAATTGTCTAGTTGACCTCTAGATAACTAATTGTATGTTGGACAATTAATAGACCGTCCTGCTAACCAGCCCCCTACGCAGGCTTCAGTTCAGACTGTTTAAATGTGTAAACAACCACACAAAGACATTTGCAGAAATTATAGATCAATAACAGTAGATTTTCAAAAACACATCTCAACTGTCACATGGTTCAGTTATTTCCCCGACTTGGACATCCAGTGTGAATCATTAAGCAGCAGTACCTTGTACGCAGCATTGGGAAGCAGGTTATTCATGGTGAACCAGCCCAATTCCAGGAGATGTTCTGCTGTGTCATCAGACTTATTCAACTGTGGAAGAGATCATCATAGCATGGTCATATACACAGTAGCTAACGTTTTACCAATGATTAGCAAAGAACATTCAGCAACTTCAACCAAAACCTCTGTCCTTGCAGACTCACCTTGCTGTACATGAACCTCTGCAGTTCAAGTTCAGCTATACCCAGCTGTCCATCTTCTTCTGTGAGACACCAGCGCGCCTGAGCAAAGTAGAACTCGGTACGACGCACAACGCTAACATCCTCTGGGGGTTTACGCAGCTCCAGCTTGTTTGCTCTTTGCAGTTGGAAGTCCTTAAAACACCTGAGAGGAGGCAAAGAACTTTGATATCTCCAAACATTTTGAACTAATATTGCCAATGAATGATCAACTGCTAGAATTGTGCTAGTGACCAACCGGATGAGGATGTTGAGCTCCTCACTCTTCATCTGCATGTCCGTCTTCTCTTGGTTGAGCTGATTCTGCAGGCGCAGGTTGATGTCCGACAGCTCGTCTCTTCTGAACTCTTCTGACTGGGACTGTAAAAGTCAGATAAAAGGTCATTATGAAGGAACCTGAAAGTAGTCTGGAGGACATGCCCTCATATGAAAAGCTATGCAGATGGCTGATGGTTCAGGTGAACTAAACTGACGCAGATGTGCACTAACCCTCATATTGGAGTAGATCTGTTTCTCCAGGCAACGGATCTGAGCCAAATGCTGGCGTACCGCTTCCTGAAGGTGCAAGATACTGCTCCGCTGCTCCTCAGGGTTGCTGGAGATCTCTAGCTGGAAACGCACACGCTGCTTCCTCTCGCTGTGCTCCTAAACAAATCAAAAGATCTGGGTGATCAGCAGGAACTAATTTTAAAACTGGTGTCCAGAAAATTACAGTCAGTATGAACCTTGCGCCGGGGCTCCACGTGGAGCAGCAGGTTATTGACTATGTCCAGGATCATGGAGTACTGCACTGGATTGGTGGAAATCTCCAGGTCATTGTGGATGAGGGTGAAAGTGTCGACTGCACCTGATATGACCAGAACAAAACAATAATATCTCTCTGACATAACAACTACCAGTATCATAAGTCAGGTCCTGTTTCTCTCTAGGTCACATACCAGCCTGTTTCTTTAAAAGGTCCTCCTTCTCATGGTGGTCACGGATCTTTGGCGGTTTGATGGAGGTGGCCAGTTCAGGGTCGATGTCGTGGCTATACCCGATGTAGTACATGCGACAGCTACAGCGAGAGATGATACGCTGGACCTGCTGGGTCTCCTGCACTTGGGATGGCTGGTTCCAATCTAAATCAGAGCAAGAAGAAACAAGTCAAATAAACTAGATTGTGGCTGCTGACTGGACGTGCAAAAGTTGCTGCCACAATGCTATATGGATGAGAGATGGGCCACTTGTAGGAAAATTAATGGGAGAAATCGTAACACTCAATGGTCTTGTCTCAAATGGAACTACAAACCCTCACGGTCTTCCAAGTCTACAATTTTGTGACATAAAAGTGCTGTGAAGCTCATCTCAGTGCGGGTTTGGCAGAAGAGTGTAACAAGGGCACATAGTGGTCTCAAAGTAGGCACCTTTCTGAGGCCTAAAATGACAAATGGGACAACCTATGGTCTTATGGACATAACATGGACATGCAGTGGATTTTGTACGTCTGCAAATGGATGTCATTTGGTACAGGGCCAATATGGCAGCTGTAGGAAATGAAGTCCAGGGGGCGTTACCAAGATGTCTGTCGAGTAACTTGCTTTGCTTTAAAACAAGGGTGCCAAACTCAGTTCCTTGTGGTCACAGTCCTGCAGAGTTTTGCTTCAACCCTTATGAAATGCATCTGAACCAGCAAAACAAGTCCTTCTGGCAGGGTTGAAACTCAACTCTGAAGGACTGTGGCCCTCCAGGAGATGAGTTTAGCGCCCTTGCTTTAACGGGTCTTTGGGTGTCCTAAGCACTTTTAACAAGCTGCTATGCAGTTGCCAGTATATTCTGTGGAGTTGCTAGGGCATTGCAAGGTGGCCCATCACAAGAACTAAATGCAGTTATGAACTCGAGAGTTAAAATGGCACACCTGTGGTGGTGCTGACCATGCCTCCAACAGCCTGGCCACTCTCCATCAGCTCCTGGACTGAGTCCAGGTTCCTCTGCCTGTGTTCCTCAATGTTCTTTACCTGTAGGTCCACAAAATGAGAACTGATTGCTATAATGCAATGTTTCATTGGTTATAAATGCATGATAACTGTACTTCTGAACCCACCTCTAGCCACAGCTGCCAATCCTCCTGTTCAGAGGGGTTTTGCTCCATGGTGGCGAAGTACTGCATACCATCCAGCAGGCACGTCCAAGTGGTCTTCTGCTTAAGTGTGTCGTTGTACCAAGCAGGATGGTGTTCACACTGCAGTAGTTGTGCCTTGGCGGCAGACACCAGCACGCAGCCGGCAGTCTCAGTGCCTCGCAGCATCATCTAAACACCGTGCACATGGGAAGATGTTTAGATCTGCTAAAACAGTATCCTGCACTACAGGTTACTGCTCTCAAAGCGGAATTCATACCTGACCGTTGACAAGCTCTATGAACCAGTTGCGGTTGTAAACGTCATCTGTCTGGCACGCGGCAATTCCACAGAGCTGGTCGCTCACTCCTGAGTCCTCTTCAGAGAAGACCACAAACTTATCAGTCTCCTCGATAAGCTTCTGTAGCATGGACGTTCCTATAAATGACCACAAAAACACATCAACTGAGGCAAAGAAAGCCTTGGCACACAGAAACTGACCATTTCCAAAAAATAAAACTTTGTTATTAGTCTGGACTAAAAGAAACTGTCAAATGAGCTACAATATATACCAGATTTTTAGGCCGACAGTCACAAGAAGAGCCTACCTTCATTCTGACTCTTCTCTGGGCGAGTGGTTGTGGTGATGACTGGTGTAGCAGGAGCTGTGTTGGAGGAGTAGCTGGACATGGAGCGCTTCAGCTTTTTCATCTGCTCCTGGGTGTCGATCCGCAGACCCTTCAGAGCCTCGGTGGAGAGGTTTCTCTTCAGCACGGCTGCTTTCTTATAGCCATCATACAAACCAAAGGCAATATTCCGGTTGGTGGTGGTCCAGGAAGCCCTAAGGTCCACCAAACACAACTTGTGCGTGTAGGAAGCATTGCTCTCGTCTTTTGAGTTTACCTCCTGAGACAATTTAAGCAGTGATATTGTTAGTTTGTCAATTAGTAAAGGCATTCATTTTTTAAATATTGCAAAATATAGTTTCTTGTAGATAAATGATCAATTGGAGTCTCTCAAATGCAATTTGAGTATCTTACCTCCTCTATGCGGTTGCTCTGTCTCTGGTAGCTGAGTGAGGATAGGCTGAGCAGGTGGGTTTTCTTCACTTGGGCATTCATCTGGTGGTCGGCTGTCTCGTCCCATGTGGAGGCCATGAGGTGCACGGTGACCAGAGAAAGCTCGCTCACCATCTGAGTAACGTTCCACTCGGAGATCAGTCGTCTCATCACAGTGCCAGCTGTAAAACATGCATCGATCATTTCAGCAGAACATTTCAATAGTATGTCAAATGGAGAGGGTGACTGAGGCTGTTTGCTCTCTCACCCTGTGGGATGAGCCTCTGTGCTCCTCTGGTGAAGACATGACCTTTACTGCACTCCACCTGAATGCCCCTCTGCTGAGCAAATGATGCCCAGTAATGGACCTGCACAGGAACATTAAGACAGGTTTAACCTTGCATATAATTCATTACAATTACAAATAAATCTTTCCAATATGACAAAAGATCCTTTGAATGATAAGAATACACTATTTTATGAGGGTGAATGATCTATTTAGACACACAAGCTTATAAAATATAAATTATATTTTTTTAATTGTAAAATAATTAAACATACATGAAATAAAAAATTAAACTATGCATAAATCCAAAATTGTTAAAATTATTATTAATATTAAATAAACAACAGTTTTGCTTCAGCTAACAGACAAGTTAGAAGTTAACCAATTAAGTAAATTAATAATTTTTTTTAAAAATGAGGCAGGCTAAAAGTATGGTGTGACAGAAGCAGGTGTGTCACCTGTAGTTGTGGAAAAGATGCTGTATAGGACATCTGTTTGTAGTGCTGGCCGAGCTTCCTGCGGATGGGTCTGAGGCTGTGGAAGAGCTTGCCTCTGCAGATGGGCCGGGACACGCTGGTCCACGTGGCCCAGAAGTTCTGCATCCAGCGCAGGGTGCTGCTGTAGAGGAGGATTCTGGGCTGACTGGGCTCTGAGAGAAAACACAAACACAAGCCTGAAAATCCAGAGCTGAAATGACCTTCAAGCCTGGAATAAACTACATGACTTTTGCCCCGATTTTCAGTCTGGTCGACGCTAGTTGCTGCTCCGAAGTTGCGCAGCCTTTATCAGCATTTAGAAAAAAGGCTATAGTTCTAACCTTTGCCACAGTGCTGGTCGAGGTCCATGGTGATGGAGAGGTTGAGGTTTTCAGAGCGGAAGGCCCTGTAGGAGTCGTGCGGCTGGCCTGAGGTGACATCTGCAACGCTCTCCACAGCACAGAGCATTACGGCATGGTGGTCATGTGGATTACCATGGCATAACCATTGGAGGTCAAGGGTCATACAAAGGCTCGGGAGGTGCAGGAAGCAGATATCATCATATCTGTATAGAAACAGACCAAACTGATTTAAATAATCAAACTCAAATCAAAACGGAGTAACGTTGTAATGCCTCACATACTTGGAGGCTGTTCTAACGTTGACGTCCAGGTCACCCTTGAAGACAAACTGCCCAGGATTCCAGTCAAAGTTCAGCTTGCTCCACTCCCAGTGCAGGTTCTCTGTGGTGTTGTAAGGGTCCTAATGCAAATTAATCATTATAGTTAACATTAGATATTTAAAAGTATAAGAGGTTTTTAGCAAGGAGCCCGGGTGTGTTTGTTAGTACCTCAGTAGCGAGCTGATGCAGGTTGGCCTGTTCGATGTCCATCACCCAGCGGCCATGCAGAAGAAGTCTGCTTTTATCCCACCATGCCACAAGCGGGGACGGGTCAGCTGTGGGTTTGGTCAGTAAATCAACAGCCTGGCCAATCAGCGTCCAAGCAGGATCCCAGCACGGCCCCCACACAATGGTGTAGAGGGAAATATTCGCTATATGAACAATTAGACTGGTTGAGTCATATTGCTGCAATATCACATTACAGACTTACAAAACCAAGAGAGTGTAGTGACTCACAATGGACGTCGTAGTAGAGCTTCAGTGGCGGCATATTTCTGTAAACGGTCACATCACCCCATGGCTGGCCGAGTTGGACCACCTGCTTGCGCTTTGCTCTCAGCTGCCCGTCCTGCTCGGTGCCCATCAGACGTCCCGACAGCGACCACTCTCTGATCTCAAACAGGTAACGAGGATAGTCCCGGATTCGCACTGAACCACACAGGAAACAAGACTGCTAATCATCATGGACTCTCATAAGTGACTAAAAATAGCACTTTGCACATATAGCACACAGCAAACAACACTTAAAATTGATTCTAAGAGAGCTTGATATTAAAAAAAAGTAAAGCCGTGACGTATTGTCAAGTATGGTGACCCATACTCGAAATTGGTGCTCTGCGTTTAACCCATCCAAGTGCCCACACACAGCAGTGAGTAGTGAACAAATGTACACACACACACACACACACACACACACACACACACACACACACACACACACACACACACACACACACACACACACACACACACACACACACACACACACACACACACGGAGCAGTGGGCAGCCATGCTGCAGCGCCCGGGGAGCAGTTGGGGGTTCGGTGCCTTGCTCAAGGGCACCTCAGTCGTGGTATTGAGGGTGGAGAGAGCGCTGAACATTCACTCCCCCCACCTACAATCCCTGCCGGCCGGGGACTCGAACCCGCAACCTTTCGATTACGAGTCCGACTCTCTAACCATTAGGCCACGACTTCCCCATTATTAGCATGTTACTATGTTAATAGCTAAATACTCTAACAAGTATAAAAAAAAAAATACAAGGGCACAAACATTGAGTCAATTCTGAATTAAACTGAAGCAATTTTAACACCACTTTTGTCGGCCATCTTGAATTTCCTTTTTAATTAACTAACTACACTTATTAAAAAACTAATTTTTTTGATTAAAATAAAGGTAAAATACACTAAACTAAAAACTAGATTAATAAAGTTGTCATGACAACTAACTGAAATAAGTTTAAAGTTTAAATACTAAAATTACTAAGTGAAATAAAACTAAATATTCTTAGAAATATAAAAAACAAAACTAATTACAGTAATGAAAGCACATCAAATTCATAAATATTAAACTAAAATAAAAAAAGCAGCTTACTGAAATATAAATGATAATAGATACTAAAATAACACTGTAGGCTTGTAGTAATATATTCTGGGCTTGCATTCTCTAACTAACAAATGTAATGATGCCTTATGATTTTTTGTAAAAACAAGTTCTCTTAGCGTAGCATTAGCTATTCTTAGCATTAGCATAATCTGTTAATTTAAAGTGATATCAAGGTAAAAAGTTTACTGTGTTTGGAATAAGTGTCAGATTACTGACAGTAGACATTCATTAACTAACTAACAAAACAAGCATCACTCATTGAATTACATATTAAGGCAGGAGTGTCCAAACATGATCCTAGAGGGCCAGTGTCCTTTAGAGTTAGCCCCAACCCCAAATAAACACACCTAAACCAGCTAATCAAGGTCTTCCAGATTACTAGAAATGTACTTTATATTTATACATTACATTTCTCCAAAGAAACTTGCACTGCATTTTTAAGGTATACATTTTATCAGTTTGTGCAGAATCGAACCCATGACCTTGGCGTCGCTGTTAGAGCTAAAATAAAGGTGCGTTGTGGCAAGTTGGAGCGAACCTCTGCAGGACATCCCGGTATTTAAGTGCACTTGACTTACCCAGAAATGCATTAAGCTTGAATTTAAAAGCACGGCACCACTGGATCACCAGCTGCAGGCCATCTCTAGGGAAGGGGCTGATGCCATCGATGTCCCGCAGCTGCTCTCGGATCCGCTCAGGCCCGTGCAACGACTGATCCGCAAGCGCCACCAGCTCAAACTCTGACACCGTCCAGGTGAGCAGGGACTTGCGCATGGGCGTGTTGGCGTACAGTCGCTTGGACCGCTGAATGTAGATCTCAATGTGCTTGCGCTCAAGGGAGGTGTAGAGCTCTTCGATCTTACGGGCCGGCAGGAGCTCACCATGCTGCTTGCGTAGGTCGGCCACTTTCTTGTCCAGCAGTTGCAGGCGCTTGGTGCTTTCCTTGCATTCATCCTTCATTAGCTCGTAATTGTCGCGTAGTTTGATCTCAAACACGTCGTCCAGGAACACAAAGGAGAACTGGTTGATGCGGACCAGCAGGTCCGGCGGAAGGCAACAAGGTTCTGTTGATGGGGCAGCACTGCTGTGTAGGGTCTTCAGCCACTTCTGTACGCTGATGGCCTTATCGAAAGTGTCGGAGTAGTCATACTGGTAAGGGAACTCAATGGCAAGGTTGGGTGCAGTGAAGAGCCAAGTGCGATTGAGAGATGTTTGGAGGAAAGGGAATTGAGATCTGTGCTGTTGCATCACCTCAAGCTCATCCAGCATCTGCACCTCGGCTCCAGAAAAGGAGAAGATGTCGTTGCCATCAAAGTTGAACACCAAATGAGGAGTTTTCATCAGCACGCTTCCAGGCCGTTTGGAGATCGACAGTGCTTCTGCACAGAAGGTGATGAAGTTGGTCTCGGCCACATGGGCGGTGAGCCGTGTGCTTGCCAACTCTACACAAACTAACATCCCAGATGAAGAGGCTGCAGACTCGGTTCCATCCTTCTGTTGTAGCCTTAGAGATTCAGACAGCGCCTTCCAATAGCTTTGGCTCTCTGTGACATGCTGATACAAAAACATGTGATCCGATGGGGTCCACTGCACTGTTAAAGCATTTTCACTCCGCACCTGATCAGATGAAGATGGGAGGAAATTAAATCAAGATGTGGTTAAAGTTGGCATAAAATGGAAACTATGATCATGTTTTCTTCTCTATTGTAATGTATATTTAAGTAAAACGAATAAGATGAAAAATGTAGGACAGGAATCGATTCTGTCCATCATGAATTGATTGGAACATTGATGTTTGCTAATTGCTGTGACCTCACGAGTGACAAGTTGATGGAGGGGAGGGATCATTATCCGTCTCTTGTGCTGGTGCACACGTCATCAGAGAAGAGATATCACAGCGAGGAGGAGGAGGAGTAGTAAAAGTTTTTTGATTAAAGATTATGAGGGCACTTGAATTTGAAACAAATACTGTAATCTAAGTCATGTTTGCGGAATCCAAGTCTTAAATGTACTGACTTACAGTTGTGGTCAAAATTTTACATACACTCAAAATCATACAGTCATTGTTGGAAAGGGTTCAAATACGCAAAAGTTGCTGGAAAACCAAAGAATTTGTGGGATCTGAAGGATAGCGGGCAGTTTAACTGTTCAGGACAAACAAGGGACTCATGAACAACTATCACAGCTGTGTGTAGGAGCAGTGTAGTACCTCCAGACTGCGGCCGCTGATGTGGTAGGAGACAGTAAACGATGTTAGGGTCAGGATGGGGTTGGGAGTTTGGGCGGCTGGGCAGCAGGGCTCCATACTCTCAGTGAGGGCCTTCACCACAGCCAAAGAAACACCTTGGACAGAAACATTAGAATTCTCGCCCGATCCTTCAGCAAGCACTGTGTCCACCCTCACTGCAACGGCCCCTTCAATGCAACAGAGAAAAACAAACTCTCATGTACTGAAACAAACTAACATGTACTGAGTAACTTTTTGGATACAAGGAAGAAAAACAAGAGTGTAACTGGTATTTTAAGGGATTCTTTTAGTTCTCACCTGCCACATTAGAGAGTGTGAATGTGTTTACATCCTCAAGATTGAGTTTAAACTTAAAGAGAGGTGGTAGACGGGTTGGAGGCTTTTCTGGAATGGAATGTAAGGAGACGTTCTCTGCTTTGTCCAGTTTGAGAACGGAGAACAGACGTGACAGACACAGAGTGCAGGTCTCGGACACTTCCAGCTGCAGGCCTTTCAGACTGGACTCCATACAAGCGCTTCCAGAAGGGCTGGAGTTCACCGTCCTTGATTTACTATAGCTGCCCTGTGGGCAAATTAATTAAAAAGGGCATAATGTAAAGCTAAAATGTTATTATTTCAAAACATAGCCCATCTTTCATAATATATGATAACTTACTACATAAATGCATATGTGAGTCTGGGGCACAAAACCAGTCTTAAGTCGCTGGGGTATATTTGTAGCAATAGCCAAAAATACATTGTATGGGTCAAAATTATCCATTTTTCTTTTATGCCAAAAATCATTAGGATATTAAGTAAAGAACATATTCCATGAAGATATTTTGAAAATTTCCTACTGTATACAGTGGCATGCAAAAGTTTGGGAACCCCTTGCAGAATCTGTGAAAATGTGGATAATTTTATCAAAATAAGAGAGATCATATACAATGCAGGTTATTTTTTATTTAGTACTGTCCTGAGTAAGATATTTTCCATAAAAGATGTTTACATATAGTCCACAAGACTTTTGCATGGTCTTTTGCATATTTTAACCCTTTCCAGCAGTAACTGTATGATTTTGAGATCCACCTTTTCACACAGAGGATGATTGAGGGACTCAAACACAACAATTAAAAAAGGTTCAAACATTCACTGATGCTCCTGAAGGAAACACGATGCATTAAGGGGCAAGGGGGTGAAAACTTTTGAACAGGATGAAGATGTCCAAATTTTTCTTATTTTGTTGAAATATCATATTTTTCCATTTAGTACTGCCCTTCTGACGCGACAGAAGATACTTGCATGTTTCCTGGAAGACAAATTAAGTACAATTTACCTTGAGCTTCAAATTCAAAAAGTTTTCACCCCCGGCTCTTAATGCATCGTGTTTCCTTCTGGAGCATCAGTGAATGTTTGAACCTTTTTTAATAGTTGTGTTTGAGTCCCTCAATCATCCTCTGTGTGAAAAGGTCGATCTCAAAATCATACAGTCACTGCTGGAAAGGGTTCAAATATGCAAAAGATGCTGGAAAACTGAAGATTCTGCAGGACCTGGAGGATTTTTCTGAAGAACAGAGTTGAACTGTTCAGAACAAACAAGGGACTCATGAACAACCATCACAAAACATAAAAACAGTCGTAGATCATCCAGGTAACCACACAGCATTAAGAACCAAGGGTTCCCAAACTTTTGAATGGGGTTATTTTAATAATTTCAGCAATTTTTTTGTCTTGTGGACTATATGTAAACATCTTTTATGGAAAATATCTTACTCAGGACAGTACTAAATAAAAAATAACATGCATTTTGTATGATCTCACTTATTTTGGTAAAATTATCCACATTTTCACAGATTCTGCAAGGGGTTCCCAAACTTTCGCATGCCACTGTATTTATCAAAACGTAATTTTTAATTAGTAATATGCATTGCTAAGGACTTGGACAACTTTAAAGGTGATTTTCTCAATATTTTGATTTTTTTTGCACCCTCAGATTCCAGATTTTCAAATCGTTGCATCTCAGCCAAATATTGTCCTATCATAACAAACCATACATCAATGGAAAGATTATTTATTCAGCTTTCAGATGATGCATAAATCTCAAATTATGACTGGTTTTGTGGTCCAGGGTCACATATTGATTTTACCTGTAGTGTGAGAGAGTCTAGGATAAGGGCTTCCCCCCAGACATGTTTTCCAGCTGGGTGAGGAGCCTGCTGGATATGGGAACCCTGGCCCACACGCCACCAGAAATGATCCAGGGACAGAGAGGCTTTCTCAGTCACAGTCAGACTCTTCACGTCATCGTCTTCTGAGCCCAACAAGTGCTGCAGTTCTGCGAGACACACTGGATTCAGTCACACATCACAGCAGAGACACTTTTAAACTGAAGTGTTCTATCAATTCTACTTTACCAGAAGTTGACCAAAAAAGGAAACTGCACTTTATTCATTTTGAAAAGAGAATTTAGTTATTGTGACTCCATTCAGTGTTGATATTATTAACTAAAACAATTAAACTAGTTTTTGTATAATTGAAATAAAGTTTCAATTAAATAAATATTACAATATTTATTTTAAAAAACTCAATGAAATGTTGGCTTGGTGACAAAGTAAAAAATGTTACAGCTGAAGCACTAAAATGATTAAACCTAAAACAGAAATAGCTAAAAGCTAAAATTAGCTTTTAAACAATTAAAAAACAAACAATAACAAAAAAACAAATGTAATTCAAAATATTAAAAATACTATAATGGTATATAAATGATAACTACTGCAATAGCACTGCCTACAGTACACTGACAAGGCAAAGTGACATTTTTAGATAAATTATTATAACAACATTTTTAGGTCACACTTTATATTAAGTGGCCTTAACTGCTATGTACTTAAATTAAAAAAATAGTACAATATACTTAAGTGTTCATATAATATTGCAAAACTTTTGCTGCTGTTGAGGTGGGATACGGGTAAGGTTAGGAACAGGTTTGGTGGTATGGGTAGGTTTAAGGGTGTAATTACAGATGTAATTACATGCAGGTATTTGAAAAAATATAATTACAATGTAAAAACATGCATATACACAATGAGTGCTTTTTATCAAATGATTAGTTTAAATGTAAGTACATCGTAGTTAAGGCTACCAAATATAAAGTAGAACCAATATTACATTATAAATTGTGCATTTTTAATAATATAATGTGCTAATTATATATCAATGTAATTAAAGAAATTAATTAGATTTCAAAATGCCCCATTCAATGTGATTTTCCTGTGCAGATCAGTGCCACAAAATATTTTTTGGCCTTTGAAAATGTGTTTTTCAAAATTTATATATTTTATAAAGCTAAGCTACATAATCACAACGTGAAAATACTTTCTCATTCATCTCTAACTGGTAGAGAACAAAACCTGCTGTTATTTGATAGTAATTCCTATCTAATCTGAATGGGTCTATTGTTTTTAACAGCATTCAATAACCACACTTCTCTATTTACCAGTGTTGGCTGAGATGAAACCCAGGGCAAAGGGTGGCGTATCTCCCAACTGCACTGACACATTGACATTAGACACGGAGCAGCTTATCATCACGGGAGCGTCCAGCTGAGGGAAACGCCTGGGAGACACAAGGACACTTATGAGAGAACAATAAACAAGACCTCTATTACTGCCCAATCTGGGACGCTCAGAAAGCAAGCGGGCGATTAATACCTTTTTTTAGAAGTTGTTTTTTTATGCGAGAGCTGGTCCCATGACAACATGTCCAACCAATGGGAGAACTCTTGATGACGGTAGTGGATGATACAAGTGTTGATGGTGACCGTGCTAGAGATGTCAACAGATGTCACCTTAAGAGAGAGTGAAGCCAGAAACAAACATGAAGCTGCAAAACATACATCAAAGAAAATGTTGATTTGCATAGAAAAATCATATAGAAAGCTCACCTGCAGTATCGTTCTGAGTGTGTTCAGACATATAATTCTCTGTCGACTTTGTGACAGTAAAAGACCATCTGAAAAACACAGTACCCACCATATACGTAGCTATAAGTGTGTGTTCAGATCCCTATCTCTAAGCAAAAATAACAAGTGTGTTCTTGTGTACGTTACCCTCCAGCAGAAGCTCCACACAGCTCTGTGGGAAACTGAGCTCAGGGGTGAAACTCTTCAGAGGAAGCTGCTCATCATCGCGATCATAACCCAGCTTCAGAGATTTTAAAGTCCAGTTCAAATGTCTGCAAAACAAGCATAGTTCGTTAGAGCACAAAAATAACATTCAAGACTGAGCACAATAACTGTAATATCATCACTGCTCACCTCTTCTGACTGTGCATGGAGAGAGTGATATTAGTGTTTTCAAAATCCACATTGACCTTCTGTGGAATCAGGTTGTGAAGACGCTCAATTGCTTCAGTTTGGATGTAAGAGTCTTCTTTGTCATCTTGAAGAGGCACAGACATCAAAAAGCTTTAACATTTATATTTACAACAAGGTAAATTATTATTAGTAGCAGTATATATTTATTAAATGCCATGTCAGCATCTTAGGCTATTTTCATGGCAAAAACTATTTAAAAATACAAGTATAACAAATACCATAAAAACAAGGAAACAAGTTATATTACACAAGATTTTTTACATTAACATGAGATAAAAATTCTAAAACTTTTTCTGGCAAAATTATACTAAACTCTTTAAGTGAGTTCACTTCATAAGAGTTTTCTACATACATTAAAAGCAAGGAAAATTACTATATTTTATACATCACATTATAGGACAGTATATATGAATATATTTACAACAGGGTTTTCACTAGTTGAAATAATAGAAAAGTTAACTGAAATAAAATAGAATACATAAACTAATTTTATTTCTGCTATGTGGCATGTGAAGGCAACATTTGAGGACAAACATGAATTCCTCAAATATGTAAAACCAAAACCGAAATGAATAAAAACTATAAAGCTATACAACTATAAAACCCGTATTTATAACTAAAATCCATATTTAAAATAAAGAAATAAAACAAAATTACTCAAACTTTGACTGAAATTAAAATGGAATATATATATATATATATATATATATATATATATATATATATATATATATATATATATATATATATATATATATATATGTATATATATATATATATATATATATATATATATATATATATATATATATATATATATATGGCCCTATGATTTCCGCGATGCAGTAAACGCGGACGGAAATCAAAGGGCCATATATATATATATATATATATATATATCATAAAAACGGAATTTACAGTTTTGTCAAAGTTTGGATGAATTAATCAAAAATAGGTAATTACACAAATCAAATCACGATATGGACTAGTATCTGTAAATATTAAGCAGCAAAAGTTGATTTAAATATGAATCCTGCATGTTCTGTAAGAATAAAATAAGAATCTACTACTGTAATATATCACTGTAAAGAAAAATTAAATTATTTTATTTTATTTTGAAGAACTGTAAAATTACAATACTCATATTTATTGCATCTTAATTTTTTTCATTTTCAAATATTAAACTATCAGGCTTTTTTTTATGGAAAACTGCAGGATGTCAAAAGCTTCTCTTCTGTTAATGACATCCGGTTTAAATGATTTAAATTAAATTGCAGCCTTTGCCATTTGATAATTGCACTAAGCTACATTACGATTTCGGGTGTATTATGACTAACTGCATAGCTTTAACGTAAGGCGTGTAGCTTAAACGTCAAACCTGCAGTATGAGCGGTGCAGACTGCAGGAGCAGCTCCTGGAGGTTTGGGGAACTGGCTGAGGAACAGGCCCTCGTGAAGCTCAGCCAGCAGTGTTCTCACACACAGTCCCAGACGACCCGGCCTGAGACCAGGCAGACTAACGTCACCATTCAGGGCCAGACTCAGTGATACCTCAGCCAGACACGTGTCCTGCTAATGAGAGGACAGGCATTCAGTTAACACCTTGTAACCATTTAACCCAAACACAACACAACAAAGTGAATTAACACCTTAGCACATGAATGTTTGTTGTACATACCAGTCTGCTGCTCTTCAGAACTTTACTGCTAAGTTGTCCCACTGAGAAATCCCAGGCCAACCTGACAACATATCAGTAAGCTGTCATTTTAATAGGCTTTTGGCTAACTTGTTTCTCTAAAGGGCTTGATCAGGGCCAAAATGGTGAAAGATTGTGGCTTGATCCTTGTGGAATAGAAATAGGGATGCACAGTATAATGAAATAGGGGTTATTAAAATAAAAAGTACATTTATCAGTAGATACTGGATAATTAATTGGGCATGTTGATTACATTAGCATTACAAAGTTTGGGGTTAGTAAGTTTTTTTTTGTTATTTGCTTTTAATTTGTTTTAATTAATACTTTTATTTAGCAAGTATGCATTTAATTGATTAAAAAGTGACAGTACAATGTTGTCAAATATTTCCTGTTCCTTTAAACCGTTTATTTAGAAAGGAATCCTGAAAAACTAAATGTAAGCTGAAGACTGGAGTAATGGTTGCTGAAAATCCAGCTTTATCATCAGAATAATAAATTACATTTAAAAAAGTAAAAACAGAAAACAGTTATTTTAAATTGTAACCATTTTTCAAATTATTACTGTTTTTACTGTATTTTGTCAAATAAATGCAGCCTAGGTGAGCATAAGAAATAAAAAAATAAATAAATAATTCAATCAATCAATAAATCAAATTTAAAAACAACAACAAAAAAATCCCAAACCTTTTTTAATTTTACTGTACCTTTTTCTCACTTAAAGCTAATTTTAAGAAAATAAAAACTAGTAATTTAATAACACTATTAAATAAATATCCTGTGCATTATAATATTATGATGCCTAAATTGTACTTTTAACATTTAAAATTGTTCTGACTGTTGACTGATTGTTGTGTGTATTTCTAAATTATTATTATTTATTCAAACAAAATATCATAGAATCATGGCCATTTGTTATTAATTTATATTGGTCACAACATGAAAATAAGTACAGGCTTAATGGTTTTAAAACTTCAGTCAGGTTGGTGAAGTGAGCTTTATGCGCTATGCACACAGCTATCAGTCACACAACTCCATACAGAAGTCTTTTTTAAAAAGAAGTTCTTCTTTTTCACAGGTTAATCACCTTTTACTTTGATGATGCAGCAGCAAAGTGATGGCAGAGGAAGTCATGTGCCAGAGGGACTCAGGCAGGGCCAGATTCAACACCATCACATTTATAGAGTTAATGTGGAATGACAGCAGCTGCAAAACAGACACCACTGGAAACTTTTAAGATCTGTGCAATTGCATCTACAGTACTGAGCTTGCAGTGAAAGTCCATGGATAATGGAATTCCAAAGGTTTTAAAAGGTTAGGAGTTAAAAAGTTGGATATAATTTTGCACAGACCAACTGAGTAAGTGAACATTAAAGAGTATAATTTTACATCTTGTAGTGATATTTCTGAAATAGCATGGACTTTCTGTCTTGCCCCATTGAATTTCATTGCAAGTGCATTACTATAACACCCTTTTCTTTTCTTTTCTTTTCTTTTCTTCAGAACAATATATATTGCTCTTCCGTAGTAATCAACAGCAAGTCAGCTTTGCATTGAGCTCAACTTGTACTGAACCTGGGATTCTCCAAAACAACAGTCAAGTTGGTTACCTGAGAGAGGAAGTGCAGGGTAGAGGGACTCAGAGGAGAAGTTTTTGAATCCTCCTCATTCCTTTTGGGAGCCCGGGGCCTAAATGGCTCCAGTAGGTCAAAGCGGAACCGAGCCTCACCCACACACAACGCCAAAAACCTCCTAACAAATACAACACAATCACAATGACCGATCTTTAACAGACAATATTGCACTATGTCTTATAATTATACTTACGGCAAGTCCGGGTTAACTATTTTGCAAGAAATCCATATCCTGTCAATTTCCTACAAAACAGAAAAAGGCTTTACAGTGCTAGAATACATATTAAACATCACTGCACCACATCAGTTGCAGCTCTTAACTACATAAACCCCACTGTATCATATTTGATATGCAAATGTCTAAGGCCTTTGTATTATCAACATGATCAAACTGCTGCTGAAAAACCTGTTGTACATAATCTACTACATGCCTTCTGTAATCTGATTGATAGTTTATTATACTTTTTAGCAGAATATAGAAGATATAGAGTGGCAACTGATATGTATTTTATGCAAGCAGTCTGATTTCACTGATTTACTGATTTTTTTTCTCCCATATAAATATTAGCAATTGCACCAAATTTCATATTTTTGGGCCTCTGAATAAAATTAAGGTGTTTTTTCGTCCTCAAATATCACCTCTATATACTACTATTCTCACTATATCATACTACATGAGGCATAAAAGGATAAGGATATATCCTTATATCCATATAAAGATTAAGAATGACACTCAACAAAGCACATATGTAAACTGTTAAAAATAGTTTGTCTAAAAATCCGATAAACACTTCCAAATAAATAGATAGACATATAGATAGATGTTTTGACTATTAATTCATGTGTTAAACTTTACAGGGTTATGAGGACTGTAATAGGGCTCATATTAGATGCAGTGTGTGTGTGACGTATATTTTATTGATGCAGAAACCAAACCCACCAGAGTGTGTTGAGGCTGAAACTGAACACTGATTCCTCGCACTGAGAAAAGACCCACAGATCTGATCTTGAGCTCTGCATTCAGGACATTGTGGAAAAAACGGACAGCCAAAATGCAAGCAAACCATCTAATAAAACACAAAGTGGGCAGATTTGATAGGTTTAATATTGCATTTTCAATATCTGTACATATTAAAGCAGGCTGGCTTCTTACCTAAAGATCAAAATGAATACAACTGCCAAGATGAGAAATACTGAGATGGCAATCAGCAGGGCAGACATTGTGCTGCAGATGTTCCTTCACATTTAGCCTACAACCATGGCACCTGACTTCAGACCACCTGTCAAACACTCACTCACATTAATATCTGTTGAATTCTCTCAAAACATGCTAGGTATTAGTGAATACATTCAAGTGAATAGAGAAAAAAGGAATGAGAATGCATGCGCATTAACATTTTAAGAAGCCAAATGAGTGCATTTGCATTTCTTTATTCAATATGTCGTCTGAAATAATAGGTATTCAAAATGTGTTCGTTATAAATAAAACTAACTGAATAGTGACACAGAAGCGGAATATGTTGCAATTATTATCATTTTACAAGCCAAATGACAGACTACGAGCTCTGTGCAATGAATAATAGAACACTAATACCGCACAGATTTTTATTTTCAAAACAATCTAATCATTTGATCGTCAGTGAGTCTCGTTGTTGTGCCACTCTGGCACCGCAAACAGCTGTTGGGTGGAACTTGCGATGTTCAGCAAAGCAACATTAGCCTGTTAGCTGCCAAAACAACACAGCGCACCTCCAAGCAAGAATGATTTAACTTCCTAATGAAGGTGTTGACTGTAATTAGCAGCTTTTAAATCGGGTTACCCACCTGAAAGGGTTTGTAATACAGACCAGTGGATCTTTACGTGTACAGCGCCCGTCTCATGCTAGGCTAACGGCGCTAGCAGCGGGATCATGACAGCTCTCTGTCAATAAACGGACATGCTAATCATGTTTATCCGCTTCCTTAAACACATAGCATTATAATTACATCCGCTGTTAAACCACATTTCATTCTGATTTAGGATTTAAGTAATAGGCTTTCCTCTTTTCTGCGTTTCAAGTGTGAAGGCAGAAAAACTAACTTTTTAGACATTAATGCTATGTGCATTTTCCATAATAAAGGTCCTATGAGCTGAGCGCTGGAAAAAGAGATATTTTTGTTACTTGTTTTTTAAACTAAAGGGGCACAAAGATTTAACAAGTCTTCCCATCTTTATAACAATTCGCAGTCTTATTTTAACTATTATAAATTACAGTATGTAAATGGACAGTTTTCTGATTTGGACAGTCAGCTGACAGTCATCTTCATCTCAGTGTCACCTGACCACAGGTCACCTTGCAGCAGTGGTTCTCAGCCTTTCTGGACACATTTTGGTTAAGCTGTTTTCTCTGGTATTTCTGCAGTGAAATGATAATGCAGCATGATTTCGAAAAAAAATTATTATCAGAATTTGGGAGTGTTGACATAAAATTAATCAAACATGATTTATTAGGGAGTCTATTCAATTCGGCATGTTTTTCAGTAAAAATAATAAAATAATAAAAGTTTTTAAAAATAAGTCATTCTGTGGCCCTACACTCTGTAAGCATTTAGTAAACAATTTATTCATTTAAATCAAATGTATTTATTACTTATTTAAAACAAATTTTGTCATTTATTTAAATTGAATTTGAATTCATTTAGTTAATCCTTTTTTTGCTTTTCTCTAAACTTTTCCACAGATCCCCTAGCACACCCTTGCGGCCCCAGATCCCAATTTAAAAACTCCTGGTCGGCTAGTAGACAGTGCATGAGAGTTTCTGTCGTGTATATACATCTATAATAACTCATGCTATAATGTAGAAGCATTACAACACTGATCTCTGCTGGTCGGCAGAATGAAAGCTTTCAGTCTTTCTTTTCCTGCACTTTGGTGCACTATATACCATGATGCTAGTAATAATTGCAATTAAATATGAATGGCACCAAAGGCAGGAAATGTTTATTTTAACAGCCACTGAATATTTATAACTTCCCGATTATCTTCTTTATTTATCAAACCTATTTACACTTTCAAGAGAGACAACATAATCATGAAGATTCACTTTTTATAATTGCACAAATATATATATATATATGTCTAAGAGATGAGTTTTTGGGGTTCTTGATTATTAATGTTAATGTTATTTTCATGAAATAAAACTGATCATCATTTCCAAACCACTGAAATGTTTAATAACAAAAATCTGGTTGACTGAGCATCTTGGATCTTTTCAAGCTGTTTCAAAAAAGCCAGACAGTGTTTATGCTGAAGCCTTCTGCTTGTTGTGTTTGGCAAACCACTCGTCACTCTTATCTGCAACCATGGCCTGTGAAAGCAAGCAAACAGAAAACACATGAATGCGGTTTGAAAGTGGATGACAGGATTGACTTAACACTATATAATGTGGTGAGATGATTACCTCATCCAGTAATTCATTCCCCTTTGGGTCCACAGCAGAAAGCTGCCTGAATGCCTCATCGCCCACAAAGCAGATCTCATGGCCATCCTACATTAAGTAGAATCCGACTCAGCCAAGAAAATACTCAGGATCAATCTCAGTAACATTAGACAATTAAGACTCACAGGATCTGCAAGAATGACGACTTCCACTGTGGCTTTTCCAGGTGTGTCCAGACTCACAAGAGGGGTTAGGATTTTCTGCTTTTCTTTTTTCATTAGCGCTTCAATGTCTGGTAACTGCAAAACAAAGACTTTTCTTTAAAATTACACCACGTAGAATGGATATTGTTGGCTGATGCTGGAATAGCTGACCTGATCCCGAGGGCAAGCAAATGCAATCCTTCCAAAAGCAGTTCCATGATCCACAGCACCTCCGATGTCCTGCAACTCCAGCTTACACTACAAAAGCACATCACTTATTAAAACAACACATAAACTACCGCTCAAACGTTTGGGGTTGGTAAGGTCTTTTCATGTTTTTAAAACAAGGCTCTTATGCTCACCAAGGCTGCATTTATTTGATGAAAATACAGTAAAAACAATAATATTGTGAAATATTATCAAAAAGTAAAACTGTTTTCTATTTTAATGTTACAATTTTATTTATTCCTGTGATACAAAGCTGAATTTTCAGCATCATTACTCTAGCCTTCAGTGTCACATGATCCTTCAGAACACATTCTAATACGGAAACATTTCTTATTATTATCAATGTTGAAAACTCTTAATATTTTGTGTAAACATTCCAAGCATTCTTTGACATATTCTTGCTGAATAAAATATTTCTTCCAAAAATGTATATATTAGCGCTGTCAAATGATTAATCGCGATTAATCACATCCAAAATAAAAGTTTTTGTTTACATAATATATATGTGTGTGTACTGTATATATTTATTATGTATATGTAAATACACACATATACAGGATATATTTTGAAAATATTTACATGTATATATTTATAGTCATGTAATTTATATTATATATAAAAATATTTAATATATATACATAACATATTTCTCTTAAATATACATAATAAATATACACAGTACACACATATATATTACGTAAAAAAAATTTTTTTTATTTTGGACGTGATTAATCATTTGACAGCACTATAATATATTTTAATGTATATATACATTTGTATAAATTAATTTTCTTCCATAAAGGGCCTGATATACGTTTTATAAAAAAAGAGGATAACCAAACCCAAGGCATGAATTCATTAGGTCTGAGTGGCATGCCCTCATAAATTAATTATTGCCAAAAATATAATAAATGTATTATTTTCAGCCAAACCTGATTATCTGAGAATCCCATTAAGGCAATCTTTTTGTCCTCATTTTTCTCAATAACCTTCATTCCCAGCAGAGCAGACCAATAATGAATAGAACGCTGCAGATCAGACACTGCCAGGGAGACTTTCTGGACAGGATCTATTACCAGGACCAGAAACAATCAGTTAGGAGTCAGTGATGAACTTTACTACAGTTACCACATATATTTACTTCCATATTTCATAAAGGACGTTCTCACATCCCTATTATAACATGCAATTAGTGCAAATACCCACCACAGTTCGGCAGTTCCTTGTCTATAAGGTAGAAGCGGTATCCTCCTGGAGCTTCAGTCATGTAGAGAGACTCTTCGACTTGTGTTAGAGGCCAGTTTAACCTCTTAGCATTACTCACAGCCTGACTGGACTGCAGAGTGAGACCCTAATATTGAAGAGCGTTATTTAGATAGGATCCCATTTAACAGAAAGCATGCAGTGGGGGCCAAAAGTCTAAAACTGCTTGTGAAAATGCTTCTATTGTAATTTATTACAAAAATATAAATAAGAAGTATGATGCTCATGTTATCCAGTGAGCATGATCACATGATTAGTGTCACAAATTTCAATCGTGGCTGAGAAATTTAGTAGAATCTGACATTTTATATCATATTTGATCCAAAATCATCATTACTGTATATATATTTTATGGTTTCACATGTTTAGACCCTACTTTATGTGTGCTTTCAAGTTATACATGTTTTATATAAATGTCATTTACCAGAAAGTCATTGCCAAGGCGATATTCACCCACTCCATAATTATAGGTCAACTCTGTAACAAAGTGATCCTCTTCTGGTCCAAAGCCTACCATGGTTTTACTCCATTTTCCATCATATGGACTAAAAACAAACAAGTTATATGCATAAGCTAATATTTAGAATTTGATACAGGTTATACAGGTAACTAAGCTTTAGTCAAATAAAAATAAAAGCATAACTAACCCATTGCAGGTTGCTTTGCAGCCCTCCTCAAATTCTTCATGACGCAGAATCTGTAGATTAGAATTATTGATTATTGATTATAAATTTAGGTTCTGAGTCCGAGCATAGACAGAAAATACGAGAACGTGCTAACCTGTGTTTGGTAATAGCATGATTAGGCTTATCAACAATATTAGGAGGCAAAGTTCGTACTTTATTATTCACATAATAGAACTAGAATTTAACAATGAGATCAGTAGACAGCTCTTCTACCTTCATTCCTAAGACATCCCTGTAAAAAGTGGCTGTTTTGGTCCTGTCTCCTACTTTAAAAACAAAATGCAGTGCTCTTCTTAGTGCCATCACTTGCGCTGAGCACACACTCTGTGTCTCAATACACACACCTTGCCATCGACTGCTCTGCTATCGACAGCCCACAGAATAAACCAAAATAATTCGTTTCATTTCTACACGCATTCGCAATGCCATTATATACGAGCACATATTACGTCAATATTTTTTAATATACTGTAATGCAAAGTAACATGTTACAACATGCTGAATTGAATCTTAATAACACATGGTGAATTCTTACATGGTACAGTCCATTCTCGTGCTGGGGAACTGAGTCAACATAGCGAATCGGTTCCAATCAACAGTTCATTCCAAAGAATTGATTCAAATATAGCTTTTTAAAGTATCGAACTGTTCTTTTTTATTATTATTAACAGTATGTTACATACAGATAATTACATACAGAGACAAAACAAACCAAAGGATGAGAAAAGAGTCAGAGAAAAAACAAGTACACGCAACTAGCCAGATAAAAACAACAACAAAGTAATACATTTACATCTTAAGAAGACACAAAGGATGAATAAAGAAATAGTTTCATTGCTTTGGGATGAACAGCATTTTGGATAGTTTCCATATGCTTGTCTAAATCAACTCTGAATAAAGAAAAAAAGCTAAATTAATTATGTAATATTTTCTAGTATTCAAATAATCTAAATAAATAAATAAATATTTAAAACAAAAACAGAAGTAACTTTCAAAATAAAATAGGACAAATATTTAAAATTCTGACTAAAGTGTTCCTGTATAAGTGTATTGCCAAAACACGAAGTCTTCTTCAGCAGAATAACAAAAACTGCAATTCCCTTCAGTATTAACTGTTCCCATCACTATATCCCCGGTTTACTCGGTTCACAGGGCTCATTACGAATCAGACATGTGATCAAGTTTATAATAGTAAGCAGCATATTTTAGATCAATGTCGTTTGAGACACCGGTGAAGTGATTCAATCAACTCTTGAAAAAGATCCGACTCAGAAGAATGATTCACGAATCGGACATCCGTAGTTCATTCCCTGTGACGCCGGCGATTGGGCGGTCAACAAACATGGCAGCGCTCCTGTATAAAGTGCGTCGTGGATTTGTTATTTTCGGGGAATATAGTTTATTACTCAGAGTATATAATAACCACCGGATCTCGGTGAATTCGAGGCGATATGTCCGAGCCCTCCGGCGGAGACCCGTGGCGGTCCTGTATCCCGATGGCGAACGAGAGAAATTAATTAAATCAAAAGAAGCAGCTGATAAAATGAACCTGAAGCTGTTCACACAGAAGGACAAAAACAGAGAGAACGTGGACATGTCTGTGAATGCGCAGAAGAGTCTCCTCAGATGAGGGACAAGCTCCTGCTGGAGACAACAGACTCGCGTGAGTTCAAAGCTTATGGGGGAAATTATACCAATTTATCGGCATTCTTGAAAAATACATCAACTGAGTTTTAAATGGCATGATTAGTTTACATTTAATTTCTTTTGGTTATTTATTCATTTCCTTGTATTTAATAGAGGAGCACCTGTCAAACACTATATTGCCAAAAGTATTGGGACACCCCCTTCTTTAGAACAGATATAATGTATGTATTTTGTGTGTGTGTATATATATATATATATATATATATATATATTATTATTATTATTATTATTATTATTATTATTATTTTTTTTTTTTGTATTTTTTTCTTTCATATGCAGACTAATGGTGCAGTTGAACAATTTTGCAGTAAATAGGTTAAAAAAAAAAGTACCACATATCCCTCAAAACACAGCATAAATGTATTGTTGAGGAGTAAATAATAATAATAATAATAATAATAATAAAAAGATATATCATTTGTATTATTAATTTTTTTTTTTTTTTTTTTTTTTATGTAGTCGCTCTGTAAATGTGTGGGGGCCAGAAAAAAAAAAGAAGTTTTTGTTGTGTTTCGGCTCTGCTCAAATAAATGTACACAGACATCCAGGACACATCTTATAATACCTTTTTTTCCACAACTGGTGATTCCATGGAGGGTTTGTTGTTTTGAATGATCTATGTCCGTCCCGACAGGTCTAAAATATTACTCATTTTTATTGGTTTATCAAAGTGTATTAGAGTAAAGTAAAGGCATGGTTTGGAAGATGGATTGTTTTACACTCTCTCATTAACAGTGTTATTTTTATCAAAGGAAAAGTTGCACCGTGTAGTTTTAAGAGATCCGTCATTCTGCCCTCAGGAAGGTGGCCAGTGTTGCCCTGTCCAGAGCGTTTCGGGATAAGGAAGGCAAGGTGCTGCTGGAGGGGAGGCGTCTGATCTGTGACGCTCTGTCTGCTGGAGCGTCTCCTCAGATGCTCTTCTTCAGTGCGGTGGAGCGACTGCAGGAGCTTCCTCTAGAGAAACTACAGCAGGCCAAGCTCATCGAGGTCAGATATGAAGACATGACGACCTGGTCACTCCTCTGGGAGTTATAGGTGCGTTGCTGACTCTTTATAAACCTAGTTCATCTAAATGTTTGTAACACATCTTAAATCGCATTATTTCCCTCAAATCGCAGCTATATTCTCAAAACCTGGATACCTGGTGTTTCCTTCTTTTATGTGACGCTGGGAACCTAGGGACTATTTTACTCTGTGCGGCAGCTGCTGGCTGTGAGCGTGTTCTCCTAACCAAAGGTGTGTAATACATTTATATAGAAACATGTCTTTGTTGAAAAGGAACACATTTAAAAATGATAAACTCATGAAACACTGCAGCCTATTTTCACATTCTGGGTCAGTATGTAAACTTTTTAAACAGTCATAACTTAATATTTTTCTGCAAAAAGACATTGTATTTATTGAAGAACTTCTCATTAGGAACAAATTTATTTTAATAGTACTGACACATTTTCAACTTAGTTTACTATACTAAAACCATGTTTTTTGTTTTTTTCAGGTTGTGTGGACGCCTGGGAGCCCAAGGTTGTACGCGCAGCAATGGGAGCACATTTACGCCTTCCAGTCTTTCCTAATTTAGACTGGGATGAAATTTCCAAGCACTTACCAAAGGACGCGGTTGTCAATGTAGCAGATAACAGTATAAAAGTTCCAGGACACAGAAAAAGGACCTTTGGATGACTTCAGTGAAAGTGACTCTGATGGAGAGTCTGATGATGAACTTTCACTGCCGCATCTGCAGCCTCAGGTGTACTATGAGAGTTGGGCTCAGAGGAGCACGGCACTGGTGATTGGTGGAGAGACGCATGGACTGAGTCTGGAGGCTCGGCGATTGGCTGTGAAACAGAGGGCAAAAGGCTATTTGTGCCCATGGCTCCAGGAGTGGAGAGCCTGAACTCTGCAATGGCTGCTAGTATACTGCTGTTTGAAGGCAGACGGCAGCTTCTGCAGTTGTTGGACAAAACACAGCGAAGACCACGATCTAAAATCGTAAAATGAGTGTTTTTCTTGTAATGTATTAAAGATGTTTCACCAGTACTGTCCATTTTCACTATTTAGCATTGTGGCTTTTGACTGCTTTTAACAGTTTGTCATTTATCCAGTAGAGGGCGATTGTGTGTTTTGATGTACTCACACTCAGACCATACAAGATGTAGATGAATCTTGCTGTGTCCCAATGTGCCTACTTATACTACGCCCTTAAAGTATGTACTCTTTTGGTGAAGAAAAAGTACACACTTTTGAGTGTGTAGTAGAAGAGTAGGCAAGCTTTGGGACATACTATCACGTCACACAACTGCGTCTTTACCGGACTTCATTTAATTTAACTTCCTACCGTACTGGAGAGACTCTGCTCATATCTTCTGCATAATGATGCATTTAAAAAGTTAACGATCAAATGGATGTTTATAAAAGTTCAAATTGCTGTTGCAGATGAAATATAACACGGATAACAATAAATGTTTTTTTACCCGGTTAAATCCTTCGCCAAATCCGAATCCTTCGCCAAAGCACAATGGATTGTGGGCAATTTTAGCCATTAGAGTGTGCACAGTTGATGATTTGTCAACTCAGGCTTTGATCCTGAGTTTGTGGAGCGCGTGCACATGACTGTGTGACATCAGTAGCGAACAGCCAATCATGTGCCTCACAACATAATTATATAAATCAATTACAAATCATATAAAATAATTCTAAGTGATTATCATTGAAGCCAGACAATTTTATTTTATTATATATTTTTTTACTATATAGTAACCTTTAATTTGGAGAAAGAGATACTGGGGGAGTGCCTTTTTCTCAGAAGTGTCACTTTGCTCACTTCTGATTGGTCCAGTTTCAGTTTGAGATCTCTAACTCACAACATAACCTGCCCTGGAGTAGGTTAGCTGTGGAGTGTAAGTTACTATGGCAATAAATGCAGCTAAAAGACAAGCCACTTTCACGGTACCTAAAACTAAAACTTGTACCATGTAGCCAGTAAATCCGGCTTCATGGTACAGGCCCCTGTTCTGTTTAAGAGACAAACTCAGCTACATCTTGGATGGCCTGAGGATGAGTACATTTCAGCCAATATTCATTTGCGGGAACTATTCTTTATATGTCGAACAATATGCAACAATCATTCCAACCAGTATCAGTCTATTGCTACACTGTGGCATAATCTCATTGCATTACATGTTTAATTAGGCAAGTGGCATATGGCTTTTCTGGCAAGAATTCCAGATTTCTGTGAAAATATTAGATGTTAAAATTCTGGTTGATGCTGATGATTATGGCCATTATTAAAATTGCTTAATATTTTGTCTAAATTAATTAAAAACAAAGCACTGAAAACTAAAATGAGTGAAAAACACTACAAATCATTATAATGTACGGTATGAAAAATAGATAGATATACTAGAAAAATAGTATATATGTATAATGTACTGTAAGTGGAAATGGAAGGATATTTAAGTATTTCTGGTTGGATATCGCATGATCTGGCAAATTTAAAAGGTTGACAGTGTATTATGAGATTATTATCAGAAAATCTGCATAATGCACACACAGTATAAAAGTAAAGTAAAGTCGTGATGTATTGTCAAGTATGGTGACCCATACTCGAAATTGGTGCTCTGCGTTTAACCCATCCAAGTGCACACACACAGCAGTGAGTAGTGAACAAATCCACACACACACACACACACACACCGTGAACACACACCCGGAGCAGTGGGCAGCCATTTATGCTGCGGCGCCCGGGGAGCAGTTGGGGGTTCGGTGCCTTGCTCAAGGGCACCTCAGTCGTGGTATTGAGGGTGGAGAGAGCGCTGGACATTCACTCCCCCCACCTACAATTTCTGTCGGCCGGAGACTCGAACCCGCAACCTTTCGATTACGAGTCCGACTCTCTAACCATTAGGCCACGACTTCCCATGCATACTTTAAAAACTGAGTAGTAGGGCAAAATGAACTGCAAAAATAGTCCCAAGTATGAACAGAACAGAGACATTTTAAACAGTGAATTTTAATGGCTATGACATTTCAAACACAACCTAGAACAGACAGACTGTGCTTTAACTGGCTACATTTCATAAGGAAGCTTGCAATTAGATGCTGTTTATTGTGCCTTCAAAAAACAAAAACAAAAATTGCTTTAATACAGGGGACCTTCACAGAAAATCCACTTAAATGTCATGTTTGAGATGGGAACAGATCAGTCATTCAACAACATCAAATTTCAACAAGAAGGTGGGCGAAGACTATTTAAACTATCAACTATAGACAACTGCATTAAAAATAAACAGCGGCATCTACACAAAGAACAGATAGTGCCTTCAATACAAGGATATCAACATCAGCTTGTTCATGTATGCATATTTATCAGCACCCATAAGTAGAGAATCACAGCCGTACTGAACATATGGCCACGTAACATGTGCAGTGTCTGTGGAAAAATAATAATAATACATCTACCAAGCTATATTTATTCTAAGCTCTTGATTCTTGAAACAATATCCAAGGATAGAAGGAAATACTTGATAAAATCTCAAAAGCAAATCAGAACAAAGTCGTGTTTACTTGCAGCTGCAGGAGTCAATCTAATCT
Organism: Barbus barbus; assembly: GCF_936440315.1. Classification (NCBI taxonomy): domain Eukaryota; kingdom Metazoa; phylum Chordata; class Actinopteri; order Cypriniformes; family Cyprinidae; genus Barbus; species Barbus barbus. The sequence continues at coordinate 18,411,213 of NC_136759.1, read as the reverse complement.
CTAAATGTAACGGCAAAAGACAATCAACGTTAAAATCTGCATTTTACCATCAGCGCTGTAGTAAATGCAAGGCACCACAGGAGGAGGCGGCCGCTTCGAGATGGAGGGGCGCGTATTAAAAGAAGTAAAATGTCAATACAAAGTACGTTTCTGTTCGAACAGTCTGACAAGAAGAGAGAGCACGCCTGGAGGTCAAGGGCCAAATGGAGGTTCGGGTAACAGGGTGCAGGGAGTTCAAGGACTTCAAATGGGCTCCGGTTTGAGCTTCTCGGCCAGAAAGTCATTAACAAACTGTTCTACCACGGCAGGTGTGATTTCCTCCACATCTTTAACGTATTTGGCACGGGCCGACATGTCCAAGATGGTGAGGAGAGGCGCGGCCTCAGGCAGGTTGGTGTAGTCCCTAAGGGAATCGCTCATATCATCCTGTCAAGAGATGAAAACATCAGCTGAAGTGATTATTATTGTCTGTGAAGAGCAAAATGACTACAAAAAAAGTGACGAAATGAACTGGAAATAACCACCATGTAGACACAGGGAAACAAAAAACTGCATTGAGCGCAGTATAAAGCTCTCGCTCTCTCAAAATCAGCATGATGCCACCGATGGGGTAGTCTCTTTCTACCCTATCCGGAGCAGAGTTGAGCGCTCCTCTCACTCTCCACAGAGAGGAGGTCTCTGCCACAGCAGGGGAGGACCAGGAGGGGGCACAAAAACATTGCATCACCCACCTTGTTGCTTTTGAGGCATTACAACCCCAGGAAACTTCAGAGAGATGTATCACACTGTGAGAGTGTGGAATAAAAATTCCCATTATTCCAGACGGGGGGGCCCTAAATATGTGTTTGTGGGGTAACAAAGGCAGGCAGAGTGATTTTATTTTCCGAATGTCTTCTGCAGTCTTTAAGATGTGGTTTGATCTTAATACCTCAGAAACCCTACGGCTTCATAAATGCTACATATAAAAATATACAAAAAAACTAATTTAACATATCCTACATGAATTAAAGAATAAACTGGATGTTTATGGTGTGGCCAAGAATGCTTTTGTTCATATATGTTTTCAGGGGCAAGTATCCTTCAAGAGCGGTTTCTTTTGTTTGTGGACATACTGCATCATGATTTATTGACAATTTGTTCATTTAGCAGACACTTTTATCCAAAGCGATTACAAATAAGGAAAAACAACCACATTAAAAACAACATTATAACATAACCATATAAAGTCTACTGTATCATACTTGACACATGAATTTCTAAAAACGTCCACCTTCAGGTAGTGATTCACTTGTCCTTTTCGGTGTTAACTCATTTATTTTTTTATAAAGTATAAAGTAAGAATATAAACTAGTGCTGTCAAACGATTAATCGCATCCAAAATAAAAGTTTTTGTTTACATAATATATGTATGTGTCTATCTATCTATCTATCTATCTATACACACACCAGAAAAATAGGTTATGTTTATATAATGTATTAAATATTTTTTATTTACAATATAAATTATATGAATATATAGACATGTAAATATTTTCAAAATATATACTGTATGTGTCTATTTATGTATACATAATATACACAGAACACACATATTATGCAAACAAAACCTTATTTTGGATGCGATTAATCATTTGACAACGCTAATATAAACATTGTATATTGTTAATATTTCAAGATGAACACTTTCTTGACTGAAACACCTCGAGTTTCCTTGATTATGCACTTTTTTATGTTTATATTGAAATGTGAGCATGAAATATGACAAATGGAACGTTTATTTATTCATTTCTCAATCATCATCGGTTTGCATTGCATTATATGTTTTGCTCCCCTATAAATCTGATACTTATATGCATTTTATGCAAGTAGTTTGCTATATTATTAAAAATCATATTGATTTACAATACAAACTACCTTTTAGCCATATAAATATCAGCAGCTGCACAAAATTGCACATTTTTTGCTCCGTTTGAACATCTGAATAAAATGAAGGTGATTTTTTCCCTTCGAGTTTGAGCATGTTCTCACTATATATGTGACCCTGGAGCACAAAACCAGTCTTAAGTTGCTGGGGTATATTTGTAGCAATAGCTAAAAATACATTGTATGGGTCAAAATTATCCATTTTTCTTTTATGACAAAAATCATTAGGATATTAAGTAAAGATCATGTTCCATGAAGATATTTAGTAAATTTCCTACCATAAATATATAAAAACTTAATTTTTGATTAGTAATATGTATTGTTAAGGACTTAATTTGGACAACTTTAAAAGGCAATTTTCTCAATATTCAGATTTTTTTGCACCCTCAGATTCCAGATTTTCAAATAGTCGTATCTCGGCCAAATATTGTCAGATCCTAACAAACTTACGATTGGTTTGTCGTACAGGGTCACATATTATACTATATAAAAAAACCATAAAAAGCCATAAAAACCTGACCTATCAAATATTATACAAAACATATTTCCGATTATATCTTGCTTGAAAAATGGTTTCAACAAATTATATATCATGCCTAAAAACACTTTAAACTATTGGATTATTATGAATCTATTATTTATTGTTCTATTAATCTATTATCTATTCTATAATCTATTATTTATATTTATTTCATGTCATGTCAAGTTTTACAGAGCGGAAGTGCCTGCTTTCTCCACCAAAAATAACTAATATCTTTATAGAAGCAACGGGCCATCTCTTACTTCTCTGATTCAAACCAATTATCCTTCTCTCTGTAAAGTCATCCAACTGAGTGTGTCTTGGAAAGAACTGCACAATAATTTCACATGGAAGACATTATGACACAAGAAATGGTTGCATTTTTGACCACAAGAGGACAGTACAACAGTTTCAAAGAGATTTGGGTTCGTTTATTTCATCTCTTGACTGGCTCGCAGTGAAACTATGAGCTATTCCACAGCAGTCCATGGATTAAACCACACAATCAGATCTTGGGCCCGTAAAAGAGTCATCGTGCCGTTTTTGCTACCTAAAAAGGACATGTAGGGCAACAGAAAGCTTGTGACCTCGACTTCAAACAAACCTTCTAGGAGATGGAACGGCAGTATTGTTACAATGAAGAAAAACTAAGCATTTTACAAGCGACTTTTTGAAATTTGAAGTCTAACATCATTGTTACTAACCTAAAAATACTCAGAAATCCTCAACACTCAAGCAATATGAAGGGTGGGGAATCAACCTTAGTTGACTACAGATTTCCTGTTTTAAGGAGCAGGAAAAGTAGATCACATGGGGTCACTGGTATTTTTACCCATAATCACTTCCTTTTCCACGTTCCAGATGCATTCCATTGTCTGATGTGAACCCACAACACACTGCATCGGATTAACTCGGAATGATAAATGAGAAAATCACTGCATCAGGCGAGACAATGGCTGTCAAAATATGACATAAATTACAACGCGAAAAACCTGTTTCTGGGATTTGCGATAAATGCTCTCTTCTAAAGATTACGGACAGATAAAGATCAGCGAAAGCCGTCCATCAGCAGAAGCAAATATAGCGAGAAATGGAGTCTGTCAATGTAACCCTTGCAGGCTTTTAGAAATGAAAAGATTACATCTCTCAGGCTGTCTGCCTGTCTATGGTAAGCCATGCATCTTCTTTTGTGGAGCAGCTAACCTTGTGTAAACTGTTCTTCAACCCCGGCGGCCCTTTAGCGCACACACATAGTCCCTCGCCGCCTCCAGCGCTGAGCTCTCCATGTGGAGACAAAGGGTCAGCCTGTGGCTGCCTCCAGCTGCTAGCATGATAACTGTTTACCAAATTGCACCGGCCCTACAACGTGAAGTTTATTCTGCCTATTGTGGGCCTGTAGCATTCCATAAGCATTAGCCATCTGCTCATGCAAGCAGAGATATGGCGGTCTGATTGGCCAGCTCACTACGAACGGCCCGTGCTGATTGGTTATCTGAGAGCTCTGATCTGAACCCAACAGTGTTCTAGCTGTGCGCTGCACCAGACATTAGGTTCAAATAATTGCTCATTGGAAATAAATAAAAGCCATCAGTGAAAGAATGTGTCTCGTTGCCAAGCTCTGTTCGAGTATTACGTCACTGATTAAAGGATTATTCTCAGTTAAATACAAATTATGGTCCATCAACAGCATCTGAGGTATGTTGGTTTATAAAAAAAAAGAAAACATTGGTGGAAAATCCTTTAAAGAAATGTTCTGGTTTAAACCAAGTTAGGTTAAACCCAAACATAAATCAGAAAATAAAATATAAAATTAAAAAATATTGTGGGTTTCATTATGCATTTTTTTAAAACATATACACTACTGTTTAAATCTATGTTGTTGTATTTTATTTTTTTTATACTGTTTTTGAAAAAGTCTCAGGTTATCAAGGCTGAATTTATTTGACCACAATTACAGTAAAAATTTTACATTTGTGAAGTATTATTACAATTTAACATAACCGTTTTCTATTTTAATATATTCTGAGATGTAATTTATTCCTGTGATGCAAAGCTGAATTTTCAACATCATTATTTCAGTCTTCATTGTCACATGACCATTCAGAAATCATTCTAATATGCTGATTTGCTGCTCAAGAAATGTTTATTATTAGCAATGTTGGAAACAGTTGTGCTGTTTGCTTAATAGTTTTGTGGAATCTACAAAGGATTGTTTGATGAATTGAAAGTTCAAAAGAACAACTTTTATTCAAAGAGTAATAAATTATTTTACAGTCATTTTTGATAAATTTTATGCATCCTTACTGAATAAAAGTTAATTACTTAAAAAAAAAATTTTCCAATCCCAAACTTTTTAACAGTAGTGACCATACACAAACATATAATTGTGTGTTAATTATCTTACTATTTATTGATTTTCAACATAACCCACGTTCAACATACTTGATTTAGTTTGCTTGTGAAGGAATCCCACATGCTTTTCTTCTAAATAGCTGCTCAATGCAACAAGAAGTGTTCAGAGTTCAGGATAACAGGGTGTTTTCAACCTCTGAAGACACACTTACTTTCTTATAGACTCTGAGATCCTATACAGCTGGTCTGGGCCTCAGCAGGCTACAGTCTTAAACTGCATCTCATTTTACTACACTATCTGCTCTAATTTGACAGTACTGGCCTGTACACATGAAGTTAATCTTAGATACTTATTTGCAGCTGATTTCTGGATTATGTTAAAAGTGAAATAATATGTTATGAAATGAGACCTGTTGAAAATGTGTTCCATATAATGGTTAAAGGAATTTCCTCAATAGAGATTAAATTAAATCAACAGCATTAGGTGACTTGCTGTCAGTTACCACAGGAAATAATTTTTGGCCCCCAGTTTGAAAAAACAAACAAACAGCATTTATAGTAATGAACCTAAAAGTCTATGGGCAAAGGCATTGTGCCAGGATAAACTTTTCAATACTGTTTCAAAAGTATCACCACAAGACTTAAACTTTAAAGTGTTAACATGAGACTAGTGTGATATAATAATTACAAAGTATCATTGTCTATGCAGTCATAACTTGTATAATAATAAGTATTATCAATTAAAATACAATAAAAACAAGAAAAAAATGAAAACAACAAAAAAAGACAAGACAAAAAAAAAAACACAGCAAAACAAAGCAAAGCAAAGCAAACAAAAACTACATAAAACACAACAACAAAAAACAGCAAATCAAACAAAAAATAAACAAACAAGACAAAACAAACCTAACACAAGTGAAAGCAAAACATAACAAAACTAAACCAAACAACAATACAGCAAAACAAAAATAGAACTAAGAACTACATTGGGCAAGACACTGAAGGTTTAAAATGTCAGACGTTGGTAAATGTGTAGCGTAGAGCTCGGTTAAACATGCACAGCTTAAGAACATGTGCAGCGAATGCCTGAAACTCAAACCATGGCATAGCCAAATGCCATCCTGAGGATCTGCCATTTCAGGGTGTGCCACACACACAGAAAGACTGAACAGTGGCAAGTTAAAGTGAGAAGGGGAAAGGAAAGAAAGGGACTGCTAATCGTCTATTAATTACAGCTGCCCCCGCTCTCTACGTGACTTCCATAAAGGTCACAAAGAGAAAATAGAAGATAAGAGTTATGAAAATGTTGGCTTTCCTCCCTCTTGGCATGCAGGCTTGAAAGACGAAGAAGCGATCATAGAGATGGAGAAAAAAAAAAAAAAAAAAAATCGAGGGAGGGGGAGAAAGAAAGAGAAGGGCACACACAGCTGTTTTGGCACCCTCTGGGTTTGAGGCTTGTGCTACATGTGCTTGCCATTCAACTGCAGCTCCTTTTATTTACTGCATGTACATGTTGATGATTGCAGGCCTCCCTCCCGAAGGATTGTTTTACACAAATATACAGAAACAGATGGCACATCACACTTGTGTGTAAAAGCAAGCAAACATTCTGATCGTTGTGGCAGAGAAGAAAAAAACATTGTCAAAATCTCACTCAATAAAGCCTGGAAGAAATAGTTCACCCAAAGAATGGAAAATCTGTCATCATTTACTCACTTTCATTTTGTTGCAAACCTGTATGACCTTTTTATTTTCCAAAAGGTTGAATTTTGAATAATGTACTGTTCACTATTGAATTTATGCATTAGAATAAGGGCGCACTGAAGCTTTTCAGTGATAAAGGAAATTATGCAAAAGTACCATAAAAAAAACAAAAAAAAAAAATCATCAAAAAAGTAGTCTACACAACTTGTGCACTACATTCCAAGTCTTCTAAAGTGAAATTTATTTGACAGGCCTAATTGGTCGCATGATACTGAAGAAAAAGTTGTTGTGCGATAATGCGATAATGCATTATGCGTAATTCCATGTGCAATACGATAATGTAAAATAATATTTAATTTTATTTCAATTCTGAAAATAATGTGACCAACATACATAATTATCATCCTCACGCTAAATTGTTGGAAGCAGCTGCGAGTACCTTGGGTTGACAATGTCTTAACCTATAATAAAAACACAAAGCTAAGCAAAGGAAAACAAAAAACCCCCCAAAAAAACCCATACACACAAATGTCAAGTAACAGTCACATACGCAGGCTAGTCTTTGATAACATAAAACTATGACTTTTCATAACATTTTAAAGGAGGGGTATGCATTTTTACAAAAACGCTTTAGAAAACTGAGTCAGGCCAGTACCAAAACAAACTTGTAGCCAATCAGCAGTAAGGGGCGTGTCTACTCATGATGTGGAGGAGAGAGCGCTCATCAGTGCACATGACGGACATTAGCTGAGCCGAGCGACAGAAAGATAGAGTTGGTGAATTAAAAAAAAATTTAAAACGTCTGCGGAACGAAAGGCGGCTTACATCGTATCTACACCGGACGCGACATTTGTTCTGTCTACACTGGACACGACAAAGCGACCATTGAAAATCATTTGAAATTTGTGTCGATTGTCATAAATAGAATGTGGCAGCTATTTACTGTCGGGGATTTGTCGTGTCGCGGCACGGCACCCAGTGTAGAAAGCATCACTGATTATAATGAGTTCTATGCTGCTCGCATCTGGTGTAGACATGGTGTTACGATAAGGCAAGCAGTAGGACCCGTGTAAATATCAGATCAGCTTTCCAGTGCTGGAGAGAACTCAAGGAGCGGGAAGGCTTGCGATTGGGCGCCGAGGTTGCTTTGTTTCTTCTCGATAGGCTAGTAACACTGGTTTTGCTTTGTTTCACAGAACTAATCGTTGCTATACGTATGTGTAGGGGCGGAGCTATCAAAATAGGGGCGAGACCCTTTTGGGGTAGGGGTGTGTTTGTTTTGGTGATTTCAAATGTCAACATTGGCTTCCAGAAATCACTTACCCCACCTTTAAAGAAACGTTTAAAGAAACGGACTCAAAGAAAGATCTGAACCACTGTTTACAGTGAAGTACATGAGGTAAGTGAATAAATGACAAACTTTCATTTTTTGGTGAACTTCACCTAATTATTCGATTACACACATAAATGGACAAACATACCTCTCCAGCGACAAAAAAGAGCAGTGGCATCTCCTCCTCCTTTGCCTTGTATTTGGCCATGATCTTCTCTGCGATTGGCTGGATGAGCTCCTTGGCCGGCTCCAGTTCTCCCTCTTCCTCAGCATCTAAATGAAAGGTTAAAAACCGCAAGATAAGAGAGGAAGATGATGAATGAGCACAGTAGTTATAAAAGGGAAGTGAAGAGTCAATAGGCTTCGAGTGCTCTTCTGCAATGATCTCAAACACAGCTTCATCTCACCTACGAACAGAACCAGGCAGGGCCCTTCATGCAGCTGCACGGCGTTGGATTCGCTGAGCTCCAGCACGGGTCGCGGGTGCCATGGGAAGAGCCGACAGTCGGGGTCATTGAGAATCTCCACCCGCCCCTGTCGTGTGATCATGTGACCCTCCGTGTCCAGTAAAATCAGTGTGGGGATACCTGGAAAAGGTTAAACAACAAAAAACTGTAAAACAATATTCTTTATACTTATTTAATGTAAAGAAATGATTCAATAGTGCCACAAGTAAAAAAACACTTTAAAATGGAATACATCACACATTTATTAAATATCAAATTGGTTATAATTGACTGCAATTTAGTGTAATTATAGGATTCAAGCCTACAATGTTAAATCTAATCAATCAAATGTATTAATTATCCATTGCCATTCAAAATATCTAAAGAAATTGATTATATAATTCTGCAAAGATGCACTAAATTGACCAATGTTGCAACAGATTTCTATTTCAAATAAATACAGTAAATCAGCATATTATAATGGTTTCTGAAGATTCATGTGACAGTGAAGACAGGAGTAATGATACTGAAAACTCAGCATTGCATCACAGGAATAAATAACATTTTAAAATGTATTCAAATAGAAAACAGCTATTTTACAGTGTAATAATATTTCACAATATTACTGTTTTTACAGTATTTTTATTAAATAAATGAAGCCTTGGTGATCACAAGAGACGTCTTACAAAATATTCATTTATTTACATTAATATTCTTTCAAAAATCACTTAAACCGTAGTGTACTATCGTTCATGTTAGTTCATTATGAATAATGCTAACATACTACTTTTAAAAATTAAGTGTCAGACTTACTGTAAAATTAACACTAATTTACAATTGTGTTAAACTTATTGAAAAATGTTTTTACATTATATTGAAAAGCTGTTGAAGTTTTGTTAGTGTGCCACTTTTTTTGTCGACTGGTGACAAAATGGTGATTTAATTAAAGGGCAACTCATTTTATTATTGTTTTTGACATGCCTTACCATGTTTAATGGTACAGTAAGTGGAGCTGAACTGCTTTAAGCTACACAAAGGTCCTCCACCCAAGCACAAGACGAGAACACAAAGGCACAGTCAGACAGCCTGTGGTCACACTGATCTCTCTGTACGGCCGTCCTCTCTCAAATCCTCTTTGAGATCGAAATCTGACTGCAGCATTAGTGGCCTTATCAGACTCACACAGCGACTTCAGGCTGGAGGTGGAGGAGCGGGGGAGTCGGTATCAACTCATCCAAGATGAATTCCACACATTCCAGACCGGATAGGCATGAAACCAGTACTTTCCCTCTCAATGCATCCACTCCCAATGGAGAAGAGATGACAGCAAAACGAAAGATAATTTTTTGACTCTTAAAGGGGTCATTATGATACCTGGTCCAGAGTTTTTGGGCACACTGTTTTACACACAGTCGTAGCTAATTACAGCAGAAAGATTTATATTAAAGATTTAAATTCTGTCATTATGTATTAGCCCGGATGCCATTCAAAGCACAAAGACAGACAATATTATGAAGAACGTTTTCATAATGTGCTTTTTGTCCATACAGTGAAAGTCGATGTTGGTCCAGAGTTGTTTTGGACCCTATTGACTTCCATTATATGTATAGAAACAGATAAAATACTCTTCAGAATCCTTCTTTTGTGTTTTCAGAATAGTTTTTTATCCTGAGCGAGATCCAGAGAGAGCAAGAGGTGGGGAACAGTAATAGTAAAGTAAACTTGATTAGCCGCCCACATTCCTGAGGTCCTACAGCTCAGTTTGCAGTTCCTGGCAGGGTCAGTTGTATCGTGCGACGGCCAACGTGACATCCAACCACACGCTGTTAAATCAAACAAACGCACTTCTACCTAAGCCAGAGTTAAAGTCCACAGACGTACCTTGGATTCCATAGAGTCTGTTGAGTCGTGACCTTCTGGCCTCGTCTGTGTATGGCACCGCCAACCACGGCATCTCGCTAAAATACTGCGTAAATGACTCCTCTGACCTGCATCACAAAACACGAGGCGTTTCAATCTTCATTGTGTTCAAAGTGTCCTCCAACTTTAAACTAATCAAACAATTATTGGAAATAAGCAACAAGTATGTACGATTTTATGTGTGGAAGTTAAGAATGCAGTTAATGGCCAGTATTAGAGATTTTAATTTCTTTCTATCAGCTGATATCGTATATATCTGTATATAGACCGATACTGGATATTTAATTGTGCTCATATTCCCTATTTTTCAATTAGATAATCATTGCGATTTACAAAACCTCACTAAGTTCATCTCTAAATACACTTAATTTAATAACACCCACTGTTAAATCCATTTTCATGTTGTACATTTTAATATTAATACACACTGAATATCTGGAATTCAAATTAAAATCTGGAAATGCACAGAATTGTTTAGGATTTTGAAGAAATGGCGTGTGTGTGTGTGTGTGTGTGTGTGTAAACAATATCATTTGTAATTAGTGTTTTTTAGTGTTTATTTTTTATTGAGAAAACGTAGTTGTAATTTTACTGTACTGTAATTTTTGTAAATGCTTGTAATTTTAATTTTGCCCATTTATCGATTATCATAACAGGAAAATCATGAAGATCAGCATTTTAATAATTAGTGCATCCCTAGTGAAGGCATATATAAAAATTGTCCAAAATCTGAGACCACACCAAATATTTGGGAAATTAAATTACATTTAAACCTGGAAATAAACTCTTTTTTTTAAGGATTTTTAAGAAATTAAAAATAGAAATGCAAAGACAAAATTAATCCACTGAAAATGTTTAGTGTGTATGTGTTTATATATGTTAATAATATAATTTGTGATTAATGACTGCATTAGAAAAACCAAAAATATATATGTGTATGTGTGTGTATGTATGTGTGTGTTTCTTACCTATCAGCACTGACAAACACGATCTCAAATTTGTGCCCAGATTCTTTCACTTTCCGGTACGATTCCACCAGCACTCGTGTTAGACTGCGACAAGGAGGACACTGTGAAAGAAAACATACACATAAACACATACATAAGTTATGGCGAGATCTCCTGAGGGGTTTCTGATAATAAACAGCACTCCTTCAAGAAAAAACCCCAACAAAATAAAACAAATGTTACTAGGGCCTGGAAGAGCTTTTAAACTCATCCTGTCTTTTACGGCTTGGAGGCATTTTGTGCTGCATGATTTTCTCTTTTCACAAGAGTGCTACATACTGCTCTCCAGCCCTGCGCAGACTTTGACTACCGGCAGACCCACACTGAACGAAAGCTCAGCAAATTTACACTGAACTCAAATGCCTGTCATTCACGAAGTTTAAACATCCAGCTGAAACCTTTTGCCTATTAATTATGTTCCACAGAAGTTAGAAACATGAGGTTTGGAAGGACATGAGGGTGAGTAATTGATGACAGAATTTCATTTTTGGGTGAACTATCCCTTTAAGTTATTCATATTCATGAGCCAGCCAATCAGACTTCGTAGATCATTTCAGTCTGTAGAAAATTAAAAAAAAATCACTCCCATTAAGCAAACTCTCCCTGTTTCCTTGAGGTTATTTGAGGTCATTTTCAAATGAAGAGAAAAAGTAAGGCATTAGTATATCAACAGAAACAATACATCCAGGCACACTTAAGTCTTATAAAAGTCACTTTAATAGAGCTGGTTAGGAACGAGGAATGCGGTGCTGGAATAATAAACTGAAATATATAGCCTGGTTTTGTGGCTCATCTTCACAATTTGTCTGGGTTTGGAAAATGGGGGAACTGGAAAAACAAGCTCCCGCTACTGTGGCTGCAGCTCTGTGGACTGGCACAAGCAGTGCCCGTGTTTGCCGAGACCCAGAGAGACGCTGTCAGCCAGGAGACCGTTCTTCTGTGAATGTGAATGAATGCGTCACGTACTGGCCTGAATGTTAGGAGTGACTTTTACAGTGGGTTTCAGATGGTGGGAAACCCAAGAGGAACAGTAGTGTCCACGGTAACACCACTCAACTTCGATACCCGATTCATAAAAAAGGACTCTTTTAGAGAATCATTAAAGAGTCAACCACAAAGATTCATGAAAAAGCCTCAAACTTGCAGGAGTTATTAGAGGTTTGAATCAGACTCAATGAATCGTTCACAGCCACTATACTGTCCCGCTAACTGAATCATGACTCATTTTTTAGTTATTTTCAATTTAAAATATTTCTGTAATTTATACTAATTACTTACCATTTGTTATTTTAGTATCAGTGAGATATTATAGTTTTTATTAAGATTTTTTTATTTGGTTTTAATTTTTATTTAATTTTATATTCCACTTTCATTTGAAGTTTTATCATTAATTTGTTGTGTTTTTTGTCATTTGTAGTAGCTTTAACATGTCTATATAGTTTATAATAATTCAAATTTGATAATAATTCGATTTGATATAATAATTCAAAGAAAAAATTTTCATTTGTTTTATTCCGTTTTTTAAATTTGAATGAAATGAAAACTAAAATAATTTCAAATCACATGAGCCAATATTTTATTCACAATTGAAAATAGATAACAAATGTTCAAACTGAGAAATTTTACAATTTTATGCACAAAATGAGCTCATTTCAAATGTGATGCTTGCTGCAGGTCTCAAAATAGTTGGGACGGGGGCATGTTTACCATGGTGTAGCATCTCCTCTTCTTTTCAAAACGGTTTGAAGACGTCTGGGCATCAAGGTTATGAGTTTCTGGAGTTTTGGTGTTGGAATTAGGTCCCATTCTTGCCTCGTCTGACCATAGAACACTTTTCCACTTTGAAACAGTCCATTTTAAATGAGCCTTGGCCCACAGGACACGACGGCGCTTCTGGACCATGTTCACATATGGCTTCCTTTTTGCATGATAGAGCTTTAGTTGACATCTGCAGATGGCACGGCGTATTAATCGCACTTTTTTATTTGTTCTAAATGTACCTTAAATTAATATTTTTCAAGTTTTTAATACTCTAATCAACATGGGCATGGACAAACATGGATGCTTTATGCAAATGTATGTTTATTATTATTGAAACCATAGTCAACAGAGCATGAAGAGTAGACATGTTTCAAAGGCCAAAGATGTTTTTCAAAGAACTTATGTCTATCAGACACATGAAAAAAGAAATACCAGGTTCCCATTATTTCTCTTTCTTTGCACTGAGCAATTTACTTACACAAACTTGTTTACTTGAGCATTGCACTACAAATCTTTTTGCACTCTGCGCTGCTTCCCACAAAATCTCTCTTTAATCTGCACAACAATTTAATGTACGAAATGTATATACAATTTTTATTTCTATCTTTTTGCACAATTTCATGTACAGTATACATGTAAAGTTCTTGTACAGTCTCAGTTTGTGTATGTCTAGGCAACTAGGTATAGTAGTTATAGTATTTATAGTATATGTATAGTCAGATGCTCTGTTTGTTTTTTTTTCCTCTTATACTTGCATTTTTGTATGTTTATCTTATGTTTAACTAGTATGTAGCACCGTGGTCCTGCGAGACACAACATTTCATTCCACTATATGTCCACACATGTAGCAGAAAGACAAAAAAGCTCAACTTGAACAAACCCGTTTACATTTTTGCACACAGGGCAAAACTTCTGAAAATGCAAAATGTACATTTATTATTCATTATTGCATTTGTTTCCCTCTCTGTGCCCACATACTGTATTTTGATGAAGCTAAATTCTCAATATAACTGTTTTCATTGGTGTATTTTACTGTTTCTGTTGTCAGACAATGGAATGAATATGAAATAGTTACTGAAACGCGATCCATTAAGACACTGGTCTCAAACTCAATTCCTGGAGGGCCACAGCTCTGCACAGTTTAGTTCCAACCCTAATCAAACACACCTGATCAAGCTCTTCAGGATCACTAGAAACTTCCAAGCAGGTGTGATTTGGAGCTGGTTGGAGCTAAACTGTGCAGAGTTGCGGCCCTCCAGGAATTGCGTTTGAGACCAATGCATTAAGACAACATAACCAGCTCTCCCTTCCAAGATGTTAATCTGCACAAAAAATCATGATAATGGCACCGTCTTCTGATGAAATCAAATACACATAAGATAAAGACAATAGCTGTGCTGTGATTTGGCTATACTTGCACGTAAAATTAGGGAAGCAACATAATATCTGTGTAACAGACCGTGTTTAACTGAATTAAAGCGCGGCTCCTCTCTGCCGCTCGCTGAACAGAAACTGAGCAGACGCAGAGAGAGAGAGAGAGAGAGAGAGAGAGAGAGAGAGAGAGAGAGAGAGAGAGAGAGAGAGAGAGAGAGAGAGAGAGAGAGAGAGAGAGAGAGAGAGAGAGAGAGAGAGAGAGAGCGAGAGAGAGAGAGAGAGAGAGAGAGAGGTGTGTGCACGTGCGCTGGGAGAGCAAGACCTCGCGCGACAGTATTCTGAGAAACTAAATTAGGTTTGGGCCCTTTTTTGAAGGGGAAAAAGTCGCTAAAGGGGTCTGCAATGTTGCCAAGTTGGCAACACTGTGCAACTACGGGTTGGGCCACGGGTCAAACACAACGGGTCAAACAGAAAATATGCACTGCGTTAATCGCGTGCAAAAAAAAAATAGTGCCGTTAAAATTAATTTGCGTTAAAAATCAACAAAAGACCAATGACCCATAATAAACCTGTTGCTAAGATAATTTGGCTATTGCAATCAATTTATAATGATAGTCTTAGAAAAATATCAAGTATTTAACAAAAATACTTGTTTAACATGAGATCTGATTGTACAGGTTGAATAGACCATGATTTTGTCTCCAAAGTACAGCTAGGTTAGAAAGACTGACACAAAGCACTCACCCAGTGAGCAGAGAAGTAAACCCCCACATAGGATCCCTCCAGGGCACTGCTGTCTGACGTCTGTCGGTTGTTCCTGAGCAAGGGCCCGGCCACCACCTCCGCAAAGGGCTTCGGCCCCCAGGGGAACTCCAGGCCTGCAGGACGGGTGGGAGCAGAGCAGAGGAAGAACTCTGATTACTGTCACACAATCCTCCTTTCACTGCCAGCGCAGCACATGCATATGTCATTCATATATTTATAATACACACAAGTCTCTCCTCTGGAATCTGACATGGATATCAAATGCTGTGACAGAGGCGATGGGAGATAATGCAAATATCAGGTCTTAATGTGAGATGGAAGTTACATTTCCTATACTGCACCAGAAATTTGAGTTGGGGTGCTCCTTCTCCATTTCTCCTAAATATTACATAACTAATTAAAAATGTATACCATCATTAGCAACTCAAATTCATGATTGAATCAATCAGATTCCTGAATTAATCTGATTTGCAAACAGGATCAGGATCTCTTCACGGAACAGAACTGAAATGGTCATAAATCCAATCAGAATTAATCATTCACTCCTTTCTCACATTCAACTTATGAATAAATCAGTCTGATTTACATCAATATGTTTACTGGAATGACCCAGAATTCAGATCAGAACGGTCACAATCAGTGAATGATTAATTTACTGATCTGGTTCTCAATTTCAACTCACTGCATCAATCACTCAGATTCATGAAATAATCTGTTTTATTGACTAACACAACCAATCTGTTTTCTGAAAAGAAACGGAACTACCAGAATTCAGACCAGGATGATCAAAATCAAATTTTATGAAGCTACGAGAATACTTTTTTGCACAAAGAAAACAAATAACTTTATTCAACAATTCATCCTGGCGCCATTTTAGAGAGTATCCACTGAACATAAACAACGTATGCCGTTCTGTGTCAGCTGCGCCACACGAATAAGTTGTCTACATTTTTTAAGCTTTGTTCTGAATGAAAACAACGTATCCGCGTGATGCTGCATATATTGTTTATGTTCAGTGGAAGCTCTGTAAAATTGCACCAGGGCGACATGGTGGAAACGAATTGTTGAATAAAGTCATTATTTTTGTTTTTTTTGCACATAAAAAGTATTCTCGTAGCTTAGAATTACGGTTGAACCAATGATGTCACATGGATTATTTTAAAGATGTCCTTGCTACGTTTCTGTGCCTTGATCGTGGTAGATCCCTTGCTGTCCATGGGAGGGCCAGAGAGCTCTTGGATTTCATCAAAAATATCTTAATTTGTGTTCTGAAGATGAACGAAGGTCTTACAGGTTTGGAACGACACAGGGTAAGTAATTAATGACAGAATTTTCATTTTTGGGTGAACTATCCCTTTAACGTGGTTACAGGACAAAAGTGTCTTTGTTACGGGCTTTATTAGTCAGAAAGGACAAAAGCGCTGGGCTGTTGCTGCGCTTTGAAACTCCCACACATTCAGTTGGGGCCTTTTGTTATGTCAAGGGCCCCTTCCAACCCTTCTGCCCTCTGAACCTGCTCCTGTACTGGCTACTGTGCACATGTTCACACAGTCACACTGTACAAACCCATCGGATATTCCCCGTCCACACATGCTTTCAAACAAAAGCTCTTGACTATGTCATCACATAGGGAGCAGAGTCATCAATCCTGTGTGCCGGTGTTTGAGAACGACACTGAGCTTCATGAATCACCGAGTTCATTTTTCACTCTTACTGCTGGTAAGTGCTGGAGCCGAGGCTCATTAAGCCAAGGAGGTGAATCTGTCATGTTGATCACCTGATAAATTCCCCCATAAGAATGTTTTTACGAAAACGCAGTGGCTGCCTGCCTTTCCAGGCAAATAAAATGCCTTTCTTTCACCTGCAGAAAGTTGCATGACACCACTCAAGCGAGCTGAGGGCTATCAAACGCTTGGAGCTCTTCAAATATTGTTACCACACAGACAGGTGAAGAGCATTGAAGGACATATCCATGTACCGTGGTGCCAAGTCAAGTATGCAATGTGAGTTTCTGAGCATGTGAAAGTCAAGTTAAAGGGATAGTTCACCTCCAAATAAATTATTTACTCACTGCCATGTCCCAAACCTGTACAACTTTCT
This sequence comes from Barbus barbus, assembly GCF_936440315.1. Classification (NCBI taxonomy): domain Eukaryota; kingdom Metazoa; phylum Chordata; class Actinopteri; order Cypriniformes; family Cyprinidae; genus Barbus; species Barbus barbus. The sequence continues at coordinate 18,394,008 of NC_136759.1, read as the reverse complement.
TCTGTGGAACACAAAAGTATTAGTTTTGAAGAATTTACACAAAGGTTGTTTCCACCATGTAGTAATGTTATTACCTCAGATTCATTAATTAATCACTCATATTTGTTTGTAATGAAAATAACTGTCTCATGTGAATGAATCAATTTATTCAATGATCCGGTCATTGTTCTTGAGTTTTCAGCTCAAATTTTGGTCTGTTTGTCACACTATCGTATGATTTATGGATCACCTTTATGATGCTTTTTGGACAGACAAAAACAGTTCATAGTGACAAGCTCCAAAAATGACTCAACATCATAAAAGCAGTCAACTTGTAAATTATATTTTTCCAAAAACATCAAATAGTTTTAAGTTGTCAAGCTGTACATGGAAGAATTACTCTGACCAGATCACTGTTTCCTTGAACTGATTCAAAAACTTATCAGTTAGATTGGCAAACAAATCTGTTAAGTCTGATTCGTGAACCTGACCAATCAAAATCAATCATGAAAAACAATCAATAGTTCGAAAACAATCAATAGTTCAGAAAAACCAGTTCTCAAGATTCAATCTACACTTATTCACTTAGCAGACACTTTTATCCAAAGCGACTTACAAATGAGTAACATCTTTAAGTATATTTCCATCAAAGTTGCAAATTTAACTTATGCACAAAATTGGAATATTGCATAAAAAATTATGCAAATAATGCACATTTTTTTTTATCGGATAAAAAGTTTATTCGACTGGATTGAGAGAAGTTTTGCATTTTTAGAATCTATGCGCATCTTGGCGTTTCCAATCAGTGTTTTATGCGATATTCCAAAATGCATGTAAAATTAGGTGGATGGTAACAGCTATTAGCAATTTGACTGAAAAGGCCAGAAAGCTGACAGCTATCTTCTGCGAAGATTATTCAAATAATTCTCCATTTGTATTCAACAAGGGTTTGGAAAAACATGTGAAAAGCAACTGAGTATTCATGTTTGGATTAACTTTCCTTTAAACACCTGTAAAGAGTGAGTGGGTGAAAAATGAAGCCCGGTACTCACCTTTTGGATCATCTCTAACTACAAGCAAGCCGTTCCGACACACCACCTTCCCTGTGGCAGCATCGACGAACACCAGAGAAGGAATACTAGTCACCTTGTACTTGTTCCAAAGCTTCATCTACAAAAAGAAAAGACACACATTGACTGAGATTAGAGATTGGGAATCAAAAGATATTCAAAAGGAATATGACTAAAAGAATAAGGAGGACTGGGAATGTTTGTGGTGAAGAGAGAGATGATGATTCATCTCAGCTCATTCCTCTATTTCCAAAGCTATTTTGCCTTTTAACCATTAGAGATGCAATCAATACTTTCCCATCTTTATACAGTCCACGTGAGGCTTAAAAATAGGCTACGAAACAAGCGGCTGAGTTTAAACGTCTTCCTCTTGCTCTGAAGTATAAAAGAGACTCAGAAATGTGGCGAGTTGAATTAAGTGCTATCTGCTGCCGAGGCGAGCCGGCGAAGAATTAGCTAAGGGCCAGAATCAAACATCTACAGGGCTGATTCAACTTTAAAGAGACTGGCATCTGAGGAAATTCGAGGGGAGTGCTCTTTCTTTCTGTAGTCTCAGTGAAAGCATGGTACACGGGCTAAAAAGCCAGCGATTAAACCTTGCTCGACAGAGCCGTTTGCTCATGTAGTCTCATGGCTGTGGGCACTGCTGCGGTCTTTATCCTTTGCTGGTGAGAAAAAACCTGGTAAATTATTCAGAATGTGGACGTGCGAAGGTCTAATAGATGAAAGACACCTATGAAAGTAAACCACAGTAACTGCAGCGGACTGATGCCAAACGTAGTGCTTGAAACGCAGGTGCTACGGACATGAATGATTTATCAAAAAGCTAGGCACACATGCAAAGACTAGGGCTGTTAGTTGATTAACTATATGATATGCTAAAAATGTATGAAATTAAATAATTTAGGCTAAAAAGCCCCTTAAAAAAAAGAGAATATTACTTTTGTAGTTTTCCAAATTGGTCAAATTCCTTATCGAATTTACAGTGCCTATAGAAAGTCTTTATACACTTTAATTTTTTTTTTTTTCACATTTTGTTATGTTGCGTTATGTTAAACTGCTTTAAATTACTTTTTTCCCCCCACATAAATCTACACCCCACTCACCATAATGACAAAGCAAAAACCAGATTTATCCCAACTTTGCAAATTTATTAAAAAGGAAACAATGAAAAAATTACATTGCATAAGACATTGCATAAGTCCAGTTTCACTGGATCCTCTTTGAGATGTTTCTATACTCCGACTGGAGTTAACCTGTGGCAAATTCAGTTGATTGGACATGATTTGGAAAGGCACACACACCTGTCTTATAAAGTTTAACAGCTGAAATGGATGTCAGAGCAAAAACTAAGCCATGAGGTCAAAGGAATGGCCTGCAGAGATGAGAGACAAGATTGTGTTCAGACAGATCTGAGGAAGACTACAAAAAAATGAAGTTGAAGTTGAAGGTTCACAGGAGAATTTGGCCTCCATAATCCTTAAATGGATGAAGTTTGAAACAATCAGGACTCTTCCTAGATCTAGCCTCCTGGCCAAACTGAGCAATCGAAGGAGAAGGGTCTTGGTTAGAGAGGTGATCAATACATTGATGGTCACTCAGGTTGAGCTCTATGATCTTATATGGAGATGGGAGAAACTTACAGAAGGACAAACATCAATGCGATACTCCAATGATCTGGGCTTGACGGCAAAGTGACTTAAACTCAAGCTTCTCCTCAGTAAAGATACATGCAACCTTGATTGGAATTTACAAAAATACACCCAAATAATAAAAAAAGACTTTCTGGTCTGATGAACCTCAATTCCTTATTAATGTCTGAGGGAAACCAAACACCGCTTATCACCTGCATAATACCATCCCAACGGTGAAGCATGGTGTGGGGTGTTTTTCAGCGGAAGGGACTGGTGAAGCGATCAGAGAAGACAGAAAGCTGAATGCAGCTAAATACAGAGATATCCTTAATGAAAACCTGGTTCAGAGCACTCAGAACCTCAGACCACCAGGCTGAAAGTTCACCTTCCAACATGACAATCACCCTACGTACACAGCCAACACAATGCAGGAGTGGCTAAGGGACGACTCTATGAATGTCCTCGAATGGCCCAGCCAATCAGACATCTTTGGTGAAACCTATAAATGGCTGTCCACCGATGGTCCCCAGCCAACTTGACAGAGCTTCAGATGATCTAAAGAGAAGAAAAAAAAAAAAACCAAATGCAGATGTGCAAAGCTTGTTGCATCATACCCAAAAAGACCTGAGGCTGTAATTGTTGCCAAAGTGCTTTAACTAAGTTTTGAGTTAAGGGTATGAAGACTTATGCAATATAATTTTTTTCAGTGTTTCCTTTTTAATAAATTTGCAAAGTTGTGACAAAACCTGGATTTTGCTTTGTCATTATGGTGAGGTGTAGATTTATGTGGGAAAAAAAGTAATTTAAAGCAGTTTAACATAACGCAACATAAAATGTGAAAAAAATGACTGGGTATGAAGACTTTCTATAGCCACTGTACAAATTAAATTGATTAAACTGACAGCACAAGCAAAGAATCGGGCTGGGGATTGATGTAGGTATAGATTCCGATTCATTTTGATGCAATTATGATTCACAAGCTGTGAATTTAATTCAATACATTTTTTTCTATTTAGGAATAATTTGAGTTTAATGTCTATTTTGCTTACATATTTTATTAATTAAATTTTCTCTGCTAATGCTGTAAATAGTACAGGGTATCAAAGTGGTAAATCATCTTTTAAAACTTCTCTATAAAAGAACCAACTCTTAACAGTCATTGGTTTTGTGAATTTGACTACACTGATCACGTTATGTATTTGATTCACTAAAAAGTATCGGCTCATAAGAATCATTTGCATGTAGTTGACTTGTGAATCATACTACATCGGTCACAACTAAGATAAAATATGATTTCTTTTCACACAGCCGCTGAAAATACTGTAGGCACAGAGCAAAAGATTGGGATCTGTAGAATCAGTAACACAATCAATCAAATGAAGATGACTAAAAGATTGAAATGAATTGACAGCCTTACTGTAGTTTCAGTTAACAATATACATTCAGTGTGAAGCCGAATGTTAAACGTGGAGGAATAAAGCAGTGGAGGTTCAGATTACTTCAATCCTGCACTGCTTGATCAAACTCTTTGATGCATAGCTGATGAAAAGTTTTCACCAGAGGAGAGTTTAGAAGGGAACAGGCAGCCAAAGAGTGTTACTCTGTTTCTCTAAGCCTGAAGGATTGTGTCCAGACATTCGCTCCAACACAAACCTGCAGCACTGCCATAGACAACAGCGCTCAATCACTGGCTCGTCTGCACCCAAATCTCTCACTCCGGCCTGAAGCGTATATAAGCATATGGCCTACGCTGAAAAATCACTGAGGTTAAAGGGCACTAACTGTGAGCGTCTCAAGTATCAACACCGCTGCTTACCTTACACACACCTGTGAATCTGACACAGCTGAGAGTTCGGGCTCGGAGATCTACATTGAGTCGTGAGAGGAGCCGTGACGGAACAAAGCTCGCCCGCAGGCTGTGAGACAGCTGTATGAGCAACTGGATGAGGGAGATGGGTTATACAAAATGAAAGACAGCTCCATGATCAGCCGTGTCAACGGCTGCCCATCAGTTCAGTGAAGGCTTAAAAAAAAAAAAACTCACAGCCTGAACCTGATGAAAACAGCCAATTAAGGAAGGACATGGACAGTGATGAATGCTGACATGTTTTAAAGGTCAAAGACTTTCTTCAAAAATGTCCAGATAAGCCCGTATGTTTCAAATAAGAGAAACAACAACAACAACAACAACAACAAAAAACTCTTTACATGATGCTTGATTAAAATAAAATAAAAACAAACAAAAATAAATACAATTTAAATTAAAAATAAACAATACACAAAATAAAAACAAGTATTTTAAAAACATTTGTTTTAAAAAAAATACACAAAATAAAAACAAATTCATCAAAACAAACACAAATTTATAAAAATGTTTGCTTAAAAATAAAAACGGGGAAAAAATTTAAATAAATAAAAATTAATAATAATAATAATAATCTTTAATTAATCCTATAATCACATTTTGTCCAAACAAAATGGTTTTGAATTAATCTTGGTTAAATTAAAGCCATGTAGATCATGATAGATGTTTATTGGTAACATCAGCCCAGCAGTTATTTGTAACAGACACATACACAAAACACACTTGGTACTGTGTTGCTGTAGGTATTATTTTGTAGTAAAATTGTAAAAATCTATAGTCACACTTGTGCATTTCCATACATCTATACTGCATACTCCCTTTACTTCTCCTGAGCAACATTTCCTTTCTGTGTGCACCTGCATATGCACAAAATATCACAGAAACACCTACACACCGCAGCATGAAAAGATGCACAGCCCAAGGAAATACTGAAAATGAGCAAAGAAACCAATGGCATTCAGCCCTCGCTAGCAAAAGATGACTTAAAGCATTTCTGACGTCTACAGACAGCATTTGGTTCTGTTTCATAGCGGCGCAGCCTGCAGCCTGGCAAACCGAGATCATCAAGCTAGAGAGCATCACAATTCACCCGATTAGCATAATCCTGCAGGGGATGATGGTCCGTAATCACAGCAGCTGCATCACCTGCATTCATCAGTCACCGTTACCCTTCTCGAAATAATGATGATTTATGGCAAATTACTTCCAATTTCCTTTTATTTTGCGCTGGTACAATTCGAGTTTCCATTGCAAGTGATGCAAAAAGAATTGTGCGATTGTTCTCATGACATTGTGATGATAAGCTGTCGGGGAACACAATTCCCTCATTTAAAAATCTCAGCTAGTCTGCATATTTGTGGGCTTTTCTTTAAAGGACCTTGCTTGTTATTAATTTTTTCATTTCTATGTAATGGCAACATTTACACAGACTCTCTGGAGGGCTGCAGACTCGTTTGGAAACCTCCAAGGTGTGTTTCTGAAAACTCATGCTGCACGCATGATGAAATACAGCAGATTTCATTTCACACCAGCAACAATAACGGCCTCAGAGATGTGCCATTGGCAAAAACAACAAACATTAGTGACAGCAGTCATTAATAACCTTCGTCTACGGCCGTTCGAGTTGTTTCTCTGCTTTACTCAGAGCAGGGCCTTCGATGTGCCAATATTCCCTGCTGCGACCATTTAACAACCACAGTGGACATTAACTATACATTACATTCACTCAAACAAAACACAGGCCGAGTGCAGGCCATTTGTTCAACCACAAATGGATCAAACATGCTTGAGTAGTAATGAAAGAAGCACTCTCTTCTTAGAGAAAGTGAGTGTAAACAGATGAAAAGAGAAATAATTATATATTGAAGAAAAGAACCGTTTTTTTAATGGTGAAATAATTATGACAGTTAAGCACTGGCCCCATGTAAAACTGTGGATGCATTTTGTGAGGAAATTATGCAATTTGTTAATAAGACTCTCAGTCATTATGCAAAAATCCTGATGTAACAGATGTTACAGTTACGTCTAGCTATGATTTGTGGATGTTATTCTAAGACATTGGAAGTCAGATTTGCCCTCTTCATATGACGAATGGGTAGAAATTCTGTTGAATATGTGATTATGTTGAACGTGTGATATTTTCAGGACCTCATAATCTGTTTATGAAAATGTAGGGTCTCGTTCTCGCCCTAATTGAGAATGTATCATGAAACAAGAAATACTCTTAACTCTGGCCTGTAACGTCGTTCTTTTTTTTTTTTAACCCAGCTGTGTATTAAATTTTGTATTCATGCAATTTTTTTTATAGCTACTTCCTTTATATTGTATAATTGACTTTAGAACAGAGCAGATGCAGATAAAGGTTTGTGCATGCTGGTAAAGCAAGACCTCGTGCTTGAGCGACAGTACCAGAGAGTCTCAGAAACTGAATTAGGTTTGTCCAAGAAGTCTCCAGATTTGTAGCTAGGCGCTTTTTGGGAAAAAAGTCGCTAAATCTAGTGACAAAGTCGCTAAGTTGGCAACACTGTGCATCTCCATTTCTCCAACTACGGGCTAGGCCATGGGCCTATTCTTTTTTTTCTTCCCTTTTACATTTTCATCTTTAAAAATCTTACTGTGTGCCACAGCACTTAGCTTTGACTATAGGCAGTTAAAAAATGTTTTTATATATTAGTTTTTAGTATTCAAGTATTGAATAATTTTACTTTTATGGCTTAATTCATTATTAGCTTCTTAACTTTCAAAGCCACTGCTGTTCTTACATTAAGCTCAATTTGGGAAGCTTTGGTGTAATGTAATGTTTAATCCATTGAATGATGTTGTTATACAAAGAAAAATACATATTTTCTTTCTCTTCTCCTTTTTATATCAACATTGCTTGTTTAATTGTACATTTAAAACAAGTTAGATAAAAAAGTAATCTAAAAGTAACCTAAAAAAAGTAACCTAAATGACATTAACTACAATCTTCATCATGTAATCTGTAATCAGTAACAGACTACAATTTGTATATATACACATACATTTCCATAAGAATAATTTATAAAATCTTAAATTGGCCAGTATAAGTTTTTTTTTCTTTTGTTTTTGTGGTAAAAAAATAAATGACCCAGACATTTTCTCAAGATTCAACAGCTCACATAAAAAGTCACATAAAATTCTGTCAATTAAATATATTCACAATTTCATTCAATGCTAATGGCTTCTTTAAAAAAGAAAATAATAACAAAAACAAAAACAAGTAACAATGAATTTAGTTGCTAGTTTTGCTAACATGTACTAAAATAAAAGATTACCATAATGCAATGTGGTGCAAAACATTACTTTCTTGAACATTTTTAATCTAACTGATAGAAGACAGAAAACCAAAAGTTTAAGTTTACAAGATTTGATAACAAACAAGATGCTCCATCAACCGTCCCTAAACGGCCACACATGCCAACACAAAACTTGTGATGCTAAAAATACTTCAACTTTTTCAAACCCAAATCCTGTGACACTGATGCTTGTACCAACATGATTGTGAGGCAGAATCTCAGGATGGTAAGCGCTGTGGAGGGGTGCAGCTTTTCTCTATGGAGTACCAATCCTGTGTCAAGTGTTTTTCACTTCCTGTAGCGACCAAACTCCCTCTCCACCATCAGCCTCCTATGGTCTAACGCTGGGCTTCAACAGCAATGCACGTGACTCCTACACCAGAGTCCTGCTGAGCCCGTTCGACTAGAAGATATTCCCGCAGTCATCGTTCCATTCACCTCCCGTCGTTAGATCTGTGACTCGGAGCGGATCCGCTTTCATCGGAGGGGGAGAACGAGGGGCATGTGCCAAGTAGCATCGCCACAGTTTCAGAAAAAACACCCACTACACAATGCGGGCAAGAAAAGAAACACAAGTAGAGCGATCACCCTGTCATCAAGACAAAGACAACGCTTCAAAGGAAAAGGCAAAGGCGTTTTTGGCAAACACTTAAAAGAATGCACTGGAACATTACAGTGTCAGACAATAAAGCTTGCATCACGGATACAGTGACTGAGATGAAAGAATTCATAGATCGAGGCCAAAGTGTTGTCAAGTTTCTGACAGCATGCCTTTGGACATGCAGACTCCCATCCTTTAATCCTCTTATTAATAATCTGCATCAAATAAAGAGATCACTAAGACATCCATCAGCTTCCAACCAGTGAAAATGGGCCGTCAATAATCACACTATTTACAATATGATTTATTGCTGCTGTAACCTCAGAAAAAAGGCTATTAGCAGACTGCATTAAAGCTGATAATGTGCATCATCTAGAAGAAGACTGTTTTTAAGTGGAATCATAAGCCTCAGACCCAAAGATTAAAACTCAGAGTCCTACTTATATCTACTGCAAATATCATTATCACCTAGTAACTAAATTGGAGGCATGTTAAGGCATGCCCACTCTATAAATGACTAGAGTAGATATCGTCTTTCATTGTTCTCCAGATCTGAATGTGTTCACAGGTCTACCAAAGAGGATCTCCCTGTCTCCTCTATCAAATGATTCATACTTTCAGTGGTTTTTATTGTAGAGCATGCCAGCAGACAGCTGAATCTCTGAAACAAATCTAATAAAATAAACCTGTTAATTTAACTGCAAGTTACGGTCCCATACGTTGAAAAATTATATTAGATTTAATGGGATAATAATGGTTCCATGTAATTGTACTGTTAAATACTGTAAAAACTCTTTTAGTGAAAGGTACTAAAAGTAGCAAGTATGACTTACCTAATTAAGTATGAATTAATATGCAAGTATTAATGTCATTACTAAATGACATTAATACAAATTAGGGCTGTCAGTCGATTAAAATTTTTAATCTAATTAATTACATGGTGCTGTGATTAATCGAATTTACCTGTGAAAATACTCACAAAAGATAGCTATTATTGTGTTAAATGAGAAAGTATCAAGTAGACATTACAAACAGCTTTAGACACATAAATGTTTAGGCTACAATGGTTGTTCATACAATGAAAGTCACTGGTAACCAAAATATCTTTGTTACCAACAATCTTCAAAATACCTTCTTTTGTGTCTTTGTCAATGGCAAAATTGAGCAAAAACACAATTTTATGTTTAAAATATAACAGTATTAAATTCATATTTACTGAACTACTGTTTAAAATCACATTAGCAAAAAACAGTACTATAAATGCATCTCATAATGCCTGAAAATCTACCGTAAATTTAACCAAATTGTTTTTTTACAATGCAGGGTGGTGCACTGAGACCAGAAACAAGCCTCTTCCCATCAGAAGGGGACTGAGATATTTCCTCTGGCCTCAAACCTCTGCATGCACAAAGTGAAATAACATGTTGGATTTCATTCAGCAAAGCAGAAATGAGTAAAATACGAGCCTGGATGGGGTCTGTTTCGTACTTTGAGAAAAGAGAGAGAGAGAAAGACGCTTTGGAACAGTATGTCCATTTCACGTCTCGCCCGTGCTTCCTCTCTGATGAGCAAAGCAGGCCTCACTCGCCGGCATTCACTTCATCACAAAAGCTGCGACGCCTTTAAGACCTCCATCGTGAGGGACGAATCGCAATTCTAGGAGACCGATTCCTCGCACATGGCCATTTACCCCACCGCCTCTTGTAAAACGCTGCGTTATATTACTGCATCATATTTACAGGATAAAATATTAATTGGCCCATCCGTTAGCGAGTACAGCCATTGTACACGCCAACACGCCGGCTAAATTGCTTTTGGATAGAGGGGTTCGGTTGCCATGGAAACTGCCCAGTCAGGACATGTCAGAGTGGCAGGCAGATTGTGGGGTCTCTGGTAATAATTCAGTGATAAATTAATGCTTTAGTGAGGAAAACAGGTGCCGGAGTGTCACGAGGGAGTTTAGAAGAGGGGAACAAAAAAAGAGACATGCTCATTCAGACGGAGAGGAAAAAGTGATACGGAGTGACACAGATGGAGATGGAGAAAAAAGAAAAAAAGAGTGCAGGGTGTTCTTCCAGCTTTAGCCCTGGCCGTACAAAAGCCATTTTCTGAAAGCAGGATTAATCCTGACTTGCGCTCTCAATGGCAGGGGTCTTTAGTGCAAGATTTGACTTAGTAAAGAATGCCGGCTAAAAGCAGGGGATTGTAGGAGCGTAAAAAGCAAGGCTTTAAGCGATACGCAGCATTGTCTACGACAAATCCCGTTTGCTACTGGGCCTCAGAGGAACAGGGTTAGAAGTCAGGACATTGTGGGGGTGCTTTCTGTCCCCTGTGCCTTCACCAGGCCGGAAAATAACAGATGATCTAGCACTGAACTGAAAACTAGCTAAGTTTTTTGGTAAAAATATGCACACAATTGTTGCCGTTCATGATTAAAAACACTTCAATGAGGATGGCACATAAACAAATTTTTTGGTATCATTTCTATCTGGTTATACAATAATGTTTTTCTACTGTGCATGGTAAAATAAATCATTTTATCAGAGTTAAGAATGTGAATTTGCAATTTGATTTAAACTTGAGTTTCTATTGAATTGTCCCGCCCATGCAAGCTGCATCCAACAGTGCAGTCCGATTCATGACTAAATGACTCAATGATTTGAACCAGTTCTTAATGATTCATTCAAAAAGACTAATGTGTAACCGTGAGAAAAATCTTTAACTGAATGAACCCAGTGAATCAACTTCAGACCGACTCACTGTGTCTTGAAATGAAGCGAAAGTGTAAACTTTGGAATGATTACTTATTTCCATAAATTATTCATAATTAATATGAATTATATTAATGCTAAAATGATATACAATTGTAATGATAACATTTTTATATATTTAACACTTTATTATGGTAGTTATCTGTACAAAGCTGATTTTTGGTCGTTTAAGTAGGGTAGCATATTAAAATAAATCAGTTATGAAATGTAAAATATACATAAATGCATCCCATAATTCCTGAGAATCTGCCATAAATTTAACCAAATTGTTTTTTATAATGCAGTGTGGTGCACCGAGACCAGAAACAAGTCTCACTCATTTGAATCATTTGAACCAGCTGTTAATGATTCATTCAAAAAGACTCACTAATTTAAGAGTCGCTGGTTTGTTTCATTAAAATGTTCCCTCAAATAAAATAAAACACATTTATTATGGGTCTACCATTACACTTATGTCATGAAATTATTTGATCTTTTCAGTGTTTAAAAATCACAATTTACATAAAATGTGTATATTGTAATGTATAACTATGCTTTTTTAAATATACTGCGATATAATATAAATAAACTATTCTAATAATTAATAATTACAATTTTAGCACGTATAAATCACTTAACACTACGGTGCAATAAAAATCATGCTATTACACACCTCTTTGAAATGCTTGATTCTGATTCTGAAGTCTGTTATTTCCCAATAATGGATTATAACATAAACAGGTAAGATTATAAAACCGTTTTAACTCAAATCAATATTTTACATCAATGTAATTATTTATTTGGTGAAAAACCATATATATGTGTTATGACTGTACATTATCCCATAAAATCCTCAACTAGTTTGAGCTTGTATATTCGTCTTGACTCAAAGCCACTTGCAAGGAAAGTTTTTTGACTTTGACTTTTCAGCTAATAAAATATTTCAACTCAAATTAATATTTCATATCCATTTATTTATCTATCAAGAAGCATCCATGTAATAAACGGGATTAATGAAGAAGTATATCACAGAGTAAACAGTGATACAAGATCCAGATCACCCTGAGTTTATTCTGCGATAAGCAGCTTGATATAAATTATCCCATAGATATATAACTGATTTGCAACTGAAACCATTTGCAACTGAGCACTTTCATCATTCATGAATGTAGAAGATGCAGAGAATGTGAGCATGGTCATCAACACGTCGTCAATAGCGGTAAACCAGGCCAGATTGTTTTCATACCGATTGTGAAATATCTTGGAGTCCAGATGAACCATTCCCCAGTTTTCGAACAAACTTGGGTGCGGTTCCTTGGTGCTCACTCAAGTTCTGAACGCCATCAAATGGACCGTGAGGTAACAATGCAGTGTCAGCAGTGGCCCTTCTTTTCGGCTCTCAGCACTTTGAGACCTGGACAGTTTCTGGCAGCATAAACTGGCACAGCACCAACCAGACCAGGCTGAGGTACAGGGCACGGCGGTCTGATCACAATGGCCCCACTCACAGCGAGGAGAGGTTCACTTTTTCATAGCTCCTGCTTCCTGCCAACAGTAATTCACGTTACACCCTGAGGAAAGGCAATACTGTATGCTGAGGTGGGTGGCAAAGACCCACAGAAACAAGAGCTTAAGCCTCCTACACATTCATCCCCTTTAAAACCGAGGAAACTGGTAGCGTCGCAGAGGATGCCAAGTATGATACTTTAGGTTTGTGAGGGGGCGGAATCATACATTGCCTTCCCTCCTTTCGGCACCCCATCCTGACCTTTCATTGAACACCCACTCAGACACTCTGGGAGGAAGAACAGAGGAAGGAAAAGAATGAGAGAGGCAGCGATTATGCACTTAAGCATTGCTGCACGGCAAAGAATTCTCATCAGGGCCCACAATGCGATCGCTCAGTGCAAACATCAGGGGCCCGTTTCAATAAGGAGGTTCAACCAACTCGGAGTTTAAACTTGAACTCTGAGTTGACTTACTCTGAGATGGGAAACTGAGTTTTCGGTTATAGAACAGCTGAACTGAGTTCGTTTACTCAACTCTAAGTAGGTTGACTCTGAATGAATGCGGTATTAAAACGTCGCTTACACTTTTAAAAGGGGGAGGAGATGGAAAGAAACTCTGGGTTTACCAAAGAAAACCTGCTGCCGACCAGGTTAGGTTCACAGAGTAAGTTACCACGGTAACTGACTCTGAGTATAAGTTACCTCTCTTTCAGAAACGGGCTTGACTTACCCTGCTTTCCCGGGTTTGACAAACCTCCCATTTTGAAACGGATAACCCAGAGTTTCCCTGATTTCGGAATTAACATACTCCGAGTTTTCACTTAACCTCCTTTCTGAAACGGGCCCCAGGTATAATATCCTGCAGCAGAGCCACTGAAGAACATCTCACTCGGACCGCCTGATGGGCATTAGGAAATTACAACCGCAAGAGCTGATTCGGGATATTTATTTGGGCCGGTCCGAGAGCAAGCCATTGAGGCATAGATGGCATGATGGACTTGCATCTTAAACAAGAAACAAAAATATATGGGTTCTCAAGACAGGAAAGTTCCAAAATAATAAACTACTTCCAAAAATGACATAGGAAGAGATACATGACAGCTGGCAGAAAAACATATTGTTGTCATTCAAAATAAAAGTAAAAATCTTTTTAAAATCTAGTTTAAAAAAGATCTTAAATGTACTTTGCACTCATATTGGTTTTGAAACCATTCCATATAATTTTGAACTTAATGACTAAATATATCATGTTGTCTAACCATCAATAAATCATAAAAAAAATACTAAATTCTTTGAGTACATGTGGGTGAACATGGCTGAAAATAAAAAATAAATAAATATAAATAGATAAACAGAAAAATAAATAGATAAACTAAATAAATAAATAGATAAAATAAATACATACATGCATATATATATATTTTATTATTATTATTTTGCTTTTGGGGGTATCGCACTATAAAAATCTTTTTAAATTTACCCCACAAAAAAAAATATACAAATAAATTAATACAAAAAGTAAAAATATGTACATAAAAAAAATATATATATTATTTATATACATGTACTTATTTAAATCCATGTTAATTAATTTACTATAATATATTCTCTATGTCAGTATATCAGCATTTATTGAAAATGGAAATATTTTATTTAAAAAAAGCCTTTACTGTCTTTTTTTAAAATGAATTGAATACTTCTTTTCTAAATCAAAGCATTTTTTAAATCTATTTTTAAGTAATCAGATTAAGAAGTGCCATGTCATTGACCCATCTCCACATAGTAGCACATAGTTCTTAACAAAACCCAAATACCTATCCATCTTAAAGAGACAGTTTTATTTTTAGGTTCCTCCCTAAATTCACCAAAGCTGAACTTCTTCAGCATATGGGCCATCTCAGACTCCCCAGGGCATTGTAAATCTCAGGAGTTGTTCGGTGGGCTGCACAGCTTCATAAAGCTACTATAGAGGCCTGACAGCAGGACGACTTCAAACCTTTGGCTCCAAGTTCCACTTCAGAGGAATCTACAGGAACTTTATACATCGACAAATGCTATTTGCGGACAACTTAGAAGTGTTTCACACATCATATTTCTGACAATGTCATAAACTACACCTTTATAATGTAAAACGATGATTTGCTTATGTTTTTATGAGAGCAGGGATGCTAACCGTGTGACTGTGTGGCACTGGATTTCACTGTGACGTTTTATATCTGTCTATTAACCTATTTCCTCTTCTCTTCTTTCGCTCATTAAAGAGCACATCTGTTTTCTGCAGCTGCAGGGTAACATTGCTGATTCTGACCAGACTTTGTCTTATTTAACACGCACAAATGCGCCAGTACCCTTTCACTCACTGATCCCAGAACAGTGTAAAATGCTGTTAAATCAGATTTTCAGAGAGCCGATTATACCCACACCTTTCATAGGGTTACTGGCTTACAGCACAACAAATTTCCAAATCATTAAAACCCTCAACCTCTTGATCTAGTTTTGACTTTGTTTGGACTGCCACGCGTGCAAACGGACGTCTGCGTTGGGTAAGCAATGCCTAAAAAGTACCAAAGCAATGCTAAACGCCCCTCAGAGAGATTTACGAGTGTCAGTTGGTGTGTAAAGAAGGGGAGTGTTATAAGGAGAAGGATGTAGACAGCTGAGCATCAGGCTTTCAGGGTCACTTCGGCACATGGGGCAGCTGTTAGTCGGACGGCACCATGGGCAGCGGTGGGGGAGGGGTCAAAGGTCATGGCTCAAAACATGGTCACACGGATGGTCTGGCCTTGGAACATACACACCACCTTCACACAACCCTTGCACTCCAGTGACCCACGAGTCCCCTGTGAGTCTGTAATTGAAGGCATTTTTAAATAAACAGCAGCCTTTAAAGATTGGCCGTCCCGTACAGCACTCTGATGAGCTGTAAGATCTACTGGTGAAGTACATAGTCTTCATCACAGTAAAACGAGTAGCACTGAAATGTGCTTGAAAAGGAGTAGATCAAATGCAGTGTGGCATGGTGAAGACATGCTCTCAGCATGATGGACTTCTCGTCACCTAAGGCGGGGGTCAGAGATCAGTGGTCTAGGGATGCCTAGGGTCTCTCGGTGGTAACATCTATAGCTCAACAGAGAGAGATCGTGCACTGTAGGGCCATTACAATCTTGAAAGTTTGGTTGATTTGGCTAATTGGGACTATACATTTTATTATATTATGCCAGATCTACTGACAAGCATTAAAAAAAGCTTATTAATAGGGACTCACAAAACATTTTCTCTTCTGTTACTGAATTTAAAATCACTTCTAGTGATAAGAAAGTGCCGTTAAACAAGGCTGCTGCTGTGTAGTTTTTATAGCCAATGGCCATGTGTAACCAGATACTCACAACAGGAGCTTTTTTCCCCCTTGCTTTCATGGCTAGGAGAGCCAAAGTTACTCTTTAAGTTTCCTCTCGAGTCCTTAGTTGACTTACTGGCCCTTTTCCCTATAAATCACCTTTGGTCTCAACTCAACACGACAGAACAGTTCAGTAGAAAAGCAGTGCTTGATGGAGTTGTGTTTGTTACATTGCTCCATATATCTGGATAGCTGACGTAACCTCTCCCTGCTAGCTGTCAAACGGCCAAACATGTAGTAACTGAACATGTAAGGGACGCACAAATTATTTATAATACTAATTATTATAATGCTTAATAAACAGAAAATGATATTACAAAAGTGTATCATTTATCTAATGTTCATTATTTTAATTAATTCTATTTAGTAAATACATAAACCAAGACATAATTATTTATTCCAACAATAGAGCATTCATTATAACCACTTATAAAAGCAATAGTTATATAATGACTGCTCACACCCTGAATTCGTGGGGGGAAGTCGTGGCCTAATGGTTAGAGAGTCGGACTCGTAATCGAAAGGTTGCGAGTTCGAGCCCCCGGCCGGCAGGAATTGTAGGTGGGGGGAGGGAATGTCCAGCGCTCTCTCCACCCTCAATACCACGACTGAGGTGCCCTTGAGCAAGGCACCGAACCCCCAATTGCTCCCCGGGCGCTGCAGCATGGCTGCCCACTGCTCCGGGTGTGTGTTCACGGTGTGTGTGTGTGTGTGTGTGTGTGGATTTGTTCACTACTCACTGCTGTGTGTGTGCACTTGGATGGGTTAAACGCAGAGCACCAATTTCGAGTATGGGTCACCATACTTGACAATACGTCACGACTTTTTTTTTTAATTCTCTTTTCAAAATATAGGTTCCAAAAAGAGATTTTCTCAGCGATGTCACGGAAGAAGCATTTTAGCACGTTTCCCAAGAAACATTTGGTGAGCAGGCAATTATGTGAAGCAATAGGTTCTCTGGATGTTGAATGTTATTCATAAAACCACAGATGCCAAAGAACCTTTTATTTTTAAGAGTGTATGTAGATTTGTAATCTGTGAATTTCCACAGAGCAAAGGCTGTGAGAAATCTGACCCAGTGACCCGAACAAAGTAATGGGAATCATGGGAAGAATGAATCATGCCGTGTGTGGCTGAGTGAAAGAGGTCAGCATTCGGTGTTTATTATCCTTCAGAAGTGGACTGGAAGTAGTTTCATTGAAGTAGTGTGGCCGAGTACCGGTTCCTTTAATGTGAGCAAATAGGCACAGATAAACATGCTCAATTGTTTTGCCTCCTTGTTCCTTCAGGCATTGTGTATTTGCTCTGTGAACCTTGTAGAGCAGTACACTATTAAGACAGGAAGGAAGGGGAGCGCCGTGTGCTCTGGTCCAACTTGGTCCAGAATTCCTTCCATAAGAGCTGGAACTAAAAACTACATGCCAGCTATTACCTGAATGCACAAACATAACCCTTTTACGGTGCTTTTCCCCTTTCAGAAACGATAATATAGTGTTTTATGATGTCTTTTTCACTGCATAAAGAGTCATTAAACTATAAACCATGATCTCACTCGCCAATTGTTTAAATAAGGTTCTTTAAATAATCTGCATGGCTGGAAGATGTGTGTATAGTAGTTAAGCAGCGCAGGGTACGACTGCAACACTGGGCCTAAACCCTCATCAGAAAGGTGTGATTAATGTTTTCCACTGATGGAGATAAAGGACGCCCTGGAGAGAGAAATAAAAGGCAAAAGAAAACAAGGGAGGAAGTTAAAAGAGAGAGAAGCAGCTTTCGGCCAGCAAGATGTGTAACAGACATAAAAAGTAGATTTGAATTTCCTGCTGTGGTGCCAAAACCTCTGCTGTTGACATTTTTTTAAGTCAAAATTCAAAATGACCACAAGTGGTACTTGTAAAACTGCAAAAAAAAAAAAAAACATAAAAATTTCAGGAATTTAGAGTAGACTTTAGCTGTAAAGTGCCTTGGTTCTTTTGACTAGGGAGGCCCAAGCTTCTGCATGGATTCATTCATGGGTGGCATGGGGCATAATCAGATTTTATAATCAGATTTTTTTAAATAATTATTTTTATTTCATAAAATATGTCTATAATAATATATGTCTATAATTTCAGTTAATTTATCAAAATATATTTATTTAAAATTCATTTGTATATAATGTATAATATTTAAAGTGTATTAATTGAATGTACATGAATTTATACATATTTGATTATAATAAAATAAAAATACATGTATAATTTAATTTATATCATACAATAAATTCATTTAAATACACAAATAAAATAACCTAGTTAAATAAATTATAAAATATATTGAATAATATGCATTAATATATAATACTTTATAATTAACATTAGTGTTATATAACAGGATGGGAAAACAAACTGATTTCCCATCCTGTGTTATCAAAACAGCATGAATTTTAGTGCCCGCTAAATCACCTCATTGTTTTTTTTATTTCATGCCATGAGTTACATTTGTAAAATGGCATGTCAAATTAAAAACAAATCAAAAATGACTCCCCAGAAATATGAAAATAATGAAAAATGAAAATAACTCCCCAGAAAGACCCTGTGTGTTTCTGACCAGAAAAACCTGTTCTGTATTATATCTGTTTTTACTTAAGTCCCGCCTCTTGATTTGTGGGACAGTCGATCATAGCTTTGAATTTGGAGATGGCCAATCAAATTTTAGATTGAATGATCTGGCCCTTGATAAACACTCCAACACCTCACACTTTACCCCAAATAAGTTATTTGTTTGCCAAGAAAGCAATAAATACAACCAAGCAATGGATGAGAGATGCAATCAGTTAACAACAACAGTTAACCCCTGCGCTACTGTGACAGACCTTTAATAATCCACTTTCAGGACTAAAAATGTGTTTCACAGCTGGAGTCCCCAGAGGAACCATGTCAGGCACAAAAGCAGCACACATCAGTGCAGCAAAGCTCTGTCAGAGAAGGCTTGGAATGTACTGCAGGTTGACACAATTTATAAATAACCAGCAGAAAGAGTCAGACACAAAAGCCAGTGCTGTTCAGCCCCTCCACCGAGCAAAGCAGCTTCGGTCTTGCCATACAGCTTTTAACTTGGCTAGTGCCAGCAGCTGGCGGTGCCAACAAATCAGAGAATGTCAAGGCAGCTTTGCTGCCAACAAAAGGCTGTGTGTATATGTGCTGAGAGAGAAAGAGGCAGAGGGCATTGCCTGCAGCAACTGAAAATTATGTATGAAAAAAAAAGCATAAAATAAAGCAAAAATCCATGAAATCGCTAGCTTCAAATGATCTAGGTTTCTCTTATTGTGCTTGAACACTATCATAGTGGGGGGTAAAAAAGACGACTGTAGAGAGAAGAGCTTTGTTTTTTAGGTGAACATTTCATATACTATTTATATATATATAAAAATCAGAGTTAAATAGTGTAGTAAAATAATGCTATATTTTATACTATTACTACGATTATTGAAAGGCAGATGTACTACAAATAATGTTTAGTGAAGTTTTGTTCATGCATCTTAACTGCTCATAGCACTGACTAAAAGATCAGTTTATCATAATGAAGACCGAATAAAATTGACAAACTACATACCAACAAAGTCAAAATGAGCCATTTGAGAAGTGCTAATAAAACGTCACTCCAAAACGGTTTCTGAAATTCTGAAATTTTGGTGCATCACTAATAAATAAAATCAAAATAGTATAAATAACTACTATTATTACATATAGTAATATATCGCAAAAACGAACAAAGAACAAGACAACATGCCCCTCCAGAACAGTGTATGAAACATGGTGTCTGATTCCCAGAGAGAAATCTCTGTTGATTAAAGCTTTGATTCAGAAACGAATCACTGCTGCCTGCCTCTCCACTAACACCACATACACTTTAATCTGCTAAACCACACTGTGACCAGACAATGAAACACTTTTGGATTGGGGGAATGATAGTACGGTGTAGCAGTTATGTATCATTTGTTACGGTGCAAAGCACCAGATTGCAGTGTTGGATCAGCAAGAAACATGCTTCAATTTGCCAAAACCGCTGCCTTCACAAACCAGCCAGAGATGAAAGACAAATCAGCGAGACTGTGATCTGCAGACAGAAAACACTAAGTGTAGTCTCAGTTGCAAATAATACTATGTAATGAATCCATTAAAAATAATAAATTCACCCATTAGGTCTAAATTGTTCTTTTGGACTGAATCGTTCAGAGTGAATGATTTTTGACTGAACCACAATAACGACATGGACCTTTTTTTTTCTCTTAAAGTAACAGTTCACCCAAATTTGAACATTTGTTGAGTATTACTCACCCTCAGGCCATCCAAGATGTAGATAAGCTTGCTTTTTTCATCAGAACAGATTTGGAGAAATTCAGCATTACATCACTTGCTCACCAATGGATCCTCTGCAGTGAATGGGTGCCGTCAGAATGAGAGTCCAAACAGCTGATAAAAACATCACGACTCTAGTCCATCAAATGTCTTGTAAAGTGAAAAGGTGTGTGTTTGTAAAAGACAAAACCATCAAGGCACTTTAACGTTAAACCATTGCTTCTGGCCAAAACACGAGTCCATAATCCATAATAAATTCCTCCAGTGAAAATCCACCATATATTTACAATTGTTTGAAGTTACAAATGTTTTAAAGACGACTGTTAAATACAAACACATACTAGATGTTGTGATGTTTTTATCAGCTGTTTGGACTCTCATTCTGACCCATTGGTGAGCAAGTGATGTAATGATAAAATTCTCCAAATCTGTTCTGATGAAGAAACAAACTCATCTACAACTTGGATAGCATTTTTGTGTCACCTATTCCTTTAATCTGCTAAATGCAACTGCATTTTCAGTTCAACATAATTTATAATGATTTAAATCTTTCATTCATGTAAGCATGTACAAACAGCCGATCAGGACATGAAAGCAGAACTGATCAGCTTCCCGTTTAAAGTTTCATAATAAAATCTGTCATGTCTTGTGTCATGTGCAACAAATCCAGGTCCTATTTAACTAGATGTGTCAGCCTCATCTGTTTCAAGTGGATCTAATTAAATGCTGTTCCACATTAACAGGATTGAGTCAACTTACCGTTTCCTGTGTGCTGCCCCCAACAAGCTTTTGAATGGCATTTACCGTAATGCACACGAGCAGCCGCAGGATGAAACATTTCCTTCTATACATATGTGCCACCAGACAGAAGCGAAACCGACATCTGTACGTACACGGAGACTGGCTCTGTATTGTTCCCAGGGGATTGTGGGACATGCTGGAGTAAGAGGGGGAAGGGACTGCTGTTACACCAACACAAAAGCAGGAACAATTACATTTCAAGTAGTCTTGAGCCTTGAGGTGAGTGTGAACCTGCTTCAGATGCTTTTATTTGTTCAGTTTAAGGAACATCCTGTGCAAACCTACAACACAAAGACTACAATAAGTACCTCAGCTCACTTCTGTTTATGCTACAGTTCAACTAGACTTCCATGAGAAATTTGGCCTTGGACTTGAAGGGTGAGCGGGAATGTCTTTGTTAAACTATATTAACCATTATTTGCAGAAAGAAAAACCTCAAGCAAACCACATTTCCTGGTGAGCACTACCTTAAAGGGACAGTTCACCCAAAAATGAAAATTACCCCCATGATATACTCATCCTCAAGCCATCCTAGATGTATACAGTTAGAGTTACATTAAAAATGTCCTGGCTCTTTCAAGATTTATTAAAGCAGTGAATGGGGGTCAAGATTTTGAAGCCCAAAAAACTGCATCCATCCATCATGAAAATTGCTCCACACAGCTCCAGAGGATGAATAAAGGCCTTCTGAAGAAAACTGATGCATTTGCGTAAGAAAAATATTCATATTTAAAACTTAATCTCTAGCTTCCGCAAACTGTCATTCTCGAGTTCACGAGAAAGCGGCGTCCAGCGGATGTAGGCGCAGTGTAAGCTCTGGTAAAAAAGCGACAAACACAGAAGCACAGAGGAGAGAGCAAAACAAAACACCGATCATGAATTAGAAGTACAAAAGTACAAAAAATTAGCTTATATTGAAATGTCAGAGGATTTCAATAAGCCAAGAGGAGACTGGTTATGCTTTGCTGTAAATAAAACTTTCCACGAGACTATCATATTCTCACCGGAGCTTCAACTACGCCTACGTCATCCATCATTACAAAGCTTGGAAGAGCCAGGACATTTTTTAATACAACTCATTTTGAATGCATTCATCTGAAAGAAGAAAGTCATAAAAACCAAGGATGGCATGAGGGTGAGTAAATGATGGGGTAATTTTCCTTTTTGGGTGAACTATCCCTTTAAAATACCACTGATGGTCCTCTCTGTGACACATTTGGATAGAAATGCTTGCCTAGAAAGTAAAGATGCAAAGGACAAATCATTGAAAAACTTGGACCAATATACTTTCATTCATTTCATTTTGTAGTTAATTGACAATTAAAAATCCCAAAAAATTATGTTTAATGTAGTTAAAAGTATGACAGTTATGAAACGTTAGCATGTTAACTTTGGCAGCCCTAAAACCTATCAAATATATTGATCCTGGTTCATTTTATTCATCAAGCCAACCAGCCCAGCAACTGCCGCCATTAGGCATCCAATTGTGATCTTCTGCTCTCTAGTTTGTATGTGGTTTTATCTCAGCCAACAAGACAGCTGAAAAGCATGTGGCATTACAATGCGAGCAATACAATGTTCACTTGTGTGACATTGTTCTCTCAAATGAATCTGGGTGGTCTTATTCATTCTATGCAGTGGCAGCAGCTAACGGGTCGATCTGGACTAGTTCAGTTCAAACCGGACTTCACAAGGGACTCTTTAGGGGTTTTGCTTCCATCTGCCAAGAAAAGAAAAAGCACTCACAGGCTTTTAAAACAAAGCACAGTGTATCCCTGTAATGAGCTCACAGACAATGCAAACGGCCTGGCAGTTTAATTGAGCCGATTGCACAAGCCCAACAACAAAAACAAAACTCACAAAGGACCTTTGCAGGCACGTACGGAAGACATGCTCGCTCTATCTTCATGATTTCTGATTGAGCTTTCCCTCACTGGCTCGGGTCCATTTCTTTGTCTGTCTGCAAGTCCACAGTTCTTCCACGATTCCCTTCACCTGAACACCAATCTCTCATCCTAAATGTCTCCTTATGGTTCCTATCAAACATCTTGCCCCATTGTTGAATCCAAACCATCCAATAAACCACTGATTTCCTCAGAGACCACAAACTCAAGCATCAGAGAACAGCTGAGCCTTATTTTTAATAAAACACGCCACAAAAATTGTTTTGTATCTATCATTCAAAATTATCCTTTCACAAACATGCCTCATATGTTTGCCTGGCCAGACAGCTTAATGAATCCTAACAAAGAAAACGGGGCAGAGCAACCACAAACTGATGGAGGTAATTTTTTTGGTCTCCAGGGATAACTCAACAGGATGTTTGCTCACTGGCGTCATCCCCTGTAAAACCTTTGTGCTTTCATGAACAGCGATAGCAAGAGGCATTGGTCAGACCATAAAACATGTCTTTTAACCCACTACAACCAGTTCAGACGAGCCATTCGGATTTATTTAAACAATCATTTTTATCCATCTGTGCTATGCTAAGTGAGCATACAGCACAAAGTTACATGGTAAAACTAAAAAGGCAGGATATCCTGCTTTCAGAGTTTTCCCCCTCCACTAATTTATCACTAGCAAATGCGCAGCACAAAATCATTTTCTATCTGTCCAAATTAAAACCATATGCGACCCGATTCATATTCTCAGGGAGTTTGTGATTATCATAAGGGAGATTAGCTCTGTACTCAGATAACCCATGACTTCTTTCCCCCACCCTTCACAAACAGACACCAAGCCAAGACACGATCCTCTCCAAATTAAATTCACTAGGAGTTTTTGCTTACCATACAAGAGAGATCTGCTCCTTTCCTGGGCCTTTTAGTATCCCTGTGGCTTTATATAAGAGAGACGAGCTAAAGAGAAAGACAGGAGTTGTAATGCAATTATTTTGGTCTTTAATAACCAGCATTCCTGCAGTGAAGTCTGAGGGATTGTGGTTTCTGTTAGATGGACACTGTGGGCTATTGTATGTCCTAAAAGCAGAAGGACAAGAAACAATACACTGCTGGTTAGGCTAGGGAAACCTTATAAATTGTGGTACTTTGTCTCGAAGTTTCAAATACCCTGAATTATCTTGCCAGGTTACAATTTCATCACATACCCACAGGCTAACATCAAATCACATCACTTCCCAGCCAGTAGAAAACCTACACCGCGAGTACCCAAAGCGCTTTCTTATTCAGACTAAACGATCACATTCCTTGAGGCAGTCCAACGTCAGCTCGGCAAGCAATCAATAGCATGTAATTATGATGACAGGCTCTCACTCTCCTACGCTGTAAACAGATCAGCCTGTTGTAAATGACTTTGTTTGATGTAGATTAATACAAGAACAACCTCTCAAGCATGCGAGCATACACAGTCACACACATTTATACCGGAAAAATGTGTCGTTGTGGGCCAGAATCAAGTCCTTTAAGGCTTGTTCATACCTCCATGACCTGACGCAACAAAGCGAGCTGGCAATACAAAATGGCATATTTACTTAAAAGGCACTGCAAAAGATAATAAAACTTGTTGTCAGAGAATGTCTCTTTATGAGTGTAGGCTATTTTATCTTAAAACAAGGGACAAAATCAGGATGTGCAGGAAGACAAAAACTTATATTCATAGGAAAATAAGTCTCCATTTACGTTGTAATTTATGGTTTCTAGGTATAGCCTATTACATGGTCAGAAATTTCCAAAAACTGTGCCTTAAGGGGTACAACAGATTGTCACTAGGGCTCTACCCTTAAAAGCCCAAGTTCAAACTTTATTTACCTGTAAAAGGTGCATATTAGTACCTTAGAGTAGTAATATGTATGCTAGTAGTAGGATAGTTCACCTAAAAATTAAAATTGCGTCATTAATTAGGCTACTCACCCTCGTGTCGTTCCAAACCCGTAAGACCGTTGTTCATCTTCGGAGCACATATTTTTGATGAAATCTGAGAGCTTTCTAACCCTCCATAGACAGCAACGCAACTGGCCCAGAAAAGTAGTAAGTACATCTTTAAAATAGTCAATGTGACAGTGGTTCAACTGTAATTTTATGAAGTTATGAGAATGTATTTTGCGAACAAAAAGTATTTTCGTAGCTTCATAAAATTACCACCACTGATGTCACATGGACATTTTAACAATGTCCTTATTGCCTTGCTGGGCCTTAAAGGTGGTAATTCCATGATGAATGAAGGTCGCATGGGTTTGGAACGTCATGAGGGCAAGTAATTAATGACAGTATTTTCATTTTTGGGTGAAATCATTTTGAGGTACTACTAAGAACCATTTAGGGGTAGACAAGGTATAAATGTGTCCCTTTCAGGCCCAGTGACAAGCTGTTATACCACTAAAAGGTACAATATTTGCAAATATGCAGTGGGAACAACCTTTTATTCTTAAAAAAAAAAAAAAATCATTTTTAGCAGAAATTATTTGAGTGTCAATATGGAAAACATTCTAGAGACATTTAGAACCATTACTACAGAAACTAAAACTGGAAATGCCTAGCAACCCAGTGTTTCCCACAACTTTACCTGGACGGGCCACCCAGTTATATTAACGGCCAGCCAAGTATATTTCATGACACATTTTTGTTTTTATTACTTTTTTTTTTTTTTTATCCACAGAGATAATGAAACCATCCACGATCGATTAACTAGTGGAAAATCTGCCCTCGCCCTATGCGTTTCGTACTGCTCGTTCTGTGTGCTCAAGAACTGTCGACACTCCCACAATTTCCAGTGTTTCCCATACGTTGATTTATTTGTGGCAGGCCAGAACAATATCCACCGCCTGCTGCCATCATCTCCCGCGTCTCACACAAACACACACACACACGAGCGCAACTTTAGCACAATATTTAGCAACTTTCAGACCCTTTTGGTGGCTTTTTTCTCATAACAGATACATACTGACAAACCTA
The DNA here is from genome assembly GCF_936440315.1 of Barbus barbus. Taxonomy (NCBI): domain Eukaryota; kingdom Metazoa; phylum Chordata; class Actinopteri; order Cypriniformes; family Cyprinidae; genus Barbus; species Barbus barbus. The sequence continues at coordinate 18,367,837 of NC_136759.1, read as the reverse complement.
GTGTCTTTTCTGAAAAAACCTTAGCTATCGTTCAGTTGTAAGATATCGCCAGTACTGTGCCGCGAGCGCGAGGTCTGACTCTCCCGGCGCAGTGTCGCCTCTCTCGGCGTCTGTTCTGTGCAGTGAGCGGCAGAGAAACAGCACTTTCAGTTGGCTGTAAAGCAGTCAAATCGTCAAAAAATCATTTACAAAACAGCATTTCCAGGCACCTGTCGCTTACTGATTGTTTGGACTTTTAAATATGAACATATTTCGTCTGTTAATATGCGCATAGTTTGTTACTCAGACGCAGGCAGTGCGCTGAATGAGAGACAAAACAGTAATATAGCCAAAACCACCACATCGTCACTTTTTAGTGTAAGATAGATGTATATTGATTTTATCAGACGATGTCGCAATTATAAATCAGGATTTAAGGAGTATAGTGAGAGTGATTCCTGATTAACATGTAGTATTAATGTGTCGAGTTCATACTTTTTATACTTATACTTGGGTCATGTTTACTACACACTTGTTTTATGCATAAAAACAGAAAATAAAATGTGAACAGCTTTATTGGGCATTCAATTGTATTACAGTATGTGACATTTCATAGAGTAGAACAGATCTGAAGTGCCAAAACTCGTCTGAAAGCAAATTTGACGCAATGACGTCAATAAATATGCAAATTAATGTGACGTCACCTGCCGCCACAAGTCTCACAAAATCCTGTGGGAAACACTGTACTAGCAACCAATCAGCTCAGTGATTGGCAACATGCAGTGAACTATTTCCTGGCAGTATGAATAGAAATTCAAACCTGCTGGTCTCGAACCAGGAACCACTAACTTCAAGCCAATAATGTCCTCACCACAAAGTTTTCAAAACAGTGACGCAATTTGACTAGACACAAAAAAAATAAAACTAGATGGCAAAAAGCTTGTTCGCTCCCAAATCAAGTAAGCTGTGGCACGTTGTGATGGGCATTCAGTTGATGGACAGCCAGTTCCCAGATAATGGAAAAGAGCATACAGCATTCTTCTATTGATTGACAGTTATGCCAGCTTCACTGTCCAGCACACAATGTTCTACCAGCGAGAATGTTGTCATGACATTGGCACTTCCACAGTGGGCACAAGACACTCTGTCTTCATCTTCACTGCATTATTTTACCAGACAACCAATCATTCCCGATGCCAATCAGGATCCCACTCCTTTCTTCAACCCTCTAATTCCCGTAACCCCCTGTCCCTCGCCTTGATCTACAATTATCAGTGCTAACTCTCCATTTTCACAGAAAAAAAAGGCAATTTAACGCTTAGAAAGGTTAATGAGTGAATAATTACATTTTTAATGAAGTCTGAAAGCAGCCTGACTGGGGGAAAAATACAGAGAGAATGGAAAAAGTGAGAGAGCAATCTGCCCGTGTCCAGAAGGCGAGTTTAATCCTTGACACCTGTCAAAGTGCTCAGACGGTGCAGACCCCCATGGTTCATTAAAGGCTGCAGTTGCACAGAAAGGCTTAACCCAAGAGCCTCTGCTTTGAGGTAGACCTCTCAGCCCAGGGGGAGGTAATCCACACAAAACTGAAGATACACTCCTTTCGTTCAATAACACATCTGTCTGAGGTGCACTCAGATCACACCTCACATTTACCGCTCTCTTTCGCAGACTCTCCAGGGTGCTCAGTCAAACAGTAACCAGGAGCTTCAGCAAAGCATTTTAATGCAGGACACGTCAACCATAGCAAAGCATTCAATAATGATATTAAGTATCAATAATGATACTTAATATTTTAAGTTCATTTACGCACAGTAGAGGGTGCACTGAAAATTTAGGAAAACAGAAGGCATTAAGAAATGGAAGGTAAAAAAGTTGTTAATGTGCATAAACGTGCACGTGCCAGTGGGATGCATCAAGTCATGCTCAAAGATGGTGTGGTCTCCCACTGAGAGTTGGCGTGGAATAAAGTTGGCGTTCCGCCCAACGTTCTCCTCGAGCATCCATCCCCCAAACCTGCAATCCAACAGACCAACCGGCTTGCTGCTTGGATCAATAAACTGGCAAGGAGACTTAATTGTTTCCACACACCAGATTTTCACATCCAGTCAATCGTGCACCTCCCCCGACTTTGACCTTGACATGCAGCCAAATGTGCAGAACGGAGCAGCCAAAATGTGAAATCACGGTCACTTCGGCTGGTTACAAACGCAGGTATACACTGGGCTTGATAGGACTGCAGGGGGCATGGCCTTTAGAGGGGTTTTAGTGGTGGATGAATGAGACAGAAGAAGAGGGGATTATGGGGGCCGGTCGTAAGGGTCTATTGTTCGAGCCTGAGAAAGTGTGTAATGGTTGCATGGCTGCATTCAGAGCATAAGAGAGCATCAACTTCTCAGAGCGACGGGGAACCTTTCAGCAATGAAGGGCGGGTTAGTAGAGTCTTGCAGAGCTCTCTCAAAGGTCTATTAAAAGTCCAGGATACTTGTCTTTCACAGGAATTAGGCCATTGTGGCGAAGCGATGACTTTGTGTTTTGAGTTTCTGGCTACTAGGCTAGGTCCTAAAAGGCAGATTTGATGTACACTGTCTAGCAGGCTTGCGGTGACCACTGCAAAGACCACAAGCGTACCCAATGTGTCATTTTATGATTCTGAAGGGTGCTCAGGGTGCAGCCACTATGGTCCTTTTGCATAGCCAAAACTGATGCAGGCTTTCACTAGAGTCTATGTGGCATTACGTCACCAAAGTATAGAGGACCACAAGAACTTAGGGCAACATTAGGGACAGGGCCCTGGACCAGAGAACAGCAATGCTAAACTGCCTTTCAAAGAGAAACTGCTGCAAGGAGCTACTAAGAAGCAAATCCTTCCAGTCTGTGAATGCAATTATCTCACAGGCCTTGAGCCCTTTCCACCAACAGCAAATATATGTTGTCATCATAATCATACCAGTGTTTTTACAAGGAAAGACAGCTAATCCATCTTGTCATTCTGGAATGCATCTGGACCAGCAGGAAGGTGGGAACTAGACTGGTTAATTGCTTAAATTCATTTTCATAAAAATTGCTGCAAAAGAAATTGGGAATATAAAACAAAATGAGAAAAACAGCAAAGAGTGGAAACCAGAGAAGTTCAAAGAAACCATTAGGAAAAGAAGAAAGCAAAAAAGAAGTACTGGGACAAAGGAGCCACCTTCACCTCTTTTGTGCCTATTCTAAAGGAGACATTCTTGTGAGATTGAACAGTGGGCAAGCGAGGAGACACAAAGCGTGTGTTCAGGTCTCCCCCTTTGGCCTTTTCACCTCACTCTGGCGTAGTAAATTTTTAAACGGCTCTCTCCACACTTAAGTATCTGTTCTCACTCTTGGATACTCACCCCTGCAGAACATTAAACTTTAAAAGTATTTATGTTTCAAATGGCACAGACCCCCAGGAACCACCACTGAGAATGAGAGCCTAAGACCTCTTTCTTTGCAAAACAAAATGCACACAGAATAGAAACAGATACAAAAATGCACCAGACTGGATTTCCTTCTTGACCCAAGCTAGAATTAAAAAAAAAAATTAAAGTGACAGTCATTTTACTCACCCATACCTGTTCTGGAATGTTCATGCTGCTTTTCCCCATATGATGAAAACAATGGGTAACCAATGGTGTTTGGTGCCAGTGACATGAAACCTTGAGTGAAGCATGTTTATATTTTTATATTGAGCCTAAATGAGATTTTAAAGCTAAGGTGGAAGGGGAAATTAACAGCTTCAGAAAACTCAGTAAAAACACAGATATAAACTTTCTTCCCAAGTCTAAAGTCCTTCACGTCACTGTTGATTTTGTTGCCATTCTTCCTGTAGTTCACACAATGCAGACCCAGACCACAAGAACCCGAACCCACAACCCAAATTCCACCACTTAGTGTAAACCTCAACCCAAAAGCCAATCTACTCATTTGAGAGAGCCCTGCCCTGCCTGCCTCACTGTTTCCTTCTTACTCTGTCCCACCAAAGAGGCTAGTGCGGTTTAACTGAAAATAATCTTCGGAATAATACAGCTGCTTATTCCCAAGCAAATCAAAAGATGAGCCATCAGCACAAACCACTATCAAGACATATTTCATGTAGTAATTACAATCATGGCTAACATTGGCAGAATTAACATGGTATATTATGACATGCAGTGACTGCAATTTAAAGATCAAAGTCAGAGACAGTTCTTTGGAAAGGCCTTTTAATCTCTCAGCCCACCCTTCAAGCTGCGATGACTCGAGACTTCCTCAGTCAGTTGACATTTATTTTAATTTTCCCATAGATGACTGCATAAACTGGAGTTATGGCAGCCCAATTAAAATACTATTTCCAGGTTAGCTGGCTCACCTTTCAAGGCCAATTCCACTCATGGGTATCTCTTCAAAAAAGGGGGAAAGACACTAATGGGAACAGGGAACAGAAAGAAAGGAATGGCACAGCAAGAGCCTGGAAACCAAAACAATACCACAAAAACTTTTATTGAGTTCACCGCCGGAGGAAACAGAACGGGCAACACCTGCAGTTCGTGGTGTGTTGTTCTCTGTGTGACTTCCAGGATTTCACATATACACATTAAAATTATCTGATTAATCGTAAAAAAAAAAAAAAAAATTCATTGTTTTGTACAGATGCCAGACTGATTTGTTAAGAAAAATTTGAACTTAAAAAATTTAATAAAAATTGAAATAAAATTCAATTAAAATCACCAGATTATTAAACATAGAAATGGATATACCATCGCTGCAACGTAAAGAACTCCATGGTATTCTGGTCATTTTGAGAAGTCATTCTCAAAAAACACAGATGCACCAAGCAACATTTCACTGTTTAAGATCCACAAAATGGGCCACAAAAGGCAGTTTATTGCATATATATCCATCCCTGCACTTAAATAAACTGCTTTGCTTTTTCCCTTTAGAAATATTCCATGTGCTGAGGCCAAGCCAGATATTTAGTTTGGCTGCGCTCACAGCTGGGGGACAACAGACAGAATAAAATGAATCGAGGCAGGATGAAGAATGGTTGGTCATTCACTCGAGGGGGTGTCTTTGTTTTCAACTACACACTGCCTTCTACACCCTCCACTGTGGACTACATACTCTCCCTCTCATACACACATTAGAACAAAAGATACCATTCAACAATTGTGTGCATTAAAACATGACAGCAAGCTTTTCATACGGAGAATTATTTTTTTCCTGTTCAAAAGTATTTTTAAATGTTTTTATAAAGGGGTCTCTAAAGCTCACCAAGGCTGCATTTATTTGATGAAAAATGCAGTAAAGAATAGTAATTTGTGAAATATTATTAGAAATGAACAAGAATATCTTTTATTTAAAAATATTTTAAAATGTAATTTCTTTCTGTGATGGGAAAGATGAATTTTCAGTGCCACACGATCCTTCAGAAATCATTTGAATAAGCCGATTTGGTGCTATTACCAATATACTGCTTAATCTTTTTGTAGAACAGTGATTTTTTTTTTTTCAATTCTTTAATAAATAGGCTAGTAAGTTCAAAAGAGCAGCATTTATTTGGGGGGGGGGCTTTTGTAACATTAAAAAGGTCTTAACTGTAACTTTTGATTAATTTAATGTATCGTTGTTGAAAAAAGTAAATAGAACAACAAGGTAAACAATTTTAAAGCTAGGCAAGTAAAAGCTATACAATAAGAACAAGAAAATTTAGGAAGATAAAATCAAATAAAAATATAAAATACACAAACTATTTTAAACATTACATTTGTGCAGAATATGTAAAGTGGGGCAGTGCAAATGTTTACAGTTGACCATACTAATCCATTCCTGGAAGACACTATAATTTTCAGAATAACAAGATCCCACTTTTTTACGACAGTTATCTACATAAATATATGGTTGGCTTACAAAATCAAATAAATATGGTGGGCTTTTCCGGAGCTCTGTATTTCCAGGAGGACTCAAAACAATAGTTACACATCCGTCCCAGCAGACTTGAGCAATTCAGGTCAGTCTTCAAGTGTACAATCCTGACCTCTGCCATATTTCATCTAACAGAGCTTTGCAGGAGTAAGAAGCAGGAAATATGATCTCAGATGTATGTCTACAGCTATATAAGACTGCAGCTATACATATAACAGTTTGACGCCTTGTTCCCATTTAAGAGGATTTCTGCAGTATTTATACTACTCAGCAGCAGAGGAACGTAAACAGACACTGATTAGTGTATTAAGCTGTAATTAGTGTTAAGGGGCTTATGGGTTATTAAAGTAAGGATTTGAGGCATGTTACTAATACCGTCCACCCTCCCCCATATAGCGCCACCCACACAGTCAAGCAGCACTGGTTGTAGTCTCTATTTGATGCAACCTTCGGAGAGCAGCGATTACGCAGAGATCTTCTAGAGGAGCTTGAGTCACTGCAGGTCATTCGAGGTGAAAAGGCCTCGCTCAGTAAGGACATGGTTTGTAGAGGATGCCACATTTCGGTAACCCGTACTTTCTTGGCAGCCAGCATCCTCCACGGGACATCCCTGACTAAGTTTCCGTAACAGAAGAAGATAAAATGGTTTTGTCTGCAGAGCCCTCGGAGGCTTGGCCTTAATGAACGGACAGTAATTCAAGGTTATGTGCTGGGCAACTTTCTGTTTTTAAGCAGACGCAAGCAGGGAATTAAGAACCACATTCAATATAATATTTTGACTTAGTGATATTTTGAATTAGCTTTTATTTTTATATTTTCAGTTTTCAGAATTTTTTTTTAAGTTTTCTTTCATTTTAGGTTAAGTTTTATGAATTTAGTCATGTACTATTGTGATTTTTATTAGTTTTTAATTTTATAATCATTTCATATTTTTATTTTGTCATTTTAGAGCTGATTTTATTTCTGTTAGTTGCCAACTAAAACAATATTTGTTTATATCTGAAAATTTTTTCCAGCTTTATTAACTAATTTTATATAAAAAATGTTTTTTTTAAATAGGCCTAGTTGTTCTGGGTTTAGTTACATTTAGTTAACTGGATTTAGTTAACAATAACAACACTGATAGCAGCACATCTTAATAGACAGATGCTACAACAGAGGTTGTAGGTCTTTAAATTGCTCAATCTAAAATTAGCCTATAATCAAACTAATTCTAATGTAGTCCTTATTGAATTTACAGACTTTATCTTAAAGTATTACATCATACAAAAATTAAAGCTTTCATCATTCCTGTAATTCGAAGAAAAATGATGAAAAACTCAAATTTACTGGAGATAGTCACTTTATGCTGTCTGCATGTAAAAAAGCAGCAAAACATTCTCTGAAGCACTTTTTTTCCCTTCATTTTACGGATTAAACAACGTCATATGGTAAAAGGCAGAACAATCATTTTTGAGTGAAATATCATTTTACGCCTAACAATTATCTCTATACCGCCCCTTCAGAAATAACACTTTCCTTTTGAACATCAGTCATCACTTCCTTATGTTTTCAATCCCGCTAGCAGCTGTTGCTCATATTATACTGTTAGAGCCTCAAAGCAAACCCACCCATGTCCTATTGGAGGCAGAAGAGGCAAAGAAGCACTTGGCAGTCAAACAGGCGGTCCTTACACATGGCCTCTCTTTCTATAAGCAAACAAGCTGCACATTCACCCAATCCAGAGCCGAACCTCTGCTCCATCAGCAGCTAGTGATGCATACAGAAACAGAACGACAGAGGGAATGAGAGGCACCCAAGGCAGAGAGGCAGAAGCAGCATCCAGGGCCAAACCGCCTGGTCTGAGGAGGATTTTAAAGCTGCTGGAGGAATGAATAGGTGGTGAAGGACACGCTCACCTGCGCTGGGTGGAGGAGCCGCAGGGTTAATGAGAGGCCTGCTGCCGCCCCGGCTTTACTCACGATTCTGACGTTTACAAGAGAAAAATACTAGGCTCTAAATATACTTGTAGAACTTGAAATACATTAATGCCTTTAGAGTGACAGATATAAATAAACAGATCTAGATAGACCTAGACATGCACACAAATTCTAGACAGACAGGCAGGCAAGCAGACAGATAATCAGATTTAGACAAACAGATCTTGATGGACAACTCAAGACAGGCAGGCAAGCAGCAGACCAACGAGACAGTTAAATCTAGTGTTATGAGCCTTAATCATTTGTTTGTTTCATTATGCCCTCTTGTGCTCTCTCTGTGTATGTGTATGTTTGTGTTTCAGATGGGCGGTTCCCTGAGATAATTTGCTGGAGGCTGCGATTGGTTCTCCTCCTCACCTGACCCAGATATAAGGACTGCCCCAAACACTCAATGGAGGCCATTATTGTGCCATCGTGTGTGACTCTGTAGTTCGCCTTTGTGCGCTGCCGCCGTCATTCGTTTGTCTTTGGGTGTCTTACCAGAGATAGTGTGTGGGTGCTTAAGATTGTGAGTGGGATTGTAATTCTGTGATAGTTTAGTTTATTTGTTTTGTTTCCATTTTGTGATATTCCTTGTTAACTTGACCCATGCCTGATTGACTACGAAATTGGACTCCGATTGTGAATTGTTTACTGCTAACTTGTATATATCTTTTGTAAATACGTTTTTGGTAAGTTAAGGGTGGTAGGGGGTTAGACACCATTTTATTTTGAAACATCTTTTCTCATTGTTTTTGGCTAAGGGAGTCAGGTAAGTTGAAACTGTATTTTTGGTTTAGGAAGTATAGTGTGTTTACGAAAATATATTTTTGTTTGCTATTTTGGCCTTGTCTGCCCCTGAAGCTAAACCCTTATTTATAAATAAATTCTTGTTATTCAACATCTCTGGTATTGAGACTGTTCCTTTTTCCGGTTACGGCTGACCCCTAGACAGTCGTAACACTAGACAAAAATCTGGTTAACGTTCAAGACAAGGAGGCAGATAGACCCATTTTTTGTATAGACAGGCAGACAAATGGAGACAGACAAACCGATAATTAGCATCGACAGACATACGGAAAGACATTTTGTATAGAAAGGCAGGAAGACAGACAAGACGTAGATAGATACATATTAACATACATACATGCATATATATATATATATATATATATATATATATATAGATAAAATACATATTATACAGTCAGACAGGCAGAAAGAAATATTGATATTTTGTTCAGACAGACAAAGACCGATATTTTGCATAGACAGACGAAGACCGATATTTTGTATAGACAAACAGAAAGACAGACGAAGACCGATATTTTGCATAGACAGACGAAGACCGATATTTTGTATAGACAGACGAAGACCGATATTTTGTATAGACAGACGAAGACCGATATTTTGTATAGACAGACGAAGACCGATATTTTGTATAGACAAACCGAAAGACAGACGAAGACCGATATTTTCTATTGACAGAGAGAGACAGACACAATATTTTGTATAGACAGAGACAGATGGACAGACGAACGAAGACCAAATTGTTTTATAGACAGACAAAGACTGATATTTTATAGACAGACAGACGGACAAAGACTAATATTTTGTATAAACGGACAAAGAGACGAAGGCCGGTAGTTTGTATAGACAGACGAAGACTGATATTTTGTATAGACAAACAGATGGAGACCAATATTTTGTATCGGCAGACAAACTGAGGCTGGAGATTTGAAAGAGGCTGGTATTTTTTATAGACGGACGAAGGCCGATATTTTATAGACAGCCAGACGAAGACCGATATTTTGAATAGAAAGGTAGACTGATCTAGATAGACATAAACAGATTAGAGAAACAAACAGACAGATAAGGATTATACAGACAGAGATTTAGATCAATACAGATTAGACAGACAGTCAGAACTAGTTTAGACAGATCTAGATAGATGAATAGATACAGATTATACAGACAGGCAAACGAAAAGACCAATATTTTGTATAGAAAGGCAGGCAGGCAGACAGACAGAACTACATAGATAAATATAAATGCTTTCTAAAATAAATTGAGAAACAAATATTTTGCAAATAAGGAAATAATGTTGCTAAAATTTTATGTCCTTTACAAGGCAGAGAGAAACTCTTTAATAAACTAGGCAAATAAATAATTCTTCAAAGCGTCAACAGAATAAGTTCACAAAGTATAACAATGACAAACTGTATAACTTCCACTTTCAGCATATCTGCTTGTGAACTACACACATTAAACACAAGCATCGACTTAATGTTTAACCTGCACCAACAATGCTAAACAGAAATGGGACACGCTACGCTTTTCCACAGCAGTAATCTCACAGATGTATGAAGCATCTCTAATTGCCCGGACACATCTATCCAGAACGCTCTCAAAAGATGCAACCTCTCGTGCTCGTACAAGTGCCTTAAGCTTATAAACCCTTTCATTTGAACTGGCCTTGGGATCAATTCCCCCTCAGTTTCAAAGGCTGCAGAGAAAATGATTAATCAAAACAGCGATTACGGCCATCCACAAAGTCACACAGACTCCCCACTGTTCACTCTCAGTGGGAGGTGCCACAGCTCTCATGGAAAAAGCCTGCTCTTCTTCTGCTTCATTTACAACAGAAACTATTACACAAAATTCACGCAAAATAATTTCTGAAATACCAGAAGAATCCATTTTCCAGAGTACCCATACCACAAACCAGAAATGCTGAATAAATGATAATGCCAGAAAATTATGCTATATTGTATTCAGAAAACATTTTCATATATATATAAAAAAAATTCTGAATACAATATAGCATCATATTTTTTTTATTATTATTTTATTTATTTATTGAAAAACTCATGATCAGCTACTTCTCAATATCAGTGGCATGTGAATCTAGTGATTTTAGACCTGAAATTATTTATTGTGTAGAAAAACTCCAAACATGTTTTTTTTATGTTCATCCCAGCTGTGTTTTTGAACAATCATTTCTCAGCGTCACTTCATGATCCTCAATCAAGCACCTCCTCAGTAGAACAACAGCTGGAAGGAGACAATTCATTTCCTGCTGCCCATTATTTCAGGTCTCAAAGCAACAAGCTAGTGAAACACATTTTGTAGTGAAATATCAAGACCTGTTAACACCCACAGTAATTTTATTCAGCATAGCTTTTAAAAATTCTAATTACAAATGGGGTTAAAAAGGAATAGTTCGCCCAAAAATTTAAATATGCTGAAATGTACTCACCCTCAGGCCATCAAAAATGTAGATGAGTTTGTTTCTTCATCAGAACAGACTTGGAGAAATTTAGCATTACATCATTTGCTCACCAACGTATCCTCTGCAGTGAATGGGTGCCGTCAGAATGAAAAAACATCACAATAATCAAACAAATAATCCATGTGAGCCCAGTCCATTAATTAATGTATTGTGAGGTGAAAAGCTGCACTTGTAAATCAACAAATTCATCAAGACATTTTTAACTTTGCTTCCAGCTAGAATACGAATCTATAATCCATAAGCACACTTCCTTCAGTAAAAACATCTTGATGGGTTTGTTTCTTAAAAACACGCAGCTCTTAACTTTACAAGATGTTATTTGATGGACTGGGGTCGTGTGGATTACTTGTGGATTACTGTGATGTTTTTATCAACTGTTTGGACTCTCATTCTGACGGCACCCATTCACTGCAGAGGATCCATTACTGAGCAAGTGATGTAATGCTATTTCTGCAGATCTGTTCCAATTAAGACACAAGATCTACATCTTGGATGGCCTGAGGGTAATTAAAAGTTCAACAAATGTTAATTTTTTGGGTCCTTCAGTGCCTTGAAAAATGATATTTCATTGACGCTCACTTCCTTAGTCAAACTTTTCTCAACTATTTGAAAACTCACAGCTAATGTCGGTGGAAGTCGGCAACTGCCATTGAAAATGACCGACTTCCTGTCATTCACTGTGAATGCCACTATGGCCTACCCAGAATACCCCTAAATAACCTTCTACTAAAACTCTCTCTGTTCTTAACTTTTCATTTTAGCACACACTTACTGCCCTGCATTCTGGAAATTCTCTGTCGTTTCCCACAATTCAATCACAAGACACCAATTGTGAAGTACTGAAGGCTCACAGTTGTCGGAGCAGCAGTTCAGTCTGCTGTGAGTCCAAACCACACTGCAAGAAAACTCAATTATGAGGCTTGTCCTTCTTGCACGGCTGTGCCAACACACACGAATGATAGTCCTGCATTCATGTGCAATTTGATAACATCAATCCCAAAGAAACGAGATGCATTACACAAGAGGATTTGCATTGTTTTCTTTCGCTTTAAAAATAGAGGAGTTTCCCAAAGAAATCTCAGGACAGTGGATTTTTGAGTGCATACTGGGCACACAAGCCAAGAGGATTGTATGACATCCTTTGTCGAAACACCAGACGTATAATAAGGTCAATAAAAAGCAGATGGAATTTTATTTGACACTATACAGCAAAAGCAGCCAGCAGGAAATACTTCCAGGTTCCAGAGGCCCCAAGCATTTTCGGCACAAATGTTAAAAACACTTTTGCAGATGATATACTAATAAAAAGAAAAGAAAAGCAATGACAGACTGTGGAAACGTCCTTTAATGTTTTCGTTTATTGGAAAGTTTTGTACTCTGACACTTTGAGATGTTATAAAACGGAGCTAATTTCAGGGTCAGCGCCACGATGTCCGTTTCCTCTACACTTCACATCTGTTAAAGCTAATGTACATGCTGTAGAGCAGCACCTCGGTCCTGTTATTAGCCACAGCTGCACCTTTAGTCAATCAACAGCTTTGGGTCTGCATGCACATAAAGCCCCTCCAACCGTTAAAGCTGAAACGGGAGAAGCGTGCAGGACTAGCAATAACCTCTGGCAAATAAAAACCACACAAACAGACGTATAGCCTTAAGAAGCTAGCACTCAATAGCTTTGGTTTATTGGCCGAGGTTCAATAGCACATGCCTATAAGGAACATTTGGATATTATGCTAAAGAGGCTTGACGGACAACTTAGTCAGATTCCTTTAGATACAGTCACACTATTACATGATCAGATTGGAGAATTAACTTTACCATCAGCATGCCCATTAGCTGATGAATACAGACATTTTCAGATGTTTTAAATTTTTCTACTGAAATAGGCTTTATTTACCACCACTCCATATAGGCTATATGTGAAATTTAATAAAAAAAATTTAAAAAACATTTTCCAGGAAACTCATATACATACTGTATAGATAAACTACGCTGCCTCACTAAATAGCCCAAGTGATTTTTGGATGACTGGTCAATAAATCAACAACTGTGAGCAATCCTAATCCAGACAGGTTTTATAACTGTATTGTCTTTGCATTCACACTGTCTTTAGCTGTAAGTGGATTCAAACCGGATTATGAGCCTCAGTTCACTGTTTTTGGAACCCAGTACAAACAAACAACACACACTTAATTAAAATAATAAATAAATAAAGAGTCATTAAGTGACTCAAAAGAGAAATATTTTGTACCATTATAAAGATATATAAAAATATATATATATTTGTATATAAAGATAGAAAATTCTCTACAAAAATATTAAGCAGCACAACTAGATAGATAGAAAGACAGACAGACGAACATTCAAACAAGCTTCTAAATATAATGTTACTTCAACAGAAGCACAACATTGTTTCTAAACAACAGCTATTTTTGTCAAAGGAACATGAGAAACACGTCGCCCACAAAATGACCCACCACTGTGAAAACAAAATTGCATGGTGTTAATTTCCCACCCTGTACACGAGTCAGCGACTGGAGCTTAGCAGCTTCCCTCCAAATCTAACATCTGTCTAAGTCACCAAGAGCAAAGCCCAGCAAAGCTGATGGAGACCGACTGACACGGAGGAGTCACTTCAGAGTGGGTCTCGTCCCTCAGAGGTGAGGGGACAAGGCGCAGAGCCATCCGGATCGAGAGGTCGCTCTGATGACTTCAGAGGTGCTAATCGGCTGTAATCCACTTGAGATGAAGCGATTAGAAGGATTTGGCCAGGCCCCAGATCTTCCCACTTACCGCAGAAGAAACGAGCTCCCAGTTCATTCCCCAGGCTATGTGGCAGAGTTCATGCACTAAGGTTATATAACGTTTCATCAACCCCCATGACTCATTCAATTTGGTTCTTGTTAATCACAAATGCACTCTGGTTTTTATAGCTTTGGGCAATTCTGACAAGAAAAGGGCCAACTGGATTAATACTTTGAGGGAATTTAACAGAGGGTAAACTACAATAAAACCCTTAATTACACATTTCCACTGTGATCTCAAGGCCAAAAAAATGAAGATCTTCATCCCAGGCGTCAAGACCCTTAATTAAGACGTTAGTGGTTTTGGAGTTCTAAGATATTCACTCTCTTTTGCCTCAACTTCCATTTCCTGGCTGGGAACAGACAATATTTTTTGTAAAACACCACATAAAAGCTCTTCATGTCTCAAAATTGACTGGGTTCGCACAGAGACATACGTTTAAATGTGTTTAAATAAATGAATAAACAAAAAACAAAAAAAAGTTAAATTATTAAACGTTAAGCAAAATAGTTAGAAATATAAAATACATAAAAGCTAATATTTCAACTTAAATGCACTCTAAAAAATGCTGGCTTAAATACAACCCAGTGCTGGGTAAATATGTTAAACATATTAAACTTAAATGTTTGAATAAATATATAATGTTTACTTAAAGGTTTAACAAAATAATTATGTAAAAGCTAATGTTAACTTAAATGTTTAAAATAATTAAAAATGTTGTTTACTCAAAATAATAACTTATCTAAGTTTAATGTTTAACACAATAAATGCACAAGTTAATGTTTTAAGTAAACAACTTTTCATTAATTATTTTAAATATTTAAGATAATATTACCATTTACATAAATATTTTGTAAGTAAACATTAAATTAAACAATTGTTAACCATTTAAGTTAACATTTTGAACATCCAAGTTTAATATTTAACAAAATTAATACGTTCAAATAAATAAATAAGTTAGTTTACTTAAATATGTTTACCAAAATAAAAGAAACAAAACCTTACATAAAAGGTGATATTAAATTATAAAATAAAATGTTTACTTCAAATGTTAACCTCTGTATTTATTTTGTTAAACATAATAAACTTAACTATGTTCAAATAAATAATTTAATGTTTGCTTAAATGTTTAACAAAATATTTAAGTTCATATTAACCTGAATGTTTTAATTAATTACAAATAAATAAAAAGTTGTTTACATAAAATATTAGCTTATTATGCATTTATTTTGGTAAATATATTTAATGTAAATGTTCAAACAAATGAATATTTATAATAATAAAAATCTTGTAATGAAAATATTTAGCTGTCTTCATACCTCATGATGGTGTGAATAGAATAGTTTGGGGTCCTAAAAGTTCCCTGGTATGGACTAGCCTAACTTTTTGTGTTTTTGGCACTTTACAGTCCATTTAAAAAAAAAAATTCACCATTTACCATTTTGGAAAATATAAGCCTCAGCATTTTCAAAAATATCTTCTTTTGTGTTTCACCGAAGAAAGATAATACAAATAGCAAACTGAAACCAAGAAGAAAGTCAATGTTAGCGACACGTTGCGACTGACACCACAGCAACACTGTAGCAGGATTCTCTCTCACTTTGTGGTAAGACGAGACAAAAAAAAACTGTTCATTTCTCCCCACGCACACTCAAGTCAACAGCAGATTCACAGCAGGGTCGGCGCCAGTTTGTGAAGGTGCCAGACTGCAAGGAGACAGTCGACATGTTTGTGCTGTGCTTCAACACTAAACCATCGGGCAACCAGCCACCACACACCATCACTGAATCACTGACTCAACGTCAGCATTGATAAGATCACATCTGTGGGAACACAGCCACAGGGACGGATGACAAAGCACTGCGGAACGATTCCACTAAGGGACAGAGATCAAAACGGCTCTGTACAGCATTAATAAATCCAAAATCATTTTAAGCTGTCCTCAAACAAGCTGGGATGGGTGTCTCTGGTTCAGTTGCATCAGATACTTATTTTGTCCACATGAAAGAGTCATTTGTGCATCCTTTCAACAATCCTCTCCATTGACAGCATGCACACTTCTGAGGAACAGAGAAGTGAAAGTCAGCACAAGCATCACTCAAAAAAAAACAAAAAATGGAAGGGAATAAGATCCAATTGCTGCAAAAGTTTCCAGACAGTTATTACATGACAAAATGAAAGATGAGCTGAGGAGAAGCATTAAAGAACATGCAGTGTCTACCGAATTAAACTTCCCCATGGTGTTTTTTTTTGGCAATATGACCACAGTGTGACTCCACGGCTCTATTCAGTACGAAGCTTAGAAGTTAACTCATAAATAATAAAACTTTTTTTTTTTCTCTCAAAAGTTGCTGATTCTATGCAAATACACAAAGAATGAAGCTGTTTTCTCTGCATTGCTACCAGGGGTGCCATATTAAGCATTATTAGCATAAATGGTCTATGATTTTCTTGGTAAGGCCAACGACTGCCATGATGCCAAATGATCAAAAGTTACAGCAATGCAAGATTTCTATTTCAAATAAATGCTGTTCTTTTGAAACCTCTATTTAAAGAATCAAGGTTTTGCACAAAAATATGCAATCAAATGTTAAGCAGCAAAACTTTTTCAACGTTGATAATAAGAAATGTTTCTTGTGCATCAAATCAGCATATTATAATCATTTCTAAAAGATCATGAGTAATGATGCTGAAAATTCAGCTTTGCCATCACAGGAATAAATGAGATTTTAAAATATATTCAAATACAAAACAGTTCTATTAAATTGTAATAATATTTCACAATATTAGTTTTACTACATTTTTAAATTAAATACACAGTGTGGCCTATGTTCTCACTGCACTTAAGTAAAAAAAATTTAAATTAAATGAATAGTTCAACAAAAAGTGAAAATCCTGTCATCATTTACTCAAGTTGTTTCAACCCTGTATAAAGTTTATTTCTTCTGTTGAACACAAGAAAAAAAAAACTGAGTATAATAGAATTTTCACTTTTGGGTGAACTAGGCCTATTCCTGTAAAATATTATCTAGGAAATACTTTATATTAAGCAAACCGTGTGTGTTTTTCAACCTACTACAGTACAGTTAGAAAACTCTGCAGATAAATATGTTCAGTATAATAATACACAATAATATTTTATTATATATTTATTTATTACTCTAAAAAACTTGTCTGTTGAATAAAATAAATTGACCGATTGAATAAAAAACCCCTAGAAGCCCCAGAAACCATGGACATTGAGCATGTTTCAGGCTTCAGTTCGCCCTATGAAATAATGTGACTGCAGTGTTTACTCTGACTTGCTCAGTAATGGAGGACTGGACATTCCTAAAATAACTGCAGACTCTAAATTAACCCGGTAATAAATCATTATACACTTTAATCTGATATTGTGTTGAAGATTAAATCTCTGCACATTTCTGTGTGGTTTGTTTTCGATTTCCTTGCACATTTTGTACCCCTGCCACAAGGTGATAAACGGACAGAAAGGCCTGTTTCAGTCAAGCTAGACTATCATCCGAAACTTGTACTTGGACGAAAAACTTGTCCAGGGTCACAGCCCGACAGCTATTGTTTTATTTTCCCTCTACAGACTGCTGGGAACAGGACGGTCTCACGTTGCCTGAGATTAAGCCCTTTCCCCTAGCTGTCCTTTCTCCGCCTGTTTTCATCTAGTCTCAATAGGTAACTAAAAACCTAAGAAACAGTCCTCCACTAGGATTCACCACGTCCACACTCCCATTGTAACCATTCACAGCATTACAGTGCTTCCAGTGAGAAAGACACTGGGGACTGAAAGGTGGTGTAAATATAGTCTGCCGTAAAGAGTTCAATTTGGCAAGTGCTGTTCATAAAGCGCTGCAAAATCTCGCTAGCAACTATACACACACATTTCTTACATAATCTCGTCATACAATTGCGAGAATATGTAGGTTCAACAGGGTCACAGACTGACACACACTTCTCTGTGTGTAACATCCGCTGTAGCTTTAAGCAATATATTTGGGAAAACAGGATTTTCTTTGATCTTCTGCAAAAGTCATGCTGATTATGATGTTGACCATGCGCTCATTAACATAGGACCACCCAGAGAAATGAAATTTACATGAAATATACTCAACCATCAAGTCGTTCCAAACCTTTATGAGTTTCTTTCTTCTGTTGAGCACAAAAGAAGATATTTTGAAGAATGTTGGGAACCAAACAGTTGACGGTCGCCATTGATATACTATGGAAGTCAATAGCGACCACGTTTTCATTTTTGGGTGAACTGAGTCTTTAATGACGGTGTGAACATCATGTTTGAAGAGGTTAACTAGAGTGTTACATTTACAAGTCCTAAAAGAAAATTCTGTGCAATAAAATAATTTACTTAACACCATTTCTGTACGACATTCTTTCTTGATCAAATGTTGATTTGAGATTATGGGTGGTTTTATGTTAATAAGCATGAATTATTGGTATCACTAAAAATCTGATATTGAAGATTTTTTTCAATTTAAAGATATTGGCCAATATTTAATTGGTCATACTTATTTCTGCTATTACATTACCTTTGCTGTCATCTAATACAAATATATAATGCAAAACTTTATGAAAGGATTATTGCATTTAAAAAAAAAAAAAAAAATCACTATTAAATATAGAGATTTAGATTAAAATATGTATTAAAGTGCCGCTATCATGGGTAATGAAAGGTTCATATTTTGGTTTTGGGAGTCCCCATCAACAGGTTGACATGCATGCAAGGTCAAAAAACACTATCATTGTCTTGTAATATGCATTCATTTTTACCTTATTTGCTTAACGACTCCCAAACGATTCACTCAACGATTAATTTTTCCAAACCCCTCTTTGCGTGACGCTGATCTGCAGTGATTGGTCCAATTGGTCGATGTTGTTTCCATTTCATAATAAAAGCTACATTTGAGCAGTGCTGCTTTGTGTACAGCGTTACCGGGAAAATAGCTATTTTTACCGCTACAAAAGCGGCATCTAGTGGCAAAGAATGAATTTGCATTTTCATTCAGACCAACAAGTGGGCAGGCAATAGGCTAATGTTTCATGTTGACGTCAACATGACATTTTAAAACATTTTAAAAAACGACTCGTTTCAATGATTCAGAGTCGACTCTTTCTTTTGAAAGACAATAACTTTATACAGGGTGCACTTTCAGATTTAAAACTTTGTAATAATAGGGGCACTTTAAAATATTATATTCTGAATATCCATAACGAATAATGTTGTGATACTAAAATTCACTTAATTGACTAATTTTAATTTTTAGTGGAATTTTAAGATCAGCTATAAAAAAAATTAAAAATAAAAATTACTGGCCATATTATTAATGTTTGGCTTATGAATGTGAAAGTTTTCAAAAAAATAAAAAAAATAAAACTTGACTAGGATTAAACTTTAGAGTAAAAAAACAAAAACAAATACATATTAAAGTGTAAAATATGACCCGTTACAGAAACCAAGGGCCTTTTATGATCACACCGACTGGTTAAAAATTTCATCATGCAATAAAAAAGTACAATCTTTGTAATCTGAAATGAATTTGGTGTCATATTCATAGGTCCATCTCAATTAACCCGAGCTCAGCATTTCCCACTGAGCAGCATTATCAGCACACAGCGTCACTCAGCAGAGAGAAAATCTGTGTTCGTCACACTGAGCCAAATGTACCGTTCACTGATAGCGAATCCGATATTATCACCTGCAGATAAGGCCATCTTTCTCTAGCCGCCAGCCCTGAAATCAAAGCCTCACGGAGGGGCGCGGCTCCAGGATGTGATGAACGGGGAGCGCCGGGTTTTTCATCAGATCACTGACACCCTGATGACAGCAGCCCTTAGCAATCTCAAAAGCTCCGAGCAGCTGTCTCTGAATCTGCAGAGACGGTGGCACAGCCAAACTCCAGAAGACCGCCGCCTCTTTCTCTCGGATGCGAGACTGCCGGCTCTCCGTTTACTTTACGATGCTGGCAGATCTGGGCTTGGGCAGTAACTGGGCCAAACCCCTAATTGATTTACGAGCAGCTTTCCCCACTCCGCCTGACGTGAGTGTCCTTGTAAGGCAGTGCCAGCACAGACTTCCCTTGATACCCTGCAGACACCCACCACCAACCACGACTCCTCTGATCCTTTCACAAGAAGACATGACTGGAAAAAAAACACTACATAAATATGATATGGCTCACTGGCTGCAGACATTGAGTGCACCGATGATGGTTGCGAACACTGGGTCCAGTCACAGGTGAAAACAGAAGCCATTTTGGGTAACCATATCCACTTAACTACATGCTTCAGTTTATTTTCAAAACAACAAAAGTGTCAGACTGGTTTTATTATAAATGGACCAGTTCATCCAAAAGTGTATTTCTCACACTTACATCATTCCTTGATGTTACCTTTCTTTATTCCACAGAACAAAAAAAAAGAAGATATTTACAAGAATGTTTTAGCTGCTCTTTTCCATATAATCAAAGTAAATTAAACAAAAAATTACAACAAAAAACATAAAAGCACCATAATGTAGTCTTTCTTGAAAAACGGCCATATTATAGAGAGAAACAGAGAAAAATAGTTATTTGCTGAAAATTCATGAGTCGTCACAAATAATTTCAGATTTATTTATATTTAATATATTTTTAATAATTTATTTTCATAATTTCTGGTGAATCACTCCTGAAAAAGAAAAGAAAAAAAAAGACATGAAACAGTATTTACAGTGCATTTAACTTCTTATTCAGGGACATAAAGTAATGCAGACTTAATTTTTATCCATGTCTAGCTTGAACTGTAAAACACTGTGCCATCATATTAGTAGCTAATATTTTCCAGTCCTGTTTACATCAACGGCAAATTGATTTTCAGAGGGGAAAATGGTACATAGCATTAAAAAAAAAAAAAAAAAAAAAAAAGTAGTAGTGTTTTTGTAACTTAAAACCACTCATTAACCAGGACACCTACATGTTTGGGTTTACATTTTAAAAGAGTTAAAATGTCAACTACTAAGAATAGCTGCAGTTTGACAAAAAATAAATAAAAGTAAGCAAAAACAGTAGTATGCCTGATTTCACAGTATTCATAAAAAAGGAGGTGAAAATATTGCATGATGCTATGGGAGAGGATTTGTGAATGCCAGTGAAGGTAGGTCACATGACAATGACAACATGACAAATGTAGCATGTCTGGATTAGATTCATGCTACATGCAATCATTCTATATAGAACATACTGTTTTAATGATTGCAGGTTACTTATTCAAAAGAGCTACTTACTCAGAAAGTGTGAAATTTCAGACACAGCCCGGGTCAGAGAAACAGGTCAAGTGCTTATAAAAATCCAATCACTTCCGCTTTAAACTAACTTGGTTATTAAAATACATTTTGCTTTCATGTGGCTTGTAAATGTGCTGTGGGTTATCGTATCTCTCACTTGCCTTCATGCTGCAGATGTTACAGAGTCAATTCTGAATCCACAGCTGGTAAAAGAGTCGTAACATGGTTAGGGGCTTTGTTTTGGTGTGGAGGGCTTATCTCTGCATGACTGGGTAAGCAAATCTCCGGCTGATGGGAAGCAGGACAGACGGAGTGAAGTGAAAGAGGACGAGACAGACCAGGTGATGGAGCAGACTGAAAAAGGTAACTGAAAAGAACAGGGAATGTACTACTTACTATTTCTGCAGTATATACAGTAGCATGCATATAGAGCACAGTATTTTCTATAAGCATAAAATACATGGATGACCAACTACAAAGTCTAAAATGAGCTGAAGAGTAATTATGAGGAATACTGTATCCCACAAAGCAAAGCTTTTGACTCAACCTTCCATTTCTGAACTAAACATATAACACAAAAAGGTTGTGACAAACATAATGAGGTCATATGATAATGCTATTAAAAAACTAGTATGCAGTATATAGTGTACACCGCACAGTATCCAGTATGTAGTAAGCTAGTATTTCATTGGAAACACAGCCTTGGTCTCACCAGAGACGAGTCCTGCAGCGATACACAGAGCCGCCTCTTTTTTGCCCCAGGAGAGAGAGGGAAATGAGCCACTTAATACCCCGCGGTACCACAACCTCAGCTCTGCTTTGCAGCAGGCCAACATCGCACAGCAATTAAAGCCTTCAAAGAGCACAAACACAAAAGAGACACTATATTCACTCTCCCATGAAGAGAGGAAGAATCATTCATCCTCATGCTGGGGCTGGAATAAGAAAGTGACATTGGTCGGTCAAAGTCTTTATACCTCAGACGCTCTGCAGGACGCTAGATGTTATTACTTCAAAACAAACACTCTGATCTGGACTGGCCAGAGTCATCTATATCTCCCATTAAGAGCAAACTAAATAAGCCTCAAGAACAAATCAAAGAGGTCTGATCCACGTAACAGCAACCTACAATGGGTTTGGATTATTTATTGCTTATTATTAGGTTATGGCTAAGTCGGTCTTGCTAACGACAAAAGCATTTTGGCCTGCAATGTAAAAGCATTGCTAATAAGCAGAAAAATGCAAGCATACAAAGGACAAAATTGTATGAATGCGAGTAAGAATAAGTTCATACAGCAAATATTTGGAATTTTATATACATTTACACACACACAATTATTATTTACATATAATATATATATAGGCTATATATATAGTACATATACATGTGTAGGCAGGCAGTGTGTGTGTATGTAGGTGTGTATATATATATATATATATATATATATATATATATATATATATATATATATATATATATATATACACACACACACACACACATAATATAATTGTTATTATATACATCTATATTATATATAACATTATATATATATATAATATTATATATTATACATAACTATTCTGAACATTATTATTATAATATACACAACAATTAATTTTAATATTTACTATAATATTTACTAATTAATAGTCATTTTCCATACAAAGACGACAATTAAATGTACAATATACTCATTCTTTGATTAGATGCTTTTATACAGACTTAAAAATGTAGAAAAACAAGCAATTTAACAAATGACCCAAAAACAAAAAATAAATTTTAGTTTTGAGAGGAGAGTATTAAAAAAATAAATACTGGCATGAGATCATAATTTAGAACAGAGATGTGGAAATATCTGTAGTTGGACTTAGTTAGAGGTACTATTATTATTTTTTGCTTCTGTGGCATATGTGTTTACAACAGGGCATAATTGTAACCTTAAAACACAAGAGAACATTTTAAATAAAACACCAAATATGCCAAAAAAAACAACAACATTCAAAGCTTATGAAAATACCCTTTGCAGAGTTTGCACAGCATGTCAGCATGTAAATAAAAAGGCCTAGGCCTATAACAAACAATGGCATCTAAACAGTAAATTACCAGATCCATTTTTTACTTAACAGCTACAAAACACCACAAACAGGAATCTAAATTGAATTATCTTTCCTTAAAAACACACACAAATACCCCCCCCCCCCCCCCCCCCCCCCCCCCCCCCCCACCCCACACACACACACACACACACACACAACTACAAAATTCTCTTCTCACCACACACCGTATTTCTCAGTGTGTATTATTAAAACACTGCATGCAATACAATCAGCATTTTGCATGGTGGCAGATTTTATCTTAAATATTTATATGGCTGCCACCGATGCCACTGTAAACTGGTATGAGCCATTAAACGCACATCATTTGCTCGTCAGTGAGACGTGCCATGGCATGCTGCAGGAGGAGGAGCTGGTGCAATGGAGCAAAATGGATACCAGCACACAATCGGAGCATGATCCAAATGGTATTATCCATTAAAACAAACACTCAAACCCAAGATAAAATACTGCACTACAATATCAACCTAACGATACAGCGGTAAACACATAGGGAAAAATCCCCACAGTAACACACACCATTATTTACAAAGCAAATCATGCAAAGCCGAATGCATGTTCAAGAATGACAATCAAAATGATAAATTAATTAACGTTTCTGATGGTAATCCAAATTTAATAAAGGTTATTTCTCATCACTGGTACACCAGACCTGAAATATTCACAACTGCAGGATCTCATTTGAATAAGCAAGAGGATAACTCAATTAAAAGAGCTCTGAGATGCAGTAATAATTTCCAGATTTGTTTTAATAAATGACAGAATGGGCCTGTTAAAAATCTGAACAGCAAATGTGCGTTCAATAATGAAATGCTTTAGAAACAGGTTCGTTTAGGTCTTAGCAAAAACATTTAAATTCACTGCTACACTCTTATTTAAAAAATAAAAATAACAAGACAACAGAAATAAATCATCTAGATATATTAACGATTTGTGCTATTGTACAACCTGAGCATTTACTTTTAACAATTACAAAAAAAGCTATTTTATTCACCTTGTAAAGATGCATTTAGCAACTAATTGTTTTTACAATTTTCTGTAATGGCTTTTAGTTTAGTTCTGCGATTAATGACGACTGTAATTTTTGTAATTAGGGTTTTCCTGAACAACACTTTTTTTCCACACTGGATGTGCCTTAAAACCTAAAAAACTAGTCTGAATTTTTGACTGTATAGGCAAGTGCAAACGGGAAGAGAAATGTTAAAGTTGGCAGTCACCGAGACAGTCATTGTGTAATGGTTTAGGGTTAATATGTGTATATTGTGTGGTTTGTAAAGGATGTGTTTTCACCTTGCCAGCACCGAGCAGCATACAGCCTCCAGCTATAATAAAAAGACACCTGCCTACAACGAATGCGTTATTATTTTCTGGGATTACAGGTAATTCATATACTGTTAGGTGGGAGGCATATTATAATATTCAAATGTGGCTGCTTTCCTTTGTGCATTTCATAATGAAAATATTCCAGGATTTTTTCCAAATTCAATCCATAAAATCCAAAAGTCTCTTTTGCAACAAAAACGACTGGATAAACGGAGTGATGAATAAAAATGCATTAGGTGGACGCTGGAAATGTCTTGCTACCTTTAAAAAAAAAAAAAATCTCAGTTCTGAAAGCAAGACAACAGTTTTATACTACTAAAAAAAGCTAGTTTAATTAGCTCCCATCCACTGAGGAGAATAAAGTGATGAAACTGATCATTTATCATCTGACAATAAACAGAAGATCAGACTTATTTTTTATCCTTTACACCTGCACACACACTTTGCGTTTGTTTGAAAAAAGAAAAAGGCAATTATATAATTTTCCAGTTTTATGTCATCTATTAAATCTACTGGCTCATCTTACCTTTTTGTGTCTGTCTTTAAAAGGCAACGCCGGCCATTGCATCTCCTGCAAGAAGTCCTGCCACTGTTTCTGGTCCTGATCCGAAGAGATGAAGACGATTTCCAATTTGTCCTTGTGCTCCGAGGATTTTTTAAACTTGCTGTAAAACTCGCACAGACTCGCGTTGAACTGCTTGCAGGGACCGTTTAAACTGCAGCCGAAGTAGAGCCCGAGCAGAGACAGCTTGCTGCCCAGCGCGTGAACATCCACCTCGGCTTTCTCTCCGTTGAAGAGCCGCTCTCCGAGCAGATTCACCAGAAACTCCGACATCGCTGCTGAGACTGCGCTTGGCTTTCTCGGCTTATTCGGGCGGTTTTAAGGTCAACCCAAAGTGCTCGATGAATATCCGCAGGCCCTGGTGCCCGGTTCGAGAGACAGCGGCCGTCGTGTGCCTCCACTGCGCGCGGTGTTGAGGAATGCGCTCCTGTTATAAACCGGCCCTCAGCAACAGCGCCGGCCGACTCCCGCTGCGAGACTGTCGCGACATCTAGTGGCGAGATGCTGCAATTGCACCTCGGTCTCTTATCTGCATAAATGATACATTTTTTGTCTTTTTTGTATAGATGAATGTATAGACGGATTCTCAGAGTAACAGTATCAGTACATGTCATGTTTTTGGCTAAGTATTCACTCCTTTAAGCAAAAAGCGGTGTCTCAGAGTTACAGTGATTACTTCATGCATCCCCTGTTAATTTCAATTACCACTAAAAGCAAAAGAAAACGGTAACAACTGCACCACTTTAAGCTAATTATTGGAGCATAGGAAAATTGCAATCAGATTCTGTATGATAAACACCCATGACTGTATTGCTTGATAATAGGTTAGCTGAAGTTAGGAATAAAAACAAAAACCACAACTGCTTGGTGCACAATAATTTCCCATTGTATTTACTTGCAATGCTCAAAAAACGCAGTTACATGCAAAACATTTGCAGATGGATTGTTCAAAACATTTTAATCTTGTTCTGAATATAAACAATCAAAATGGCAACAGCTATAATCATATCCCATAGGTTAGGATTATAAAACAAATTGAATTTATGTTTACTGTATTGTAATTGATTCAGTCGTAAGGGGACAGTTCACTCAAAATGATGGCTGTGCTCCACTTGTTCCAAACCTGTATGAGTTTCTTTCTTCTGCTGAACACAAAAGAAGGATTTCCCTTCATACTATGGAAGTCAATGGCTTGACTTTGTTTGGCTACAAACATTCTTCAAAATATCTTCTTTTGCATCCAGCAGCTGAAAGAAATTCATACAGGTTTGGAACAAATTGAGGGTAAGAAAATGATGACAGAATTTTCATTTTGGGATGAACTATCCCTTTATTATAGTTGATTTGAAAGTGTAGTCAAAGTCCCTTTTTTGAATATCATTTGAAAATAAGCTTGAAATGTCTGATGATATTACAAATGAAATCTTCCAGTATACACAATTTTATTTGCACAAATGCTTTCCAGACTTGTACAGTCACCACAGCATAATTCCAGGCCACAATTTGTTTAGCTGAACATTGCAGAGCAGGAGGATAGATTACAAATGACAAAAGTAATAGTAGAAAAACCGTTGTCAATCATTCATGTTTAAAATGTGGTTGTCATCAAGCAGTAGGCTACATCACAGGACATTAATCCTCTGTGAACAACATTCGAACCAGGTCTACTTTAAAACACTCCTCTTCAACCAGCTTCTGGGGCTGAAAAGAGACAAACATAGTACATTTGCAAGACGCACACAAATTTAAAGTGTTAAATTCATTTATGAAGGAACATTTACCGTGCCATAGCGCAGTAGTGTGGGTACTCCAGTCAGCTTCAGATTCTTCTTAAAGTCATTGTTTGGGTCCTTCCAGCTAACAAGAACAACAGTGAAATTAGATGTCAACACTTAACCAAACCAAACAAATCAAAAATTAAAATGTGGATCAGTTTGCTTGATCAGAGCAGATTTAGAGAAATTTTGCACTTATCAATGGATCCTCTGCAGTGAATGGGTGCCGTCAGAATAAAAGTCCAAACAGCTGATAAAAACATCACAGTAATCCACGCCACTAAATCTATAACACTTCCTCCATGCAGTGAAAAAGTCCATGATACTTGTTCTCTCACATAAAAATCCACAACATATTTATGACTGTTTCTTGGTCTCTGCATATTTCTCTCGATTCAAGGGAATTACTTTTTCAATATTATGGATAGAGGACTCATTCTTAGTAAGAAGCAATGATGTGATCATAAAAACATCTTAACGATGAATTAAACATGCAGGTTTCGCGTCACAAGATTTTAACTGACAGCCTGAAGTCGTGTTGATTACTTGTAGATGTATTTATCAGCTGTTTGGACTCTCATTCTGACGGCACCCATTCACTGCAAAGGATCCACTGGTGAACTACTGACATCATGCTAAATTTTTCAAAATCTGATGAAGAAACAAACTCATCTACAGCTTGCATGGCATGACAGTGAGTACATGTTTTCAGCTAATTATAATTATGAGTGAACTATAACTTTTATCTAAGCACTATCTTGTATACTATATGCTGCAACATACATTAATTATTTCTGTTTCAATGTAATTGGAAGAATGTTTTGTAAACCTACTAAGGTCTATCTCCCACTTGGCAGTAAATGAAGACAGATCCCTCCGGCAGATAACACAGCTCTCCTCTGACCACTGGCTCTCCTGCATGAGTGAAAAGGGAAGAAGAAAAACTCTTTTAGTTTGAATTTTAGTTCCAGCACAGCTGCTGTATACTGTTAATGTACCTTTCACACAGTCCGGACACCAGCTCTTGCCCTGGTCATCTTTATCTCCAGAGAAGTAAGCGAATATGTCTTTTCCTTTTCTTTCAGACACAGCTTTACAAAATTCCTCGTAGCCGTGAACAGCAACGTCCTCGTATTTAGTCATATTTATTTACTATGTAGTGTTTACTGGGAATCAGTTGTTCAGTGACAAAGCCCAACTCTAGCTGCAGAGACTGATCTCTGTATGAAGTCAGCTGACTGTAGACAGCAGTGAGTGAAGTGTGAAGAAATGAGCTTGTACCAAAATAAGAGTGGACTATTTTAAAATAAAAGTAAAATAAAAGTTTTTAAATATATATTTTTTAAATGCAGTAGTTGCACCACAACTGAGCATTTGAACACATATAATTAAAATATTATATACAATAAACACTGTTTATACATATTGTATTAGCCTATATATTAAATTGATAATATTGCAAACATACACTAAGATTTTTAATGTTTTTTTTAAAGAAGTCTCTTCTGCTCACCAAACCTGCATTTATTTGATCCAGTACATCAAAAACAGTAATTTTCTTTAATTATTTTTACTATTTAAAAAAAACGGTTTTCTATTTTTAATATAGTTTAAGATGTAATTCATTCCTGTGATTTCAAAACTGAATTTTTAGCATCATTACTGCAGTCACATGATCTTCAGAAATCATTATAATATGCTGATGTGCTATTGATAGCACATCAGCATATTAGAATGATTTCTGAAGGATCATATATATATATAATATATACACATATACATACATAGTGGCGGGAGGAGCAAACGACAGACACATTGGGCGTGGCGTCAGGCCTCTGAGAGGTTTTTATTAAACACAAATATTAAAATAAAGTGTCCAAGAGGAAAAAAAGTGTAAATAAACAGGGGATCTGGTGTCCTCGTCGTGCTGCGGGGCTTGTGAAGGAGGGCAGTGTTCAGGAGGAAAGGGTCCAGGGAAGGTGCGGAGTCCGGTGGCCGCACGCGCTCCCCTCTCGGGTCCGGGAGCGTGTGGCGGCGGCTTCCTCCAGCGGCGACGTCCTACTCCTAAGCCCCCGGAGCTTCTGGGGGACTCGACGGCCGGCATCCTGGCCCGTCGGCCGTCTAACGGGTGCGGCAGTCCTCCTACTCGACGCACCCTTCCTGGACCCACGAGGACACCAGCGTGCATGCACGGGGAAGAGACCGGTCTCCCGAGGAGAGGCGCGCTCGGCATTTAAACGGCGGCGGTGATGAGGCTCTATTCACATCAGGTGCGCCTCATCACACGCCCCATATGTATATGTTATCAATAGCACATCAGCATATTAGAATGATTTCTGACACTGAAGACCGATGCTGAAATCATTTTAAATTACAACTACAAAATATATTCAAAAACACTGGTAGTGTATATATGAATATACCCTACCAGTGGAAAGAAATAATAGAAATTAATACTTTTATTTAGCAATGATGCTTTAAATTGGTGATAAAGACATTTGTAATGTTACAAAAGTTTTCTATTTGAGATAAATGCTGTTCTTCTGAACTTTCTATTCATCAAAGAAACCTAAAAAAAATTCTACTTAGCTGTTTTGAACATAATAATAATAAATGGATTTTGTGCAGCAAATCAGAAAATTAGAATGATCTCCTTTTTTTATTTTTATTTTTTTATTTTTTATTTATTTATTTTTTTTTTACCCGGCCTGTCAGTAACACAGATAACACATGACAGTACGTATGTGTAGCTATGCTATCATCATTCACAGCCTTTTTTTTTTTTTTTTTATATATATTTTTTTTATATATTTATTTATTTATTTTTTTTATTTTTTTAATTAATTAATTAATTAAATTTTATATACCCTTTTATTTAACCATACTATGACCGACAAGACCAGGGGACAGAGAAAACAAGAGAGAGAAAGAAAAAAAAAAGAAAAAAAAAAATAATAATAAAAAAAAATAATAATAATAATTATAATGATAATAATAAAAATAATAATAATAATAATAATAAAAAGGAATTAGAAAACAAAACAAACAAACAAAAAAAAATTGTGGATAAAGTCAACAGAGAAGGGGGAGAGAGAGAGAAAAAAAAAGAGAATGGGGGATAGAGAGAGAGAGGAAAAAAAACAGACAATTTGCTTCGATACCTGCTGACAAAAAGAGAAAACAACAGAAGACACAACAGAAGACACAACATCAGAGAAACTGCAGCAACAACCAACATCTGTATGAATCACAATAAATTCTAAATGTTAACTGTTATTGAGCAACACGCATAACTAATATTACAAAATAAGTTTTGAAGCAACAGCAGATCAGAACAATGTGTGTCTGTGAGCACCCGTTTTTACACCAATGTGAATGCTTGAGTGTACACCTGTGTGTGTGAGCGCGCTTGTGTTCATAAGGTTCCTCCATGTAAATGTTTAATAGTGTGTGTGTGGGGAACAACAGCCCCATCCCGCAAGGCATGAAGCAGGCATGGAAGAGACCCAGGCCCCAAACATCCGGAGGCCCCCCAGGGCACGGGACCCCCAGGGGAACCACCGCAGGGACAACTGCGGCCCCCACCCAGAAAAGGGCAGAGGAGAGCCCGAAGGTGGGACATCCGACAGCCACAGTATAGACACCCCAGGGTGCCGTGGCGGCAAGCCCGCAGGCTCCGCCGGCAGCCGACCACACCAGGGCAGACCGAGCCCTGGGCCCGGAGATCCAAGGGCCCCCCACCCCCCAACCGGGGCCCAGCAAGGCCAGTAGGGCCAGGCCCCGCCAAGCGACCGCCGAGAGTGGGCCAGCGCTCACCCGAGCATCCTGCCCCGGCGCGAGAAACCACCAACGCACCGGCGGCATCCTCCACCGGCAGGGCATGGTGGTGGGGTGGGGGTCGACTGAGATGATGAGTGAGGTGGAGTCTAAGGCCCGACCTGACACATAGACGTAGACGAACAAGCACACATATACACAAGCATACGTTCTCACCCTCATGCATGCAACGAATATTCTCACCCTCGCCCCACATGTAGACACACAAAAATGGACATGGTACCCACACTCACACTCCCTATATGCACTCTATACTCCTAGATCCAGGCACCACCACCCCCAGAGGGGTAATCAGCGCCCGATCCCGGAGCTGAACCCCCTTCGCTCTGGCGTGGGGACAGGAAGACCACCCCGGTCCCCGCAGCAGCAGAGAAGACCACCAGCCCAGACCCCGACCGGGCGGCCAGCTCATCCTCACAGCCCCCGGCCCCGGACAGAGAACAGAGAACAGGGGTGTGAGATAAAAGAAAAAAAAAAAAAAAAAAAAGACCCCATGCTTCACCTCACCCGCTCAAATGTAGTGTTGGTGTGTGTTGTTCTAAGGTGCTTTAAAACAGGGGTGCTTTAAAACAGGGGAGGGGCACCCTCCACAAGCTTGTGTCAGCTCGTCCCCTCCCTAGAGCCCTCAATGTCTATGTGCAACTTAAAATTGAGAAGTGGGCACTGGCACCAGAGGGAAGGCTGAATGAACAGACCGCCCTCTGGATGCCATTCAGTGTGCCCACCCCCAAGGCCCTATATGTATGTGTCATGTGACAGTAAGTAATGAGAATGTCTAAGCTGTAATGTGTGATTGAGATGCAGGTGGCCACGAGGAGACAGAGGAGTACCACCTCCCCCGCATCCCAGCGACACACCCGCACCTCAAAACCCTACCTATGTGTTGGTGTGATGGAGCGGGAGAAGTGAAGCCTTAGGGATGGGGAGGAAAGCATCAGAGGGGGCAAAATACCCCCCCCTTTGGAGCCAGCTCCCCCGCTGACCCCCATAGGCACCCCCATTACCCCAAATCTGCCCAGGGCGGGGGGCCCAGGCCCATCCAGACCAGGGCCCATGGCAGCCCGGGGCGGCCCACCAGACCCCACAGCAGAGGAAAAACTACCCCACCCCATCACTCATTCAACTCCCAGACTACATAAGACAATAAGACACCCAGGTTAAGCCCGTTAGAATTAGAATGATCTCTGAAGGATATACACACATACATAAACAATATACAATGTGTGTGTGTGTGGTTTACTAAACCAAAAAATGTATTAAAACTTTGACAACTGCAAATATTAAAAAAATTATTTAGTTAAATCTGCTAAAACTGGGCAATTTTTCAAGTCAAGTTTAATAGCTCAAATGGACATGGGTTTATGAATTTACATTCTAAACAGTGTATAGAAGTAGATTATGGAGGGCATGTAAATTGCAAGATGACGTGTTGCACATGACGGTGTGTCTCTTAGGGATGCAGGGCGTATGAGCACATCACGAGCACGTCTCCAGGAGCAGGAGCAGGAGCAGGAGCAGGAGCAGGAGCAGGAGCAGGAGCAGGAATGGCTTGGCAGAACAGTAAAAATCGATTGCTGTTTCTCTTTGAATATACAACAGTCAAATATGTGGGCACGCAGAATAAGAAAATCGGACTTCTGTACAGAATATTTCAACTCTGTATCATGGGATATCTCATTGGGTAAGAGCTATAATTAATTTTAGTCTAATCACAATCAAAAGTTTTGCTTGAGCTTCAGGTAAAATCATCTTATGTAATGATGCCAGCTATGAAACAGGTAAAAAAATTTTTTAGCTTTTACTGGTTTGATGGCAAATATTTAAACGTATTTTACCTCAACAGATGGGTATTTTTGAAAAACAAAGGATACCAGGTAGAAGATGATACTATCGATAGTTCTGTGGTAACTAAAGTTAAAGGAGTTGCACGTGTCAACACAACAGATTCAGATTTGTGGGGACCAGAGGACTATGTTTTCCCCAACCAGGTGAGTCGAAGCAAACCATAGTCTAAAACGTTTGAGTAAGTTCTGGTACGTTTTGTGTCAATCATATTCATAATGATTTGCTTTATCATTAATTTGCTTCAATAATAAGTATTTTGGTAAATTATTATTATTTTTTTTCCCAGGGTGAGAAATTTCTTTCTATAACAACCAATTTCATCGAGACACCAAACCAAAAATTAGGCAACTGTTCAGAGGTAAGACAAAAAAAATGTTCTTTACTATTTATTAAACCTTTTACGGTCGACATCTCACATCTGCACTTTCAACAACATTTAACTCATCTGCTGTTCTCTAAACATTTATAGACATAATAAAACATATTTGGTTTTTATTCAGTGACATATTCTTTAAGAAATCATATAACTGTTTGATATTGTTGCATTAGTTGCTGATTACAGTCAGCTTGGTATCATGTCTCTGTCGTGGCCATTACCAGTGTAAGAGCGTGTGAGAGCTCTGTGGTTATGTGTATGAACTGATAGTGAAACACTACAGTGCTTTTACTTTCCCATTATCAGGCAGATTTGATTGTGCTTGCTGGTTTATCTGTCGATTTCCACCATTTCTTATGTGTTGTGAGTCTCAGGGGCCATTCATATAGAAAGTGTTTTCGATTTTAAAAACATAAGACACAGGGCATTTAGAGACAGAACTACAGAACTAACTGGGTCTTGATTGAGAGGCTACCAATGTGCGCACACACACACACACACACACATTTTTAATTGTGTATAATTTTATAAACGTTCGGATGAATCCAAATAGAGTTATATTAAAAATTGTCCTTGGTCTTCCCAGCTTTACAATGGCAGTGGGTGGGTGTTTTTTTTTTTTTTTTTTAAGAAGTCAAATAAACTGCAAGCATCCATAAAAAAAAGTGCTCCACACAGGATGTGAATAAAGACCTCCTGTAGCGAATCGATGCGATTTTGTAAGAAAAATATCCATATTTTAGTCTGATTCTTCTAAAACAGGGGTGTCAAACTCAGTTCCTGGAGGGCCGCAACCCTAAATAAACACACCTGATCCTGATAATCAAGTCCTTCAGGCTTATTTGAAAACTACATGGTATGTGTGTTGGAGCAGGTTAGAACTAAACTCTGTAGGGTTGCGGCCCTCCAGGAACTGAGTTTGACACCCCTGGTCTAAAAGAAGAAAGTAATGGCTTAAGGGTAAGTAAAGCTAATTTTCATTTTTGGGTGAACTAAGCCTTTAAAGGGGTGGTCTACTGGCTTTTTCGAAGGCTTGATTGTGTTTTACAGTGTGAATTATCAAAGACGTGATCTGAGGGAATCGCCAACGCCCATGAAATATTTGGCATGCTAAATATCTGGACCTGTCAGGGATTCAAAATCCTGCTGTGTGAAATGAGTTCTGACTGAAATATATGCCGTCGATGACCTACAGCCAATGAGAGAGCAAGATACAGGGCAGCGGGAAGTTCAGGGAGGAGTTATATGAAAAGTAGTTTGCGGACCAGACAGAGTTGTCAGCGATACTTCCTATTGTAAAGTCATGCAGTGAGTAACCTCCTGTCGCCGATCCATCTTGCAGTGTGAACACAGTTTTCAGGACGTGTGAGGCACACCCGGTGTAGCCAAACATCTGTCTTCAGAACTACGAGCCCATTACAAAGACTAACCATGGCTTTACTACAGTGGCCAAATCAAACACAGAACCATATTTAGCGTGCATGTAGCTAAACAAGCATAAATGCTATAATCCAGGAATAATTTACACAATTTATAATAATTAACAATACTCTACTACAACAACTCTTCCAAAATGTACTGATATTGCCACGTTGTTTGTACATGGCTAACTGCTTAATACATTTTTTTTTTTTTTTAATTAATAAAAATACAACTCTTCCTCTTCTCTATAGCAACCCAACATGGCCCTACCCCCTCTATTGAGTGTTTCCGGGGGCAGGGTTTATGTAAATTTCAGGGTTTGTGATGTCACTAACCCAGGAAGTAGCTCATTGTAGTCCCTACCAGCTGTTTATTGTATTTTTATTGTTATATTTCAATAATTTAACAAAACAGTTCAGTTTAATGACGCTAAATGGTCGCACTGAATGCAAGTAAACTAATTAAATATTTCTATTTTTATTGTTCAAATCTTTAAATAATTTATTTGACATTTTGATGATTTAATTAATTAGCTTTTTAACAACTCACAAGCCCACTGCAGTTTATGAATTAAACCCAGTTTGGGAAATCCTGGTTTCATAAAAATAAAAAAAATGAATATATTTTCTTTCTCTTTGCTTTTTTATATCAGTATATGTTTAATTGTAGTTTTAAAACAAGTTAGATAAATAAAGTAATCTAAAAATGATACATTACCTAAAATGAGTAACCTAGATTATGTTACTAACTCCAATTTTCATAATGTAGTCTGTAACCAGTAATAGACTACAATTTGTAAGTACACAGCACTGTTTATATCTCACAATTCAGACTCAAAAATAAAAAATATGATTGCGACATTCTATCTTTATACCTTTCCATTCCACTTTCTCACAATTCTGCATTCTCACCACAAGTTTGTGTTTATCGCAATTCTGAGTTTTGTCATTCTTTCTCTCAGAATTGTGAGAAAAATACGTTTGAATTGAGACAAAAAGTCAGAATTAGCTTTTTAAATTCTTATCCCATGGCATCTCTTTTAATTTTTTTTTTAGAACCCAGAAGTACCAAATAACACATGCTCTACGGATGAAGATTGCACAGAGGGAGAGGCTGTTGGGGTTGGAAACGGTAAAATAATTTAACTTAAAACGGCTTAATTTTTTTTTCTCACAAAGTAAGCTGATAATCAGTTCATGTATAATGCTAGCATAATAAGCCATGCTGCATGATAAATATTTTCCATCTGCAATTTTTTTGTTTATAAATATGCAAAAACCTACTAAATGGTTTCATTCTCTTTAGGAATTAAAACTGGCATTTGTTTGAAAACACACAATGGCACTTGTGAAATATATGGCTGGTGTCCCACTGAAATACGCAGCGTTCCAGAGTAAGAATATTTTCTCCCACTCTTTCAAGTACAGTTACAATGTTCATCCCATACAGTGTATGCAAGTAATAAAGTAATTGTAAATATCAAGTTTAAAATAAAGACATTTTTTTTCCAGCCCAGCCAATGTTGTGAGAGAAGCTGAAAACTTCACTTTGTACATAAGAAACTTCATCAGATTTTCCAACTTCAACTTCGCAACGTAAGAAACTCACTCTGATACATCCATTGGTGTAAACCCTGTCTGCTTTTATGTTAATTAAAAAGCACACAAAACTATATAAAACTATTTACTGTGTTTCCACTCAATTATCCCAAACATTGTTTTCCTTCTCAGATCAAATGTTCCAAAGAAAAACAGAAAATTGTATTTAAAAAACTGCTTGTATGATGAAACTGTTCGCCCGTACTGTCCTATATTTCGGCTGGGAGATATTGTGAACAAAACTGGACATAAGTTTGAAGAAATGGCTCTAAGGGTGAGAATAGTGAATGTAGTTTTAATGTGAGGCAAAATTTAATTTAATGGAGATTTTGTGCTTATTACACTGAATCTATTATTTTGATATTATAATGCCAGGGTGGTTCAATTGGGGTTCTGATTGAGTGGCTCTGTGACCTTGATAAAGACTCAGATTGTCGTCCTCACTACAGCTTTGTACGTTTGGACAACTTGTCAGAAACAGTGGGATTTAACTTCAGGTACATTCACACTGCTCTTTTACTAGTCAATGCCTCTTTTTTTTCATTTTGTCATTTTTGGAGGCCCCATTTGATTTTGGTCTTTTTTTCTGGTGAAAAAAATACATAAATGAAGAAGAAAGCCAAAATATGAAATGCCATGGATGAATATTGATCGGATAATCCACTGTTTTATAGAAGGGGGTCAAAGTGATGATTTTCACCTGAGATTCTGAGCCAAGTTACAGTGGGGAGGTCACGGTATTTTATTTATTTATTTATTGGTAGGTCTAAAATCTCCATACATGGATGTAAAACTCAAAGCATATCTTCTAGTGATTATTTTGGTGACAATTGATCAGAGGTCAGGCGCAATAGGTCTCTAGAGACATATATCTGTTACCCTGGACATCAGGGTGATGGCAAATGATGATGTCCTCCTAGAGCTCTCTTTCTGCATCTAGCTGCAAAGATAGACATTCACACACATACACAGAGAACACTTATCTGTACTTCAAGGTTGCCGAGCTCTGCCCTGAATTTGATCAAATATGGTTAACTACACACACACAATGAGATCCGCTTCTTAGAGACTAACAAGGCAGACTAAAGCCATATTCAACTTATTTTCTAACATGCATAAATGTAACTGTGATAAATAATTATTCAAGAAATATTATAATTAACATTATTATGAGGGCCATTAGATCTGCAATCCACTCCTTCAGTATTAAAGATATCGTAATGACCTTTTAGATTTGCTTTTTAAGGTCCGATATGGTTCAATTCCAGAGATATGGAGATCTCAATGTGGCTCGATGAGTAAATTGTTAAATTGTACGTTTTCAGTGATCAAAAAATACATGTGGGTCACTCTGCATTCAGCTGATGCATTTTTTCTTTTAAAGAGAACAATTAATGTTGAAACTACAAATGTATCTTGTTTCCTATCAAAAATGCATAGAATGTACCTATGTGCATGCCGCCAAAATACAAAATAGTGGATTACTCAGTAAATATTCATGAATGGCTTTGAATATTTAAGATTTCATCCCTATTTATGTTTGTCTTTCTTCAGAAATTATTTTTTTAACAAAATCAAAAATTTGAGCAATGGAAGTTTCTAAAATTTGGTTCATTTGACACGGACTGTTGTTATGCTCAATATATCCAATAATTGTCTCCTCAGATTTGCTCGCTATTCCACTGATGCTGCAGGACAGAGGCAAAGAACACTTTACGAAGTGTTTGGAATTCATTTGGACATCATGGTGTTTGGAACGGTATGTGACTCAAGTGCTAAAGACGTCAATGCATAAGTGATGTAATGCATGCTTTTAATATGAGTCTTTTCCAGGCAAGAAAATTTAGTATTATTCCTACGATTGTCAACATAGCCTCGGCTTTGACTTTCATGGCTGCTGTAAGTATGCAAATATTCAGATACATACACCATACATCATCCATTTCAAGCTATATACCTAGTTTGTTTATCCCCAAGGGTTCTTACATCTGTGACATTATCATACTGTACATGATGAAGAAGAGGAGTGTTTACACAGAGTCAAAGCTTGAGAGAATGACAATGTATGTATCAAAAGCATGTTTGCTACAAATGCTACTGTGCTCTGTACTTTGATTTAAGAATAAATATAATACAGGTAATGCATTATTTATTCTTTCATGTCACATGTCACTACATACAGTACTAAAAAATGAAACTGCAAGTAATAATCACATTTATTTTATATCTCCTCTAGGAATGACAAAGAAATTCCATTAAAAATAATGCCAGAGGGTCTGAAGAGAAAATTCAGTTTATGAATATTACAATAACAGTAATGAGGAAAGTGGCTTACACATCAAAAAAAGTGGTAACACTTTATTTTAGGGTTTCTTAACTAGTTGCTTATTATATTACTAGAATATAATTAAGCACATATTAATGCCTTATTCTGCATGACCTTATTCTACATCCCTAATCCTACCCAATACCTAAACTTAACAACTACCTCGCTAACTATTAATAAGCAGCAAATTAGGAATTGTTCCTAGGAGGGAAAAGTCGTAGTTAATAGTGAATAAGTGTTCCCTATTCTAAAGTGTTACCAAAAAGTACTTCTTATTCACTCTGAGGCCTTATACGCTAAAGTTTAGTAAATGTTATTTGCATAATATATTGTATATAAATACAATCTCATATTCAGATTTATGTTTGTGTTGGGCTTTCTGATGTTGTGTCTAAAGGACCTGTGGAAATGTAAAACATATTTATCAATCAGCTGGAATTTGTAAATGTCTTGTTTTTCATCACCTCTGTGGAAATATCTCAATGACAAGTTTGCTCCATGAGATGTGATTCTGCCATGCATTGCAAATGAGGGAATTGCTGGTTCTTAACCACTTACTTTAGGCTAATGTGTCTGGATGCATGGACTTCAGATAGAAATCATATAAGACTGAAATGAAATGACTCAACACATGTATTGCATTAACTTCATAGTCAATTATATTAGTTAATATATGATTTTAGACATTAAACTGATTCAATGGATTAATCATGTTTGACTCATTTTTTTATTTCTCTCCTTTTTTAACAAAAAAATTATTTTCTATACTACAATGATTTTGTTGCTGTATGATGATAGGGCTTTCCTAACCACTACACCAGATTTAATTCAATTCCTGCTAAATGTCCTGCGTAAAAACATTGAAAATATGAGTTAGTTGTAGCAACACAAATTTACCAGAAGAGGTCTTAGTAACACAAAACAGTGTAGATTGTGTGATTACAATTAATTTAAAATATTTCCCCGAACATTTAAAGATCTGCGCTGAAGTACATGATAAAACGGAATACATTTGCAAAGAGACAAAATTTGAGATCCTGATAAAACATGAAGCATTTGTGCCAACCTCCCCTAATCCATCCGTCCATTCACTCTCAATTTGTCACATTTCATTCTAGAAAATATACAACAATATAGTGCATGTTTTATTATATTTCATTATCAGAACCTGTCGGGACTGAAAGACTTAGTGGCCCCAAATGCTGGAGAGTTTGGCAAAAGATTTTTGAGTATCCTCAGTTAACTCCTGTGTCCTCTGAAGATGGCATCATGGCACAGTTTTGTACAAAGCCAATTAGAGCTGTGTCACATAAATGCCCTGAGGTTAACTGAGCTCCGACACAAGTGCCAAATCTGTCAAGATCCTGTGGGTGGTAATCCATGTAAAAAATAAATATATATATATATATATATATATATATATATATATTCAGTAGACACTTCTAAACCCCTTTGACAAGATTATTATTGAGCCCCCAAGAACACTAAATAACTGATGTAGGCTAGCTGCACTTACACAGGTCTAACAAACACCACTGGAAATTAATGTCAGATTGAGTGTTTAGATCTTCATCTTATACTTGAGGAAAAGTGAAATCACTGATTCTTGAAATATGGGACAAACATTTTATCCTAGTTATTCTGTCAAAATTATTGCATGATCATGCTGAAAAAACAAAACAATAGAAACCATCACAGAAATTGTAATGGTTTCCACTACAAATACCTTTATAAACATTAACCACCAACACCATTAAAAAATGGTTTCCTGTTGTGTGTTTTGGGACATATTCCATTAGGATGAATGAATTAAACAAGGCGACCAGAACCAGAACCAACGGGCACCATTCAAGTTTCCGTTAAAACCAGAACAATTCCCATTGTAATCAGGAAATCCATTACAAATTCTGTGATGGTTTCTATTGTTTTTCTGTTGTTGTTTTCAGCAGGGGACATTGTCCCGACCCTTACCAATCCTAAAACCACCTGTAGGCCTACTCAGTATTTCTCAACAGGGCCGTCGCTAGGAATTCTGGGCCCTGTGCCATGAATTTGCTATGAGGCCCCTCAAAATCATGATCGCTGGGTCCCCACTAACCTCCGGGCCCTATGCACTCTATCACCCCCCCCCCCACCCCACCACCACCACGAGCGACGCCCCTGTTCCTCAATACTTTATATAGCCTATCATTTATTTATCTGCGTTGCCATAATCACAGCCTTGTATTAATTTAGACCAACAGCAGTTCAAAACAGAGCCATACGAATTAACATCTTTGAGCAACACAATTATTTTGAACAAAGACTTATTGAATACAGACATTTGCCTCAATAGTAGAACTAAATTATTTGTTGATTATTCAGAGATAGTCACTTTTTTCCACTTACTTAGCATGTCGATGATATTGACCGTAGAAAGTCACTTAAGTGAAAATACTAATTCGTCGACTGACAGTCTGTCTGAAAAACACAATCACAGATTTGCTCAGTGATACAAATAGTGAAATATCCCTAGAGCTGAATCGAACCCGAGGACCGGAACTTCCTGTTAATCCTTGGCAAGTATTTATAAAAAAATAACATTTAAAAAATCTTGCATGATTTAAATTACTCTCCATTCGCAAATGTAATATTTGATACTATAATAACTGACATTATTACGGATTAAAAGTTAAGGAAAACACCTTTTAAGAAATGCAAAAATGAAAGTAGGAGAGTGCACTCAAATATAGGTGAAAGGGTCATTCCACCCAATCGGTGCCTTTTCAAAAAGTAAAATAAGTTTAATCAATATTGTTTAAATATCCATGAAATGAAGACACCGTAAAAGGACAAGAAATCGTATTGTACCATCTCAGGCTATGTACTAATTTATTATTTTATGACTATTTTTTTTCTATACCTCATGGTTTGGTATTTTTTCCTGCTACCGACACAAGCATTACTAGATACTATCGTTTAAATAGACCTCATATGCCACTGAATGAAATAGGCATTAGCTCAATAATATACCTAGGGTGAGCTTTAAAATGTTTGAATTTTACACAATCTTTAAAAACAGGGTCAAACCTAATCAATGTCATTCCTGTTACCTACATGTCAAAACCTGTTACTCTAAAAAGTAACAGATTGACAGGTTTGACAATTTCAAACAAATTTGCTAATTGCTAGCTAATAGTCAAGTTTACAAAAGCACACATTGTACACGTTGAAAGGATTTTAATTGTAGATATTGATTATATTAAATGTAGGAAATGTTTAAATTTACATTTAAAAAATGTTAAAAGTATTGACATTGCATGATGCCCCCCTCCCCCCCTCAGACAAGCCTCATAAATCATCAACAATAGAACATTATAGAAGTGAGAGAGAAACATGCTTATGTTTTAGAATCGTGGTTGACAGATTATGTAACCTCCTAGAAATGATGTCACTTGAATGTACATTATTTTACAAGGGTTTTTTGATGAGGGTAACAGGGCTGACATGAAATCAGGGGACACCAATAAAATTTATATTTTATAGAAAAAATGCATACTTATGCCAAAACATTGCTTAACAATGAGACTATATTTAGAACAATGTGCAGATGTGATTTTTATATAATTTTGCAAATGATAAAAAGTCCTGCTAAAAAAGAAAACTCAATGAGGGACAGGCCAAAAACCTTACCCATACCAGCATAAATGCTAATAATAATATTTCATTGACTTTTTGTAATATTGATGAAAGCATACATAGTGCTGTTATGTTTTTAAATTGCACATTTATTTGTTATATTAGATCTATGTTTGATTATTTCTTAGGGACGCAAAAGGCACAGATTCTGCGGTTGACCCGAATATGTTTGAACACGTCTTATTAATCTCAAATAATTACTTGCCAAATAAAATTTTATAACCAGTTCTATTCCAGTACTCAATAATCAGTGAAATATTCAACTATGCAAGAAAACAAAAACAGACAAGACACACTTTGCAAATGCAAGTCAAACTTTATTTTGGTTAGAGGGGAATGTTTGTGCAACACGTTCCTGAAAAAATGTGTATCTGGAATGACAGTTTTCGGTTACACAAAACAGGTGCTCACTGCTACCATTCAAGTGACATTTTGTTCTTTGGTGGAACAAGATGAGACACACTCAACTCCTAACACACACTCCTGTAGTCCAAAACTGCCATTGTGTTGTTTTGGGAAGGGGGGCGGGGAGGGAGGGGGGTGATGGGGGCAGGAGTGCATGTGCTCCAAAAGACAAAGAACTTTCCAGAGCATTCCTTCGAATGTTTCAAGGACACTAGGGAGTTCAGCAGCGTAGCGCTCGCCACCTAAACTAGTGATTAAGCAGCAACTATTCACATCCGAACAGATCTTGCACCTGCAGCAGCACACGGTGTTCTTTTTTTTTTCTTCTTTCTGAACGATATCAGTAGTTTTTAAAGTAGCTCGGTCCCCCGTTCTTGAGCAGTGCACTAACGTCTACGGAATGTGCACTAGCGCCGGTCCATTTACCATCCCAACGGTCACATACACACAGTCCACATCAGCCCAGAGGAGGCACTTCACATAGAGATAGTAACTATTAAAAGAGTAACCTGACTTTGTACTCTTGAGCTGTAACAAGGCATGAAAAGAGGATCGAAAGAAATAAAGGAAGTCTAAACGTTCAACTTTACAATGACATTGTCGACAGGCAAATGGAATAACTTATTACGCCTACCGACGCTCAACCTATTAACAATATTGCATTGCAAAAAAAGGCATAATATAAATTAGATCTTAACTATCCTCACATTTATAAGAAATCACTTTTTGTAGTCTGAATAAAATAGCAGCTTAATGGGCAACGTATCCTGACGTGAAAGCTTAA
This sequence comes from Barbus barbus, assembly GCF_936440315.1. Lineage (NCBI taxonomy): Eukaryota > Metazoa > Chordata > Actinopteri > Cypriniformes > Cyprinidae > Barbus > Barbus barbus. The sequence continues at coordinate 18,324,541 of NC_136759.1, read as the reverse complement.
ACTAGGCCTGCTGTTATTGAAAAACATCAGCCTGGATGCAAACCTTTTAGTCGAGCTTGCGTTTCCGACGAAGGTGTTCGCCCATTACGGGAAATGACTGGAACAGGTTTTGCTGCAATGGTAAATGGAGCAAATAAAGATGCTAGTGTGGTAAAAATAACATGATGTGGTGTGAATGCAACAACTGTTACAGCCCAGTACTACACATACATTGCTAAATACAAAAGAAACCTCTTCCTTTCGGGAGTTCGCTCCCCCGATTTAAGGTTTCACAAAAACAAATTTAGCTAAATATCATTCATTTATATTCTACATCATGCCTATTGTCAAGGACAGTTCAAGGATCAAATATTTAAGGCTTCTGAGGGGCAAACAGGGAGGTTATGATACTGGGTGTCACGGCTCCAACCATCCGCTCATCTGCAGTTGCTCCACCAAAGCCTGACAATACCCATGCTCCACTGCCAGATGGCCTGCCCTGATAAAGGTGGAGAGACTCAGTCGACGTAAAAGTCAAGGGAGAATGTGAGAAGAGGCACAGGTAGACCTGAGAAAGAGAGAAACTCTCCATGGGAGTTAAACCGTGGAGCATGGGATGGATCAATTATCGAATTCACAGAACAACTCAACTTACAATGCTTCTTTTGTTTAGGTTATTTCCCAACTAACAGACCTAGACTGTCACCGGCGGTGCATTTCTGCTATTTTAGATAAGACCGACATGACACATCAAGTGCCTAAGGTGGGTGGAAAATGCAGTGGCAGGCTTCAGCTGACACAACAGCGTGTGACGGAGATGGAAGTGATCCCGCCAGGGAAGAGCGGTATGGTGTTAATGATGGAGCAAAAGCAGGGAGCCAATCCGCCCCGACACACAGCATTCACACCGGCTAATCACACCTCTCAGTTACAGTAGCACAGCAGTAAAGCCACAGGCTAGCCTGTGGTGCTCATTTATATTGCGCTTACATCAACACACTTCTGTCATCCAATTATGGTCAAGGACGTCTTTCCTTTAACGACAAACTAACACACGAGTGGATGATGACACTCTTCACAAAGGTAGCTTTGGGTCGGCTGCTATACGTCGGTCCTGTAGTGAGTCGAAGCCTGCCGTCACCGTCTCTTTCCAATGAAATTCAAGTAGTAACAATTAAGTTGAGAGACAAAATAAAATCCTAAGCTATGCAATTAGGGCACAGCACAAGTCCCGAAGCAATTTCAGTCTACAGCAGTCTCCATTTAAACTGAAATCTAATAGGATACTTGAGAAAAAAAGAGGGAATAAAAAGTTTAGTGCATTAGCTGACACTTCAAGGGAAGGATTAACATCGTACACAATGTGGCTTGACTCAGCCCTAGTGTAACATCTCCATCTAAGACTTTAACCTGATTCATGTTCAACAGTCTGGAAAAGAAACAGTCTTGTCATATGTGCATATCCCAGTATCAGTTTGCACTTTCATATCGATTCAGAATTAGTTACAAAAAGCACAATATGTAAACATTGAGAGGAACAAAAATAAAATCAACCTCTATACATTGTACAAGCTGTTAGCTTAGATGGAACAGCCAAATATTTCAGTATCATGGCACCCCTTAAATGTCTTCATTGTGTTAGTACTTCAAATCTCAAGTAGGCCTAAACTACATGCAAATGGCATTTGATGGGAATTTCTTCTGTTTTTTAAATAATGGACATTTGTCAATCAAAAGGAGAAAGCAAATATATGCGTGTTATGTGGTACATTTTTCATTTATATAACAGACCAGATAGGAATGGAAAAAAAAAGTGCTGATCTCATAAACTGAAGCTGTTATGGCTGTTTTCAGGAAAGAAAGAATAATTAAACTAAACTGAAATAAATAAATGCCTACAGTGTTTTCCAAAAGCTACTTATTTAAGAAATCTAAACTACTAAAATTAAAAGAAAAAAGTGGCACATGGGGGTTCAGCTTTGTGGTAGCCACATAAATCATTGTACTGGAAACATTCAGTAGATCACTTGCAAGACTGAGAACAAAACGGGAAGAGGGGGAATTTTTTCCTTGCGCTCAGACTAACACTGACTAGCGTCAACTGGCCGCAGCTCATCTGTACCCTGGGTGGTGGATGTGCACATTTCTACTATCACCTGAATCTGTGGCCCTGCTGATTGATGCTCTATGCATCTTTGCCATTGTGCCAGGATTCTGTGCTCGGAAGCAAGGCGCCTGGAAGTCACCACCCATGTACTCCATGGTCTGTATCAGGTTCGTCTGGCTGGAAATGGCTGCCCCGGTCCTGTACTGGGCTCCTGGGGTGCAGTCTATGGAGGCTCCTGAGAGGACCCCATGGAATGGCCCCACCAGGTCTTGAGACCCTGAGCTATCACTGTTTGGCGTGGGTAGGATGTTGTTCCAGGGAGTCTGCATGTAGTGGCCGTTACTATAACTCATGGGCATCCCATTGACCGGAGGAGATGGTGTTGGTTTATCATTTGAGGGCTTCAAGTTGAAGGGCTGTACCATGCACACCTCCTGCGGGTAGCCCATGTTCTTGGTGAGGAACCCCGGTCCAACTAGGGCCTCTCTAGGGAGATTCTTGCCTTGGTGAGCCGCTCCCTCCGGAAGGTGATGAAGGTGCGCCAACTGGTGTTGCCCCCAAGGGCCCTGCTGACGTTGTTGATGGGGTAACTGTGGCTGGGAATGATGCTGCTTCATGTCGTTGTGGTAAAGAGGCATCCTGTTCATGGCAGAGATGTTCATGGCGGGAGCAGGACCGCCTTTGTCAGGGTTACCAAGAATGCAAAAAGGTTGAGGACCCACACCGGGATGGATGCACACCCGAGAGCTCGCATTGATGAGCTGGTTGCGGCTGATGGGACTGGGGTTGGCGATCTGTCCTTCACACATGGAGGTAGAGCCCATGCCGGCCCGAGCCTGGCAGAACTGGTTGATCTGATTGACGATGCTGCTCAGGTCACTTGGCCGGTTCTGGTGCAGGCTGGCAGCCATGGAAAGCGGGATGGTTGAGGTAGACACAGTCACATTGGGAGGGGCATCGGTGTCAGGCAGCTTGCGTGGCATCTGTAAGCCTGCCAGGGGGGGCTGTAAGACCCCGGGGGCCGGAGGGCCAGCGCAAGAGGCCTGTGGCATGGGCTGGGATTGCGAGAAGCCCTGGGAGTGCTGCAGGTTCACCGACTGCGCCATATCAGGCAGATGCCGGAGTCCTTGTGGACCAGGCAATTGTGGCTGCTGCTGCATGAGAGTCTGTTGGTGGTTTAGGGTGTGGTGTGGTACTGGCGGTTGGTGAGCCTGGCTCTGATGTAAAGCCTCCTGGTGGGCCAGGCTCTGCTGTGGTTGTAAACTGCTTTTCTGCTGCAGGGCCTGCGGATGGGCCTGCAAGGCCTGAGAGTGAGCGAGACTCTTCTGGCCTAAAGGAGTCTGAAGGTGTGGAACAGTGTGAGAAACATTTAAAGTGCTGGGATTGGCGTAAAGCCCACTGTGCGGGTTCATGATGAGCTTAGGGAGAAAACGGGCTCGGCCGCCTTCGATGTCCTTGAGGATCCCTTTGACGGGAACTTTGACGACGGCCAAGAGGCCTGTCCGGGTGTTGACCTGAGGTGGGTAGGGGCTGTAGCGCTGGCTGGAAGTGTCGAGACCGTTGACGGTGCGGCGAATATGCTTCCTCTGAGGGACTTTCACACTATTGGGGAAGATTTTTATAGTCAGTGGGTTATTGGCAACTTTCTTAGCATAGGCATCCAATTCCGCTGGGGTAGGATAGTGTGCTGATCTCATCCTCTGTGTAGTGTCCCCTGTGAGTAAGAGAAGGCCAAATGTGAAGGGTAATGCAAGAAATGTGGCGATCATATGATAGCATATAACTGCTTATCAGGGCTCAGACGGAGCAGGGTCAAGAGGCAGAGCTAACAAAGGGACAAACTAGGTCAGACGTACATGCAGTCTAATCAGAACAAAGCTCATTATGCTTAATGGCCATTTCTTACATTTCTGAAGTCCAGTGTTCATCTGCGTGTGCGAGAGAAGCTGGAGGGAGGGGTTTGATACCGGCAGACAGGCCAGCATGTCACAATGAGACTAATGCAACATTGGACTCTCACTCCTCATCACACTGCAAAGGAAACAGTCACGTCAGTAACAAAAACGGATTCACATCATTCGTCTCTTAAAATACATGGTGTAAAAAAAGAAACATTGGCTATTTTCTCCTCCGAGGGCGTCATTAAAGAGATCCAATTTTACGTGTAGATGTAGGTTTAATGGAACACACTGTGCAATGGGACTTAATGAGAGTAATAAATTATTAGGAGGAAATTTCTAGTTTAATTAGTGGCGGTTTGCTGCAACACAGAAGCAGCAAAGCAATAATCAGAACGCCTTAGATTAAAAACCAGCACACAGTGAATATCCCAACAAGCTAAGTATTGAGTAGAGAGTGCTAGTCAACAAATGACATGATTTACAGCTGGCCGCAAGAAAACGTCAATCGCAGAAGTGTACAAAGGCCCTACCCTTGCTAATTCACCTGAACATCCATCAAACGCTGTAGCTATAGATCTCTGTAACTGCCTCATTGTAGCCATTTATTTAAATATCATGCATTCAAGCATGACCTTTTTAAATAGCTCTCTGAAACAGCTGGTGTCAGGGCCCACGGTGCACACCCTGCAGTTTCAGTGTCAGGAGTGCGATGCAAACGCATTCTCCCGTCTGCCTGGCAGGTGCCCAGGGGCACGGCAGGGGATGCAGCAACACGACCACAGGCCACACACTCCCAGCTGACTCCTCCAATCTGAGATGTGCAGGTGTCAAAAAGTGCAGTCGAGACAGAGCCTGACATGTTCTGCGCACCCAACCCCCAGCTATTTTCATCAGGGAGCTGCTTTTAATTTGACACTGAAGGAGGTGTTATCAGCTAAAGCTGAGATCCACACTGCCTTAAACATCCTGGGTTTGTTTAGAGTCAGAGATGACCCATGCACATCCTGTTATATCATCCCCAAAATGGACCAATGGAAGGGGGAGATGTTTATTTAGATGGTGCTTTGAACTGGGTTCAATATCTAAACGAACTCACAATTCACAGGTCTTACAAACAAATACTGTACTGCCAAGCAGTATTTTTGGCTTGCATTTAAAGTGACACACATTTACGGTCTTAATTAAAACCAACAGGAGCTTTGGAAGAGCTGAGCTACATTGTAAAATCTCAAACACAATTAGCCAATCATAAAACCAAAGCACTATGAGTTTAAACTACAATTTGTGGTGGCCATTTCATCCACCCTATAATAAATCTGCTAGCCACCAAAGTTTGCTTAGCCACAAGCTACATGCATTACATTTATCTCAGATCAACACAGACACACTTACACAATTTAGGGTCACTGTAGCACACATCTGCCCTGTAGATAAGATGTCTCCGGTTGGCTGAAGCATTGTCGTGCTCATTTAACGCCCAGCTAACTGCCAGCCAATCTAAAAGGTGATCAGAGTGAGATCTCAGCCTGTCTTGGTACCTCTGTCAATACACTTGCTACAACCACTAGCATATAGCCTGTGTCTTCTTCTTTGTGCGAGCCACTGCCCGGCTTTCATCTCACAGCTTCTTAAAACCACATTAAAATGATTGAAATGAGGTGTCGAAAGCGAAACTTACTCTCTGGCTTCGGGATGAGACCTGCGATTGTTTAAAAGAGCATTTTGCTGGGTTATTCGGCACCTGTGCTCTGCTTGTGTCGATAAAGCGCTTGTCTAGTCACTGCTGCTGCCCAGTGCCCACTGCTGCAGCCCATATCCGCGCATGCGCAGTAAGATTTTCCCACGTGTCTTCCTCGCTGAGGTCGAGGAAACGCGAAGGTAACTTGGGTTCAACGCGCCACCTACTGAATGGGAAAATTACACTGGTAAAAATTATATTATATTATATATAAAGATAACAAAAACAAATTTTAAAACCCATAAGTTTATTTTTTTGCATTTTTGTAATGAGTCCAGACTCCTAATCCAATATTTTACACTACTGCATTAAAACTTACTGTAATACAAATATTTTATTTTATGTTTTTATGTCAAATGATTTTTAAAAAATCTTATTTTTAAGACCCTCAATATTTTTGTGCCCTGACTCAATATTTGTCTCTATTGCATTAATAAATGCTGTAATATAAATATTTTTATTTTATGTTTTTATATCACAATGAAAAAAAAAAGTCCAGTAAAAATATTTGCAAAAATATTTTTTAAAGTCTTTTTTTAAGACCCTTAATATTTTTATGTGTCCTGACTCAATATTTGTCTCTATTGCATTAAAAATGGCTGTACTACAAATGTTTTTATTTTGTTTTTATGTCACAATAGAAAAAAACTTAACTGTCCAAATAAAAATATTTGTAAAAATTATTTTGAAAAGACCCTTAATATTTTATGTACCATGACTCTCTCTATATTTTCTCTATTGCATTAAATATTACTGTAATACAAATACTTTTAATGAGTTATATATCTATATATATATATTAATAACTCAACCCAATATGCCATTTGGATTTCTATTTTTTTATGTCACAATGCAAAAAAACAACAACAAAAAAAAAAAGTCCAGCCTTTTTCATCATCAATCATGGTATACATATAAAATGTTAATGTTACCATTTGATACCATCAGTGCACTATAGTACTACCATAGTAAGTCTTTCTTTCTCAATGCAAAATGTATAAAAGCATCAAATCCACTCCTGAGGCCACTAAAATTACAACATAAATGGCGACAGAATGTGAATAAACATTTTAAAGCTAACATAATATGTGGATAAACATTTAAAAGCCAATTAAACACAATATCACATGTAGAGCACGTAAAGTATGTCCATGCAGCTCATCAATAAAAGCAAGTACAGCGCAGACATGAATACAATCAGCATTTACAGTAATCATGACAACACAGTCTGTGTCTCAAAACCTACTGAGCTGCCTAGCTAGACATCACGAGCGCTTTAGAACGCTTATGAAAAGTGTTGTCTAGGTAGGGGACTCGCTAGGTTTGACACCACAGCCATACAGTATCCTGTGGTGGTGCGCAGGGTCACCTGTGTTGACAAACATTTATTCTCTCGATAGGGCGGAGATTTTGTCATTTTGCGAGTCAGAAAGCTGCTAAATTAACGCTTTATTAATTATATAGGAGTACACACGGAAGGAGTATTGTTTGGTATTAAATGCAAGTATGGGTTGCTGCTTGACTGTTGGACCAAATGAAGCGCTCGTTGTGTCAGGTGTCGTGATATATGTGTTTTACTATAGCTTATATTAGGAGTTTAATATTTATATGCAATTATTGCCTCCAGTGTGCATGTAAATGTTTATGAACTGTGTGGTAAATAATATAATCCAGTCGTGTATTAGCTAGCTACAGCTAACGTTACTAGGTTAGCTCAGCTCTTCCGCATTTTACACGAGTCATTCATAATATTTTTGTCATTTTGACTGATCGTTTTTGATAAATTAGAGCGTAAAAATATTAAATTACAAAACTCAGTGTTTGCAGTTAATTTCTCTTTTCTATCTTATGTTTGCTAGGTGCATCCCGTTACCCTTTAACAGCTCTTTACATTCATTCATAACTAAATATACTATAATTATGGAAACGGACACTTTGATGCTTAATAGTGATATGGTGACGCTACAATGTTATGATTTCTTTAAAAGGCTGATAAATGGCAACGATGTTTATTTGACCCAGCAATTAATCACCAGCATTTAGATAGTATCAGATAACAACAGCATATTTACATGGTACTCCAGGGTATCTCCAAGTATATTATAATAACTACCATTGTATATTTGGTCCAAAGACCACGTTTATACTGTGAAAACATTTGATTAAAATATGCATAAAATATTATTTGAAAAATATTTTATTTCTATAATGTTATGTTTTTACTCACTGTGGTACTGTACTGCCAGACATAGTATTTATAAATATAATAAATAATATTATATTTATAAATAAAAATGTTATTTATGTATTTATATTATTTAAATACTTTATAAAAATTATTATTCTATTCTATTCAATTTATTTATTTATTTATATATATATATATATATATATATATATATATATATATATATACTTTTTTTTATAGCATCTTCTAGTTCACTTCATGTATGAATCACCATTGAACTCAGTTCATTCAGATCCTGTCCTTGTAATGTTTGACTGTATCTTTTGAGATTATCACTGCAATCACAAGTGTTTTTCTTCCCCCTCTTCTAGGTGCCTGTTGTGGGTCAGACGCAAAGACATATGTGGTGGGAGGCTGGGCATGGGCATGGTGGCTTATATCAGACACACAGAGGTAATGCCAGTCAAATAAATGAGGATCACAGGATCACATTTCACTCTGCAGTGCAGTAAATGTAGTCAAGGTTCACTAAAACAACACACAGTCAATGTTTAGCTGTAACTATAATGGCAGGTGTGTTTGTCAAACCAGTTTGGCTGTATAGAGGTCTTCAGAGATTGCTTTAAGAGATACTTTAATATATACATCTGTTGTTAGATATTGATGTTATTTCTGTTTACTTCTTAAATTTCCATAATCAGCTGAATTAGTTGATTTATGAGCTGATCTGATACTTTTCTATCGAGCGTTTGCTTCATGCTTTCCCGTGAACATCTCACTGATTGCATACTGAACTTCCTGTCAGCCACTGCCATTGTCTTTGCACTCTTGTCCCATTTTTTGAATTCTGCAACTCTTAACAAGCTTTGGAAAATCAGGTTTTTCTTGCCTTAGGCATTGTTTAGTTATACTTAAAGGTTGTGTTTAACTTTTGGTATTTTTCCCCCCAGAATTACGCTAGAGATTATGACACTACAGCCTAAGTGTGAAGACGTGGAGACAGCGGAGGGAGTCGCTATTACAGTTACAGGAGTTGCTCAAGTAAACACTCAGAGCTCATTTACTGTTGTTTTATTACATTTATTTTTAGATTTTCCATCATTAGATTTCCATCATTTGCATCATTATTGCAGCTTAGTATCAGTACATCGTTTTTGGGTCTTGAAAGTTATAGACTATCGTTCAAAAGTTTGGCTTTTTTTAAAGAAATTAATGCTTTTATTGAGTAAGGATGCATTAAAATGATTGAAAATGACAGTAAATAGATTAATAATGTTACAGAAGATTTATATTTTAAATACATGCTGTTCTTTTGAACTTTCTATTCATCAAAAAATCCTGAAAAAATGTGTAACATTAGCACAGAGATATTAAACAGCACAACTGTTTTCATTATTGATAATAATAAGTAATGTTTTTGAGTAGCAAATCAGCATATTAGAATGATTTCTGAAGGATCATGTGACACTGAAGCACTGAATGTTATTTTAGTGTCATTGAGATACTATTATAGTTTTCATTTTTTTTTTCTGTTTTAGCAATTTTTTGCGTTTTTTGTCATTTTCATTAGTTTATGTTGTTTAAAAATAAATGTCTGTATAGTTTTTATTCATTTTTCTTTCAGTTTTAGTTGTTTTAGTACCATTTTAGTATCAAGTTGAATACAAAAAATGAGAAATGTTGCATTAGAAAGTAGCTGAAATAGAATAAGTTAAAGTTTTGTTTTTATATTTTATTTTACTTAAAGTTGTATGGTTTTAGTTAATTATAATAACTCTACACTGAACACTGGAGTAATGGCTGTCTAAAATTTTGTAATGGCTCTAAACCTTTGAATGGTAGTACATTTTTAAACTTTTATTTCAGTTTATGTTTGAAGAGTTGAAAAAGAAAAAAGAAGGGCGGGTTTAACTCTTGCTTTGTGTATTCATCAGGTCAAGGTTATGACTGACAAAGACTTGCTGGCGGTTGCCTGTGAGCAGTTTCTGGGAAAGTCTGTCATGGAAATCAAGGCTGTGGTCCTGCAAACCCTGGAGGGACATTTGCGTTCTATCTTAGGTTAATAGATTACTAACAAATTACAGTAGCCTCATTAAAATAAAGCTTACGTGTGTGATTCTATGACGCTGATGTTCTGTTGCTGTTCTTACGACAGGCACATTGACAGTGGAGCAGATCTACCAGGACAGAGATGAGTTCGCTCGGCTGGTGAGGGAGGTGGCAGCTCCTGACGTGGGCCGGATGGGCATTGAGATCCTCAGCTTCACTATAAAAGTAAGATGTGTGTGTTTCTTAATGCAAAATCATACTCATGGACAAGATGTAGAAGAGACCTGCCTCTATTCTAGACCTCAATATGACACCTTCAACCAGTATACATGTAGAAGAAATATTAAATCAAGGGGTGACAGATTAAATAATAAAATACTATTATAGTTAGTGCTGTCAAATCGATTAATCGCATTCAAAATAAATGTTTGTGTTTACATAATACATGTACATAATATATGTGTGTACTGTGTATATTTATAGGTCTACAGTATATAAATACACTCACAGACATGTATATATTTAAGAAATATATGTAATATATATTTGTATATAGTATAAATCATTATGAATATATATTATATATACGTAAATATTTCTTAAATATATACATGTATGTGTGTGTATTTATTTATACATATAAATATACACAATACACATTATGTAAACAAACTTCTATTTTGGATGCGATTAATTGATTTGATAGCTCTACTTACTGTATTTATTAATATTTTGAATTAGCTTTTATTTTTATATTTTCAAATCATTTTAATTTTAATTTAATTTTTATTCTTAATTTAATTTATCTGAATTTAAATTTGTTTAGTTCGTTTCTATTTAATTTTAGTCATAATTAATTAGTTTACTCAGTAAATCAATTTTAGTAATTGTAATAGTTAAATTATTAGTAAAAGTTATTATGTGCTTTTGCCATTGTTGCGTGTTTAGAGTTTTATCATTTTAATACTTTAACTTAAACTTTTCTCATTTTCATTGTCCAATTTTAAAGTTTTTAAATTTTTTATATTTTATTTCAATTAATGAAAAATTCGTTAGTAGTTTTAGTTAACAACCCACACAACATTTCACATAATGTTTTATATTTTTCATATAATTTTAAGTCATAATCAATTATTATAATTAAAATAATAATAAATAAACATTAAAATGTAATCAAAAAAATTAAAACAAAATGCTACTTGTTTTTTTCTTTACAGGATGTCTATGATAAACTGGACTACCTGAGCTCTCTTGGAAAAACTCAGACAGCGGCTGTACAAAGGGACGCTGACATCGGAGTGGCCGAGGCAGAGAGGGATGCTGGGATTAGAGTAAGAGACTTCAGGCTTCACTGGTTTTATTGCTAATGGATTATCCATTAGATGTGTGGCATTCATTAGCTTCTGTTTTCTCCCACCTCCCTGATCAGGAAGCTGAGTGCAAGAAAGAAATGATGGATGTGAAGTTCTTGGCCGATACTAAAATGGCCGACTCCAAGCGAGAGCTGGAGCTGCAGAAAGCTGCTTTCAATCAAGAAGTGAACACTAAGGTTAGATTAAATTTAATTTCAATCTAGGGCCATAATCTTAAATCACAGTCATCTTGTTATCTGGCCGGATGTGAGCTTACACATTCACATTTATCAGTCTCAGATGAGAGTCATAGTAATCATGTGATATGTGTCTCTCTTCTACACAGAAAGCCGAGTCTCAGCTGGCCTATGAACTACAGGCAGCTAAAGAGCAGCAGAAGATCAGATTGGAGGAGATCGAAATCGAGGTTGTGCAGAGGAAAAAGCAGATCTCCATTGAGGAGAAAGAGATTGAGAGGACAGAGAAGGAGCTGATAGCGACGGTCAAGCGTCCTGCTGAAGCAGAGGCTTACAAGATGCAGCAGCTGGCTGAAGGACACAAGTGAGTGTGGCTGTCTGTCTATCTATCTGTCTGTCTATCTATTGATACTGCTCAAAAGGAACACTTTGAAAACACATCAGGGCCCGTATGCACAAAACATTTGATCTTACCACTAAGAGTTCTCCTAAATAGCAGTAAAAGTTTTTAGTTAAGAGTTTTCTCTTAAAACCTACTCACAAAGCTGCTGAGACAAACTTTTACTAAGGAATAGAGAGAAGTCTTAAGCTAAGAGTAAGGGTGGGGTTGACCTTGTTGCTATGGATCATGTCAGTATGCTTACTAACTATGTACACAGTGATTGGCTGATAGTAGGGGTCTCTGTCAGAGATTTATTCATAGAAATATTGTAGAGTAGGATATTATGTTGCCATATCCAAATAAAGGTTTAAAAAATAATGTTAATTGCCACATTCAAATAAAGATTTTAACTTGCAGGCTAAGTGTCACTAATTAAACAAATATATGTTCTGCTAATTGTCAGTCTCTTACATGTATGCTTCTTGTAGCGGATGCATATAAACCGCCTTTTAATTAACAGAGTAGAATAATCATGGCTGATAGTAAGACATGCAAACGTAAAAGAAAACCAAACTGTACGCCAAGAACATCTGTTACTTCTTATATCCTTCTTATATATAATGAAAAGGATATAATCAAAGGAAAATTTGGAGTTGGGATAACCTTCAAACCTTAAAGGTGATACCATTTTAAAGGCTCATTATCGTCAAATGTTTCTAAAATGTTTATATTCTGAGGCAGATTACCGGCAACAGCCATTTTAGGATAATTGTGAGTTGGTCTTAGTGACTTAGGACTCCTCTTCACTAGTCCTAACGTTTCACAGATTTAGGACCTAGTTTTAGCGTTAAAACGCTTTGTGAAATACTCTTAGTGCAAAAATTTAGGAGTCCTGAATTTAGGATTGACACGGCCATTATTTTTAAGATTTTCTCCTAAATCGGTGAGTTAGGAGCTACTTTTAGCCTTAAGATGTTTTGTGAATACGGGCCCAGATCTCAATGGAGAAAATATCATGCTGGATAGCTATACTGATATGGACTGGGTAAGTTGTTAGGAACGAAAGGATGCCACATTGTTTGATGCAAATGAAAATTATCAACCTACAGAGGGCTTAATTCAAAGACACCCTGAAAATCTAATTGAAAAAATTATGTAGCAGGCTAGTCCATTTTGCAGAAATTTCATCGCAGCAACTCAAAATGGTACTCAGTAGTTTGTACGGCCCCCACGTGCTTGTGTGCATGCCTGACAATGTCGGGGGAAGTTCCTAATGAGACGACGGCTGGTGTCCTGGGGTATTTCCTCCCAGATCCGGACCAGGGCATGACTGAGCTCCTGGACAGTCTGAGGTGCAACCTGGCGGCATCGGATGGACCGAAACATAATGTCCCAGAAGTGTTCTATTGGATTTAGGTCATGCGAGTGTGGGGGCCATTCAGTAGTATCAGTTCCTTCATCCTGCAGGAACTGCCTGCATACTCTCGCCACATGAGACATGCACCAGGAGGAACTGAGGACCCACTGCACCAATGTATGGTCTGACAGTGGGTCCAAAGATTTCATCCCGATACCTAATGGCAGTCAGGGTGCCATTGTTTAGACTGTAGAGGTCTGTGTGACCCTCCATGGATATGCCTCCTCAGACCATCACTGACCCACCACCAAACCGATCATGTTAAACGATGTTACAGGCAGCATAACGTTCTTAACGGCTTCTCCAGACCCTTTCACGTCTGTCGAGCTCCACGGTGCAGGGCAGTGAGCACAGGGCCCACTAGAGGATGTCGGACCCTCAGGCCACCCTCAGGAAATTTGTTTCTGATTGTTTGGTCAGAGACATTCACACCAGTGGCCTGCTGGAGGTCATTTTGTAGGGCTCTGGCAGTGCTCATCCTGTTCCTCCTTGCACAAAGGAGCAGATACTGGTCCTGCTGATGGGCTAAAGACCTTTTCCGGCCCTGTCCAGCTCTCCTAGAGTAACTGCCCATATATATACAGTCATGGCCAAATATATCGGCACCCTTGGTAAATATGATCAAAGAAGGCTGTGAAAATTAATCTGCGTTGTTAATCCTTTTAATATTTTATTTAAAAAATTCACAAAAATCTAACCTTTCATTGGATAATAAGAATTTAAAATGGGGGGAAATATTATTATGAAATAAATATTTTTCTCTAATACACATTGGTCACAATTAACGGCACTCTTTTATTCAATACTTTTTGAAACCTCCATTTGCCAGTTTAACAGCTCAAAATGTTCTCCTATTATGCCTGATGAGGTTAGAGAACATCTGACAAGAGATCAGAGACCATTCCTTCATCCAGAATCACTCCAGATCCTTCAGATTCCCAGCTCCATGATGGTGCTTCATCTCTTCAGTTCACCTCACTCATTTTCTACAGGGTTCAGGTCAGAGGACTGGGATGGTCATAGCAGAAGCTTGGTTTTGTGCTCAGTGACCCATTTTTGTGTTGTTTTTGAGGTTTGTGTTTGGATTATTGTACAGTTAGAAGATCCAAACATGGCCCATTATAAGATTTCTAACAGAATCAGTCCCTTATAGATTTTTTTTATCTGTTGGTATTTGATAGAATCCATGATGCCATGTGTCTAAACAAGATGTCCAGGACCTCCAGCAGAAATATAGGCCCACAACATCAAAAATACAGCAGTATATTTCATTGTACACATGGGGCACGTTTATCCCGGTGTTCACCAAACCCATCTTGAGTGTTTGCTGCTAAAAAGTTAATTTTTTAGTATCATCTGACCATAGAAGCCAGTCCCATTTGAAGTGCCAGTCCTGTCTGGTAACTGAATACGCTGGAGTTTTTGGATGAGCTAGGAGAAAGTTTCTTGAAACCCTCCCAAACAACATGTGGTGATGTAGGCGCTGTTTGACAATTTGTTTTAAGGTTTTCTGAGCCCGCGACTCAACTATTTTCTGCAATTCTCCAGCTGTGTTCCTTGGAGAGTCTTTAGCCACTCAAACTCTCGTTCTCACCGTGCATTAGGACGATATAGACACATGTCCTCTTCCAGGCAGTTTTGTAACATTTTCTGTTTATTTGGAAATTCTTAATTATTGCCCTGATGGTGGAAATGGGAATTTTCACTGCTCTAGCTCTTTTCTTAAAGCCACTTCACTAATTTGTGAAGCTCAATTATCTTTTGCTGCACATCAGAAATATATTCTTTGTTTTTTCTCATTGTGATGGATGATTAAGGGCTTTGTTTTCCCTCCTATTTATATTTCTGTGAAACAGGAAGCCATGGCTGGATAATTTCATGTTCATAATCACCCTGGAGTGCTCAAAATTGTGAATATGAATGGGAATATACTTCAGAGATATTTTACTCATAAGAATTTCTAGGGGTGCCAATAATCGTGTCCAACGTGTATTTGAGAAAAACATTTATTTCATAATGATATTTCCCCCCATTTTAAATTCTTATTATCCAATGAAAGGTTAGATTTTTGTGAATTTTTTTAAAATAAAAGATAAAATGGATTAACAATGCAGATTCATTTTCACAGCCTTCTTTGATCACATTTACCAAGGGTCCCGATATTTTTGGCCATGACTGTATATATGTATATATAAATAAATATAGCAAAAACGTTCACTGAAATATTGTGGTACTGTACTTTTAAAGAGAAAACAAATTAAACACCACTGAGGTTAACGGAAAGTACAAAACACTCAGGAGACAACATGATCATGAGAATTTGGGAACATACTTAAAAGTATTTTAAAATGTAATTTTAAATTGTTTGATTTTGAGGTGAAATACGACCTACGAAGCATGTTGTGTAACCGTGACAAAGTGCCTTGCTAGTTGATGGATTGTCCCCTGTGGGATTTGAACCGCAATCTTTTAGAGTCCATCTGTGCTTCTCTTCTACTTTTAGAATAATGTTTCACAGATGTTGCATCAAACCCAAATAGGATATCTGATTAATCATGTATCCATTATGTATTTGAGGAACTGATCTGTGACACACACCAAGATGAATTGTGCTATATTCGTGACATTGAACAGGTTGAAGAAAGTGCTGACTGCTCAGGCCGAGGCAGAGAAGATCAGGAAGATCGGAGAGGCGGAGGCCATCTCTATCTCATCCGTGGGGAAGGCAGAGGCCGAGAAAATGAGGCTGAAGGCAGAGGCCTACCAGCAGTATGGAGAGGCCGCCAAGACTGCGCTTGTCCTGGAAGCACTTCCCAAGGTGAATGAACGTTTCTCGCATGTTATTTGGAAGATCACCACTGGAATTGTACATGGGTATTGTAGGATGGGCCTGGATTTCCTATTTTGATTTTCTAATGTCCGTCACCTACAGATCGCTGGAAAGGTAGCAGCTCCTCTGGCCAGGACCAATGAGATTGTTATTCTGAGTGGGGACAGCAGCCGCGTGACCGGGGAGGTGAACCGTCTCCTCGCTGAGCTGCCTGTGTCTGTTAATGCACTCACGGGTGTGGACCTGTCCAAGGTGAGACTGGCCATTAAATCAAATGATTAGGACATAAAACAATGAAGTTAATCAGGCATTTGTAGTGTGGGACATTTTTGGTTTAAAGTGTTTTACAGTGTTAGATGGACAATTCATGCAAAATATACATTAAAATGCACAATAATAAATCAGTAGTTAATGAAATATTTATTTATTTATAAATGAATGAAAGAATAAATAATCCATCACACTTTATTTTAAGGTCTAATTCTCACTATTAACAAACCATTAACCCTGACTTAACCCACAAAAAGTAACATTTTTCATACTTTTTTTTTTTTTTAAATAATAGACAACTATTGTACATTTTTATAAGTTTATATATTATATTATATTATATTTATATTATAATAATTTTAAAAATTTTGCTTCTCAAGCCCAGATTAGTAAAGATTGTAAATTTCTTATTTTGACTACATAAATAATAAAACAAAACACTAAAAGCTACAAGTGAATTTAGGCATCACAAAATTATAATGTACAGTAAAAAAAATTAATAATCATTTTGGGATATTATTATAATTTTGATATGATGATTAAATTTAATAGTTATTAGATTATTAGTTTTTTTAAGTGTTCTTTAAGTGAACATTATGTAATGGCAAAAGTAATATAAATGTAAAAATAAAGGAAATCAGCATGCACAATTAAATATCTAATTTCAATATTTCAGATGAATCTCTTTGTTTTATATCTTTGTATAAAAGTCTGTTAAATAAATTAATAAGCATCCATTATCAATACTGATTCAATTTCTGAATAAGAAATATTAATAAACTGAAAGAAAATCTCTAGTATGTTCTTTCAGCTACCATATATAGCATATTTTTCCATGATATGTCATATTAAATAATTATCTACTTGATGTGTCTCTACTTTCACAGATCCCTCTGTTGCAGAAGATGACAGGTGCTCAAGCATGAAGTCAATCAGTTGCGTCTCCTCCATGATATGTTGTATGCACTCACAGAAACTGCCTTTAGAAAACTTGGAAATCTTTTTTTTTTTTTTTTGAATTTAAAAAAAAAACAAAAAAACAAGTAGATTTTTGATACCTCTGGTGCCTTAATGTTTAATAGGACCAGAATATCTGCATGTACTGCTGCTCCCACATTCCGCAATTCACTTTATTTAAAACACTTGCTGCTGGGGTCATTGTACATCACACACGTCAGAGACCATTAGAACAATCAGTGTTTGTTTTGTTTTGTTATATATTTTTTGTAGTGTCAGCATAAAATTCAACCTATCATACTTTTCCTTTACTATTTTATACACTTTCATCTCTACACTACACAGTTAAACACTCAATGGTGAGTCAGCTTTAGATTACAATCAAATCTTTTTATCCATCCAAAGCACTACTTCTTCATTCATATTAAATCATATTTCAAGCTACAAAGAGGCGACGTTACCTTATAGATCCTGCCATGATTTCTAACATTCAGGAAGACTGCCACAGATGCGAATAGCGAGTAGCATTCAGTATACTAAGCTCTTGGGCAAAAGCATTGCCTTACGGGTAAATATCAGTGTCATCTTAGCTAGAATCAAGCCAAGTGCTTCTCTTCTTTTTAAATGTTGCTGACACATAAATAGACATGGCCTTTATAAACCCATCCATCTAATTTACATCAATAGTTCAGATCAATCTTTTTGCTTACCATTTTTAAGATCGTTTTGTTTATATTATTGGACACAATTTGTTTTTTAAAAGAAATTTAGTTCTGGTGAGATTAATCATATATTGTCAGCAAACTCTGAAACATGTCTGGATATCCAACCAATCCGATGCTGTTAATATAGTTTCACGACAACAGAGCTGAGCCATTTTTAAGATAGTTTTGTATAGTTGTATGACAGCCATGCCTAACAAAATCTTTTTAAATATTAACACGAGTTACTCTAGATAATGTAATATCTGTCATGAGATGAATTGAAATCACCCTTTATGGACAATAATGTTCTGTTTTGTAGTGGTTTATCTAGATGGTGTACTCTTTTGTCACTGTGAAAGTTATATTACCTCGTTTTCCTCATTCGGTTCAGAGCGACATGTTTGTACATTTATTCTACTGTGTTTAGTAATGCTGTGAAGGGACAAAGTCAATTTTCCTTGTGTTTATTTGACATGCTAATGAAAACACCAAATGACAAAGCCAAGAGTTCACACTCCTCTTTGTGATATATAGATTTCATTCATAGTTTTTATCTGCTTACCATCCATTTTAATTAAATCTTTCTAAAACGGATTTATTTATTTAGTTTTAGCATGGGTAATATTCCCCCTTTTTTGTGAAGCACTCTATGTTTGATTAATTCAGAACTATTAAAGCCATGTCAGGTTTAGCATTAGCGCATCAGACCGTTTATGTGCTCTTTGTGGCATTGGTAATGTACTATAGTGGATAAACATTATAGGAACCATAGAACTGTATGACAGGACAAAGCTCAGATGTGCTTCTCCTTTAGTGGGTCAATTGATACACAAACTAACTCTAATATGCCATGAAGATACGGGGAGAATTTGGTAGTTTTATACATGCTCTTTACACAGATTTAACTCAGCATGTTTATGGTGCATGTATGTATTTCCAAATGTAATAAATGTAATATGACCCTGTCTCTGTCTATGTTCTTTCATTCCATTAGAATGTTCATATAAACTGTGTCGACTTTTATGTAATTAAAGTATCCTTTTTCAAATAAGAATGACTGAAGTCACGAATCACTTACCGTGCAGAGGAGGTTGTTTGTTATGAAACGCTGACACGGTGTGGTTAAGATGTGTTAGTGCAGGATTGCTCTTTTAAAAAGACTAATCATCAAACAACCTTGAACTGGCGTCTTTTACCTTAAAAAAGACTCTTGCCTAGCTTTATATCCGAGTACAAAAGAAAAGCGACCAAAAAGAGTGTGAATCAGACAGCGCTGCTCCTAAAAGTCCAATATCACAGGTAGGATCGTTCAAACAACGTTTTTCATGATTTTCTATGTAAACACAACAGACGGACATGTTGTGTTGTGCTGAAATTTGGTTAAATGTACTTAATGGTGCTCCCAGTCAAAAACGACTTCCAAAAATCACTTGTTAATCTCTCATTGTGCTATTTTATTATTAATAATAATAATAGTAATAAAAAAATCCACTTGGATTCATTCTTTTTGTCCATTAAATTAGCACAAGTTTTGTATTTATTTTTGGAACTGTTTGGAGCATATATGCACCTCAGCTTTTGGGTGAAAGAAGCATTAATTTGTGGTTAATTGTAATTCGGGGTTAAAAACACATTTCAAGCCCTTGCAGTGTTTTGGGCTAGAAGCTTATTTCATCTATGGAATAAAATCTATAAACAAGTTGACTTTTAATCTGAGTTTATATTTCAGAGTTCTGACTTTGTTTTCTAAAATGCAGGCACAAAACTGTGAACTAGTAATTCTGAGAAAAAAGTAATGCGAAGTGCACCTTCCTACATATAGCCTAATGTTTGAGCACATACTCTTTGGCCTGTAGAAAGTCTTTTTTAATTTCAATATAAAGTACCTACTATTTAAAATACAAGGCCTCATTTTCATATCACCATCCATCATTTAATGCATTAAAATAATGGATTAAATACAAATGTAATTGACTATTTATTGTGGCCTACTTTCTAAAATGTTTTATACCTCAGTGCCTTGAAAAAAGACAATTAGACAGTTTAGAAATTAGCAGTTAAGGCCTCTAAATTATCAACATGGTCAACTTCTACAGTGGAAAGCAAAAGTGAACCTGGTTTTCTGGTCATGAAATGTGATCTGATCTTCACCAAAGTCACAAATATCAACAAACACAATATTTCTAAGCTAATAAAACACAAACAGTCATGATCTTTCATGTCTTTATTGAACACACCCATTAAACACACAAAATGATGGTGGAAAAATGAAGTGAAACAGTGCTTGAATAACTAGTTGAACCACCTTTGGCAGCAACCACCTCATGCAGCTATTAGACCTGCACAACATCCAGGAGTAATTTTGGACCATTCTTCTTCAGCTCCCCCATATTCTTAGGATGTCTGTTGTAAATGGCTCTCTTGAGGTCATTCCACAGCATCTCTATTGGGTTGAGGTCTTGGCTTGTTTGGGCCACTCCAAAAGATGGATATTATGTCTCCGAAGCAATTCTGTAGTAGATTTACTTCAATCTTTAGGTTTATTATCCTGATGCATCACCCAACTTCTTCTGAGCTTCAGCTTGCAGACAGCCACCTTGAGATGATCCTGTAGGATATCCTGATAAACTTGGGAATTAATTTTCCCCTTCACAATGGAAAGCGGTCCATGTCCAGAGGCAGTAAAGCAGCCCTAAATCATCATGCTCCCTCCACCATACTTTACTGTTGGGATGATGTTTTCATGTTGGTACACTGTTTTCTTTGTACGCCATAAACACTGTATGTTCTTCCCAAACAATTGTCCACTAGACATTTTCCCAGTAGTGTTCTGGAGTGTCAAGGTAGTCTTTGGCAAACTTTAGGTGTGCTGTAATGTTTTGTTTGGAGGGCAATTTGTGGTGTCCTTATATGGATACCATGCCTGTTCAATGATTTACGTATGGTTGACTCATGAACAGAGATGTTAACCAGCTTCAATGAATCCTTCAAGTCTTTAGCTGTTACTTAATGTTTTTCACCTCATTGAGCATTCTGCGTTGTACCTTTGGAGAGATCTTCAGGGTGGTGATGGCGCAGTGGATAAGACACATGCCTTTGGTGTGAGAGACCCGGGTTTGAATCCACTGTGAGACACCAATGTGTCCCTGAGCAAGACACTTAACCCCTAGTTGCTCCAGAGGCGTGCGACCTCTGACATATATAGCAATTGTAAGTCGCTTTGGATAAAAGCGTCAGCTAAATGAATAAATGTAAATGTAAAATATTTGCTGGGTGCCCACTTCTATGGAAAGTAGCCACAGTACCATATCGTCTCCATAGTTGACTGATGAATATCTAAAGTCTTTGAGATTACTCTGTAACCTTTTCCAGCAACATGCATATCAACAAGATCGTAGGTCTACTGAGATGTCTTTTTTCGAGGCATGGCTCACATCAGCTAATGCTGCTGCTTGTGAATAGCACACTGATGCTGTTTGGGTGTTCGTATAAGTCCGTTTAGCTCTAAACCACACCTTTATTCTCATTTCATTGATTGGACTCCTGGTTTGCTAACATCTGCCTCCAGTTGGCATTTAATGACACCAGAAGCCAAGTGTTTCGTTTACCTTTTCCACCATCACTTTGTATGTTTAATGAGTGAAAATCAAATCAAATTTCATGACCAATATATGCAGAAAACCAGAAAATTGAAAATGGTTAACTTACTTTTTCTTGCAAATGTACACGCCATCTGTCATCTGACTGAATTCATTCATTCATTCATTCATTCATTTCTAACTAGTAAAAGTACAATTTTGCTGTGAAATCTAATTATTTTGATAAAGTAAATGTAGGAATAATTAGAATTATTAAAACTGTTATTAATATTTCAAGATAAACACTTACCAGACTGAAATAACTTAGGTTTACTTAATTATCCATACATCATTTTTAGAAAAATCATGCTAAAATATGAGCATAAAATATGATGCATCATGCATCATATTTCAGGTCCAAATGAGTAACTGAATCTCATAACAGGGCACTAAAGAGATCCATGTGACGACGTTTCTGGAGCAGCTTGTGTGGAATAAAATGAAATCTCTAGAGAAACACATCATATTTAACTCCTCTTAAAGCACAAGGGGCCGCTGTCCAGCATCAGGTGTCTAAGCTTCATAATAGCATCAAGCTTTGCGTAATATAAGCATGCAACAGAACTAATTAAGTGCAAAACACATTTAACAGCTTTTCCATCATTATGAGAACATAGGAGTATTTCAACAATTTAGTATTTTCTGCTGGGTGGCTATAGTCTTTACTGTTTAAGACATTCAATGCACATGAAACATTCTGCGTAATTAAGCCTAAATGCTTAGATGTCAGCTTTTTCTTCTAATCTTCTCAATATTTAATCTGCCAACGAGCGTGGAGGACTCCCAGCAGCAGAAGCCTGTTCCTCCACATTAATCCAGAATTTTTAACTCCTTGAACACACATCCTCCAGGCATGACATTAAAATAACCTCACAGCACTGGAGAGAGGAGAACTTCACGCATCTTTGTTCAGCGCTGTCTCGTTGTTGGCTGTGTGGAAGTGTCAGCGTCTTGACTCATGGAGACGGTGAGTGAGAAGCCCTGAGGATAAAGCCTGGCTGTAATTAATGTGCTCTTGTCTCAGCGCCGCCGGCAGCTCGGAGCTCTCCTAACAGCTAGTGTGCTATGGTGACAATTATCAAGTGCAACCGCAATCATCATGCTCTCATGCCCATCTGATGCCTTCTGAGGGTGTTGGGGCATGTAATGAAAAACATCTTATTAATCGTTGCTTTATTGCGGTTTTATTTTAAATGAATTAATAATATTATTTATTAGTTATTTACAAAATAGTTATATATTTTTAAACATTTTGCATTATTCATATTTAATTTTAACATTTATTTATTTGAATTTAAAATGTATTTATCCAATTTTAATTATTAAAAACAACTAACATACAATTTTAAGATTAATTTGAATCATATAAAATGATGAGTACATTATTATGTATTATTCAGTTCTTTATTATATAATTTTTTATTTGTAATTTGCATTTATTTTTGTATTTGTTTTTCACATTGGAGACCCTGAGCCTCTTATGGTGTGTGCACACCAAAAGCTAATTTAATTGCACGAGTAGATTTCATACAAAATCAAATGCACAAATGCGAATAGATGCAAATTCGCGCTGGACAGTGCAAAGGACGCTATTTGGACGTACCGGAAAACCCATAGGGAAACGTCTTTGTATTAAATGTTTGTATAATCATGTCAATCCTCTATTACAGTAAGTCTCGACCACAAAGGACTTGAGAGGAGAGACGATATGTGTGTAATTGCAGTGCTGTTGCTCATCTTAACGCAAGTCCTTCGGGTTTAACATTAACTTGGGGACTAAGTAACAGACCCAGCATATGCCTTTATTTAATTTAAGTCTGGATAGCCCTTCTAAAAAGGCAATTTAAGAGCTTTAACCACTTAGCTGCATCATGCTTTAGGAGGAAAAGTGAACTGATGAAGTTATCGATCTATCAGAGAAGTACATGAGTCACACGGTGTGCTGGGATTAGGATGCAGCGCCGGCACAACATGACTGCTCCTGACAGCATGAGAAAAAACGGCCTGACAGCCAGCTGCTGTGAACAGAGAACTACAGCGGTCTTACAGATGCTGACACTCAGCTGCATTAAATTTTCAAATAGAATTAAGGCTGTGAGAACTGCAGAAATATGTGAGGAGGTGTGCTAGAGGCCTGTTGAAAACTACATGCAGTCTGATCCGGTCCCACTGTCAAAAACCTCTGGCTCAACTCAACCTAAGCATTTATCCTACAATAATTTATTTATATATTTATTTAGTATTGTTACTTTTATGTTATTGAGATTCTGTTATAGTTTATGATGGTAGTGATCATAGCTATGCCTGTTGAATCAATCACCTTTCACGGAATAGCACAAAATACACAGTGCCAGCACCCTTACAATTGCATAAACGTCCTTTTTTAATTTAACTCATAAGCAGGACTCGTTTTTGGTAATCTCCAGTCTTGTTGTTTCATTTTTTGCATATTCTAAACATGTAAAGACTTCGGGGCAATTCATACTTGTCTGAACTCTCATGCTCGGTACAGCAAACGAAAACTCTTACTCTCGATGCAGCGAACAACGCCACTATTTCCAACTCTCATGAGACAAATAAGCAAACGCAGCTTCAAAAACAAGACCAATATTGTTTAATTACTTATCACCAATTTTATTTATTATTATTAATACCAATAAATGAGCCTGCAACATATTAAACTGAAACCATGCTTTTATTTGAAAATAAAAAATCTGCACACTGAAAAAAAAGTGGGTACAAAACTAATCTCCAATCACCTGTGAGCTGAATAGGATTGGAGAGATGGTAAAGGAGAAAAACAGGAAAAGGAGAGCTCTAACATATAACAACAAACAGGGAATACAAAGCTAATACTTACACCTAGATCTCCCAAGACAGTCTCCAAAAGTGGCTGGGGCATTTTTAAGTCCAAAGGGCATTACATTGAAGTGAATAGACCAGCAGGGGTAGTAAGGGAAAGGGTAAAGGAGGTGTGTGGCCAAGTATTGTGCTCTGCATTTAACCCATCCAAGTGTACACACAGTAGTGAACATACAGCATACAACATACCCGGAGCAGTGGGCAGCCATTGCTGCGGCACCCAGGTAGCAGTTGGGGGTTTGGTGTCTTGCTCAAGGGTCTCACCTCAGTCGTGGTATTGAGGGTGGAGAGAGTGCTGGTTATTCACTCCCCCACCTACAATCCCTGCCGGACCTGAGACTCAAACCCACGACCTTCGGGTTACAAGTCCGACTCTCTAACCACTAGGCCACAACTTTTGCTTTACTGGAAGCATCCACAGTAATTTGCCAGTACCCACTATTAAGGTCTGAAGTGGACAAGATAGCAGATCCTGAAAGTGATTCCATGTTTTCATCCAGATTTGGCAGTAGGTATGCATCGCTGTCTGTTATTGCATTTAACTTGCGCTAATCAATGCAGAATCGAAGCTGTGAATTTTTTTCAGCACTAGGATTACCGGAGAAGACCATCCTGATTGTGAAGATTTGTGTTCGGTACCCACTGGCAGCTCATTTACTTTATCACTAAGGCGTTCAAACTAAAAGGTCCAATGATGTCTTATACCTCTTGTTGAAGTTGCTCTACCGTGAAACAAATATTTGATGCCAATGATTTTTCAAATTTTTGGAGTTCATCTGTTATTAAAAACTTAATTGTCTTTACCGTTTGATCAGTCTCTGTTTCAGTCTGTTGTTTATTTTTTGATAAAATCTTTGAAGTTTGCTGCGTGTGGTTGTTTATCAGCAAGACTTTCCAATTGGCTTTCATGTTGCGAAAAACTCTGTTTCAGTTCACTAGTAAATGCACTTACAGCTGTCTCTTGTTTCTCCATGAGGTTAAACAGTTTGTCGCAGTAAGCCTGGACCTGGGCAGTAAGATATCCATTCTCCCTTGCAGGTGTGGGAACGGTCCCAACATACTGGGCACATGAGGACACTTGAGAATCATCTCCCACTGTCCCTGCTGGAGAGGGAGTACACAAGTGCATCTGGTCCTGGTTTCCATTCTATACAAGAGGTTGCATTAGTGTGCTACGGGAAAGGTGTGAAGGAGCAAACATAGGTTCTTGATTGCAATGTAGTGGATTGAATGGGGGTATAAGGATAATTAGGCACCGGCCAGGCCAGTTCGTTCTGAACACATACTGTGTCACTACAGAAAGAAATTAGAAAATGAAGTAACGGAAGTTAGCATTAAAGACTTAAATACTTAATGGTGATAATAATGAAAGTCTTATGAATTACTTGAGAAGAACTGGCTTAACAGAATTTAAAAGTTATTATTATTATTTTAATTATTTGGGAAGTAGTTGACTCGGGCCCACACTCCAGAATAGTAGGTGGCAGCAATGCACCTTGTTGGATGTCGACAGCCATTAAAAAAATATACATAAAAATAAGTAGTAGTAGTAGATTGCTTTACACGTGCATATTTAGCTGACTTAAAAAACAATATGCATTTTTCACTGAATTTCATAAAATATACATAAAAATAAGTAGTAGTAGTAGATTGCTTTACACGTGCATATTTTGCTGACTTAAAAAACAATATGCATTTTTCACTGAATTTCATATTCTCTGGCCAAACTTACATAATTTAATTATTGTACACATTTAGGCTGTTGTGACAGACAAGCTGGCAGAGTCAGAGAGACCAGAGCAAACTTTAGACACAAACATCATAGTCTCTAGGACATAAGTGTGAATGTGAGGCTTTGGAAGAAATGCACTGAAATACTTGCTTCTACAACACAGTTAAAAATAGCCTATTACTAGTTTTATAGGATTTAAATTAATTATTTAAAAATGTTATATAAATGTGTGTGTGTGTGTGTGTGTATATACACATGTAAGCTACTCTTTCATCATTTCTCTACCAACCCATCTGCTTTGTTTTCATCACTTACCTCTGTGAACTTCATCACCTACTCTGAGAAGAAAGTAGCAGCTATCAGCAACTCATTCTCACAAACCATTGCCCAATTTTATCACCAATTTGCTGCTGACCTCATTTGAGACAGTCCCAGAGGAGGAAAAAAATCACTATTTACAAATGAACACCTGCCTCTCAATCCCATCCCCTTCCCTCTCCTTCAAGAGCTCTATATTGATGGAGCGATAACGTCATTCAGATCCACACAGCTGAGCTCATGCTCGTTAAACCCCACAAACAGTCCACCAAATTGATTCAACAGCAAATGATTACATCGCAGAGAATAACATGATAAATGCACTGCTTTTAATTGTGCTTTTAAACTTTATACTTTATATGTATTTTGGCACTTTTTCAGGGAATCATGCATGAGTGATTTAGTGGCGCATTTTAATGTCTGTAAACAAGGCACCGTTTTAAAACAAGGCACAGATGTTGTACTTTTAATTTGGTTAAATCGTAGCCTTAATATAAGGATCAGGAACAAATTAGTACAATTTAACCAGGATTTACCTAAAATGTGACCTGGACCACAAAATCAGTTGTAAGGGTCAATTTTTCGAAATTGAGATTTACACATCATCTGAAAGCTGACTAAATATGCTTTCCATTGATGTATGGTTTGTTAGGATCTGACAATATTTGGCTGAGATACGACTATTTGAAACTCTGGAATCTGAGGGTGCAAAAAAATCTAAATATTGACAAAATCACCTTTAAAGTTGTCAAAATAAAGTTCTTAGCAATGCATATTACTAAGCAAAAATGAAGTTTTGATATATTTACAGTAGGAAATTTACAAAATATCTTCATGGAACATGATCTTTACTTAATGTCCTAATGATTTTTGGCATAAAAGAAAAATCAATAATTTTGATCCATACAATGTATTTTGGCTATTGCTCCAATATACCCCAGCGACTTAAGACTGGTTTTGTGGTCCAGGGTCACAAATGAGGGAATTAATTCTTAATTAGTGTGACCACTGACCATGTTTTTTCACATCATGTGTTAGAATAATGTATGCTGATGAATCGTTTACAATAAGATAAAAATGTACAAAGAATATAAATATAATCAGTTTTGAGTTTGTTAACTAGAGCTGTATTTGGCTTGAGTCTGCTTTATTGGAACATAAGACAATGTTCTCATTAAAACTGATCCCAAACTGACCAAATCAACCGGCCTGAGTCAGAGGATAATGTTATTATGGGTGTGGCTCCCTGAATTATTTTTAGTACAATTTGGTGATGTATTTAGTTCCTCCCATTCTTACTTTCATCTTTGTATTCAGTATTCAACCTCATTATGCCACTTCCTGTTTATCAAGTAATCAAGAACAAGAATGTCAGTCCTGTAGAAGAACCAAGGGTCACATGATGCAGTTGTGCGAGGACTCGACATGCAGAGAGGGAATAATCTGAGTGTGGCTAGGTCTACCAAGCTGCGGCCAGGCACATCAGTTCCTTGGGCTATCTGGGTGACCTATTTCCTCCTAAACTCGTGGAATTTAAAGGTGCAACAGAGAGGAAAGCAACTGAACAACCCATATAGCGATTATTAATGTACATTGAAGGTGACAGCTTCAAATAAACCTTCAAAATTTCATAGAAGTGAATATCCTTGGCTTACGGTGTAATGCAATGCTTATGAGTGAGGTGCAAAATGGATATTAAAAAAACGGAGATGATCAGATGTGATGCTTCTAGAACATGCCTTTAAGACTTCAAAATGCAAAACTCTTCCTCTGTTAATAAAAGGATCCCTGCTGTGCCATAAAGAAAGCATGCCTAAACATGTTCTAAAGCAATAGTTTATCCAAAAATGAAAATTCTGTCATCATCAATCTTGCCAAATCTTGAAAAAGAAATGAACGACCAGGTCTGAAAAAAACAAAAACAAGTCTTTAGTAAGTGACTCGCTTTATCAAATTAAGCAAAAATTGACAGCCTTGCAATACTGGTCATCATTTACTCACCCTCACAGCTCTCAATTTTCATTCGTGTTTGCAAATATTTAATCATGATGCGTCAAGATACATATTGCAAAAGGTTTAATAATATTCACAACAGCATTTGATGCCATTGAGGTAAAATTTGGGTGATGTGGAGTGCAAATGAGATCAGAAATCTATAGATTTAGGCATAATGGGTCTCATTCATTAACAATTGAATTGATTATTTCTTATTTATACACACTGAACTCACTTTTTTTGCCCAATTCACATATGCACAAACTTTTTTTAACCTGGTTCTAATGTTAATGAATTCTGAGAATTCAGAGGGTCATGCAGAGGAACAATCACAGCTCAGGGTATACATCACTGTATGGTAAGTTATTGAAGATGAAATATTTAATCGCATTTAAGTGTCCAAGAGTATGTGATTTTTGCATGTTTTTTCTTAGTTGTTCCTATACATATATATTAATTTTTTTGTAAATGTAGAAAAAAAAATAGGGACTAAAGTTATGGATGAATCATATTTTGTTCTTGAAAATGTTTGTATGATAAGGGTTTATGATTTTAAAGGGTTAGCTCACCCAGAAATGAAAATTCTGTCATTAATTACTCATTAATTTCTCCCTCATGTTGTTCCAAACCCGTATGACCTTCGTTCATCTTCTGAACACAAATTAAGATATTTATGCATCCCGTGAGCTCTCTGACCCTCCCATAGACAGCAAAGATCCTTACACAATCAATGTCCAGAAACATAGCAAGGAGATCGGTAAAATAATCCATGTGACATCAGGGGTTCAACTGTAATTTTCTGAAGCTACGAGAATACTTTTTGTGCACAAAAGAAAAAAAAACTTTACTCAACAATTCGGCTCCACCCTAGCACCATTTTGGAGAGTATCCACTAAATGTAAACAACGTATGCTATTTTGTGTCAGCTGTCCAACGCAGATACTTTGTTTTCCCTCAAATCAAAGTGTAAACAACGTAGCGCCGTGGTGCAGATGACACAGAATAGCATACGGTTGGGTGACTATGTGCCATTCTTCCCAGGATTTCTATATTGCCTAAAATATCTAGGATTTGGCTTTGTCCAGACCGATCGGTGTATTACATTGATTCCTTATGTTTTCGAAACTCTCTCGAAGTACTTTGAATCAAAGCAATATAGGGATGGCTCGATACCATAATTTTGGCTTCGGTACGATACCAGAATGTAGTACCTCGGTATCGATACTAAATCGATACCACAGGTGACTAATAACCAGCCTCAAAAGATTTAAGTGAATTAAAAAAAAATTATTATTCATAATAATAAAAACAGATTCATATGTTAATGCCTTTGTATCAAAATGTAACAAAAAACCTAAAGGGAACATAGGTTACATTTTGATGTTGGAGAAAAAAAAAATAGGCTAACTGAAGTAATAAGATGAAAATATATTCAAATCTTATCTTTTCAGTGCAAACACATAGTGCAAACTAACATAGGTTTCATTTTGAAGAAGTTTGAAGAAAAAAAAAATAGCACTGAAGTTGCGCAATTGATGCAACAAATGTTGCTTTATTGTAAAGTGTTATTCTAACAGTCAAAGTAATATTCAAAATCATGTTATTATTTCTCTCTCTCAGATTGTTTTCAGACTCAGCATTAAATATAAATCTCAGTCTCTCACTTGCTTCATATTAGTGGTCGGCAGCGCGTCAGAAACAAGCCCGTCTTATCATTGATACTAAAATTAATATAGCAAAACTCTTGCTCAATTCATATCCAATTAAAATTTGATTGTATGAAATGCAAGTGCATGCATTACGTGACCAAAACTTCATTGATTCTAGCGTGTCTCACATGCACATTTGCGCTTACTGTATTACATCTGAATGTGCGTTAATCAGATGTAAATAAAAGGTCAAATCAAATCTGAATTTATCTCTTAATCTCTTAATTCTTTGAAAAGATCAGGATGAGCAAGCGACAAATGCTTAAAAAGATTTGATGTGTTCCTGTGGCAACATGATTTAGGCCTATAGCAACGCTTGCATACAGGTGCAGTAAGGCCAGTTCCTTCACCTTTGTCATCTGTTTTTTATCCAAAGTAATGCCATATTTCACTTCCACTGTTCTCTTTATTTATTAATTTTGGGTGCATTGAGTTTCATCTGTTTGATCCATCGTGTTGTTCTGTTGTCACATTTACCAGTTGCGCAGCAATTTGGGAAGCACTGCCACCTACAGGTGCATTTTGCAACAGCAGCGTATAAAATACCGAATTGAGCAAAATTATGATATCGTACCATTTGAAATATAATATATATCGGTATACCGCGCATCCCTAAAGCAATATAGAAATCCTGGCCAGGACACGTCCGAGAAAAACGGCATGTATGTTCACCCTAGCATACGCTGTTTATGTTCAGTGGATACTCTCTGAAATGGCGCCAGGGTGACACAGAGAAGACGAATTGTTGAATAAAGCCATTATTTTATTTTATTTTGCGCACAAAAATAGTATTCTCGTAGCTTCGTAAAATTACGGTTGAACCCCTGATGTATGTCACATGGATTATTTTACCGATCTCAAAGATATGTTTTTGGACCTTGATTGTGTAAGGATCCTTGCTGTTTGTGGGAGGGTCAGAGAGCTCACGGAATGCATCGAAAATATCTTAATTTGTGTTCAGAAGATGAACGAAGGTCTTACAGGTTTGGAACAACATGAGGGTGAGTAATTAATGACAGAATTTTCATTTTTGGGTGAACTATCCCATTAAGCCTTGTCAGGAAACAGCCACTGTTATGATTGGCTAACATCATTGCATAGGAAACATTGTCAACGCCCCTTCGCTATAGCATGAGTGTTTTGACAACATGATCAAAAATAAAACAGTCATTTCCAGACAAAGCATTATGAACTCATTTACTTACGGTTTGTGATGCAGCGGCAGTCAGATTTAGTACCGCTTCATGAATCAACAAATGTTTCTGTATCCATCGTAGACAAGATAGCAGCAGTGATTGTAATTTGCATTTAATGCGACAATTGGTTTAAGCGTAATTAAGTCAGCTGTTAACTACCTTCTCACAATGGGTGAGAAGATAACTAATCGTCGCTCTGGAGGCAGTGTTTATGCAAATGTTTGTGCCCAGGTGATGTCACCTTGCCCATCAGATCCAAATTATTAAATAAATGCTTTGTTCATAATGAGGAGGACGTTTTAAGCTATGAAAGCTATGAAAGATCTCTTATATGCCAAAAGATAAAGGCAAATTTGATTTATGTCATGACCCCTTTAAGCAGTGTCTAGGCTACTTAATACTGTATACTTAATTTCTAACTAATATTAGGCATATTGCAAAGAAAATACTGCTGTTTTTACACAGTGTAAATAGAATCTATCACTATAAATTACGCTATACATTGCACTTAGTGTAAATAGCATATGGCTAAGAAAATACTGTTTCTTTCGTGTAAATAAAATTCAGTAATATTTGGACTTGTGAAATGGATTCTATTTACACTAAGTGAAAGTAACAATACATTTAGTGCAAATAGTCGCAATATTAAGTCTGTGGGTAATTCTGTCTACTTGGCATGTATATGATATGAGTATGACATTTTGGTATGGTCCATGTAGGTGAACAGAGTCAGAGTTAAGTGGCGCGCGCGTGAGCAGCTCTTTAATCCCACACATCTGCTCCACATGCTGCATCCACTCCGTGTTTTCCATCAGTCTCAGACGAGCCGCTATCCAGCATTATGTGGACAAAACGATTTAACAGGGCACATTAACTGCAGAAAACAGTGTGGATGGCACGAGATGCGGAATGCTCGTGGATCAGCGTCACACAGCAGCAGGATATGAAACAGCGTTTATAATGAACACTGCGCTTGATGTGGATGAATCCGGCTGGAGATGATGTTGCGTCTGTGGAGTCTCGTAGCTGAAGTGGAGGGATCTTACATACTTCTGCTCATCCAGGGCAAACAAACACGTTAAGTCTGACTTCACGAAACATCTTCTGACATTATTTCCTGCAAAAGACAGCTGTGTTTGTCAGTGAAGACCTCTTAGATTTGACTGACAGATGTCTTCTGATGAATGACTGCAGTTTAGGACCCTTTGCTGTGACTCTTTGAAGTATGTAAATAATTTTCCCATGTGGATTTTATTTATAAGAACATGTGAATACGGATGAAAGCGCACAGGAGGACTCTATATTCAAGTGCAGGATGCATTTTACCAATCCAAAATGGTAAGTGGTTATGGTAATTTAAAACAATAAACTAGGCTACATCAGCCAAATGACAAGCATCACAAAAACGCAGTCTAATTCAAATTGTCAGTTACATTTGCTGTTGGTCATCTGGAGAGTCATACAATGTATGTCTGATTTTCAGAAGCCTATTGTGTCTCAAAACCTGGTCAGCTGCCTACCTTGAACATATTTTTTGGGTGATAGGAATGGAGCATAAATGGATTTTGCCAGATAAACATAGCAGAAATAATGTTAATTAAATGTGAAATTATGAATACAGAAGCATAAAGTTAAGTAGATAAGTATAGGCTAAATAAAAAAAACATATATATTATTTTAATGCACGGTCAGTCTGTCATTATCATCCTGAAATGGTTTATTTTGAGACCGCTTATTACGTGCTATAGTAAATAAATACACGGGTAATGGAAATGACTTTAGTTCAATTATTTAGTTACTTGTAGATTAAGATCCACAAAGACAAAATTGCCCAAATATGTAGAAAACAAATAACTTAGCAAGTATATTGAATAATAGGCTATTAAAATACAAATGTATATATTATTATGAATATATCCTAAAGAGTAGTCATTCCGAAAATTCCTAAACTTAGTCTCTCTTATCGATCTTCTTGTGTCTTACCAGTTCGTGGTTCTGAGGACTGCTGAGCATCTAATTATCAAAAGTTTTATGTTCACTGTAAAAGTAATACTTGAGTACTCCGAAGCCAATGTAATAAAGTTATTAACCGTTACAAGTCGAAAGATAAAGCCTTATTAATTATTCTAATTTGTGCTTGCATGACCAGAGAGAGAGAGAGAGAGAGAGTCCCTGCATATATGATATGATATTTTGCCGTTTATTTCGTCGCTGAATGGTGCGATTGACCAAACAGAATCAAGTATTCTAGGGAATGTTATGAAAATAATTAAATACACTGTCTGTCAGAATATCAGGTTATTTTGCGTTTCATTTACACATGAAAGCAAATCGTTTACCTAATAAACTGGTAATAAAATGGTATCTAGATGTTGGCAGTGTGAGTGTTTTGACATACACTGCTGTCATACCTCATGGTAGACTTGAGTTTAAGTCCAACCCAGGTCATGTTCTCTTCCTAGTCCCCTCCCCTGCTGACTTATTGTTTTTATTACTGTGTCTAAAATGGACAGTTTATGGTTTCCATCAGTTCAGGGCACATAACACATTACATTTGCTTTATGTTTTTAAGATGCGATTTGCTGGATTCCGAACACCAAAATCTTTCATGGCCTTTGTGATGAGAAGATGGAAAATCTTGCTGGTGCTGAATGTCTTTATGATGGCCGGCTTCATCACTTTTTGGGGAAAGTGCAATTTACGCACAACCAAAACTGTTGGTCAACAGGCAGCAGCTGCTGATATGAGAGGACAGACACATCTGAATGGATCGGCTCAGGAGACCAGCATCACTCATGATGTGCTCTTAAAGAGACTGGGATCACTGGAAGATGTGGTGTACAGACAACTGAATGGTAACTTCTTCATTATCATAAAAACTGCATTATTCACAAAAATGCCCTTTTTACAGTACAAGAAAGCTATATGAGTCATTTGTGTTGAATAGGTTTGTCCAAGTCTCTTGGACTCATTGAAGGTTTTGGAGGCCGAGGTAGAGGAGGTCTACCAGCAACACTTATGCCAGAGGAAGAAAAGGAGGCCAAATACCTGAGGGAGAAATATGGCTACAATGCATTTCTGAGTGACAAAATCTCTTTGGATAGATCTATTCCAGATTATCGACCCAGCAAGTAAGTGTCACTGGCTTTTTTTATTTTTACCCTGAAAAATGTCTATACAAAAACCTATAGTTTTTGCACTTGGTGTAATATGGAATGAGTTAACCGACTAGCAAAGGTATGGCATAGTTTTGTATACTTTGTCATTTAATCACAAAAACCCACTTCAATAGTTCAGCTATAATGTCTAGAACAATTTGCTTTTACCAAGATTAAATAGGACAGGAAAGTGACATTTACTGTTTCTAAGTTCAGTTAAGTGAGGCTCTATAAGCTTCATTTTTGAGACCCACTTGTCTCTGTAATTGTTATAGTGAAAATGTGCAAATAAGCAAAGCAAGAAGTGGCTTTCCTTTTGTTAGGAAGTGAAAGTTTTCACAGCTTTGTGCACCAAAGATTCAAAAGTGGTTTGTTTCAAAGACAACAAAATCCTCTGTATCCATGTATGTGTGTTTTTATAGATGCAAAAAGGCCTTTTATCCACGTGACCTGCCACAGATCTCCATCATTTTCATCTTTGTAAATGAGGCGTTGTCTGTCATCCTGCGTTCAGTCCATTCAGCTGTCAACCACACACCAGCTCATCTCCTAAAGGAAATCATTTTGGTGGATGACAACAGTGATGACGGTGAGAAACAAGACCATTTTGGCTCTAAATTATATGGTACAAAATCATATTTAGTGGTTATTCTAATGGTTTTCTCTGGCGAACCATAAAATAATATGAAAAAAAGAGTAATGAATGTGCATCAGGTGTGTTTGTGTTATATTCTAAAGGTGAGGCAAATTGTTTTAAATTCTATCATAATTGTACAATACTATTGTGTTTTGTACATTCAACATAGCTAGTTTTATTGTAAGTGAAAAATAGTTATTTCATACATTTCAACAAACTTCCTGTCATCAACAGATGTTGCATCAATTGCTTCTGCCATGTTTTCTCACTAAACTGTCCCCAACTCCAAGAAAATCCTGAGTTTCCCACTCGTAGTTATGACATTGTGGTGGTTCATATGCATTAAACTCATAATTAAGATCTTTCCAGGACTCGGACATACTATTAGATGGTTGGTTATTTTGCCTTGTACCAGTAAGAAACCACTAAATACTCCCCCAAACCCCCCCCCCAGTAACTGCATACCAATACACTAAAAACCAATCAGAACATCTTATTAGAAACCACGGAGCAAATAGAAAATGCAAAAATCTAGTTTCATAAACCATTCTGACTGGGTTTAATCCATTGTGTTGCATTTGAGCGCGAGTGTCAACACTGATAACCTGGAGTAGTTTGCCAAGCACTCTTTGCTCACGTTGTGCATGGCCATGCTTGTCTATTGTATCAAAGTGTGTGCTCAGACCTTCCCAGAGAGACAGTTCAATTTCCATCACATTGTTGGCATGAGCCAGTGGCGGAGGGCCAACCATCCATCAGTGCAGGGGGAAAAGCCTGCATTTGCTGAAATGAGGGGGCAGGCGAGCAGCACAACCATCTCTGTCCTCATAATGTCAGTGATTCACGGTTTGTCACTCGGAATGCAGATGATAGTGTTTAACGTGGGGATCGGGAACACTTTCCAAGAATGTGTTTTCCAGGGGGATGGTGTGGATCCCCATAGCACAGATCAAAGGCACGGAAGAGTTTTGGCGTAGGAGACGCATTCCCTCTGGTCTGGTTTAAACACAGCGACGAGCACTCATGCACCATGAAACGAGATTTCTCCCTCTTTACCGTTTATGTGTGTGTGTGTGTGTGTGTGTGTGTGTTTATGCATGACAGTACAACTGAAAGGGCCACTGGAGGAGTATGTCAACAAGCGCTACCCGGGTCTTATCACAATAGTGCGCAATCAGAAGAGAGAGGGCCTCATCCGGGCTCGCATCGAGGGCTGGAAAGTGGCCACTGGGGAGGTGACTGGCTTCTTTGATGCCCATGTTGAGTTCACGCCTGCATGGTGAGAATCTAGCACTTGCTACACAATCTAGCACATGCTGCTGGTTTTATAGATGGTCTCACTAACACATCGACTTCTCAGGCCTTGTTTACACCTAGTATTAACATCCGTCTTGGGTGATCTAAACTGAGCTGCTCAGCCAAGACAGACAGCTGTTTACAACCAGTAGTAACATATGTCTCAAATATGTCTCTTGTGAATCTTATGATTGGATTTCAAGTGGAGGGTCTCTAAATATGTGATTCCATGCATTAATCACTATGCCAGTGGTAAAGTGTGTTTACAAAGTCAAAATAAGAAAGAAAAAGCATAGAAAATCAGTGTTTCTCTGAAATATAATAATGAGTTTTAATCTGAAATCTAAATCTTTTTTCACATATTGGAAAAGTATAAAACTTAAAAAAACCTAACCAGCCTAATATGGTTTACTGGTCTCAACTGGATTAAACTGGTTTTAGCTGGTTAAAGCTGGTCTCACATCCTGCCAGGATGGTTTAGCTGAATTTCCAGCCTACCAAAACTGGTGACCATCTGAAAGTGATTCAAACCCCTCTAAAAGAGGTTTGAGAACACCTAAGACTAGTATTGCAAGGAATGCTGTCACATGCGGTTTTGGCCCTGTTGACACCTGGTATATTAAGATGCATTCAAATACAATTGAATTAAATGGAGCCATTACGCTGCTTAGTGAGTGAGTGGGAAACCAAGAGAATGAAAAGGGTACTACAAATGGTAAAGCAATTGTAATCAATGTGTTTTGGCATAGCATAGCGAATGTGGAATCAATTTTTTTGGTGTGCTTTCTCAAAAGAAGCCCAAGGCGAGTCTTTGAATGCATTTGTCCACATGAACCCTTTCATAGTGGACCCTGTGCACGGATGTATTTAGTGTTGTGTTCTCAAGAACAAAACAAACAGATATGAATACAATGTGTAAACAGTGTTTCAGTTCATGTTTCCTCTGTAGGCCCATCTAATTGGCTGATGTGAGGTGAGAAACCAGCCAATATATTCGCAAACCAGGATTAGATTTAGCTCCACAGCAGACTTGAAGAAGTGTTATTAGCACTGTGCAATGCAGCTTTGCTTATAATGATCTAACCTCTACATCCCCTTGTCAGGTCTGAACCAGTTCTGTCTAGAATCAAGGAGAACCACAAGAGGATCATGCTGCCCTCCATAGATAACATTAAAGACGAGACGTTTGAGCTAGAACGCTATGAGAACTCAGGCCATGGTTATAACTGGGAGCTCTGGTGTATGTATATCAGCCCACCAAAACAGTGGTGGGATGAAGGAGACACTTCTGCACCTATCAGGTAGGATCCTACTGGACTTTCATCCATTCTGAACACAGTCCTGGGTTTCATATTTTTAATTTACCTGGGTTAATAATTAAAGGGATAGTTCACCCAAAAATTAAAATTGTCATTAATTACTAACCCTCATGTTGTTCCAAAACCCATAAGACCTTCATTCATCTTCAGAACACAAATTAAGATATTTTTGATGAAATCCAAGAGCTTTCTGACCCTGCATAGACAGCAATGCAACTGACACATTCAATACCCAGAAAAGTTGTAAGGACATCAGTAAAATAGTTCATGAAGAAATGATTATAAGAAATGAAGAGTTGAATGAATTATAAGAAATGAAGAGAATGAAAAGTGCTGTTTGAAATTTTCTTCTAAAATGAGCATTTTTATCAGGCTCCTATATTTATGTTCAGTTATTTCACTTTAATTGCACAGAAAGGGACATATACATTGCCATTAAAGTACAATTACTGAACCCAAACATAGGAGCCTGATAAAAATGCTAATTTTAAAAGAAAATTTAAAGTGGCTTCTTTGATGCCCATGTTGAGTTCACGCCTGCATGGTGAGAATCTAGCACTTGCTACACAATCTAGCACATGCTGCTGGTTTTATAGATGGTCTCACTAACACATCGACTTCTCAGGCCTTGTTTACTCTTCAAATATATACAGTGGGGGGAAAAATATTTGATTCCCCTGTTGATTTGATACATTTGCCCACTGACAAAGAAATGATCAGTCTATAATTCTAATGGTAGGTTTATTTGAACAGTGAGAGACAGAATAACAACAAAAAAATCCAGAAAAACGCATTTTAAAAAAGTTATAAATTGATTTGCATTTTAATGAGTCAAATAAGTATTTGATCCCCTATCAATCAGCAAGATTTCTGGCTCCCAGGTGTCTTTTATACAGGTAAGGAGCTGAGATTAGGAGCACTCTCTTAAAGGGAGTGCTTCTGATCTCAGTTTGTTACCTGTATAGAAGACAGTGCTCCTAATCTCAGCTCCTTACCTGTATAAAAGACACCTGTCCACAGAAGCAATCAATCAATCAAATTCCAAACTCTCCACCATGGCCAAGACCAAAGAGCTGTCCAAGGATGTCAGGGACAAGATTGCAGACCTACACAAGGCTGGAATGGACTACAAGACCATCGCCAAGCAGCTTGGTGAGAAAGTGACAACAGTTGGTGTGATTATTCACAAATGTGAACTTTTTTGAAATGCGTATTTCTGGATTTTTTTTGTTGTTATTCTGTCTCTCACTGTTAAAATAAACCTACAATTAAAATTATAGACTGATCATTTCTTTGTCAGTGAACAAACATACAAAATCAGCAGGGGAACAAATATTTTTTTCCCCACTGTAAGAAATGATTGGAAAAGTACAGCACACAAAGAGACCACAACCTCTTTATAGCAGGATTTGCTTGTCCAGCTGTGAAAATGTTACTTTATATATCTGCTCTGGTTGTCTTAAATCCTCTGAAACATACAAAAAGCTATAGAAGGAAAATGCACAGAAGTATTTTTAAGTGTTTCACTCAAAGGCTGAAACTAAACAGAGTGCATTGAAAATTTATGTGACTGTACAAAGTATATTAATATTTAATGATATTGACATTGTTTGGTTTGTGATTGGTTTTCTGTTGCTAAACAACTCACCATGATATTCTAGCACAGCATTGTTTCATACTGTGTTCCTTTGGCACTGCCGTTCAGCACTTCATAATGAAAAAAGTATGAAAGTAGCTTAATGCGTCTTAATATAGTGTAAACAGTGCTTATAAAATAAAATATATTCTATTAGCTAAAAGCTAAATTTTTACACTGCCACCATTCTCATTACATTATTTTTAATTATTTATATTGATTTTTTCAATATTGACATTCATTATTTCTTCAGTATATTAGAGAAGAAACAGCATTGAAAATAAGAGTAAAATCTGTATTTTTAGGACGCCTGCAATGATAGGCTGCTCTTTTGTGGTAAACCGGGAATACTTTGGGGATTTGGGCCTACTGGACGCAGGGATGGACGTGTATGGAGGCGAAAATATAGAGCTGGGAATCAGGGTTAGTATGCCACCCACATCCCTCCGCTAAAGGAGAGCATTCATAACTCAGCCTCCCTACGCTCAGTGCACACAGCCTTCATTTGAAAAGAATTTTAGCTTTTTTTTTCTTCTAAAATTATGCCAGATCTGAAGTTTGATAGGTGTATGTATATTTTTAAATCCCAGGTTTGGCTGTGTGGGGGAAGCATGGAAGTTCTGCCTTGTTCCAGAGTGGCCCATATTGCAAGAACAAAAAAGCCCTACCACAGTAACATCGCCTTTCACACTAGGCGCAATGCACTTCGGGTGGCAGAAGTCTGGATGGACCAATACAAATCAAATGTCTATTTGGCATGGAACCTGCCAATGAAGGTAAGCACTTGACATATTTGCAGTATTATAATAATAAATTGTATAATACTTTACTTTCTTTGTCCATACAGAACCATGGCATTGACTATGGAGACATATCCCAGAGACTAGCACTCAGGAAAAGACTCCAGTGCAAAAACTTTGAGTGGTACCTCGACAATATCTATCCAGAGATGAGGACATACAACAGCACTCTCTTTTATGGAGAGGTGAGTACCACATTAAATGAATATAGATGCGGTTACATTTAGCGTTTGGCAAATTTTCATGGACAAAAGATTTCCCTCAGAGTTGCAGAGTTCACAATGGGTTCAATTTGGTTACATGGATTTGCCACGTTGACCAACAGAAAGCTGCTTGGTATGAAAGTGACTCCTGTGTGAGCTGTGCTTTATACATCACTACAAACTGACAAGATAATGGACCTTTTTTGCCTACAAAATCTTTCTAATGTGACTGCACCTTAACACTGGGTCTTTGATTAACACACCTAAAATCATTAACTCACCCTCATGTCCTTCCAAACCTGTCTGACTTTCTTCCATGAAACAAAAAACAAATTTTGAAGAAGGTCCACAGGGCACTTTTTCATAGAATGAAAGTGAATAGGGACTAGGCCAAAAATGACTAAAATAACCATTAAAGTGTCATGTAAGTGGTCAGTATGACTCTTGTACTATATTCTAAGCCATTTTAAACCAATGATATAATAGTGTGAGGAGTCAACCAAGTGATTTGATTATTTGGCTAAAATCTTACCTGTCTTACTGCAGCATTCAAGTTTTGTTTATTCAAAAATATTGACAAGTCATGTTTCACATTAGTGACCATTGTGACACCAAAACCTAGATTTCAATTGGTTCTTCACAAAACTCTAG
The DNA here is from genome assembly GCF_936440315.1 of Barbus barbus. NCBI lineage: Eukaryota > Metazoa > Chordata > Actinopteri > Cypriniformes > Cyprinidae > Barbus > Barbus barbus. The sequence continues at coordinate 18,283,320 of NC_136759.1, read as the reverse complement.
TTTATGGCTTAAGAAATCATATGAACCACTTTTGTGAGACTTTTATGCCTTTTTGTAATTTTTGGAGTTTAACAGCACCAGTGCTTTACCATTCACTTCCATTATATTGAAAATAACACTGTAAACATTCTTCTTCACAATGAATAATTTTGTAATTCACAGAAGAAATATTTACATTTATGCATTTAGCAGACAATTTTATTCAAAGCAAAAAAATAGAGAAATAAAATTAATCTGTCAAGGAGCCAACAATATTCGTAATATACAAATAAAGTGATGTAGTATGAGGGCGAGTAAATGATGACAGAATTTTATTTTTTGTGCGAACCATCACTTTAAGAAGGCACTGCATCGTTAATTATATCTTAGTTTTATCAAAACAGGTTTCATAGTAAGAGAATAACTTTTTAATCAACAAAAAGCAGGCCAAACTATCAGTTAAAATCTTTTTAATGTGTTCTAGATACGCAATACCAATGTGACCCATCTGTGTGTGGACCAGGGCATAAAGGAAAACCACACAGCAACTCTGCACCCCTGCCACGGCTGGGGCCCTCAGGTAGAGACGCAACTCCTCACAGCTATACATCTCGACAGACCTGACCTCCACTAAACCTCTACTCACTCTGCATGCTGGAAATAGGTTACATCTAGAGGGAGTCTCTTCATGACATAGTTCTCAGCATTCTGCTCATCAGTGGCAACTAAGCAATGAAATGACAAGATGGTTCGAAATAAGAAAGAAACTCTATTTTCTTGTTATAAATTCAATTTGGAGACCATACCTTCTAGATCTAGTCTTGACCAGTTTGCATATCTGCACTGGAGCTTGACCCAGCTAATAATTATAATAAATTTATAGTCATTATGAGACTGCCAAAAACTATCTGGCAAACAACATCATCTTAGGGTGCCAAAATGCCCCTGAATGACTCAGTGACCCAGTTACCAAATCACTGAATTAAATAAATTCACATTATCCCCTCTGTGGTCTATTTTGTAGCTGGGTCGCTACACTAAGGAGGGTTATCTTTTCCTGGGTCCTCTGGGAAGCACTGGCGAAGATACGCGGTGTGTGGTGGACGATAAAATCAGCAGCTACCCACAGCTCCTGAATTGTGAGAAAATGTCTAGCCTAAGCCAGAAAACTTGGCACTTTGCACAGGTGAATGGGTCATGTTTTATATAGAGCACTTTGTAAAAATGGTCCTTTTGCCTTTGATCACTAAAAGGATTCTTTTTATTTTTGTTCCCTGAAGAATGAAGCAATCATCAACCGAGCTACCGGACGCTGTCTTGAGGTAGTGCCGGCTAATGTCTACTTCGGCTACGCTCTGATCCTGCGTTCCTGCACTGGCCAGAAGTGGAACATCAAGAATTTGATGAAACAGGACTGAGGGCAGTGAGTCAGCGACCTTAGAAAGATGGGAATCTTGGAATTCATGGAACTTTAGAAAATGGATCCAGTTTTGTGGAACTCATGGGGTGCTTGTTCATGTTTGTGTGTTTTGGGTTTTTGGTCTTACTACATTCCATGTTACAAAAAAATAAGACACTCAAAGCACCACCGCATATAGGTTTTCCACCTTGTGGAAAACCTCTAGACATCCTTTCAAAAATGACAGTTCTCTGAGGAACATTGGATTTCATAAGTTCCTGCAAGAACTGTAAAGAACATTAATCCTTCCTCCAGTAACCTCATCACAATGAAAGATTTTGAAGCATAAACTATGTTGAAGTTCCTTAGGTGTGCAATATTTGAGTTTCAACCATGAGAGCAACCAAGTCTTGAGTGCTGAAACCAAAATGACAATTGCAAATACTCTGTACATCACTGTATGCATAATTTAAAAGATTAGTTCACTTCCAGAATAACAATTTCTTGATAATTTACTCATCCCCATATGATCCAAGATGTTCATGTCTTTCTGAAAAACTAAGGTTTTTGAGGAATATATACTTTTTAACCACAAATACTTATCTTGCACTAGCTCTACCTCATGCATTACTTATTCACACACGCATGACGTAGGCAGAAGTACTGACCTAGTGTTTACAAAGCGAATGTGCAAAGAAAGTCAAACGCCCTTTACAAAAAAAGGTAAAACAACAATGTCAAATGATTTTGAAGTTGGAGAAGAAAATGAGATGGGAGTTTTTCACCCTACCCTACCCTTACACAGATGAAGTACTAACTGTGCATGACCTTTCCAACATGATTACGTCAAGTGTGAAGTCGCACATATGCATCACAGAGCTAGTGCAAGACGAGAATGTGTGGTTAAAAAGTATATATTTATATAAATATATAAAAAATGACCAATCGTTTGGCTAGATAAGACCCTTATTCCTCAGCTAGGATCGTGTAGAACCCTTTGAAGCAGCATTCAAACTGCAATTTGGACCTTCAACTCGTCCACCGTCGAAGTCCACTATATGGAGAAAAATCCTGGAATGTTTTCCTCAAAAACATTAATTGTTTTGCAATTGAAGACATGAATATCTTGGATCACAGGTGGGTGAGTAAATTATCAGGAAATTTTTATTCTGGAAGTGAATTTATCCTTCAAGTCTAATCTTAAAGTATATACATACAGATTTACTTTACATCCTGGAGAACATGTTCATATGTTCATAACAGCTTTATTTAGACATAATTTTTTAGTTATATTGAGTTGTACTATCTGTATTTCTTTGTCCATTCTCTTGTGTTAGGTTCTCACTGTCAGCAGCTATGGATCCCTGCGCGTCTTATGTTTAAATAAGCTGTCTGCTCTGGAAATATGTTTCTACAGTAGCCCCTCACGAGAATGACATTATGATATGTGCGCGGTTTAACAGTAACTATGGTAACTGAGCTCTATCTGCTGTTGAATGGATCCTGTAGTAGTCATACTGTTCCTTTGAACCTCACTCTAAAGCAACAAGGCCAGTATGTAGGCGATAGGAATATGGGAAAAAATGATCGTCAGGGATTGTCGACCGAGTTACATAAGGACATGTTACATGAGTCATAAACTGTACATGTAACTACAGTTTCCTCAGATGTTGTTGCACCCATACGTCTTCCATTTTGACTAGGAACGATTTGAATAAAATGGTGAACTGCAGCATTTTAGTGCTCGGTGTCCTAAATCTAAAAAAGAATTGAAATGCCTTATATAAGTACCTCACATTTTACTTTACCTGAGGAACTGTTGGCAACAACAATGCAGCGTATCTAAAGATCAAAGCAAGTAACGCTCCACAAAAAATTTAGGTTGTCATTTGAAGATTAGTGGCAAACACTACAATGTTCCTGTGACAGGAGGATGATGGGCTACCAAGAGGCTGATCTGACGTGTCAAAAAGCACCAGCTGAGCTTTCTCACACAACAATCATTCCTTCAGCAATGGTAAGGCTGTTCTAACTTAAAAGGACATCAACTGTGCATACTAATCGACCCTCTGAGCGCTTCCTACCACTGAGCCAAACCTCTCCTGCTGTGATGCTTCAGGCTCTGTGTGACTGACAACTCCCAGTCATGTGAGCCGCACCACATGTTTGAGGGCTGTTAAATATTCAACCGCTGTTTATTATGCATTTACAACTACAATTAGGGCACATATTCTTTTTCATCTTTCCATATTAAACAACTCTGGCAGCTGTATCGGCAGCTCTGCTTTATAGGCCTATCGGCTTATGGATTTTCTTTGTTGCAGAGGCTTTCATATTTTAGAGGATTTTTTTCACATTTGTTTCATTTTATGGTAAGATGTGAAGCAGTGAGTAATTGTAGCGGTTCGTAGCTCTCGAATACACATAATGACTTTGTAGTTCATAGTACAAGAGTAAATCATTTAAATAGATGATACGCCCCCATAGTTCATCACCAATGATATTGATCATCATGAGTCATTACTGGCTCATTAACTTAGTGATTCTGATGTGTGACTGTGAATGTGTTGTACGGCTTCATATTTCATACATCAAAATATATCATATATCATATATCAAAAGTGGTGGGACAGTCTAACTGCACTGGTACTTTAAGGCACAGTCACATTGGCGAAATTTCACAGGCACAGGCAAAAAGAAAAAAAAAGGTCCTTTGTCTCCTGGAGTCACTTTCAAACCAAGCAAATTTCTGCTTGTCAATGCCACAATTTGCGTGACCAAAAAATAAGAAAATCTGCTAAGAGGACTTTTTTGCCCTCATGCAAAACTCCCAATTAAGTGCAGGGCCATAGCCAGGATTTTTCAAATACCGAGGTCATTTTTTCTCTATTTCGCTCAAGACCACACTACGATCGATGTACTAGCTTACGTGAAAAAACATACGGCTTTCCCGCCTCTCTGAATCTGTAGCCTAGGTAACGTGACGTCAAGTGCCGCTGCCTGCAAAGACAGATAGAGGCGGAGATTTCACCTGAGAGATTAGACGGAGAATGTGAATTTAATTGGGAGAAAATACAGACGACATATATGGATTCGGACACGGACCGGGTTCTGTGTTTGGCATTGATCATCACTGCTGGATTGACTAATTTGAAATTTCGGGAAAAAATACCGAGGACATGACCTCGGTGTCCTCAATGGTAGATACGGCACTGATTAAGTGGATTCCAAGCAATGTGTCTGTGACACTCGTCCATTAGAGGAGAACTTGTTTTACATTTACAGCCAAGATCCAGTTATTTCTATGAAAGCCATTTTCTGGCATGGGAAATTATGAGGTATTTAAAACTTTGTCTCACATTTTAAGAAAAAAGTCAGAATTGCCAGATATAAACGTTTGCAATTTTGAATCTACATCGCACAATTCTGACTTTATTCTTCCACATTCTGAGTTTACATCTTGCAATTTTGGAAGTTTTCCACCAAAAAATAAAAAAGGTAATTGGGACTTTTTATCTAACAATTCTAATTTTCTGAATTGCATGAAAAACAGTTGTTCTTCAATTAAAACAAAATAATAATAAAAATGAGTCACTGAATTATTTCCTCACACTTTCAAATGATTTCAAAACATTGACTCATTTAGGACCGAAAGCAGTTGATTCTGCTGTATTCAACTACAGAACAGACTAACTGACAATGACAGTGTCTAAAATACTCCGAATTAACTTACCTCCATCCTTGTGACAGTGTTGAACAAAGTTGATGTTACTTGTGAGATATTGTGAAAATGCAAGCAACTGTACGTATTTTACCTTAAAATACCAGTTTTAAAATCATTCTGATGGTACACTGACTTCTATTAAGGCAAACATTTCTGTTTCTTTCCCCCTTTTCCCTCTGTTCTGGGAGTAAATTTAGTAAACTAGTACAAAATCCCACGAAGAGGGCGGATTGCTTTACGGCAGCAACAAATGCCTGTGTACAGACTACAGAGATCTGCTGTAATTACGACAGTGAATCCCACTCACTTAACTGCAGGGGGCACCAAAGTTGCAAAAATATACACAAACTACATACAGTTGCTTCAAGTCTTCGATTCACGAACCCACTACAGAATGATAAATAGAGCAACAAAAACAATAGTATATTAATGAATAGTGGACAGTGTAATGTGTCTTGAGGTAGGCTGTGTTTATATTTTCTCAGGAAACAGAAAAGATGCCACAGATACTACAAAATGCTTTATTGCATAAACTATGCACTTGTCCTGTACATATTTGAATATGTATATTAAAATCATCTATGGGCAGCTTGCAACAAGCTAGCCTCAACTACATAGCTAAATATTCTGCATGCAAAGTGTACAGATCTATCGTTAAGTGAATAACTGTAAATATGGCTATTTACATTTTTTTAACAATTAAATTGAATGTAGCCAACCTTACCACCACATCACCCTTGTTTTACAAACCCTAAAGTGTTCATTTGAAATACAACCCACTTTAAATATACAGAACCGATTTAATCTGATTTCATGGGATATTTTGTTCACAATATTATTATCCTAAAACTCCATTTTACAATATTGTCTTTAAATACTGACATAAACTGAAATAATTGAGTGTGTATATTGGTATAACATTCCTTCATTCCTAAAATCACACCCAAACCCAAAATATAGGTAAATTTTCACATTCACCACACAATTGTGGAGGTCAAAATCATCTAAACACGTAGTTTATATCGTTTTATCAACCCATCCAGATCTTTAGTTGAATGCTACAAGCTAATATTACATTCTAGATCAGACAAGGACAAAATGAGGACAAACACAGTGAATGAAGCAATCACATCCACCACCAAGTGTCGCCGTTGTACCAGAATGAACCATCCACTCGCTCCAACCGCACATGGATCAACATTTGAGTGAGAAAAAGGGGTTGGACTAACATTATACCTTTAAAATTTCAGTGTATGCACCTTTATTCTCTAAGTACACCTGTGCAGACAAATATGGCTTTAGTCAGGGGTCTCGGGGGAGAACGGAGAGCTGGCAGACACGTATTGATTTCAGCCGCCCCCTCAGTAGGCCCTGACACGATCTGTGCAGAATGTACTGCTTTAAACTATCATGCACGAACAGAAAACACACATGTAAAGCTCTATTTACAAAGTTCTGCTCATTCACATGCATAATTAAGTAGAAGCAGACCTCAGGAAACATGGTGGAGAACATATACCAGTGCGTTTTCTACAGGTGTCCAGAGGAGACATTCATGAAACACAAAGAGAAGAAATGCATCAGGCACAGAGTTTTAGCCATCGCACCAATGTGAAAGATACAATCATCTTCTGATATCATTCTTTTCCTTTTTACAATCCCAATATTGAAGATGTGAAGCATCTTCATTACATACATCTATTGAAACATCAACAATGCAGTGCTACGGTGGCTTTAATACAGACAGACAATGAAATGCAATATGAACATGCACCATACATATAACCATAAACATGACTTTTGCTCATGGTAAAGTGAAGGGCATCTTCAATGCAGCTCAAAAAGGGAGGTTGGTGTACTAAAAGTAACAAAGATTTTTCTAGCAGGTTGGGGGGGGGGGGGGGGGGGGGTAAAACAGTGCAAAACAACCCAAGCTTATATAAACCTTTCAGAAATTCTGAAAATGTGTATCTCAACAAGTGTATAACCCTTAAAAACACTGATAACTGGCCATAAAGTACCATTAAGCCACATGAAGTGCCTTGAAGTACTGCAAAACCGAAATAAAAAGGTCTTGTTCTTCACTCATTAGGCCCAGATGGAACCTGTAGATATTTTTAGAATAAAATCTTAGCAGTATATTGTCTTGTTTCAAGAGTGTTTAGATATTTCTGATGGAAAACAAGATACATTTACCAGAGAAGATATATATCTTGTTTATAAGTTTATAAATATTAATAATTATTAATGAATTTATTATTTATATCATATTATAAATTCATTATATAATATGTATACAATTATACATTTATAGTACTTAAAATATAAATGTTTTACATTTTCAAATTTATCCTCTCAAGTAGATATATCTTTGAATCATTTTATCAGTATTTTTTTTTGTCATTTTCCATTATCTAAAACTTAAAATAATTCAGAAGCAAAAGTGCAATTTGTCATTTTAAAAGGTCATACAATTGTGTAAGAAGTTAATTAAATATATAATTATTTATATAATATTGAAATCTTTATATAATTCCAAACATTTTATGTAATTTTGCAAAGTCTTGTTTGGAGAATGCTTAGAAACTTTCATTGGAAAATTAACAAAAATACTGCTAAAGAAAAATTACGTGTACATTAATGTGTTTACCATACTGCAAATGCCATTGCAAAAACATAAAAAAATGAATGTATAAAGTGCTGCAGCTGTGACGTCAAAACATAGAAGGCTAATTCGCCATAGGTTTCATTATTTTGTTTAGATTTTTAAATGGGGGTTTTCAATTAAAGAGTAAAATAAGGATTGTGCTAACTGAAACTTGATGAAACTTGCGTTTTGTTGTACAACATGAACTGCACACACCCACACCCAAAACATTCTTTGTATGTAGTTACTTCGTAGTTACTATGTAGTTACTTACTACAAATGTGTGTTTTTTTAAATCATGTTTTCATTATGGATGTGTATAATTTATGTTGTAGATCAAAAAGCCCAAGTATCATATAAACCCACAAGATAATCTTGAGGGAACCCATGGCGAATTAGTCTTCTGGGTTTTGACGTCACGACTGCATCACTCTAGTCTATATGGTAGATAATTTTACCTAAAGCAACCTACAATGCATTCAAGATATATATGCATTTCCTGGTTTCGCTATGCTGTACCAGTTTGAACAAAAACAACTGTTGGAACAAACATGGAAATAGAACTTATGAATAACGGCAGTTCTAATTCTGTAGAAATCTGCGCAACTTTCCGTTGTGTTTCAACATTTTGCGTGGGCATGCTCATTACAAACCACTTCAGGAAAAGCATTAGACACAGGAAGATCGCACAGTCGAATAGCAGAACACATTTGAAATGATGAAAACTATGAGTCAGGCTCATGGATTTTTGGAGCTGACGACTATGGATTTAATTATGGACTACAACAAGCGCTCCTTCCCCAGCCTCCCACCATCCCCCGAGCCAGAAAAGCACTCTGGCAAGAGCAGACATAAATAGTCTCCGGAGTGGATGCTGTAGCTCTCTCTCCACAAAGGTGTAATGAGTTGCCAATTACTTTTGCCTTCCTACATCGACAGCAGGCCTGAACCCAACAGAAGCTCATCCGCGAATCCCTGCTGAAATATCTGAAGTCACGGAGGAGACGGCGACGGCTTATGAACTCCTGCGTGTTATTGCATTAGGGAACAGAGGTGGCACGAAAAGCAGAAAGTCAGCCCTTTAAAGTCCCTGCCTGAGAGATGAGGCCCCGTGTAACATGCTGGCTTGGCTCGCCTCTACACTTCCTGTGTCGCTTGGTCCGCGTGGAAAAGTAACGGGAGAATACAAATAAAAAAAGAATAAAAAGCTCCTCTTTTCAGTAGTGAGGTGTTTGGTTTTGTTTCTCGAGTTTCGACAACTTCATCCACAGACATGCACATGCAGGCTCCGCCCCGCTCACAGTGGTGTCGCTACTCCATGCCGTTGCGCAGCATCTGATTGGCCGCGATGAGCATGACGCTGATGATGAAGGCCATGGCGAACGCGCATATCAGGCTCTTGCGCACACACGTCTGCCGATTCTTCTTTTTGGGATGAACTGCAATGACACAAAAACAGCGATTTAGTCTGAGGAAGAGAAGCCAGCGATTAGCATACATCGCATTAGTGTCTGAATGCGTAGGTGTCGAATTGCATTCTAGCCGACTGCCTTTCATCTGCCAATCTGACCCGTCTAAATAAAGCAGCGTTTCTCGCACAGCTGCGAGGTGGAGGTGTTTTGACCAGGGCTTGAGGTTCACCTGAGCACATGTGGTGGCTCGGCTCATGAGGATCTGGGGTGACATTGGGGTCTGGGCCGAGAATAAAGCCAGTTATTATGAGCTTCTGGGAACACACAGCGAGACAGATTGTGTGCCAGTCTCACCCCGTGATATAATTTTTCGCTCCAGTCCTCCTTCCGGCACAGAGCGCTAGTCAGCAAGTCGCACCCCCTGCAGCCAATCCCTGGCCTGGTTACGGCAGAGAGGAAGCGCAATAATGTGTGAACGTAGCGACTCTTCTGCCTGAGTGTGTGTTGCTAAGGAGAACTTTCGTTTTTGCCCCACTCTCGCCTTTCCAAATGGCAGCAGATAAAAGTCAAGATAAAATGTCTCGCAGCGTGCTCAGCATGTTTTGAACTTCAAAAAGTCTCAACAGCACTGCAACCCTTTTGTGAAAAAGAGGTGCACGTAATTGTATTGAAAGTGCTATTGTAGTTTACGTCAAAAGTATATTTGTAAAAAAAACTGTACTTGCAGATAATATAGAATATTATTAAATAAAAGGCCAATTAAGTGTACCTAACGAGTGTACATTTTTATTTTCTATTCATTTTATTTCTTGACCCACTTAAGTATTTTTAACATACATTTAAATCACTTTAGTTCTTTTAAAAAAGTGCAATTTGTAGTAAATGTAAATTAACATTTTAAATCATTATCTTTAGTCATGCTTTAAAGAAGTACAATTATTTGATTATAACATGATGATATTATTTTAACAGTATTATGTTGTTTATTACATTTAAAGTTGATTCATTTTTAATGCACTAAACTGTAAATTCATCTGTACAAATGTAATTACAATTTAATTGTGCAAATAGATGACATATTTTTAAAAGGAATTACAATAAAGTATATTTCAGTTTACAATAAATGCTTGTCAGTACATTTGTCAATACAAAGACCATACAAGTAATTATAAGATTATAAGATAATTACAAACTAATTACATTTAATATAAATTTAAACTAAGACACTTTAAATTTAAACTAATATATTTGTGTATTCTATCATTTTATTTAATTGCAATTAAGGAATTTAGTGTTCGACAACATTACATTCAGTTCACACTTAATTTATATCTTTTAAAATATATTAAGTACTCGTATGCTAAAGTACACAAGCATGACAGCATTTTATACTGCTGTAAAGTTGCACTTTTTGCTTTTACTTTTTGCATTTTCTTTTCTGCTAGCATCATCAAATTAAATGCTAAACCCCCATTCCCATTCATCTCAATGGCAGGTGCTTGGCTAGTTTTAGTTTAAGAGTTTCAGTTAGCTTTGCTTGTGTCTCTAGATTCATTAACATAGTCTCACTGTGTGGTCTGTTGACAACACCTGAGCTCGGCCCAGGTGCCACCATGAATGTTTCATAAAGACACAGAGGGCTCAACAGAAGGTGTGGATAAGTGTTGCTTTAGCGCTGTGGACATCTGTTACTGCTGGTAGGACAGAGACTTACGCCGTAGGCATAAGGGATGTGCGTGACCTGCAATGACAACACTGTGCTAGCGTGGTCCATACATACTGAACATTCATACACTGAAATCATTCACAAAGTGCACAAAGAAGCTTTCTAATTTAAATCGTGGTTGATACAGCAAAGATTTATAGGGATTATTAATTATATGACAGAAACAATAGATTGCTATTATTATACTCTGAATTCAGCCATTGGCTTTTATTTATCATCTGGTAACAGAATTGTTTGCTGTTTTTCACTGTTTTCACCAATAAACAGTGCTTGGTCTATGCATATTTCTCTCCTGATTCAGACAAAATGACTTTTCTCACTGAAGAATATTAAGCCATAGGCAATGGTTTGAAGATAAAAATGGCTTAATTATGAATTTGTTTTTCACTTCACAAGACATTAACTGGAGGACTGGAGTGGTGTGGATTACTTGTGGATTATTGTGATGCTTTTATCAGATGTTTGGACTCTTATTCTGACGGCACCCATTTACTGTGATGTAATGTTAAATTTCTCCAAATCTGTTAAGTTCAAGCAGCAAACAGAATTTGTGACCCTGGAGCACAAAACCAGTCTTAAGTCACTGGGGTATATTTGTAACAATGGTCAAAAATGCATCGTATGGGTCAAAATGATAAATATTTTTATGTCAAAAATCATTAGGATACTAAGTAAAGATCATGTTCCAGGATTATATTTTGTAAATTTCCTACCATACATATATCAAAACCTAATTTTTGATTAGTAATATGCATTGCTAAGAACTTCATTTGGACAACTTTAAATGCGATTTTCTCTATATTTCGATTTTTTTGCACCCTCAGATTCCAAATATTCAAATAATTGTATCTCGGCCAAATATTGTCCTATCCTAACAAGCCATACATCAGTGTAAAGCTGGTTTATTATATATTTATTTATCTTGAAAAATTGACCCTAATATGACTGGTTTTGTGGTCCAGAGTCATTTATGTGTAATAGCGCCCCTACTGTATAAATACAGTTGTTAAAAGTACTATTCATTTGTTAGGTTTAAAAGTGAAAAAAAAAAAACTTTTTAATGGTCTGTGGCCATTTTCAAGTTTCCAAATAGGCTAAATATGGTGTATTTGCATCAATTTCAAGACTCAGTTTCATAAGATGATTATGAGTTTGCTTCAGGAGATTTCATAATATAGTGCAGCATATGTTACATTGAGCTGGTGACCCTGTAGATGGCGTGACAACACCCACTCGTGTATCTGGAGATGAGCTGCCCACTCAAAAACAAACTAGCATCTTTAATTCACTCCTCTGATTTTAATAACCAAATAAGCCTCTAAAAACTGCACCTGATGTCAATAGGCTGTGAATATCACATAGCCTGCTGTAAAAGAGCATTAACTCTTCTGTGTATTACCATGAGGAATGTTGTGTTGAGATGAGCCTATAGAGGGGCTGTAACATGAGTATTATCATGCATGAAACAACAACATCAGCCCATATTAGTTTGGTAAAACAAACAAACTGAAGCAGAGAAGCCTATAATGAACTCTAGAGAAGCACCTACAAATCATTACAAACACTGCTTTTAAAGTTAGACATAACAACTAGCCCACTCTAAGGGGCTATTTATACAACACTAAAATTTATACTAAAAATGCAAAACTTTTATGCGTTTTGGCCATTCATTTACACGACAACTGCATTTTGTGTTCATATGCACAAGTTTTCACAAACACCAGGGAAAAACTCCACTGACACACACACACACACACAATGCAGCAATGTTTACGCTCACCTCCCTCAAATTCTGTTTGACAGTTCCCCGAGTTCTCGTTCAAGCTCTCCTCCTCATTGATGATGATGTTCTCGATGTCCTTCATCGTCAGGTGGTCCCGGAAGGCATGAAAAAGGATGTGTTTCAGCTCCTCCAGTGTTATCCGCTGCATGTCAAACTACAAAGACAAACAACACAGGAGTTACTCAACCAAACTCAAACTCCTCAAAAACTCTTTTATGTTTCTATCAAAGGATATTTCACCTCTATTTTTAAAATGTAATGTTAATTATTTCAGCTTTATACTCTGCATTTGTTTGGCTTTCAAATGCCACATTAAAATGAATTTTGCAGTTGGGTGCTTAGATATGAAAACAGCACAGAAAAAAATCAATACAGTCTTTGTAATTGAGGAGAAAAAGTGCATTGATCAGTCGGAACACTTTCGCATGGCATTTGATAAATGGTCATAATACAATGAACTGCAAGAAATTCAAAGGACATCTGAGGAAAATTGTCATGGGGACTGTAACTCATGTTCAGTATTGAAAGTTGATTTTTATAACTCGTATCCAGAGGGCGTTTATGAGCTCCATCCCTTTAATTACCCAGGCAACATTAGCCCAGAGATCGATTTTTCAGGAGGATGTAAATGAAACTGTGGCGCACTAGCTTAATGCCTTATTTGCAAAGCTGTCAGGTTAGAGAACAAACAGTCATTAGGAACCGCGATACAGTCGGCTACATATTAATACACCACTAAATCATTCAGCCTTCCCTTACAAAACAGTACAGTAATGGTAATACTGCGGTAACTTTACTCACATAATCATATACCAGAATATATTCATCCAATTCCCACAGCAGATGTCAAAAAACATATGATATTCCTAGTAAATGTTTTAGGTAAGAAAAATGAATAGTTCAAATCTCTTTTCATTGAAACATTGATAAGCACAGTGATAAAATACAGAACGGAAAGCTCCGACTTTGTGACAGGAAGCTCACAGTACACTTCTGTGGCTCTGGAGAAAGACGCTTGACAAGATGTGCTGCCATTGCAGCTCCTGAGGAGAGACAGCAGGATATTACAATAGCTGGCAAGCTAATAAATCTGACAAGCCATTAAGTATTACAGCCTCGGTATGCTCACCTCCACAGTAACTTGTCATTTCACTCCACTTTAGCAAGTCAGTAAGAATGAGAGCAAAACACTGCTTCGTAATAATGCATGCATGATGCAGTAAACACTTCAGAGCAGGCCTATGAATCATTTTATACTTGTGTTTAAATATGAGAATGCACAAACTGAGCATTTTAATACAGTAATTCTATGTGCATGAATGTTGACCTATTCTGTCCTCGGTTTTTATGACATAATATATCCACTTTATTTTGCAACAAGGAAATAAGCTTGTTCTTTTGTGTGAGTATTTTGATTTATTAGCCACTTTATAATGACAAAGTGCTGTAGACGGTAAAAATATTTGTGCTACAAATCAGTGTTTATGATTAAGATAACATTAAAATAATATGATAGTTTGCAATTATTAAGCAGCATAACAGACATGTTTTTGTACATTTACATTTAGTTATTTAGAAGACGCTTCCAAACGAGGACAATAGTAGCAATCAAACCTATATATATATATATATATATATATATATATATATACTTCATTCTACTGGTCATCTTCAGCACGCGCATCTCAAAAATGCACAACATTAATAACTTCTGTCACATAACATTACAATGAGAGCACTATTGTAAAAAATGTTGTGAATTCTTAAGGTTTCGCTGACGTTTAATGCGTTTCATCTTTTAATCAAAACAGAAAACATTATTTTTGTATCTGCAAGGCGTCCGCAATACATTTTCCCTGTGTGTTAACAACGTCAGTAATGACTGTCGAATGTCTGACTTGGTAATGTATTTTGCCCCCCCCCCCCCAAACATATGATTAGAATATCAGTCGACTATCAGCAAGATTAGAAAATTCAGATTCGACTATGAAAATAATTAGTTGGGTACACCCCATATGTTTAATTGCTATTATTGTCCTCGTTTGGAAGCGTCTACTAAATGATGCTTACCCTCTAACACTAGTGTTCTCTATTCTATTTCTATTCTATTTACTACATATATATATATATATATATATACACACACACACCCTGTATATATATATATACAGTATATACACACACACACACAAACATATATACTGTATATATATATATATATATATATATAATGTAGTAAATAGAATATATATATATATATATATATATATAATATATTATGTAATGTATATATATTAAATATATTATATTATATATTTACATTTAGCTAGCAGACACCTTTATACAAAGTGACTTACAAATGAGGACAATGAAAGCAATCGAAATCAACAAAAGAGTAATGATATGCAAGTGCTATAACAAGTCTCAGTTAGCTTAACGCAGTACCAAGGTTTTTCTTTTAATTATATAATAAATAAAAAGAAAACAGATAGAACAGAATAAGAATAGAGCAAGCAAGTGTTAGAGGCATTTTTTACTTTTGTTAATTGTATAATAAATAAAAAGAAAACAGATAGAATACAAAAAGATTAGAAAAGTTTTTTTTTTTTAAACAAGTAGTAAATGAATAGAGTTCATGTCTAACAGGGACAAGTTTAGATAGAATAGAATTAGAATGGAGAGCACTAGAGTTAGAGGGTCATAAAGATTGAGATGTGTTTTTAGCCGATTCTTGAAGATGGCTAAGAAAGGACTCAGCTGCTCGGATTGAGTTTATATTGACTTTATTATATTGTCACACTTTATTTTAAGGTCCGATTCTCGCTATTAACAAACCATTAATTATGACTTTTGCCTCAATAAATTCCTAATTTGCATCTTATTAATAGTTAGTAAGGTAGTTGTTAAATTTAGGTATTAGGTAGGATTACGGATGTAGAATAAGGTCATGTAGAATATGTGCTTTATAAGTACTAATAAACAGCCAATACTTTAATAATAGGCATGCTAATAAGCAACTAGTTAATAGTGAGAATTGGTCCATATACTGTGTTACCTATTATATTATATTATTATAAATGAATATATTGTAGACAGCATACCACTTGATCTAACAGTACGCTGCAATATGCTGCGTACTGCAATATACAATATGCTGCATAATTTCTGAATACACATTCATGACCATAAAACAAACAGTGCAAGGTAAGTAATAGATCATTCATTTTTTATTCATTTTTAAGATCAATAAAAATGAACTTGCAATGTTTGGATTCCTGATCAAAAAACAGGGTAAACGATCCAATAGAAAGGGAAAGTCATCTAGGGACTCTCATGCAAACCAGCCCTTTAGCATCCAGACAGTAAAGCTGGGAAGCCTCCGGCCCTACCAGAGAGAAAGAGTGGGCACTAACTGCATTGATGTAACCTTCGGACAACCCACAGCCACAGAGACGGAGTCACCCGAGGGCACCAGATCCATCTGTTTCCACTGGAGGCCACGAGAGTGGGCAGCAGAGCAACTCATTAAGAGCCCTCGTGCTAGATAACAAATCCCATTTTCTTTTCTTTCAAACACTCTTTCTTTGCTGTAAGTATTTATATATCAGTAATGGTGGCCAGAATGACCTTCAAGCCTGACTGTCTGTGTGGAAGACGGGGGTAATCCATATTGGGATGATGTGTGTGTATATGTGTGTGTGTGTTTGGTGGAAATTTCCATACAGGCTGGAACCTGTAGATTATAGGTCACCTGAGATCCTTGTTTTAAAGTAAGAAAAGACACCTGTAGGTTGCTTGGCAATATTATGAAAACCAGAGTTAGATTTATAGAACGATCGATAGATCGATAGATAGATAAATGATGTCTCTTGTGGTGGGACGGGTGTTGACCTGCATTGAATTGTCCCTGTATACCAGCGCAGGCGTATCGACAGCCTCTTATCATCCCAAACATCAGGCCGCTTAACAGCAATTAGTAACACATTAATGGAATCTCCCTGCTGCTGCAGGAAACTGACAGCTGTGGTCATTGATCTGGTGCTCCAGCTCCACTACACCACCACATACTGCTGCTTCTCTATAAAGATGGACAAGATGAAGAGAATGCGAGTGTCTGAACTGTGTGAGGACAGAAAGGAAGTACATAGAGAGATAAAAGGGATATGGGTGAAAGACAATCAAAATGTGTTTCAATGTTTGATACCGACATTAAAGTAAAGAGTCATGCTCTTCAACGGTTTATCCAGCATGAAAATATATACAGGGTTTGGACAAAATAATGTGAACACTCATTATTATTGGTGGTAATATCATTTTTGTAGGCTAAAGTGAAAAAACACATTTCCTTTTGTTATCTATGCTCTTGTATATTAATGTAGTATAAGTTGTGTTCAGCAGTGTTTAGTACAAGCTGTGGGTGAAATAGTGGACGTGTCAGACTCCCAAAAAGGGAAAATCGTGGAAGTGTTTAACAGGAACGTTTGTACCCTTAAAGGGATAGTTCACTCAAAAATGAAAATTATGTCATTAATTATGTCACCCCTCATGTTGTTCCTAACAGACCTTCGTTCAACTTTGGAACACAAATTAAGATATTTTTGATGAAATCTGAGAGTTTTCTGACCCTGTATAGACAGCAACAAAACTGAAACGTTCAAGGCCCAGAAAGGCAGCAAAGACATCGTTAAAATTGTCCATGTGACATCAGTGGTTCAACATCAGGAGAACACTTTTCCAACATCTTTGAAGCAACTGACATATGTTTTTATTAGGGCTGGGCAAGTTAACGCATTATTATCGCATTAATTAATTAATGTTGACAATTATTTTATCACACATTAACGTTTTTAAAATTATTATTATTATTATTATTTTGAAAGTCCGTTGCTCACTGCCTCTGAATACACATACAGACAAACCATGGGTCACAGGAGGGGTGGGATGTTGATCAGTACTGGCTTGGGATGGGCGTCATTACGCATCTCAAACAATGAGAGCATTTGTGGTGAGCCTAAGACTGCTGCAGCGCTCACATGAAAGCTGCCGATAAAATTATTTAGGCTAAGCATCAACATTACAAACCACTGTTCACTGTTATTTTTAATAGAAAAGCAGGCATGGGCTGCTGCATGCATGGTTTGGCATGGCAGAATATTACCAGCGCTCCCTTTATCATCACTAAAAAGCGGACATCTCAGTTTATAGCAAACTCATAAACCTCTGTTATAACACAAATATATATGCACAATGAATCTTCCATAATGTCTACACTTTGTGTGTTATAATGAGAGGATTCGTGAGCATGCAATTTTCAGCACTGCGCAATAACTTTTGAGAGGTGAGTGGATTCTAACTTAAACACCTTTGATTGGCCATCGCGCTCCTGAAATCAACAGATATCTGAGATTCAATTCTGCAAACACGTGTTATAAATAGAAACTGCCTATGCTTGCGCATGTTAATCATTTTTATGTTATATAAGTTGTTGCTTTTGTGCAATAGATGAATAACAATTTATACTTTTTTTGATATTTTATGTTCAGATATTTCTATTTTGCAGGAGTCCCACGAATCATTTTATTCTCCCGCATCCCGAGCACACACACGAGTCTCTACTCACCCGCATCCGCACTCGTGTGCACCCATCAAGTGTTGTCCCGCGCCGCACTCTGTTGCATTGGGTCCCGCAGTAATCTCGCAGGAGTGCAGGTCTCTACTCGGATGGTGCCTGCTATAATCGAGGCTCTGGACTCTGAGCATAACTTATTGCACTTTTGTAAAGCAGTACTTTTACAATACTTTTGAATTAATCATTGAATTTTGTGCATAATGCGATTAATCGTGATTAATCACAGAAAAATCATGCAATTAATCATGATTAAAAAAAATTATTGTTGCCTGCCACTAGTTTTTATAGACAACATTAAATTGAAGACGAAAAGATTAAATGTTGCATGAATCGATTCTTGTATTAAAGGCAAATGGTGATAAATCACCAACAATTCTTTTGTAATACTCTGTACATCATACATTTGGACTCACTGTCCAGCACTCTGCCCTTGTCAGACAGTCATTTAATTTCCACCCATCCTCAAGTCCCACTTTAGGGGAATGTCAGTAAAATATTATGATGCTCACGTTCTCAAGCCCAAGGGAGTTTTTGAGCAAATAATAAAGAGCGGGATACTTTTATGTCCAGCCTGTAACCTGGTTATTATCCGTCCCGCTGAGACTGTCAACATTTCAGCTCTGGCACTGCACACACTTGTCCATGAAAGTCACATGACGGATGTCCTCTTCACAAGAAAAACTATGATTCATCATTCCTCGAATGGATAAGTATCAGTGCATCTTCAGACTTTTTTTGCATTTTCAACATTTTGGTCCTTGTAATGAAAGTCAGTGGGGTCCAAATATATTTATAAGTTTTCACTTTTTTTTTCTAATTTTCTTTCATTTTCTGATTCTTCAATTAATCGAGTGATCATCAAATTCAACAGAACCATTATCAGTAGAAAGTAATTCATACCAGTTTGAATTGGCATAAGGGTGAGAACTTTTATTCATTTCATTTTTTCTTTTAAGCTAAAAGACTTGTTGTTCTATGCTTTAAGACTTCAAAATGGCCCTTTTATTCAGTATATTCTATAAATGGCAGTGCATTGTACATGCATAATGTACCCAGGTATATTTATAGCAGAAAGCCCCTTTAATCTGAGAGAACAAGCCTTGAAAGCATAGCTATAGATACAAAAGAGTTATGATATGCCATATACGGTTTTACCTTATTGCTAGCATTGGGTAAAAGAGATTAGCTTGGCAAACAGTATCGATCTCTCAGCAGCCTGACCATGTTAGAATCGCTAGCGCTTTGGTTATTTAGGTCTCTATTAATCGAATCCTATTGACTTATCAAAGCTAACAGCCTTCATATGTTCAAATGCATACAGCAAGTGCACCGGCAACACTTTGCCGACTCGTGGATGGGTTACTGGCCATGCCTGAGGTCGGGTGACAGCAAAATGATGTGACCCCATTGGATGTGTAGACTGTTCAGCCTACGGCAGCCATTAATCAAGACCTCTCCCAGAATTCCTGCTTCAGCCGGAAGCTCCGGTTCTGCTGGGAATTGACTGGACAGATGGTTTGTGTCAATGGTGGAAAAGATGACAAAAACAAAGTCTCCTGATGTATTAATCAAGGTTTTTAGGATATCCTCTAGTTATCTAGATTCTCCGGAGTTCTCTCTTTTTACTGTCAGATATCCAGCACAAGTCTTCTGCCGCTGCCCCATGAGTCTGTGCTGGCCAGAATGCAAATGATTGTGACCTTTCTGTGGTTTTATTGTCTGAAATGAGGAACAAAATGCAGGAGGCAGAAGATTTCTATAGCGTGCATACTAGCAACTTCATAAAGGACCATAGACTGGAGTAATTGAATCATCATCTCCTCATTGAGTTTCATTATGTCTGCTGTCAGTGGGACCATAATGAAGAGGAAAAGCTTTATGTCACAAAAGCAATACAAGTCAGTTATAAGGCATATCAAGGCTCTAAACCACTGTTTCTTTGTGCTGTGCAACTATTCAGATGGTTATGAGCCATACAAGGACTTTCAAAATGGAAACCCACATAAAAGCAAAATCATAAATGAGATCTCTTTAATATCTCGATTGCTTCTCCTATAGAAATGATAAAGTGAGAGCAAATTGAGGATCTTAAGTGCTCTGCTCTTCTAGCGTCAAAAAAGTGCTCAGATATACCAAAATACCTGGAATCAGAATATGAACAATATGAACATTTTATCAAATATCTCCAAAACTGCTATCCACATTCATTGCATATTTATTATATCTGGTTCCCTAAAGATCTGTTCTATTAACTTAAGTACTTCGGTCCAAAATGTGAGTATAATGTACTTTAAATACATGACAGTCTCTCCAACATCCTAAAGACGACTGATTATATTTATATTTCAGGTGTAACAAAATATATAAGTTAACGGTGACTGCATTAACATTTCCATTATATAGTTATCTAACTCAATCTTCCATTTTACTTTAATGTTATACAGTTTTAGCTTTAATTTCTAGCAATATTATATATTAGCAAAGTAGATACAATGTTTATTTATTTGTCCTATTAAATTATCTACTTTGCTAATATTGTCTAAATATTGTATTTTATTGTAGTGGTCTACATGGTATTTTTTAAAGTAAACTATTATTTAAAGGAAACAGACATAATTAATTATATATTTGCAATACATTCGAGTGAAGATTTCTAGATAAAAAAATATTACGTTTTTATCGTCATTATCCTATTTTAAGTTTCTTTTGAATGATATTATAATGAAAAGTTCTATACAAACACATTTGAATTGAAAATGTTTTCTTATATTCTGGCATAGAAACAAACCATTAATTTGACTTGCCTTTCATTTGCAAAGTAAATATATTCCAAATAATATTTCAATAATTTAATTTTGGTTTTAGTACAACGACAAATAAAAGCCAGTCATTTAATTTGGGAGAATGTTTGTCCTTATAATCTTTCTATTAATTTATGCGTTTATGTATAATATTATTTTGCACAGTATAAATGAATTTTCATAACATAAAAATAAATACTATTTCTACTGTTCCTATTTTATGAAAGCGGGTCCCACACATAGGGATCATCATCTAATGTCATTGAAAAGTTAGAAAATCCCTACTTTAAATCACCCAGACAGAGATGTCCACAAAGTGCCACAAACAAATACTGTAAGCAGGTGAAACAGTTTGTAACTGTCACTTGTTTTCCAACCGAATCCTTTGGTGGAGAATAACAAACGGATTCAGGACTCAGCACGTCTTTCCAGCAGCAGAGAAGCATTTGTCAGAGCGCCAACACCGTCCCATTTCCATATCTGAAATTAAAATGAGCTCCACAGAAACGCCAGTGTCCCTTTGACACACTGCTTTAATATGCACACCCTGCTGCACGCAATAAAGAGCAAATACATTGCACCAATACAATACATGATTTATACACACTCGCCGACTGTCCACCTCTTGCGTTCTGAACAGCATCAACAGCATTTCAAAAAGAATGAACTATGTGACAAGCAAACAGAAGGACCTGAATTAGGCTAGATTATTTCTTGTATGTTCTGACATGACATGAAAATTCATCAGCTGCACAATATTAAAGGAATATTTCATTCACCAATGAAAATTCTCATTTACTCATGTCGTTCCAAATCTGTAAGACTTTCTTTTTTTTTTTAAGTCGTCTCACTGTGTATTTATTTGATCAAACAGTAATATTGTGAAAAGTTATTACAATTAAAAATAACTGTTTTCTATTTGAATGTATTTTAAAATGTAAATTATTCCTGTGATGCAAAGCTGAATTTCCAGCATAATTACTCCATTCTTCAGTGTCACATGATTCTTCATAAATCATTATAATATGCTGATTTGCTGCTCAAGACACATTTATTTTTATTATGAATGTTAAAAACAGTTGTGCTGCTTCATTTTTTTCTGCTCGTGTTTTTTCATGATTCTTTGATGAATATATCTTAGGAATATGTTTTAACACTGAATCTTTTTAAGAAATTGTTTCATTCATTTCACAAATTCAATCTGAATGATTCATTGGACTAATGTGGTTCTTGAGTGCAACTTAATAACTGATTCACGACAGCTCTCTTTTTAGTTTACAGTTGCATGAATTTTCATACTGGTCACATTTAGCTGAACATCTCCTTTTGTGTTCTAAGGAAGACATTCATACAGGTTTGGAACGACATAACACAATAAATGATGACAGAATTTTCAGGTTTTTATGAATATCATGAGCTCTGCACATGAATATCACAAAAGCACTGGAACATTAATCACACAATGGCAATGTAATCACCTAATCTACTGAATGCCACTCCAATTTCACAGAAAAACACCTCAGTTCTCCTTACTCTGGCACACTATTC
The DNA here is from genome assembly GCF_936440315.1 of Barbus barbus. Lineage (NCBI taxonomy): Eukaryota > Metazoa > Chordata > Actinopteri > Cypriniformes > Cyprinidae > Barbus > Barbus barbus. The sequence goes on along the minus strand of NC_136759.1, from coordinate 18,260,672 downwards.
CCAGCGTTCAACATGCCCAGGCTTTGTCAAGCTCGCTGAGGATACTGAAATGTTCAAAAGGGAACATTCTCCAACTTAAAGAGATAATTGTATCTAATAATAACCAATTAAAATTGTGGTTATTTCTGCCTGCTGGGGAAGGCTGTGTGTAGGTCTGTGCTTGTGCATACCTGATTATGTGTGTGTGTGTGTGTGTGTGTGTGTGTGTGTGTGTGTGTGTGAGAAGGAGTGCAGTTCTGTAATTTTCTCTGTGTGTGTGAGTGACAGCTGCCACACTGGGGTTGTGGAAACAGGCAGAGGTAGGAGAGGTTTGCTGATTGCAGAAGGAAAAGCTCTCAGCCCGTTCTCAACACTTTCCTCCATTTCAGAGAGCGAAGAAATGAAAATGAAATTCTGAAGAGGTGATGTGGATGTATTTGAAATAAAAACAATGAGGAGAGCAAAAGAGCATGGCAGAAACAAAGAGAGAGAGAGATTGGGAAGGAGGGAGATAATGAAGCATAGAACGCCTCTATTGATGTTGAGCTTTTTTGGATATTCAACATGGCATTTAGCATCAGACCGTAAGAATAATCAGACGTTTCTGAGCTAAATTAATGCATTAAAGAAACAAAACTGACAGGTACCATTCTAGTAGCCCTGAAAGATGAACCTACTTATCCAAGAGAGCAGCATTTCTTGCCAGAAATTCGTCATGTCATCATTCACTCACCCTCATGTCGTTCCAAACCCATGTGACTTTTTTTCTTCTGTGGAACACAAAAGAATTTTGCAGGTTTCTGTGCTGCTCTTTTTCATATAGAAAATGAATGGGGACTAAGGCTATATAAATTTAAAAAAGCACCATAAAAGCATCATAAAATTAGTCATTGTAACCTTTATTTCAAGTCTTCTATAGCCATAGAACAGTTTTGTGTGAAGCAGACAGAAATCACTAGTGTTAAATCTTTATGGAAAAGAGCAACTTCAATTCATAAAATAGCAAGTCACAGGTTTGGAACATGAAAGTTATAGTTTACCCAAAAATGATGTATATGGGTTTGTTTCATAATTTTCACAGATTCTGAGAAATGTGGCATTACATCGGAGTCCATCAATCAGCGTCTAGTGAAGAGAAAAACAATGTTTTTAAGAAACAAATCTATCAGTTTAAACCGTCTATAATCAATAATAACACTGAACAAGTCCATCCTCTCTTGTCCTCTCACATTGAAATCCACATTGTTTGTAACAGTTTTGGACTGTTTATGCTTGTAAATGGTGCTTGATCTCTGCATATTTCTCTCCTGATTCAGATGAGACAATGTTTTTTCACTGGTGGAAGCAATATTATGGATAGCGGACTTGTATTGTATTTATTAAAATTGTCTTGATGGATTTGTTTCTTACAAACATGGAGTTTTTCACTTCACAAGATGTTAATTGATGGGCTGAAGTGCTGTGGATTATTTGTGGATTATTGTGATGTTTTTATCAGCTGCTTGCTAAAAAGGCACTTTATGACAAAGCCCATGCATCACACAATCTTCAATAAGGCATCATGAGTTGATCCAAACAAAATGGTTACATAATCATTAATGATCTGCATTGACAGGCATCACATATTTCCTGGAATGCCAGTATAGTTTTTAGGCTGAGCCAAGGTGTTCGTTATAGTTACCATGGGGGTTTTGATTCCAGGTAATTTCTCTCCATCTTACCCCACTGTGAAACATCAAAAAGAAGAAAAGAATCATATTCACACCTTTTTCCTATAATCAGCCATTCAGATGTTATGCAGACGATATCATTTGTCATACGTTGCAGCCGGCGCATTACATCATCTCACACAGAGCTAAAAGACTATAGAAGCTTGCCACTGACATTTTACATTCATAAGTGGGACGCGTTTGACACAAGATTATTACTAAGACCTTTCTTTTTGCAGGTAGGCAACTCAGAAGCACAATTACCCCCTTTACGCCAGCCAGTCAGGAATGGAGGGCGCCACGTCACAGTGAGTCACTGCAGGCCATTGCCATGTTTCAAACTTATAGCCTTTGCTTATAGAGCAAACCTGCATTATTACTATGTAAAGTCAACAAAAAATCCAAATGGAATGGACCCTGTTTGCTTCCTGAAATACAGTTTCTCTCTGAAATATGCAATACCGTAGAAGAAAAATAGGTAAAACAGTTTTACGTTGACTTGAAATTTAAAATTTATACTAATATCAGAGCCATGAACTGCGTGTTTTATATACTCATTTGCGTGTTTGGGGTCGGAAATATCATTTAATGTTTTTGAAAGAAGCTAAGGATGCATTTACTTGATTATAGATATAGTAATATTACAAATTATGTAAAAATATTTATATTTAAATTGAATATATATATATAAATATTATATTTAACATTATATATTTAGTCTACAGTGCCTCTTGATCTTTAGAAATCATTAGAATATGCTCATTTGCTCAAAAAAACAGCTTTTGTATTTCTATATTCATTTTATACATGAAATTTATTTATATAAACTGTCAGTCAAACTTTTTTTGAACAGTAAGATTTTTAAGGTTTTTTAAAGAATTATCTTCTGCTCATCAAGCTTGCATTGATTTGATCCAAAATACAGCAAAATCATTAATATTGTGAAATATATTTTTAACTATTCAAAATAACTGCTTTCGATTTGAATAGATTTTAAAATGTCATTTATTCCTGCGTGATCAAAGCTGAATGTTCAGCATTACTTTTCCAGTCACATGATCCTTCAGGAATCATATATTTAAATCTATATCAATCTCCTGTTAAATAAAAACATAACATGGCCCCAGGAATACAGAGGAAGAGGCAGCATATCAGTATTTTGATGTAGGTACATGGTTTTGCTTTAATGTCTCAGCTAATGTTGTTCTTAAAGACTGTCACAACAAGAATAAGATGTTGAGCATCATGAAGGTAGAAGAACTCCATCTGTGCGATGCCTTTGAATGCGCTGCCTTTGTTCCTGGCGATACACCGGTGGAACAGACCTTTTAAGGGTTTGTTTAGTTAGCCAAAAGCAAATAGTACAAGAGGCAGTTATCTCTCAGCATTTTGTAGAGTATAATGCAGCACAGGTTATAGCAACCATTTTTTCTTTTATTTGATGGTTTGGTCAAACACAGGCTTTCTGTAAGCTACACTTGACTGTTATCAAAGTCAGCAATTGACAGCCAAGTATGGGTCGGAATAAGTGCTGAATCCAGCAGGCAAACGGAAACACAAAGAACCTTTCAACTCCATTTAAGTCACTGTTCTGTTAAATCTTAAACTGATGATTTGTTATTGACAAAATCCAACTACAGACTTCATTACCTTCACCAGTTCAAATTTGCAATAACAACACATTTATAACAAGATATATATAACCTTTTATTTGTCTTAATATATATATATTATAAATATCACAATTTTGGAACTCAAAGATCAATTTGTTTTTTCTGTGTCCTCAATATCACTTTGAAGAGTGTCTGCCTTGTGTAAAGTCCCTTTAACCAACAACAACAACAACAACAAAACTCTCTTACTGATCTTCCCCAGGAAGTGATATCATTATGGAGGGGAAATAGCAGCAAAAACATCGGTGGGTAATAGATTTGATGGATTCTGTCTAATTTTAAGTTGACAACCTCTTGTAACCTAAGACTAACAGTGACTGTTCATTTTCATCCCATTGTGTAAATAATCAAGTTTAAGTGGCTCAGCTAGACAAGATCAGATTTATGAAAATCGGCTATATAGCCTTTTAAATAAATACTTCACATTCACAATTACTGTGCAGTCACTTCAAACCACTTCATCATAATGGAGTTCTAATGAATACCTGTTTCCTGTAGCCACTTACTGTCAAAAGAGTGGGCTTAAAACACCCAGAAGTGTTCTCCAATCACTACCAAAACAAATCAATGTGTTTGTGCATTATTCATTTCCTTTGATTGGTTAAGGGAACAAATAAATAAATAATAAATGTTAACTTATGAAAGTCAAAGATTCTCAGAAATCTCTGGTGTTATAATGTAACTGTCAGGGTGCGCGGGGAACGAAGGAGCGAGGAGACGTAGGAATTCTTTAGAAACACAAATCTTTCATATCAAACGTAAAACACATTCAAGGAAGACATTTAACAGCAGACAAGGAACCAAGGCAGGACACAGGACTTATATTGACAGAGAAGACAAAGGAGCAAACGAGATGATTAATACAAAACAGGTGCATGGAATAAACGATGATAACTAATGACAGGAAATACCAAATAAGGGCAAAACAGAACTAAACGGGAACACACACGTGACAGTAACAGCACAACAGCAGGTCTTTGGGTTATTTGAACATTTTCAGTGAGCTGCGTGTTGCAGCAGTGCTGAGCGCGACTACAGCTGATGGCCTGTGACCTTACTTGTATAACTTTACAAGAGGAGTCAGTGTATGAGCACAAAACAATTACACTGGCAAATTAACATGTTCACACACCGCCAACTCCAGTGCAACAAGAACGGCACTTTTACATGGGACAAGAGAGACAAAATGCGGAGACGTTTACAGTACCTGCCATTGAAATGAATACATATGGATTTATGGAAATTTACTTTATCAGTGGCTCCATAAATATAAGGACACTTTTGTCATATTTAAAAATGAATAAAATCAAATGTCTGGTATTATTTGTTTGCAGATGCCACTTAGTTTGATATTATATTATTTAATGCAAAAACATTCTGACATTTTAAAATGTGGCTTAAAGGAAAAGTTCACCTAAAAATGAACATTTGCTGAAAATGTACTCACCCTCAGGCCATCCAATATGTAGATGAGTTTATTTCTTAATCAGAACAGACTTGGAAAAATTTAGCATTACATAATTTGCTCACTAATGGATTCTCTGCAGTGAATGGGTGCCGTCAGAATGAGAGTCCAAACAGCTGATAAAAACATCACAATAATTCACAAGTAATCCACACAACTACAGTCCATCAAATAATGTCTCATGAAGTGAAAGGCTGTGTGTTTGTAAGAAATATTAAAATATTTTTCATTTCTAATGGTTGCTTCCAGTTAAAATATCCTCTATAGTCGTCTTATCTATAATATTGCTTCCTCCAGTGAAAAAGCCTTCTCATCTGAATCAGGAGAGAAATATGCACAGATCAAACACCAATTACAAGCCAAAACAGTCCAAAACATACAGTTCTAAATGTGTCGGTGGATTTTGATGTGAGAGGACAACAGGGAATTAACTTTTTCAATAGAAGTGTTATTATGGATTTTGGACTGGATTGTTGGCTTGAAGTTTAAATGCATTAATGATGGATTTGTTTTTTTACAAACGCACGTTTCACAAGAAATTAACTGATGGACTGAAGTGGTGAGGATTAGTTGTGGATTATTTTGATGTTTTTATCAGCTGTTTGGACTCTCATTCTGACGGCACCCATTCACTGCAGAGAATCCATTGGTGAGCAAGTGATGTAATGCTACATTTCTCAAAGTCTGTTCTGATGAAGAAACAAACTCATATATATCTTGGATGGCCAGAGGGTGAGTACATTTTCCTTTAAGAACTTTTCCTTTAAGTGTCCTGATAATTTTAGGGAACAAATCATATCATATTTTAGGGATTATTACATATCAACTTTTAAAGGTTGACTGATTGAGAAATGTGATACTGTGATGAAGACGGCCCACCTATCCTCCCAGAACACACTTATGAGGCCGTTTTGAAAGCACCACTTCAATACATCTCCTTATGTCACCTCACACCAGTGAGGCAAAGAAAGCCTTTAGAGCCAATCATCATCTCAGCCTTGGTCAAGCCTGGAATGCTATTTATCAACATCCTTGAAGGACATGCATTCCCACTGAACCGAAACCATGGTAATATGACTGACAGGTTTATAAGATTCAGCACTGTCTGAGAATGAACCAAGCACACGTAAAACTGCACTCATTCAGCAAGGCTCATTTGAGGTTATTGATATGTAACATTTCAGAATTTTATAACAAAAAAATAATTAGTGATAATAGTTGTAATAAACATCCACATTACAGTGAAGTGAGCGCATTTGGGCAATTAGTCACGGCTGCAAGTGTGAGAAAAGGTAAGTGTGTCATAAGTGTCAAGTTAAAAATGGTGACAAGGACTGTAATCACCTGCCACCCGCTGCCTCTCCTTTCATAATTTTATTCCACAGATTCTCATAATTTATTCCACCTACATGACAATCTCTATATGTATAAGATCTTGCACTGTGCAGTCTCGCCAAAAATAATGCTACATATTAGTTTTTTCTGAATGTTTTTTTTATATATATGTTAAGAAAAAACTTTTTTCTGAGCCCACAAATTCTCTATGCTTATACATAAAAAAGGTTATATAATTAAACAAATTATGCAGATGATAATTATAATGATATATAATTTTTTATATTCCTTTACATAATTACATTTCTGGCCTTATTTCAAAAAGGCCAATGCAAGGATCAATCCTTAGTGATATAAGTTTTCAAATGTGAAAATACTCAATAATATAGAATAAATAGCATGCGATTGAATGTGACACTCTTGTGACCTCAGTTCTTGCAACTTTGTGTCATTCATATCAATGATTCACAACTTGACTTTGAAAGAAATGGAAAATCCTCTAACTACAGATCCTGTCTGGTCTGCTTTTCAAAGCTGTTGCCATTTTGATGGAAAATCTAACGCACATATTGAGCTAAATAAATCTCCTTAATATTTAATAGGGATCAACAAATCTGAATCAAATGCATACTCTACTTCTGACGAAAGAAAATGTCTCTATCATAAGTTAGTTTTCTTGTGAAACCCTTTTTCCCTTTCATTTACAAATCTTGTCGTCTACTAAATCAAAGTGCCTGTGGTTACAGCTATAGATCGTTTATTTTAATATTTCAGAAAAAATTAGGGTCCAGAAAGCTCCTCATGCATAAACAATAAGATTATTTAAATTTTCTGATTATTATAGCAATAAAACAGGCACAAGTCAACATGCATGCATGGCAGGGGTTTAGCGCATCAGAAAAATTGGTGGCGTTTTTGAGAAACACCCAAAGGCCTGTAAGCAAATATCAGTTTCATCCTCGAGGAATAAAGCATTTGATGTGTTTTATGTATTGTGCATAAAATCTTCCTGACAGTTCCGGAATCAAATCAAATCAAATCAATCAAATAAAAAATAAAAAATATGTTATATTATTATTTAAAAAAAATTATAATTATATAAATAGTTATTAAATATAAATATCAATCACTCAAAATCTGTGCTCAAATCAAATTACGCAATATGCTAATTCATTCATTTATTTATGAAGTCCCTGATTGAATATAATTCAGAAATTGTTGTGCAGTAAATCACTGAATAAACAAAAAGTGGCTTTATATGCCAACAAATAGTCTTGTTTTGTTTATATTTTATTCAGCATAACTCTATCCTTGGTTTACAGTCAACAGCATTTTTGACAGCCCTAATATAAGCTTTAGCCTGAGCAAAATTGGATGGGGAGTGACAGTTCATTTGCTAGAAACTCATTCGCTTGCGCAATAATATCAACACATGATCACATTTGAAGATTGCAGCTGGTGTGCTGGCAACAGGAATCGAACGCCTCAGTCTTTCAGGCAGGACATTAGTTGTGACACACTGAGCAATTGTGTAGTTATGATTTGAAGTGGGCTTTGGGAACAGATTTTTTTCACGCCTCTAATTTTCTCATCATTTCTCATTGAGTGCTCACGATGATCTGTCATTATCCTTCGGCATCTCTTGGACAAGATCCTTGCCTCATTAGCGAGACGCAGTGTGGTCTCCCGCTCCGGGGCAGATTAACAAACCTGACACACGCTGGTAATTAAAAGCCAGACATAGATATTAATTCACTAATCTGAGCTTGATTTGCACATTTCAGATTTTTGGACTTCAAGTGTGTGCCGGTTTAAGGGTGAGTCCTGTGTGTATTAGTTCCATCCTATCAGATCTGTGAGGAATAAAGGCTTTGAGTTCAGTCTTTCGTATCGATAGATGTCCTGGGCTTCTGAGGCTTCATGCTGTGTCACACAGCAGAGTCTGCATTCATGCTTTCAAACCACAAGTTGTTATGCCATTGCAAAGAGAGGCACAGAGGCACTCTTTTTTTTTCTTAAAAGAGCTTGCCAGTGTAAATCACCAATGCAAGTTGCTTGTATGGAAAACAGAATTGGACATGATTGAGGGTGAGTAAATGATGACAAAATTTCCATTTTTGGATTAACTATTCCTGTCAAATTCAAAGTGCAACATTTGGATGGAGATTTTGGACATTTGGATGAAGTGCATAATGTGGGCACTGTACTACAAAGCTGTTTAACTCTTTTACTCTCCAAATGCTTTTATTACTGTCTAAATCAGTTTATTTACACCCGTTTGTTTATATAAATCTATGCTGATTTGCCTTTTTAGATGCTTTTAGCTGTAGCCTGAAAATGGCCATTAGTTGAGGAAATGTATAGTCACTGATACAATGCCACTGTTTTTCAATGCAGTGCTTTACAGCAGTAAACAGAAAGACTCTGCTAAGTGCAAAGTTGTCAAACATCTTATCTACATTATCAGATTATCCTCAAAAGTATATAAAATAAGTACATTTGCAAATCGCCATGCTGGAACATGATCCGAAATGTTTACACAAATGGGAGCATACCCATTACAACATTATGAAATTCTTGTATCTGATATAATATGTTTCCATTTTAAATTTGCAATAATGGCATAATAATATAATCTCTAATATTTTAGAATATAAGAAATTTAAAATGTAAAATAAAATCTTAAATATGTATATTTAAATTGTTTAATATTTATAATACTGTAATATAAAATAGTATAATATTTGTACATTTTAAATCTCTAATATTTAAATTGTGTATAATTTATATTTATAAAATAACATAAAATCTATGTATATATCTATATCAATCTATTCATTTTTTCTGATGCATAGTCAGTGACACCTTGACAAAAAAGAGGCAAAAAATATATTTTGTACCCTACTAATGGAAAAAACATTGGAAAGTGCATATTACAAACATAAACATCCACACAATGAAACAAGGTACTGCAGGCACAGAAGCTGCTGTAACAGAGACACCAGAAAGTAAAGTATGACCCAGCTTTGACTGGAGAGCCACTCTGGAATAAACCTGACGCAGCAGCACGGCAGAAAATAAATACTTTAAAGCAGAGTCCTCTATGAAGTCTGGGGAATGATTCATAATATATAATTAAAGGTGTGACAGCAGCAGAATGGTTCAAGATAACCTCTGTTGTCAGGTTTCAGAGGAACGCCACAGGAAGGAAGCAGCTCAGGCCTCTCAGAATAGAGCATTTCCACAGCAGTGGATCTCAACCGGTGGGTCATCATGACCCAAAAATAACCACAGATCTGTTCTGATAGGGTCCGTAACAACTGGGGGGAAAAAATTATTCTAAATGCTGTAATGATGTAATGATGCTGAATTTCCAGCATCATTACTCCAGTCTTCAGTGTCACATGATCCTTAAGAAATCATTCAAATATATGCTGATCTGATGCTCAAGAAACATTCTTATATATATCCCTATATACACTTCCCAGATATTTTAGTCACCGCCTGTCCAATGTCAAATATTACTTCCAAAGCTAAAAGCATTCGAGGAGCACTGTTGCAGGGAACTGTCCCGTCCTCTGCTGACATGCACCAGGAATAGTGAAGGCACACAGGAAGTGACTCTCTACCAGCACTGGCTGGAACTGGATTTATAACAGGAAAAGCGTCCTTCATAATGGGAAGGTTGATTCATCCTACTTCACACGCAGATGATGGATGGGGCCGTCTCAGTGATTCTTTCCCTCACAGGGGGAATGAGCCACTCTTGGAACAAGACGCATTTAGACAGATAACACTGTAAGATCAAACACTCCATGTCCAAAAACAACAAAAGGACACATATCACGTAAATTAACAGTGAAAGGAATCACCACACTGAGCATACGCTGACAGGTTTTCTGGTTTAAAAATCATGTATATATGAAAGCAGCTAGAGTCCTTTTACCTTAAGTGCGACTATTCAAAAATTATTCATTTTCATTCATTAAAATAAAGCTAAAATAAAATATTAGAAAAACTTAAACCTAACAAATACAAAATTTATATTTTTTTCTAACAAAGATTAGAAGTGAAAATAAATAACTGTCGAAGTACAGTAAAAGTCAAAGTATTAAAATTACAAAAATTAAAACGGAAAAATAAATGACAAAAGCACAAAAATTATTAAAATAAATTAAAACGGAATATATAAAATTAAAGCCAATTCAAAATGTATTATAGTATACAGAAAATGATACTAAACTAACACAATATCATATATTTTAAGTAATATTTAAGCACATATTCAAACTAATTTTGTGTTTACTTAAACACTTGGTATTTCATGAACTCAAAGTATATTTCAAATATACAAAGACCTATAAAGTCATATTTCACACTTTAATCTCTATAATTACAGCATGCAGTGTGGAAACCTGTGAAAAACTAATTAATTGCCATTCAAGAATTCAGCATGTGCTCATATAACAGTGTTTTGTGGTCAAGAGGGGCTCTGAATACTCAACATAGTGATACTATCACATTGATAATAATGAGAAATGTTTCTTGAGCATCCAATCAGCATATTAAAATGATTTCTGAAGGATCAAGTGACACTGAAGAGTGAAGTAATGATACTGTAAACTCAGCTTTGCATCACATGAATAAATTACATATTGAAATCAAAACTGTTTCAATAATATTCACAATATTACTCTTTTTACTGTATTTTTATCACATAAATGTATTATGTACATTTATATGTACATAAATGCTTAGTAAGCATAAAAGACATTCAATGATTCTTTCAAAAACATTTCAATTTTTTAAAAAAATTTTTTTGTAAATCTTACTGACTCAAACAATAGTGTATGCAATCATTTCAAGCACTCTAATTAACAATATACTGTCAATAAGCAGCATTTTAAAAAAGTAAACTAATTTCAGAGTGCATAAAGACAAACAGATGCTGTTACGGAGGTGTTTGTTGCTATGTAATCTTTTGGGATAACATAACCAAAAGGTGCCTGTCAAGTTACTGACAAATTCTTTATGCAGACATTTATTTCCATTTATAAGAAGCCAGAGTTAAGGTAAATTCTATTACATATCTCCCTGATCGTGAATGATCTGGCCTCTGTAAACACTATGAGTTGTCAAACTCCTCTGGGACGGTCCCTCCAACGGGGCCAGCCAAGGTCACAAGCACCTGTCTCAGCCAAGTGGGGCTGGCATGGGCTCTGCTTCATCTTCTCCAATATCATCACACAGTACTCCATCACGGTCCTAAGACTTCACTACACCCACAGGGATCCAAGCCAAACACTGCTTCACCCAGATCGTCACCTTGGAGTTATAAGGTTCTATCTGCATTCTGAGCAGTTTTGAGATATTGAGCTTCAAAGGTTTTGCATTCCATAGACTTCTTTAGATAGAACCCTTTTTGTTTTCTAAAAAAAAGGCCCAAAAGCTTACAAAATAAATATCACATTATGTAAATAAGTTGTTACAGAATAAGAATATGTGAATAACTACATTTTGACAAAAATATCAAATAGAACCTTATAATTCCAAGGTGACATTTCGTAATGTAACAATACATTAACTAATGTAACAATATCCAGACAATGCACCCACCCTTCGATATCTCTCATTGATGTTATTCAGAAAAACAAGCACTAGGGCCCTATGATTTCCGTGATGCACAAAATGCAGATGGAATTGCGGAATCCAGTCATAAAAACAGAATTTAATGTATAACGCGGAATATCACGGAATATGCCAAATTTAGGATTGATACATCAATAGTAGGTCAGTACACCTACATCAAATCGTGACTAGTGTCTGTGAATATTAACGCATAAACGCGGTTTAGTTTATGACACGCATACTGAAGTGTGTGACACTGGCCGTGTTTTCAGCCACTGCTGCCTCAATATATGAGTACATAAACACAAACATAATCTCTAGAATTGCTCTAAGAGTCACTTTCATGAGCATTTTACTGTTTCTTTTGAGTAAAACTATTGTCATATCATACACAAACAGAAACCTTCACAGCAACCGTTAAAATAAAATATCGGTTTAACTTGAAATCGTAACAGAAATATTACTTAATGTAATGATAGTACTGCTACTAAAAACGTTAAATGGAAAATATTATTTTAAAAGGAATATTTACCAGAAAAATTATTTACCAGAATTAAATTAAATACACAACAGTTTTTCTAGAAAAAATTAATAAAATAATAAATTATATATATTTTTAATAAAAATCAATTAATTAGAGATGGATTTGATTATTAATATTCAATGAAACTATTAAAATGAAATCTGGGAAAAAATATGGCAAATAGAATTTGGTAAAAAATAGTTGTTTAATATTGTAAGTTTTGTGATTTCTATTAATTAGACATGCTTTTTGATGAATACAATTTAATTTAACCATTAAAACAGAGTCTAGAAAAATTAAAATGGTAAAATAAATCGGAATTTTGGAAAAAATTATATGTATTTCATAGGGCCCTAATCATCACACCAATAAAAAGGCTTGTATAATATAGCAATTTAAGACTCTTTGAAGTTCAGTCCTGCACAGCCACAACCACAGCCACCAGTAAATTGTCCTCCACGGCGTCTTACCTGCCAGAATATGCTGTCGATTGTGTTTCCAAGGAAACCTTCCCGCGTTTCAGAGGACAGGAGCTTCGGTCCGAGTATCGTCATGAACTCATCAAAGTCCACCTGTCCATCACCTGTAAAACAAATTAACGTCAGAATCCTGCTCACAAATCCCAAAAGCTATATTTAAAATAGAAGGCATCATTTTATGACTGGAGGCATTAAAGGTGAGGTGTCATTTCTGAGCCGCTATAGGCTATAGGGTTCACAGTGATTCCTTAAAAGAACCATTTTTCTTACTGTGAAGAATATCTAAAGAACCTTTTTTTTTTCAATATAATGAACCTTTAGTTCCGTGGATGTCTGAGGTTCTCAATGACGCCAATAAAGAACTTTTATTTCTAAGAGTGTAGCTTCAGCAAGTATTACAATGATAAGAATACAGAGACAAAACAGACATTATAGGCAATTTAGAAATCCCGACCAGAACATGTCTGGGGGAAAAAAGACAAATGCTCATCGTTTTTGTTCAGAAGTATTGCTTTAGCAAGCATCAGTAATAATTATCTACAAAAAAATGAATGCCATATATATATATATATATATATATATATATATATATATATATATATATATATATATATATATATATATAATTTATTACAAATATTTTAAATTATTTGGGAGTATTTACTGTATGTAAAGAAAGATATTGTAAAATAAAACACATATTTTGTTATTATATATTAGGTTATGTGGAATAAACATACCATATTTAGCTTTCGATTAAATTTATATATCTTTTTACTTTTCCCTTTTAAACTTCTGAGAATGTTTTTGTATATGCATTTTCTGTCCTCTCCTGTTATGTTGTAACATTTCCCATTCAAAAATAAAGGATTAATCGTTCTTAATGAATAGTTCAACCGTTTCAACTGTCGTTAATTGTTATGATGACAGAATTTTCATTTTTGGGAGACCTATCCTTTTAAATTTACACCTAAATTACACCTAAAGGCTCAATGTTATGGAAAATTGTTTTTTTTTCCCCTCAGATATTTTAGCACAAATAGCTTCAGCCATTTGCTTTATGGAAAAAATGTATATCATTGTATTCATAACCAAGAGCTCATGCATTTTATTTTATTCAACAATCTCTCAAACAGTATATCTGTCACTGTTGCTCATGCTCATGCTGTTTAATAGATTCATGGCTTTAGGTTCAAAGTAAAAGAGTCTAGTTCTCTGATCCTGATAAAATGTCCTCAGATGACTAGGCAAAAGAAAAGTAAAAAAACGATTAAAATGTGACGAAAATTTTATTAAAACAGAATTTAGCTGTCATAAAAATGTATGTGGGGCCCCTAAGCTTAAAGTGAACAGCCTGAAATAAAAGGTAATGTCCAGTTAGTGTTTTATGACCAAATGCTAATGAAGCAGAAAAATATTACTGCTTCATTAATTCATTTCCACTTAAATTCCACCTAGAAAAAAAAAAAGAGTGTCTTCGCTACAGATTCACTAAAAAATATGTCAGGCCCAGAAGCCTGTAGATTAGTTCTGCTGGCTTAGAGGAGATGAAACAAGCTAATTGCTTTGAGAATAAAAACTCAGTAAAATAACCTGGTGACATTCAGCAGTGTCTGCAACTGACAAACTTTCATGTTGAGAAAGTGTAATAGCTAAATCTTTGTGAATATGACTTACAATCAGAGCATAGCATACACATGGATGCTCATGTCAAAACTCACTGACATTATCAGATCTTCAAATATATTTGGGAAATATATCAATATTGAAAAAAACAGTTGGTGTAGCAACAATTTTCACACAGAAATTGCTTTTGTTATACAGTGAGGGAAAAAATGATTTGATCCCCTGCTGATTTTGTACACTTGCCCACTGACAAAGAAAAGATAAGTCTATAATTTTAATGGTAGGTTTATTTGAACAGTGAGAGACAGAATAACAACAAAAAAGTACAGAAAATGCATTTCAAAAAAGTTAGAAATTGATTTGCATTTTAATGAGTGAAATAAGTATTTGATTTCGCAAAACATGACTTCGTACTTGGTGGAAAAACCCTTGTTGGCAATCACAGAGGTCAGATGTTTCTTGTAGTTGGCCACCAGGTTTGCACACATCTCAGGAGGGATTTTGTCCCACTCCTCTTTGCAGATCCTCTCCAAGTCATTAAGGTTTCAAGGCTGATGTTTGGCAACTCGAAACTTCAGCTCCCTCCACAGATTTTCTATGGGATTAAGGTCTGGAGACTGGCTAGACCACTCCTTAATGTGCTGCTTCTTGAGACACTCCTTTGTTGCCTTGACCGTGTGTTTTGGATCATTGACCCATTTTCAATGCCCTGGTTGGCTTCAATGCCCTTGCCCTGATGGTACATGTCCCCGTCCATCCTTTCCCTGACATCCTTGGACAGCTCTTTGGTCTTGGCCATGGTGGAGAGTTTAGAATCTGATTGATTGATTGCTTCTGTGGACAGGTGTCTTTTATACAGGTAACAAACTGAGATTAAGAGTACTACCTTTAAGAGAGTGCTCCTAATCTCAGCTCCTTACCGGTATAAAAGACACCTGGAAGCCAGAAATCTTGCTGATTGATAAGGGATCAAATACTTATTTCACTCATTAAAATTCAAATCAATTTATAACTTTTTTTAAATGTGTTTTTCTGGATTTTTTGTTGTTCTGTCTCTCACTGTTCAAATAAACCTACCATTAAAATTATAGACTGATCAAAATCACTGGACAAAATCAGCAGGTGATCAAATTATTTTTCCCTCACTGTACATTTCTTTCAGATATAGTCTACACTATTGTTCAAAATTTGGGGATCAATAAGTTTTTTTTTTTTTTTTTTTAAAGAAAAACTTTTTTTTTATTCAGCAAGGACAAGTTAAATTGGCCAAAATACATTTATAATGTTTCAAAGATATTTATATTTTAAATAAATGCTGCTAAGATGGCAAATGTAGGGTTTCCACAAAAATATTAAGCAGCACAACGGTTTTCATCATAATGATATTTTACTTCAATTCAGCATATTATACTGATTTCTCAAGGATCACGACACTGAAAACTGAAATAATGATGTTGAAAATCCAGCTTTGCATCACAAGAATAAATTACATTTTAATTAAAAAAACTTATTTTAATTTGCAATAATATATCATAATATTATGGTTTTTACTGTATATCTTCATCAAATAAACGCATAAAAGACAATAGCATTTAATAGCATTATAAATTCTCACAGACTCCAAACTTTCAAATGGTAGTGTGTACAGTACACATAATATAAATCATACTGAGAGTGAAAAAGAGTAATTAAAGGTCATGTAATCCTGTGTGTGCGAGTCAGGTTTTTCCTACATTGCAGGGATCAGCTAAATAAACATGCGTGCTAAATACTGTCCTTGAGGTATAAAACATATCCTATTTGCAGTAAAGAAAAATAAAACTAATAGAATTCAATGAAAATTCCCACCAATGACAGCAAAGCAAATGTGTGTTGGTGAGTAGAGGAACTCACCATCCATGTCCAATCTCTGCATGATGATTGCCAGCTCTACTTCACTGGGCATGTACCCTAGTGAGCGCATGGCCATGCCAAGCTCCTGCTTGGAGATGAACCCATTGCCATCCCGATCCAGGACCCTGAACGCCTCCCGGATCTCTGCCAAGACAAACAAGTGTGCGACTCAACACCTCAGGTGGCTTCCCATCACAAGACATCTCACTGGTCGTCCTCCACTGAGCAATGATTGCAGTGATTTGCCACCTTCTCTGCACCTGCTATTACACCAGTGGCGACAAACACTGCTGTGCTGTTTCTTTCCTCAAAACACTTGTCAGATTCTTACTTTACTGCTCATTTTACTGCTGAAAACAGCAGTAAATATCTGAATTTTTCCAGCCACACAAACACATCTTAAGGCCAGGCTTTTTCTTTTGATATCTGCTCTACAGAGTACTCTGCCTCTGAAATGCACATATCTCTCGAATCATGGAGACGAGGAGTTGGCTCCATCAAATGCATATTTTATAAACGATTTTTCTGTGAGGAGAAAACTTGTGGCAGCAAAGGATTGGTGTTTTAAAATAGAGTTTGAGTGTCACATCTCTGAAGAACACTAAGGATGCGCTGCATGCTCGAGCACACAGCAGTACATTGGCTAATTTTGCCTACGTATAATGGCATTTGAAGTCAAGCAACCTGAGAATTAACACACAGGAAACAAAAGCTTTGACAACACGCTGCTCTATTCTCGTCAAAACTTAAGACTGCACATTATCACAGCAACAAGTTATGCAGTTAAGCCAGGGTCATAGCCTATATAAAATGATTCTTTTGATGAGAAAAAGCTATTTGAAAAATAGATACGATTTTTTTTTTTATATATAAATTTTCTTTTTCTTTTTTGATGTATCCTGGACAGTGTAACTGATAGGCTACTATATTATTTCTATTACAATAATTGTTTTCTAAGCCATTGAACAATGCCATTATACACTTTATACATTATACAATTAGGATTCCTAATTTTGTTTTAATTAATATTATTTTTCCATGACATTTCCAGTTGTTTCCAGACTAGGTAATTTATTAAATATTTCCACAATACAATCTTTTTTCAAACTGAGGAATTTGTGAACATCATTTTATAGAGATTTATGGGATTTCTTACTAGATTTAAATAACATTTTAGAGTAAAAAGATCTCCAATAAGATCTCCCCCTTGAGGAAGAGGATTTTGAAAAACAATTAGCTAGTAAGATATACCATCCAAAGAATCCCAAAGACTCCTCATTGAACAGACTGGTGTTATCAGTCATCAAATTTTACTCTACAGAGGGGCTCATGAAAAGCTATATCTAGTGAGATATTGGAATGCTTTAGAGCAGAGCATGACTATAAAAAATCAATACTGACAAAAGAAACACGTTACTTTACATGATTTTTAAAACTGTATTAATTTCCAAAACCTTTCCAGTTGTGAAAATAATTTATATTTACAGTCAAATAATGTCAAATAATCTGCAACAATCAGGCAGATGAGACACCTACATAACAATAAGCATTGTCAGGAGGACATAAAAACATATCTCCAAAGATATTCATCAACCATTACAGGCTTTATATATACTGTCACAATTACAGCCACACAAATGGCTTTTATATCAACAGCTATGGACATTTACACTGACAGTTATGTTTCAGAGCCAATTAAGAGCATCTGTCTTAGGAAAAGGAGGCTCATAATTGTTATTCCACAAAGACACACACATGCAAGAAGACTTTAGAAGCGCTGCAAAGTGTTTGCACAGTAAAGGCATTAGATTTGTTTTTGTATGTAGAGGCAAACTCATGAATATATGCATAAGGAGTCTGTTGCGGATGTAAAGCCTGTTTGAACACAACCTTCAGAAACATTTCATCCTCTCAATTCTGGCTATTTGTCTGACAAACACTGTTCATTTTAGAGATGAAAATGGTTGATGTAATAATTAATTTTCAGATCTAATACCTGAAGATATAGTGAGATTAAATGCAAAGGTATTTAAGATAAGAATGTCTTCCTTTCTACAAATGTGCTCTTGATATGGCTAGTGACTTTTACAAATCAAAAGACATTCTTATTCAGCAGTTTGTAAGCATAATGCTCCTCTGAAAGGGATAGTTCACCCAAAAATTAAAATGTATTAATTTACTCATCCTCAGACCCCTGTAATCCATAGCCTCAAGCAAACGGTCTGGAATGATGTTCGGTTCACGAGCAAATCATTCTTTTGCACCAGTTCACCAAGTCTGAGTAAACCGTTTGAAACAGTTTGCGACTCAAGCGACACAGATCTATAAGTTACTGAATCAAAACTCACTTTCGGATGCTACCATGCTACCATAACAAATGCAGATTCAGTAAGATTTATTCAGCATTTTAATACAGTAAACCCGCCGTTTCTCTAACACAAGAGTATCGCTGTGATTAAGATGCTACAGAGCATTTTCTGACCCCTCCTGATACGATCAATACAACATCAGCAGGGCTCCAGCAGCTGCATTTCACAGTTTGGACTGTTTCAGAGTAAAAACCAACAAAGTCAATGACTTGTAGCAGCTCTGTATATCTGCAGATGCCCCGCGGTGTTAATATGTCACTTAAGCATTCATTTTCAGGCCTGAAGGGTTCAATGTACTTCTCTTCATGAGCTCCTTTCTGCTGACAAAGGCAGTGTTAATTGATTTGCGCTCTGCTTCACTCGGCCCGATTCATGATGAAGAGTCTCGGGGAGGACATGTGCGGCTTTGATCGTGATTTTTATACAATTTATGACTTTTGATTTATGATTTAATTTACATATGAAAACCAAAAACACTTCAGGGTAACATTCATTAAAACTATATAAAATTTTAATATAAAAAAAGGCTATCTAATATAATATAATATATATATATTTTTGTTTGCTTCTTTTGCCTTGCTCATTACTTACCCTCACATTGACTTTTTGAACGCTGCATACATTTGTTTAGTAAAATTACTGTTGCTTTGGGTTTGCAGAAATATTTGGTTTATATTAGTGATAAGACGAGCATTATTTAGTGATTTGACTTATAACTGTATACAATATGCTGCTAACTTTCCTCAAAAAGTTTCATTAACACGTTGTCCTAAAATTCAAAGTTTAATCCTGACATTTTTAAATCAGACATTTTTGACTGTTTCACTGGTTTTGTTTGTTTTTTGTTTTTAATTACAACAACAGTGCTGCATCTGTATAAATAAATACATTAATAAATAACAACAAATGTCATATAAAAGTAGTCTATACAACTTGTACTATACACAAAGCCTTCAGAATACTTTTTTTTTTTAAATAACCACTTAAATTTCAGTCTGTTACTAACAAAAATCTATCATATAACTTCAGAACACTTGAATCAGTTGATCATTTTATGTTTTTTTTTTTTTTATGAAAACATATACACAAAGAAAATTAATTCATTTTTGAGTGAACTATTCCTTTAATGAAAATAATTATAAAGTGTTACTCTGTGTTACTACCAACTGGAATATTAAGTCACACTCGCAAAAAGTGGTTAAAAGTTTTACCTTAAATAAAGTGCATAGTATTTGTGTTAATGTCTGTAAGTCCGTTGCTCACCATCTAGTTCCTCCACGGAGATGCTGGCGAGCTGTTCACTATTGCTGTGTTCAGACAGTGAGCGACTCAAATAGTTCCCCTTGTACAGCAATCCTGCCGTCACATGGTGAAACGGCATCTTCTCCCTGAGAGATAGAGAGAGCAGAAGAACATACTCAACCAACCAGACCAAAAGACATGGCAATGATTTACGCAAATCAAGATCCACATTAAGACTATGCAGAGCATGCTTAAGTTGATTATATAAAAATGACCATTATCGTCTCATGAAATGTCTCCACAGAGGGCTCATTCGTTATCACTTTGTTCAGCAGATATCACTGTACTTCCAATGTTCTGCTGCATTATTAAGTGAAGATACAAAGGCTGTTTCCGTGCATATGAGGGTTAAAACTAATGAAATAAGTAGCCATAAATGGCAAGCTATTAAAGTTGAATGCATACACTGGCCCTCTGAATTACCCTTGTGTCTGTGAACATATGGGTGGAGCCTCTAGTGTCTATGAGAGCACAGTTATTGTTTATTTAAGTGCCATTAAAATCCTGCTGACACTTGCAGTTTTCACCTCTAACAACTGTTTTCTCTCATATATAAACTAGTGGTCTAACAATATGGGTTTTATAATGGCTGATACCAATAACAAGAGACTAGGGTGAAGGATGGACAATATAATGTGGATATACACTGTATACATAATAAATAAACACTGCTGTTCAAAAGGTTAATGTATTAAATGCATTTAATACTGTTAATGTATTAAAAAAAATACTCACCAAAGCTGTATTTATTTGATATAAAAAACTGTAAAAAAAAATATTAGTAAATATAGTACAATTTAAAATAAATGTTTTCTATTTGAATATATGTCATTTATTCCTTTGATTGAAAACTGGATTTCCAGTAGTCATTAGTCTTCAGTGTCACATGTTCCTTCAGAAATCATTTCAATATGCTGATTTACTGCTCAAGAAACATTTATTATTATTAACAATGTTGAAAACAGTTGTCCTGCTTAATACTTTTGTTTAATCTGTGAAAAATATATCGTAACAATGTTGTAATGTCTTTACTGTCATGTTTTATCAAATGAATGTTAAAATATTAATTTATAATATATAAAAGATCATTTATAATATATATATATATATAAAAATGTTCCTTACTGGCCCCAAACAATGTGTGTTTTTTATAATATGAACTAAAAATGGTTTTAGTGTCGTTGTTACATGTTACTTGTACTTACTATAGTGATAACAGTGAATTATGCATAACTTCAAGCAACTAACCATAAACCAAAGCCTAACCATATAGTAAGTACATGTTGTTAATAAATGTTACTCAGTATTTTATTATATAATTGGACTGTTACAAGGACACCATAAAATAAAGTGCAACCAAAGCAACTGAATAAAAAAAGAAAAACAATTAGTCAGTAATTAAAAATTATATATTCTTAAATCTAGATTAGATTTTGTACCCGAAACTATGATGTCCATTTCTGTTCCTCAGTCAGATACACTGTGAAAAAATTGTTCCAAAACATTGTTTCAACTTAAAATAATTTGTTACCCCGCTGACATAAATTTTTTAGTTTAGTCAACTTGAAATTTTAAGTTACTCAATGTTAATTTAAGGGACAACTGGAATATTTTAGTTGAATTTTAGTTAGAAAAATTTTAAGTCAGCAGGCTAACAAATTATTTTTTTTACAGTGTATTGGTCGATATGATATTCTCAGAATGGCTACATAATGGACAGTATATTGATCCCATCACAAATAGTTCAAGATGTCAACAATAACCATAAATCAAACTGGAATTGTTCTTTATATGGAAATCTCTCAGATGTCATGGTTAGCATGAGCAGAATTTCTCTATTAATTATTCAGCACAGTTACAGCCATGGGAATCATTTTAATACAATGGTGTGAGATAGAGATGTAAGACGAAGTTTCTCTCAGTAATTGGGCTCCGTGTTTAGTAAGTGCCTTTCAAAAATGTGAGCTTTAAAAACGGGCTTGAGTGTCAAAAGCCCACTCAAAGTGCACAGCACTCCACATCCTGCAGGCCGTTTCACAGATCAAGATGGATTCTGTGCGTATCAAATACTCCCACAAACAAACCCACTGAAGGCTTTACTGTAGTTCCTGGCTCAAGGCCCATGTGACAGCCGCCAACCATGCACTAGCCGTTATTAAAATGCATCCAAAAAATAAATATAAATCAAGCTTTCAACAATGTAACATTGTCTAGATTAGGCTTAGGGTTAAAGTGGCAGAGAAAGCACAACTGACCACATCATTTTACTTACAGAAGTTGAGTGTTTTTGTACAAAACATCTCAGTTCTGGTTGGGTTTTTCTATATCTGATGCTAATAATGATATCTAGAGAGTATGCTGGCTGATTTAATACTGATATACTTTATGACTAATAGGTTTGTGGCCATTTTTATTATTTATTTTATTTTACAGCATAACTATGACCCACTATATATTTACTATAAACTTCATTATATGTATATATCATTTTGTCTCATTACCATTGGATTAAATAGAGAAAGAGAGAAGTTGGGTTAGATTTTTAATTTTAAGATTTTAAATCAAAAGTAATAAATATTTTTGAGGAGAACGTGACACATTTTGTTTTTAGAATTTGTTGTAGAATAGAAAGTTTGAAAGAATTTCAGCATTTACTTGAAAATAAAAATCTTTTATAAGAATGAGTCTTTTATAAGAACCTTGAGTCCGGCTATAACAGCTATCATTAATAACTCTTTGGAAAGTGGAGCTGTTAGTTTTAAACATGCTATAGTCCATCCTCTGCTAAAGAAACCTCATCTTGACAAATCTATTTTCAGTAATTTTAGGCCTATTTCCAAATTGCCTTTTATCTCAAAATTGTTAGAGAGAGCTGTCTACAGTCAGTTGGATTCCTACATTAGTATGTCCAATGTCCTGGACACTTTCCAGTCGGGTTTTAGATCACTACACAGCACTGAAACTGCATTGATGAAAGTCAGTAATGACCTTCTGCAAATTCTAGACACTGGTTCTTATGCGATACTTGTTTTGTTGGATCTTAGTGCGGCATTCGACACAATTGATCATAGTATTCTGCTACAGCGGCTGGAAACGTGGGTGGGTATTCAGGGTACCACTCTGCAGTGGTTGGCCTCTTATCTTAAAAATAGAACCTTCTAAGTGAATATTGGGAATTTTTCTTCCTCATCAGCTCCTTTGTTATGTGGCGTGCCCCAAGGTTCCATCTTAGGCCCTCTTCTCTTTTCACTACACATGCTTCCTTTGGGAGCCATTTTTAAGAAATATAAGATCTCTTACCACTGTTATGCTAATGATACACAGTTTTATCTTCCAGCAAAAACTGACGGCAGTGGCTCTTTGGATGTGCTTGACGACTGTTTTGAGGAGATAAAAGGTTGGATGGCAGATAACTTTCTACAATTAAACGAAAGCAAAAGTGAAATTTTGATTTTAGGTCACTTTAGATATTCATCTGATTTTAAATTAGGGTCCCTTTGCGCTAGTGTTCAACCCTATGTAAGAAATCTTGGGGTTACATTTGATTTGTTTCTTAAATTCGATAAACAAATTAGTACAGTGGTAAAGGGGAGCTTTTTCCATCTTAGATCCATTGCTAAGTTGAAACAATTCTTGCCTCAAAAACTTGGACTGTAATACATGCTTTCATAACATCTCGCTTGGACTACTGTAATTCCCTTTATTGGGGACTGTCTCAATCGGCAATTTCTCGCTTACAAATTGTCCAGAATGCTGCAGCGAGGCTTCTTACTGGAACAAGAAAGAAGGATCACATTTCTCCAACCCTAGCATCTTTACATTGGCTTCCTGTAAAGTTCAGAATCGATTTTAAAATAGCTGTTTGTGTGTACAAGGCGCTAGCTGGCCTTGCACCAAAATATATCAGTGACCTTTTGATTGCTTATTCTCCTCAAAGAGCTCTTAGGTCCAGTAATCAGTTTCTTTTAACGGTCCCACGTTGTCGCTGTAAAACCAAGGGTGGCCGGGCTTTTCCAGCTGCAGCCCCGAAACTTTGGAATAGTCTGCCTGTAAATGTGAGACTCGCTCCTTCACTAGCTAGTTTTAAGTCTGCTCTTAAATCTTATTTGTTCTCCCCTGGCTTTTGAATAATGCCTGCTTAAGGCTGTTTTTTTTTCTTTGTTTTTGCTGTATGCTATTTGTATTTGTTGTACAGCACTTTGGTGCAACTCTGTTGCTTTTAAACATGCTATAGAAATAAACTTTGACTTGACTTGAAGAATGTAAAAATCTGTATTAATACTTTTAATCAATTTAATGCATAATTGCTGAACAAAAGTATTAATTTCTTCAAAAATAAAAATCTATAAAATCTTACTGACCCCAGATATATACTCAATAAAAGCTTTTATTAGTCTACTGTAATGACTGGAGTCTTCAACTCATGTGAACTGATTTAAAAACATTTTCCAAAAATGCAACTGATTTATTTATCAGTAAAATACTTTTTAAATTAGTGAGTAGACCTTACAAATCTCTCTAGTCTATAATTTTATGCTGATTTTATGCTACATAGATTTACTCCCTTCAGCAGAGCTAAAAGCAGCCTTTCATTCAGACTGTGACGCTGAACTGCTGGTGTCCTGTACAGGAACTTAAAGCTCTCATGGGGACAATGTGGTCACCCAGCAGGTTAAATACCACCAGACCATCAGCAGAGAGCAAGAGAGAGAAAGAAAAGCCACTTGAAGCAGCAGTCAGCATGAAGGGGCAGGAGGTTCCAGATCACAGACTACGCTTTGGGATGTGAGCCCACGAACACAGTATGCGCTGGGCTACAGCCAGTTACCAAATCAGAGTAAAACACATACAGCTTGAGCTCGTAGTAGCAGTCTGCTGAAGGACATATCCCATGATGGATGGCAAAATGTGGAGATGTAAATACCTTCATTTTCACTAGATCTTTAGATTAAAGCATCTAACACTTGGGCTACTGCAGAAAGATTCCGTAATTAATAAAAAATTGAATGTTCAAAAAAGTAGAATTGATTTTAAATAAAAAAAACTTTGTTTTTTTTAGATGTAAAACTCTCTCCTGACACTTTTGATCAATTTAATGTGTCCTTGCTGAATACAACTATTAATTTCTTTCAAAAAAAATATTACTGACCCTTTAAACTGTAATATATAATTAAAAACGAACATGCATTCTATCAAAATATTTTCTTCGGTTGAGTTCTCATTAATCTATCATAAAGCTTAATGTCCAAAATGATTAATAAAAGTAAAAGATTATAATTAGCCTTTGGTGGAATGTTTCACGCCAATTAATTATTGTCTGTATTTATTTTCAATGTGAAAGCTCCTTAATACTAAATATTTTGCTTTTTATTTCTCCATTTTTACAGGGTACTGTGTGAAGGAATATAAAGCACCATATGTCAACACTTTGCACAAGTAGAGCTGAATTGGCCAAATAAATCATTGTCCCCGAAATGGAAAAAGCACAGATGAACTGTTAATGTGGGCAATTTTAATTAAGGTAATTATCACAGTGCCTCCAGGTTCATTAGCATTCAAATCAACTTCTTGTTTTCTAATGGTCCCACGTTGTTGATGACTGATATACTTGGTGCTTTAAAATAGCTCATGAAATAACCCATAAATCTTGCTATACATGCAATTCATTTTTATAACTGGCTAACAACACACATCACAATTATAAATACACATTGTAAATGGTATAGAAACTTAGTGAGGAAAATTAACTTTGCCGTCCAAAACGGTTTCCTTTAGACTACATAAGTCATTCTAGGATGGCATGTAAACGAAAAGAGCAAGTTTGTCTGCAAAACATGCATTTTGTATTATATATCCAAAACCAGAATCCCTTGGGCTAAGCGTGACAGTCTGAGTATGTCCAGGGGGAAAGTATGACTAATTTACCTGCCATGCTTTTCACATGATAAACTGCCAAGTGTAAATGACAATTGCATAAAGCCAAAGGTACTGCAATTGGCAAAAAAGTAAGTTGAAGTATTTTAAAAAAAATGCATTGGTTAATCTGTTACATCTTTAGATACTCTGTAGTTTGCTTTAATCAAAGGCTTAAATCACACAGACGCGAACATTTAGATTTTACGTTAACATTCACATACTGTATAAGACTTATTTCAAAAAGTGAAACTTTCATATATTCTAGATTCATTATAGATATTTATAATGTTACAAAAGACTTCTATTTCAAAAGTCAATGCTGTTCTTTTGAACTTTCTATTCATCAAAGAATGCTGAAATAAAAATGTATCACAGCTCCACAAAATATTAGGCAGCATAACTGTTTTCAACATATACAGTAATAATAATTGCTGCCTTCACGTGCTATCGGAAATTTCCTATTTCCCATTTATGAAGTCAGGATTGCAAGCTAGTCGCATTCAAGTGCTTTGTTGTCGGAAAGAATAAATGTAGCATCCCATTGGTTGACAATCATAAGCATTCACCACACTACATATGCCGTTTGCTGACAATTCTAGAACTTCTGTCAAATACATGCTTATGTCACTGTTTATAAAACATTCAATATGCTTCAAATGATCTATAAATACACTACTTTATCAAGAAGACAAAAGGGATGTAGTTGTTGTGAGAATAGCATTGACAACAACAGTAATGGTTGTCCGCTTCACCACGTTTAAAGTTTATGGCCCACACAACTCAGAAACTCTGGTATCAAAATTAGGAAACTCATATTTACGATAATTCCGATAGCACGTGAAGGCAGCATTAAAGTCACTTGAGCAGCAAACCAGCATATTATAATCATTTCTGAAGGATCATGTGACACGTGATATTTTACAGTTTTTACTGTATTTTTTTTTATCAAATAAATGCAGCCTTGGTGAGCATAAGAGACTTTTCAAAAGCAAAACAAAAAATACAGACAAATTTATGGCAGCTTAAATATATATAAAATTAATATTTTTAAAAAATTGTTGGCCAGTCAGCACATCTCTGACTTAAATAGTCCTGGGTAAAAGTACAAATGTTCAATGTAGTCGCAAGGTCATAGAACCTGCATTTATAATGATTACAGAGAATTAGATTGCAGTTTTTAGTTAAAGTAACAGTTAAATAGTTTTAGGTGCAGTACAGCATGTCACATTACAGGACACTGTTTGACATGGAATGTCAACTATCCATTGCAAACATGAGTGTTCTGTTCTGGAGGGATAATGGAGTGTCTGGACATAGTGGAACTAAGAGGTGGAGGCAGAATTGATCACAACGTGTTCAACTGAGGGCAAAACTTTCCAATCGCATTCCAAATTTCCTAGAAAGCAGCCATCGAATTGCAATTCAAAAATACAAGCGTAAAATGCATTTCTTAAATACCATAAAATGAGAGATTAATTCATTAATAAAAAACTGCACTCAGCCATTTCGTCTTGTTCACAAGAGTCAAAAACATTAAATGAACAAGAAAAGGTCTGCATCCTTTAATCAATTCACATGGTGCAGTGTTTCACAAAGTCACTGCAAAAAAGTCCAGTGTCAAAATGTCATTCCACATCATGTCAAAATAATTCAATCTAAACCTCTTACAAAGGCAACCTACGGTTCGAAGGACAGACCAGAGCATAAATACATTTCAAGTTATTAAAATCAATACAAATCAAGCCAGTGATCACACATATCAAAACATCTCTCCACTCACATTAAAGCAAAAAAAACATTTAACATTAAAA
The DNA here is from genome assembly GCF_936440315.1 of Barbus barbus. Lineage (NCBI taxonomy): Eukaryota > Metazoa > Chordata > Actinopteri > Cypriniformes > Cyprinidae > Barbus > Barbus barbus. The sequence continues at coordinate 18,232,964 of NC_136759.1, read as the reverse complement.
TCAGAGCACATACCACCAAAAAAGCAGCTTTAAACACATTCCCTACATGCCAAATTGTGAAAGCAGCAAGATCCCAGGAAGGCAGCAGTGATCCCTGTTGCTTACCCGTACGGATCATACTCTACAGGATACTCAAGCACAACAGGCTCTGTCCCAGGACTGTTCGGGACGCACGGACCCTCTCCTTCAGACCCCTCCACCCGAGGGTCCGGATCCAGATCGGTGACCTCCATCTGACGGCACACTCCAGGCTCGGAGCACAACAGACTAAGTCCCAGCTCTGGTCCTCTCCCCAAGCAGCATATAGTGCCCAGAAAGCCCTGGTTAAAATTTCAGCAGCCCGAAGCAGGTAGTCAGTCATTCATCCCTTCAGCAGGTCAGCATCTCCCTCATGTCACACTCTGGTGTCATCGGTGGGCTCATAATAACAGTGGCTTGGTGACATAAGTAGTACTGCCTCTGTAGCTCTGTTGAGAGTGCATACACACACACACACACACACACACACACTGCTGACCAGCCCCCCCCGGACCATACCGCCACTCCTGCTCTCTCACACTGCACACGCTCCTCCAGGTTCTCTAGTCATTAGCATGTCCATCACTTTTTACCCTGAAGGGGGTGTTGGCTGGGCACCACCTGACTTGTCAAATGAGACCAAGGTGAATAATTTGCCCAGAAACTGCCATCTGCGTGCCAACAATGAATTATACATGTTGTTTGTGTTTTGCACAGCTTCTGGGAATAGACGTCCATAGTAACAATATTAATACCAGCAATAATAATGATTAATAATTTTAAATCAATTTTAAAAAATAAATATAAAAAGATAAAGCATCCTTAAATAACAAATAACAAATATAACAAATAATAATAATAATAATAATGTTATTATTATTACAGACATCCATATTTAAAAAAACAGCAACAACTGCAGCAGTAATAATAATTATTTTAAAATAAAATGAAATCCTTACAAGTAAACAGCAAATTATTATTACTTCTAATAAACATAATAATATAAACAATAATAGTAGCCTAATACTAAAAACAAATAAAAAGACATCCTAAATTTCTGTCATTTATTACTATTATTATTAGGCTATATAATAGCCTATCAGCAGCAGCACCCTGGTTTACAATGTTTTAATAAATTAAACATTGGATGTTTAAAATCAGTAAAAAAGACTAATAATTTAGCATGCCATGACGCAAGTCGAGTTTCATGAGAGTAAATAAATCATAAACCTTCCGTATAAAGCCATCAAAACAACAGGTGCGAAAGTGTAGAAATGTAGGCTGCAGTTTATGAAATCATGCTGACCACCAAAGCCTTCATGTCATTCAAATCTACTTCAAACATTTGATTTCTAAACTCTTACCTTTAGTGGTGATGATGGGCGATCTGTGTAAGTGATCCGAGCCGATGTCGCTACAGGAGCCAGATTATCCCGCTGCTGAAATCTGGATCATGGATCGTCGCTGAATTGTGAGGAATTTCTCCAGGTCTCATTCGCGATTATACACACTATTAATTTCAGCCATTTGTTGCGAATAGCAGTGGACAGTGGTCCTTATCCCGATCGTTATCCGAAAAAAACCGTCCGACTTCCAGTCGAAAACAATAAAACCAGTTGTACTTTTCCTCCAACTCCAGTCAGCTCTAATGAGCCCCTGGATGCTTCAGTACTTCCATGATCTTAAGCGAATTCAAGCTCATAATTCCCGAGTTTAATTGATTCACGTCTCAAAAAGCTGCTCGTAGATTTCGACTGCCATACAGACACACACGAGCCTCATAAAAACAATCAATAAACATCGCTGTCAAATCAGCAGTCCAGATGGATATTGTTGTCCACGAGCTGTTGGTGGGCATTAAACAAAACAAGAAATAGACGGTTCCTTTGAGAAAGAAACAGATAGATTCCTCACAGAACATGAATTAACCCATAATACACTGAGTGAGTGAGCGCTGGAGTCATTAGTCAGCGGGTCCAGCCTACAGCTCTACTGTCATTCATCCGCAGGTGAGCGCGGATCAGGTGCAGTCATTAGGGAATAACACTTCATCAGCGGTGCGACCTTACTGCTATTTTTACATACGAGGAAAATACTTCTACAATGACTTTCAAGCAGACAGCAGAGCCCTAAATCAATCAACCTACCTATCTAAACATCATCTGCCCACCCATTCATCAATCAACCAACCCATCCATCCGTTCATCCACCCTTTCCCCATCCAACCATCAGCTCAGCTCATGTATCCATCCAACCATCAGCTCAGCTCATCCATCCGCTCAGCTCATCTATCCATCCAACCATCAGCTCAGCTCATCCATCCATCCATCCGCTCACCCACCACACATTCATCCATCTATTCATCCGTCAGCCCATCTATCCATCCATCACCCCATTCATTCACCCATCTATCAATCACCTATCCATCCTTCCATTCATCCATCACCCCATTCATTCACCCATCTATCCATTACCCATCCATCCTTTCATCCACCCATCCATCTATCACCCCATTCATCCATTCATTCATTCATTCATTCATTCATCCATTCATCCATCCATCCATCCAACAGCCAACCTATCTATCGATCAGCCCATCCCATCCAGGTAATTGAGAAAAAATACTAAAAAATAAACATGCATGGCATGGATGAATCATTCACAATTTATCAATAACATGCATTTAGAAAATAAACAGGGTGAATTTCCATTTCATGTCAACTTTAAAACAGTGTTCACGAGTGCTTATATAAATTAAAATAGTAAAAACAAAATGAAAGAATAAAAAAATAGAACTAAAATAAAACAATATGAGGAGCAATAAAATAAAATGAAAACAAAAAAGAGAATCAAACAATAAGAAAAAATACATAAAACATGGCAGATCATTCTCTTAATTTTATATTTTCTCATGCTTCTTTGTCCATTGTCTATTGTTAAAAAAAATAATAATTTTAAAACAACAACATATATTATAATTTAGCTTAATTTAGTTAGTCTAATGGGTTTAAAGGGATAGTTCATCCAAAAATGAAAATTTGAGCTCAAACTGTTGGCGGTAGCCATTGACTTCCATATATGTTTATACATTCTATGGAATTCATTGGCTACCGGCAGCTGTTTGGTTCCAAACATTCTTCAAAATGATTTATTTTGTGCTCAACAGAAGAAACTCATACAGGTTTGGAACAACTTGGTGATGAGTGAACTATCCCTTTACTACCTCAAAAACAAGCAAAGTGATTCTTCAATGTTTTTTTTATTTTTTAGCTGGAACCTTTATTTTGAAGCTACAGAAACACCATATATGGTCATCTACAGTCCTCTATAACAGCTAACACAAATGGACATGCAACAATCAATTAGTACAGAGAAATTTTCCTATCCATTGATTTTTTTTCTAAAGATTTGTGTCTAAACACACGCTCCTCTTCACAGTGAACATCTTGAGCATGTTATGACCCATCACATCGGACTACATAACTAACAAAATGCAACAGAAACCAACTCACTCGATCTCATGCACACGGCACACACAGTGATATAATGATGTGATAATTAAAATCCCCCTCATTTCTCGGCCTGAGTGTCCTCTAAATTCTTCCACCAGCTGACTCACAAACACAGGGGCTGAATCAGTGACTCACACACACTTTGCTGGGAGCATGCTGGGATTTTTCTCTAGACAGTCACAGGAGCACAGGATAAGCTGACCTCAAAGTTAACCCCGAAAGGAACCTGATAGCCGGCTGATATTGATTGATGACACTTTAAAAACGCACTCTCCAAAGCGAAGCTTAAACTTTAGTGATATCATAATCTTAAACTGAGAGAACATTTTTAATACTAGATAACCTGTCATATTACGCCGCTGAATCAGGAAACTGCAACTAAAGGTAGAGTTTATTGGAACTGAAAAATGACTCCAGTTATGAAATAAGGAAATCACAATGTTATTCCTGTCAGGCCGGCGGTGAAGATTTACTGAAGCATTAGCCGCTCCAAACACACTTGCTTTTTCCTGTCTCTGGAAATGTAGTAACTGCAGAGTGATGAGAAACTTTTATCCGCTTTAACCCTCTTCTCAATTTTGCTTCACAAAGTGAGTCTGTATCAGAGCATGTGAAAGAAATGAAAAAGCAATTCATTCATTCTCATTATCCTAAGTAGGGCAGCCTGCTATGCTCCAGCTAGCGCCCAAATCCAGCCAAAAAAAGTACTGTGCTTATAACATGTTTTACACAGCAGTGACCAACCATAATTTTTTTTTTTTTTTTTTTTTTTAAATCTGCATGTCAAAGGAACATGAACATCAAATTTTCTCATCTGATTCTCACCTGATTTTCTTTCTTAGAACAAGTGAATTATTTGTATTGCGCTTTTCACAACATACATCGTTTCAAAGCAGCTTTACAGAAAATCATGACGTTAATGTTCATAATATCGTAATATCTCCATGCCTTAGTCGCATTTAGCAGATTAGGGCAATAAATCAAATTAAGTAGTGCTGTCAAATGATTAATCGCATCCAAAATAAAAGTTTTTGTTTACATATAGTATGTGTGTGTGTGCACTGTGTATAAATATTATGTATATATAAACACACACACACACACACGTATATTTAAGAAAAAAAAGTTATGTTTATATATTAAATATATTTATATATAATATCAATTATATGTATATAAATATATACGTGTGAATACACAAATATTTTCCAAATATGTGCTGTATGTGTGTATATATTTATATATAATAAATATACACTACAAAAACATTATGTAAACAAAATCTTATATTTTGGATGCGATTAACATACTTAAATATGTGCAATACAGTTACATTTTGCGACAATTTAAGCTGTTGATATTTGCTAAATAGTAAATATCGCTTTTCATGAGTATGCAGTATGCAAAAGAAGTTGAATATTCTATATATTTAACTTCATATATAGAACTGTGCCATAATATAATAAGGAACACAACAGGAGATATTTTGAAGAGTGATCATGCTGCTCTTTTCCATACAATGAAACTGAATGAGAACCAAAATTCAAACAGTTCTAGAATGACAACAGAATGAGTAAATGATAGTATTTTCATTTTTGGATGAACTATCCCTTTAAATGTATCAGTACTGACCTAGTTCCTCATACTGTTCATGCACAACCACCCAAAACTTATGAAAGCACAGCTGAATCCAACACTTGAAACGATGCAAAGCTAATACCTTGCAAAATTAAAGGCAACCAGGTAGAACATGCTGCGTTTTCACAGGGAAATTGTATTATTATGAAGGATTTGAGGGATAAAAATATTCACGAGGGATGGAAGTCTGAAGTACAGATGGAATATGGCGTGTGTTGGGCTGAAGAGAAGATAAATGACACACAGGTGTGTCTCTGAGCTCTCCATTACACACTAGTTAATAGCTGGCGCTCTGCTCACTGAGGCTTTACCGCTCTCTCGCTGTGTGTGTCAACACGTGTTAAAGACACACTGCATCTTTCTTAAAACAAGGCCATCTTAACAGAATAACCCCAAAAACTGAGATAGGGATGGGAGAAGCATCAAGGTAATCACCAGCATCGTTTGCAACACCAATATTTTTATATTAAACACAAAGGTTGTGATTTAAGTAGGTAAATGGGTAATTATTTGAATTTACAAAGTATTCAACTATAAGATCATTAACAAAAATTCAGGCTGATAATGGTGCAAGAAGTGGAGGATTTTGTTCAGGATAGGCTGTGTGTGAGTCAGCCACACAGACAGAGACCCTGTGGCGCATGAGGACACATTTAGGTGTGACACTGTGTCAGCTGGCATCAAGCTGTCCCTCTCTGCCCTATAAGAGCAGCTACAATTCCAAATGCTAGCGTACTTAAAGGTTCCGAAAGAAACAGTTCATCCAAAAATGAAGGCTTGTTATTATTTACTCACTTTTTTGACTTCATTCTTATGGGGAGTACAAAAGGAGAAACCCTGAAGTCTGGTCAATCCATGCAATTACAGTGAGCAGAGACTGAGGCTTTTAAGCTTCAAAAGGGCCACAAAAGCAGCATAAAAAAAGTTAAAAGCACTCCACATGACCCTATAAATCTATATTCCAAGTGTTCAAATATATTATACAATAGATTTGCGTAACAGACCAAGTTACTCACTGATAATCTCCGCCTCAAGTGAGCAGTTAACTTGAGAATCGCTGTGACCGTATTGAGGTGAACTGTTCCTTTAAGGATTCCAAGGGGCTGTGAAAATACGCCAATTTTCACACAAGGTCTGTAATCAACATCAAACTTCTCAATCTCTGTCTCAGCAACATCTTGAGAAAAGGAATGAAACCATAAGTAGAGAATGTGAGAAAACTTCAAACATTAAGCACTGCTTAAGTTATCCAGATGTTAGCAGGTTCATTCTGGATATTTCCATATTCATGTATTTACGCTGAAGTACTTCAAAGAATGTAATAAAAATAAATACTGCTTTGCCAAAGAACCATGTCCAAATATCCATGTTGAATCAAAACAAACAAAAAGCTAAATAAACTAGACAAAAAAAAACAACAAAATAAAACGGAACAAAAAACAGACCAGAACACTATCGAACAAAACCGTAGCACCATGATAGTTTTTATCTCGTTACAAGACTGCTCTTGTTTATACTGTTTCATGACTAAGGGCTGTGAGCTGGCCTTGTGCCTGCAGGCCATTTTTTGCAGTGTGCACAGGCAGTGTTGTTGTATATATCTGCCTTAGTCATTAACATATTATTAGACCTCTTTCACCGGTCAAGAAGACCAGAGGTTGCCATATAATTAACCTATGGGCCAGTACTGGATCCCTGACATCTATTCACTTAGCATTTTGCTTATGGGCATTAAGGTGGAATATGTGCAATATGTGGAATACATTGTGATTCACTTTGTGTGATAAATGTATTAAGTTGATTTTTTTATTAAAATGCAAATCTTTCCGCAAAGAAACATCCATATGCCAGAAAAAACTGCGTTCCTTGCAGCCGTGAAGTTAATTGACTCACATCAATTAATAAGGGAATTAGTAGAGATGATTCTGCTATCATTATTGATGTTGCTCTTACAGAAAGCAAACAATGAGCATTAAAGTGATAGTTCACTCAAAAATGAAAATTACCCCGTCATTTACTCACCCTCAAGACATCCTAGGTGTATATGACTGTCTTCTTTCAGACGAATACAATCGGATTTACATTAAATGTCCTGGTTCTTCCAAGCTTTATAATGGCAGTGAACGGGGGTCGAGATTTTGAAGGCCAAAAAAAGTGCATCCATCCATCTTAAAAAGTGCTCCACACCGCTCCGGGGGTTAAATAAAGGCCTTCTGAAGCGAAATTCATTTTTAAAACTTTATAAACCGTGATCTGTAGCTCCTGCTAACTGTTGTATTAACATTCACGAGTGTGTGGCGTTTCAGCGGATAACATAGGATGCAGGCAAGCGCGGTGACGAATACGAAAACACAGAGGAGAGAGCAAAACCAAACACTGGTCATAAATTAGAAGTAGAAAATTAGGATTTGTAAAGAACATCTCTGAGGATTTTGATATAAGCCAAGAGGAGACTTGTTTTCCTTTGCTGTAAACAAAACTTGGTTCTCGTGAGACTACGAGGTTACACTATGCCTACGTCATCTGCTGGAACACCACTCTCTTGAGAACGTGAGTTAGTGGAAAATTTCCAAATGTGAATGTGTGAGACTTATGGTTCATTAGTCACTATAGGGAAATAACGAGAAGAATAACGTGCAGTAAACACTAAAACTATTTGCACTACAAACCAGTGTGTTCATAATTAAGATAATACATTAAAATAACATGGTAAGACACACCAATTTGCAATATCAAGCAGTAAAACGAGCTGTTTTGTACATCTAGAAATAGCTTGATGCGAATTACACCGGAAGCCAGACAAATTAAATTTACAAATGCCCACGCCTGATCTTACGGGAAAAATAAGGTGGAGAACATACTTTGCTTAAAATTTCTCAATGGTAGTGTGAAACAAAACTTTTTACCTTGTCAAAAACAGCTCTGTTCACTGCGACCCGTGTCGATGTATGTCCCTTTAAATGCTAATAAGCTCTGCTCACCCCGCCCCTCTCTTCTGTACAAATCACTTTTCTTTTAATTCAGTTATAATTGCTCAAAAACAATTTAAATTTGTTAAACAAACACCTTTATAAACCCTCCACAAAGGCCACCTGGATGTGCCAAAGCGACCGTTGCAAATCATTTGAACTTTGTGTCAGTACTCATAAATAGAATGAGGCAGCAGTTTATTGTCAGGGATTTGTCATGTTGTGCCGCATCCAGTGTAGACAGCATCACTGAATATAATGAGTTCTACAGTATTTTGTTGCGCTGTGCCTCTTGCAGCTGGTGTACACACAGTGTGAGACTGTTAACTTTAGCCGCATTCATCGTGGAATTTGCTAACTAGCACTTTATTAGGAAAGGCAATTTGCAAAGATTCATAAAAAAAAAAACATACTACTTCTGTTGGTCAAGCTACCATCCATGCTTCAGGAACAACTTTTTAGCACAACCTGCTTTGTACTGACCTTCATTTACAAAGCAGTCTGGTGTAAAATGATTCCTGCAAACAAACGCATTTAGGTAGGTCAATGTTGCGTCACTTTGCCAAGAATCTGTGAACGGCTTGATCTGAGAAAGTTCTTATGATTTGTGGGGATTTTAAAAAAGCACTGGGTGGATTTTTATCATTATAGTGTGGTTGTGTTCACACACTGCCAACACATTTATGTTCAAACATGATTTTGCATCTGATGTCCCCTTTAAACATGGGGACTTCGCTTCAGAAGTCCTTTATTAACCCCACAGAGCCATGTGGAGCACTTTTTATGATGGATGAATACACTTTTTTGGGCTTCAAAATCTCAACCCACATTTACTGCCATTTAAATATAAGATGGTGCCGCAGATGGCAGGTACTGTGCTTTGCTCTTCAGTGTTTGTACTGTTTTTTGTTACTCAAATACGATCAGTTTTATCAGGGATGACCTGCTGAACATTCGGCAGAACACACCACAAAATCTTTTACCGGATTTTGACTATTTGGACGTTTTGCTGGACATTGTAGTTGGCGGAGCCGTAGCTCTGGTCAAATGTTTCAGGACGCGCAGACGGGGGAAGCAAGCCGGCGCGCTTGTGAAGACATCTGGCGAATCTCCGCTCTCTACCCACCAAAACGGACGAACTCCTTCTGCTCTCTCAGACAAACAAGGATTTTTCTAACTCTGCTGCTCTGTGTTTCATGTAAACCTGGCTGAATGACTACATACCGGACAGCGTCCTACATCTGGCTAACTTCAAGCTGATCAGAGCAGATCGGGACGTGGAATCAACGGGGAAATCGCGCGGCGGCAGGACGTGCTTTTACATCAATGAGAGGTGGTGTACAGATGTTACTGTGTTAAAGAAGATGTGCTGTTCAGATCTAGAAACGCTCTTCATTAACTGCAAGCTGTTCTATTCCCCGCGGGAGTTCTGCTCGTTCATTCTCGTGAGTGTCTACATTCCACCGCAAGCGCACGTGAGCACAGCTTTACAGAAACTCGCTGATCTGTTCACAGACACAGAACAGCAACACCCAGACTCCGTTTTAATCATTCTCGGGGACTTTAATAAAGCAAATCTCTCCCATGAACTGCCAAAATACAGACAGCACATCACATGTCCCACCAGAGACAGTAATATATTGGATCACAGTTACACAACAATAAAAGACGCATATCACTCTGTTCCACGAGCAGCTTTAGGACTCTCTGATCACTGTTTGGTTCATCTTATTCCGACCTACAGGCAGAAACTTAAATCTGCAAAACCTGTATTAAGAACTGTTAAAAGATGGACTAATGAAACAGAGCGGGATTTACAAGCCTGTTTCTCTCTCAATGATTGAAATGTTTTTGAAACTGCTGCCACTGATCTGGACGAGCTCACAGAGACTGTAACTTCATATATCAGTTTCTGTGAGGATATGTGCATTCCTTCCAGGACTCATTTAACCTACAAAAATGACAAACCATTGTTCACTGCAAAACTCAGACAGCTTTGTTAGGCCAAAGAAGATGCTTACAGAAAGGGGGATAAAGTCTTGTACAAACAGGCCAAATACACACTGGAAAAGGAGATCAGAGTGACAAAGAGGAATTATTCTGACAAGCTATGGAACAAATTCTCTTCCAGTGATTCTGCTTCAGTGTGGAAAGGTATGAAAGATATGACCAGTTACAAGACCCCATCCCCCAGCACTCTGGAGAATCAACAACTAGCAGACGACCTGAATGAGTTTTATTGCAGGTTTGACAAATCACCCCCCACCCGCTCGGAACACCTCTCCACACAACCATTCACACCTGCAGCAACCCCCCTCTCCCCCACACCTACAATTCAGATCAGCGAAGACGAGGTGCACCAGGTCTTCAGAAAGAACAAAAGGAGGAAAGCACCAGCCCAGACGGTGTCACCAGCCTGCCTAAAAACCTGTGCTGACCAGCTGGCCCCCATCTTCACACAGATCTTCAACAGATCACTGGAGCTGTGCGAAGTCCCCTCGTGCTTCAAAACTCCACCATCATCCCGTCCAAAAGAAACCCAAAATTACTGGACTTAATGACTACAGACCTGTGGCTCTAATGTCTGTGGCCATGAAATCATTTGAAAGACTGATTTTGGCTTATCTGAAGGACATCACTGGACCCTTACTGGACCCCCTGCAGTTTGCCTACAGAGCAAACAGGTCTGTGGATGATGCAGTCAATATGGGACTGCATTTCATTCTGCAGCATCTGGACAGACCAGGGACTTATGTGAGGATCCTGTTTGTGGACTTCAGCTCTGCTTTTAACACCATCATCCCGGACACCCTACATAATAAACTGGCACAGCTCTCCGTGCCCACCTCTGTCTGTTAGTGGATCACCAGCTTCTTGCCAGACAGGTAGCAGCTAGTGAGGCTGGGAAAATACACATCCATCACCCGTACGATCAGCACTGGAATTCCTCAGGGCTGCGTTCTCTCCCCCCTCTACATCAACGACTGCATCTCTAAAGACCCCTCTGTCAAGCTCCTGAAGTATGGTGCAGTCTTAACAACCTGGAGCTCAATACGCTCAAAACTGTGGAGATTATCGTGGACTTCACGCTTCATTTCCAGCGATATCGACCTGATTGCAAAGACACTATTTAAACTTATTGACACATTATTTTCCTTTTTTGATATTGTGCAGTGCTTTGACACAATTTGCATTGTAAAAAGCGCTATATAAATAAAGGTGACTTGACTTGACTTCAGGAGAAACCCCCCTGCACTCCCCCCAATCACCATCATGAACAGCACTGTGACTGCAGTGGAGTCATTCAGATTCCTGGGCACCACCAACTCTCAGGTCCTGAAGTGGGACAATCACATTGACTCTATTGTCAAAAAGGCCCAGCAGAGGTTGTATTTTCTTCGCCAGCTGAAGAAGTTCAACCTGCCACAGGAGCTGCTGAAACAGTTCTACTCTGCCATTATTGAATCCTCTGCACTTCAATAACTGTCTGGTTCAGCTCAGCTACCAAATCTTACCTCAGAAGACTACGGAGGGTAGTCCGGACTGCTGAGCGAATCATTGGTACAAGCCTCCCCACTCTTCAAGAACTGTACTCATCTAGAGTGAGCAAAAGGGCTGGCAAAATCACTCTGGACCCCTCACATCCAGCACACTCCCTCTTTGAACTAATACCGTCTGGTCGACGCTACAGAGCTCTGAGCACCAGAACGACCAGACACAGGAACAGTTTCTTCCCTCAGGCAATCCATCTCATGAACACTTGACAATAAAACACGGAACAAACAACTCTATTATACATTATTCATTCACCACACTTATTTTTTTCATTTCAAATTTGCACATATCAGACCTGTAAACACATAATTGTCTATATTATATATTGCGTTTTTGCTGTTTTGTACATTGCCTATTTGGATATTTGTATATTACTCTTTTATTATCTGTTTCCTGTCCTGTTGCTGTCTTTCTGTTGCACTGTGGAACTTCTGTCACTATAACAAATTCCTTGTATGTGTAAACGTACTTGGCCAATAAAGCTCATTCCGATTCTGATTATAAAGCTTGGTAGAGCCAGGGCATTTTTTAATATAACTCAGATTGTATTTGTCTGAGAGAAGAAAGTACACCTAAGACTGCTTGAGGGTGAGTAAATCATGGGGTAATTTTAATTTTGGGTGAACCGTATCTTTAAAAGCAGTAGTTATGAAGATTAATTTAATATTCTGTAATAAAGCGAACAGAAGCATATTCTGTTAGGCTCTCCACTTTGCATCTCAGAACAATCTGTAGTAGGTGAGAGCTTTGAAAGCTGTTGCTGTCATTTTAAGCAACTTCCTTTTTGGCAGAGGATAGCTCAGTTTGGCTCCAGCAAAATCTGTCTTTTTGACAAGAAGCCCAGAGCTTTGTGCCTCTCAGCCACAAAACAGAGCTGCCATTGGCTCCTGACCACCTCAGTTAAGGCAGTGGGTTAGTGTTGGATTCAGAGAAAGGTGGAGAAGCAGCGGTGATGGCCGTGATTCTGCCAAGTAGGACATGTTCCTGGATCAGCATCTTTTGTCAAACAGTACAATCCCTAGACCCAACCATTTACTATTACTAGTACACACTACAAGACAAGCTTGTTTAGTCGATGAAATCACTGATGGCAACGGTGTATAACCATGTTAACAGTTTTTTTTTTCATAAGATAAATCAAACATACTGTTGGAGAAAATATTTTGACTGTAAAAAAATCAGGAATGAACCAAACATTTAAAATACTGTAGGGACACAGACATCATAGTTGTGATTTTATATAGTTACAGTTGTGGTCAGAATTATTGGAACCCTTGGTAAATATGATCAAAGAAGACTGTGAAAATTAACCTGCTTTGTTAATCCTTTTGATCTTTTATTTTAAAAAATCACAAAAAGCTAACCTTTCATTGGATAATAAGAATTTAAAATGGGGGGAAATATCATTATGAAATAAATGTTTTTCTCAAACACACGTTGGACACAATTATTGGCACCTTTTTATTCAATACTTTTTGAAACCTCCATTTGTCAGTTTAACAGCTCTAAATCTTCTCCTATAATGCCTGATGAGGTTAGAGAACACCTGACAAGAGATCAGAGACCATTCCTTCATCCAGAATCACTCCAGATCCTTTAGATTCACAGCTTCATCTCTTCAGTTCACCTCACTCATTTTCTACAGGGTTCAGGTCAGAGGACTGGAATGGCCAGACGAAGCTTGGTTTTGTGCTCAGTGACCCATTTTTGTGTTGTTTTTGAGGTTTGTGTTTGGATTATTGTACGGTTGGAAGATCCAAACATGGCCCATTATAAGATTTATAATAGAATCAGTCCCTTATAGATTTTTTTATCTGTTGGTATTTGATAGAATCCATGATGCCATGTGTCTGAACAAGATGTCCAGGACCTCCAGCAGAAATATAGGCCCACAACATCACAAATACAGCAGTATATTTCATTGTACACATGGGGTACTTTTTATCCCTGTGTTCACCAAACCCATCTTGAGTGTTTGCTGCTAAAAAGTTCATTTTTTAGTTTCATCTGACCATAGAAGCCAGTCCCATTTGAAGTGCCAGTCCTGTCTGATAACTGAATATGCTGGAGTTTGTTTTTGGATGAGCTAGGAGAATTTTTCTTGAAATCCTCCCAAACAACATGTGGTGATGTAGGGGCTGTTTGACAATTTTTTTTTAAGGTTTTCTGACCCCGAGACTCAACTATTTTCTGCAATTCTCCAGCTGTGATCCTTGAAGAGTCTTTAGCCACTCAAACTCTCGTTCTCACCGTGCATTAGGACGATATAGACACACGTCCTCTTCCAGGCAGTTTAATTACATTTTCTGTTGATTGGAAATTCTTAATTATTGCCCTGATGGTGGAAATGGGGATTTTCACTGCTCTAGCTCTTTTCTTAAAGCCACTTCACTAATTTGTGAAGCTCAATTATCTTTTGCTGCACATCAGAAATATATTCTTTGTTTTTTCTCATTGTGATGGATGATTAAGGGAATTTGGGATTTGTTTTCCCTCCTATTTATATTTCTGTGAAACAGGAAGCCATGGCTGGATAATTTCATGTTCATAATCACCCTAGAGTGCTCAAAATTGTGAATATGAATGGGAGTATACTTCAGAGATATTTTACTCTTAAGGATTTCTAGGGGTGCCAATAATTGTGTCCAACGTGTGTTTGAGAAAAACATTTATTTCATAATGATATTTCCCCCCATTTTAAATTCTTATTATCCAATGAAAGGTTAGCTTTTTGTGAATTTTTTAAATAAAAGATCAAAAGGATTAACAAAGCAGGTTAATTTTCACAGTCTTCTTTGATCATATTTACCAAGGGTTCCAATAATTCTGATATTAAAGGAAAAAGAAAGGACAAGGACTGACTAAAGTATAAAGCCTTTAAAAAAGCACTACTTGTTCTTTTATCTTTTAAATGTCTGACTATTCTGGGACCAAAAAGGTCCAGATTGTTGAAGTGCAAGACATTTAGTGTGCACGTCTGTGAGAATCAAAGCTGTGGCGCATCCTATGAAACATATTCACTTGAAAACAAATTCCAGTGACAAGCCAATGTGTTGAAATCTGATGAAAGGGCCACTAAGCCCTTGAATTTGTGTCTCAGATCTTCCATGTGCCTTTGAGCTGTCAATTGAGTTGTCACTCCACTTATGACAACACATCAAAACACAATGTCAACTTAAGGCCATTTTCTCTACTCTTGCTAGTAAAAAAAAATAAGCATACACACATATATACATATATATATATATATATATATATATATATATATATATATATATATATATATATATATATATATATATATATATTTATTTTTTTCTCCCATTACGCAAAGGATTCTTCAAAACGTTCAGTGGACAGTGGGAGTGGAGGCTTAAAACGGAAGCGGAGACTGAGGTAATAAGACCTCATGCTGTTCCAGTACAGCTTGTCTCTTATCCCTCGCTCTGTGAAACCTATTCGAGGGACTGAGGTTTAGGGTGGCATAGCTGAGTGAACTCATGAAGGAGGAAATCCATTAGTAACGGAGGCTGAGATAGACACTGCGAGAAATTAAACATTTGTTTAGGCACATTAGAAAGAACATGTACTTGAATAATTTCAAATTCCACCATATACAATTTGAACATCCGCAAAGACCTGTCAAGCCATGGCGCTTTCACGCTACACATGTCCTCGTGCAGTTAAAAATACATTGTGGATCAAAGGTGGTGGTGGTGGGGGGGGTTTATAGGACGATTCCGAGGGCCTGACGATGGAGGGGGCCCCCTGAGGGGAGGAACGCGATTTCTGCCGGGAAAGGTGCAGAGTGAGATTTCTACTGGGAAGGGCACAAAGCACACACACACTCTTGTACTGCAGTTATATCTGATCAAATGTACATTATTATTATTCTTTAGCTTGGGTTGAACAAATCATTTTTGCTTAGATGGAACAGCAGCTATGCTAATTATGTCTCTATTTGTTTCTCTGTTTCTGTCACTGGAGTAACATCCCGTGGTAACTAGGAATTACAGAGGCTTTGGTCTGGATCCAACCCTTAAATGATCTGAGATGACCGAACACCTGAGAAAAGATAATGCCAACCCCTCAGAGGATGTTTTTTAGCTTTTATGTGTTAATTTTTTAAAGAAATTCAAACAATAAATACCGCTTTGTGGCTCTTTAATGTGTCATGAGTTGTGGCAGATAACTGCAGTGCCTCAGTTCAAATGGGAAGTGAACCGATCGTCTTTTCATTTTTATTTAAAGGGGTCCTGAACTGAGAATATGAAACATAGGACATTGACAATTATTATAATTATTTGTTACATTTATATAGCGCTTTTCTGGGTACTCAAAGCACTTTACATAGAAGGGGAGAATCTCCTCAGCCACCACCAATGTGCAGCATCCACCTGGATGATGCGACGGCAGCCATATTGCACCAGAATGCCCACCACACACTAGCTTATTGGTGGAGAGGAGACAGAGTGATGAAGCCAATTAGTGTATGGGGATGATTAGGAGGCCATGATGGTCAGAGGCCAACGGGGAAATTTGGCCAGGATTTGGGATTTTTAATGACCACAGAGAGTCAAGACCTCGGTTTAACGCCTCATCCGAAGGACAGGTGGTTTTTACTGTATAGTGTTCCCGTCACTATACTGGGGCATTAGGACCCACACAGACCACAAGGTGAGCACCCCCTGATGGTCTCACTAACATCTCTTCCAACAGCAACCTAGTTTTCCCAGGAGGTCTCCCACCCAGGTACTGACCAGGCTCAACCCTGCTTAGCTTCAGTGTGCAACCAGTCTTGGGCTGCAGGGTGATATGGCTGTTGTAACAGTAAGAAGGGGTGACAGTCCAGTCCTTCACTCTGTGAACCTGACTTGTCAAAAATTTACACATTTTAATGGCATTACTACCTGTCAAAGGAAAAAGCATCCAAATCAAGCCATCTTTTATATAGGTTGCAAAAGTCAGAAAAATCCACAGAAATAACCCAATTAAATTCAAAATAAAATGCCCTCATGGACTACAAAAAGAGTGTATTTGGGCGGTGAATTCCCTTCGGGTGGCTAAATTGACCGAAATGCATGAGGAAGACAGTGTGTCACATTAGCTTAGATCAGCTCGGCACCTTTTCACAGCGGTGTGAAATAGCTTTTCTGTCACTTGTCACAGACCATTACACATCTCTCGGTTTCTGTTATGTTTAAACAACTAGGAGACAAGGCACTTTAAAGGCTGTAGTTTAAACATTCCGATAAATCCGGTGAACTTTCAGCTGTAAGTGCTCTCAGTGGACTAACTTTTGCTAACTTGAATCCAGTTAAAGGATTCGTCAGATATCGTCAGAATCCAGAGACAGGAGAACTCATTGTGAACTTAAAGAATAGGATTGAAGCTATTGTTAACCATGCATTACATCAAAGTGCCATAAAAGTGTGGAGCTGAGAAAAAATATTTGCACATTTATATAATGGAGCACATTTATAAACAAAATAAGAATATCCCAATTTGACTTCAGATGAATGTAGCATTACCAGTTGACTCTTTACTTTGAACAGAGGGACAGAAAGCAGGGAACTCGGTGTCTGGTCTTAATATTACGCCTCTCATCCGTCACTCAAGACCACTTCATTCAGTCGCAGAGCTGTGAAACGGCTGTGACCTAGTTCACTCAGCATCAAGCACATTCCCATCTCTTACAATAACATTCAAACTTCTGTAGAACACCATAAAAGTTTTAATAATAAGACGCCAAGATAGCAGCTACAACAAAACTCAATTTCATTTGCAACACACCTGCATGTACATGAAAAACAAATGCAGTTTGGAGATACTTTTTGGGTGTATTCACAATATCAATGTAACCCAATTAAGCACAAACAAAATAATACAAAAGAAAACCTGCAGTGACATTTGACTTGATGTAATCCGTCAACGTTGTGCAGAAATACCCAAGACCAAAAAAACAATAAGACAATGCAAAAGGTAAGAACTGCAATTTCACATTTCAGTGTCTTGAATGGATATTATATGGGGAGATATTTATGGGGCAGTTCTGATTCCAAATAGCTTTCAGCTGTATCATGGGCCAATCCATAAGAACTGCTCCATTCAAAGTCCCATCTGACTCAATTGCCCTCTAAACGTCTAAAAGAACACACAAATCACAGTTTGAGGTGACATGTTATTAACGTAGCTAACTATAGTGATATTTTCTTCTGCAGTTCTTTCCTCTTGTGCGCTCTAAATTTAGGCCCTAAGGTGGTATGAGCAAATGAAGCCTTAAATTGAAGTCACTAGTTCTTCCGGTCTGTCCTGCTGATGGTTTTCTTACCAGAGCTATTAGATCCAAAGCTCAGAGTTAACAGGACTTGGGAATGAAATTCTTTATTACTGTGATCATAACTAAAAACAGCAGCAAACATTCATTAAAACAGCATGAAAAAAGAGTTGTCAAGTATCTGCTAACCAGAATTTCATCCCTAAGGCAAGTCTTGGAGAGCAAACTGAGCCTTGGCTAAAACAATAAAAAGAAAAGTCTTAATCTATAGGTGTAGTCAATCAGGCCATCTATTCCATTCATTAAAAATACAAATTCCCCTACAGACTTAAAAATAGGAAGGCAAAAGTAACATCAGCACCCTGATATATCTTTGGTCTTATTCTTTCTCTGGAAACGTGTGTCAGAGGGGTCAAATCCCCTCTCTCGGGCCCCAAAAATGGCCCAGCTGGGGGTCTTGGCCATGTAGTCCATTGCTGAGAAGCTCTTGGTACCCCCGCTCTCCTCGTATTCCAGAATGAGCTCCTGGAAGCGTTCGTAGTCAATCCACGTCCACCACTCCCCGTCGACTTTGAACTGCAGACACACAGGAAAGAAAAGAGTTAAGAAAGACAGCAGGTGATAGAGCACTGTGATAAATAACACAAAAAAACAGACACACAGTTGAAGATTGGACAGAGTCTCCCTGCCTGACAGGTGTTGACTTTGACTAATGAGGTCTGATGGTGTTTTCCAAGCATGTACACTGCCAACTGGGCAAAGTTCTGATACTAAACACCAAGGCAGGTGCAAATCAGAGGAAGAGGCCAAAGGAAGTTGCTTTCGGGGAACAGAGTTCATAGTCTTTAATGACACAGTCCCAAATGACACCCTCAATCCTTGAACTCCTTTTTCAAGTTCATACTTGAAATGCTAGTACCTCAAGAGTGAAGCGGCAAACTAGGCACTCTTCAGAATCAAAAGATCAAACGGGACACCCTCAAATCTTCAAGACCTTCAAGACAAGTGTAGAAAGTGGCAGGGTCTACACCAATTATGTCATTTGGGGTGAAGCGCGTGATGTGCTAAAAGTATAACTCACAAACTTGCACATCGAGTTGAGATGCAGGACCTGTGGTCTCCATCCAGACCTTTCAAGCAAACCTTAAGTTCAATCAATCTTACCGAATCCTGACTCAAGCTTTGGATCTATGTCAGGGTGTAGGCACAGCTTAGTTCTGCTTGTTTTCCCACCCTATACATTTAATCAATTTCCATCAGCACCTTTATACCATTCTCTGACACACAGGCGTAAAGAGTGCTAGTGGGGAGCTGCACTGATTACATTTCACACTGCACTGATGAGATGCTTTACTGTGAC
Source organism: Barbus barbus (assembly GCF_936440315.1). Taxonomy (NCBI): domain Eukaryota; kingdom Metazoa; phylum Chordata; class Actinopteri; order Cypriniformes; family Cyprinidae; genus Barbus; species Barbus barbus. The sequence goes on along the minus strand of NC_136759.1, from coordinate 18,213,635 downwards.
CCATGCTCAGCATGGTGATGCAATCAGCTATAGGCGCCAGGCTCCTGTTCCTCCCATCTCTCGACATGCTCTTTCTTTCCACCACTGCCCAACTTGCTGAAAGACAACCTGGTCACCTGCACCACAACTGAGAAGCAAACATACCTTCCCACTACTGAAAACGCCAAGGCCACCACTTCCTCTTAGTGCAGTGCCAAGTATGTGATCTTTGTCCTTGTGTCATACTACCGCTGTTTAGCTGCTTACCTGAAGCTTCCTAGAGGCAGCCTCAAAAGCTATCTCTGCAGTCAGTCTGTAAGGCCTTAAGCAGTTTGCATCCTCTTGAGAACCATCTTCCTTAGCTGCATGTTTTCATTATTGAGTAATTTGCTGAGGTGAATCTCTCCATAGCCTTCTCACAGATACTCAGCAATCAGGAGATGAAGGCTCCCATGGGGCCCAACTCATCTCTCCGGGAAGGCCAAGGATACATCCCCAACTGCTTTAAAAATCTCTTCCCCTCCTTGTCAATCTTACACACATGCAGCTCACCATTCTCCTATAATACTCACATTAGGAAACAAGGTGTTTGGAAGTAACTAAAAATAGCATTGCTACTAGATTTACACCTGTAACAACTGAGCAATGTGACTGAGCAATAATCCAAATCACTCATCTCTCTCCCAAATTGTGTTGGGAAGTCCAGTTACTTTTCAAAAGGACTGTTCAATTTAATGAAAACAAAAAACAACAAACTGGGTCTTCCAGTGCCAAAGTCAATCGCTTTAAATGCTACACATTTATGCATCACAACAAAATCGATATTCACTTTAAGATTTGCTAAAAATTTGTGACAAATCAAATGCTCAATATCAACAAATATGAAAAAAATGGTTGATAATTGATATAATTAACACAGCATAATCAATTTGCAGCTGCAACCTTAATATCCTCATTTGTTTGTACCAGATAAATATCACAAAGGGTAGCTGAACGATAAATTATGAACTTCTAACTTGGCAAGCTATAGTTTCAAAGTAGCTTAATTAAGTAGAGTCCAAAATGGAGCAATTGGAAAAGAATACTCAACTTCAGATGCCATGTAAGAGGGGGAAACTGGCAGCCCTTTTATTTTCGGAGTGCAAAACTATCCACATCTGCCATGCCAACAGATGGCCTTGCTATTGAAAGAGTGCACTTTAAGGCTTCATTCATTTGTAAAATTGCTTCTGCATAGTTAACTGGGAGCACTAAACATAAGAAATGTGGTTTTGGGACGCCACATCACGCAACACAGATTGCAGTCCCTCTTTCATTCCCTAAACACTATAAACATCCCCCAAAATTAATGATGGTCTTGTCTGTACGGTGTGCTGCGGGGCTTCTACAGTCTGGTGTAGTTACTGAGAGACTATTGGGACTTTAAAGTTTAAATGGGTAATCTTGTTTATGAATTACTGAATGTTCATAAGGCCAGCTAAGGCTTTTTAAAAAATGCAACATGCTTCAAGGCTACATCTCTTATTAGTAGTGCTTGCTAAGGCAAACATTTCTATTACTATTGCTCATACTTGGGGCTGAAAGCAAAGCTCAAGTATTAAATTTAGGTGCACAACTTGCTCTGCACAGTTTGTGTTATGAACATGAATAACTAAACTGTTCTGTTTGCTGAATAGAAATGTGCTACTACTTTTCTAAATTATTAGGATGATAAAAGGGAGAAAATATCCCAAAGACTTGCATCGAAAGAGGGAACAGATTCATATCTACTGACCAGAATATCATAGGACATTTTAGAATATCAAGCTGCTTCTACTTCTATCTTTTGTCGTCGTGACGTATTGTCAAGTATGGTGACCCATACTCGAAATTGGTGCTCTGCGTTTAACCCATCCAAGTGCACACACACAGCAGTGAGTAGTGAACAAATGCACACACACACACACACCGTGAACACACACCCGGAGCAGTGGGCAGCGCCCGGGGACCTCAGTCATGGTATTGAGGGTGGAGAGAGCGCTGTACATTCACTCCCCCCCACCTACAATCCCTACCGGCCGGGGACTCGAACCCGCAACCTTTCGATTACGAGTCCGACTCTCTAACCATTAGGCCACGACTTCCCCCGACTTCTAAAACTCGACTTCCCCACGACTTCTAAAACTCTTGATGGATTTAAATCCTCTTTAACCCTGCTTTACATGCTTTAATTTCCTTCCTTCCTCTAGCTCCGAGCATGGAGCGATAGGAAGAGCTTTGAGGACGCAGCGCTCTAACTTTATGAGAATATAAGCTGTCAGCTCCACACAGTAAAGAGCTGTAAATTCATTCAGAGGGTCTTACCTCGTCAAGAACACCGTGGATAAAGAGCGAATGTTTGCAACCCTGAAATAAGAAAAAAACGAATGCGGCAGCAAAACAAAGTCAATGCAATGAAATACTGTCGGTGGCCTTCCAAGGTCCAATGTGAAAAATGGCTTCTTATTACAGGAACAATGGGCCTTTTTAGCACCCTCGTGAGTCACGGCCGAGCCGAACAGAAATCAAGAGTGAGTCTCTCTGCGGTTGGCGGTGATGTAGTGAGGAATGAATTTTCACATCAAATTCAATGCCTTTTCATTTAGACGTCTGTCACAGGCAATGCAAAGAGAGCTCTTTAACATGCATAAAGCAGGGACAAATCCTTGCAGAGGAAGGCAAAGCAGCTCGGTGCTTGAGCGCTGGGGACTGGCTTTATCAGTGTGTCATTTGAATTTCAGAAGCAAGACGGTATGACTGCCGAAGATGGCAAAGAAGTCAGGATCATTTGGATAAAATGATGGTTTGTGTTTAAAGTTTTCACATTGCACCCTAAAGCATCTTCCTCAGTGAATCATGAGATGCAGCTCCACCCACAAGGAGTGACATCATGCATCTAACCATATTAATTGGTTAATAATAGCGTGAGGAGGCTGAAGGGCTGTAAAATCTTCGTCCAACAAACCACACACCTGTGAAAAGTCCTTCATTAATCTTTTGTTGCCATTATTACTGTATTGGCACTCTATCTTCATAGGTCTCGCATCCAGCCTCCTAAGCTGCCCACCAGCAAACCTCTTCGCCTTGTTTCCAAACACTTGATGGTAAGGCAGTGGAGGACCGAGCACCTTCTCATGCCTGTGTGGGCTTGAGTGGAGGTTGCGCTGGGCACTCACAATGACTACGACTCTCCAATACTGCAGCTCATTTACAGCCGTCGTGTTTGTAGCTCTGCATGATGAGGCATGAATGGAGAAATGAATAGAGGGGTTTTAAAGGATGCAAATGGGTGGTGATGCAAATAAGAATGCTCTCCTTGCCTTAAGAGAAAAAGGAAGCTGAATGAATTAATGGGATATTTAGAAATCAAGTGAGGAAAATCTTCAGCAAAAGGAAGTAAACAGCATGGAAATGAGCGGACAAGAGAGATCTGGGGCAGTATTAGACATTCGTTACTGCAAGAAAAAAAGTTCAGGAGGGATGTCAAAAATGATGTAAAATTAGAATTGTTCAGTATTTCAAAGCACAATATGGAGTTAACTGGGTCAGATATGGAGTGAAAGATGTTTTCATAATCCAAAAAAGAATGATAAATGAAAAAGATCTTAAAGTTAACGAGAAAAAAAACATTCTGTAATTTACTTACCCTCAAGTAACACCAATGAAAGACTATATTTTACCTCTTTATACCCTCATAAAAGATATTTTGAACTATATATTTGTTATTCTATATAATGAAAGTCAATGGGGTCCATAACTTTCATACTCCAAAAAGGACATAAAGGTTGTGTTAAATAACTCCATGTACTAACATCAAACCTTGCCTAGCGGTCACAACTTATGACATTTGTTCACATGATGTGCAAGAACCAATTTGATGTTCGACAAATATGTTTGCTTGTTTGATGCTAGCTTCTTAGTTATTTTCATAGAGAAAACCATACTTGTGGTAACACAACTAAAAGGTATTTAACTAAAAGATCAATTTTCCAAAAAAAAAGCTAAATTTGAATCAACTTGGTTTAAAACACTGCCAAGAGTATCAATAGAGTAAAAGATGAGTGTCCTATCCTGCATCTTGAGTATATGGCTTGTTGCCAGTGATTATTAAGAGAAAACATACCCATATTTGATAAAGTCTGTGTATGAATGTGTTTTTCGATCTGCTCTGTACTGATTAATGTTAACATCTTAGCCATTTCATCATTTAAAGATTTTGGACCCTACCACTTTTCATAATATGGACAAAAGCAGCTAAAACATTCTTCAGATTATCATACAGTTTGGAATGACATGAGGGTGAGTAAATGATGATGCTCTGCCAGTCTTATCAGGCTAAGCAGGTCTTCAGATTATTTTTTCCCAGCCTGGCTGCAGAACCTCTGTAAAACCAGCAAACAACACCTCAAAGACTGCTTTCAGATGTTTTTAAGCAGGGAAAACACACAAGACTATATTTTTTAGTAAATTAAATACCCCATTGTGTGTTAGAATGGAAATCTTCACCATAGAATCACATGCACAAATTTATGGTACTTGATTTCAATACAAACAGCAAATCATAAAAGGATACTGAAGCACCATATGACACTTGCACATGAATATGTTTTTTGTTTGTGAGAGAAGAGCGCTGGTAAGGGCTCACTGCCCACGCAAACCATTAGAGAAGCTGTCACAAGAAACAAATGTAAAACAAGAGTAGCTGTAAGAATGACTAGCGCTGTGTCAGGAGACAGCATAAAAATGCAGGAAGGAAGGTTTAACCCTTCACCTGAATGGCAGTTTAATGCAAGTGCCCATATCAACACATTTTCAATGACATTTACAGAAATGGCAGTGGAGTCTTTATTTGTAACAGCTATAAGTTACAAATAAAGTATTACATTAACGCAGTGCAGGAGTAGAACAGCAGCTATGAACAGCATGTCTGTTCAGGGTTACCTTGTGGTGTGCAAGTAACAGACAGTTGGAGTGCTCGTGTTCACAGGCAATTTCATAGTCTGGGACCAGGTTGGCAAGCTGCTGCACGAAGTAGACGACCTCCTCGTGCCAGGGTACGTTGGCCATTGTCAGGCTACTGGCTGAGCTCTCGCCACAGTATGTCACTCCCTAGAGGACAGGCAAAGAGACAAGGGGGACAAAACTGTAAAATGGGACATTTACATTTTAAAAAGTCACAAACACAGCATGATAACATCTCATCATAAAAGTATCAACATAAAACAGATACAGTTCTTATTGGGTTTGTCTTATTGGATAGGTATGTAAGTCCGCTGCTGTCTTTTGGGTGGTCATTTCTCAGCCCAAACTGATGTGTGATTAATTTGCAATTACTGAAATAAGTCGTTTTAAGGATTACAATGTGTTCAGACAAAACAGTATAGAATTTGAACATTACCCATTTATCGGTTATTGGCATTAACATGACAATATTGGACTTTTTTTTTATCATATTGGTGACGACGACATTTCATAAAAGCAATAAAATCACTGTAACACTCCCTCTGGTAGCTTTCATTTAAAATATTCACAATCACACTTTTCAGATACAGCTGATATTGGCCTAACTCGTTGAAAATTTTAGATTTAAATGTGCCTCTCTGTACAAAAAGGGACACAAAAACACTCTGAATCATATCGGCGCACACAGCCCAAAGACACGCTGGCGCGTGGAGGCTGATTTGGTTTTTCTATGGATGATGGAGACTGAGACAGCCAGATCATCTCATTCAACTCCTACACACACGCACACGACAGGACAGTGTTCACATCACACCTCATAGATGCTGTTGTGATCAGGATGAACATGAGGGCTGCGTCCACCACATGCTGGAAATGCAAATTCAGTTTACATTAATACAATTTCTGTCATCATGAACTCTGATGTTTCATTGGATACTGAAACAAAGTGGTGTCAAGTCAGGTCACGTACTCCGTTTGAACCTTCACACATCATTAAAAGTAGTCATTAATAATCCTTGACAACCGAGTAAGTGACACATCACCGCTGGATGAAAACCGTCCTCGTTTGTGGTGTGGCCAGCATTAGTTCATGGGTCTGCTTGTGTGTAGGAGTAGCTGTGCTGTTGAAAAGACATTACTCATCCTGTGATAGAGCGAAAACCCATTCGGTGAGGCTTTATCTTATTTCAGTCTTTATCACGCTGAGCTGTTAGCACTATTACGCCAGGCAATCGATAGATGAACATCTCCGAACCGTTGAGAGAATAAAAAAAAGAGACGTCATGTGAAAGAGATACCAGATACATCATAACTGTAAACAACACATCAGTGGTTTAAATGGTTCAGAAACAAACACACCACAAGGCCAAATTAATGGAGATTAAAAGCAAATTAATTCTATATAATGTGAATACTGAGTGCAATACTTCATTAAATAATCACAAGAGGCATCATGTAAGGGAATGATTAATACAGAATCTCCCTTTACCTGAAGCCAATGGCTTACAATTATTTAAGTATAATTAAAGATATTCATAATTAGAAATTGTTTAATATTTTCTTTCATAACTGACAGATGATTTGTGCAACGCTCAACTGTCTGATAATTAATATCCAAAATTGAATTTTAATTAGTTTAATTTAATTTCTGTATTTTGACAACGTAATGATCATTATACTTAATAATAGTAATGGTAATTTTACTTTTTTTTTACTATTTTATTTAATATTATTGTATTTTTTTTCTTATTAGTATTACTATTATAATCATTATATATTGTTTTTGTAGTATTATTTTGTAGTAATTATATATTATAAATTAGATGTATATTATATATTGTAGTAATTAATATTTTTTTATTTCTTATTTTGTTTCTTTTTATCAGTATTTCTATTATTATTATTATTATTATTATTAGGGCCGGGACTTTAACGCGTTAATTTAGATTAATTAATTACACAAAAATAACGCGTTAAATTTTTTTAACGCATTTTAATCGCACTTATTTTTGCACCGCGGAACGTTTCTCACTGGATGAGTTTCGGCGGACCGATTATACTGGAGCACCTACTAGCGTTCAGACAAAAGACGCAAAGAACGGACTTGCGTTCTCGTGGAGACCGGTCTTGCCTATGAGGCGCCGGGCTTGACAAAAGTCAAGCGAACACGGGGAGAGTGCGCGAGAGAGAGCTTCCTTGGAAGAACGAACTCGGAAGGACGCGAGAACACAGAACGCACACTTATGAGAACTGAGATGTACTGCGTTCCTGCTTAACTGACCGCATAATCTCAGCATAAGAAACGCCCAATGAGCAATCAATATTACAAAATGTCATAACTTATTAAAACATTTCATACTATTATAGATATTACTTTCATATAATTGTATTGTGTTTTATTTTACAGCGTTATATGTTTTACTATTAAGATTAATTTTAATATGCCAATAAAAATGCAGACTTTCTCCGGGTCTTATAACTTTATTAAAATTAACCAAAACAAAACGATAAATGTTTACTTTCAACTTGAAGAGCCGTTAAGTATTTGTGAGAGCGACTTTAAAGCTTACAGGCTTCCGTACACCGGCCACCCACAGCGTTTTCTGGGATTTCTAACGGCTCGATTCTCTCAAGTCTGCACTCGATGCATCCTCAGTTTCAAGAACATATCCGGGCACTTTCATGCATCCTCTGTACTTGCATTCTTGAGAATTGGAACTGAACTTCGACGGTTAATGATGACGTAGAACGAGAACACAAGGACGCAAGATCGCTGAAGAACGCATATTGAGAAACAGCCAAAAACAAACCACAGTGAACATGGACAAAGAAGCTGATGAGACCGCTTTGGTTGGCCCTGTGGATGGGAAATTTAAAAATCCATATAAAAAAAACTTACTTCTCACTGTTCTCAGGTCAAATATTTATATGCGATTAAAATGCGATTAATTTCGATTAATTAATTACAAAGCCTCTAATTAATTAGAATAATTTTTTTAATCGAGTCCCGGCCCTAATTATTATATATTGTTTTTTAGTATTATTTTGTAGTAATTGTGTCATATATTACAATTACTATATGTATTATAGTATTGTATTATATATTAGTTCATTTGCAATCAAGGTGGTCAACAAAAGTTAAGCTACACATTTCTCACTTTCTAATTTTTTTTTTTAATTATTAAAATACTTTAAATAGAAATTATAAAGTTATAATTATCAAAAAATACATTAGATAAGTTAGTTTATTACTTTTGTAATGTTTTAAGTTAGTTTAATAGTATAATTCAAAATACAACAAATTAAATCGGTTGTTCTTCATGCGTTTCAATGCACTATAGTGCTTTCAGATACAAAAAAAACCAAAAAAAAATATTTGATCCCCTGCTATTTTGTACGTTTGCCCACTGACAAAGAAATTATCAGCCTATAATTTTAATGGTAGATTTATTTGAACAGTGAGAGACAGAATAACACCAACAACAAACAAATCCAGAAAAACATATTTCAAAAAAAAGTTTAATTAATTTGAATTTTAATGAGTGAAATAAGTATTTGATCCCCTATCAACCAGCAAGATTTCTGGCTCCCAGGTGTCTTTTATACAGGTAAGGAGCTGAGATTAGGAGCACTCTCTTAAAGGGAGTGCTCCTGATCTCAAGTTTGTTACCTGTATAAAAGACACCTGTCCACAGAAGCAATCAATCAATCAAATTCCAAACTCTCCACCATGGCCAAGACCAAAGAGCTGTCCAAGGATGTCAGGAACAAGATTGTAGACCTACACAAGGCTGGAATTGCTTGGCGAGAAGGTGATAACAGTTGGTGCAATTATTCACAAATGGAAGAAACACAAAATAACTGTCCATCTCCCTCGGACAGCAAGATCTCACCTGGAGGAGTTTCAATGATCATGAGAACGGTGAGGAATCAGCCCAGAACTACACGGGAGGATCTTGTCAATGATCTCAAGTCAGCTGGGACCATAGTCACCAAGAAAACAATTGGTAACACACTACGCCGTGAAGGACTGAAATCCATCAGGGCCGGGGTATTGAAAATGTGTCGTGGATGGGTATTCCAGCATGACAATGAAACAAAACACACGGCCAGGCAACAAAGGAGTGGCTCAAGAAGCAGCACATTAAGGTCCTGGAGTGGCCTAGCCAGTCTTCAGACCTTAATCCCATAGAAAAAATGTGGAGGGAGCTGAAGGTTTGAGTTGCCAAACGTCAGCCTGGAAACCTTAATGTCTTGGAAAGGGTTTTGCCACCAAGTACTAAGTCATGTTTTGCAAAGGGGTCAAATACTTATTTTACTCAAAATGCAAATCAATTTATAACTTTTTTGAAATGCATTTTTCTGGATTTTTTTGTTGTTATTCTGTCTCTCACTGTTCAAATAAAACTACCATTAAAATTATAGACTGATCATTTATTTGTCAGAGAAAAAACGTACAAAATCAGCAGGGGATCAAATAATTTTTTCCCCACTGTATAAGGTATACAGGGATAAGCAGATAAGTATTATATTGCATTATGGCTCTATTACGTCCCAACGCATCACATTCCTCTCTGAGGACAGTGGTAATGAAAGGACGGGATTCTTGCCTTTCTCAGTCTTGTGGACCGTGGTTGATGTCCAAAGCTGATATTCCCAGTCTGGCACAGAATTAATGAGCCCAAGTCTTATCTGGCTGCTCTGTAGCCATAGAGAATAATGATTACCTACAGAAATGCTCTGATAAGTCAATGGGGCGAGGAAAGTGAGGACATTTCTCCAGCCAGTCTACGCCAACTAACAATGCTACAGATTTCCTGTCATAGACCAACAATCGGACTCCAATAATCCAGCCAAACGTTTATACAAAGATAAAGGTGAATTGATAAAAGTGGTATGAAAAATCATTTAATTGCATGTGGGATTAAAGCAAAAGAAATTAGTGGTGCGTGAATGATGCGCTAATAGCGTCGTCCAAAAGTAAGGCAGTTTGATCTCAGTTGTGTCCTCAAACGTCTAACCTCTTGAATAACTAAGGTGGAGATAATTTGGGAGCCCAGCGCACGCTGTCCATCTTTGTGTTGGGACTAACACCTCTGAGACGCTCTAATTGTGCAGGAATAATGATTTGATCGATAACCGCCCAAAGAGGATTATTCCTCAGCACTAGCGAAGAATGGGAATGACTCCACATTACACAAGCATGTCTCTACCTTTCATGGTGTACGACTACAAATGCAATTTGTATTACACTTTATTGCATGCACAATATATTGGTGCCCTATCAATTGTTATTTTTTTTACTTCTATAATTTTTTTAGATATTTTTTAAAATTTCCTTATTTTGCATATTAATTTCTATAAATTTAATTAAATTTATATTGGAAATTCAGAGAGCCCTGTACATTACATGAAAAATAGTATATATATATATATATATATATATATATATATATATTATATATATATATATATATATATATATATATATATATATATATAAATATAATATATATAAAAAAATAATGTGACAATGACTTGAATTTATTCCCATGAAACTGTGGTCATGAATTAAGAATTTGCAATATATAAATTTGTTCTGGATAAAATCACTTATTTAATTACTTACTAAAACAAGGGAACAAATTAAGTTGTGGGAACAAATTCTTAATTTGCAAATTCTTAAATTAATGAACTAAAACAAGGTAACAAATTATTAAAATAAGGGAATAAATTAATAAAACAAGGCAAATTATAAATAAAACAATGGAATAAATACTTAATATATTTTTGTCCATGACATGCACAGGGCTCTGTAAATATTTAATATTTATCTTTTTACATTTAGATTAGCTTTGCCATCATCTAACAAACACTAATAATTTATATTACTGTTAGATGCAATCTTTGTCAAATTTCTAAATGAATATCCATTTTTCATACTGTACATTATAACATTGTGATACATAAATTTAGCACTTAGTATTTACAGTGACTGATTTTAGTTTTTATTGTTTTTGTAATATTATAAGAAAATATTATAGGATTAATATTAAAAAAGTCATTATATTTTTGGACTTACTGTGTGTGCATGATTTAATGCACACAACTAAAAAAAAAAAAAATAAAAAAAAATGTAATAGCTTTTTTTTTTTTTAATAAAACACATGGAAATAGAAAACAATGAAAAACATATGTTGTCTGACAGAGTAAATCTCTCACATGGAGTGTGCAGCAGGTCTAAAGACACATACACAAAGGTGTTGGTAAATGTATGGGGTAAGAGCAGCTGTTGGACGCTGTAATGACTGTGGGGCCAAACAGCTGGAGGGGGCTGAACGCCTTCATTACTCACAGAAACATCAAACTTGCTCGGCTACCACCAAACTTATTTACCCTCCACATATATCACGTCTATAAAAGTGGCCAAACGCACACAAAACAGTGCTGCCGCTGCCGGCGGTTTGATGACTGGGTCACTGGTGTCCTATAGATGTAAATGAGATGTCAGGAAATTTGATGTCTGGCTACACATAAACCATGCCTCATTGCTAGTAGAAACTTGTTGTCTGGCTCTTGGCATGAATAAAGCATAATGTTTCTAATTAAAGGGCCAAATAAGTGTGGCTAGTAAAAAGGGTTGCCTTTATGGTGGTTGGATGACTGCTAATGTGTTAAATTCATGAGGCTTATGGGTTCGATTCCCAAGAAATACATGAACTGATAAAAGGTCTACTAAAAATGCAATCCAGACAAACAAATTCACCACCTTTTTAAGGGAAAGCAGATTTATCTCAGCTGATCTTAGCTTCATGCTTCCCATATAGCAAAATGACTGACTAGCGGAAAAGTCTTGCAAAATTTTTATATGCATTATTGAATATATATATTTAACAATTTTAAAATGTGTACACACACTACCATTCAAAAGTTTGTGGACCGTAAGAATGTTTGATGTTTTGGACTTTAATTATAGATGCAACGTATCTATAATTAAAACTGCATTCGCTCTTCTGTGTCAGCCGCACTGCACGGATACATCTTCTACATATATTTACGCTTTGATTTGAACGAAAACAGCGCATCCGCGCAGTGCAGCTGACACAGAAGAGTGTACGCAGTTTGCGTCCAGCGGATATTCAAAATTGCGCTACGCTGACGCGGAGACGAACTGTTGAATAAAGTCGTTAGTTTTCTTTCCATACAAAAAGTATTCTCGTAGCTTTGCAAAATTATGGTTAAACCCTTGATGTCACATCAAAAATATCTTAATTTGTGTTCCGAAGACGAACAAAACTTTTACGGGTATGGAACGACATGGGGGTAAGTGATTAATGACAAAATTTTCATTTTGGGGTGGAGTAACCCTTTAAGTATTTTAAGTTGAAATAGGTGGACATTTTGTATAGTAAAAACACTAATATTAGTGAAGTGACATACGGCCAAGTATGGTGACCCATACTCTGAATTTGTGCTCTGCATTTAACCCATCCAACGTGCACACACACAGCAGTGAACACACACACCGTGAACACACACACACACCGTGAACACACACCCGGAGCAGTGAACACACACACACAATGTGAACACACACCCGGAGCAGTGAACACACACACACCGTGAACACACACCCGGAGCAGTGGGCAGCCATTTTTGCTGCAGCGCCTGGGGAGCAGTTGGGGGTTCGGTGCCTTGCTCAAGGGCACCTCAGTCGTGGTATTGAGGGTGGAGAGAGCGCTGGACATTCACTCCCCCCACCTACAATCCCTGCCGGCCCGAGACCTTTGGATTACGAGTCCGACTCTCTAACCATTAGGCCACGACTTCCCATATTATGAATATTATGAAATATTACTACAATTATTACATTTTATGTAATGATTTATATATTTCTTCATGTTATCAGTCTTGAAAACACTGGTGTGTTGCTTAATATTTTTGTGTATAATTGATCTAATGAATAGAAAGTTATTTAAAATAACATTTAAAAACTTTTGTAACTTTAAATGTCAACCAATTTTTCTGAAAAATCATGCCACACACACACATCACAAATTGGTCTGTAATTTAGAATCCATTACAGCTCCATTCTTCATGATTCTAGCTGTCAGCCAGCCAGACAATTTTTACATAATAAGAAATACATTTTTGCAGACAAATGTTAAAGTTTGCAAAGCATAAAAATAAATGTACATGTAATATACAGTACTGATCTTATAGGACAAATGACAAACACTTTCAGTGGCTACAGATCAGTGGACCATCCTTATTGTTGAGCCATTTTGCTGTTAAACCAGCAAAATGTTGTTTGCACTGGGCTGTCGACAATAAGCAAATACTCTCACACCTAGTATATGAACAACCAGTTCGAGTTTGCATCAAACCACACCACAGCCATGAAGCTCAAATGTCAAAAAACAACTGGAAGCAGAAATCTCATTTGACAATCGCCCCGTTAACCCAGAGCTGACGAACCATTAAAAGGTGAACACAGGCTCAGAGATTCAGACAGCCTGCCTCTGTTTGGGTAAACTCAGCAATATTTTCCACACTATTTCATGGCCTTTATCTTATCCCACAGAAGGCGGCGTAAATCCTCGCCTTCTGCGGTCTATCAAAGTGGGCGATTATTGTTGCTAGGCAACAGCATGTCATAGTTGAAGTCGGCTTTACTTTGGAGTGGCTCTGCTTTGAATGTGAATGCGCTGAGGTGGGTTCCCTACGGGGCAGGTGCCCGCAGGTCACATGACTGGCTGTTGACTTGTAATGAGATTACGAGCAATTCTGCGAATCTCAATACAGCAGACCCCCCCTTCCTTCCATTAGAAAAGAAGCTGTTAATGTGAAGATAAGAGTCCAGCAGGGAAGAAATACATGGAATAATTAATGCAAATTGCAGCTGAATGGAGAAAAAGGGGAGGAACAAGGATGAATAAAATTAATTTAAATTAAAAGTAATTTAACAGATGTGAAAGATTGTTTTTCTACCTGGAGGAAGAGGAAGAATGGCTTTGAGACTCTATGTGTCTCTCATCCGGGAGGATTTCATGCCGTGGTGGTCTGTGAGTCATCAGGCCACGAGTGAATCAGTTCAGATCAGTACAATTAAACCAGGACAGTGTAATTACACAGGTCAACAAACACCAGCTGCATTAAGGCAAATAAAAGCTGGCTGAGATGCGGAGAGATTTAATCAGTTTAGTCAATTGCATTAATCTTGAAGACAGCCTGATTAAGTAGAATGAGGCTCTTATTTGCGGATTAAAAACTAGCATTTCATTAAAAAGCCATTAAAGTCACTAGTTGACTATTTAAAAGCTACAGTCTTGGCATTTCATAGAGGACTGAAGAAGAAAAGTTCATATTATAATTCTGTAACCATTGGTTTATACTCATATTGTAGCAGAGCTTTATGACCATATTTCTTGTATTGAGCACAGAGATTTTGAAGAAAGTGCTGGTCACTCATTTTCTTGAAATAATGAATGGTAACTGAAGTAAAAAAAAATGCACAAAAAATGTTTTATAAAAGTGGTCCATACAAATTGTGCACTAAAATAATTTGGTGGTGAAAAGTTTCACTCAGAAAATTGATAGAAAATTTCACAAATAGACCACAAATTAAATTAGAAGAATTTCAGTTGCATACTCCAATAATTTTTGTTTTATTCAAAAACTTAAAAAATATATATTTTTTTTTTGGTGTATATTCAAAGTCAGTTATTTTTTGCTTGAATAGCACACTGAAATTTAAGTCAATTACAGAAAATATAACTGATCTGTAAAAATAAATGAATTTGATTTGATATGATATGATTTTAATACAAAAATATCTTTTCAAATCTTTTTAACGAATCAATTGGATCATATGGCAGAACACTTGGGATCTAATGCACAAGTCATATGGATCACTTTTCTGATGCTTTTGTAATTGTATGGAAAAGAGTGGCCTGCACATTTAACTGGCATAAAATAAAGTGATATGAACTGCGTTTTAATATGATTTCAGTGTCTAAAAAAAACTGGTCGAAATTGAGTGAAAATACACATTATGTAACCATTATTTCATAACAGAATGCAAAAAAATTGTGAACGATACATGATACAGTGATTCCAAAGGGATATTTTTAAAGTTTAATATCAGTTAAAAATTTACCATTCAAACCAAAGTTGTTGTAGCACAGGGCCTCAGTTACAGCATTTCATTTAGTAGCACCCGCTACAAGTTCATCTTATCTGAGCTCCAAATCAACCCTATCTTGAATCATTGGCTCTCAGTAAATGCATTAGGACAGAGAACGAATTTAATGAGTTTGGTCATTACCTTGTTTTCCTGCAAAAAGGATTAGCTAGAAATTCTTGGGATTCCAGCAATAGCTTAATAAAGCTTCACCTGTTAACCCCGAAAGGGTTCAGAGACCCTCATTAGAGGCTCATTCCTGAATTAGGCGGGTGAGAAGCATACCTTGACCTCTATGAAATCTGGCTGTCCAAGGGCGATGAGATCTGCGTAGGCCTTCAGCTCATCCACATTCCAGGCCTTCACCAGGGTCAGTCTGTACACCGTACGCTGTTGCTAGAGGAGGAAACACAAGGAGGAGCTGTCAAATTACTGCTTAATTAAACCAACGCACCTGGGCTTGAGAATATGAAATGATATCGGGAACCCACTTCTATAATCGGATGTGTTTCTCAGTGAAGCTGTGCGATCAACAGAGAAAAAAAGATTACAAATCTAGCACAAAAAGCCATTTTTGTCCCTTTGGAATAGCATTCACTGATTTTAAACGACTGAGATGAGGATTCGCTTATCAAATTATACTGACAGAATCAGTGGCCAATTTTTTTTTTCCATAGCTGCATTATCTGCAAAAATTATATAAAAATATGATTAAATAATAGGAAGAGGCCATTCTTGAGACATATTACACAAAACTTAAATAATTTGTCTTTTTTTTAAAGTAAATCTTTGCCCAAACATGAACTTAATTTGATAACATTATTAACAACAAATTACTGTAAAACGACACATGAAAGTGAGGAATTATTCACAGAAATGTATTACTATAATATCCAAAGTAATATTCAAAATAATATTCAGCTGGGTACCAATCATACATTGTGTGAATGTGAAGTGCATAAAGAATAAACCCCAAAGAATAAACATCTACAAATAATAATAATAATTACATTATTATAATAATAATAATAATAATAATAATAATAATAATAACAACAACAACAACAACAACAACAACAACAACAACAACTATTATTATTTATTGTTAAAATACACATTTGCATATTATTGGCATTATTATAATAATACTTGTTTTATTATATTTCTAATTTAGACAAAAAAAAATTATTACTAAACTACTGTTTCTGTTTAATTTAATTTATTCATATTATTATTATTACCGGTATTAATTTATTTAAATTATTGGCATTACTATTATTACTCGTACTACTGTTTCTGTTAATAATAAAAGTAAAGTTGTGTGTTTAACATTAATAATAATAATAATAATATAAAATCAATTAAATATTGATATTTAAATACATTATTATTACTACTACTACTACTACTACTATTATTATTATTATTATATAAAAAATATATTATTGGCATTATTATAATAATTATTATTTTGTATTATATTTTTAATTATATTTATTATTACTACTACGGTTTCTGTTAACAATAAAAGTTCATTTTAATATTGAATTTGATTTATTAATAGCATTATTACCGGTATTAATTTATTTATATTATTAGCATTACTGTTACTACTCGTACAACTGTTTCTGTTAATAATAAAAGTAACGTTTTATTTTACTTATTATTATTAATACAAAATCAATTAAATATTGATATTTATACATTATTATTATTAAATCCTTATCAAATTCATTATATATATATATATATATATATATATATATATAAATAGTTGACATTTATTACTACTGCTATTTTTTATAATAAAAGTACATTTTAATATTATATTTAAAAATGTAATGTATTAATATATATATTTAATGTATTTAATATATTGATCATCATTTAAATTATATTAGAATGATAACTTTAATATACTGCTATAAAATCAAAGTATAATGTGAATAATGAAGCTTTTAAGATGTATAAGTGAATAAGTTAAAACAAAACAAGTGACAAAACAAATTGTAATTAATTGTATGAAAATCACACAAATCCGCCAACATTTACTGATGGCGACAGCCTAGAGAAACTTGTAATGCACTGAAGGCATGAAGTAAACAGCACATCCCATGACTGACCAATAATTCAGATCTTAAAGTGGGATGTTCCATTTCCAGCTATTGCATCAACGTAATATCTTGCTGACAGTGCTTAATATCATTGACAAGTGAGTCAGGTGAACATGGAGAAAAGGAGGCAGACTTTTTAATAAGAGGGCTTCTCCAAACTTCAGCCTCCGTTGTCTGCCCCGGGGTCCCGGAGTTGGGAGCGCTCTGGCCCACATCATTATTCACAGACCCTCACACTCCGATGCCCTGAGGGGAGGAAGCCCTCACAAAACACAGCGAGTGATAATGGACACTCATGCCTCCCATTCCTGTTATTTCACCTTGTCAATCAAACACTCCGAGTGTCAGTCTGACATTGCTCAGAATAACCATGTCTGTCCCTATAGGCCGAATGTCTTCGCACGGTTGGTTGGTTTCTGTCGAATTACAGATGTCAGCACAGTCAGCACTGTTCCTGATCCATGCTAACTAGCGGATTTGCAAGACAGGGAAGGACGAGGGGATGGAAGCCAATGAGAAAATCCAACAGCTGGAGAGGATCTGGCCTTCACAGGTGCACTCACGTATGTGCCCGTGAACCAGAGAGGAGGAGATGGACGAGAAAGACGGATAATTGGAGTGATGTGGCAGCAGGTGAGGGTATTTAGAGCAGCAGCCTGTTTTAAACCTGCCTATACCTGACGAAGAATCAGACAGCAGGTCAGCAGGGCTCTGTGAAAACAGACAGCCACGTGCTGGACCAGAACAGTAGCATGCCAACATGTAAAGCTCTGTGCCAGCACTTCTTCATTCTACACTTTCATAATAAGGCAAGCCTCACTATTATTACTGCACATACTAATATGCCTGAAAGCCATAAAAGCCATCTCTTCCATTTAAAGGGATAGTTTAAAGTGGTAGTTACTCACACTCAAGCCATCCTAGGCATACATCACTTTCTTCTTTCAGATGAATAAAATGAGTGTTAAATAAAAAAATTGTCCTGGTTCTTCCAAGCTTTATAATGGCAGTGAATGGTGGTCGAGATTTTGAAGCCCAAAAAAGTGCATCCATCCATCATAAAGTGTAGGGGTGTGACGATAAATGGATTCATCGATTCTGAGCTTAGTTTTTAACAGCAGATGGCGCTCTAGGCTAGTTTTTAAAAGCACACTCAAATGCTCACGAAGAGCGCTTGTGCGTTCGGCTGAGTAATGTAAGTGGTTAAATGTACTTGCACCTCAGCTTTTATGCTTTTATGACATGATATTAATGTAAACAGCCCACTGTGAACACACTTCACGCTTAAACCTTCACAAGAACTTTATGAATGATTATTTTAGATTCAAGTGGTGTGTGTGTGTAAGGAACTTGAATCGAGCAGAGTACGGCTGTTTCTAAAGCACGCAGTGCCATCTGCTGTTAAAAACTAAGCTCAGAATCGATTCTGGAGAAAATCACAAAACATTCGGGGGAAAAAAAAAAAAAAAAAAAAAAAAAAATTTCGCAGAATGGATCCACAAATCGATTTATCGTTGCATCCAAAAAAAAAAAAAAAAGAAAAAAAGCCACACGCGGCTCCGGGGGGTTAATAAAGGCCTTCTGAAGTGAATCGATGCATCTTTGTAAAAAATTTTATCCATATTAAAATCCATATTAAAAACTTTATAAACCGTAATCTCTAGCTTCCGCCAACTGTCAACTGTCTCCTCCTGGCTTATACTGAAATCCTCCAACATTATCCAATGTTATTTTTGCTTTTAATAAGGTTATGATATCAAAGTTTTTGATACTATACAATTTTCATAATTCTTGTCAGTACTATAAATATCACAAAAAAACTAATACAAGCCTAAAACATGGGGGAAAAATAATTAGCAAAAGGACAAAAAAACTACAATAAATGAATTAGAAAAATAAGAAATGCTACATATATTGTAAAAATGAATGAAAAACACTGCACAGTTTTCACTGTGTAAATTAAATTTCTTATTATTAAAGGTTGCAAAAGTGATTTAGTCAAGAGCAGTGATATCGCCAGTACACTCACCTAAAGGATTATTAGGAACACCTGTTCAATTTCTCATTAATGCAATTATCTAATCAACCAATCACATGGCAGTTGCTTCAATGCATTTAGGGGTGTGGTCCTGGTCAAGACAATCTCCTGAACTCCAAACTGAATGTCAGAATGGGAAAGAAAGGTGATTTAAGCAATTTTGAGCGTGGCATGATTGTTGGTACCAGACGGACCGGTCTGAGTATTTCACAATCTGCTCAGTTACTGGGATTTTCACGCACAACCATTTCTAGGGTTTACAAAGAATGGTGTGAAAAGGGAAAAACATCCAGTATGCGGCAGTCCTGTGGGCGAAAATGCCTTGATGCTAGAGGTCAGAGGAGAATGGGCCGAATGATTCAAGCTGATAGAAGAGCAACTTTGACTGGAATAACCACTCGTTACAACCGAGGTATACAGCAAAGCATTTGTGAAGCCACAACACGCACAACCTTGAGGCGGATGGGCTACAACAGCAGAAGACCCCACCGGGTACCACTCATCTCCACTACAAATAGGAAAAAAGAGGCTACAATTTGCACGAGCGCACCAAAATTGGACGGTTGAAGACTGGAAAAATGTTGCCTGGTCTGAGTCTCGATTTCTGTTGAGACATTCAGATGGTAGAGTCAGAATTTGGCGTAAACAGAATGAGAACATGGATCCATCATGCCTTGTTACCGCTGTGCAGGCTGGTGGTGGTGGTGTAATGGTGTGGGGGATGTTTTCTTGGCACACTTTAGGCCCCTTAGTGCCAATTGGGCATCGTTTAAATGCCACGGCCTACCTGAGCATTGTTTCTGACCATGTCCATCCCTTTATGACCACCATGTACCCATCCTCTGATGGCTACTTCCAGCAGGATAATGCACCATGTCACAAAGCTCGAATCATTTCAAATTGGTTTCTTGAACATGACAATGAGTTCACTGTACTAAAATGGCCCCCACAGTCACCAGATCTCAACCCAATAGAGCATCTTTGGGATGTGGTGGAACGGGAGCTTCGTGCCCTGGATGTGCATCCCACAAATCTCCATCAACTGCAAGATGCTATCCTATCAATATGGGCCAACATTTCTAAAGAATGCTTTCAGCACCTTGTTGAATCAATGCCACGTAGAATTAAGGCAGTTCTGAAGGCGAAAGGGGGTCAAACACAGTATTAGTATGGTGTTCCTAATAATCCTTTAGGTGAGTGTATATCGCCCACCCCTACATGTTATTTTGCCTCAACATGTAATGAAGTGAAATCAATTTGGACTACTAAGCAAAGTGGCATTTGTTTAAGTTGCTTTTTCAATATTCTGCAAAAATTTAATTTGCAACTTTGATGGAAAAATCTAAAACCACTCAAAATACCTTAGCAACTGTATAGAAACGCTTGTGATTACTTTTTCTTCAAAAAAGTAATCTAGTTACAAATTTGAAATTGCTGCACTTTATTAAACTAGGATCTATAAGAAATAAAGTTCCTGTGTCTTGGAGGCCAGGGCAGAGCATTTATTTTCAACCTTCTGAAGCCAGCGGGAGCAGGATGGAAATGCTAGGAAATGACAGCACAAAGTTATAAAACGCATTGCAACTTTTCTGTCTGACCTCTGTTCACCACTGTGCACGGTATTTTCAGCTTTGCAAAAGGTCTTAAAAGAGCAGGACCGTTTGCACACAAACAGCTCGCTCCTGAAAAAACAACCTGTCAATCAAAACGCAGGCCAGAATTGTCAAATGTTTCCGCACAGATCACATCCGATAGGAAATTATTAGTTATCCTGAAAAGGTACCAAATAATTCTAGTGAGTCTTGTCATCCTTCGGTCATGCACTGTATTTGTACAATTTCCCTAAAAAACAAGAGTGCTGAGCAATGCATTTCAACATGAACAGCACTTATCGAGTCTGAGAGCTAGAGATCCCAAGGACACACTTTAGTATGGAGGGATGGGTTCTGTCTATGTGCACTTAACTAAACCATTCACTACTCAACCATGCAAGGGCACACAGAAACCTCAGTCTCCGATTTGATAGAATACTTGAGAAGAATTCCAATGGATTTTCTTCGTTCTTAAACACAGTCTTAAATATTTAAATGTAGAACTTGTTCAGTGTTGATGTGCCCACGACTAAACACAGAATAGCATCTGAAGTCAGATTGTATTTGCTATTCTCAAGCAAAATTGATCCAGAAACACTAACTTTATTTTATAAAAAAAAAAATATGATTTTTTAATGAGCCCAATCAAGCCAAGGCCTACCCAAACATCTGCTGAATATAGAACAGGACTCAACCAAAAAGACTGTTTTTGAGGTTTATTCCAAATCAATATGAAATCAAACTAAATATTCAAAATCTTACTGAGCACATTTGGTATGTTATTCCAAACAAAAAAGTAAAATCTTCAGTCCAATATTTTCACAATACAATTTTATCTTAACATATCTGGACACTAATGAGCCCATAAAGCTGGTTTTAATGACTCCCATCATTCAGGGGTCCCATTCAGTACCACAGCAAGTACATTAGCCTCTATCTGAATCCTTGGCAAACACTGCTGCTTTACACCTCTGTATGTGGGTTTCTGAGAGCTGAAACAATTCCCATGTGCAATAATTTCATCTCTTTACTTTATGGTACGTAATCTCTAATAAGGCACTTTAGCCCTATTTGGACGGGATTAGTTTTACAAGGAGAGGTGGGGTAAAGTAATTATTACCAGAGCTTCTCAGTTATTTTAGTCCCGCCAGAATGCGCCATGTCAGTAATCATTACAGACAATGTCAGTAAAGATTACGGTGACTTTTACCTACTGTAAAAAGGTCCGGAGAAATTACCTCAAGTAATAGTATTCCCGTGCGAATAGACCAGCTGTAAAAATATACATAAATATTCCTTAATTTCCTGTCATTTTCTGCGGTTTTTCAAATATGGAGGCACTTGAAGCTTCAGTTGCGCTCTAGGCAGAGGGACAAGTCAGTGGCGAACCTCAATTATTTTCAACATAAAACGATGCAGGATTAGTAAAACAACACCAGCTACGCTACGCTTCCTCTCTCTCTGATAGGGAGTTCATATCACACACAGCAGTTCTACATAGTCACACCTCCTGTCAATCACTCAGTGCATCACTCGTCTGGTCTAAACCACCTCAAGCATTTTTACTGTTACAGAACGATGAACAGCACTTACATTCAGGAAGTAACATAACGCACATGACGACAGGCAGGTGACGGCGGTGCATAAATCGAGTTACCCCTCCCACTTCTGATTTCTAATCCCATGTGAATCGGCCATTAATATTACAGACGTCCTGTGGTAAAATTGCATTACCCCATCTACCCCTGTAAAACTAATCCCGTCCGAATAGGGCTTTAGACACACTTGCACTAAAGCAATGGTTTATTCGCCCAACTTGGGAGAAACATAAGGTCATGAAGAAAAAAAAAACTGTGAAGATGCCACCTGCTATTACACACTATTCACAGATTATTTATGTAGTGGAGAAAATGTCATCTGTGACATCCATAATGTGTCCAATCACGCACAATAAAAGGCACTCATATTTTGAAGAGAAAAACATTCAAATGCGTCCTGGTTCTTGCTCAAAAACATCATGATTCTCTCTCTCTCTATATTTTATTTATATATAATATATATATATATATATATATATATATATATATATATATATATATATATATATATATATATATATGTGTGTGTGTGTGTGTGTGTGTATATGTATGTATGTATGTATGTATGTATGTATGTATGTATGTATATATATATATATATATATATATATATATATATATATATATATATCGAGAGAGAGCAATGCGTATATATAGCGCGTGTACAGTTGATTTTGAAATAAAAATCCTATCAACACCAAACAATATGGGGATACTGTTTCTATTGTTGTAATTCAACAGCTTGTTCATGGACGTTGGATGTTTGTAGACTTGCACTGAACAACCTCTCATTTAAATTCAACACCCAGTGGTGTATAAATGGATTCCTGCCCATTTTGTGAAAGTGTCTGAGGCGGGTTATTGGTGTTTTATACGCTCCCTACAACTGGTTTTATGGCAAAGCTCCTTTTCAAGGTCAAGAAGTCACACAGGAGAACATGTATCTCAGGCAGTGCACTTTCAAGGTAACTGCTAATAAAAGTAAGAGATATTTAAAAGCTACTATATTAAGTTCCTAAAGCTAGTTAATCAAGAATGGGTTTGAGTTTTTTATAGTGAACAAATTACATTTAAAAAAAAACTAAATTAAATGTAAATATTAAACAGATTGTTGGCCAATATCTGAGAACCAATTAAGCAGAATGTGCCCTAACAGCAAAATTAATGAGAAAGCAATGTTGTAGTTACAGGGGAAAAGGGGCAAATGGAATAGAACTGTTATGGTGATGAATGTTGAGAATAAAACAGCCATTAATGGTTTTGTATTTATACTTGCGTCTTATTTATCTCTGACAAATAGAAGTCAGAAACAAATGCCTTGTAATTAAATCTTTCAAATGCGAGAATGATGAATAAACCACGGCACAATTAGTACAGAAAATTGTAGACACTGCGTAAGGAATCAGTGTTAGTCTAGACAGGTGAAGTTCAAGTGATGGATGCACAGCAGCTGTCAGCCACATGAAATTCTTGCTTTTGTCTCACAGAGCCAGACTTTCACCGTCAGTATAAATTCTGGTAACACTGCAGCTTATTCTGGTCACAAATCGCCCACTGAAACAGGAATGGCCAGTTTGAATGACATAAGAAGTTTATCTTCAAAATAAAACTTTATTGCTGCTTTCATTGGCAAGTCGCTTTGGATAAAAGCACTATCCTGAACGCCTCACAATCCTGCTGCCTACAGTGCCATCAGTGTCGAGTTGCTCTCTTCAGCTAGAAAACGACACTGCAGGTGATCTCAACTCATTAGAAAACAGAAGAGCATTTTTTGTTCTTGTGTCTTCCTTTTTATGATTCACATATGCACATATGTACAGGCACACACACACAGAGTGAGCGGTCTGTTCAATGCCAAATGCAGGGAAGTCATTACACAAGTTTAGCACACAGGCACAGTGAATCATCTCTGAATGATGGCACTTAAAATCATTAAGCAGTAATACCAAGGCCCCCGGTAACAAACTGCTTTTGACATCTCAGCATGCTGAACCCAGAGTAAGAGCCGTTGATGGACAGCACCTACGCATCCACTTCACAAAGCTAGCACTTTTAACAGAACTTCAGCTCAAAAATGCAGTTCAAACTGAAGGCGTTTATTCAACACCTTCTTTTGACGATAAAAAAATTACATTGTTACAGGCCGACGCACGTTATTACTCAGATAAATCACAGGATTTGGATTAAGATGAAATCAATCCTGGAGCTTTGCAGTCATGATGTTTGGAATTAGCATAATCGATAGCAGGGATTTCCAGAGTCTTTTGTATAGGCCTGATATGAATTACAGGCAAAATAATGTGTGAAGAGAAGCGAGAAGAACAGCTTGTAAATAATAATGTTAATAAATGTTGACTTTAGCAATTGCGTACCACAGTCTCTTCTGTCTTCATTTCATGGCCTGTGCAAAGACACACCGTTTATTATTAGGGCTGTCAATGTTAACGCGTTAACACATGAGATTAATCTAAA
This sequence comes from Barbus barbus, assembly GCF_936440315.1. Classification (NCBI taxonomy): domain Eukaryota; kingdom Metazoa; phylum Chordata; class Actinopteri; order Cypriniformes; family Cyprinidae; genus Barbus; species Barbus barbus. The sequence goes on along the minus strand of NC_136759.1, from coordinate 18,188,679 downwards.
AATTTACGCGTTCATATTTTTTTTTTTTACACAAATTCATCGTTTGATAAGGTTTGACCCCAACTTCTTGCCGTCATCGCAGCGCGGAAGGTAATCATTGCCTGTGTCCCAATGTGCACACTATCCATCCTAAATTCTGTGTGATATTAGTAATTTTCAATACTATTTAGGACAGATAGGGTGGATAGTATGCACATTAGGATTATGAGGCGCTGGGCTAGACAACAGTGAAGCGAATGCAGTCCGAGAGAGAGAGAGAGAGAGAGCGCGAGCAAGTGTGTCCGAGAGAGAGAGAGAGCAAGTGTGTCCGAGAGAGAGAGAGAGCGACAGTGAGCGAGAGATATGTATACTCATATGTGATAAGGGTACAGTGAACCAGTGTTGCCAGGGTCGTGGTTTTCCCGCACAATTGGGCTATTTTGAAAGTACAGTCACGGGAAAAATTGGGTTGCGTTTTTTTGGGCTACATTTATAATGTACCACGCCACCCAAAGTGTATATACACATAAGGAAGTTATGCAAAAGGAAGTTATTACAAACACTCGATGGTGGAGTTCTGAGTAAATGTACTATTAATCTCGTAAATTGTCTTATGTAGCATGATGCTAATGTTAGCTCTAATGCACCTGCAGAACAGGTCCAATTCTTCTTCATAATGCATTTTGTCATAATACTTCATGTAAGGTCGCAAGAAAATGTTTTGTTGTATTGATTTCGAAATGCTTTTAATAATAATAATTGGGTAAATGTATACTGGGATTGACTCAATGTGGCTTGGTAATTGTTTTATTGCCAGTATAAAGTCTGATAATGGCTGAAAAAAAAAAAAAAAAAATTCTGAAAAAGAACAATAAGGATTATGTCTCATGCTGGCTGAGGTGTGAAAGGTTCCGTTTCCTTAAACTAGTTTGTCATGCATTTCTTTATTTCAACACATTTACAGGTAAATCCTAGTATTTTAAATTTGTGATTAATCGTGATTAATCACAGTCCATGACTGTGATTAACGCGATTAAATTTTTTAATCGATTAACTGCACTATTTATTATTAAAGTAAATGAGGAAATTTTTATTCTAGAAGTGAACTAATCCTTTAAGAGCAATGGTGTTGATTGTCCAAGTTCAAGCTGATTCATTAGCATCCACTATTTAAAGATCACAAGCAACATACAGGGTTACTCAGGGACTCTTGATAATCACAGTTGTTTGGGTTTCTTGCTAAGCAAAGGTCAACATGGATGACTGTTGACAACAGTTGGTCCTGAAAAAGGACTCAGTTTCTGTCAGACTAATATTGCAAAAGCAGCCTTATATGCCCCCCCCATCTAAATGTGCTTTTCAGGTTGTGTGACTATGAAGTCAGCGAGATGGAAGTATTACATTCTCAAAACAAATCAACTGTTCTACCAGTGTCAAATCTCTTGGTTTATCTGGATTAAGGCACAGTGGACCTACCTTTTCACCCAGCGCTCGGAGACAGTCCAAGAAGCGCTGCCAGAAGTCTTTGAAGAGGGGACGGTCAATTTTCTTCAGACTGTCCTTGGTGCTGGCATCAACGCTGACGTAAAGTTGTGTAACAGGCACAAGACTCCTATAGACAGAGAAAAAGAGTACCTGTATCAGCCTATCATCATTTTAGTAAAGACATGGTATTTCTAATTAGGGGATGTCAGTGCCTTACTGTATTGTGGCCAGCAATGTTACTCTGTATACAAAGTATCTGAGTGATAAGTGACGGGCAGAATATTCTTTGTGGTTTCCCTATGGGCAAGTTAGACAAGTCGATACTGCCACTGGTTTTCAAAACAGACAAACTGACCCGGTGCTTCCTTAAAACATTGGAGTCATCTTAAAAACATCTCGAATAGACTGGATTTACATTCATTCATAAAAATCTCAGCAGGCATATGATAACCTCCTCTTGTGTTCTGATTCTCAGCTATTTTTGTACTCCTAGATCTCAGTAAGGCTTTTGACATTCTGCCACAATATTTTCCAGATATTAGCATTCAGCATCACTGATACTGCTCTCCTCTGGTTAATATCCAACATTAATGAAAGGCATTCATTTCTACTGAACCAAATCAAGTCCTGCTCCCATTGCTAATGGTGTCCCCCAGGGCTCAGTTCTGGACCCTTTACTTTTTTTAATTTACATAAATAATTTGATGACATGCACTCAAATACCATTGCTATGCCAATGAAATACAACCTGGACAGGATTTCCTCTTCAAATATACTTGTATCCATGACGTTAAAAGTGTCCATGGCTAACTTTCCAAAACTCAATCCTGACAAAACCAAAGTTGTTTTATCTCACTCCAATCTGTGATTAGATGTTTTATTAAAGCCTTCATCCATTAGACTGATTTTTGGCTTCAACCTCAGCTTAAAGTCACACATTAATCTTGTCAAATGTCTTTTCTCCACCTCCTTGCATCACAATATCTTACGTTTCAGCTTCTTTCCTGCTCTGCCAATTTATTAACATTTCCCACGTTCAGACTGCCCTCCTTGGGTCATTCACACCTTAAAACCTAATTAAAACTCATTAGTTTACTCTGTGTTATTAAAATGTTTATGCTTTTGTAATCAGTTTGTCCTATTTTATTGTACTTTTTTCCAGATATTTTTATTCTTACCTAGCAACTAGCATTTTTTGGTTACATGATTTACAGTTATTCAGCATCATGCATTGTGGAGAATCCTTAAATTAGAGAAAAGTGCTAAGGCAAAAAAAAAAACTAACTATTATTACGCAAAAATACAAAAGATTTGTAAAGAATTTAGCAGAATTCTGCTCTAAAATCTAAGAGTGAATGTTTTAGAACTGCAGATTTTTTTTTATTACTTTGCTGAAAATGGACAAATGGACGAATAGAAGTGCTCTCTTGCCCTGCACATTCATTTCTATCTACATTGCTAAAATTAATGCTCATAAATAAAACTAAAAAATAAAATGCTATTTAAATAATATACTAAAAAACAAGCTCTTTAAATATATAAGAGAGTCAATAAAAGGAAATAAGTCTCAGCATCACTGGTTATTTTGCGTTGTTAGTGTGAGGTTGTGCCAGTGTACCATTTCATTTTTTCCTTCTGAAAAGTGCGCAATAAAGTATTAGCATACTGATATAAGTAAAGCAGCAGGTCCAGGATCTCATTATAACAGCATATAAGAAATCAGGGGAGACTCATTGCTGGGACCCTCAGTGAATATATTTTTTTGCCTCTGTTGGTTTGTTTATCACGCAGAAAAGGCCTGCTTCAGCAGAGAAGCATGACGAAGCTTGCAGCTATGAGATAAACAACAATGATTGACAAGTGTTTCTCACTTCCTCAGCACACTGCCAACATGATATTTGAGCAGCTGAGGTGACGTCCCCTCACCCTCAGATAACCTGCCTGATCTGTGAGAGCATTCGGCGTGCAGCAGTCTGGAGAATGAGGTGAGGATGTATTTTGCATTAAGCTGGGGAGCAGAAAGAGAGAGATAGCTAAAAGCTTTTTGGCTGCCCCTGAAAACTCATGAATTTAGCACAATCTGGTGGAATTGGAGGAGCTGGGAGTCGAAGAAGCTGTGATTTGCAATTCAGAGCCTGATTATGGCTTATCAGTCCAGTTACAGCCTGAGTGGGACTTCAAAGACTGAGGGAAAATGTGACATCTCTCCGTTACGGACGTGACCATTCCGAAAGCAGAATTTATCCGACTATGGAAAAGCGCATAAAATGCTTTAAAAACTTTAACAGAGACATCTAGAAGGTATTTAATTGGGCTGCCCCCCACTAAAGCTTTTTCTAGTTAACTGGTAGTCAATTAAGCCATTATTCAACTAATCGCATGTTTACATTAAATTATATAATCCATAATGAGCCATACCCGTGCTCAAGCACACGCATAAAGTTTGCCACAAAGCAAAGGCAAAGGTAGCCTATTGATTACGAAAAATTAGACATTTAAATTTTTTATTAATAGTTGTCAGCTGCAAAGACCAAATTCACGGTGCTGACTCATCTCCACGGACGCACCTTTAGAGAGAAATGCAACCTTCATACAGATTACATAGCCAGGGAGTATTTTATTTCATTTTGAATAAGTTTGTTCCCAAGTAGTAATTTCAAGCTTTCTGTAGATATATTTTGCATGTGAGGCACCCCAATTTTAAATCATTTAATTTAAATTCTTATCAGGAAAAATACACGTGATCGCTTTGGCGCCTCCCTGTCATGCATGCGCATTAATACTTTTCCGCACAAACACTTGAATGTGAATAAAGCACATTTATAGGCCTATTAGGTTAACGCTAGAGTAGTCTACATCTGAGACAGATGCATTTATAACCTGTAAATTGAAAGTTATTTGACAATTTAAAATGATCTAATGCTGCTCCAATTTGTTTATCATTAGTTGTTGTTGATCAAGATTAAACAGATGTCACAGTCATAAACTTGTTTTAATGACTCACTAATCCTTTAAACTATTAAAGTTCAAACTGTGCGATTTTTAATAGTCTTTTGCGATTGCTGCTTGTCACACTGTACGAACATGATCCCCATGTCAGACTGTAGGATCTCAGTTGTCTTAATGTCAGACGCGACAAAAATGGACGTACTCAAGAAGACTTGTCCGGAGTTTTACGTCATCAATACTTGACCCGCGTTCTGTCGCTATAATGGTAGCTAGCAAACAACAGCAACGTGTAGCGTTAGTTTTATTAATTGCATGCCTTGATGTTAAAAAAAACAAAAAAAAACAAAAAAGACGACGTGTGTGGAGCAAGTCATGGCTGGGCAAAAGGACTTCCAGTTCTACAGAGCGAACTTGAGGTAATTTTGTTATTCGAGTTTAAACATCCTGCCCCTTAATAAATAAACTTTAAGTAAACTTTACGTTGTACATATATTGTTTTTACAAATAACGAAGTTGAAGTTTGAAGTTGTCGCGCTAATTGCATCATCAGGTTCAGTGCTCCTATTGGTTCTTGGTTTGACGGTCGTCGTAGATGATGTCACACTGCAGGAAACTTGAGGAAAGTGTCTGAAATCTTCTGACACTGCCAGAATTTAATCGGAGGAAAAAATTGATCGCAACGGCCATTAATCGGCTGTCGGTGAACATGTCAAACCAGCGATCTAGACAACCGATTTTAGCCTAGGATTATAGAAATCTTTTAGGATTTTCTAAATTTGTCTCAGATGAACAAATCGTGGCCAAAATCGCACAGTGTGAGCCAGGCTTTAGACACAAAACAGGTTAAGCTAAATATGCTGAATATATAGCTAATATTGTACAAATATTTATAAAATGCTATAGACTAGGCTTGCTGCGATTGACGGTTATTTCGGTGATAAGCGAAGCCGCAACACCGGTTACATCACTTTCTCACCACGTCTCCGTCCCCCAACGTTTTTTTTTTTTTTTATAGTAATACAATTTATTTAGTTCAATTAGAGGACACTACAATTAAAACTGAACGCGGCTGCTCAATGCAGCGCACCGAACGAACAACAGTCGCGCATCACAGATTGCTGATTTTTATTTTATTTAAACTGTGTATCCCCCCCCCCCCCCCTATTTTGCATCAAGGTGTAGGCTATGCCGTTCGTGCCTCCAAACATTCTTATTCGTTTTCCTAATAAACATTCTACGTTTCAGAATTATTTGTTCCTCATTCTTTACTGATTTTTAGTTTTGCATACCTATTTAAACTTTGTGTAAGTTATTTGTTATTTTATATTAGGCATAGCAATGTGTATTTTTATTCATTTTGTTAATAAACGTTCTATGTTCTACGTTGTATTTTGTTGTTGCTTGAACTGAATTCCAGAAATTGATGCCGAATTGCTGCACTCTCCACACAAACAACTGGATATGTGCCTAACAGCGCACATTTATCGAGGTTAAAAGTTTAATTTAATATTGTGAAATGCATGAAGTGTTTTATGTCTATAGATTTTATTTTAAACATGCAAGCCGGTATGGGTAGATTTAATATGAAGTGTCCGTAATGATCACGTCCGTAAGGCATTATTGGTTGATAAGAGCAAAGAATGGAGATAAGCTACTGTTCATAATTAAAATGGACATAAGTTGGCTTTGCACGGAAAGTTTCAAGTTAAGTGCATTAATTAATATGAAATAAACTTAATCTTTAAAACATTACGGACGTGACACCGCGCTGAAGTGTCCTGACCTCATAAATCTAGCCCTTACAAATCCAATGTTAAGTAAGTTTATTTATTTTTCAGACAGGCCGCCATCTTTCTACAAAATGCTTTGTTGATATAAATGGGCAGTCTTTGATCTCTCATTTGAAAACATGAAATACAGTCGATGAAAATTTAATTTTACTTTAGGTGCACCCCTCAATGTGGTGGATAAACATAGCGATTTCCTTAATTTCTATTAAAGCACATTAATGCTGTAAAATACAGACCTAAATGCACAAGTTAAAAAGGGTTTTATTCTTTTGGTAAAAACTTTTTTTTTCATGTTAAGGATGATTTTTGTATGGAATTGCCCATTAGTGGATGACCGACAAGTGCTTTTCAATAGCCAATTCAGCATTTAGTCCCCAAGCTGGACAATTCCATTAACTAAAGGTTTTAAATCCCACCTGATCTCCTCTGGGAACTGGGCGTTTGTGACGAGGAAGCTGGATATGTTCTGCTGGTGAAGGAGTCGAAGGAAGGAGTTGATCTCAGGATACATGATAGGTTCGCCCACCAGAGACAGAGCACAGTGCTTCACAGTGAGGCCCTCTTCAAAGCGCTCGGGACGCACTCCTGGAACACCTGTTATGTGAAAACACACCAAATGGTTAAAAAGTGGTCAGTGGTCATTTGTTAAAGCTAAAGTGTGTAAGTTGAGCCAATGTCAGGATGTGGTGCGAATCCAAAATAACATAACTTGGGCCCGTTTTCCATTTTGTTTTTTCCATATTCCATTTAAAAATTTTCTAAACTGTTTTAAAGGTTAAATTAATCAAAAAGCATGTCTAATTAATTTAAATCATGAAACTTACATAATTTAACAAATGTATTAAAAGTTTAACAAAAACTAATTTATTATTATTTCATTTGTTTTTCCAGAAGTATTATGTGAGTTTGCTTGTGCGTTTACATTTTTCTAGTTTTGGTATATGATACATTTTTTTTTGGTAAATATTCCTTGAAAATAAATGTTTTAATAATAATTTTATTAGTAGCAGTAAGGATGGTAAGGATGGTAAGGATTCATTTAAAAAAAAATTCAGCTTAATATCTTCACAGACACTAGTCCCTATCGCGTTTTGATTTAAGCATACTGAATTATTTAGATTTATACATTTATTCATCCAAAATTGCGTGACATTTCGCATTATACAGTAATTTCCATTTTTATGACCGGATTCGGCCATTCCATCCGCGCTTTCCACATTGAGGAAATCATAGGGCTCTACTTAGCTTACCACTTTACTACCAATTACAAAATTACCTAGCCATTCACAAATGTTCCCACAAACTGTAAAATCATTTGTTTGTAATCATTGAGAGTTTGTAATTATTGTTAATTACATCATGCAGGTGGTGGAATATTAACTTCTTGGTTCAAGAACCAAATAATGTCAGATTATGTAAATTATATACATAGCATGTGAGGACTATTTTGCCATTTTCGTTCTGCATTTTTCTCTTTATTTTGAGATAATTAATATGAAATAACAGATACTGATTGAACAAAATGATGTCTGAAAATGTTTTTTGGGACTATTTATTTTCAAGAAACACCAAACAGTTCAACTATATTTAAAAAATTAACCAATCAGCAAATATCTTAAAGCTGTCTCAGTAAATTAAACTCAAAGAAACGTTTTAACTAGTTTTAATCTATAATCAGCTCATTTGAAGTCTAAGACCAAAGAGAGAACTTTGGAAAAATAGGGGACTGCAGGCAAACTCGAAATTGGTTTCCTGCGAGTTAGCAATCTTGCAAAAAAAAAATGATGATTAACAAACTGGATTCTAATCGGACTGACAATAATAATGAAAATGTAGCTATTTAATCTGTCAAAGAAATAACAGTAGTGCAATTTCTAGTAGCCACTCAACATTTGGCTCCCTCTGGAGTCTGGCTCCATTTTTGTGCTTTGTACCCTCTGCACAGCATGCTTCCTGGCTTTTCATCCGCTCTGTGTTCACTTGTTAGTGCGTTTGTTTACTCAGCCCTGGGTCATCATGCCTTAATTCTGCTACATGGAGCAGTGATGTCACTGCTAAATGTCAACTGCGCCACCAAGCCATAGAGGATGGTGAGACCAAGACGATGATGTGGAGGTGGTGCAACGCACACAAACTTGCACACACACACACACACACACACATCTGGCACTAACTCAGACACTGGAACAAAACCTACAGAGGTCTCCATCAGTAGCCTCGATTTCTCTGGCTCAGAATCACCAAAAGTGCCAATCTTTGGACCAAAAGATATGTACCGCTTTAGAAAAACATTCCCTGTCCATTTCTCGAAACTTGAAGAAAAAAGCTTGACAGGAACATTATTAGATTTCTGAAAAATAATTCAACCAGAACAGTAGGCCTTGAGTAATGTTCATTTTAGAAAACACTAAAGTTTGACATCTGTACTGAAAACAGATGATCAAAGACCGATGTCTTGACATTCGAACAGCAGAAACCTTAATTTGTGAATGATAAAATCGAATCAAACTGACTTTGGGACTGTGCCACACCACCTAATAACATTCCCAGCAGACATCATCAGAAAACTCTCTTTCTTAGCTGCAGATCTGTTTTGTAGTCATCTACGCTAGACATCTGATGAATTTTTCAGACTACTGCAGACAGAGAAAAAAAACATCAAAAAGTCTCCAAATCACCCCATATTCTAAGTATGAAGGCAGTGCGGTAAAACAAAATCAGTGATGTTAAGGGAGTCACTTCAAACGCTAAGAAAAAGCGCAAAAGGAGTCAGTTCCCATCTTAAAGTCCTTGAAACCCCATCTTGTGTGCCCCCTCAATCCCAAGAAAGTCTGATCCAGATGTCCACCAAAGTACTTGAACTTTGGATCTGGCAGTGAAATCACAACCCATTATGAGTTGACGTTACCTGATTGTTGAGATGAGGAATGAGAGACAGGAATGTCTTGCGTCCCAACAGGCAAAAGGAAATTTGTTGAAATTTGTTTTATGACACAATATTGGTATGCCATTGCAAAAATAGTCCTAAGAGTGCAGGACATCATTTTCTGCCACGACTTACCTAAATCACAAATTTTTTTCCATCAAAACAGAGATGTTTTCCCGTGGCAGTAACATTTGACTTGATGAAAGCAGCATGATTCATTTCACTAATTTACTTATTTGTCATTGCACTGATGCTTTTATCCAAAGCAACTTACAGTCAGTCAGGGTTTGGGAATCGGCTCACTATCAATTCATGAGCTTGAATTTAAAACAAATTGGTCACAGGATGTTCTGTATTATTGCAATTAAAAACTACACTTACCGGTACATCTAAAAAAAAATAGAATATCGTGAAAAAGCTAATTTTTTCTTGTAACTTATTTCCAAAAGTGACACTTTCATATATTTTAGATTCATTACATGTAAAGTAAAGCATTTCAAGTTTTTTTTTTTTTAATTGATGATTAGAGCTTACAGCTGATGAAAGTCAAAAATCAGTATCTCAAAATATTAGAATATTTACATTTGAGTTTCAATTAATGACCATCCCTACAGTATAAATGCCGGGTATCTCTTGTTCTTTGAAACCACAATAATGGGGAAGACTGCTGACTTGGCAATGATCCAGAAGACGAACACTGACGCCCTCCGAAGAACTGGACTGTTGCTCAGTGGTCCAAAGTCGTCTTTTCAGTAGAAAGTAAATTTTGCATTTCATTTGGAAATCAAGGTCTAGAGTCTGGAGGAAGAGTGGAGAGGCACAGAATCCATGTTGCTTGAAGTCCAGTGTGAAGTTTCCACAGTCAGTGGTGATTTGGGCTGCCATGTCATCTGCTGGTGTTGGTCCACTGCGTTTTCTGAAGTCCACAGACAACGCAGCCACCTACCAGGAAATTTTAGAGCACTTCATGCTTCATTCTGGTGACAAGCTTTATGGAGATGATTTCATTTTCCAGCAGGACTTGGCACCTGCCCACACTGCCAAAGGTACCAAAAGCTGGTTCAAAGACCATGGTGTTACGGTGCTTGATACCCCATAGAGAATGTCAAGAGGAAGATGAGAGACACCAGACCCAACAATGCAGATGACCTGAAGGCCGCTATCAAAGCAACCTGGGCTTCCATTACACCTGAGCAGTGCCACAGGCTGATTGCCTCCATGCCGCGCCGCATTGATGCAATAATTCATGCAAAAGGAGGCCCAACCAAGTATTGAGTGCATAGAAATGAACATACTTTTCAGAAGCCTGACATTTCGGTTTAAAATATCCTTTTTTATTGATCTTATGTAATATTCAAATTTTCTGAGACACTGAATTTTGGGTTTTCATTATCTGTAAGCCATAATCATAAAATTTTTAAGAAATAAAAGCTTGAAATATTTCACTCTATGTGTAATGAATCCATATAATATATGGGTTTCACTTTCTGAAATGAGTGTTAAAAAATATTTGACCTTTTTCATGATATTCTAATTTTTTGAGATGTACCTGTACATCATATGATTTCTTTTTATATTTTTATTCTACCTACCTGAACAATTCAGGAACTGAATTGAAATTTTTAAAAGCATTTTCAATTCTGCATGGCATATAATCCTGCCTACAGTCCACCCTCAGTTGACCGTTGGATTAAACGGATAGTTCATCCAAATATTAGCCATTAATTACTCAACCTCATGTTGTTTCAAACCCGTAAGAACTTTGTTCATCTTCGGAAAACAAATTTCACTGAAGGGGAGCTTTCTAACCCTTCATAGACAGCAACACAACTACCACATTCAAGGCCCAAAAAGGTAGTAAGGACATTATTAAAATAATATAAAACAGTGGAGAATTACGCAGAAGAGTTGTTATTTTGCTATATTGTTATAATTTAATTTGTTTTTTTATTTTTAGAATAAATTATTTTTTGTTTTCGTTGCGCAAAAAAGTATTCTCATTGCTTCATAAAATTACAGTTGAACCACTGATGTCACGTGGACTATTTTAACAATGTCCTTACTACCTTTCTGGGCCTTGAACATGTTGCGTTGCTGTCTATGCAGGGTCAGAAAGCTCTGATTTCATCAGAGGATGAAGACCTAAACGCTTTCAGTTAGCCCAGAGCCCACCACACAACCACAAAACTCAAACTTCCAAGAAAGAAAAAGAGTAAACTTTTCTTTTTACATCAGATTTCAGCATTAACCATCAACTGTTACATCACCCAAAAAGTTAGCAAAATGCTTTAAATTAATGATGAAGATGTATAAGGCAATGCGATGGGAAATTTAACTTCAGTTATGGTAGCAGACAGTGAAAATAAATAAGAAATAAAAAAAATGTATTCTGCAAATTCATATGGAGATCTTTCGGAGGATGGCAGAGTTGTAAGAAAAACAGTATATTATCTGATCTGTTATTTTTTTCAGAGGTTGTTTGAGAAAACACAGACACGTTTGATTCAGAGAGGATCTATGAAACACCAATTATCCAGAAAGGAAAACTAATTCCATCCAAATAGGGCTAAAGAAACATTTTCTTTACCAACCATACTCTCTTCACCGACCAGAAAAAAAGCTATAAAACACTTTAAAAAATTAAAAACAAAACAAAGAATAAAATAAAAGTGTCCCCTCAGTACATCTGTATGGTGTAATGAGAACAACCTGCATAACTCTGTAGCACCTATGAGGCAAAACAACCAAATAAAACTCAAATGATGCTTTACAAATGAAATCTCAGTGAGATGCCCTTCCCATCTGATCTCGGCCTGTCAAACTGATCCAGCAACAAACCTCATCCCTTTAATGCTGCTGAAAGCTGATGGGTCCACTACTGATCTGATGCAGCAGATGGTGAAGAAAGTGACAGAGTGCAAATGAATAAATTAGACCCAGTCGAACTGCACTTAGAGTCCTGTCCTGTTACTGCCTTCTGCAAACCGTAGTGACAGCTAAATATACCCCAGTGTCTGTTGGACAATCTCTGAAAGCGTGAGTGTGTTCAGAGTGTAGAGACTTCAACAGTGTTATGTCACACAATGTTTGAATAGCTTCCAACTGGATTTGTGCCTCTGAGGAAAAGGATTTAAATATATTTGGCTATATTTATATCCCACCAGACAAACAAAACTCATTTCTGTACAATTACAGTGTAAAGGCCTATTAACAGCATGTGTGAATATTCTTCTATAAGTGAAGTTTCTGGCACAACAAGATTTCCGAAGCATTCTTTTATTTCACTTATACATCAAAATAAAACAGACCCTAAAATTCACAGCAGAAGAGGTCTGCTGAAGGTACCGGGAGTCCTTACCTCTGAATTGGCGAATCATGTTCCTGTGGTTCTCTACAGCCTCTTGAATGATCTTCTCAGCCGGGTCCATTTTCCAGCGCCACTCGGTGCCCACTGGGTTGGTGTGGTGTCTGTACAGATAGAATGAGAGAGGACAGGTCCTGTCAGCAGGTCACCATCACAGCATTACACACCCCGGACCACAGTCTCATTCCCCTGAGAACACCACCTGCACCCCCACTGCCCACAAATTTGCATCCTGTGACCCTTTCAACGGCTCTCACATCACATGAAAGGGCACAAATGCCAGGCAATGTGGCCTTACTTCCGTCCCCTGCCACAAATAGCAACAGGAGCTGAGACAACGTTGAATGTGGCACCATATTCCTTCATTTCACCACGGGTAGAGCCAAATCCTAATATGAGGATGTACAAAACTACATTTTCAAAATCCAAACAGTTACAGTACCGGGACATTCCTGTTGGGCTGGTCGAGTAGTGGGCCGATCGCGTAAGTGAGGGACCGCCCCCATATTAGGACTGTTTTTGTTTGTTTTTTACAGTCTATGCTGCAAAGTCATATTAGCATAAATTTTCAAATTACAGCTCATGCGAAACTGCAAAAAGCAAATACTTCAAAAGTGTGAAGCGCACTACGCAATGCCTCCACCAGCAGCGCTTAAAAGCAGAGCGGATCAGTCACACAGCGCTGAAGAACGTGCGCTGCGCTTCCGAATGTAAAATGATAAGCGGCGCAAGTTACTTGATCCATTCAGATGTGACAAAATTGTTATACAGTCGTGTGATATGAGAACATTAAAGGTTCTGTAGTGATGCTGGCTGAAAACAGCCATGACTATGAATTACATACAGCACCTATTTAACTTGCAGACATTAACACTGTACAAATATCCTATTGTGTTTTGGCTGATGTTATTATTTTAAATATTGGGGAATTGGAGAAGTTGTTTTTGTAGTTTCTACATGTTTAGTTTAGTTTTTTTTAAATTACAAATTCCATAGTTTGTTACTATTATTTTAAAAACCATATGGTAATGAGGACCATGGTTTTACTTGTGACCATCATCTTACTAATAGAGCCAGTTAAATTCTGGATTTTATGAACTATAATAAATTTCATTATGGCAAAGGATAATTTAACAATAGCTTTAATAGCTTCTTTCTTTTTAAATGTTTAAATAGTGTCTTATATAAATTAGGTGTTAACTATTTACTAAATGTTAAAGTTCTTAAAGGGATAGTTCACCCAAAAGTTACTCACCATCATGTCATTCAAAATTTCAAGAAATTTCTGTACAGTATACAAACAGTAGAAATGAAGGGTAACCAAAGTGGTTTGATAATATTCTACAAATTATCTTATTTTGTGTTCCACAGAAGAAAGTAAGTCATGCATGTTTGGAACAGCATGAGAGTGAGGAAATGACAGAATTTAATAGCAGTAAATTTTCTGCATTTTAGCTCAAAATCATTGCTTTACTGTCAAGTTCCTTTCAATATGACAAAAATGCATTAAGTTCATTATTAAGAATTCAGTAATATCTATCATTATTTGTTTCTGTCCTGATTTATTTATTCATTTACTCCAATTTAAGGCCCTATAACCCAGTAAATCATTCATGAGGAACTTGTGGGCTGGATGGGCCAGATTTGTCCAGGGCCAAAATTTAACCCCAGTCCAGCCCTGCCTAAACATTATCATTTACAAAAAAGAATAAATAAAATGACGATAATAATAATAATAATAATAATAATAATAATAATAATAATAATAATCTGGCCATTGTGACCCATTTTTAATGAAAAAAATAAAAAATAAAAAATAACCAATCAATAAGAAAGATTAAATAACTAAAAATAAAGGAAAAAACAGAGACCTTAACTCAGGCCATTGTGATCCATTCATATTCAAAGCAAAGTCTGAGTAAAAATATTATTTGAGAAAAAAGAAATGCGAACATAATATTTTAAATTAAAAAAAGCTAAATAAGTGTGGATATGCTTGGAGAACCAAGACATCTCCGAGTAAAATAAATATTTTTTAAAAATCTATTATTTATTTAAAGCTGCAGTCTGTAAGATTTGCCTCTTTGTCGCCATCTCCATCCAAACCTGGAATTGTAGCTGCTTGCAGAATTATCTTCCTTGTGGGATGTGCTCTGGCATGGCTGCAGCGTGGATGAATCTAATGTTTTGAGGTGAATGTGTTGCTGTCAGTCGCTGCACCGGTATGGATGTTTACTGCACTGCACTCCACAATCACAGATTCTAGCCTACGTCTTGGAATATATGACCCAAATAAGATTTTTTACCATATATATTGCAGTCTAAACAAGTCTACCACATTTGTTCTGACCAACTGAAGAAAAAAACATTACAAAAAAAAATTGCGCTACCAACGGTGATCACATCAAACCGTGCAAATTATTATTATTGTTATAATTTATTCTCAAATTATTAATCTCAACAACATCAGCACTGAGTGACTTCAGTTTCTGTACAGTCTAATCTAATTGTCATGCCATTAGAATATTATTCATATTAAGAAATTCTTTTAACCCAAAAAGCTAATTATGCTCCTTTCGAACTGGTTTTCTTTAAAATTCAAATCTTGTGTAATCCGAGGCTATCTGTAATCAGAAGCACATTTAAAACTGAAATATAATTGAATTTCATTCACATGTGTTTCATAAACACAATCCTTTCTGATTACAATCCGCCATCAAAAAGATAAATGTAATTATTCTAGCTGCTGTGAGAAAAGGCTATAAACGATCTGCCACCTGCAGGATCCTCACACGCGATAGCCTAGAAACCGGGACAATTTCTTTGATTACAGACGTGACGTAATGACGCAGTGCCATGCTCAAATTTCCAGCGAAAACCTACCTGTACCACTCAAATTAGAAAACATTATTATAAGCTTCCCGTTGTGAATCGTGCTAAAGTAAGGCGATAGTTTTCAACACTGGCTGGTTATGGTTATGTACTTGCTCAAATATTCATTTCAGATCATTTTTAACCAAAAAAAGCTACGGATTGCAGCTTTAAAGACTACATAAGTGTATGCTTGGGGAAGCATGTCAGAGTAAAAAAAATAAAAGAATATTAAAAATACTTAACCCTTTTTTAATTTTTTTTTATCTAATATTAAAATGTATAACACTAAGTGGGTGTGCTTGGGGAATCAACATAACCAAAACACCATAAAAACATTAACACTGATGACGTCACTAACAATACAGAGGCTTGATTCTTTTTGCCCTCCTGCCTTTATCAAGATGAGCTTCTGGGCTGAAGAGCCCATGTTTGAGATGGGTTTAAGAGCTTTTCCTCTAATGCCTTTGCTCAGTTTCATGAGATACCACCTAAAATATCCAGCCCATCCACATGAAGAGGCCGCTTCAGACTCATAATTTCGAGTGCCACTTTTAACCAAATTACTCCCCTTACACGGAGTTCAATATTTCCATCACATTCCCTGAAAGCAGAGGACTAAATGAATTTCGCATTTCGAAACTTCTTCAGCACATTTATTTGCATTATGTCATTAACTGTGTGGCATTTGAGGATACGCGCATCATGTGGCAATGAAACGGATGAAAAATTTGATTAGCGCGATGCTCTGAGTCACAGCGGCATGACAAAAAACACAACCCACGACGCGATCCGATGCACCGCTTATACACAAGGGCATAAAAATAGAGTTCACTGACAGTCTCAAGACGATGATTTTTCTTCATTAAACCCCATAATGCCACAAAATCAGCTGATTCAATGAGAAAATTGGATCTGAAATGACAGATTTACTCAACAGCAGGATCAAAGCCCTCTCTGAGATGCCTTCAATCTGCTGCGTTAATCTGACTGCGCAGCTCGAACTACAAACACAAAAATTGGATTTTATGCACTGGAGGCTGTCCCAGCATGTCCTGTTCCAGAGCTGTAGGGCGAGGAGACAGTGTCCTGTTAGTTTATGGGTGGATGTGTGTGTCACGCTCACAGTGATGTCCTTAAATCAAGTCCATCTCAGTCAGCGAGCAGCGTCTAGCTGTGCTTCAGCGTAAGGGTCACTCGTGGTGGAAATCATCCCAGATCCACTCTTCAGAGGAGGAGCGCTGATGCTCTTTGACAGCTCTTTTTTCCCTCCACATGAAACCTCACTGCCAACGACAGGAATATTGAAAGCTACCTTCTTTCCACAAGTGTCACTGTGAATCATTACTGCTGCATCTACCTTTGCACTTCCAGTTCATTCAGACGGACATCACAGCTGTTTGCTCAGGCATTTTTCAAAGCATATAGGCTGATATTTTGAAATGCAGTACATAATATTATGGATGAGTTAAGCACCAATCATTTAATACTTAGATTTAGGGGTTTGTTCAAAATCTGAATATGAGCAATGCACCAACCTACTTCATATTTGACAAAAGAAATCAAATTTTCTCTTTTACAAATTTTAGCGTGCTAACTCCAAAAATAGTCCGTTTTGTTGTAGCACATCAAACATGAAGCATTTTGTAGCATTTTTTACTTTTGACAACTATTTGTAAGGTGAAGTAGTATAGTTTTATTGCTTAACCTCCAGAAAAACTGCCACAAAGACATGACTCCTATCTTCCTCTGAGACAGGTTTCAGGTTATTTGTTTAATTCTCAGATATCTACAAATTAATGATATAAATGATTCTGAAGACATAATTTTATTCCTTAACCTGATTCCAACCACAGAATTATGACCAGCGATGGAAGAAAATGCAAGAAAATCTGAATTTGAAAATGCTTTTGTAAATTGTAAATTTGTAAAATTTCGTTAACAAAAACTACAAAAAAAGTGTTAGTTGATGAGCTTTTTTCCTATGACTAAAACGAGACTATGAGATGACAATAAGGTCAATAAACGATAACTGTGACTATATCAACATGCAATACCGCTGACGATAAAAGACGAGACTAAAATGTATTTAAAAAAATAAATACTATACTAAAAATCTCTTTTTATTTTCGTCGAAAAAAAGAGAAAATATTTGGACTGCTGTATGCGCCACTACTACACAAGCTTTCATGTGTTCAAATCCCCAAATCAGTGGTTCTCTTTTAATAGGAGACCTTTTCTGCCCAGTGTTTTGGTTAAATTTTGCAATCTGGCAACCATGTGCACGAGCTCACTCTTCATTACGGAAGCACCAATGATGATCTGAAAACACCAACAAATCAGTAAGCTGGAGTTTAGCGATCGCGATGCGAGATGCTTAGTTTAAATGAAAGTGTCATTCAGCCAATCTGTGTTCTGTTATGAGATCTCAATTATTTTGTTTGTGATTTGCACTTATTCGACCGCTGCTGTTTTAATAGAGAAGCATTATCACAATTTGCAATTATTGGAATTACTATTAGGAATTTTACGGTTATAATATTTCATGTTTGTTTTTACAAGTTTTCCAAATGTAGACAGAGCGAGTACATATCCAAGTCTTTGATATTAATTTCAATAATAAATATCCTATAATAAATCAGTACAATAGATGAGATAATATAAACCATGTGTATGAGTCCACATTCTATTTATTTGTGCTTATTGTGAAAGTGCAATACCTGAAGTGTACATTTTTCAAATAAATAATAATAAATAAACATAAATAAATACACATTATACAGCATGACGAAATGTGTGAAGTGAAATGTGAAAATGTGATTAAGATTTCATTGACTAAAACTAGACAAATGCTCAGATACTTAGTAAACTTAACAAAACAAAAAACAAGACAAGGTTGACTAAATATGATAACTAAAAAAGTACATTTGACAGGACTAATTTAAAAGACTAAGACTAAATTAAAAATGGCTGACAGTTATTATTTGTGAACTTGTGTTTATGTAAATTTCTATGGCATAATATTTAGTATTTTTACATTTTTTTCACTCCTTTGCAGACTGTTATATTATGTATTTTGAATACTTCTTTTTGTCATTAAAACTTCTCAACTTTTGTGCTTTGACTGCTTTTGTTATTTTAATAATTGCATTGTAGCTGATGTATATAAATTGAAAGTCGTCATTATTACTCTGTGAAAAATTGTACATGATGGAGTTGTTGTTGTTTTTTTACTCAGCATCATCAAATTAGGTATTAGGTTTGCAAGTTAGGTTATTATTATTCATTAGGAGAATATCATAGAATAAATAATGTTTTTTAGTGCATAAAAAAAGACTCTCTACCTCCAGCAGAAAACACATTTGTTGGCACAGGCCAGGCTCGGCGTGGTCTCCATACAGCGGTGTGATTCAATCCCGTAGAAGGTGTGTTTATAGCAGCCTCCTCTCCCTCTCAGCATTGACTAACAAAAGAAAGGCAACATTTGTTTCATTTATACAAAGACAAACTGTTTATGTCTGGAAACACTGAGCTGCTAAAAAAAAAAAAAAAAAAAAGAAACTTGCTAAAGAGCCTTAACAAAAAGATCAATTGGAGGAAACAACTTACCTTGGTCCAACGACACAGTTTTACCCCAGAGTGACTTCCTATTAGTTTGTACCCTACAGACCACAAAGAAAAAAGCAAGGAATTTATATAGAGATTAGGAAGCTTTCCGAGTACTGATCAAGCAACATAATCTCAAAAGACAAACAGCCTCTAGGTATAGAAATCAAATCCAAAACACACTTGCTGAATGCTAAAATCCTGGTTAAAATGTTAGCAGCAGCTACTCGATTAGTCACTAGCATGTTTGAGTTCACAAGTGGAAAATTTCACTAATATGGTTGACCTATTGTCTGGAAAAATAACCATTTTATTGTTTTTAATTGTTTAAATTGTTTTTTATTATTTTCATGTCATGGT
Source organism: Barbus barbus (assembly GCF_936440315.1). Lineage (NCBI taxonomy): Eukaryota > Metazoa > Chordata > Actinopteri > Cypriniformes > Cyprinidae > Barbus > Barbus barbus. The sequence goes on along the minus strand of NC_136759.1, from coordinate 18,169,349 downwards.
CAAAAACAGATAAAGCACCAATAATATACATTTTTATTTAAGCATCGCAATGTAAACATGTACAGTAAGAAAGATATATAATATCCATTATTATAACAAAAACAGTTTACATTAGAAAATATATATATTCTTTTTTTTTTTTAAAAGGAAGTAATACTATTATTCAAAGAAAAAAAATATCAAAAGTGACAGTAAATCTATTTATAATGTTACAAAAGTTATTATATCATGGTCACAAATTATAATAATAAATGTTTATTAAGCAACCAAATCAGCATATTAAGGGGAAGGAAAGGGAAGGGAAAGGGGTGTGTGGCCAAGTATGGTGACCCAGGGTGGAGAGAGTGTTGGTTATTCACTCCCCCACCTACAATCCCTGCCGGACTTGAGACTCGAACCCACGACCTTCGGGTTACAAGTCCAACTCTCTATCCATTAGTCCACCCACGACTGCACCTGTTACCTAAAACCCAATTTTTTGCATAATTTGCATTAGAGCATTATTGCAATGCCAGTCCACTCAATACATTTACCAAGCTGCAACCTAAACAGTTCAATGAAGATGTTACTGAAGTCACAACCATGAGCACATTAACATGACCAATTTTCATAACAAAAGTCATTTACATAAAGAGTACAGTACAATGGCTTCAAAACAGCCACATTTAGTGTAAGAGAGAGTGAAAAAGGTGATTTACTGTACTTCAATGAAATAAAGAGCCTAAAAATGGTGCTTTTATAATGTACACCATGCACTAGTAGAGACAGGCCTCTATTTTCCATTTTACAGTCTGTTCAGGATCTAGCAGGAGAAATGCAGGAAATTTTCCTACAAAGCTCCTCAATATATCTAAGCAGACTGGAAGGCCAAATGTGCTTAAGTCTGAGCATTTCCTGTTAAGCACTTAAAGTCTGCCCATTTCTAAGGTCCACAGCCTGGTTCTCCCATGACTGTGCTGCAACCCCTTGGGGAATCAGACTCAATTTAGACTTTAATCCACGTGTAAGGGCCATCACTAGGGCAGCCATCACTCCTATAGCACTCTTACTAAAACCACAGAATAAAGGCATAGCTCTGTGCTGAAAGAACCGACAGCGTTCACATCACAGCTAAACAAGACTTTCACACAAGAGCTAGTTTTGTCATTTTGAGGAGTTTATAAATTTCCATCTACCTTTGTTGTATTGGAAAAAAATAGTTTGCGTTTAATGAAAGAAAGAAAATAATGTGCCTTGAGGGTTATTTTTCTCTCTTTTTCTTTTTTATACAGTTTCTCTTCTCACGCATGAAGGAGTGCAAGCAGTAAGAAAAGCAGTAGGAGTGAAGCTCCATACTAATGATCCCAATCTAGAGTCTCTCTCCCATGTTCATTAGCTAAACTCCACATCAAACACATGTTCTTGTCTTTCATGTCTGCAAATAGCTCGCTGGGGCTGTGGAGGTAGGGGAGGTATTCTCGTCTCTGTCTGAAGAACAGCGTCTGTTTGAATAGAGCCAGGTTCAGAGAGCAGGTCTGGTTTGTGAAGGCTTAATATTTGAGCAGTTGAAAGCTGAGACAGAGGATTTCCTGCAGTGGTTCATACTGAATATACACATTATGGGGGATTCATGTGCATGGAAAGAACTCAATATATATATGTACTATATTTTTTGATGTAAAACCTTGATAGAATTACAAGTGGACCTTGGAGAACAGAAAATCAAAGGCATTTCATGACCCCTTTAAATGCACCAATATACAACGCATTAACAACCAGCAATATTTAGTAAGGATTTTTACCAAAACATTTCAGTAACTAAAAAAGCCGTGCTAAACATCTGTGAATATTTCTGAGTGATGCCATAAAAATGGTAGAAGCAAAGTTATGAATCAAACCAGTGAAACCGATAGTTTGAATAGATTCACAGAAATGAATTACACTTACCAAATCTAAAGCTTTCTTGTCTACTTAAGTTTAAATCAGAATCGTAATGCTCTCATACTTACAAGTCATGAAACTCAACTGTAAGGTCATTTTTAAATAAAAATGAAATAAACCTAAACCTGAACTAAGACAGTTGTGGAGAAAAAAAAAATCAGTTTAATGGTTACAACGCCGTAACCATTACATCAATTAAGCTGCGTTAAATTACTAATTAAACAATTGGCAGGGTTTTAAAAAGGCTTTATTACCTAAAACAATGACTTAATAGCTTTTTTAGCTAAATGGGTATGCTTATCCCACCAGCAAGGCTGAAAACTAAAGTTGTTTTAGAGGTAAATTAGCCTACATTTTGATGAAGAAAAACATTTTCTTTGGAGTAAAATGCACAAGACCAGAGTGTGATAGAGTAAATGGGGTTAATGCTGGGTTGTATGCTGAGCTACAAACTCACCAACAAATCCTGTTCAAATTTGTTTACAAATAGCTGAATACTTGTCACAATATATCCATTAAGATGAGTTCAGTCCATTCTAAATGTGTTTCATCTATCAAGGTTAACCAGACATAAACAAGGGCACGGTGCATGGAGAGTCTGTCAGTGACTGGATATGCAGCTTTTCCTCACAGTTTAGTTCTCTCAGGACCGTAGGAAGCTGACGGGAACAAAAATTGCCATCACACTGATGATGAACAACACCAAAACAGAACTTCACAAGATCAATGACGCACTGCTATGGGATGACTTTAGTTACATTATTTCAGGTTTTCATTTCGAGCTGTTATTTATGGTATGAGGTAGGTGACTGAGTCTGGAGGATTTTTTTAAGCCTTCAAATTCCTCTTCAATCCACTCTGACCAAACACATTTGCCCTCTTTTTCTGCTCTAGCTGCTGTATTTCCTCTGCTGTTATTTAAAGGAAATTACTACTACTTTACTTCTTCTAGAGGTCTTCAGCTCTTTCCTTCATTCATCTTTAAATCATTGCTAATAATGCCGGAGGGAATCAATTCAGTTTATCATTAAAAGAGCAAAAAAAACAACAACGAGCGAGAGGAGGTTACCAGTCTGCCCCTCAAGAAATGAGTGTTATAGAATATCACATTAGAATCTTCTCTAGACCGCAGGCGAGATCAGCTAAATGACACACCTGTGTTTGTGCTTTCACAACTCAACCTGCAAACCATGGGAGAATACTCCAGTTAGGGTGAATCTTACGAAGAAATGCATTTCACTCCAAAATAAAATCAAAAATAGTTTGTTTATTTATAGTTTAAAACCATGCTAGCTACCACTGCTATATTCATGGAAAGATAAGATAATAGAGATAAGAGATTCTCAAAACTGTTTTAAACAAAATAAAACGTAGAAATTAAGTCATATTAAGAAATTAACTTTGAATGGTCTAAAGCTGTAATATGTAAATAAGCATCTATACTCCTATTATTTTTTAATTTTTTTGTTTATTCTACAGTCTACATAACTGACAAACACTCAATTACTCAAAATAATTGTTAATTTTAAAATAAAATATATAATAAATTTAATAAATAAAAAATAATTTTCTGTGTGTGTAGTTTACTTTTGTACTTGGTGTTGGGAGTGGTTTGGGTAAAATATGTTTTCTATTCTCCTGTCTCTTTATCCTTTTATTATTATAAAAGATTTTTTTATAATAATAAAAAGGATATGTTTATTATTATAAAAGTTGAATAAACATTAAGCAAAAAACAAACAGAGTTACTTTAAGGAAATAAAAAAGAATTACTTTAAGGAAATTTTCACTCAAATTTAGAAGAAATAATTACAAAGAAACGGAAAGTAAAACAATCAAATGTGAAATTTTTACATTAAAACAATCTGAAATTGTATATTACATACTTGTAAAACATACTCCAATTGCCTTTGTATGATTTACAACTTTGGAAACTATACTTTTATTTAATATGTAAATATATACTAATATAATATGATTCAAGGTCCGTCCTCTTCATGTCAGGGTTTTAATCATCCTGACAGGGTTTATTTTACTAGCAGACTGCTCATTTATTTTCTTCTGGTAAGAAACGATAAGCCAATAATTATTTTTATGTTCTAGCCGATAACTGATAAATGGCCTATATTAAAATTATGCAAATTGTTTCTAAATAAAAAAAAAATAAAACGCGAACTAAAATAATAACTACAATAAATTTGAAAAATGCAAGTGAATTTAGACATAATATGAATATTGCATTCATTTTGTGATTTTAAAACATTGCATTTAAAAGTGTTATTACATTATTGGTGTTTTTAAAGATTAATTTAAACTAAGTGAGCATTCCATTTGCCACCATATAAAATGTAAAAATACCAGAAATGAGAATCTAATATTGACTGATACTAATCATTACAAATAAACGTACTGACGTAAAACCTTCCCTAGTTGAAATTATGTGATGAGAGAGAAATTAAACTAGCAAAAGTTTGACCACAGAATGCTGAGATTGACCAATTAGAATTAAATATAAGCTATAATGAAATTTTGTATTTGTTTCATATGAATTTTGGGTAAAATATAACTTGACACATTCTAGGCCCTGATCCCAGGACAAACAGGATAATGATTGCTCAACACGCGCCTCATACTGCAGAGATCTCTTGGTCCCTATTGATTGTGAGTTTGCTATATCAAGCATGTTAAACTAACAACATGCTCAGAGGTGCTGCCCGTTGCCACAAGCACAGTGGACACTGATTGGTAGTACACACAACCTCGGTGTAAATGTGAGAGCGGGTCAGCCTCTATTGTGTAGTGTGTGTGTGTGTGTGTGTGTATGCGTCTGGAGGCAGGCTCTGCTAAATAAAAGGTGTGGAGTGAGAAACTCAAGGGAACTCTGGCAGCAGGAGAGGAGTAATTGGGCTTTGCTGCATCATTAAGCTCCGTTAGGCACAGTCACACCATCAGAGGCTCCATCAGAAACCAAACGACAAGGGTGAAATTTGTAGCACACAATAGGAGAAGAGTTGCAGCTCTGCAGCCACTTTATTAATAATAAACGTGAGATACCGCTTACGGAAAGGAAAAACTGTCAAAAGTGTGAGAAATAATCATAATTGAAAAATAGGTTTACTATAACGCGGGTGACAGTCTGCCAGCACTGAGGACCTAATTACCATCAGGGCCTTGGTATCCGGTTTTTTTGAGAGAAGAAAAACACAGAAGTATTCAATTAAAGCAGCCGGGAAAGCAGGAAACGACTGTCCATCATCAGGGAAATGGGACATAACAGTAATCAGTGAAGGGCTTGTGTAGCTAGTGTGGTTATTTAAAACTAGCTGTTGAACTTTGCAAAGCTATTTTAATTTTAAATACAAAGAGATTGGGTTTTATGAGGTTATACTTAAGATTAAGGATTTAATCCCAAAAGTTTGGGGTTGGTAAGAATTTTTTGAAAGAAGCCTCTTTCGTTCAACAAAGGCAGCATTTATTAGATCAAAAATGCAGTAATATTGAGGAATATTATTACAATTTGAAATTACTCTATTTCAATATATTTTAAAATGTAATTTATTCCTGTGATCAAAGCTGAATTTTCAGCATCATATAACTCCAGTCTTCAGTGTCACATGATCCTTCAGAAATCGTTTTAAAATGCTGATTTGGTGCACAAGAAACAATTCTTATTATCAATGTTGAAAACAGTTGTGCTGCTTATTTTTTTTTTTCTTTCTAGGATTTTATGAATAGAATGTTTAAAGTGATAGGATTTATCTGAAATAGAACGCTTTTGTATCATTATAAATCTCTTTACTGTCTCTTTTGATCTATTTAATCATTTAATGTTTTTTTTTTTAATGGAAAAAAAAAAAAGTAAAATATCAGGAATGCTTATATTATAAATGTGTTTTAAATCATAAATAGGAGCAATGAAATTTGAGGCACACAGTAAAAATCTCAAAACTTTTACACAAGTTTTGCGAGCTAAAAGCTATTAACAAAAAATCAGGCTAGGTGCCAAACGACAAAGCAACTACCACAACAGCCTAACATCATAGAGGCGAGTATTGCATGGAAATATTGCATGAAAAGCGCTCATAGTTTCTTCAGAAAAATTAGTTGTAAATCTAAAATGAACAGGAAATGTACAAGGACATTAAAATTTAATAAAGTGAAGCAGACTGATTTAAAAAAAAAAAAACGAAAAACCACAAAAACGTGTGTATGCATTTACGCAGATACCCCTTGTACAGCAACTTTCATTTCTGTCACAGACATCTTTCTTTGCGTGAGTGAATAACACAGGTGGGTTAAGGTCATGCTGTACCTTGTTTAGTCAGAGCATCTCTCAAGGCTGGAGTGATCATCTCTCTCTGCTCCTCCGACTCGCTCTTCCTCACTCCATTCTGTTTTGACAGCTTCACCCTCTGGGAGTCCTCTTCATCTCCCTCCATCCTCTGCAGCACATACAACCACAAAGAAAAAAAAAGACACAAAACCAGTCACATGAAAATCCCTCATTCATTCATACAGCCTAGTCACAGTTACACAACCAGCCGTTGTGCGTCAGAGGAATTAATAGAAACTGAACCTTTAACATTTTCAAGAAGTACATAACAAAAGTGATAAAATTTACTTTTTTAAATCAATTTACTTACTAATGTGCATAACTCGATATAATCATTGTACAAAACCTTGGAGTTGATTGTTCAGCTGACAACATTGAACCAAAACATTTCCAGTTGGGAAAAACTTACCCAAGTATAGCCTAACGAACAGACTGTACTTATATCCCTTACAGCTACTTTCTCATAAGAATCAAAGTAAATATTATGCCTGACTAAAGTCTTGACACAGCACCACACATCTTTCCTCTATTAAAAATTAAATTTTTTAGGAAATGAAAGTTTACTAATTTATCAGATATCACATCACATATTTAAAAACTCCAGAGCTTAATTACATTTTGAACTTGTAATTATGTAATTGATTTCATAAACAAATTACAAAGGAGACAGATGCTGCTTTGAAAATGATGGCACTAATGGGATGGTTTAAACGGAAACGGCACTTAAAGCCATATGGTTCTGAGGAAACACAATGATGAAGGTCTTGGACTACCATCACTGACCTTCAGCACTCAAGTGCTCTTATGCGAACAGACTGCATTAAACTTTATTGGAGATTCCAGGCTGCATAGGTTCCAGAATATACAATCTGCTGGAAATCAAGTCTGACTTATAGTTCCTGCTCCTTTTCCTTAAATGTTATTATTCCATATTTCTTCCCTAGTACATATGGCGGCGTTAGCAATTTTTTCCACACTAAAAGGTCAGAGACAGTCTGGCTTCAGATTCAGACACAGCACTGTATTGTGCAGATGAAGGAAATAATCAGGCAAGCTGGACGTCATAGGCCACATTAGATGCTCTACACAGGATATTCAAAGGACATGTAAGAAATGTGCAGTATCTAAAACCAAAGAATGAATTACTGAAAAAACAACATGACAAAGGTCAAGCTCTTACTATGCCCTAGATTAAATAATAAGACTTCAAATTGAAAAAAAGAAAAAAAAAAAAAGACAATTAGCTTTTGCTAATTTAGGTTTAATGAAAAAAGAAAAAAAAAAGAAAAACACACACGAAACAAGATTAAAGCCCCCCCCCCCCCAAATCCAAACAACAAAACAAAAATCAAGCAAAACACAGAAAAATAACAAAAACACCCCACCCCCCCAAACAAAACAAAAGTCCAACAAACATCAAGAAAAACCCCAAACATAACAACCCCCCCTCCAAAAAAGAGCCAAACCAACAACACAAAAAAACAAAACTCAAATCCAAACAAAATTTAAAAAAACAAAACCCCAAAAATAAACAAGACAGACACAAAACCCAAACATAGAAACGTTGTTTTCTATACTATCAGTGTTATATAAAAAAACTGTCCCGGCTCTTCCAAGCATTATAATGGAAGTGAATGGGTGATATTTAATAGTGCAATAGAAGACCAATAAACTGCATCCATCCATCAGAAAAGTGCTCCAGATGGCTCCGGGGTTAATAAAGGCCTCCATGCACTTTTGTAAGCAAAATATCCATATTTAAACTTTATAAACCATAATCTTTAGCTTCTGCTAACTGTCGTATGCGCGTTCACGAGAGTGGCATTCATGCGGATGACGTAGGCATAGCATAAGCTCCGGTGAGAAGTGACGAACACGGAATCATAGAGGAGTGAGCGGAACAAAACACCGGTCACGAATTAGAAGTACAAAACAAGGATTTGTAAAGAAAAATGAAGGATTTCGAGATAAGCCTTTGCTGTAAACAAAATTTGGTTCTCGCGAGACTAGCATATTCTCACCAGTGCATACGCTATGTCTACGTCCTACATCATCTGCTGGAACGCCACTCTCTCATGAACGCAAGTATGATAGATAGCAGAAGCTAGAGATTATGGTTTATAAAGTTTTAAATATGGATATTTTTCTTACAAAAGTGCTTTGATTCGCTTCAAGAGGCCTTTGGTAACCCCCTGTAGCCGTCTGGAGGACTTTTTTTTATGATGGATTGATGCAGTTTATTGGACTATTGAATATCACCCATTCACTTATAAATGTCACTCCAATTGTATTCATTTGAAAGAAGAAAGTCATATACACCTAGGATGGCTTAAAGGTGGGGGTAATTCATGGGGTAATTTTCATTTTTGGGTGAACTATCCCTTTAAGCAATATATGTGACCCTGGAGCACAAAACCAGGCTTAAGTAGCACAGGTATATTTGTAGCAATTATAGCCAAAAATACATTGTATGGGTCAAAATGATTTTTCTTTTATGCCAAAATCATTATGATATTAAGTAAAGATCATGTTCCATGAAGATAGTTTGTAAATTTATACCGTAAATATATACACTTAATTTTTGATTAGTAGTATGTATTGCCAAGAAGTTCATTTGAACAACTTTAAAGGTTAATTTTTTTTTTCAAATGAATATATAACCTTGTATGAAAACACCACATGAACCGTTAATGCAGGATTTGAAAATGTTTTACAAGACGCGAGGGCACAAATTTAGATAAAAAAAAAGTGAGGCTTTCCTTGACAGTTCTCAAAAAACGCTTTTTTTCAACATCGCATCATATTACGTCACATAAGGGAGCCGTGTGCCGCACTCTGCTTTGAGTCATCATTAGTGTGATACCCAGACTGAAAGATTGTTAAATGTTTTTAAATGGGTCAGATGGTATTTCTTTTGGTAGTACCGGTATATGTTTGGTACATCTACATACATACATACATACACATATACACATATACATATATACACAAAAATAAAACTGAATTGAATTAACCATAAATGCAGATCTGCTTGATTGTGATTTTATTTTTTATTGATTGTAAACAAAATGGGGCCATTCAAAACCTTTATAAAGTCCTCCTTCCTCTGTAAACTATCTTCTAATGTCTGACACAACACATGCACCATAGGCCCAGCGGACAACTTGTCTGTATGCTGTCATTATTGATTGTGTTATACCAATGGGACCAAAAAGTGTTACTTATAGGTAGTCATGACCTAAATAGAGTTAACTTGTAATTGAGAATCAAAATTATTCAGACTGTTCTAATGTTAAAATCTTTAACTATGTATTTATACATGTATACAAGTATTTAGCTTAGAGTTATAAATGATTTCTGCCCTAAAACATGTGTCTGTTGGCCTGCTTTCCTCACATTTCCCACACAAGCACCTATGAATCAAAAACGTGTTTATCCAAGAAACCACTATCACGTAACGTTAGTGTCGGATATTAATGAATGTGACACGCCTGATCAACGCTTATTAGTTTCTATTACTGGTAGCATCAATACTAGCATTGCTATTGCCTGATTACATTAGCTAACGTGTGTATATCTGTAAGCTAACACTGATCTCTCACCAAACACCTGCCCTGTTCTCCTCACATCAACTCAACCGTTGTTCTGTCTAATCCTGGCCTGTCCTGCTCTCTTGGCTGCATAGCAGGCTCATGATATTATCTGTGGTCCGTCATACGAGTGTAAATACACATTTAACATTTCCTCAGCGTCCGAACTGTCATTGCGATCCATTGTTTTCCTATGGTTTAAATGGACCGCTCTCCCTTTTGATGCGTCACTTCCGGTTTTGGCGAGTTTCAGATGCGGAAGTAAAATTCTCACAAAAGACACCAGAAGCCTTAATAGCGTTTTTTAAAGTATATTTTAAAGAAAATCTAGTTCCTACAGTATTTTTCTATACATCGACTCACTGGAGTCTCTAACCTGCAATATGCACTTTAAAAGGCGATTTTCTCAATATTTAGATTTTTTTTGCACCCTCAGATTCCAGATTTTCAAATAGTTGTATCTCAGCCTAATATTGTCCAATCCTAACAAATCATATATACAATCCTAACAAATCATATATACAAACCGAGGCAGAAGTATCCAAACTTCTCCTCTCCAGCCATCCTACAACATGTCCTCTCGACCCGATCCCCTCACATCTTCTCCAAACAATCTCTCCCACACTCTTACCGGCACTCACACACATTATCAACACATCTCTCCTCACAGGCATCTTCCCCACAGCATTCAAGCAGGCTCGGGTAACCCCACTGATCAAAAAACCTACATTAAATGCTTCTCTTTTAGATAACTACAGACCTGTCTCTCTCCTTCCATTCATAGGGAAAACACTCGAACGAGCTGTCTTCAACCAGCTCTCGCGGTTTCTGTCACAGTACAACAAGCTGGATGCTAAACAGTCAGGTTTCAGGAGTGGCCATTCAACAGAGACTGCGCTACTCTCAGTCACTGAAGCCCTACGAACTGCAAAGGCTGATTCCAAATCGTCAGTCCTCATTCTGCTGGATCTCTCTGCTGCTTTTGACACTGTCAATCATCAGATTCTCCTGTCTACACTCTCTTCACTGGGCATCACTGGAATTCCACTTCGCTGGTTTGAATCCTATCTCACCGGTAGATCCTTCAGGGTGGCCTGGGGAGGGGAGGTATCCAAACCACATCAACTGATCACTGGAGTTCCTCAGGGATCGGTTCTTGGACCCCTCCTCTTCTCCACGTACACTACATCGCTGGGTCCCATCATACATGCACATGGCTTCTCCTATCACTGCTATGCCGATGACACGCAGCTCTATCTCTCTTTTCAACCAGATGACCCAACGGTAGCTGCACGGATCTCAGGCTGCCTGGCGGACATCTCGGCATGGATGAAAGAACATCACCTACAGCTCAACCTGGCAAAGACGGAACTTCTGGTCTTCCCTGCCACTCCGACTCTACGGCATGACTTCACGATTCAGTTCGGCTCATCAATGATTACCCCATCAACTTCGGTCAGAAATCTTGGTGTAATCTTTGATGACCAGCTGACCTTCAAAGAGCACATTGCAAAGACTGCTCGTTCCTGCAGGTTTGCACTACACAACATCAGAAAGATCAGGCCCTTTCTGACAGAGCATGCTGCGCAACTTCTTGTCCAGGCCCTGGTTGTTTCTAGACTGGACTACTGCAATGCTCTTCTGGCTGGTCTGCCATCAAACGCAATCAAACCTCTACAAATGATTCAGAATGCAGCGGCACGACTGATCTTCAACGAGCCCAAAAGAGCGCATGTTACACCACTCTTCATCTCCTTGCACTGGCTACCAGTGGCAGCTCGCATCCAGTTCAAGACACTGATGCTTGCGTACAGATCTACCACAGGCTCTGCACCCTCCTACTTCCACTCACTATTACGAACCTACATCCCCTCCAGAAGTTTGAGATCTGCTAGTGAGCGACGCCTTGTGGTACCATCACAGAGAGGCTCAAAATCACTCTCCAGAACATTCTCGTTCACCATTCCTGGCTGGTGGAATAATCTTCCCACCCCTATCCGGAACGCCGGATCTCTGGCAACCTTCAAGCAACAACTGAAAACTCATCTCTTTCGGCAGTACTTGACTTCATCCTAAACTTTAAAAAAAAAAAAAAAAAAAAAAAAAAAAAAAAACTTTCCCTCTATCTTTCTCTCCACCTACTAGTTTGTACTTATTTGAACAATGACTGAGACTTGGTGTTACGAGCACTTCCTCTGTCTGACTGCCTCTTCAAGATGAATCGCTTTTTGTATTCCCCAATTGTAAGTCGCTTTGGATAAAAGCGTCTGCCAAATGACTAAATGTAAATGTATATCAATGGAAAGCTTATTTATTCAGCTTATTTATTCATAAAAAATGGATTATGACTGGTTTTGTAGTCCTGGGTCACATATAGTATCATATAATATAATGCAATATACATAAATTATCTAATAATATAGCAGAAGGAAGTGGGTGTCTACATTTGAACAAATTCACTGATAACAAATTTTAACTAAAGATTTTAAATTCATTAAATTTCTGATATTTTATAATTAATATGATATAACAGAGCCCCTTTTTCCCCCCAATAGATGCCACAATACAAAAATTACACAATACAAAAGTTAAAATTGCAATAACAATACGAGACATGAGTTCACTGTTCATCATTCTGATGACTTCTTGTCAGATATCGTTTCTTAACTGTAATTACAATATGAGACACAAGTTCACTTTTCATCACGGTGATCATTTTCTGTTGCTAGATTTTTTTGGGGAAAAACAAATAAAATAAAAGCACTTTCATTGAAAAAAAGCACTTCAGTTGAACTTGTTGACAGTCATGCTTGATTTTCAGTGTCAATTTCCTCAACAAACAATGGCGTTTGGCTGTAGAAGCAACATGGTCAGGTGGTGTAACTGGTTGTGTCAATTGGCGTAACCAGTATTTTTCATAAAAATATAATTATATACAGGAAAACTAATGTGGAATAAAATGTAATCATCTAGTTTAGTATAATAATATGGTTTTTAACATTTTTTACATAATTTGTCAAAGATTTAGAAAACAGAGGCATTTTCAGCTTATGTCCCGCCAAATATTGCAAAAACGCATTAAAATTTACATTTAGAGAAAACTTTAATAAAATCTATTTTCGTGTGACATTTTAAAATGATGTATTTATTTCTATGAGTAAGCTAAGCTTACATACCATTTAGGTGGATAAAATATTTAATATTTCTCATTCTTTGGTGGTTACACCATTTGACATTTTCATGTACATTCAGTCTTAACTTTTGTAAATAATGGTAGAAATGTCATTTTTAATTACATAAAGTCAACAAACACGCTGTGTACATTTTAAAAAACATGATGCATGCATGCTTTAAAAACAAGTTTTTTAAATATTTTTGAATTTCTCATCTTGCCAACCCCTTTTTGTCACTGACCCATTTATTTTCCTACGAGTGGCACATCTCTGCCTCATCATACTGTCTCTGCTTTGTTTTGCATTCCAAGACAAACCTTTGAGGTCCCTCAACATCCGGGCTGAGAGACAGGTGCTGAAGCAGTCGCTGTTTCAGTGTTTATGTGTCTGTGACTTTGTTCATTTGTTCCAGAGTACACAATGTCCCTTGAGCAAAATCCAACAACAACAGCGGATGGAAGGCACCAGGTGGGGTTGGATTGGCAAGCGGACATTATGCCCTTTCAAAACGAGATCTGTCGTGGAACTGCCACGCACAACGTAGAGTTGACTAGGCTGCAATCTGTCACCCAAGATTCATCTCAGCATCTCTGCGCTTTCGTCCCTACTGCAGCGCGGCAGCGGCTCGCCGCACCCCTCCTCCTTCAGACTGACAGAACCAGAACAGCTCTCTTCAGCTGGAAACGCTCCATTTCCCACAAACCACCCATGCAAGTGACAGCGGTGATGCAGGCAGTGGCCCTGCAGAGTTCAGGCTGAGCAGCTGACACAGAGACTGACAGCCAGCCAAAATGACGACAAGCCTCTCCGGCTGCCGGCCGTCCAACATGGGCCGGTGTGGCCACAGGACAATGCCTGTCCATGAGCTGTTATCTCAATTTCCACCTTGCTAATACTAAGCATTGAAAACATAGCTTTAATCCACACCTGCACTGAATCTATGCATGACATTAAAGCGTGTGCTCTAAGGTGGAATGGGTTTATATATATTATAATTTTTACTTCAATCTGCACAGACTCAGTGGACTATCAGGATAATGTCTCGCATAGGAGCTTAAAAGAAACAGTTCACAGTTCAAAAAATTCAAAAACTGTCCTTATCTACTCACTCGGTTCCAAAACAATGCAGCTATAGTATGGAACAGAAAAAGGCATACACAAAAATAAATTATTACATTAAATTGTTTTGTTTCACAGAACAAAGCTGTACAGGTTTGGAATGGCATGAAGGTGAAGGGTGAATTTTCATTTTTGGTTGAACTATCCTTTATTTGGAGAAGGTAAGAGGTTCTTAGGAAGTGGCTCTTGGTTTTGGAATCGGGACTGGTCTATACTCAAGATTATTACCAAACTGGACTTGGGTAAGGAGTCAACAGTCACTTATTTGGTTTTAGGAGGTATTAAGGATAGACATTCACATCTGTAAAGAACATTTAATTGTACAGAAATCTCTATACTGCAAGATACATCACTAATAATTTGGTCCATTTTTCTGGCAGATAAACTCTTAACTTCAAAAACAAATACTACCATTCAAAAGTTTATGGTCCGTATTTAAGGTCAGATTTTATTTTAAAAATGAATACTTTAATTGACACTTTGGTTTAGCAATGATCCATTAAATTGATCAAAACGACAGTAAAAGCAATTATAATGTTACAACAGACACTTCTTTCGAATACTGTTATAATAAATGTTTATCAAGCAGCAAATTAGAATATTAGAATGATTTCAGAAGGATCATGCGATACGGAAAACTGGAGTTATGGTTGTTAAAAATTCAGCTGTGCATCACAGGAATAAATTACATTTTAAAATACATTAAAATAGAAAACGGTTATTTTTAATTGTTAGAATATTTCACAGTATTCATGTATTTACTGAATTTGTGATCAAATAAATGCAGCCTTGGTGAGCATAAGAAAATTATTTTTAAAAATAATGATTCAACCCCATACTTCTGAAAAGTATTGTATATTAGCCAAAAAGTCATTTTTGTCTATAGTTTAATGCATTTAAAGGATCACTGTGCAAATTTGACACCACCAGCAGAACCATACAAAACTGCAAAAATAAAAACCACTTTCAAAAATGTTTCTGCTATTGTAAAACAAACCTTCTCTAAACTCACACCAATGGTCAAGACCATGTAAACTCCAATGCAGTAACTGCTACAGAGCCACACATACATCAAAAGAATGATTGGCTTATGCATTGTATATGCACATCAAGCTGAGATAGGACCAATTATTTAAAATTACACATCTTCTTTAAGGTCAGAAACACATAGGAGTAGGAATCATTACTGAGTGCAAAAATAAGAAATGCACATCTATTTATAAATCACAACTAAAGCAGTGCAGATAATACAGTAATGCAAGGTCAGGCCTGCATCAGTAAAGCCAAGATACAATATGTCTCTGATGCCACCTGGAGTCAAAGCGGAGTAATTCTACATACGCAAGAGCCAGATCTACACAAACTTGACACTCTGCATTTTACAATAGTTGTTGAGTGGGATTAATAAATTATTAGACACCACTAAGAATATGAATTATCCATGCATCTAATAATGTCTCTATAATGCATATAAATAATATGCTTTCCAAATGTATTCACTCAGATGAATTAATGCATCAAAAGTTCAAAGTAGTTCAACTTTGTATCTCAAGATCCCCGCAATCCCCTGTAGCCTCACTGTTTCTGAACACAAATGCTTTTATTTTTGAGAACTAATTATAAAACATTAACACATCAAACTGCCAGCCCTTGCAAATAAACCAATAATGCAATTAAATCCATCATGCTTTTTCAAAACCCCATTTGCTCTCTCCTGTAATTATCTGCCAGCTGACACACATTCATAGCTTATGGGATATCGTTATCGGGAACATCACAATCAGCTGCTTGCTTGAGCTGCAAGCCACACGTCTAAAAACGTCTTCTGAAGCGGTTTAAACATGCATCCAATCCCGAAAGCATCCATAAAGTGCCTTTACTGGATTAAAGGGGGCTGGGATCCTCTCTGCGAGAGAGTGCGTATGCGTGTGTATGGGGAGATTTGTCTGCGCTTCTGTCTCATGAATCACTCCTGCGCACAGGCCTGTAGAGTGGGCGTCAGTGATCACAGTTCACGGTTACGTAAGTCCTCCCAGCGCCTGCTGGAGCTGCTGTCTGCTGTAGCAAACCATCTGCCACTCAGTCTCCTTCAATGGAGCCATTGCCGGTGTGTCTCCAGCACTCTGTCCTTTTAAAAGAATAGCTTGCCCAACTCTGTCATTATTTACTCACCCTCGTGTCAGTACAAAACTGTTCACTGTCATTTCTTCTGTTTTCATGCCACACAACGACAACTCGGAGATCACATCACGCGCTAAAATAGCAAAATGGTCTATACCATGCATACACTACATTACAAGTCCTCTGAAGTCAAACGATCAGATTTAAAGGGGTCGTTTAACCAAAAATGAAAATTGTCTTATTCCCAACTTATAAGACTTACATGTGGGTGAGTAAATGACGACAACATTTTAAGTGCTCTATCCCTTCAATTTGATTTCCCTTATGATCTTTCCCTTTGCCAAAGCTTATGTCTAGATTTGAAAATACTGTGTTGACACTAAAGGGATAGTTTACCCCAAAATTTAAATTCTGTCATAATTTACACACTCGTGTTGTTCCAAAGCATGAGTTTCTTTCTTCTGCTAAACACAGAAGATGATATTTTGAAGAAAGTGGATAACCAAACAGTTGGCGGTACCCATTGACTTCCATAGTATTTCTTCTGTACTATGGGAGTCAGCGGTTATCTTTTTTGGTAGTCAGCAGAAGGAAACTCATATGGGTTTGGAACAACATGAAAGTGAGTACACAATGACAGAATTTTAATTTGTGGGTGAACTATCCCTTTAATTGTTATTGTATGGAAAAGCGCTGCCAATAGATTCTTCAAAGTTTCTACTTTGTGTTCCACAGAAAAAAAAAAATATATAGGTATACAGGTTTAGAGTGTGAGGTAAATAACTATCCATTTAAATCCCCACTAAACAGGTTCTGAAAGAGCACAAACTGTAAGTAAACACAGTGGAGCTGGTTTTGTTTTTACCTTGGCTTTCTTCATACGATTCATCACATTCCCAAGGTCCTCCATGTCGATGACGGAGCCATGAGACTTCTCTTCCTCAGCGGAGGACTCCGCATCACTGCTGGACTCCATCAGCTCCTCCTGAAATCCAAACAGAGCTGTAAGATTTGGGGGGGCACACCTATATTATACCCAACCCATGAAAACATCTAAGTGGAGAAATGTTTTCCATTCAAATATTTCAGCAGTTATTATGCATGTCCCATATTTTTGTCAACTGAACCAGAGATGGCAATCATTTGATTCTTTCGAGTCAGTTCTTTCTTCCATTGAATTGGCTAACGGGTTTGCAAAACACTCTGAATTAATTCACATTTGTACAGACAGCTCTCTCAAACTATCATCTGAAGCAATTTCTCCATCAGTAAAGCTGACAGTATCAAGACAACAAAGAACAAAGAGCATGGGATGAAGTAGATCATCACCTTCAATTGAAACAAGTCTACTTTGAGAGGTAACAGCCTTATGCTGCATCATGTCAATATGAAGCTATTCACACCAAGTGGTTGTGTTCTCTCACGCAGCTTTTCAGTTGTTTTCCTATGTTTTCCCTTTATTATTTTGTGCTTTTATTTGACATTTTCATGTTTTAAATTGCTTAGCATTTAAAACATATACAGTTTCTCTCACTGATCATCAGGTCTGACAGCTCAAGCTTAATATTTACATGAATGCTAGACACACTCTATAGAAAATCTGAACTACTTTAAGAATTTAGTTTTTTTGCAAAAAAAAGAAAATAAAGAACATTTCCCCTCTGTACATAACTGATGAAATCCTGAAGGTACCATATGATCTACAATATGAGGTGATCATATTAAAAGTCAACATGTAATGGCAATAATGCTGGGCAGGATTTTATCTATCAGGATTTGGTTGAATCAAAAGTCTTACCGGTTAAAAAGTCACCACCATGATACTAGGTTTATCTAGGTTAGCAAGAGTGCTCTGGCTAGTGGTTTACTGTGAAAAAAGCCCTCTATAATATTCTGGTCTCTAGATATGGCTCAGCTCGCACTTGCTCTGGATTTGTGGGACAATTGTGAGTTTGATTGATTAGAGAGTAGGGATGTGCACCATGACTAATTTCATCAATGTTTAAATAAAAATGTTGTATCTGACTAGTCTAACAAACACGTATAAGGCAGTCTGTATAAGCCATCTATTTGAAAAAAGCTACATAATCTATGAATCAAGCAGTCAAATTCCATATTGAATGCAGCAGTAATATTATAAATGCAACAAAATCACACAAAAAAACAGCTTGACGTACTGGCAACTATACATTTGAAGGATATTCATATAGGATCTATTGTTGTTTGTTGTCAAGTAAGTTTTTCATTCACAATGTTCCCCTAGTTTTTCCCAATGTCTATTTGTGGCATATCATTTAGTCGACTAGTCTCCTTTTTCCACAAAACAGGTGACAGTTGCAGATAAATTTAGATAAATATATTGTTCTAATCTTTTGTGACTACATCCATCTAAAAATATTAACAAATATGTATGAGCTAAGAATTTTATTACTTAGAACCTCTGACACTTGCATATAAAAGCTGAATTCAATTATTTTATTAAAATGCACTTTCGATAGACTTCTAAAAGGCAGCTATATGCTGTTTATTTGTGTGCAAGTTAGGCATTAGCAGTGATTTGTTTAGTTTCGTTTGGCTCTCTAGCAAGTTCTGAAAGTGTTCGAGTTGAAATCCAAAGCTAGTTCAGTGGGAAAGGAGGAAAATGGGGTCAGTTCTGATTTCAAGTGCCTTTAAGGTTATTAGACGTTATTATTATTTAAACCACTCAAAGGAGCTTAACTTCATGAGAACGATGTTCCCTATAAGTGTTTGAGCAAAGAATATGAGAGGGACATCTAAGAGAAAAAAAATTTCCTCGGAAGTCAGTAATGTCACCCCCGCTGTTCAGATCCCATTTACATGAGTGCAGCACAGACTGCAGGGGAACACTCTGCTCTCGGGATGTGCAGAGCGAGAGCTGTTACCATGACTACATGTGTTCAAAGACATCAGAGAGGAGGGTTGGCTTGCCTCAGAGTTGTTCTTCTCAGCGAGCGACTGGCTGTCCTCTGCCTCCTCCTTATGTTTCTTCTTATTCTTGCAGCTGCCCTTCTTGCATTTGCCAGAGCAGGCTTTCTTCTCACCCTTGGCCAGGGCCTGCAGCCGGTTCAAGAACTTTGTTTTCCAGGCCTGGAAGTCGGCCTGCACGCTGCCGTGTCGGCTCTTCACAACATTGCAGTCGCCTTCTCCTCTGGTCATGATCCGGGCAGCGCTCAGCATCCAAAGCCACTTATCTATGTTCTTACTGACCTGGATACAGAAAGTATATTTAGTGTAAGATTCAACACAGTCCCATTAAAAATGGAGTGAAAAATTAAGGTGTGTCTCACAGTGTTGTAATGGCCGACATAAACAGAGTTCCCCAGCCCAAAGACTGCATATCTCATTCCCTTCAGGTAGGTTTTCCCATATCGGAAGTCTGTGGAGGCTTCCTCAAGCCATTTACAGAACCATTCGGCACTCTCAGTGGGCTGCCCATCTGTGTATGTGGCCACCAGGAACACACAGATCATCTTGCTCGTGCACTAAAGAAAAATTATGTGAGCATTAAGAAATTTTTAACATGGTACTCATTGAAGCAGCGCTCTACTAAGAGCACTAAACGTGTGAAACATCTGGATATTATTTACCTAAAAATTTTTTTTAAAAACTTTTGATTTTGGGGTAAATATGATCCAGGCATTTACTGACCGTTTGTGTTATTCACCCAAACTGTTATTAATATTTAAAATAGAGCAAACATCGTGAATAATCCATAGTGTAGCATTTATAAACAGGGTTGTTATCTTTAGCTATAAACATTAACAAAAACTGTTGCTTCAAAAGAAAAAAATTCTAAAATAAAAATTCTAAAAAAAAAAATAGTTTGCAAACAAAATATATATATAAAATAAAACTACTAATGAATAAAAATTAAAAACTACAGAGAAATATTAAACATTAATACATTAAAGGGAGACAACCTAATTCAAAACATTATCAAAAACTACAATAGTATATGATACTGAATAATATTGCTGCTTATAACACTGCCTGGTTTCACAGACAGGGCTTAGACTAAGCCAGGATTAGGCCATAGTACAGTTAGGATATTTAAGTAATTGTTATAAACGTGCCTTAGAAAAAAACATTACTGGTGTCCCTCTTGAGACAAAACAAAGGCATTGATATATTTTAAGATCAATCAGTGCAAGTTTCTTTCAGTTAAAACAGCTAAGACTTAAATTTTCTTTGTCTGTGAAACCGGGGGTATAAATGCTGAGAGGAACAAAACTCAGGTCTTTTAGACTTTGCTGTGACTGTCCTGTGACAGATAGATTTTTCTCAGCTTTGCTCTGATTAAGAGTGTGAGAACAGACAAATTAAAATTCAATCAAAACATTATTCATTTCAGTTTTTGTGTTGATGTAGTTTTGCGTTCTGCCTTTGCCTGGTAGTACAGAAGTAATTTAAAGAAACAAAAAAAATTATGTTACTTTGCTTTTAATACTCATGCCCCCGGTTTCACAGACAAGGCTTAAGCCTAGTCCTAGACTAAAATGTAAATCTTAGCTGTTTCAAATGAAATAAACTTGCACTGACTGATCTTAAAATATATCAGTGACTTTATTTTGTCTCAAGATGCACACCAGTAATGTTTTTAATAAGGCATGTTTATAAAAAATTACTCAAATGTCCTAATTGAACTATGGCCTAATCCTGGTTTAGTCTAAGCCCTGTCTGTGAAACCGGGCCTTGGGGTTTTAATATTTAAGCTCTGGTGATATAAAAGGCTGGTAAATCGTTTTACATTCTGCTCAGGGAGAAGTATTGTGATTAACTGCCAGCCAGAAGATCTATATTCCCTGTAAATGTTATCGTGGTAAGTGGTAATTGAAAGATATGAAGCTCATAGTCATTCCTGTGATATTCTTAGAGCTGAAAGTGAAATACTAATGCAAGCATGACAAATCCTGAAGTTTAAGTCATCTATTTCTACTTCCTCGACTACATGCTACTGCAACAAAAAATGAAACCGATCAGCCTGCATGGGGCCAGTGATGCACATGCTGCGCTCACCTCCTCAGCCAGTCTGTCCTCTGGGTCGTACTCTTTCATATCTATAACCTCACACTGGATCCCCTGAGCACTGATGTCTCCAGCAAGCTCTTTTGCAAAGCCCTAGGCAGAGTTAAAACAGATTACAACCACATCACACAGTTACATGTAATTCTTTCAAATAA
The DNA here is from genome assembly GCF_936440315.1 of Barbus barbus. NCBI lineage: Eukaryota > Metazoa > Chordata > Actinopteri > Cypriniformes > Cyprinidae > Barbus > Barbus barbus. Next base: position 18,147,892 of record NC_136759.1, on the reverse strand, counting down.
ACAAATTAATTATAATAATTACACTGCTAGTCAAAAACTTTGAACTACAATTTTTAATGTTTAACATTTAAAATTTTTTAACTTTTTCAGGATTCTTTGATGAATAGAAAATTCAAATGAAATGCATTTATTTGAAATATAAATCTCTTAACATTATCAATTTATCGCGTCCGTACTGAATTCGAAAAATATAAAAAATAAAAAATCTTACTCCAAACATTTGAATGGCAGCATATTATGGCTTCCACAAAAATATTAAACAGCACAGCTGTTTTCAACATTGATAATAATAATAAATGTCACAAAAGATTTCTGAAGGCTCATTATGCTGAAAATTCAGCTTTGTATCACAGGAATAAATTACTTCTAAAAGTAAAAATACAAGAATAGATAACAGTTATTTCTAATTGTAGAAATATTTCACAATATTACCGTTTTACTGTATTTTAAATCAAATAAATGCAGAATTGGTGAGCACAAGAAATGTCTTTCTAAAACTTCCTAATTATTCCAAACCTTTGCAGTTCCTGTCTGTGATCCATAGAACACTTTGACCCCAGAAACGTGAATGACGTTTTCTGTTTCAGGTGCAAGTTCTTGTTTTTTCACAGATTTATAATGCAGAGGACTTACAGGGTCAACCACTTTTTTCTATAAAGAAAAAATACAATCTATTAAGCTGTGTTTATTAGCAACCAAGAGAAAAAAACTAACAAAAACATTGGTAACACTTTATTTTGATAGTCCGCTTTAGATATTCTACTAACAGTAAGTAACTTTGCATCTACATGTCAACTAGCAGTCATTAGAGTATTAATGACTGTCTGCTTAATATCTTCTAACACTTTATTTTGATGGGTCCACAACATACAACATACTGACTATAAGAAACTTTGCAAGTACATGTCAACTTATTCTACTAAACCTAAACCTAACAGTCTACTCTGAGAGTTAGTAGATATGTAGTTGCAAATTAACGAGAATTAGTTGACATGTAGTTACAAAGTTACTTATAGTTAGTAGAAAGTCTAAAGTGGACTATCAAAATAAAATGCAACCAAAACTAAGTTGCAGAGAGGCTTTAAGAGCAAACACATTTCATTACCTTTTTGAAAAGCATGTTCACAGTAAACCAGACTCCAATGAGAACAGCAGCAGTAGTGTACACATATAACCTGTTCTGCCACACAGCCAGCAGGCAGCTCTCAGTCAAATCCCAAATAACATTCAAAGCACCTGTGAATGCACGGGAATATAGTTTACACACTGACTTGTCGGGAAATATGCAAACAAACAATAATCGACATCGTTTTTGATGAGACATACAAGCGATATGAGAACATTGTGTCAAAACTTAGTGAGATGCCGCATGTTTACTATTATAGCAGCGTTTAAAAACACTGAAACTGGAAAGGCGCCTGGGTTGTCTAGCAATGCTGTCTAAGTAGGAAGCTCACTAGATTTTGAAACACAGCCTAACCGTGAAACTCGTCCGATCCATAACAATTGAGAGTGCCTTGCAAAAATGAGTGCATGTGCATTGCTTTAGCATTGCCGTACTGTTGATCTATAATCTGATTAACAGTTTAATTTAACTCATTTTCGTGCTACTTGTCAGCCATGCATTGCAATATAAACCCTAACGTTACCTGGCTTCTCAGCGCCGACTGTACAATACAGCAAACACGATATCACCGCTAAAAACAACATCACTGTTTATAAATCTATAGCAATAGCCAGACAAACATCTAACGTCATACGTCGCATGTAAATAAGTAGCTAACTTTACGAATGCATGTCGACGGACGCCGCCATATTGTAATGACAGGAATGCTGGGAAAATGAGGTCATCTTAGGTCATTTAACTCTCCACGTGATTCTTCACTACTTGAATGACTAATACGAATATAATTTATTTAAATCGTGTAATAAACAATATTAAGTTATACGATATAAGTAACATTATTCTTATGGAATGAGTCAATTCGTTAAAATAGTGTTAGGCTAATATTTTAATAATGTTACATTTATTTCACAAAAAACAAATAACACTTTTAATTTTTAGAGTTTATTCAGGTTTTCCACTTCTACAAACAAATGTATTACAGATTGTTCAACATCCCACTTTGTACTAAAAATGCATTCTGCATGTTTTCTGAAAGACAATACAAATTTAAAGACTGATTATTGCGTAAGACCCATTATTAACATAAATCTGCATGTTTTGTACAAATATGACATTTTTAATTTGACATTTCTACATGAAAGCTCTTAAAAATCACAGACTCTTGGTGTTTTGCTGGTTTTTGCGCTTGTGACGGACGACTGCGAGTGTAGTTAAAAAGTTTCCTGCAAACAGAACCAGAAAGCAGAAGCCACACATGGACACCTGAACCAAAAAACAACAACAACAACAAAAAATTAAAAAAATAAAGAGGTCAAGTGAGTGGATTTAACTTATTATTTCATTATGATATTGTGGAAAGGTCTACAAAACAACACTGACCTGCCATTCTTTACTTTCAGGCATCTGAGCCATTCTGAAGAGAGAAATACTGTTCCAAAGCTGCCAGAACTGTGACACATTGACCAAGATATACAGTAAAGGATTACTTTCATAAGGCAATTCATACGCTGTTCCATTTTCAAAGCTTTATTCTTTATATATGAGAAATTATGCTTTGCATTGATATATTCTATAGGATAGACAAACACTTACTTGGCCCAGGAAGAGAAAGGGAAGAAGAAACGTCAGTCCCCGCCACATCCATGACTGAAAGCCTTCTGTGTAAACAAAAAGCTCATTGATAAACAGCTTTACACTGGCAGATTTTCTTTATATTGTGAACCCAGAAATCCTTACCAACAGTCAAATCCAAGTTGTGTCTTTCTCCCAGTGCTTTTAGCCTGTAGAGACACCCACTTTGATAGTAGTACTGAAGACACTGCACAAAGCCTGCGAGAGAAAGTGATACGTCAGAATTGCTCAATATTGCACTGTTGGTATTTTTCCCACAACAGATGTTTTACAAGGTGGTGTATCGATGAAGAGTTTCTAACTTACTTTGATACAAACAATAGGCCAGGAATTGGTTCCTGAAAGACTGGTATGTTTCACCATCTGGCCTACATATACAACAGAAGTGTTGTTTGAGGGCAAACCGAATGTAGCAGCATTCAGGGTTATTTTAGTATACTTCTACTATGCTGTTTTTTTTTATTATTATTTTGAAAAAGCTTTATATTTCCTATTTTCATTTTAAGTTAAAGTTTAGTTGTTTTGTCATTTTTTATTTTTTATGTCATTCATTAATTTGTACATCAAGATAAACTAAATGAAAATGGGAAGTGCTGCCTTGGCAAAGTATTTTTATATGGTATTTTATTTCAGTTAAAGTTTATTTTATTTCAAATAGCAAAAAATGTTTTATGGTTTTAATAACTCATTCTAATTGTGCTGATGTATTTAAAACCAACATAAAATTGTGCCTATTTACATTTTTGCACATTTCTGGACTCCTCAATGATTTACAAGGATTTATTCCAAAGAAAACAACTGCTGTGTTATTTTAGAATTATTTTCATACTATTACTGTATTTATTATTTTATTAAATTAGGTCATTTTAGTTTAAGTTCGTTATGTGCTTTTGTTAATATTATTAGTTTTTATTTTTAATATTTAGCTTTCATTTCAGTACCTCAACTTATAATTCTATTGTTTTTATATTATTGTATTTTATAATTATTTATTTTTAATTTGTTGCTATTTTATCTAATATTTATTTCTTGTTTTATTTAAACTTTAATACAAATATTACAAATTTTAAATAGTTTAATTTTAGTTATCCACCTTTTTCTTCCCGTAAAAATGGCCGTGGCCATTTGTAAATTCTATGGGTCTGGCTTCCGGTGTCATCCGAGTCCAGCTATTTTTAAGTGTACAAAACAGTTTGTTTTGCTGCTTGATATTGAAAATTGGTGTGTGTTAGCATATAATTTTAACGTATTATCTTAATTGTGAACACACTGGTTTGTAGTGCAAACAGTTTTACCGTTCACTGCATGTTGTTATTCTTCTCGTTATTTCCCTATAGCGGCTAATGAACCGGAAGTCTTGTCCATAGGCTTACTTCCACGTCGAAGAAAAAGGTGGATAGTTTAGTTAAGACAAAAACACTGCTGTGTTGTCTTTGTAATATCTAAACAAGATGTAATAACTTGCTCTTGCACTTAATATCTGTCCTTTTCCACTGGTGTTACTTTGGTCAGGCTATTTCATTCAAAAGTACATCACACTACAAAAATAACATGTGAATGACAATTTATGTTGATTTTAAGGCAAACAGTAGGTCTGAAATGAATAGTTTGAAATGACTCACCAGGTTAGCATGACTCCAGACAGAAAGGTGGAAATGTAGTGGTGGAAAACCCACCAGCCTTTAATCCTAAAAAAAAAAAAAATAATAAAAAATAAAAGATTGTACAGATGACACATGCCAAAAAGAGAAGGGTCTTGAGACAGCTTATTAAAGCCATTGCTGATCAAACATTCCTTGTGTGACAGCAGCAATGCACATTCAAACCTGAAATGTCTCTTAGATAGTTTCATCTGACAGTTTCTGACCTGGATCCATTGCTGATGAGGATGCTTTCACGAATCGTCAGTGTGCAATAGTACCAAACCAACAGGAAGTTAAGAAGGGCATCTACAACTCTCCAGACACACAAAGACAGGCATGAAATGTGATATGAGAGATAGTGTGTCAGTCAGACCTGTGTGAACTCAGTCTTACCTGTAGCTGATGAAGAAGCGGCAAGCGAAGGTCAGCAGGAACAAAGTCACAGTCACATACAGCTTGAACCTTTCATACTCATCCTTGTATTCAGCTCTATAATAAAACGTTTACAGGTATAAGGTGATGTATTCAATACTGTATTCTACAAAAGCTGAAAGAAATTAATGCATGTATTTATTTATTTAAGGTTTAAATGTAAATGAGTTATTATTCTATTTTGTTGTAAATTCTTTGTTTAAATAAATATAATTCAGTTTTTTAATTATAAATGTATTTATTCTTAAATTGTAAACACAAAACCTATTTGCCAAATGCAAATGGTGCAAGAAAACTCCAGATATATTCTCTGAAAACAAGCCTTAATTTCTTATGAAAAATAAATGGATCATGTACAGTATGTATAAAGTTAACAAAGTTACAAATCTATTGATATTCAGTATTTAAGTACATTTGAAATATTTTAAAGTATGCCTTTTTTTGGTGCTTACTTGGCTTCTTTGCTTGGAAGGTTGACATTCACACTCCCAAGGACAAGACTGAGATAAATCCTTGAACAGATAAGGCAAAAATAACAATTAATATGTATTTACAGCTTCTGATAACAAAGCTTAGTTGAAACATTCATTTGAACAATCTTTCAGTACCCATTTTCCTTAGGAAGAAATGATTCCATTTGAAAGATTAGGCTCGGCACATTTCGGATGTGATCTTTGGCCTCCTTAACCTCATTCTTCTCCTCCTCTGTCAGCCCTTTATTAAATCTTTGATTGGGAACAGAAATGGCAAATTAGCAGGCAACAATCATATTCAATAAAGGTTCAGCATAACAAAAAAAAAACATTTTATTTACTTAGTCAAAGCCTTTAAATTCTCCATTAAATTCTTTTTCTGTCGAGCAATGGAGGCAGCAAAGCTCTTTTGAAGTTTGGAGACTTCCTCTAACTTCTGCAGGTAAAGCCGATGGGTCTCCTGGACATTCAGAACAAATGTATTCAGAACAAATGTAACATGTATTGACATTCATGACAAATTCAGAAAATCATTTACCTGAAGCTGCTGCAGTTCTTTCTCCTGAAACTTCCATTCTTGAAGGGCTTTCGCAAGTGCTGTCGACATGAAGAACTTTATCAGTTACAACTACTCAGTTTAACTAACCAGGTTCCTCTTTCTTAGATTAGATTACAAGGCAAATTCAGTAAAAAAAAACAACTGTGATGGAAACACAGCAACGTCTTAAATGCTGTACTTAAAGAGAGCTTCAGTTTAGAAGCATTTCAATTGACAATCTTTGCCGTATATCTGATTTCTTAGTAATTGCAATATACGTTTGAACTTTGTAGTGAACTTTGACAGACCAATTTGACTGACCTTTGACACACTTGGTTGCTTGCAATATGTCAGATGGGCTGCATATTTAGGGCAACACTGTGGATTCTAACCAATGGAGGAATTGTGTATAAAGTTGAATTGTGTTTATTACAGACATTCATTGCACGTCTAAATAGATTATTACTTTAGAGAACATAGTCTAGTCATTCATGCTGAAGTCCCATGCCTTGGTTGCATAATCCAATAATCATAAATTCCATTGATGTAAAAAGCTCTTGCAGAGTAAGAGAACGGCTGAAACAATGAGATCTTGAACTTTAGTCGAGAGATAACACCTTATACTTCACATCATGCCAGCATTCAAGTGAAATATAGAGATTTTTGTTTTAACATCTTTAACTGACTGTCTTTTAAATTTCACTGTCATTTCAATTTAATACAGCGCACTTTGGTGTCCCATTAATTTATTTAGCTTTTAAAACATTAGATACAAAAATGCCATGTTTTTTTGTGAGTATTAGATATGTCACATAAACTGTGCATTTGTATTAAATTTACTGACAATTTTAATGTTTTATATATTTAATGCTAGAAAATGACAAAATCACACAAATAAGGGTATTTTTTATTTGGACATGAAAAGATAATTAATAAAGGGATAGTTCATCCAAAAACAAAATCGTCATCATACTCGCTTTCTTAAATTTCTTTCTTCTGTTGAACATAAAAGAAGATATTTTGAAGAATGTTTGTAAGCAAACAGTTGACGGTAGCCATTGATTTCCATACTATTTTTTCCATACTTACTTTTCAACTTGAGGGTGAGTATGATGACAGAATTTTCATTTTGGGTGAACGATCACTTTAATCGCCTTCTTTCACTGACTCTTTGTTGTAAGGGAAAACAGTTTCAATTTTTTTGTTTAAAGCTGAATGGACCTGACACGAAGGACTTTATTTGTCCATGAGCATCCTCTTGCGTTCACTCGCGTCATCAGACCCTTGTAGTGCGCATGCGCGTTCCTGCGACTGTAGTATTATTACTGACCCGAGAAATATGTAAACTGCGTAGGGGGGTGGCCTGTCAAGAAACATTGGATTGCAAGCCCATGGGTGGGTTTACAGAGAAATGCATGACGGTGCAAATAAAGAAGGCTCTAATGTGACTGACGCTACATGCTCTGCTTTATAGCTTCACTCGGCTTTCTTCTGATCGCTGTTAAAGCGCGGCAGCGGCGTCTAGCCAGCGGTGCTGTATGATACCGGGTGCGTTGACTTCTGCAGACTGTCGCGTTGAACGTCACTTTTCAATGAACTGTAGTTATATAAGTGGCTTTACAGGACTGTCTTGCTTGTCCGACTGATAAAAGTAACAATGAGCGCCGCGGTTTATGTTTTATCCACGGTTACCGGCTATGTGCTCACCTCCGCGTTACTGCTCAAGTGTCCGTCTCTGCTGCATCGGCGAAAGAAAGAAGCCTTCCGGAGCAGACACATCTCACACCGCGGCGGTGAGTGACAAACGCTGCTTTATCACGTCTACAGCACTCCGTGGCTTTTCGTCGTTTATCCAATCACTCTTTTTCCTTGTACTCCAATAAAATCTAGTGAACAGCGATGTTACAAAATGCTGACTAGGTAGGAAGCTCACTAGGTAGGAAGCTCACTAGGAATCTTACAGGGTTGCATTCATAACATTGCTGACTGTAGCCTTAAGTCATGCACTTGGAACATTTTTTCCTCCGGTGTAATGGAAAGTCTGTTTTTTTTAGCTTTAAGTCATATTTCATAATACCTTCATGTTGGGCCAGTGTTTGTTCAAAGGGTTTCATCAATGACTTTGACTACAAACTGAAGGGTGGACTGTGAACCCTGGAATACTGCAGAAACTACACTCAGTCTGAACATAAACATCACTTAAAGAAATTAGTTGACTAATAAAAGCAAATACCAAGCACTGCTATTAATGTTTTTCTTCATCTGCAGGAGCTGGTGAGAACTTGGAGAACACAATGGCAGCCTTCAGGCAGTGAGTTTTTCAATTGGCGGCGATTTATTGCTTGGAATTGCACTGATGAGTATGACTGTACTAAAACATGCGTAGTTAACTTTGTATACTTGATCTTGAAGAATTCAGAAGCATCTGAAGTTTTCTTCATCATTCGTCCAAGTGGCATTATCAGTTGATGACAAAATTGTGTTTTTTACGAGGATCAGGGCTGCATTTCCAAAAAGTATTGTAAGCTTTAGTTGATCGTAGAACCATTGGTTTCAATGGGTCTATGATGTACTAAAGCTTACAATGCTTTTGGGAAACGCAGGCCTGGATGAAAATCTTCCATGTTGATGATTTATGAACAGATGCTTCCTTAACTCATCTGTTGTACATTTTCTTCTCCCTCAGTGCTGTTCAACTGGGCACTGACATGTTGGAGCTGGACTGTCATTTAACCAAGGATGAGCAGGTAGTGGTGTTGCACGATTCCAACCTGAAGCGGTCGACTGGAATTAATGCATACATTTCAGATGTGGCTTATACAGTGAGTAGAGAAACTTCAAACATCCTGTATTCACAATCGCAGTCCAAATGTTTCAAGGCTTGATTAATTTGTGGGAGGCCTTAAACTCTTATGTCATTATGTAAATATATGCTGTATTCTGAAAATGTTTGTGTGTTAGGATCTTCCACCTTACCTTTGTAAGCTTGGGGTGTCTTTTAAACGAGGTGAGTGTTCAGTCCAGGTAATGTTCAACAAATCTGATTTAAGGTATAATCAAGCAGATTCCCAATGTGTCTGTAGTGTTACTAATATGTTACAGTGAAGTACAATACTGAGACCACCCTAAAAATCTGGGATTGAAAATCTAAATTGAAAAAAATAGCTTTGCTTCGAAATAGCTAGTAAATTTGATGAATAATTACAAAGAAATAACAAATTGAATTACTCAGTATTCTATTTTCTAAGTATTTTCTTAGAATATACTAAACAAAATAAAATGTTTAAATTATAATTTTTTTTAAATAATTTTATATTGTATTTGAATCCTGGAAACAAAGTTGTAGTATTAAAATAAATAAGTTGTAAATGTCATAATGCAAAATGAATAAGAAAAAACTTTTTGTGATCCATTTCTTTGTCACTAATCAAATGAAAGTAAATTTGTAAAGTTGATCATGCGAACTCCTATTATGAAATAAAAAAAATTCTACTTTTCGGTTCATATTTTCTCTCAAATTTCAGTTCATCTTTTTACTGAAATGAAATCCAAAACAGATGCACATGTGGTCTTGGTTTTTCAGCCACTGTATAGACGTTTCAAATATGCTTTGTATGCATTTAATGGTAACTAAGACATGTATGTCCAACTATTACATTATTCCTGATGTGTTTCAGAGTGCTACTGTGAAGGAGGAGATGACAAGCGCATCCCTCTGCTGAGAGACGTGTTTGAAGCTTTCCCAAGCACTCCTGTAAACATTGACATCAAGGTCAACAATGACACTCTCATCAAGAAGGTTTGTGGGCTCCTGCTGTCCCGCTCATTTTTAATTTCCTTGAATCCGCTGTCTGTGCAGCTGCTTGTCACCACTAAAATTAATCAGGTTGGTGAGACGAGTTCACCAGAAGCAAAATAGAGTTGTACTTTTTTCTGTCAGGTGTCCGAGCTGGTTGTCCGATACAACAGGGAGCATCTGACCGTCTGGGGAAACTCCAGAAACGAAATCGTTAAGAAATGTTACAAAGAGGTAATACACTTGTTATTAGTAAACAAAATAACTGAACAATAAAGTATGCAAAAATAATGTCAATATCTGATGTTTTTCTATTTGTTTTCTAGAACCCACAAATCCCAATCTTGTTCAGTTTGTCCAGAGTGCTGCTGTTACTCGGTCTTTTCTACACAGGCCTCCTGCCCTTCGTCCCGCTTAAGGAACAATTCCTGGAAATTCCCATGCCTTCAATCATTTCCAAGTGAGGAACATATGAATTTTAGTCATGCATACACTATATTGCCAAAAGTATTGGGACACCCCCTTCTAATGAACAGGTTTGACCCTTTTCTATTCTAACATGACAATGCCACTGTGGATAAGGCAAGGTTCAAAAAGAAATGATTGATTGAGTCAGTGTGGAAGAACTTGACTGGTCTGCAGAAACCCAGCTGAATACTTCTGGTGTGACTTTATATGCAGACATTGAGCCAAAAACTCATCACCAAACACCAATGACTTGTACATATGGGTACTGTCATTTTAGACACTTCCAAAACTGTTGCAACAGAGATGGAAATACAATTTTTAAATACATGAACTATGTTTCCATCTCTGTTGCCACAGTTTTGGAAGTGCCTTTTTCTATTCTAAAGAAGGGGGTATACCAATACTTTTGTCCATATAGTGAATGGTGTTTGGTGATGAGTTTTTGGCTCAAGGTCTGCATTTAAAATCACACCAGAGGTGCTCAGCTGGGATTAGGACTTGGCTTTCCGCAGAACAGTCAAGTTCTTCCACACTGACTCAATCAATCATTTCTTTTTGAACCTTGCCTTATGAGGCACTGTCATGTTAGAATAGAAAAGGGTCCTGCCCAAACTGTTGCTATAAAAGAATATCATTATATGCTTAAACATTAAACATTGTACTCATGGATATTACTAAAGTAGTCAAACCTGTTCATTAGAAGGGGGTGTCCCAATACTTTTGGCAATAAAGTGTACATGCTCCTATAGTTCTTCTAGTGTTTAAAAAAATCTTTAAATTTGGTCCTTCGTACATTCAGGCTCAGCAGATGAGCTTTGTATGCTCACAAAACTAGTGCTTTGCTAGACTTTTTTTTTTTTTGGAAATCTGAGAAGTGATAAAGATTTTGTTTCTTGTAGACTCAAAGATCCTGAGCGTCAGACACGGAGTCAGCGTTTCATAACATGGTTGGCAGACACGTAAGTTTATGGGCACTCTGGCCTCAATAAACCTTTAACCTAAATATTTACTTAACACTGTTTATGTGTCTCTTATGGGAAAGTAGTTAACTGCCTTGTTTAGTGTTTTTGCACATTCAGGTCTTAGTAATGAAAGTAATTACATGCATAAAGAAACGCTTAAGCTTAGCCATGTTATTCTAATACTTGCTAGAGTTGTAAATATGCTAGAATTACGATATGAATGTATTTTCAGGCTCCTCATGAGAAAAGCATTATTCGATCATCTGACGAGCAGAGGAATACAGGTGAGTGCTAATCTCCAAATGAGATTTAGGTCATACACCACTTGTTCTTTATGCGCAAACATTGCTTTGAGTGCGGTGATGTGCATGAGCAGATGGCAGGAGCTTTGAATGGCATTTCACTCTTGACTGGAATGTCATCATGGGACTTTTCCACTGGTCTTTGTTTTTTCCAGGTGTATGTCTGGGTGTTGAACGACGAGGAGGACTTTAAACGTGCCTTTGACCTTGGGGCTACAGGGATTATGACAGACTATCCCACCAAGCTAAAGGAGTTCATGGAGAAAAACAACTACACTACCACTCTTAAATAAGATTGTCAGCCAAAGTAAACTATCAATATGCTTTTCCACTGATCTTTGGCCTCTAAATGGGCCTTTTACCCAACATTCATTGATGTTTATGTTTATGAGTGTAGAAGTGGCAGCTATCAGTTCTGCATTCATCTGCAAACAGAGCCATTTTAAACCAAACAGGTTGTCATGAAATCCTTCTATTGATTTAAGTTCATAGCAATACACATTATCCATAAAAAGCAGGTGGATTCATAATCATGTTGGGATGGTGTCATGATCATCATTCTCTACTGGCACTTTCATGTTATTGTTATTACAATGCAAGGATGCAAATCCCACAAGTACTTGCCGTACATCAGTTTCTGCAATAACACTGAACTCACTAAAGAGTTAAATGTCTAAATGACAAGTTTTTCCAGGGCACTAAAAATAAATACTAGTTTCAGGGGTGTACTATGGGATTGTTGAGAGACCAATAATCAGAAGGCATTAGACATTTTCATATTTTCTCTGTGGTTTGATTTGATGTGTATATTTTGTTTTTGTGAATTTGTTTCTTTTGACAGTAAGAGATTGTCAATTTTGAGATAAGTTGTGGCTGAAACGATGCCTCACTATTGCTTAAAGTGTAGTTTAATATATGACCAGTCAGAAGTTTTGACACACCAACTCAATCTTCATTGTTACTATGTCAACATTACAATGTTATAATATTAAAGAAAGTATGGTAGTTATGTACCATTAAAAACAATTTATACAAGTGAAAACTCATATTTGAGCTGCTTCAAAAGTTATTTCTGCTTTCATTTAATATCTACTCCAACTCATAATAATAATAATAATACAATAAATAATAGGTAAAATTAGTAAACAATTTCATGCATAGGGAAACCTCATATTTGTCTTTAAAAGCATTTTTATGTATTCAAGCAATAGGCTTTAGGTCAAAAGGTTTTGTGATCATGAAAAACAATGTCAGTCAAGTGTGTCCAAGCTTTTGACTGGTTATGTATCTTATACACCGATGAAAGAAGTTGTGTTGGAGTGTATCAAGGGTCACAAACAAGTGTAGCATGTAGTGTTCATATGACATTTGAATGTACTTTTGCTAGGACAGGAAAAGGTTTTATCTTTAAAATGCTGGTTATTTTGCTGTACTGAAAGGGATCGTAAACAGAAACATTTTCTCACTTTTTTAAGGAAAAACAGAATGCATTCAAAACTGACATGACAGTAACTCAATCTTAAAACTTTAGAATAATCTTTAAAATAAAAGTATTTGTGAAGTTCAAGTATTTCCCTCTTTTGTGAAGTGTACAGATACAGTAACTCTTAGCTTTGTGCTGTGTTTAATTTTAATTTTCTCCAAGCCACTTTCATTGGTTGTGTATGAATTTAGTGCACTGTTTTAATTGTAAATGATAGTACTGTAATTCAAAGATTAGTTATTATATAGAATATTTGGTATCGGAAGCACAATTCTGTTTGAATATACTGCCATTAAATATATTTTATAAATGAATTTAAACAGACTTTGTTTTTATTATGGGTTCTCAAAGCAATTACATACTCCAACAAAACTCTTTTGGGCCTGTGGAGGTTTTTACAGTACCTCTTAAAGCACAGTTTCCAAATTATCACTAGTTTAATGTGTCCACAAAGATATAAATGTGTTACTTTAAAAATCATCCCCTGATGCAGACTATAACTGGAAAAAAACGCATTTTGACCAGAAGAGGACGCTCTGTGATAAGAACTAAAACTTGCTCTGACCAATCAAACATGTATCAAATATAAGCACTGTTTGTGAAAGTATCATATGATTTTACACATATACTTCGACATAACATAATATAAATAATGTATGCAACATGAAAACGTCTTCAACCGTACATTTAACTACTTTTCTAGATTAAATTGTATATGCCTTCCTGCTATTTCCTACTTCAAGGTGTTGTTTAAAAAGTTTAAAATGAAGAATATACTTACATAGTTGTATTTGGTAGGACCTTAAAACGACTTCATCACAGAGTGAACACGATGAAGTAGCTTAAATATGTACTAAACGAACAAATGAGGTTTTGACGATAAATTCTGCCTAAACTCAGTTAGCTCTGCAGGTAGATCCCAGCCTAAATAATGATTGGTTGATTTTTTTCACGTTCTGTCCAATCAGCGTAGTGTTGCTATGCCTCTGCGCCTCGGTGATTGGTGGAAGCAGTTGTCAGTCGCGTTGTAGGTGATGTGCAGTGTGATCGTGCCCAGACTAAACTTGGTTTACATGCACCACCTCCACACTGACCGCGAGAGAAGAGGGAGAGGGTATTTGTCGTGATAGGCATGCACGCGCAAAGTTTACTGTGAATCCTGATTTACTTTCAAGGAAGAGGAGCACGTGCCACTATCTCACAACCTCGATTTCTTCTTTTCAAAGGTAAATGCTTGACATTTTAACGAGCAGTTAAATATGAAAGTTTGGTATAGTCATCTGTTGTATGTAAATAATGTCAACTGGTCGTGATGATGACAGTGTTGCATTATAGTAGTGCTGGAGATGCTGGACGGTGTGATGTGCTGCAGGTCAGCAGTGGTACTGATGATGCTTGTTTATCTAACACCTCCACCAGCAGCATCAGCATCACTGCAGCAACAGCAGTGGCTGTGGCACATGTATCATCTCTGACCGTGATCTCCTTAATTGTTGTGTCTGCGTGACATGTAAGTGCCATCAGTCGTAAATGAAGACATTCCTGCATCAGTGTGCACTTTATCCAGTCTGCGTCACGTCATGAGTTCTCCAGGAGATAAACATTGCAGACCTATTTGCAATTTTATATATATTAAAAACCAAAACTAAATACATTTTTTATTTTATATATATATATATATATATGTGTGTGTGTGTGTGTGTGTATATATATATATATATATATATATATATAAATAAAATAAAAAATACTTGTACTCTATACAAATAGAATATTCAGCATAAAAAGCATAATATTTAATAGACTATTTTACAGACATTTAACATTCAGTAACATTTAATACTTAGAATAACAGAATAAAATGTTATAGAATATTCCGCATAAACAAAGTGGATAATTTAAAAGAATTTAATACAATATAATATATTTAGAAAATATTTAAATAAAATTGCAATAGAATATTCAGCATGCACAGAATTGATTATTTAATGGAGTAGAATAACCAAAATATCTGGTATTTAGACTTTTTTTAATTGAATGTTATCTAATATTTAATACTCAAAAAAAAAAAACATTCAATAGAATATTTAGTATAATTGACCCACATCACTATAACACTACAAATTAATGGCCACACATAACACAGATTTTGCACTTTTCATGGACTTTTTGACTTGTATTATATTGGCTGTGTTTCAGAACCTTGTAAGTTGCTCGACAGCATTAAATTCATATTACTTTGATGACAGTTATACTGCAGCATTGAGCAGTAGGTTATCAGTTATTAACCTGTGAAGTTGTGATATTGTGATGTGATGATCACATTTCAACAAGTCTCACATTTAACTGCCTTTTTTAGTGGGAATTCGCTCTGGTATGTTGGATTAGGCTCAAAAATTCATATTAAATGTTGTTAATGGGACTGTTGTCAGGGGTCAAATTTGAAAGCATGCTTGGGCTGCCATGAGGACACAGTGCCAGTAGTGCAGTGTGGCTGAAATCCAGCCCCACATACTGGCTGCTGTCAGTACATGAGGTTTAGTACAGCACAGCACTCAAACAGTGAGTTATTACATAAAACAATAATAAGAATTGATTACTGTTTTATATTCAACAAGCTCTCTCGCTTTTACACGATCGAATTCAGAGCAAATGCTGACAAGTAATTTCTGAGACGCTGTCAAATTCAATCTGGTCAGAGATTATGTTTTAATAGTATTTCCTGCAGGTCTTAAAATATGCTATTATACTGTGACACTGTGCATAATAAACTGCATTTGAATGCAAATACAAGCCATCAGAAATGGATAATCACAAAAAGCAGAACATTTTAATTTGCATGACCCACTCAGGAAATTACAGGGGCTGTATAATCATTTTGCTATGACGTAACATTGTATTACACCATTTTCCAAAATTATAAAAGTATGGTTGTGGTGGTTGCAAAAATCATTAGATTAGAAATCCTGTCTCGAAGTAATTACAGTTAATGCATCACCAAAAAGATAAATAACATGCTAGGGGCTGGACAGCCAGTGAAGGATGGGACACAGCACAAGGACACACAGCACATTTTCATCTCTTTTCTGTTGCTGCTGTTATCCCTATCAGTGCTGCTTCGGTTACATAAGGAAGGTCCTTGTGTTGCACAGGCCTTGAAGTGATGAGTGCTACATCCTTAGCACTCACTTAGCACTTAGCAGGAGACATTAAGGGGCAAATGAACAAAATTAAAGGTACTGTTCACCAAAAAAAAACATACAGATACAGATATGTATGCAATAAGTAATATGCTGTATGTGCTATATGGATGTTATATGCTATAAGTACAGACAATGCTATAAAGTAGGCCTAATCAAATGTATAAAAACACTGCATATTCTTCACTGTGTTAAATAAATATATATTTCTTCTAATTAAAATTACAAAAGGGATTTAGTCAAGAGTAGTGAGAGATTTGATTAAAATTAATGACAGACAGCAGGAATATTAGACTGCTATCATTTTAAGAGCTGCCCCGGATCCAATATACTGTCACACGTTTTTTTTTTTTTTTTTAAATGAGTGCGGAATGAGTTCTCTTTCACTGCCTATCGCATTTCAGTGGCTTAAAATCACTTGTTTTAAAATGGCAATACTCAAAAATGCGTGCAAGCCATACGTTTTCATGGCCATGTAGCACAGCAGTGTCATGTAAGCATGTAACCACGATAGATAGTCCAAAATCTCTACTGGTATATCGCCCACCCCTAATGACAGACCTGTAACCAGTTGCATAATCATAGCCATTGGCCGTTTCTCAATACCAAGTTCGCAGAGTCTGGACTTCCGTCCTTTCGAGTTTGGACTTGCCAAGTTCGACTCAGAAGAACGATCTCTCGAGGACGGGAGGACGAACTGAATTCTGGGTTATGGCCCGTATCAAGTCCGCACAAGTCACCTCTCGATGCATCCTCGGTAAAAGGGGCGGATCAAGAACACATCCGGGGATTTGAACTGGACTTGGCTAGATGTGAACTTTGAATTGGAACAGTACTTGGCAGCGACTGATGACGTTTCACAAGTCCACAAGAACACAAGTACAGACAAGTACGCATATTGAGAAACGGCCAGAATGTTAGGACTGTTGCTGCATCTAAATATGCCTGTAATATGCAAAAAAAGTGAAATGAGTATGTCCAAATCCAAAATATACCCAGATGACTTACTACTTCTGCTGAGATTCTGGAGTATGCATTTGATGGATGCTTTACTATCGCATGAGGCTACAGGAGAGGTGTTTTGAATGGTGGCTGGTAGGTCATGTGACAGTGATAGCACGGTGGATAATGTTTCTCTGGATTTCATTGATACTACTCATATTCAAACTATATAGAATGTGTTTTTTTTAATGGTCATGAAGTAAGTTTTAAACCAAATGTAGTACCAGCTAGACGGCATGTGACTTTGGATGAAGTTTGTGTCTTAACAGCTAGTTTGACCCAGGGTTGCCAGGTCTGTGAAACAAAATTTAACCCAAAACTAGCCCAATTGTGTTTTTTCTGTGGTTTCCCCCTCCATTGGTGGGGGTCTTCTCCATCGAAATCACATTCCGGGTGACTTTCTTTGATGTTCCATAGAAGAAATAAAGTACACGTTTGGAATGACATGATGACAGCATTTCCATTTTGGTGTGAACGATCCCTAAAAACACTTTCCATCCAGCTTCGTGATCTGTGGCACAGTTTATGTGTTGGTTCAGTGATCAGTATTTGAGCTGGTTGTGCCTGAAGGTTCATCAGCATTCATGGATCAGAGCTCATCTGATGTGTTTTTGTCTGCATGATGACTCTCTCGCTTCACTTTTATCGATCTGCCTGTTATGGCAATACAAAACCTGGATTCAATTTGCAGCTGCGTGAATAAGGAGGAGTACAAACACAAAATCCCAAGCAAAGACATGAAAAATCATTTGCATTAAAAGTTGGATTTGATCATTGTTTCCTTCAGCGTGGAATCTCAGAGGATAGTTTACATCTTCCTGAAATACCTGATTCCACTTTTACTATAATTTATTGATGTTTTCATACAAAACAGCTTACATTTCAGTTTAAATAATATTGAGACGGAGCCAGTATTAACTTTGAGCAAATAAAAGCCACTTAGTCTCTCCCAAAGCTTCTGTGAGAGAAAGAGAAATCCATTATGTCATCTATTATGCAGTTATCATAGCAGTGTCACAAAAAGCATCGTTTGGTTGACAGTAAACTGTAAGAAAACACCGCAGGGTCTTTCAGCATCGTGTCCTGAGCAAATTTGCAGAGCCCTAAAATACCCGCACAGGTCAGGGTGTGGAACTGGGGTGAGAGAATGCTAGAGGGTTTATTTGTGGACATGTCGCAGTACGAGTGTGCGTTTGCCCCAGCCGACAGTTGTGTGTTTGTGTGGGAAAGCGCTTCGATCTGTCAGTAGACTCTTTATTCTCCGACCCCACGCTTTGGCGGGGAAACAATGGACAGAACATAAGAGCCGCTTTTTGCTCCAGACTCTTAAGACGGGCTCACCCCTGCCTCAACAAAGCCTTCTGACTGAAGGAGTCATGCATCAGACTGGTGCATGCAAACACACTTGATAACCGATGGACGTTCTTAAAGGTGAAGTGTGCAATATCTGCACCACTAATAAACAAAATGGAAAGAGGGTTTGATCGTGCAGAAATGGCCACCATGATGTTAGAGTGTTGTGGGCCATTTCTGGCCCAAGCTTAGAGAGCTTACACCAAAGTATAGTAGATATCTATATTAAATATTATTCTATATCTATATCTACAGCGCACCTTTCATCAAGTCACACGATTAAGCAGAATTATTTACGTACTACTATAGTATTTATTCATGTTTTAAATGATTTTATTTGATATTTTTTTGTTATATATTCATTTTAATTTTAGCATAAGTTTTAGTATTTTTGTTATGTGCTGTTTTTGTTTCAATAGGCTATTTTTATTAAGCATTAATGTTTCAGTTTTAGTCATTTTAGTACTTCAAATTTATTTCAGTTAGTTGCCAATGCAACTTATCTGATTTTCTGTTTTACATTTTTCATCTAATATTTACATTTTATTTTATTTCAGCATTTAGCAGAAATGATTTTAATTGATTTCGTTTTAATTTAAAAAACATCACTGAATTTGAGGTGTTGTTGATACAGTGTGAATTGTGTTATACACCAAAGTTTAGAGATGTGTAGTCTTTTAGTATTTTTGACGAATAAAAGAGTTGGGAATAAAATACAGTTCTGTTGCAAAATGATAGATAATTTCAATAGTGAATAATTTTAAAACAATTCTCATAAAAGTAGTTTATACATACTTTTAAATCATTTTCAAGTGTTTTTATTTTTTTGAGGCAACATAAATTAAAATTGAATAATTAACTATATTTTAAACTAAAACCTAAACAAACAAAAAATGTGGTTCATTCATTAATTTATTTTTATAAAATACTACTGACAAAACTCTTAATATGTATCTTTAACTACATATTCTCATATGAGCAATCACTCAATAACTACACTGATTTAAGTCTTATGAGCAAAAAGGTGGTTGTAAGCTGCATGTGTTTGATTTACATAAAAGAACCAGTCATTTGTTCAGTAATCATTTGGACTACAAATGGCTGCACTATATTTTTAATTAAAAAGCTCCTTCTTTTAGGGCTGCAAAACGATTAATTGTGATTAATCGATTCAAAATAAAAGTTTATGTTTACATACTATATGTATGTGTGTACTGTGTATATTTATTATATATATAATTACACACACACATATGTATATATTAAAAAAAAGTTGTATGTATGGTATGTATTTGTATGTAAACACACATATATATACATATATATGTGTGTATTTATGTATACATTATAAATATACACAGTACACACACACATAGTATGTAAACATAAACTTTTATTTTGAATCGATTAAGATGAATTCTTTCAGGAATTGTTAGATTCACACTGTAGATTCAGTAGTGTTATATATTCTGAATAAGAGCTGGTTGTTGATTCCTAATCTTACTAAAATACTAAACTTGAGCAATAATAATGTAACCTTATAGATAGTCCCGTCCCAAACTAACGGCACTGGTTGACTCAGATGTCACTCACCCCAGGACATCCCTGTGTGTGTGCAGGTGTATACCTCCCACCCCGCCCCACCACGGCCCTCACCTGTGTGTTGCGGTGCTTCCCTTGTGAGCCGACCTGGGCCGGCAGCCCCTTCTTGCACCGCCCGCCGACCCGGCCCATGGTCACCATGACGCGCTCCAAAACTTTCCAGGCGTACCTGCCCAGCTGCCACCGCACCTACAGCTGCATCCACTGCAGAGCACACCTCGCCAACCATGACGAGCTCATCTCCAAGGTGATTAATGAGCCAAGAATTAACAACCTGACAACAGCTGCAGCATATTCAAGATGTTTTATTCAAGATTCAAGATTTTTATTTGTCACATACACAATTATACAGAGTATAACCAGCAGTGAAATGTAAGTGTAAAGTACAACAAATGCATAAAGCATATGAAGCTCACAGATTAGAAGATCAACACATGCTGTTTAATGTCACATCAGATAACAAAGCAGATACTGTAGTTTCAGATTAACATTTGGATGTGATATATGCAGCTCTCTAAGGAATGTGTCTCATTTTTCTTTTAGTCGTTTCAAGGAAGTCAAGGAAGAGCATATCTGTTCAACTCTGTGTAAGTAGTTTCTGTGTTTTTACATGGGTATTTGATTGTACAGTTATGGTATTTGAAGAAGTGGTGGGTTTATACACTACCTTTCAAAAGTTTTTTCATGTTTTTGAAAGAAGTATATGTGACCCTGGACCACAAAACCAAACATAAGGGTCAATTTTTTTGAGGAGTTTTGAAACAGTATTTCGCCGGGATACAACTATTTGAAAATCTGCAATCTGAGGGTGCCAAAAAAATCTAAATGTTGAGAAAATAAAGTTTTCCAAATGAAGTTCTTAGCCATGCATATAACTAATCAAAAATTTAATTTTGATATATTTATGGTAGGAAATTTACAGAATATCTTCATGGAACATGATCTTGATTTTTGACAGATAAAGAAAAATCAATCATTTTGACCGATACAATGTATTGTTGGATATTGATACAAATATACCCAACTGTTTTCTATTTTAATTTAATTTTAATAATGTAATTTAGTCCTGTGATGGCAAAGCTGAATTTTCAGCATTATTACTCCAGTCTTAAGTGTCACATAATCCTTCAGAAATCATTTCAATATGCTGATTTGCTGCTAAAGCCACATTTATTATTATTATCAATGTTGAAAACAGATGTGCTGCTTAATTAGTTTTTTTGGAAACCTTGATACACATATTTTTTTGTGATTCTTTGATGAATAGAAAATTCAAAGGAACATCATTTATTTAAAATACAAATCTTTTATGACAATAGCTGTTTCCATCCACCTACTTTTATGCAAATTTTGGGACATTGCATAAAAAACACTGCATGGAAATGCCAAAATGTACGTAAATTCTAAAAATGCACATAAAAATCTTGAGTCTGATTTTTTATTTGTTAAGAAGACATAGCAAATAAACTACAATGGAAACACATTTACAAAATAAATTCCTTGATGCGCATCAAAGAAGTCGCGTGACTTTGCCTTAAACAGATCATGTGATTGGATAACTAATCAGCGCACCAATCTTATCACACCTCCTCTCAAAAGTTATTTTAATTTTGAAATGCCTGAGCCAAAGTCTGTCATCAAAATGATTTGGTATAGTCAAAACTGTCTCACACGATTACATTCATAAACATCAAGCCTCCGAACGCAAGATAACATGACAGTGTTTGTTATTGCATGCTGTCTGCATGCAAATCATTTATTATATAGGCAAAAACAGCCACTGGCTTGCAACAACTTTAATTTTGGGGGGGAAACATAGCTAGTACTAAAGTCTTGATTAATTTAATGCATCCTTGGTAAATAAAAGCCTTAATTTCTTTACAAAAAAAAAAGAGAGAAAATCTTACTGACCCCAAGCTTTTGAATGTTAGTATATAAGCTCATGTCTACTATGCTTCCACAAACCTAAATGTAGCTTCCTGTGCATGACTGTGTCTCACTTATCTCGTCAGGGTGAACGTGGGATGTGGTCCTGCAGAGGAGAGGGTTCTGCTCACGGGCCTTCATGCAGTGGCAGACATCTACTGCGAAAACTGCAAAACCACACTGGGATGGAAATATGTAAGAAAATACAACACATGGAAGGTTAAAGGGCATGTACATAAAACTGACATCACATCATAACACAGATCAATTACATGTAATAAGAGAGGCAGTGGAAGATGGTTATACAACTAAATTATGACTGTACAAGATACCGTAGCTTACATTATTGGACATTAGTTCACCCAAAAATTAAAATGTTAACTTATATTCTTCTGTGGAGAACAAAAGAGGATGTTCAAAGAATGTTTTAACTGTTTTTGTCCATATAATGAAGAAAGTAAGACATGCATACATGAGAGTGAGTAAATGAAGACAGAATTAGAATTTTTGGGTGAACTATCCATAGAATCTATTTGGAGCCTCATTAACCTGAATGTGCTTGCATTGACCGAACAAGTCATGGACACTTTGAGATGATAGCACATTGTTAATATGCACAGCTTTGCGAGTTTATGCTTGCTCATAAAGGCTTGTCTAAGCAGGACACATTCCTTCCATGGCGTCCGTTTTTAATCAGCAGCTGTGCCGCATGCCGATTGTTTTTTTCAGCACTGGATTTCCGGTCGCCCTTGACATGGAGTCTTGAGCAATGCAAACACCAGTAAGCACATAAACAAGTATATGTTCCCACAGTGGCCTGGTTATTTATAAGCACAGCAGATATTTATGTCAATGTGAATGCAGACGTTTCAGAGTAGCAGGGAAGTTTGACCCAGTGCCCTTCTCCAGAAATCTGATGAGTGCTCCCTGCTGCCTGCATCCATCAGCTATAAAAAGAAAAGACAAACGGGATATTAAATGCATTAGTGAAACTTTTTTGTCCTACCTATTTTTAAAAAAAAATACATTAAAAAGTAATTCATGTCAGAAATAAAACTGCCCTGATACAATAATAATAATAAATCCTCATTATTATTATTCCTTGTTTTTTCTTAATAAAATCATGGTCCAACCAGCATGCAGGAAAAAGGATAGCACTTTACAATAAGGTTCCATTTGTTAACTTTGCTTAATGACATTAGTTAACATAAACTTACAATGAAAAATACTTCTGAAGCATTTATAAGTTAATGTTGATTGCAACATTTACTCATACATTACTAAAATAAAACATCATAGCTATTAATGTTATTTAATGAACCTGAGCTAACATGGACTAACAATGAACAGCTATATTTTCCGTAACTAATGTTAACAAAGATGAATAAATACCTTAACACAAGTATTGCCCACTGTTAATGTTAGTTAATGCATTAAATATAGTTAAAAAAAATGGAACATTATTGTAAAGTGTTACTAAATAAGATAAATAAAAATGGAAATTATATCATAGGACACCTGCAGACATAATTGACCTTTTAATTGACCATAATTTGATTTTTTATGATAGGGCAAGGCAAGTTCAGGTTATAAAAATGTCATGTGGTGCAACTCTCCATAAAACATTTTTTAATTTAATAATTCATGTTATTTGAAAAACAAAAATTTGCCTTGAAAAGTATATTTAAAAACTTTTTTTGAAAATAATGATTAATATGTATAATAACATGAAAATATGTTATTACTTTTATTTTGTGGTTACACCACATGACATTTTTGGAGTCATTTAAGGGATAGTTCACCCCAAAATGAAAATTCTGTCATGAATTGCTCACCCGCATCCAAACCCGTAAGACCTTCGTTCATCTTCTGAAAACAAATTAAGATATTTTTGATGAAATCCGAGAGCTTTCTGGCCCTGCATAGACAGCAACATAACTGAAACGTTCAAGGTTCAGAAAGGTAGTAAGGACATCTTTAAAATAGTCCATGTGACTATTATAGTCATCGGTGGTTCAGCCTTAATTTTATGGACCTACTTTCTGTGTACAAAGAAAACAAAAATAACGCCTTTGTTTAACCATTTCTTCTATTCCGTGTCAGCCTCCACCACGTGTTCATGAAAGTACGATGCATATGTGTGCATTCCTCTGACTGAAAACAAATCACAGCGCATCCGGGTTCTACGTCATGCGTCATGGTACTGTCGTGAACACGTATCGAAGACTGACACGGAAGAGAAGACATTGTTAAATAATATCGTTATTTTTTATTTCTTTGCACACAAAAAGTATTCTCATAGCTTCATAAAATTACGGTTTGAACCACTAATGTCACATGGACTATTTTAACAATAACCTTACCTTTCTGGGCCTTGAACGTGTTAGTTGCGTTGCTCTCTATGCAGGACCAGAAAGCTC
The DNA here is from genome assembly GCF_936440315.1 of Barbus barbus. NCBI lineage: Eukaryota > Metazoa > Chordata > Actinopteri > Cypriniformes > Cyprinidae > Barbus > Barbus barbus. The sequence continues at coordinate 18,123,534 of NC_136759.1, read as the reverse complement.
TCTAATTTCATCAAAAACATCCTAATTTGTGTTCTGAAGATGAACGAAGGTCTTACAGGTTTGGAGCGACATGAGGGTGAGAAAATAATGACAGAATTTTCATTTGTGGGTGAACTATACCTTTAAATTGTAACTTTACTTGAAAATGGCATTGAAAAAAGTCAAAACTATATGAAATCAAAATTTTAAGATTTTTCTTATCATGTACAGTCTATCGCTGACCTATAAATGATGACAAGTTTCACATCCAAGTTAGTCCTGCGATCAATATCGTTTCTCGCTTTCCTCCTGCCCCCAGGAACATGCCTTTGAGAGCAGTCAGAAGTACAAGGAAGGCAAGTTCATTATCGAGCTCGCCCACATGATCAAGGACAACGGCTGGGACTGAGCGAGCGTCCTGGAGAGAGCAACGGGTGGATGGTGAATGTGTGGGTGAATGACTGACTTTGGTTTGCCATTACCCTCTTAAACGCTCTTCTACCCTCCATCTCCTGCTGACACACACGCCCCTCACCGGACTGGAATCAGGAGAGCGGGCCGCACCGGGGGGCTTTGTGTGTCTGGAGGAGAGCGCGAGCATGTGTGTGTGTGTGTGTGTGTGTGTCCGGCCCGGCACATGGGAGCACACTGAGATACATGAATGCATACACAAGGTGTACAGACATACGTGTGTAAAAACAACAGCATACCGCATGTCATGCTCATCTCAGCCTGATGGTTTATACTACAAGCGGCTCTATTCATACGCGTATATGACATAAGGCAGGGCTCAGGGGGCGCGTTGTACTTGGCAGGAGCAGGGTCACGAGTTCGAGTTGATGGGGCTTTCTCCACTTCGTGTCAGTGAGAAACTACCAGGCTGACCTTTCTGAATTCAGCTGAGGTCTGCACCATCTGCGCCAGTGAGGAGGACTGGCATGGAGAAATCTCTGAATGGAGCTCTGACGGACCAACAAACAGGGCTTAAAGGAATAGTTCACACAGAAATTAATTTCTTTGCAAGATGTAGAGTTTTCTTTTCTTCTTCAAACAGATTTGGATGAATTTAGCATTGCATCACTTGATCACCAATGGATCAGCAGTGAATGGGTGCCGACAGAATGATAGTCCAAACAGCTGATAAAAACATCACAATAATCCACAAGTAACTCCAGGCCATTAATTATTGTTATGTGAATTAAAAAGCTGTGTGTTTGTGAGAAACTCATCAATTCATCGTTAAGAGATTGTAACTTTAAAACATTGCTTCTAGCTAAAATGTGAGTTGTCTAGCCATAATAATGCTTTCTCTAGTGAAAGAGTTTCTGTACTTGTGGGAGAGATATATGCATAGATCAAGCACTGTTTACGATTGAAAGCAGTCCAAAATGTCCATGCCTTGATGGTTTTACATACAGCTTTTCACTTCACAAGACATTAACTGATGGACTGGAGCCATGTGGATTACTTGTGGACTATTGTGATGTTTTTATCAGCTGTTTGGACTTGACGGCACCCATTCACTGCAGAAGATCCATTGGTGAGCAAGTGATGTAATTTCTCCAAAATCTGTTCAGATGAAGAAACAAATTCAAATACATCTTGGATGGTCTGAGGTTGAGTAAATTCAGCAAACTTTTTTTTTTTTGAGTGGATTATTCCTTTAAAGGAATGAGAATTCACAATGAAAACTATTTCTTTAAACCATCTAAGAAATGTAAAGTGAAGTTTACCGTCATGCTTTCAGCATAAAATTACCATTTTACGATTCTGGATGAAACATGGGCATAATTAAGTGAATGTAAACCTTTGTGTATAGCAGTTTACAGGTGTTGTATCTGGACATCTTTGTGTCTGTATTCCATGTTCCAACAGTTTGTGCTGTTCCCAGTCTCACGGTGTTCATTTGTTCTGACTGCTCTTGCTTGTTAGTGGCCTCTTTGGGGAATAAGGACATAAGATGAGACTGTACACTGCCTATCTGTTAGGTTCTTTAAAATAAAAACATAATTCATCATAGCTCCTCTGTACTCAAGACAACTAAAAGACACTTAAGTGTCTCCAAGAATCACCAAAGACCAACTGTAAATTAGTTGACTTAACAAAAATGGCTTTTTTGTTTTTTGCTTGGGTGCAGAGAATGGTAACGTGGGATTGTGTATAGTGGAAAAACAAGCTTCTTGACATGTTTTGCTGACTTTAAATGAATTTAAATGACATGGTAATATATATGTGCATAAACATATTTATTCACCATAACTGATTTTCATCTGTGTCAGGGATTAAATTGTTGCATTTGTTATCTGAGCATTATCGCGCTTTATGTCTGGACACCAAACTTTACTACTTTTGTATTCCAGTAAGAAGTTTCAACTGTTGTGTATTTTATAAATGGGTGAGGAGAGGATAATGTTATTGGAACTCCCATCAACATTGATATAAAATGTCAATAAAACTGAAATATTAATTTGCCTGATGTTTTTATTTTTGTAGGCTCTTTTCATCATAACTACATGCTGTTTTAAATTTTTAAAGTTCCAATCTGACTCGAAAGATTTGCAATATGCGCTTTGAAGTTCCGATCTGAATCAAATGATTTGCGAACCCGCTCTGAAGTTCCGATCTAAATGAAATGATTCATGATACGCACTTTGAAGTTCCGATCTGATTCTGAATCAAAAGATTTGTGAACCTGCTCCAAAGTTCCGATTTGAATCAAGTGATTCGCGATACACGCTTGTAAATTAAAATTCTTTCAGCATTTACTTACTCTAAATGTGATACTTTTCTTTTGAGGAATACAAAAGGAGATGTGTAGCCTGCCCAAGTTGCTCTTTTCCATACAATGAAAGTGGAGCAGGGCTAAAATGTACAGTACACCTAAATTTTACAATTATTTGTTTTTATTCTATTTACAGTAGCTTTCGAATAGTTAAAAAAACACTGACATTTCTCAAAATATTTTCTTTTATGTTCCACAGAAGAAGGTCGTACAGGTTTGGAACAACATGAAGGTGAGTAAATGATGACAGAATTTCCTTTTTGGGATGAAGAAGTTTATAAATGGTATACGTTTACATGTAAGTCCACTTAAATGTTTTATTTATGTATTTATTTGATTTAATTAATCAGTTTATTTAATTTTTTGTCATTTATGGAGCTTGACTTCCCAGGTTTCATTCATTTTCATTGTATGGAAAAGAGCAGCTTGGACATTCTGCTAAACCTCTCCTTTTATGTTCCACAGAAGAAAGACTATCTTACAAGTTTGGAATGAGATTAGACATGTTGTGTGAAATATTGCTTGAAAGACTTCTACGATTTGTCTTCAAACTAAAGTTTAACACTTTAAATTCAGGCTCAGCTTGATTTGCAAATACACTTCAGTCCCATCTTCAACACTGCAAATGAGGTAAAAATCCAGATGTGGACTCACCCTAACAGACAGACTATTAGTTCAATATGGACAAGCTTAAAATACAAGCTGGTGCCAGGGAGTTGTTGTTCCAGGGAGTGTGCCAGCCTTTCAGTTGCCCTACGTCTCCTCTTTATACAGACAGATGGCTCTGTGTTTGCACTGGGGGCCGCGTCTCCTAGCAACTGGCTCTCTCTCGCTCCTCAAGTTGCAGAGGAGGCAGTGCAAGTGTGTGTCTGTGAAGGGCTGGTGTCATTCAGTGTCTGGGCCTGCGTTTATCTCACACAGCTCGCTGCCTGAGGTTGTTTAAGGTCTGTTGGGTTGGGTAGTGCTCTGCTGAGTGTGTGGGCGAATAATATCACCTACAGTTGATTACCCAGCTCTCCGGTAGTTGATGGATGAACATGTAGACAGGAAATACAAAGAAGAGCACACAGAGTACGTATATACTCTGGTTTATAACTGTATCCTCTGTTCTGAGTTATCCGATGACCTTTTGCTTGTTCAAGAGTAGCTATAATGCCACATGTCTTGTCTAGCACAGTGATTAAACAGAGCAAGGAAGTTATACTGTCGCAAATAACGTCAGTGTTATTCAGAGAGCTGAATGCAAGCCACAACATTTCTAGGTAATTGTGAAACACTAAAAGAAATAGTTCAGTCAGATGTATCATCGTGTACTCAACCTCATGTCATTCTGTAGCACTGTTTGAGTGGTAATTGTTTCTCAGGCACAAAACATGGTTTGGATGACAAATAATTTTCGGCAGATGATCTAATTAAGGGGTCGTTACACCGAACGTGAGGTCTAGATGCATTTCTTTCGAGTGCTGCATTTCCACTGAGTTTTTTGATCCGATGAGGTTCGGAAGCATTGAAATATTAGATTTTTTTGTGGATAGACTGTATATGCCAGAGGTCTTCAACCCTGTTCCTGGGGACCCACTATCCTGAAGAGTTTAGCTACAACCCTAAACAAACGCACCTGAAGCAACTAATTAAGGTCTTCAGGATCGTGTGAAAATTAAAGGCAGGTGTGTTTGATTAGAGTTAGAGCTAAACTTTGCAGGACAGTCGATCGCCAGGAACAGGGTTGGGCACCCCTGGTTGGGTGGTCACAAATACCATAGACCAGGGGTGCCCAACCCTGTTCCTGGCGATCGACTGTTTCCCAAAAGCAAAACGCACCCTATATGTGATGCATTCAAACCAAAACCAATAGATATGTATACATAGAAGCTAAATTCAACTTGTCGTCAGTCACAGTAAAACTTAATACGTTTTTTTTTAAGATGCCGCAACATTGCACAACCCCTGGTTTTAAAAACTGCAGATATTTAAATTAAATTTGTGTTTTTATATGTATTAGGCAAGGCAAGTTTATTTATATAGCACATTTCATACACAATGGTAATTCAAAGGGCTTTACATGAAAGAAAGTAAAATAGTCATAAAAAAATACTGAAAAAAATGTAATAATAATAAAAACAAGAAACTTCAAGCTTTGTTCAAACTCTTCCGCACTAAGTGAGCAGAAAAAAAAAACTTCTAAAACACCTAACTATTCTACTACTTCACCCTCTACTTACTTTGACCATCATATCTGACCTATTCGCTAAAACTCGGGGCGTGCCCCTGTCTGTAATGGTAGGAATTTAGAGTTGGTAGAGCGATTCATGACTAGAACCTCCTTTCTAGCGTCTCACATTCTCTCTGTATTTATACCTTCAAATGCACTAATTGCCTCTAGGGCTCTTAGTGCCTTAGAGAATGCATTTTGTCCCCCCCGGACTGTGCACATCTCTCAATCTATAGATTACCTTTACACTTACAGGTGTACCTAAATTATGACACCAGTTTCTTCTGCCTCAGTCCATCGCTCTCCCCGTCCCGCACTCCCTCCGCTTACAGACAGTCCCTAACCAGAAACCAAACAAATAGAACTCAGAGGTCCTACTTTAAACTGATTAACCAACACACTTGTCTTTCTTTGCCCACATTCTCTTTACAATCACAGCACTTACTTTAGCCTTCAGTTTAAACTTTTAAAATGATATAAAATGAATTTAAAACAGTTAAGAATAGAAAATGATTATCACAGCAATAAAAACAAGGAATAATAATCACAACAATAAAAACAAGGAAAATTATATAAAATGAAAGTACAGTGCAGTCAGTTTGGACGTAGCACAGTGCTCTTTCAACAAATGCACAGCTTAATGCACAGTTTTTAGTCTAGATTTAAATGTGGCTAATATTTTAGCACATCTGATCTCTTCTGGAAGCTGGTTCCAACTGTGCGCGGCATAATAGCTAAAAGCGGACTCCCCTTGTTTTGTGTGAACCCTTGGTGTTTCTAACTGACTCGATCCTAATGATCTGAGTGGTCTGTTCGGTTTATATTCAGTGAGCATATCTGCAATGTATTCGGGTCCTAGGCCATTGAGTGATTTATAAACGAGTAAAAGTACTTTAAAATCAATCCTAAATGTAACTGGAAGCCAGTGTAAGGACCTGAGGACTGGTGTGATATGCTCAGATTTTCTGGTTCTAGTCAGAATCCTGGCAGCAGTGTTCTGGATGAGCTGCAGTTGTCTAATGGTCTTCTTGGGAAGGCCGGTGAGGAGACCATTACAGTAATCCACCCTGCTGGTGATAAAGGCATGAACAAGTTTCTCCAAATCTTGACTGGAAACAAAACATATAATTCTTGCAATGTTTTTGAGATGATAGTATGCTGATTTAGTTACTGTTTGACATGACTACTGAAACCAAGGTCTGTCTCTAGAATCACCCCAAGATTTCTGACTTGATTTTTAGTTGTTTGACCCCTAGAGTCAAGGTATACATTCACCTTGAGAACTTCATCTTTGTTTCCAAATGCAATGATTTCAGTTTTCTCCTTGTTTAACTGAAGAAAGTTCTGGCACATCCAACTGTTAATTTCATCAATGCATTGGCAGAGGGAGTCAATGGGGCTGTAGTCATTTGGAGATAAGACTAGGTAAATCTGGGTATCATCAGCATAGCTGTGATAGGCAATTTGGCATTAGCTCAATACAAGCTTTTAAACTATAAACTAACTAAGCCAATATTGTGTTACCTAAAAGCTTGTTTCTTGTATTGTGTTAGTTTAGCAGAAACATCTGTTGAGGTCTATAGCAGAAATAAATATTCATGCATGCGTATAACTACGGTTCCAATATGGTGCACGGCTTATATATAGCAGCCCATAAACATCTACTAATGAGGCATCTATGTGTGTGTGTGTGTGTGTGTATATATATATATATATATGATGAAAGCCTATGTGCAAAATGAGAATTGCGAAATGAGAATTACCAACGTTTTTCCACTAAAACATAATTTTTTAAACACTATTGCTATAAAATGGGTTGTTATGAAAAATTGTCTGAACCATGTTAGAATTAAATAGTTATATTAATTACTCCTAGAAGTATTGGTGGTCATTTGTTTTCATGGATATATTCATACATTCATTGTTCATGTTTTTTAACATTGTGAATAAGCAGAGGGCAACGGCTGCTTCATGACCAATTTGAAAGTTCTGTGCAGCTGCCACTAGGGGCAAAATGCGACAATCGTATGCAAATGTCGTAGTGAAAAATCCCGAAGGTCAGGTTAAATTTCACACACCAAGCTACTGTATAACAGAGGACCTGAAAAGCCCGACTGAAATATGCACAAGTGAACTACTAATGCAATTTTAATGCTGAATGTTTTGTTTGTTTTTACTGATGTTCATTGCATGGAAAAGAGCAACTCAGACATGCTGTTAAATACCTTCTTTTGTGTTCCACAGAAGAGAGACAGCCATAGGTATGGAATAACATTAGATTAATAAATAAAGTGAATAAATGCTGGAACATGAGCAGCACACAGAAGCAGAGGTGCTGTATCCAGCCCTAGGATGAAGGGAGGTAATGACTCAGCAGAAAATCAAACAAAGAACATCAAGAGCTCATGTTCCTGAAACACCAGACTGCAGTAAGGAATGATGACGCTCCGAGCGGATCGGGTTCTGTTTATTGGCTGGTGAAAGTGCAGTACTGAGGGAGAACCGTCTTTTTTTGGCCAATGACCTCACATCTGCATCTGCCTCTTCGTCCAGCAGCAGCGCTTTTATGTAACATTTACTCTCAACATAAGACTGTGAGCAAAAGCAAAGCAAACCCTTAAAGGGATAGTTCACCCAAAAATATGAATACCTTTCTTCAGTGGAACACAAAGGGAGAAGTTCCAAGCTTTTCCATACAATGAAAATGAGTGGTGACTGTCAAACAAGATTTCCAGTGAATACCAACTTAAATTTCAGCATGTTTCTCTGGAAAGCTATCATATTAAGGAGACTTGGAATAACATACGAGTCATATGGATCCCAGTTATTATTATGCCTTAAGGTGTCCTTTTTAGAGTTTACGAGCCCCAATCCCCATCCACTTTTATTATATGGAACTGAGCAGCATGGATGTTCTTCAAAACTTTTCATTTTGCCTTTTTTGTGTTGATCAGTATGATGGTGCATATATAATTACAGAATATGCTTTTTGGGTGATCTATCCCTTTAAAATGCCAAAGCTTGGCACAGTCTGATATTTTTATGGTAGGTTGACTGTTTTGAGTGTCCCCACCCTTCCTATTTAACAGAGACGACATTCACAAGCATCTTTCCATAAGCAATCCTTTCTCTTCGGTTCGGTGTTCAGCCTTTGTGGTGAAGGCAAGGCTCGCTGTAACCTGATGGAGTGTGAGCTGCAGAGGCTAAAAATAGCAGAGCTGTTCAGTGAGTCAAAACTTTGCAGCAGAGACTGACTCACACAGACTGGTGCATTGATACAGTGAACAGAGAAAGCACAAGAGATTCAAGAGTGACATGAGACAAGCATGTGGCATATTGCAGTTAAACTAATGCACGGTGATCTGATTGTGGCCATTCAACAGGATTTTATCTTGAACCTAAGAGATACGATAGTCTTATGTTTCATTTCAATAGTGAATATCAAATTGCACTTAAAGTAAAATCTATGTCCTGAAGCAAAACCAGTGTCCACTACACCATATAGGCTACTTCAGTGAAGTCTCTTGTAAACAAGCTCACTGGGAGGCATATCATGAGGGGGGGTCTCTCCTCAACCACCACCAGTGTGCAGCATCCACTTGGATGATGCGACGGCAGCCACAGTACAACGGCGCCAGTGCACTCACCACACACCAGCTACAGGTGGAGAGGAGAGAGTGATAGAGCCAATCAAGTGGATGGGGATTATTAGGAGGCCATGGTAGACAAGAGCCAGTAGAGGGAATTTGGCTAGGACACCGGGGTTACACCCCTACTCTTTACGAGAAGTGCCATGGGATTGTTAATGACCACAGAGAGTCAGGACCTCGGTTTAACGTCTCATCCGAAAGACGGTGCTCTTTTTGACAGTATAGTGTCCCCGTCACTATACCGGGGCGTTAGGACCCACACAGACCACAGGGTGAGCACCCCCTGATGGCCTCACTAACACCTCTTCCAACAGCAACCTAGTTTTCACTGGAGGTCTCCCATCCAGGTACTGACCAGCCTCAACCCTGCTTAGCTTCAGTGGGCAACCGGTCTTGGGCTGCAGGGTGATATGGCTGTGACAATTTGAATGCAAAGACCATTATGTTTGGATGCTACTGTAAACATGAACAGGAAATAATTTATCAAATAATAAAAAAAGAACAGGTAACTACAGCACTGATGTTATTATTATTATTGGAGAGACCAGGCCTAGCTGTCACAACTTTTCAGTCAACAATCTTGCATGCAAATACAACTGTTAAATAAAGATTAACTGGTTACATTTTAAGACAGTGTTCTAAGATGCCTCATTATGATCAAATTTGGGATTTGAATTACACGTTTGTAATCTTTGTTAGTTAAGATAATAGGAATGGTTTCAGTCTGTTTGAGCTATCAATCATATCTGGTTGATACGTGCTATGTTTTTTTTTTCAGTGTGTTGGTACATAATTATTCTTACTTGAGCACACAGCCAATAAGGAAAGCAGAATCATTAGAAGAGATGCCGTCTATCATGGATGACTTTTTCATTCAATTTATATTATCTGTCCTCTATCATGCTCATTTGACCTTTCATATTTAAATTAATTAATAATTAAAATCCTGTATGTAAATTGGTGATTTAACACCTAATTGTATTAAATCTTTATGTGCGAGTGTGTGTGAGAGAGACACTTGCTACGAGAAACGGAGTGCTACATGATATATATACAGTGCCCTCCAAAAGTATTGGTACAGTAAAGACAAAATTGCTCTGTTGGCTGTGGAGTCAAGACATTTGCAAATATGATTAAAAGATTAATATGAGACAAAACTACAGAATGTCACATTTTATTATTAACCGTTTCAACACATACATGTTTCACCAAATAAAAAGAACAGCACTTTTAGAGTCCATCCCACTCATTGATGTGAGCATAAGTATTGGGACAGTTGAACATAAGGCAGATATAAAAGATTAAAAGCTATTATTTAGTTGCAGATCCCTTGCGCACAATCACAGCAGTGAGTCTGTGACCCGTAGACATCACCAGACTCTTGGTCTCATCCTTTGAAATGCTTTCCCCAGCCTTTAATGAAGCCAATTCCAATTGTTGCTTGTTTTGGGGAGTTTCTGCCTGTCCTCTCCAGCTGGTGAAATTCATGTTCAATCGGATTTAAATCTGGAGATGGTTTTGGGCAATCTAAGACTTTCCATTTCTTTGCCCTTATAAATTCCTTGACTGAACTGGCAGGGTGTTTTGGGTCATTGTCCTGATGCAATATGAAGCACTTCCCAATGAATCTGGTGGCATTTTCTTGAATATTGGTAGGCAAGATGGTTTTGTACCCTTCCAAATTCATTCTGCTACTGCCATCATACATTAAGTCATCAGTAAAGTCGAGAGGGCCTGTTCTAGAGACAGCCATGCATGCCCATGCCATGACACCACCTCCACCATGCTCTACAGATGAGGCTGTATGCTTGGGATCATTGCAGTTCCCTTTTTTTCTCCACATTTTTGCTTTCCTATCACTTAGATAAAGGTTCATCTTTGTCTCGGTCCATAAACACAGTTCCTGTTTGCTGGTCAGAGGTTTGCATCTTGCTGTGTAGCATCTGTAATTCTGTGTCAAAGTCTCCTGAGGACAGTAGATTGTCAGAGCATCACCCCAGCTTTCTGGAAGTTGTTGGTAGTTTTACAGACACGTCTTTTAGGGTTCATTTTCACAGCTTTTATGATTTGTCTGTCATCAACTACTGTTGTTTTCTCAGCCGATCAGGTAGTTGTTGGTTGCTGTTGTCGCTGGTGGTTTCCAAACTCTTGATTTCTCCATGCCCTTTATTTTTGCTATAGCTCTAATTGACTTCCTCTTTTCTTTTAGCATCCAAATTGCTTACTTTTCTCTCAAAGTCAGCTCCCTCATCTTCATCCTGGTTTGTGTGTGTCATCATCGAATGCAAGATTCAGAATGCAGAAGTAATGGATATAACTGATACGACACATTTGTGGGGCAGTCGTGGCCTAATGGATAGAGTCGGGCTTGTAACCCAAAGGTCGTGGGTTCGAGTCTCATGTCCGGCAAGGATTGTAGGTGGGGGGAGTGAGAAAGACCTGTGAGGCAACTGTTCCAATACTTATGCTCACATCAGATAGAGGGATGAAACTCTAAAAGTGCTGAACTTCTTAGCTGGTAAAACATCTATGGGTTGAAAGGGCTAATAATAAAATGTGACATTCTGTAGTTTTGTCTCATATTCATCTTTTAATCATATTTGTAAATGTCTTGACTCCACAGCCAACAGAGCAATTTTGTCTTTACTGTTCCAATACTTTTGGAGGGCACTGTGTATATATATATATATATATAGCACAGAAATACACCTTAGAAACCATCATAATTAAATGAACATGAATCCATGAAATGGATGTCACAAATGAATATCATATACATTCTTTTATTAGACATTAATAAAAAGTCATGGACATGAACTAGAAGCATCTGGGTCTTTTGCAATGTCTTGACATCTTCAGAGTATCATCTGTATCCATTCCCTTTTAAAGAACACAAAGAGTGATTCAATGGATTAGATTGAACAGTATATTTAAAACAAATACTTTAACGCTAGTTATGCTCAGGACTGTGGCTTGACTGTACCTACCAGTCTGCATAAGGCAGTAGCAGGGCGCTTGCGGGAGCAATTCGTGACACTCAAACTTATTCTCTGGAAGGCTGCAGTTAGTTTATCTATGGAGGATGATGGTTGGCCAGTATAAGTACCCACTGGGGTTCGACCGTGCCCATCGGTCTGCCCAAAAGCTGAGGTCTGACCCAAGGCAGGTGTCTTCCCAAAAGCTGGGTTCCAAATGTGAGCAGGTGTCTGTCCAAAACCTGGGACCTGACTGGAAGCAGGGGTCTTCCAGAGGTTTGGGGTTCGACCATGAGCAGAGGTCTGCCTAAATGTGCAGTTCTGACGGCGAGCAGGGGCCTTGTAGAAGGTTGGGGCTCGATAATGAACAGGGGCCTGTCCAAAAGCTGGGGTTTGACCCTGGCATTTAGAATATGAAAGTGATGCTGCTCCAAATTCTTGAGTCCCATTACTGAAACTCATCTTCTGAAAGGTTGCGATAAGTTCATCAATGAAGGATGATGGGTTAGTATATCCACAGTGCAAAGTTAACCCACCATTCCGACCAAAAGCAGCAGTTAGGCCAAAGAAAACCTGCCCTGAACGCTGGCTAAAGGCAAGATGACTGAAGTCAGGAAGTCGTATGAAGTTTACACACCGCATTGCACTGCTAGATGCAGCTTAATCAATAGTTGCTCATACTACTCAACTCTCGTGTCCTCGCTTTTCTCCTAAACGACACTTTGTAGCACAAACCGTCCTTTTTACTTTAATCTGGATAAGCGAAGATTCTATTTTAGAACGGTCAGTGTATTTACTGCTTGTGGCTTCATGTTAAGACATCATAAGTAACGCCACTCACACACATTCTATTGAATGATTAAGAAATCATATTTTCATGAGTAAACTTTACCTAACCAGTCAGGAATTTGTATCTGAAGTTTCCTTGTACATGCGTACAATGGAAACATCCTTAGAACGTGAAGGGTTAACGTTATTTATTTGAAGTCGGGCGTTTTCCACGCTTAAAAGTGAGCGCGTGTAAAGCTAATCTTTGTTACAGTAGCGAACATGAGATCAGCAAACGAACACTTTAACGTCAAAGTTTCATTCAAAGACCTAATTCCTATGCAAACTGTCACGCTAGTAAAAAACATGTGGACCTAGGTCAATTAAAACATCAGCAAATCAAATTTACGCGCTTCATAACTTAACAGAAACTGAACTCCGTTTCCAAGAATGTCACTCCGAGCAAGATTGCATTGTAAATCTTGAATATTAATTATAATGCAATATTGTATTGTAATATTCATTGTATTGAAATCAAATAATCCCAGATATGGGTTTGTTAAATAGGCCTATGTATTTAATTTTGGTTGGGGTAGGCAGTAAGCAGTAGACATTACATCAACAATTTCTAAATATCCTATCCTAGGCTAAAAGACCATAAACATTAAACAAATAGCGTCCAAAGTAAATGCTGCAAATGAGGTCATGAGGTCAAGGTTTCAGTTGTCAGTCAGTGATGCCCTTTGGTGGTTGGAAATCTAAATATTTTATAGTCTATAATTTAGAGACATTTTACAGTAGGTTAAACTACACAATATACTACGTACAACTAAAAGCATGTTTGTACTCTCTTGCTGTCGAACTGAGTGAAACGTGTCTGAAGTTCACGTAATAACTTCATAACTTCATGAAATGACAAACGTAACTGTAACAAACTCCCTTCGACTTGATCTGGTGTGTCATTGATAACTGCAAAGATTTTTTTCCCTATGTTTATGCATTCACATGAATGTGCCAATATATTTTCCAAATGTATTGGAATGGTCTAAATTAATTTAATAAATCATGTCATATATGGGATTTATTCTAACTTTAGTTCGCCTTTTTAATAACTGGTCAGGGACAACAGATGAAATATTGGGCTCATTCACAGTCCTGTTTCTGTTGATTAATGAGGGCAATGTACAAAACTGTCATTGAGGTGGTTCCCTTTCAAAAGAACATATATATATATTATATATATGAATGTGTACCATTTAGGGTTATGTATTTTTGAAAAATGCCTACCTATAATGTATATGTTTTTATGTAGCTAGAAATGGAACAAACAACTACATTTGTATTTACTATTTGTTCTGTGTTTTTAGCTGCTCCTCTGATTGTTTATTCCCATATGAGTGTGGAAAAGAAAGTGTTACAAGGTAGCTTCAGACTATAGACAAACAAAAGATGAGCTTCTCTGACCTGCATGAACTCATGCTGTAATATTTAGTGACACCTGGTGGGATAATCTTCAGCATGTCAACAGATTCAGTCATTGTTTTTATTGCTTGAACAAATCATTTTATGTAACAGAATAACTCACCGGTTGCTTAATCTGAATAATTACACAAACTTGCGTCAAGATCTTTCCCTCTGGCTTCCAAAAACCTCAACAATGCAGACAGTAATATCAATTATTATGACGTAACACAAAAGTCTACGCAAGCGGAATCAAGACAAAACAGTGGTTATATCAATGAGTGAAATATTTATTTAAAAACTGAAAAACAAAACAAACCCACACACAGTTTTAGTATATATCATACAAAGATATTCTCCAAAATGTTACTGAGCAGTCTTGTTTTTTTTCTCCATTAACAAAAGTGAGAGGCAGTTTAGAGGCTGGCTGAGCTGGTAAGACTAGACAACCGAATCTAGAGATGATGACACTCCAAAAAACGGAAATTAAATACCCAGTGTCGCAACTTAACATAACAGCCAAAGCAGTGCAACGAGTGAAACAATATGAGGGTATTAAGACATAACAACATAAGGGATATACAGTATATATCATATCTCAGTCACACAGCATCCACCCAAACACACACGTTATATTAGTATTAAAGAACACACACACACGCACTCATGGTTTACCCAACGCATGTTCATATTGAGTCTACAGGACCCTTAAACTCAATCATTTCCTCTTTTGTAGTTACTGACTGGTAGTTTGTGGAGAAGTTGAGGTAACCCTGGTTTGTAGATGACTACAAGACTGCAAGTCCCTGTGAGCCCTGGTGAGAGCTGTGCTGCTGGCAGACAGTGGTGGTCTACAAGGCTATGTGGTCTACATTGCTTTGACAGAAGTGGACAGACCTCTTGAACCCAATGCATTTAACTTAACATTCTTCATGCATCTCCATTTTGTGTTAATCTCATGAAAAAAGTCAGGAAATGTGTATATATATATATATATATATATATATATAAATCCCCAAAAATGAATTTTATTTTGCGTAGAGAAAATTAAGCCCATTTTATATATATATATATATATAAACAATTCTCCCTTAAATTCTTTACTATAGGAGTTACTATAAGATTTAAATTGTAAAGTACACTTGTAAGTAGCTATACATCATGGTAATATTTGTACTGTATATACTAAAAAATATGTACAATTCTAAAAGAGACTTAATTTTTTTTAAGCAAAATAATTTTCAAATGAAATTTTGCATTTTACAGAGCTCCTAAAAAGAGTGTGATGGAAAAAAGATGGAGGAGGAGGAAATGTTTTTTTTTTTACAATATATTTGCGTTCGCTCTCAAAAATTCTTCCTTCCCTAAGAAACTCGGTTTGCTCGCAAAACATTTGCATTTTTCTCAATTTTTGCGTTCACTCAATATATTTGCATTCAATATCAAAACCTGTTCCCCAAGAAACTTTGTGTTCGCTCACAAAACTTTTGCATTCCTTCAGTATATTAGCTATCAATTGCAAAACCTACGTTCCTCAAGAATCTGTTCGCTTGCAAAACTTCTTGTAAAATTTTTGCATTTCCTAGAGAAACTTAGCGCTTCCTCACAAAACTTTTAGGTTCCCATGAGAAGCTTTGCATTCTCTCGCAAAACTGTTGCATTTCCTAGAAAAACTTTTGTATGTGTGTTGCGATGGAAATAATGCAAGGTAGAAGGAAAAACTATATTTCTGTGCGTTTTTGAGTGAAAGCAAAGATTTGCGAACGAAGTCAAGTTTCCCAGGAGAATTGAACCCTTTTACGAGAGAACAGTGAAATGTAATTTTTCATCCAATCTCATTTTTTCCATCACCATGTCCCCTTAGGGGCTCCGTAGCATTTGTTTTTCTTTCAAATATCCAGTTTAAAAAGGGAAGCTCAAAATTCCAAATGAAACACACCAGAGTTGAACACAGGGATGGCTACATCGGTTCTCACACCACACTCTACTTGATTTCATGATCTCAGTTCGCAACACCAAACTACAAATTTAAAACACGGTCCTAATGCTACTCAGATCACGATTTTAAAGGTCTTTGTAAGGGAATGTGACCCTTTTTCCCTTTTGGAAGGCACGGACGTCTCTCCTCGCCTCAGTGTGAAGGGGTGCGCGTATGTGGAGCTGGAAGAAGACAACAGGAATTAACAGATACTGTCGTATTAACAGTGTGTAAACCGTACGGGACCGTTTGAGGGACCGTTACTAATACAATATGGTGCCATATCCATCTGTGCTGAAGAAACTACGACCTAAATAGAGCTATAAAACAAAAACGATGAGCTCTAGCCCAACGTGTGGTCTCACAAAAACAGTCAGTTCATATTCAGTCATGGACTTGAAATTGGTGAAACGCATCAGGACAATATGAGCTATTTCGCAGTTTGTCCCTATAAGTCAACATGGTGGAACAGTAAAAAGCCAGTGGATTAAATCTATTAAGGGTTTTCCTATAAAATGAATGCCTCGGGAACATAATCAAAGGAAAGCTTAAAAAATACTAAATACAGAAAAAGTGAGTCTCGGTTGAGTTTGCTAGTGTTTTCATCAAATGTTAGTCCACAGTAGGTCATCATCTATTAATCTTTTTAGTCCAGTGACCACTGCTAGGGGACTAGGGAAGGACGGACCCAGACGAGGGCGATCCTGCGCAACATTAAGGAATGCATTTGAGAGGTGGAAGTCACACACTGCTGTTGTTTGTAAAAGTTGAGTCCGGAAGAATCACAGGACAGTGTCATTTCCTACAAAATGGGGTGACTCACCCTTGTGCAATGCATCATGGGATGTTTCATGGGGAGACTGGATTGTTCTACTTGGGGAAGATTCTCCGTTCCATATAAGGAGGAAGAGGACATGAAATACTCAGACAGTTCAGCGAGCCTGCACTTCCCTCTCTGTCCACTAGGTGGTGTGCTACCCACTTCCTTCCTCTCCCCCCTTCGTCGTGCAATACTGTCACACTCCTCACATCTCCAGACTCCATGGGCAGGGGAGGGAGCAGGTTAGAAAAAAAGCACCTTTTTTTGGCTTTAATGTACAATAAAGAAATCAAAGAGTTAAAAAGTACAATAAAAAGGGAGAAGGGAAAGATAGCATGTATATAAAGACGTCAAGCGCTCCGTCTGTAGGGCTGCTGCACAGAACGCGGCGAGTCTCAACCCGTTCCTGTGGACAAACACAAAAAGAATTATGTATGAGCAAACACGACACACCCTTTGCACCAATTAGCTTGATAAAAAAAATAAATCTCAATCCACTCTGTTCGCTAGGGAACTCAGTTTTGGCTGATGGTCAGACTGTATTGTGTTGTTGACAGACAGATGGTTGTGGTTTAACTAGGGGTCTTACCATCTTCCTCTCCTCCCCAGCCCTCTGCGACGCCAGCGAGCTCGTAATGCTTCTTCCTCAGTTCACCCAGTCGCTCCCGCTCTTTCTGCAGCCGAGTCTCCAGCTCCAGCACCAGCACCTGAGACATGTTAAACACTCAGAATTGTTCACATACTTGCATAAAGACATGAGAAACAGGTTAACAAACTCTCACCTGGGCATCCATCTCTTGCCTCTTGATCTGAGTGAGTGTCGTTGCAGAAAAGTCCATTGTTTCTGAAAGAAAGAGAGAATTCAGCATTACTTACCAAAATTGCAACTGTATGGCTTTTAGCTCATGTCTAAAACTTTCAGGCTTTTGAGGTGTTTTTCTTGTTTGCAGGTGTTTTTGTCCAATAAAATTGTTTTTAAAATGAAAATATCTTATGTATATGTATATTAGGGCTGTCAACGTTAACTCGTTAACGCATGTGATTATTCAAAAAAATTTAACGCGTTAATATTTCAACGCAAATTAATCGTTTGATAAGGTTTGACCCCAACTTCTTGCCGTCATCGCAGCGCGGAAGGTAATCATTGCCTGCGTCCCAATGTGCACACTATCCATCCTAAATTCTGTGTGATATTAGTAATTTTCAATACTATTTAGGACAGATAGGGTGGATAGTATTGGGACGCAGGGATTGTGTGATTACGGAGAGCGAGTGTGTCAGAGAGAGAGAGAGAGAGAGAGAGAGAGAGAGAGAGAGAGAACTATTTGTGAAGATGAAATGCTAGACACAGACAACCCAATTCTCACTATAACTTACTATACTAAAGGCACCTTCTTACTGCAAGGCAATGAAGCAAGCCTGAACTCATTTGAGGAGGTTTTCCCCCTGCTAAAAGCCAGAGTAGAGAAGGAGAGAGATGAGACCCATGTGAACTGCACAGACTCTGAGGAAGAAGGCCCGGTAACCCGCTTCACCTTCACCACCCGAACGTCAACTGAGAGACAGTTTAGCCCTACTAGAACTGGTCTTCACTGAATTCAGAGAACACACTCAGGCCAAACTCTCAGACACACACAACATAAACATTTACATCCAGGAGCTCAAAGATGAACTCCAGCAGCTGAAGAAAAACACCAAGAGCTCTCAGAGAACTTCAAGAAGAAAAAGGAAGTGAACTTTTCCAGACAGCTGCAAGAAATGAGAGAACAGTTACAGAAAAACACAAAAGACAATACACTTCACTACAATACAGCTCCAGACAAACCAAACTACACAAACACAGAATGCGTGCCTACGACAAACACAGACACCTGCAGCAGCACAGGCCTCACCTGCCCAGACTCCAGAACCTGATCCAGATGTTCTCCTCCTCATGGACTCTAATGGAAAATTCCTGGACCCTCAGAAACTTTCCACACCAAAAAGTCATTGCAAAGCGATGTAGCACAACAGGCCACACCCACCAGATCCTCAGAGACTTCCCAGGACACCCCTCATGTATTATCATTCACACTGGGACTAATGACCTTCACTCGCTGCGCAACAGTACTTCTGATGCAGTGAGGAAATTGGCAGAAATCACCAGCAAAAAGTTCCCAGAGTCCCGAATCATAATCTCCACGCTCCTCCCAAGACATGACACACCACTGCACATCATCTACACAAAGACGGAGTCCGTATTTTTGCAAAGACTCTAAAAGATGCAGCCCTGGGTCGCAGTCCAGGATCACCGAGACACCTGTTACAAACTCCAGAATACCACCGGCCCATTCACCCCTACATGCCCAGACATCCCCCTCCGGCCCCGGTGAGGACAGACATCGCCTGGACAAACACTGCACGTCGTGCACCACACCCACCAATGGCTCCCTACACATCTGTAAACCTGCAGTCACCAACTTCACATCCACCTGCTGCCCCTCAAACCCCCGTAAGAAAGAAGAAACCAAAAACCACCCCACACCAAGAGAAGCCCCCACAGCCGAGAGCACAACACCTCCACACCTGCCAGTGAACTGAGCCAGATCAAAGAGATGCTGCAGACACTGTGCAACCAGCTCCTCAACAGATAAGGACAATATGCACAAACACAGTGCACTAAGATTGACAAAAAAAAAAAAAAGTGCACCAGATGTAAATTGTTTACCATATACATTCTCACAGGTTATTTTCTCTCGGTCTTACCAAATAGGTTTCTCTTTAATATTACTAAAATATTAATGCGTTCATTTCATACAAGTTGTTGGAATATTCAGGGTCTTCATTCTTCAAATTTTGGTTCTAAAAGCACAGACCCAGTTTTTCTGAAAAATAACAAAGATGCTGACATTATCATTCTCACTGAAACCTGGTGTCGAAAGGATACGCTTACTTACTTACTTACTGCTTACTTAAGTAATTGTACCCTCAGTTAAATTAAGTACAGTCCACCGTGGACGATACTCGGGAGGAGTTTTGGTGTGGTACAGGGAAGCTCTGGCCAAACACATTTCTATTATTACACTAAGTAAATTTCATTGTTGGTTAAAACTAAACAATCAAATTGGCATTTCAACCACTGACACTAATCTTTGTGCCATCTACATTCCTCCAGCAGAATCCCCTTACCATGATGAGGAATATCTGAACAACATCCACACAGGAGATCAGCCGTTTCCAGGCCGAGGGAAACGTGCTGCTGTGTGGAGACTTGAAAGCAAGAACTGGATCTGAACCTGATAACATATATCCAAAAGGGCAATGAACATGTCTTTGAGGTTTTTTGTGAGACTCAGAGGGTTTTGGCCAAACCAAGAAACAATCTTGACCAAACTGTAAATAAAAACGGTAGAGAATTAGTGCAGCTCTGCCGAGCCTCAGGCCTGTACATATTTAATGGCAGGATCAGAGGGGACTCTCTAGGGAGGTTCACGTGTTGTTCAGGTCTTGGAGCTAGTGTAGTTGACTATACCATCACTGACATGGACCCCTCCTCCTTCAGTGCATTCACTGTCAAACAACAAACTCCACTTTCTGACCATAACCAAATTAACATTTATATTACAACACATCACTCACTAACACACAACATACCCAAAACCTGTCAAATGTATAAAATCCAACCAGGATACAGATGGGCTTCAGACAGCACAGACAAATTTATTCAAGCCCTCAATTCTGAAGAAATTAAAAGTCTAATCACTACATTTATTAACTAAAAATTTGAAACAACTAAAGATGGAGTTAATTTGGCTATAAATGAAATAAAATACACATAAAAAAGCAGCTTGTAAAACTGAGTTGAAAAAGAAAATATATATTTTTTTTAAAAATACATCAAAAGATGAAAAATGGTTTGACTCGGACTGCAAAATATTAAGAAAACTTAGAGAGAAATTATCACTTAGAAAACTTAGAAAATTATCAAATATGAAACATAAAGAACCAAACAACGCTGACATAAGAACTGAATACTGTTCAAAAATAAAACAATACAAAGACACTATCAGAGCAAAAAAGAAACACCATCTGACCAAAAGTTTACAAGAAATAGAACATTCAATAAAACATAATCAGTTCTGGGATATGTGGAATAATCTGAGCACAACAAAACCTCAAGACTTGCCAATACAAGATGGAAACATTTGGACAAAACATTTTGAAAATTGATATAAAGAAATCCCTCCAAAACAACTCATTAACAATTCTGATCAGATCAAACAAAGTCTACAAACTTATGAAAACATAAATAAAAATAATCAAAACCCTCTCGACTTCCCAATTACACATGAAGAATTGATGAAAAAACTCAAAAGCCAAAAATGTAAGAAATCTTGTGGTCCGGACAGCATTCTGGGTGAAATGCTGAAACAGCACACCTGAGCTTCAGACAGCTGTGCTCAAATTATTCAACCTTGTACTTAGTTCAGGCTGTTTTCCTGACATCTGGAGCCAAGGACTTATTACCCCTATTCACAAGAGTGGAGACAAATTGGACCCTAATAATTTCAGAGGCATTTGTGTGAGCAGTAATCTGGGGAAGTTATTTAGCAGTATTTTAAACAATAGAATAGTAAACTTCCGTAACGAACACAGTGTCCTGAGCCCTAGTCAGATTGGCTTTCTTCCTAATTATAGAACTACTGACCACATTACACCCAACACACCCTAAACACACCCTAATCAATAAACACGTAAAACAGACTAAACACGGAAAAATATTTTTAAAAAAAAGCATTTGATTCTATTTGGCACAACGGATTATATTACAAACTTTTACAAAGTGGTGTAGGGGGTAAAGTTTATGACATTATTAAATCAATGTATTCAAGCAACAAATGTGAAATATGAATTGGCAATAAACATACAGAATTCTTCACCCAGAAGAGAGGAGTACGGCAGGGCTGTAGCCTGAGTCCAACACTGTTCAACATTTACATTAATGAATTAGCGGTGCAGTTGGAACAGTCTACAGCCCCTGGACTCACTCTACAAGACAAAAATATCAAGCTTTTGCTGTACGCAGATGATCTAGTGCTGCTGTCATCCAGCCCACAGGGACTAGTCAAGTCAAGTCAAGTCACCTTTATTTATATAGCGCTTTTAACAATGTAAATTGTGTCAAAGCAACTGCACAATATCAAAAAAAAAAAAAAAAAAAAAAAAAAAAAAGGAAATAGTGTGTCAATAGTGTAAAATGAAAAAAGGAAAAAAAGAATTGCAATCAGGTCGACGATATCGCTGGAAATGAATTGTCCCCAACTAAGCAAGCCAGAGGCGACAGCGGCAAGGAACCAAAACTCCATCAGAGACAGAATGGAGAAAAAAACCTTGGGAGAAACCAGGCTCAGTCGGGGGCCAGTTCTCCTCTGGCCAAACGAACCAGCAGTTCAATTCCAACTGCAGCAAAGTCAGATTGCAAGGTCTCAACTGGTTCCAGTGGTCATTTGGTAATACAGGACTACAGCAACACCTAGACCTGCTGGAGAACTACTGCCAGAACTGGGCCCTGGCAGTAAACCGCAAAAAGACCAGCATTATGATCTTTCAGAAAAAGCCCAGCTGTCAGGAACACAGCTACCAGTTCAGTCTAGGCAGCACCGCCCTAGAACACATGATGCAGTACACTTACCTCGGCCTGATCATCACTGCATCGGGGAGTCTCAGTATGGCAGTGAATGATCTCAAAGATAAAGCTCGAGGGGTTTTTACGCAATCAAGAAAAAAAATTCTTTGATAAGTGTGATTCAGCCCATAGCGCTGTATGGAAGTGAGGTTTGGGGTCCACTCAGTGATCAGAGCTACACTAGATGGGACACACATCCAACAGAAGCCCTACACACAGAATTCTGCAAAATGATTCTAAAATTACAAAGGAGAACACCCAATAATGCATGTAGGGCAGAATTAGGCCGTTTCCCATTGATTATAAATATACAAAAAAGATCCCTCAAATTCTGGATGCGTCTAAAATCAAGTCCCACAGAATCGCTACATTTTAAAGCACTACAAACCCAAGAACTGAAACCCGAAAAGAGTCCACTCAGTCAGCTGGTTCTGAGACTTACTAACCTGACTAACTCTACTAACACTAACCAGTCTCAGACCAGCACTGCTTCTCACCCAAACATCAAAATAAATCAAATTATCAAACAATCTAAAAATATATATCTGGAACATTGGGATCACGAAACCAAAACACAAAGTAAATTACAACTCTATCGAACTATAAAATTAAAATATGAATTAGAAGAATATCTCCAGAGTGTTACAGACACAAAGCAGAGACAGATCCTGACCAAGTACAGGCTCAGCGAGCACAGACTTATATTGTTATAATGTTTTTTTATTCTATTATTTTGATATTTTCATTATTATATTTCTACACATATATTTCAAGCTTTGGCAATATTATATTTTTTACAGTCATGCCAATAAAGCAATATTGAATTGAATTGAATTGAGAGAGAGAGCGAGTGTGTCCGAGAGATAGAGCAACAGTGAGACAGTGCGCGAGAAATATGTATACTCATATGTGATAAGGCTACAGCGAACCAGTGTTGCGGTTTTCCAGCACAATTGGGCTATTTTGAAAATACAGTTGCGGGAAAAATGACAGAGCCGTGGGTTGCGGTTTTTTGGGCTACATTTATAATGTACCGCGGCCGCCCAAAGTATACACATGTGATCGCAAAAGCAAGTTATTACAAACACTCGATGGTGGTTTAAAGTGAGTTCGGAGTAAAAATTTACTATTAATCTCGTAAATTGTCTTATGTAGCATGATGCTAATGTTAGCTCTAATGCACCTGCAGAACAGGTCCAATTCTTTTTCATAATGTATTTTATCATAATACTTCATGTAAGGTCGCAAGAAAATGTTTTGTTGTATTTATTTAGAAATACTTTTGATAATAGTTGAGTAAATATGTACTGGGATTGAAGCGATGTGGCTTGGTAAACGTTTTATTGCCAGTATAAAGTCTGATAATGACAATTAAAAAAAGGAATAACAAGGATTATGTCTCATGCTGGCTGAGATGTGAAAGGTTCTGTTTCCTTAAACTAGTTTGTCATGCATTCCTTTATTTCAACACATTTACAGGTAAATCCTAGTATTTAAAATTTGCGATTAATCGTGATTAATCACAGTCCGGGACTGTGATTAACACGATTACATTTTTTAATCGATTGACAGCACACATACACTAATACACACACACTATCTCACAGAAGTGAGTACACCCTTTGTAAATATTTTATTATATCTTTTCATGTGACAACACTGAAGAAATGACACTTTGCTACAATGTAAAGTAGTGAGTGTACAGCTTGTATAACAATGTAAATTTGCTGTCCCCTCAAAATAACTCAACACACAGCCATTAATGTCTAAACCGCTGGCCACAAAAGTGAGTACCCCCCTAAGTGAAAATGTCCAAATTGGGCCCAAAGTGTCAATAATTTGTGTGGACCCCGTTATTTTCCAGTACTGCCTTAAACCTCTTGGGCATGGAGTTCACCAGAGCTTCACAGGTTTCCACTGGAGTCCTCTTCCACTCCTCTATGACGACATCACGGAGCTGATGGATGTTAAGAGACCTTGCGCTCCTCCACCTTCCGTTTTAGGATGCCCCACAGATGCCAAATAGGGTTTAGGTCTGGAGACCATGCTTGGCCAGTCGATCACCTTTACCCTCAGCTTCTTTAGCAAGGCAGTGTTCGTCTTGGAGGTGTGTTTGGGGTCATTATGTTGGAATACTGCCCTGCGGCCCAGTCTCTGCTTCAGTATGTCACAGTACATGTTGGCATTCATGGTTCCCTCAATGAACTGTAGCTCCCGAGTGCCGGCAGCACTCATGCAGCCCCAGAGCATGACACTCCCAACACCATGCTTGACTGTAGGCAAGACACACTTGTCTTTGTACTCCTCACCTGGTTGCCGCCAGGCACGCTTGACACCATCTGAACCAAATAAGTTTTATCTTGGTCTCATCAGACCACAGGACATGTGCTCCAGTAATCCATGTCCTTAGTCTGCTTGTCTTCAGCAAACTGTTTGCGGGCTTTCTTGTGCATCATCTTTAGAAGAGGCTTCCTTCTGGGACGACAGCCATGCAGACCAATTTGAAGCAGTGTGCGACATATGGTCTGAGCACTGACAGGCTGACCCCCCCACCCATTCAACCTCTGCAGCAGTGCTGGCAGCACTCATACGTCTATTTCCCAAACACAAGCTCTGGATATGAGGCTGAGCACGTGCACTCAACTTCTTTGGTGGACCATGGCGAGACTTGTTCTGAGTGGAACCTGTCCTGTTAAACCACTGTATGGTCTTGGCCACCGTGCTGCAGCTCAGTTTCTGGGTCTTGGCAATCTTCTTATAGCCTACGCCATCATTATGTAGAGCAACAATTCTTTTTTTAAGATCCTCAGAGTTCTTTGCCATGAGGTGCCATGTTGAACTTCCAGTGACCAGTATGAGAGAGTGATAACACCAAATTTAACACACCTGCTCCCCATTCACACCTGAGACCTTGCAACACTAACGAGTCACATTACACCGGGGAGAGAAAATGGCTAATTGGGCCAAATTTGGACATTTTCACTTAGGGGGGTACTCACTTTTGTGGCCAGCGGTTTAGACATTAATGGCTGTGTGTTGAGTTATTTTGAGGGGACAGGAAATTTACACTGTTATACAAGCTGTACACTCACTACTTTACATTGTAGCAAAGTGTCATTTCTTCAGTGTTGTCACATGAAAAGATATAATAAAATATTTACAAAAATGTGAGGGGTGTACTCACTTCTGTGAGATACTATATGTATATGTTTTTTGTTGGGTTTTTTTCACCGATTTTCCATTCTCCATCAATGAACCAAAAGTGTCTGTATTTACTAGCTGCTGTTAAAACATTCACAATATCTGCTGCTGGTCTGGATATAAAAGGAAGCACAATGTCACTGACACCATGTGACTGGTCGGTGTTGTTTAAATGCCTTTGCCTCCAGAGAAGAGTGTCAGCACAAGAGCTTGTGTGGAGGACAGCCTGACTGTGTAGACTTGCTCATTTCTGTATCTCTGGAGGGCACCGTAAACCAGTTTTCATAGCTATAGTTAAATGTGAAATGGCTGGAGATATTCTTATTTAATGAATAATGGAAATATGACAAAAGATTATGGGGGAAGCGTTGCAAGCCAGATTCAAACGTGAATTTCCCATATGAGCAGCACAGCTAAACGTGTCTGAGAATATTAAGTCAGGAGGATGAGCTGTATTTGTGCAACAAAACCTCACCTGTGTCCTCGATCTGAGACTTGCCGGACTTGGTTGATGCCACGACCCCTGCTGTAGCCTGGGTGACCCCTTTGGAGGCCTGCTGGAGACGGGAAAGGTTTGGACTGTCCTTGTCTGCTTTGACCTAAAGAGATAAAATAGATTACTGTCATTATACTGCTTTAAAGTTAATTCAAGTGCAAATGTTGCTGGCAATTTGTTGTTGTACCTTGGAAGCTGCGACCAGCTGAGCAGTGCTGGCGGCGATCTCATGCGAACACACCATCAGCTCCTCAAACTTGCCCTTGCCTTGCACCACCTGATCAGCTGCATCACTGCAGGAAGAAAAAAAAAAAAAACTTTACTGGAGGTAGCACAATGGTGATAGTTCATAGATCAATTAGTGTAGGATTCAAACCATAGTGGGCCCAATGATTTATGCAATGTGGAAAACACAGATTCTAGAAGTGCAAAATCCAGTCATTAAAATGGAATTTACAGTATAATGTGAAATGTCACAGAATTAGACGATTTTTGGATGAATAAATCAAAAGCAGAGCTGTACACGATCTCCGTTGGCTCCGTTTTTACTGCTACTATAAAATGTACTAAGTAAAAATAACAATACAATTTATTAAAACTTAAGGAATCACAAAAAATTATTTTATTTTAATTTATACAGTAAACATTTTTGTGTAGCACTTCATATGGCAAAAAAATAAAAATACAATGCTTTGTTGTATATGAATTTTTGCATTTTCAATTGATTACAAGTTTTATGAATTAATTTGATTGCCACAGTTTTTGATGACATTTGCTTAAAACATATCTATAAAATATATAAAAAATACAGCAGAATTCTTTAATAAAAAAGAAAGGGCATGTCAAAAATAAAACTGATTTAACAGGGCCCTGTTATTATTAACATTTTAATAAATTTATTAAATTGTTCAAGTTTTATAAATTCAATCTATTGCACATGCTTTTTAATTATTCAAATGTAATTAAACTATTAAGATGAAGAACACAAAATCTGAGAAAAAATAAAAACAGATTTCATAAAACAGAAATAAGTAAATACAATGGAAAAATAAAACTGGGTCCTTTATAGGGTCCTAAAAACCTGCAAGCTTTCTGTTACCTACTGAGATTTTTAATCACTGTCACAGCATCCTCCAAACATTTTTATTTTCTCAGTGTCTAACATACTCACACCAACATGGTGGCACCCCAGCCCACGGCCTTGGAGGCGGAAATGAGACCTTCGGTCCATCGGGAATTCTTGGCGTAGAACTCCTTCATAGATGCGGCCCCCTGTGAACACAGCAGCATCTTCATTAACACCCGTTTCTGTCATTTTAAGCTCGAGTTTTCCTAAAAGTGTTAGATGCGTTGACTCACCCTGCCGCTCTCCACGATGTCCCTCTGCAGGTCTTTGGAGGACAGCACCAGCACTTTGATGGCCTGCATGAGATCTGTGCAGGATGCCAAGATCCTGCAGGGGGCGAGAGAGAGCAACATTTACACACTCACAGGCCTGTTTTGTACGCACAAGGGTGGGTCTGCTAAAGCGTCTGGGTGAATGTGAACGTGCAGCACTATCCAAGTGAAATAAGCTCAGCATGGAGACATTCTGATCACTGAATACCCAAATCCACTGAGGAACATCAACCAAATAAAATCTGTAAAACTGCTTTTGTGGCTGTAACCGTAAAATCATTATTTATATGAATAGCATGACTTGGTCAGCCTGACCTTTCATTGACTTCCATTTTGATTCCAGTGTCAACCGCCCTGGACTTATTGACAATTTCCTGTTTGAGAGCAAAGAGGAAAAATATTAGAGGAGTAGATTGGAGCGCCTCATGTTTTATTAAGCATCTGTCTGTAGGACAGGGAGAACAGGGAGCCGTCTGATTACCTCAATCCTTGCGGCGGCTGACTCCACAGCTGCCGATGTGGCTGCCATCTCCTGCTCCACCAGATCTCCCAGCTCCCCTTGCTGCAGTTCTAGACCCCGAGGACGCAACTTCTGCTCAAAGAACACAAAATAGCATACTACATTTATTTCCGTTTCATATTTATATAATATGCATACTCATGGAATACCTGCATGATACATACTGAATGCTAAAATGTGAGGCATATAACCAAAGCACACTCTGTGGACTAAAGTATCCAACAATGCAATATGCTTGACCTTTCATCTGCAGCATGGCCAATAATTATCTGATATTAAAATCTCTTTCTTGACTCTTAATTGATTGGAGTGCCAAATATTTAGACATATTAGCCTTAACCTTTGATTTCAATGTGAAAAATCAATCTGAACATCAAATCAAGTCAAATATCAATCAAAAATATCACGTTTTTACAACCCTCCTTCTTGAGACATTTTATCGGATTGTTTTCATTAACTGAAATAATTAAAATAAAATAAATGAAAAATTTTATTAAATTAAATATGTAGTATTACTTGAACAAATGAATGAAAATGAGAAAAGTTGCACTGTTGAATAATTGTAATAAAAAGTACTAAAATTGCTAAAACTAAATAGAAATATATAAAAAAACAATTATAGAGAATGACAAAAGCACATACAATTGCTAAAACTAAAATGAAAAAGAAAACAAACTATAAAAATAAAGAGCCAGATTTACTAAACAGGACAAATTAGTGTTAGAGCGTAATTCCATAAAAGCGCCGATGGGAGGGGAAAATTCTGTGGGTGATTTAATAACAATGCACACATTAAAGAAAACAGACACAACATCTCATTTCCATAATGAACAGCACAATCTACCAAGAGCAGCGCAAATTACCGCCTGCTTTAAGACATGCTTTTTTTGGCCGCTAAATAATGCCGCAAATACCAGTGAATTGATGAGTGCAAATGTTAGAAAATTGCGTTGTGAGATTCATTTAAATACTCCATAAATTTACTGAAAGGGAAACTCCTACAAATGCATAGTCATGGAAATAAATGTGTCCAAGCCTTTTCAGTGCTAATTTCCCACTGCGTGTCTTTAGTAAATCCTGACAGTAGTTTAACACCAAAAGAGGGTTTGTGCTGCTGCAAGCTGATAGTAATCTGGCCCCAAAGCCGATAACACGGACTATAACCTTGTTAGATGTTACATGTACTTACAATAGTAATAACAATAAATTATGCATAATTACATGCAACTAACCCTAAAACAAACCCTCATCCTAACCCTAACCATATATGTAGTTAATTACAACTACTGAGTACTTAAATGTATAATTACAATGTAATAAGGACACCTTAAAATAAAAGTATACTAAAAACCAATTCAAAATATAATATAATACGAAAATAACACTGGCTAGTACACAGTATATCACAGAGTATGCAGTACACAAAAAGTATCCCATACTAGTTTTGGCCTAATTTAAAAGGCTTAGTGAAAAAAATGAAATAATAAAAAAAAGATTCTCTCTACCAATTACATGCTGCTTTATATTCAATCCACTGTTACTATACTAAAACGAGGACTGTCTCTCAGTGGCTCACTCACCTCGCCCAAGGCCATCACGGTATCCAGTGCCGCCCTCAGCTGGCTGCAGTCTGCCGTCCCCATAGACTCCTGCTCCTTGAGCTGGCAGAGCAGCGCCAGGGCCTCCGCTCCACACGCCTTCACGTTGTCTGCCAATGCTGTCCACAGACAGACAAAGGCAAAGACAGAAAGCAGTCAGACGAGCCATCTGTCACCTACAGACACTCCACATACGCTCGGGCAGACACACATTTCCTGTGACGTGATCGCTCGTGCACATGGGAATGCACATTAGCCGTTTTGAGTTCTGTCATGCTCCTTTAAAGCAGCTCTACCGAAACCACCAGACCTCCGGCGACAGAGTTATTAACAGAGCCGCAGCGACACTAATGTCCTTCATGATGTATGGAGACCAACTCAAACAGAAAGTCTTGGACGTCTCTCTATATGTGGATATAGTGGTGCTGTGAAATATTTAGCAGTTTAATAATAGACATTTATGCTGCCTATATCAAACGAATAGTTCTGGTTCTGGATGCTGATTGGTCGATACGGTGTATGTGTGTCAATGAATGTGTCTTTAAGGAGGTATTTACAAAGAGGTGCATCAGCTGTGCTGATACAATAACATATCAGCTCTTTTGAAAATGTTTTGGGAAATTGACATCTCGTGCTCACCGTCAGCTTGCTCCACTGGCACCATGTGGGAGGTGGCGCTGCCCTGCACAATGACATCGCCCACCAGGTGAGCGAACTGAGTCACTGCCCGCACCAGTCCAGACACATCTATCACACACATACAGAAAAATCAGTGAGAAACTGTTTCAACATGATCATATGAATGCCTATCATCTCAACAAAAGTGATAAAATGAGGTCTGAATGCATTCATGGTGAATCATTTTTGGTAATGTTTTTTTTTTTTTTTGTTATATTATTAGTAGATTTTTTTTGAGCTTGTGCATTTTCATTGCAGAACAGTGATGGAGTAATAAAAGTTTTCAATAGTGTGAAAGTATCTCAGCTGCCTTTAAAATTGTGTTGATTTTTTAGAACTGGGACAATTTTTCCAACAGTTAGTGTTGCAGCATGACAAATCACTTCACCATGGACCACTTCACGATTTATTGTGCAGCCTTACTAACAAACGAGCCAAAACAACAGCCTGACAGAATGCTTTCCCTTTGTCTCAAGTACAGTCATTTCAAAGAGTCTCTGAAATGTTTATTCAACAATGTATCCTGAAGAATAGTGTCATTCATCCACTTAATGTATCAAATCAAGAATTTCACTAAAATAATCACAATAGTTTTAAATATTGAGAACAATAATAAATGCTGAAGTAACAATGCTGAAATTCAGCTTTGCCATCAGAATACATTACATATAGATCTCTTTAAGAAGCTTCAATTAAGCCAACTATGTTTTGTTTGTTAACGTACTGTTCTTTTACTACTTTAAATGGCGTGTAACTTGTAAAGCTGTCTTGTAACTTTCGCAACCCTGCTGAAGTGAATGGTACATTGATGAATGCTGGTTAAGTAGGGAAATGAGTATGTGTGTGTGTGTGTGTACACATATAATTCACCTGTTTTATCTGATACAAAGCCGTTTCTGGCCGACTGCAGTCTCTCCACGCAATCCAGAGCCACCTGGCACCTGGACACCAGGTAATCTACACACACAAGAAGGTCTTTTAATATTTATTACGCTCTCATAGGGCAATTCCTGCTTTGTGGTATAATCAGTGGGAAGGTTTAAGGTCATTTGAGCTGGTCACTGACCGGCTGAGCTGGTGCAGCTGATGTGTGCGGGGTCGTCTAGCTGATTCAAGCTGTCCTGTACGATCCTCCCTGCCTCCTCTAGTGCTGCCCGCAGTGCCGCCCAGCGCAGAGAGACCAGCTCGCTCTCCAGAGCCTGCTCACGACTCTCCTACAGATAAAAAGAAAATCAAAACAGGCATTTTAGACTCCATGTTTGCCATATTTACAGCATATGTCTTCTGGTATAATGAATCTGACCTCATATAAAACCATTACTGTAACAAGGCAACTAAAATCAACAGTAAACAGAATATTCCACCTTCTCATTGAGTTGGTTTTGCAGGGCCTCAGCAGATTTCACACCACTCTCCCTCTCATTGGTCAGACTGCTTTGCACACGCTCTAACTCCACCCCTAAACTGGCTAGCGCCGCTTCCTTCTGAGATACAGTCTCCATAAGTCCCGTCTTCTCAGCCTCCAGAGCAGACAGCTTAGTACTGAGCTGCTCGTTTGACTATATGAAGAGAGTGAATAAAGTTACATCAATTACAAGATTTAATGTGACATTTTCTGGAGAAAACAAAAATCATGAGAAACAGTGTTATTATTTACTAAAACTACTAAAAATCAATTGAATTTAGTTCAAGTTTACTTATTATAATTGAAAAAGCTCAAATAAAAGCTATATTTAAAATGCTGATAATATATAATACTAAAATAGAAAGAGAAGGGGCAGGGGAAGAGGGATAGACATTAAAAAAGCGAGAAATACGGAAAATGAAAGAGATGGTGTTAATTTTTTACTTTCATTCAACTTTATTTCAATGCTATCCATTTAATTTTTCTTTCTTCAATAACTGTATATATAGTTTTTTGTTATTTCCATAATTTAAGCATTTTGTTTTTTTTGTTTTTTTTAAAGAAGCACAGTTAAATGGAAATTAGAATTTGTTTCAATTGTTATATAATATAATACATATATATATATATATATATATATGGTTATTTTTCACAGAAATTATTTAAAACAATTGGAAAACTATCAAGGAAGTGGTTTGGAACAACATGCGAGTAAGAAACTGATGACAAATGTTTATTTTTAGGTAACCTATACCTTTAAATTGGATATTTGGGATAAATCGGATATTTGTTTTGACAAACTTTATCAAGTTATGTGCCAAATTGTAACATTTTGGGGTGTATTCATATACCAACAAATTATTTGCCATACCATTACAGCACAGCAGTGCTGGCATAATTTTGTAGGCCAACCCAGAATTAGCATCTCAATCTGGTTTCCTCAACAAAAACCCAATTCTGAGATACAATCTCCAGAAGTAAAAAGTTAGACGCAGGATATAAACAAACTACACCACAGTTGCAAGACTTCACTGTAACTCGCCATTAAACATTAATTTTGTTTGGAATGATAATATTTAATGTCTCTGACAATCTTTTTAGTTACTTTAAAGCAACAGACAAGTAAAAGCTTTAAAAAACACACACAAGGGCATGTACTGATGTATTGTATGCCATAGAATAAAACAAAAATATCTTGAGCTTGTGTTAACCACAGACCTTATTTCAGGCATTTAACCAAAAACCCACTGACTTTGGCACGACAGAACTGCAAGTGCTAAAATGCAACTTCGTTTCCGGGTTTTGATCTACAAAAAACATCCCTGCAAGGCTGCAAACACTGATACAACTGATACGGTCATGCTATAGATGTTAACTGTGTCAGTGTTTTGAGGACAGTTGTCTTGAGTTGAGTCAGCTGTTGGAGGAAGGTGTGCAGGTGACAGAAGGAAGTGGGATGGAGGGGAGGAGGGGTGACATATCAACTCCCACATGCAGTATGGACACATTAATTCAGGTAATTCAGCACCCAACACAGAATCACCATGTCCACCTGCTCTAGACTAACAGCAGAGACAGTGATACATGGATCCTGTGGCTGGGCTGAGAGCTGAACAGGGATGTATGGAAGAGCGTGAAGATTAGTCTACAACAGATTGAGAAACTGAGAAATCAAATTTTCCTTCATCTTTTGAGTTAATTTTACTACATGTAAGTTTTAAGTTATGAAACTTACACACAATGTTTATGTTAGTCCAAAAACAGCCTTTGTTAAAACCAAGCTGCGAAAACGGCGGTTCGTTTCATATTTCATCTCAATATGACATCATAGTGCAACAAAAGATCAACGCCTACTTCTACATCATTGCCTCTTTAGCCCCGCCCACCAGTTCACACACATAGGAGGCGGCGAGTAAATATGAGAGAGGCACAAACACAGGATTACTCAAGCAAGAAAACGATAGAGATTCATCCAAGGACTATGTACAGCTAGCTAATAAGGTCTGTATAAAAGGTGTTTATTTTGTTTGAAATGGTTTCGACCTTGGCATTGCTCAAGGATCGGGTAATGTCCCAACTCACAAGTGTGAGTAACAATGCTTTTGCCATGTGTGACTATTGCTTTGTCTGTTACAGATTGTTTGATATGCACAGAGTATGTATACATTTTTAACCACAATGACATTTTCAAAGATCACAGCAGTGTTTATTATTTTAATATTCAAAATTGTTAGCCAATCATAGCTGTGAGCGTTCACGTCCAAGTCTTAAATGCTGCATGCCTATCAATATTATGCGTTTCTAAGAGAAAATAGCCTATTAATTTTAAATGATCCATCTTATTCTTCCTGTAAAAATGGGCGTGGCCATTTGTAAATTTTATGGGTCTTGCTTCTGGTCTCATTCACTTCCAGCTATTTTATCTGTAAAAAACAGCTCGTTTTGCTGCTTGATATTGCAAATTGGTGTCTTACCATATTATTTTAATGTATTATCTTAATTATCAACACACCGGTTTGTAGTGCAAACAGTTTTGCCATTTGCTGCACGTTATTCTTCTCGTTTTTTCCCTACAGCAGCTAATGAACCAGAAGTCTCGACCATACTTCCACGTTGAAAAATAAGGTGGATAGTGTTTTTTGATGTACAGTTCTTGCTAACATTATAAGTGGACCTCAGAGAACATTATAAAATAAAAAAAGAATGCAGTTCATGACCCTTTATAAAGTATTAGGACAAGGAATGGAGATGGTTTCGTGACAGAGGTGAAGAGGAAGATGGGTAGAAGGTGAGGTCCCACCTGTTGGGAGGAGGTGACGGTACTCTTCAGTGTCTCTAGCTCAGATCTGCTGGACATGAGTTCGGCTTGTAGAGCTTGAAGCTGCTCTAACTGAGCCTTCTCCTACTCGTGCACATACATGAGGATAGGGACGTGTAAGACAAGCAAACTATGGATACATCAGGCAGAGGGAGTGTGTTTGTGTGTGTGTGTGTCCAACCTGCTGACTGGCAGTATCCTGAGCGGCTTTCAATCTGTCCTGCATTTCTTTTTTCACATTCTCCACCTCATCCTGTGCGGCATGGGCCACCGTCATCTGACGCGTCACCTCGGCATTCTGTGAAACACATAGACATGTACAGTTTAGCACAGAGCCAAGACTCTTGGCTGACCCAGTTCTTTTCCCAAGGACGTGGCACCCACTGTCGGATGTCTCTGTGGTGGGATCAGAGCGTGCTGCTGAATGAGAGCGAGTGTGATGACAGCCTCTTAGCGTGGCAGAGGAACACAGTGCCAAGTTTCATTTGTGCAAGAAATGGAGTAGAGTCTGCAGGGAAAAAATTCTGGTGAAGGAGCTACACCGCCTGCAGGTTTACTGACAGGCCTGACACTGGAGCTCAAGTCAGCAGTATGTAGTGTGCACCCTGTGTCTGTGCAGTATGCAATTTCTCCATCTACTATCTACACAGAAACACAGCATACTGACTGCATTTGCCAAAACAAGCATGCTGAGTGAGAAAATGTATCCCACATCCCGATGTGCTTGACCTTTCATTTCCAGTGTGAAGGAAATGTGAAAGAAATTAAATATTTTTTTCTTTTTTTTAATTTATATTTTTATTTGGCAATGATGCATTAAACTGATGAAAAGTGACAGTAAAGACATTTCTATAATGTTACAAAAAAAATCTATTTCAAGTAAATGCTGTTCTTTTGAATTTTCTGTTAATTAATTAAAGAATTAATAGAACAGGGGGGGGGACTAGTAAGTATACAATAACCTATTTCCACAAAAAGATTAAGAAGCACAACTGCTTTCACCATTGATGATGAAAATCTGCATATTAGAATGATTTCTGAAGCATTAAGTGACTTTGAAGTCTGGAGTAATGATGCTGAAAATTAAGCTTTGAATCACAGGAATAAAATTACATCTAATAGATTACAAAATAGAAAACAGTTATTTTAAATTGTAATGATATTTTATTCTGTGCATTTGTGAGCATGAGAGACTTGCTTCAAACTCTTATTGACCCCAATTTGAATAGTAGGGTCATTCCGTGTCTAATCAACCAAATATCAGAAAGTTCCCTGGCTCAAATTTTGGATTTTGCTCATGTTTTTTTCTGAAGAAAGATAGACATGTATAGCGATGAAAGCCAAAATATTAAACGCCATGGATTTATATTTACTGCGTAATCCACTATTTTCAAAATGTCGATTTTCACTTGAGATTCAGAGCCAAATTACAGGGGCACACAAATTACTTCAGAAAGATGGCAGCATCATAATGTTACTTTTACACAGAGATTGAAAACCTGTTGACTTTAGCGATCTTTATTGCATTATGTGCCAATGGTAACCATTAAAAAAAAAAAAATTCTCCAAATTTTTCATACCTATAACTCAAGAAGTATTAAAGATATCAAAATATGATTATAGATTCTAGTTTTTAATAAACTTTTTTTTTTGGAATCTTCATTTTCAAGGCCCTGTATCATTCAGTCCCAGAGATATTGGATTTTCATACTTATTGTATTTAAAGAGGAATGTCTGAAGAATAAGCAATGCTGAAACTAGACATGCATCTTGTTTCCCTCTTTCAAAACAACTGTATAGGACATACCTGTTTGAGTGTCATAAATATTATTTTTTGCCTGTAACTCAAGTAGTATTACAGTTATCTTAATATGATTTTAGATTCTGGTTCCTAAGAAACTTTTGGAATCTTGATTTTTAAGGCCCTATATGGTTTAATCCTAGAGGTATTGACATTCCAGTGAAGCTCCATGTCCAAACTGTTTTATCCTACCCATTTTCAATGGTCAAAAACCAAATGTGGTTTTGTGTTTATCTAGTCATCACTGTTGACACAGTCAAATATGCAAATACTAACAGTAACCCAGGGTTTAAGAATGTACAGTGTGACACGTCAGTTTATGAATGACCAGGATTAATTGTTAACTCTAAATTCCAATAGCTCTGGAACTGAACCATATAGGGCCATAAAATGAAAATGCCAAAAGGAAAAGACCTAATATCTAAAAGGGCATTAAGATTTATTTAATGCTTCTTGAGTTACAGGCATGCAATCTTTGGAGAAAAAATGTCTCTTTCGCCATTTTTGAACGGTCACCATTGGCACGTAATGCAACAAAGATAGCAACAGATTTTACTAATAAACCTACGAATCTCTGTGTGAAAGTAACATTATGATGCTGTCATTTTTACCCTCATGTAATTTGGCTCTGAATCTACGGTGAAAATGGCCATTTTGACCCCCTCTCTACAAAAAAAGTGGATTACTCACTAAATATTCATCTACAACATTTAATATTTTGACTTTCATCACTATACATGTTTATCTATCTTTAGAAAAATATTAGCAAAATCAAAAATTTGAGACGGGAACCTCTGGTTTAGTTTACATGGAATGACCCAGTAGCGTATACATCAAACAGCATTAAACATGTGTTAATGCATTAATTGCATGTATTAATGTGATCATTTGTACAATTAAATATGCATATATTCATATACTGGCAGTGCGTGAACTAAATGTAGTCATCAATTCACCTTCCTCAGCAGGTCAGCGTGGCTCTGGACCAGCTCTGTGTATTTTTCCTTTAACTTAGTGTAGCGTTGCTCATTAGCTTGTGCTTTTCCTACAAAAAAAACAAATACACAACCAAAATATTAACATTAAGTATCAAAAACACAAGCCTTGACATGCCTCAGACCTTCCTCTCTGTGTCACAGAACAGTTAGCACCACTGAGAGTCAACACAGGCCTGCAAACTGGTGAATTGGACTGTGGACTATATGGTTCATTAGCGTTTGTTCTGGCTGTGTTCCTCAGCTCCAGAGAGTAAACAGACAGACTGTCTAATGAATATGCACTACTGTTCTGCATCTGTACTGACTCTGCACAGCCTTTTAAAGGGATAGTTCAGCCTAAAGTGAAAATTCTGTCATCATTTACTCATCCTCAAATTGTTCCAAACCTGCCTGAGTCATATTTTGAACAATGTTGGTAACCAAACATCCGAAGGTAGCCATCGACTTCCACAGTACAGAAAAAATACTATGGAAGTAAATTCTACAAGTTTGATTATCAACATTCTGCAAGTAAAGGGGTCAAATTCCCTTGATATTTGACATACAGTCATGGCCAAAAATATCGGCACCCTTGGTAAATATGATCAAAGGCGGCTGTGAAAATAAATCTGCATTGTTAATCCTTTTGATCTTTTATAAAAAAAAAAAAATTCACAATCTCAAATCTATCTATTCATTCATTGGACAATAAGAATTTAAAATGGGGGGAAATATCATTATGAAATAAATGTTCTCTAATACACATTACAAGAGATCAGACACCATTCCTTCATCCAGAATCACGCCAGATCCTTTAGATTCACAGCTTCATCTCTTCAGTTCACCTCACTCATTTTCTATAGGGTTCAGGTCAGAGGACTGGAATGTTCATAGCAGAAGCTTGGTTTTGTGCTCAGTGACCCATTTTTGAGTTGTTTTTGGATTATGAAGTGAAGTGACATACTGCCAAGTATGGTGACCCGTACTCGGAATTCGTGCTCTGCATTTAACCCATCCATCGTGCACACACCGTGAACACACACCCGGAGCAGTGGGCAGCCATTTATGCTGCGGCGCCCGGGGAGCAGTTGGGGGTTCGGTGCCTTGCTCAAGGGCACCTCAGTCGTGGTATTGAGGGTGGAGAGAGCGCTGGATATTCACTCCCCCCACCTACAAACCCTGCTGGCCGGAGACTCGAACCCACAACCTTTGGATTACGAGTCCGACTCACTAACCATTAGGCCACGACTTCCCCTATTGTACAGTTGGAAGATCCAAACATGGCCCATTATAGGATTTCTAACAGAGTCAGTCACTTTGATAGAATCCATGATGCCATGTGTCTAAACAAGATGTCCAGGACCTCCAGCAGAAATATAGGCCTACAACATCAAAAATACAGCAGTATATGTCATTGAACACATGGGGTACTTTTTATCCCGTGTTCACCAAACCCATCTTGAGTGTTTGCTGCTAAAAAGCTAATTTTTCAGTTTCATCTGACCATAGAAGCCAGTCCCATTTGAAGTTCCAGTCGTGTCTGATAACTGAATACGCTGGAGTTTGTTTTTGGATGAGCTAGGAGAAAGTTTCTGGAAACCCTGTCAAACAACATGTGGTGATGTAGGGGCTGTTTGACAATTTTGTTTTTAAAGGATTTCTGACCCCAAGACTTGACTATTTTCTGCAGTTCTCCAGCTGTGGTCCTTGGAGAGTCTTTAGCCACTCAAACTCTCCCTCTCACCGTGCATTAGGACGATATAGACATGTCCTCTTCCAGGCAGTTTCGTAACATTTTATGTTGATTGGAAATTCTTAATTAGTGCCCTGATGGTGGAAATGGGGACTTTTCACTGCTCTAGCTCTTTTCTTAAAGCCACTTCACTAATTTGTGAAGCTCAATTATCTTTTGCTGCACATCAGAAATATATTCTTAGGTTTTTCTCATTGTGATGGATGATTAAGGGAATTTGGGCTTTGTTTTCCCTCCAATTTATATTTCTGTGAAACAGGAAGCCATGGCTGGATAATTTCATGTTCATAATCACCCTGGAGTGCTCAAAATTGTGAATATGAATATACTTCAGAGATATTTTACTCATAAGAATTTCTAGGGGTGCCAATAATTGTGTCCAACGTGTATTTGAGAAAAACATTTATTTCATAATGATATTTCCCCCTCTATTGGATCCAACAGTAATTTTGCAACACACAAGTGTGAGTAACTGTTTTTATTACGTGATCACTATTGTTTTGTCTGTTATAACAGAATGTTTGATATTTACTGAGCATTTATGCGTTTTTAACCTAAATCACAGTAGCACCCATCTATGAATGATATAGGCTGACAAACATTCACAACTGTTAGCCAATCATGGCAGTGGACCTCAGAGAATAGTACAAAATAATAAAAAAGGCAGTTCATGACCACTTTAACAAGGACGTGACAATTTAATGTAAAATTTGAAATATAAAAAGGAATTCAATTTGCTGTATTTTAAAAGGTTCCAACAACAAACTCTTACTCTCGATTTCGCTCAGGCTGCGCTGCTCTTTCTCGGTGTCCTCTTTGACTCTGCGCAGGTCGTCTAGCTCCACCCTCAGGAACTCGCTCTCACCCAATGCCTGCTGCTTCAGGTGAGTCTGCTCCGCAAGCTCCGCCTCCAGCTCGTTCACACGCCCCCGTAGTGCTTGACAAAGACGGCCACTCTGAGAAAGAACAAAAGAATGATTAGTGACACTTTTATTTTCACTTATCTTCCACTGTACATGACCCTTCAAAGGTAAGATGTTTTATGCTCATCAAGGCTGCATTTATTTGATCAAAAATATAGTAATCACAGTAATATTGTGAAATATGTTAACAATTTAAAATAACTGTTTTCTATTGTAATTTATTCCTGTGATGGCAAAGCTGAATTAGTCATTACTCCAGTCTTCAGTGTCACATGATCCTTCAGAAATTATTCTAATATGCTGAATTGATGCTCAAGAAACATTTGATTATTATCAATGTTGAAAACAATTGTGCTGCTTAATATCTTTGTGGAAACCATGATACTTTCTTAAAACATTTTTAAAAGAACAACTTTTATTTGAAACGGAACTCCTTTGTAACATTACAAATGTATTTACAATTACTTTTGATCAATTTAAAGCATCCTTGCTGAATAAAAATATGAATTTCTTAAAAAAAAAAAATACATTACTGACTCCAAACTTTTAAGTGGTAGCTTATCACATTTGACCTCCTCTCATCTCCCACTCTTTACCTCCAACCTGAAGGACTCCAGCTCCTCTTTCAGGGCCTGTAGCTCCGCTGTGAGCTGCTCAATCAAACGGTCTCTGAGATGAGAGATACACGTTCATGAGTCCCATGTTATAATTTGTTCTAATAAACTCAAAGAGCTTCCTATAAAACTTATTAATTATATTCTCCAACAGTATCTCCAAGACTTACTTCTCATCTTTACGCATGCCGTTCTGACTGTTGAAGTTGAACGGGTCTGTAGCAGCTGAGGTGCCAAACAGGTCGTCGAATTTGGTGTCCACAGTGCTCTAAAGGAGAAAAAAAAAAAAAACTCTCTGGCTTTAGAAACTGAAGTTAAAAGGAAAGTATACAGAGAGTTTTGGATAGTGAAAGTGTGTGTGTTACCGGTAAAGGTGGGATGTCCGTGTCCACCAGGTCTTCGGTCTCTAGAACATGTTCGCTCTCTGGGGACGAAGACTCCACCGGAATCACCACCACTGGACTGATGTGCTCGGAGAGGGCTGATGCCCGCAGGAAGTTTGGCGGATTCTGAAGAGAAATGGAGAGAGATGTAAGTAAAGGAAACTACTGGAATGTGTTTTCAAATCATTTTTCCCATTGAGAACAGACAACCCCACCCTAGTCTCATGCCATTGGTTGAGCTGAAGTCACTATGTTGTGATCATGAAGCTCAAACAAATGAAAAAAAATCTCACTTTGCCTTTCATTTTAATTTTAAATGTCATGCAAATTGAAGGATAATATGTTGCTTTATAGGGCAGCCTATAGTATCTTCATGGAGTCCAGCTGAAAATCCTGACGCTAGAAAACTAAGCAGGCAGATATGTAAATGAGTTACATAATTTCTTTCCACTAGCTTTATTTCTGGACTCAGGTCAGGCAGGAATCTGTTTGGTATGCAGGAGTCTCACCTCAGGAAGTTGTGGGATCTGAATCAGTCTCTTGAAATACTGCAGGTTACTGGAGCGATAGAACAGACTCTTCAGCCTGGAGAGAGAGAAACAGAGTGAAAGGAAAAGATTGAGAGAGTGAGAAATGACAAAAGAATAAAATAGTGGCAGTCTGTGTGACTCATGGCAGCTGTTCTGACTGGATAGTGACTGACAGACTCACTTCTTAAACTGCTCCTGGAAGCGATCCCTGTGGCCCTGCAGAGTATCTGCTGGCAGACCTGGAAGACAAGAGTACACAAGACAGAGCATGCACTATTTTACGTTCTATTTTGATAAAATGTTGTTATAATAGCCAAAGGAACAACACTAAATACAAAACAAATACAACTTCCCTACAACAATATACAAGTATAATAATAAATAAAAACTAAGTTCAGACTATGGTCGCATTGCAAAACATCCGACCTGTATCCGATTAAGTATTAAATATGTTAGGCTATGTTCACACTGCAGGAAAATGTGGCCCAAATCAGATTTTTTTTTGCTCATGTAACTCTTTTAGCTTCATGACAGTGTGAACAGCACAATCCACACTGAACCCGATCTTTTCAATTCCAATTTGGGCCACTGCCATCTGTGGTACTAAATCAGATTCAGGTCAGATGTTTTGCAACATGACAGCAGTCTGAACAGCCAAAATGAATTTATGCGACTTTTACGTCATTCTAGATTGATGTTGACTGACAGGAGTCACTCCAAAGATTTTACACAACGTACTTCTTTGATCACTCAGTGAATTGTTTTACGGTGTATTACAAAGAGACAGTGCTTTAGAACTTACTGGATTGTCCAGTAAATATTTAAAAATTTTGCTTTCTTTCTCCTGATCTTTGTCCTCCTTATCGCCTGCTCACGAATTTGCAGGCTTTCGCAGCACATCAGCTTATAAACGAGCCCGTAAACGCTTACTTCAGTGACCTGTTCACTTCCATATGACAGCGCATTTCATGCCGTCTTGTTATCATTCTTTTGCTTATGCAGGTCAGTTCTGCAGTCATTCGTTCACACTGCAATCTTTTTCCATCACATTTAAAACTGATCATGTGAACAAACGGATCTGAGTATTAAATCAGAATTGAGCAATAATGCTTGCAGTGTGAACACAGCCTTAGTGGCCCGAATCAGAATCTAAAAAACAAAAAACAGATTCCATATGATTTGTGCTGTTCACATTGTTAAGATCTGAGTAACATAAGCAAAAAAGCAAATTTGGCCCACTTCTGAGCATAGCCTTTGTGTGTGTGAAGAGAGAGATGTGATTTATGAACTCACAGGAGTGGAGTTTGAAGAGCAGTTTGACGGTGTAGTCATACAAATGACTAGAGTCCAGAATGACCTGGATAAGAGGGGCCAGGCGACACTGACCGGCTGCCGTCACCGACACGGAGCGAGACATATCCAACGAGCTGAACACTGAAGAATAAAAAAAATCAAGACACTCCCATCATTCCATAGATACTAAAACCTTTCTGTCATGCTCTAACAAAATTATAACTATTATTATAAATTATTAACATCAATTGTGCACATAATTAATTGATCATTTATATTAACTATTTATAATAATATACTTTTTTCCCCCAGAATCGTTCATGTAAAATAAGTTATAATATGTATAATATATAAATCATTTATAATGCAATTTTTACATTTTATTTGTTTTTTAATGTATATAGCACACGTTATGTAAATAAGATATAATATGCACATTAATTTAGACTAAAATACACACTTATTTTTCTTTGTAATATGCTTTTGTTATAAATAATATTTCCCCTACTACCTAAAAACATACGTTTGAAATACTCTAAACAGCCTCCATTTCTTAATTGGCAAGTTGTATTATTTTATTGTATGAATCCCCTTTTCACGCCATTCCCAACATGCGGCTTTTCTCAATCTATCCCACTCATTGCCCACTTCCTCATTCACATTCATCCCCACACTCCCTCCCTCCGTCTCTCTGGTGAACAGTGATGCAGGCTCCTGTGAGACCCCGTCTTCTCAGCACACAGAGAGGTGTGGTTTCCTGTGCCAGGGAGCTGTGTTTCAGCCAACAACACTCACATTAACTTGACTCCCTAATGCTTCCAGCACAGGCACACTGAGATCTATCAGTGTTCCAGCTAGATTTTACTGCCTGTATCAGCAGAAATATCTATCCAAATAGAGATGTCACTTGTTTTTAACTCTAGAATGCACATTAGCTATTCTTTACTGTGAGGTATTTTCAGAGATTCCAGTCTCTCTCTATTCAAGTATATTAAAGGGTTACTCCACCTCAAAATTTTAATTGACATTAATCACTTATGTACTTACATAGTGCCATTTTGGAGAATATCCGTTGGATGCAAACTGCGTATGCTGTTCTGTGTCAGCCGCACCACAAGGATACCCTGTTTTCGTTCAAATCAAAGCGTAAACAAACATAGAA
Source organism: Barbus barbus (assembly GCF_936440315.1). Taxonomy (NCBI): domain Eukaryota; kingdom Metazoa; phylum Chordata; class Actinopteri; order Cypriniformes; family Cyprinidae; genus Barbus; species Barbus barbus. Next base: position 18,079,694 of record NC_136759.1, on the reverse strand, counting down.
GACGTAACCGTGAGTAAATCCAGCGGATATTCTCCAAAATGGCGCTACGCTGACACAGAGGAGATGAATTGTTGAATAAAGTAGTTTTTTTTTCTTTCCGTACAAAAAGTATTCTCATAGCTTCATAACGTTACGGTTGAACCACTGATGGCAGACGGACTATTCTGATTATGTTTTGTATATTTTTCTGTGCGTTGACCGTGTTAATTGTTTGGCAGTCAATGGGACAGTCACAAGCCTCCCAGTTTTCATTCAAAATATCTTAAATTGTGTTCCGAAGACAAACTAAGCTTTTACGGGTTTGGAACGACATGGGGATAAGTGATTCATGACAAAAAATTTAATTTTGGGGTGGAGTAAGCTGTATTTGCCTGCCTACAATCTACTTAGATAACAGCATAATCCAAATAACCACCAAGGACTCTTCTGGTGCTCAAACATCTGCACTCCACTTTAAACTTACCATTTAAGAATAGGTTCAGCTCACATTCCAAGTAATCAAACATCTCCACCGTCAACTGGAAGCTACGTTTTGAGAGGAGAGGAAACAAACACACAGAGCAATTATAGAACTTTATTTAATAAAACAGGCTGAAAAGAAACAAATCTTGTCAGAAACAAAGCAATACTCACAAATTATTGACGTCGTTCTCACCCGCCTCATCAAGCTGTCTGTTTGACATCTGAAGGTTGCCTGGGAAACGAGGATTCTGGAAAAGTAAGTGGGGTAAATGTTATATTTGTGAGAGTCTGACAGCACAACCTTTTAAAATACTCATGAAATGGCTTCACAAATGCAATTTTCTTTCCTGTATTGACGCAGAAGCAGGGCCAAACATAACAAAAAAAATCTGTAATATATATACAGTCATGGCCAAAAATATCGGCACCCTTGGTAAATATGAACAAAGGCGGCCGTGAAAATTAATCTGCATTGTTAATCCTTTTGATCTTTTATTTAAAAAAAATTCACAAAAATCTAACCTTTCATTGAATAATAAGAATTTAAAATGGGGGAAATATTATTAAATAAATATTTTTCTCTAATACACATTGGTCACAATTAACGACACCCTTTTATTCAATACTTTTTGAAACCTCCATTTGCCAGTTTAACAGCTCTAAATTTTCTCCTATAATGCCTGATGAGGTTAGAGAACACCTGACAAGAGATCAGACACCATTGTTTTCATCCACAATCTCTCCAGATCCTTCAGATTCCCAGATCCATGACGGTGCTTCTTCTCTTCAGTTCACCTCACTCATTTTCTACAGGGTTCAGGTCAGAGGACTGGAATGGCCAGCAGAAGCTTGGTTTTGTGCTCAGTGACCCATTTTTGTGTTGTTTTTGAGGTTTGTGTTTGGATTATTGTACAGTTAGAAGATCCAAACATTACATTTACATTTATTCATTTTAGCTGACGCTTTTATCCAAAGCGACTTACAATTGCTATATATGTCAGAGGTCGCACGCCTCTGGAGCAACTAGGGGTTAAGTGTCTTGATCAGGGACACATTGGTGTCTCACAGTGGATTCGAACCCGGGTCTCTCACACCAAAGGCATGTGTCTTATCCACTGCGCCATCACCACCCCAACAAACATGGCCCATTATAAGATTTCTAACAGAGTCAGTCACTTATTGATTTTTTTATCTGTTGGTATTTGATAGAATCCATGATGCCATGTGTCTAAACAAGATGTCCAGGACCTCCAGCAGAAATATAAGCCCACAACATCAAAAATACAGCAGTATATTTCATTGTACACATGGGGCACGTTTATCCCGGTGTTCACCAAACCCATCTTGAGTGTTTGCTGCTAAAAATATAATTTTTTAGTTTCATCTGACCATAGAAGCCAGTCCCATTTGAAGTTCCAGTTGTGTCTGATAACTGAATACGCTGGAGTTTGTTTTTGGATGAGCTAGGAGAATTTTTCTTGAAACCCTGCCAAACAACATGTGGTGATGTAGGCGCTGTTTGACTATTTTTTTAAAGGATTTCTGACCCCAAGACTCGACTATTTTCTGCAATTCTCCAGCTGTGTTCCTTGGAGAGTCTTTAGCCACTCAAACTCTCCTTCTCACCGTGCATTAGGACGATATAGACACACGTCCTCTTCCAGGCAGTTTCATAACATTTTATGTTGATTGGAAATTCTTAATTATTGCTCTGATGGTGGAAAAGGGAATTTTCACTGCTCTAGCTCTTTTCTTAAAGCCACTTCACTAATTTGTGAAGCTCAATTATCTTTTGCTGCACATCAGAAATATATTCTTTGGTTTTGTCTCATTGTGATGGATGATTAAGGGCTTTGTTTTCCCTCCTATTTATATTTCTGTGAAACAGAAAGCCATGGCTGGATAACTTCATGTTCATAATCACCCTGGAGTGCTCACAATTGTGAATATGAATGGGAATATACTTCAGAGATATTTTACTCATAAGAATTTCAAGGGGTGCCAATAATTGTGTCCAATGTGTATTTGAGAAAAACATTTCATAATATTTCCCCCCATTTTAAATTATTATTATCCAATGAAAGGTTAGATTGTCAATTTTTTAAAAGATCAAAAGGGTTAACAATGCAGATTAATTTTCCTTATATTCCTTTTTTTGTGGCAATTTTTGTTATTTTTTTAGGACTAACATTTAGTTGTCATGAGGTCACAAAATAACTGAATTGAGACTAGAAATAAAGATATGACAAGAGTTAGGAGAGTTAGAAGATGGATGTTCTGCTGAAATCTCCTTCGAGGCCTCAATCACTCACTTTGATGTGAAACTCCATTTTGGTGATGAGCAGTTTGAGGTAGATGCTGCACAACTTGCCGTAGCCTTCACTCAAATGACCCTGAGAAGAGAGAGAGAGCAGTGTGAGGTCAAGAAAAACATTGTACTCTTCAAAAGGAAATGATGTTGTTGCCCTTCTGAAGCAGCTAATGAGTCCTCTTCTCATTCTCAGCTCATCAGCTCACTTCACAGTTCAAAGTATGAGTCACTGTGGGCAGATTAAGGTCATGTTTGGTGTTTGTTAACATGTTTGGTGTACACACAGAACAGGACCAGCTGCGAGTCAAGTTAATGAGCTCATTCTTTCACTTCCTGTTCCCTTCACCACTTACGTTGACATCATAAAAGGAAGGGAACAGATGTTTCTCCCCAGTCTAATCCTGCAGCCCGTTATCAGCAGATACTTGGAGGGATACAACTAACGCTCCATTTACATGGGCCGTCGGCGTCAAAGCCTCTCGTTTACTTTGAATGGAGTGACGTCAAGCGTTGCCGAACTGAATAGTAGATCCGTCGCATCGCTTCAATGGCGTTGCTCGCAGCAGAAGTTGAAAACTTTTCAACTTTTCAAGCGCCAACGCAGGCGTCAGCCAATCAGATCGCCTTGTGCAAATACCCTTGCGCACACACTGGCCAATCCCGTTCATGCAACACTAGAAAAGTATGTGATTGGCTGTTGTCACTATGATGGTGCGTCAGCAAGCTTCAAACACGCCCTCCGTCAAGCGTTGATGCCGATGCCCCGTGTGAATGGAGCGTAAAGGTCTTTCCAGTAAACAAAATTTGCAGTTCCATCTGACCCTGCCTGTTGGCCAGTGATACACAGCTGATCATAAACTGCATTAGAAACACTTGCATTGCTGACAATGATGCTAAAGTCAACATGAAACGGCATTCACAAGCCACTGCATCAGGGCTGCTCAATTAATAGAAATAAGTCTGAAATTGCAATATGGTTTAATGCAATTATCAAAATATAATCATATATACATATATAGACTGTGTTTCAGAGTGAAGTGCAACACTGTGAGGAGCTCATGATCCAGTGTTTCAGTATCTTAGATCGGCTCACTTTAGAGTAAATACTGCTCCATACAATCTCATTTGTGTATCTGCTCTGAGTTTGGAAAGCTTATAACATGCATTCGGAAACTTAAAATGTGCCAACCATCTTCCCAAACTTGAAAAATGAGAAGCAGCTATTGTAATAATACTACTACTAATAAAAAGACTATTAACAAACAAAAGACTATTAACAAACAAAAGACAAGCTTTAGGGACTTCCTGTGATTTTCCACCAAAATAAACGTTTGAAGTTATAACTTTTGAAACGTTTCCAGCCTCTGCCGTCTCAATATACGAGGACATGAACGCATGAACATGATCTCTAGAACTGCTCTGAGAATCACTTCATTAGCATCTTACCATTTCTTTTGAGAAAAACGATCGTCATATCAAATACAAACAGAAACTTAAAAGTCTTCACAGCCACCCATCAAAATAAACGTTTGGTTTAACTTGAAGGAACTGTGACAGAAATATATTACTTAAATGTAATGATAGTACTACTACCACTAATTAAATAATTAAAAACATTATTTTATATAGAAATACTTACCAAAAAAAAAAAAATTTACCAGAATTTATTTACCAGAACAATTTAAATACACAACACAGTATTTCTGAAAATAAAAAAAGAAATAAAATAATTATTTTTATAAAACAAATTAATTAGAGATGCTTTTGAAACATTTGAACATTTAATGAAACCATTAAAATAATAATCCAGAAAAACATGGAGGTTTTTTCTTGTTTATCAGAAAAAAATCACAATTAAATTTTCTCCCCAAATCGGTAATGTAACAGCTGCAGATTTTTGTATATAAACACCCATTTATGCCATGTAAGAAAAACTATTAAATTTGATACATTTTATATTGTATTTAATAAAGAAAACATTATCTGGAATATATTGTCTCCTATTAGATATTCTGATATATCAGTCAAACAATTAATTTATAAATAAAGCACAATAAAAAAAATAACAGCAGCTGACCACTGTGCAGAACATCATCAAATAAAAATTCTAGATAAAAGACCAAAAAGAATGGAAACATCCAACATCACACTTCATTAGATATCAGGGATGTTTGTCTGGTACACTCATAACAAGCAAAGCTCTGTAAGCACTCCTCCAGAGTGAGAAACACGCTCTCACGTCATCGTTTGCTAATTACAGATCATCTCTGCGCTGAGGTTAGTGTGTCTGACTCATACACAGAATGCCAAGCTATTCAGCTGTCAATCAGCAGTAACGAAATGACTTGCTGACTGACCGACTGACAGTTTCCACAATGAGATGAAAACTCGAGGGAACTCAACAGGGCATCATTCAATACGACAGAGTTATATTGAGCCGAGCCTCCGATTTAGTGGGAAATCATTAAAACCTGCAGTCACAACTTGTATTCACACACTTACCCACATCCTGCTCATGTCGTTCAGGTCAGCCTTGTGCCGCATGGAGTCCTTAATGACCTGAGGTGACAGAGAGATGGAGGAAGCATTGAGACAGCATTCTAAAAATAAAATAGATACCTCTAATTAACCCTAAAATATGATTATCTAAAAAAAATACAAAATTTTACCCTCAAATTAGATAAATCAAAATAAACTACAATAAATACCACATATTATCTTTAAATTAGATACCTCAAAATAAAATACAACAGTTACCTCTAATTATCTCAAAATAAAATAACTAATATTAACTTCAAATTGGATAACTCAAAATTAAATAAAAAATACTTCATATTACCCTTAAAAAAAAAAAAGACAAAAACCTCAAAATAAAATACCTAAATTTTATCCTCAAAATAAAATGAAATAAAAAGCAAGCTTAAAATTACTTCCATGTTTAAATAAAAGATACCTAATCCTCCAATAATGTACCTCAAAATAAATAAAATAAAACAAATTAAAAAAAATTAGTTTAAAACGTTTTCAAACTTAAAATGTAGATATCAAAAGAGCAGGGTGTTTTATGGCCAATATGCGATATACTGTATACGAGTATTAGCATAGCACACACAAATATTGGGCAAAATAGTCTCTTTTTAATTAGACTGAATAATTTATATTGATAATTTTCAGTATGGAATGAAATATGACTATTTTGGACTGAACACTCTGCATTTGCAGCACTGCCTTGAATTTTGCCAAAAGGTATCATAGATGGCTGCATAATGCTGCTGCCTACCTTTTTGAACAGATTGTGTGTCATGAGTGTGCCTATGATGCCTTAAAATCCTGTCTAAGCAGACAGCTGATTAGGTTTTTGGAACAGGGCTTGTGAGAGTTTGCTCAATATGGATCACACACACACACACACACACACGCACGCACGCACGCTGCGTTTGCTATGGGGAACTGTTTTGAGTGTGTGAGAAAAGTAAATGAATTAAAAATGAAGAGCCAGATATCAACTAACAAACAGATTGAGAGAAAGTGAGTGTGAGGTGGAATTAGACTTGTAAGAGATAATACGGCTGTATGTACTCACGTTTGGATGGCCGTCCCTCAGCAGCTTGTGGAAGACATGGCAAAATTTCCAGCAGAGCACAGCATTGCTGGAAAGGGGCAGGCGGTTGACTGCAAGCCAGAATGTGTGAGCCCCCTTCTCATGATGCGTGCCCAATATGGACGGTGAAGTCACCAGTCAAGGACAAAACTGAGGGGTGTGGAATTTAAATTCTGCTTCTCTGAGATGTCTGCATCTTTATCCAGATACTCTAGATACCTGAACCAGCCTTCTGGAAGAAGGACTAACCAAACTGCATCATATAAATGAATAATAAGTACTGGAGAAAAGAAACACTGATGTGCAGCAACATGGAGTTACACATACACTATATGGACAAAAGTATTGGGACACCCCCTTCTAATGAACAGGTTTGACTATTTTAGTCATTTCCATGAGTACAATTCCTAATGTTTAAACATATTTTGGGATGATGAAAACAGTTATGGGGGTCACGCTGATAAAGTCACCGTTGCCAAATATTGGCTGAATAATTAGTATGTCCAGTATTGGTGTGTATAACATATAACATAACACAAAAGTTTAAATGCTCAAGTTTATAAAATAAATACCCCATATTACTCTCAATTCAGATACCTCTAAATAAAAATTAAAATAAAATTAATTACTAAAACAACATAAAAGAACGTTAAAACTATGGTTATTTGGTTGTTTAGAGATGCCAATGTCAACCGGTAGATTTGAGTTTTGTCTATTTTGAAGTTATAGGGTGATTCCGTATGCTTATTCATCAAAATAAGCATCATAATTCCCTCACATTCCTTCAGTCACAAACAAAAGGATATTCCTGGCATGCTTCTCTTTGACAGCAATCTCCTGTGTGTTGATGGCTTTGTTGATGCTCACCGCCTGCAAAAGAGGAAGACAGAAAGAAAATGAATTTTTGGGGCCTTTCCTTCAGCGATGTTAAAGGTTAAACACCAGCTCATGGCAGAAGAGTCTTCCTGTGTGCTGAGGCAAACAGTGAGTTTTAGTGTTTCACTAGAGCCTTATTGAGCAACTTTAACCACCGCTGCGCAACCGCCACTGAATACCAATGAAGTTGAGCTCAAGGAGTGTTTGACAGGCAGCATGACCTAAAACACTATTACCGCTTGGGCTACATCATCCTTTTAGTTTATGATTCATCTCTCAACCATATATATACACTGACAACATCGAGAGCTCTGATGCAGAACAAACTCGTGAGAGATATTGAGAAAGCATTAGCCATATGTTTTCTTTCCTGTTCCTTTCACAGATGCCAAATTGCCATCAGTTCTAGGTACCTTCACAACGTAAACAGTGTTCCTGTTTAAACAAGCATCATATTTTCGGCATGGTCAGCTGAACGTAATGAACCGTTATCGGCCCATCAGATAATGCACATGGTTGCATGAGCCAATTAAGGTGTGGCAGGGCAGTCGAGTCTCTCAGTCATGCTTCCTCTAAAATGTCTGAAACTCCTTTTATTTAGAGAAACAAATGCTTTAGTTCTAAAACATCTCTAGGCAATCTATGTGTTACAGAGCAGACCCATGATTACATGTTCATGTGACTTTGCTGTGCAATGTGGTCATGAAAAATATTATTTGCATGCATTATTTGCAAGTAATTTTAAGCCGTTGAAACTTAATCATTCGTTATATGCACACACTGTCAGAGAGATGCACGCACAAGACAGTGCTCATAAAGTGCTGGAGTATTGAACAGAGTTATTTTGCCGCTTTATAGGCTTTGAATGGTTAAATAGGCTACACACATTTATATGTCAAAACGCCCATCTTTACAAGTATCCTTGTATCCACAGTAATTTAGGTCTTAAGTAAAAACAAACAGCTGAGAAAGAAAACGCATGCGTAACAGTATATTGGATCCGGGCAGCTCTTAAAGTGACAGCAGGCTAATATTCCTGTAGTCTGTCATTCACGTTAATCTAAAAAGAGAGAAAATCTCACTGCTCTTGATCAGTGTTGGGTAAGTTATTTTCAAAAAGTAATTAATTACTATTACTAATTACATCATCAATATTGTATTTAAATTACTTTACTAATTACTCTGAAAAGTAATTTAGTTACTCAATAAGTAACTTAATTATTCAAATCGCTAATTAGGCTACATCTTTAAAATCCCTATAAAGCATAGACAACAGAAATTAAATTTATTCTCCTTATTCTTTCCATTTGAGTCAAACATAGAATAGTTTAGCTTTTTAGCTTTAAAACAACTGTAATACTTAAACATATCAGAATTTCAAAATTGTAACCTTCTTTGGTTAACAAATAGAAGTAACAAAAAAGCAGTTTCAGTTTGGCAAGATGTTCAGAAAAAGCCCAACTAGTAAAATCCGTACAGGTTTATGTAAAAATAAGACTAATGTAGGTAAGAATAAATGACAGAAATGATCTCCTCCGCTGAATAAATCCACGTCAGATCGCGCTGATCTTCTGAGGTAAATTCCGGCTTATTCCTCATAACAGGTCTTCTTTCAGAAACGATGAAAATTAGACGAATCTTGAATTTGTTTTTTAATCTATTTTTTGTATCTAGGTGAGGGCGTTTGCCTGCAGGTGACTGCATATAATGAGCTCAGACAGGGAAAGACTGTACCTTGCTTTAGTTTCATACGGATTACATAATCAGATAATATCAATTTTTGAATTTGAATTTTGAATTTGAACATTTGAATTTGTTCATTTAAAAGTAGACACTTCGTTACACCCAACACTAATCTTGATTAAATCACGTTTGCAACTTTAATGAGAAGAAATATGTAGGCCTATTTAATTTACACAGTGAAGAATAAGCAGTGTTTTTATACATTTGACTACTTTATACAATGTATGTAGCATTTCTTATTTGTTCTACTGTAGTTTTTTTTTGTCCTATTGCTTGTTTCTTATTAAATCACTGACTGTTTACTTGTCTTCAATGAGCTTGAGTTTTTGCATCACATGAATAAATTACATTTTAAATATACTGAAATAGAAAACAGTCATTTTAAATCATAGTAATATTTCACAATATTACCGTTTTTACTATTAAAACACAAAAAAATTACTGATTATGAGTGTAATTATGAGTGTAAACTTTGAAAATGCTTCGCTCTGGACCAAAAAATACATTTTGTTGAAGAGGCCAGGGATCATCCTGACAAGAAATGCTGGCAAGGATGCTGAGAGAATGCTGTTGTAGTGTGTAGTTCGGTCTTCTTCCCTGTGCCGGCTTCTGCGGTCAGACACACTGTTAAAGGTGACAAGGCATGGCTTTGTGTAGACAGGATGGATCTATTGGATGAGCAGTCACAGTCACAGCTGTGATCTCAAACATGAGGACAAGGATGAAGATAGGACAGCAGATTGGAAAAATCCATCCAGGTTTCTTATGGACCAACCCAACAATGTTTTTAGGCAATGCTCTTGAGAAGTGGGTTTCTTCCATCCCTCTCCAACAACCAATAATGCATTCAGAGCTGATATATGACTAAAACAGTCTACGAGCCATCAAGTCTATAAAAAGGTAATCAGTAGAAATCACATCAATAAATTTCCATTATAAGGAAATGAAGACCTTTAAACCATAAAAGGAGTAGATAAACAGCAGCTAAGAGATTGTGACGCTGGTGTGAGGAAAGGTGTGACCTAATTTGTCCACACTAAGACTTTGTCGTCTATGTGAATGAGTTGTGCCAGCTGCCCAGGGCTTTTGGCACTGGCGAGTGAATTTACTGGCATCCCGCCCCGTTCTCTCTCTCACAGGCACAGGCAAATGATAAGATGAAGTGATAACCACTTACTAAAGTAAGAAGAGAGAAATAAACTGGGAAAGATTACAAGCAAAGATGAGCATATGTCATCACATACTTAACCCTGTAAAGCCTGAGATATGAAACTGAATTTAATAAATGGAAGTTTATTGAACATTCAGACAATTATTTTTTTTTTTTTTTATAATATTTGATACTTCAGGCTTTTATGGATCATACGGTCTGGATATTGAGCTCATATTCAAAGATGGGGGGAAAAAAACACCCAAATAAATTTGATGCAGCTGTTGATATTTGTATGGCCAAAAAGTAAGACCAAATTCTGATAGCTCATAAATTAATGATCAATTAGAACTTTAATAAAACAGAAAATGCATATATAGTGGAGATCAAAATTCGAGAACCTGCTTAGTCCTATTTGAAGTTATCCTATCAGGAGTAAAAGCGCAGCTTAAGCACATTTCATGAGTTAAACATGTTCTGAAGCACATAAACCTAAACGTAACTTGATAAAGAACACTGTTGGTTCAACACTGCAGCTGGAATTGCTTTCCAGTTTAGCACAGAACAGGGTAAGGGTCTGTCTTACAGCGTCTCGATGTTTAAGAGAATTTGGACTGAAAAATCTGCACAGTGAACAAACTTCTCATCAGCAGAAAGAAGGAAAAGGCCAAGTTCACCTTTGCTGAGGAGCATGTTGTGTGGAGAGAGGAGAACTGGTCCAAAGTTCACTTCAGTGATGAGAGCAAGCTTAATTTATTTGGGTCCTATGAGAAACATTATGTTTGTCATCAAATTGAGGAAATTCTAGACCCAAAGTGTGTAAAGTCAGTAAAAGGTGAAAGAGGAAGTGTCATGATTTAGGGATTTAAGTTTTCTGCAGCAGGAGTTGGGCCTCTTAGACAGCTACACGGCAGAGTGAATGCAAATGTCTATCAGAACCTCCTGCAGCAACATGCAGTTTCTTCCCTGCACACATCTCTCAAACAGCCTGCAATTTTCAAACAGGAAAATGCCCCCGTCACACTGCAAGAGGTAAAGCCGTTCCTTGAATCTGAAAACATTGGCGGCCCACAATCCTGATCTAAACCCAATTGAAAATCTCTGTAAAAACTTTAGCGACAAAAGTTATGGCTAAGAAGCCCACTATAGTTACCGAACTGTGGAAGAGAGTGGACCAAGATCACATCAGAGCAGTTATGTCCTGCGGCTGCAGGTGTGCTGAAGTCATTCAAAGCAAGGCCCTCTACACATCCTATTAAATTCTGACTGCTGTAACCTTCAGAAATTGTAGTTGTAATCACTGTGTTTTCCACAAAATAAAGGGTTTTTGTGGAAGTGCCTTGGCTAATTTGTATAACACTGTTCTACTAGTATGGTATAGCCACAACTAAAATTCCTTTTTTGAACGATAACGACATTATTTCTGACAAAAATCAAGCTTTCGTAGATTGTTCTCTAATTTTGATTTCCACTAATAGATATAAAAGGCTAGTTTTATGATCAAAGCTTTGTAGTTTTTATTGTGGGAGCAAAACAGCACAATGATGACAGAGATGAACAAATAACTGTTCCTGAAATATATGCATCACATTTTATGCTCATATTTATATAAAAAAGGAACTATATTTCAGATAACTGAAGGCATATAGTAGATTGTGTACAACAGGTTTCTCAAGCTTTGATCATGTTGATAATATGGTGACCTTAAAAATTTGCATATCAAATATGGTACAGTAGGCCATATACAAAATTTTAAAAAATTCTGTCATAAGTTACTCACCCTCATGTCGTTCTATATTTATTATAAGTGGAAAGAACTAACTTTTTGGACTCATAGGGCCCTGGAGTAATCTTTACTGTATATGACACTCAGACTTGTATTCAGAAATGCAGTGTCATCCTACACAAAAAAAAAAAAAACGATGCAGTTTTAAAAAACGTTTTATTATTTCTTCCCTTGAAAGTAGAGTGAGTAACTAAATTTCCTGCTTTTGAATTTCAAAGAAAGCTCTCCAAACAGCCTGTTACGCCACAAGTAGTTTATTCAATTTCTCGCCTACAGCAATATCAACCCATTAGACACTTAATTACTGTGGCAGTTTTTCTATATGGAGCTGACGCAAGCTTGTTAAGCAAAGCATATGTGACTGATGATCTGCAAATATCTGCATTGCAAACCGTTCTGACAGTCATGTTGTATTGATCTGCCAAATGCACAATATGAATCAAATCAATGGGATCTTAGACAGGAGTAATGCACTACAGGGATATTAAGGCCAGCTGTTCTCATGTGACCCATCTGCCGGGAGAGGAGACTGCTCTCCTCATATTGAGGTTTATGCTTTAACCCGTGATGCTCCACAATTCCACAGGCAGGGATGCTATTAGAAATAATTAGTGGACAACTAGTTCCTGAACTTTATTATTTGGGGGTGGATGATTTTATTCTTGAATGTGTTAGAATAGAAATAGAACAGGAGTGTGTAAAATAAAGCAAAGAAAAAAACTTTTTAAAATCTAGTTTTAAAAAATAAATTTTCCTTACTACATTTCTCATTGAGTGTATATTTTAATTATTATTTTTAAAAAATGTTTTTGAATATATACTACATTTCTAAAGTTTGGGGTCAAAACATTTTTTTTACCTTTTTTTATGTAAGAATGCATACAAATTTATGAAAAGTGACAGTAAAGACATTTACAATGTTACAAAAGATATGCATTTCAAATAAATGCTCAAAAAATCCTGAAATGTATTACGATTTCCACAAAAATGAATAAGTAGCACAACTGATTTTAACATTGATAAGCAAATCGGAATGATTTCTGAAGGATCGTGTGATTGTAGTAATATTTCAATGTTACTGTTTTTACAGAATTTTTATTAAAGCTTTTTTTAAAGTTCATTCTGACCTAAAACTTTTAAATGGTTATGCATTTTTCAAAGTAAAAAGTATGTTTTTCGAGTATCATGAATTATTAAATCATAAATTTTAAGTTTTTGTGGAGTCTTACCACCACATGACTAACCACATGACTAACTAACCTCGCCTCATCATAAAAGTCAAATTATGTTTGTTTTTTAAAGGAACGTAATAATTTGGTCAGAGATCTTGATTAAAAGTAATTTCTCATTTTGTTTTAATTTGGCAGACAAACGTGTAATACATTACAGAAAGTTATATATTACAAGTGTTTTAAAGAACCTGCTTAACTGCTTATTACCAAATAATAAAAGTAAATCAACCTTTCATTATTAATATGGATTCATAACATCAGTATTTTATTCTTTTAATGAGGCTTATTTCTCAATTTCTCACCCTGACATTTGTGACTTTATACCCCAAGAAATAGCTAAATTAATTTGAATTCAGAAATTTCCATTAAATATGGACTAAAACTGAACATTAAACAAAAGAAATCGGAAAAAACAAATGATAATAATAATCATTGACACATCCAATCAAATCCTGATGCTTGGGGTGGGCCGATTATCAATATCAATATCAGTATCTTGTCTCAGAGATAGTTTCACAGGGGCCTTCTTTAGTCTCTTTTAGATCTTCCTATCTTGGCTCATATCCGGCTGACTGAAGAATGCAGACTCTACCCACAGTCCTCCACAGGGCACTGCGGCCAACCCAAACAACTTCCCAGCTTCCCATTTTGGGTAATCTCACTACTTTGAGGTGGTTCAGAGAATAGGCTGCCAGCACAAAATCGCTTGCAGAAGCACTGCTGATGGCGAGCGATTGGTCTGTGGCTTCTCTTCAGCATTTTCTGAGGCGTGGGTATAAAACTAAAGTTGAAACAACTAAAAATAGCCTACCTCTCGACTTCCTGAGGTGGCCCTCTGTTCACAAAACTAAGTCTGAACAACCTGAAAATACCAAGACTCTCTCACACCCTACAAGAACATACACAGACTTCTCCTTTCTTGCCGTGTTGATGAGTGGGGGGGTTCTGACGCTCACACTTAGCCACCTGTGTTTTTTCAGCTAACACAGTTTCTTCAAACCGCTCCACCTCTCTTAAAGGTCACAGCAGTGAAAGGAAACAGTGTACTGGGTTACGAAATTACTCTTTCTTCCATTTTAAAGACAATTTTTACATTTTACTCCTATATGACTCAAACTTCCTCTTTCAGGGAACATTCAGTCAACACTTAGTTAGGACTGGGAGTGGAAAAAAACAACCACACTAAACAACCATGCCAGCAATACCTGGCCAGCAGAATTGATTTACGGGTCTATTTTTTATATTTATGAGGGTATTTTTTTCTCTGTTTTTCTTAATTTTCACTCTGACCAAATACAGCTGCTAATTATAAAAGCTAACCAACATCAAATGCAAGCATATCCTTTATTATTGCACTTTATATTTACAGGGCTGCTGAATACTTGAATCAGATTGGTTGACAAACTTTCTAAAATGAAATTGAAATTATTTTCAGGGAACCACATTACACGTCCATATCACTTCGCCAATTATTTAAGTTATTTTAAAGGTCCTTACAGCTTAAAACAGCAAAAGAATAAAAACCCACATCGACACTGACCTAGCAAATAAATATAGTAAACAGTATGATAAAAGTGACCAATTATTTCCTTGTTTTCCCCACTAAATTACATGTCAATGTAAAAATAAAACAACGCAGAAATATTAAAGCAAGAAATGAAAAGCCGTTTTCTTCCTATCCCCCCTCCTCCTCCCCTCCTGTGATATAGCATGGTGGTCCTGTGATATAGCACAAATCAAATAGGTCAAATCAATATAGGTCAAATCAAAGGTCACCAGCATCACAGGCCAACCCTGATTTGGGCATGTCTGCACTAAACCTTTAACTACATATCCCTATAATAAAAAAGTATGTGCTAACATTTTAAATATCTAGGGCCTTTTTTTTTTTTTTTTTAATTCGGTGGCATATGTGCCCCAGGCCCTGGTTAAATACTGACCCTTTTGACATGACTTTTCAGTTTCAGCAGTGTGCTGTAGTGTGGCATGGTTTACTCAAGCTAACTTGCTTTAAAGGAATAGTTCATGCAAAAATGTACATTTGCTGAAAATGTTCTCACCCTCAGGCCATTCATGAGTTTGTTTCTAGACAATATTGTAGATAGAGGACTCATATTTGAGTTGAAAATTTAGTTTGTTTGATGAATTTGTTTATTACAACAAGCAAGCATTTCACAAGATGTTAGCCGATGGACTGGAGTCGTGAGGATTACTTCACGATTATTGTGATGTTTTTATCAGCTGTTCGGACACTCATTCTGACGGCACCCATTCACTGCTGAGGATCCATTGGTGAGCAAGAGCTGTAATACTAAATCTCTCCAAATCTGTGGATCTCAAAGCTAAATAAATAGTTAGATGGTGATTAAAAATGATTAAACTCAAATACATAGTAACCAATCACAGCAACTAAAATATACAGTTTTTCCTATAAATTGTTCACCTAAAATCTGATTAAATCTTGTTCTTATTTGTCACAGACAAAACAAATCAGATGAAGTGGAGCAGGTTTCTGAAAAGGCCTCACAGGCCTTTTGGTTAAAGAAAAGGAACTGAAGACCTGTAACAACAGCACAACTGAAAGAAACCTTGAGTTTTATGAGCTTGCTAACAAGAGGTTTCTGAGGCCACATCAAAACCTCTCAATCAAGCCCAGAAGACACAGATCAAAACCAAGCATTGCTCTTGCTTCAATGCAATTTACATCAATCACTGACTTTCCATAAAGCTTGATTTAGCCTTGTGGTTTGCACAAACAAAATCTCCAGTGGAGATCCCAGGACCCCACTCAAGTAAAGACATGTTTTCATACCATTGTCAAGCAGAGCATGACATGAGGGATTTGAGAACAAGCAGATATCATACAATATTGATAGCGGGCTTGGAGTCAAAGCAGAGAGAAGAACGCAGTGATTTAAGTCAAAACAGTGAATCATGAGTCCAAAAATGGTACATACACCGTCTCAGATCTCACTAGACCCTAAGGAGCCACTCAAGAGTCAAAATCCAACATTAGGTCCACACTATAAATTCTGTGACCCTCAAACCTCAGAGTTTATATTTGCTGCACACTTAAAGCGACAGTTCACCCCTAAAAGAAAATTAAAATGCTGTCGCCGTTTACTCACCCTAATAAGCTTGCATTACTTACTTTCTTCTTAAAAACACAAAAAGTGATGTTAGGAATGATATTACCATATCAGAGTCTCAGTCACCATTCACGTTCATTGAGTATTTTTTATACCATGAAAGTGAACGGTGACTCATTCTGGCTAGCATCTGCTTTTGTACTGCAACTAAGAAATAGTCGTACAGGCTTATGAGGGTGAATAAATAATAACAATGTATTCGTGGGTAAACTATCCATTTAAGTTGATAAAAACAGTTCGTGCGTTCCTGTTCTTTAAACATTCAGGTCCATTTAAACGCAATTTCCCACCAACACGGCTTATATTAGCACACTGGCTGTGACTTCCTAAAATCCGGGAGTGTTGTGGGAAAAGCCTACATGATGAGCCCAAACAATCGCTAAAATGTGCTTTGAAATGTTTGAAAGATATGAAATATCGCAGCAACTCGTTCAGACGTAATGGTCCGCGACGGTCTAAATCTACTAAATGCAAATAAACACAAGACTGTTGCAATCCTCGATACAAAACAACCCCGCGAACAGGCAAGCGCCAATCCCTCCCACCCCCCAAAACGTGCATATACACTAACACCCCCTAAACATCAACATTTCGTCGAGTACATACCATTTTATTCGAGTCCATAGTTCAAACGGGGTTATGGAAGCGAAGCTCGGGAATCAAAAGCAGACTGAGGGAGGCGGAGGGAGCAGGATCGGTCCGTTAACTCAACATGTGTCCGGTTCAGTATCTCCTCTATAGTCCCTCTCTCCTTCTCTTATTTCCTTCTCGCGCGCCCAGGAGCAGATTGGCAGATGGCTCTAGAAAAGCCTGAAGAACGCGAGCCATAAACGTTTAATGGAAGCGTTTAAGACGCTGGACTAAACATTGTGTGAAAGATACGGACCACAAAATACAGACTAGAGGAGGAGTTCTTCATGCATTTATGTCATTAGCCACAGCTTTTGACTTAAAAGGACAAAAAGGAGAACGCAAAATTCTGTCAAATGTTACATCACTAAAAAAAGAAACAAGAGGAAATGTTTGTATTGCAAGGATGATGCAACGTCTTGCACATAGTGAGACAAAAATAGCACGAATGCTTCTGAAGAAAATCAAACTGCACTAAAACTCAACTGCAGTGGTACAAGACCCACGAGACACACTGCAGAGCAAAATGCGTTATGGCACGTACAGACTTGCAGGTGCCTTGTCTAGAATTGTTAGCTCACTATAGGAATCGCTATATATATATATATATATATATATATATATATATATATATATAGGTTAGCCATCAATGTGCGGAATATAAGACGTGATTGATGGCATTCCAGTTAAATACTCTTGCTTTCACATGATCACGTGTGTAAGGTTGGTGAAGGGTGCCCTCATCTGGTTGTTGTTTGATGCCGAGGTAAAGCAGCATGAGAATGAGCAGCTCCATACATTATTAATCCAACAGGTGCTCATGTGTAACAGGAGATCCAAAGACAGGCTTTTAATTAAGTATAGAAAAAAATGAGACCATATAAATAACATATCATTAGGTATTTATTAGGAAATTAGTCACTACATAAAACTTCCCCTCTATTAGTACTATTTTATAAATGACAGGAACTACAAATATAAATGCTGTTTGAACTGAATGCAAATCGGTTGTTTCTTTTTTTAAGAGCATATCACAGGTTCTAATTTTCACATGACTCTTCTCTTTGTGTTTAAAAATGTGCCTACATGTAATACAAAAAAACAGACTGTAATACACTACCATTCAAAAGTTTGAAGTCAGTCCGATTTTTTAAAGCTATTAATACTTTCATATTCAAGGATGTATTAAAGTGATCAAAAGTGATTAAATAATGTTTCCACAAAAATATTAAGCAGCGCAACTGTTTTCAACATTGGAAATAATAAGAAATATTTTGTATTAAATCAGCATGTATGATTAATTTCTGAAGGATCGTGTGACAGAAGACTGGAGAAATGATGCTGAAAATTCAGCTTTGATTCACAGAAATAAATTTGATTTTAAAATATGTGACCCTGGACCACAAAACCAGTCTTAAGTGTCAATTTTTCGAAATTGAGATTTATACAACATCTGAAAGCTGACTAAATAAGCTTTCCATTGATGTATGGTTTGTTAGGATCTGACAATGTTTGGCAGAGATGCGACTATTTGAAAATCTGGAATTTGAGGAAGCAAAAAAAAATCAAAATATTGAGAAAATCGTCTTTAAAGCTGTCTAAATGAAGTTCTTAGCGAGGCATATTACTAATCAAAAATTATGATATATATGGTAAGAAATTTACAAAATATCTTCATGCAACATGATCTTTATTTAATATCCTAATGATTTTTGGCATAAAAGAAAAATGGATAATTTTTACCCATGCAATGTATTTTTGGCTATTGCTACAAATATACCCCAGCGACTTAAGACTGGTTTTGTGCTCCAGGGTCACATATTAAAATAGAAAACATTTATTTGAAATTGTAATAATATTTCAAAATATTACTGTTTTTACTGTAATTTAAATTGAATAAATGCAAAAAAAAAATAAATTAATTAATTAATTGTACCAACCCCAAACGTTTGAACTGTGGTGTATATCTGTATTATTTGCTTAAATATGTCAATTATCTTCTCATATGCTGTTCTTTTATATAAATCTCAACTGTTTAGACA
The DNA here is from genome assembly GCF_936440315.1 of Barbus barbus. Taxonomy (NCBI): domain Eukaryota; kingdom Metazoa; phylum Chordata; class Actinopteri; order Cypriniformes; family Cyprinidae; genus Barbus; species Barbus barbus. The sequence goes on along the minus strand of NC_136759.1, from coordinate 18,060,712 downwards.
GACGTTCAAAAAAGGTCACAAGATCAGTTGATCTGGACATGATATCAGTCAATGTTTACATAAACTATGCCACCCAAATCACTCATAGAGGAAAAATGTGGCAACGGGAAAGGGAGGGGGTTCTCCAAACAAAGCATGCTCTTTAAAGGGCAATCACTTCCTGGTACCGTGTGGTAAGCCCATCGGGACAGTTTACACTGCAGTGCTTCATTGGTCAAGCATATTCCACCAAGAGAGACGCTACGGCAGTGTAGAATGACTGCCAATGAGTCACTGCCCACACACTGTCTGTCTGTCCAGCTCACACCGACCACAAGCCTGGAAACTGCAGGCTTACACTTCCCAGTTAATGACCAACAAGTTTAGTACCCGCTTTAGATAATGAACAAAAATGTAACATAACAGTGGATCCGAGCACGATCCATCGCTGTATAACTGTGACCTTTTCTACAACCCACAGGATTCCCACATGTTTTGACCGAGGAATTTTCATGACTTCTCAAAGACTTTACAAAAAAAGCAATTTCTAGTTGCTGAATTATTTTAGAGATAAAATGGCTACTAAATTGCATTATAGAAATTTCAGTAACTTTTTACGATCTTAATAATTTGACAACAAAAATACAGAAAATACAGGTTTTACAGAAAAAAATAAGGGGCTGTTCACACATGCGTCTATGTGTCTAAACCGCAAGATGCAGCACTCAAGAATGGTTTTAAAAAAGCACAGTGCAAAATACCGCCTATATAAAAGTTGCTATGCCAACTTGCTACTGTAAACAAAACCTTACAACGCTTGCCCCGCCTCCGGTGTCTTCGGACTGGTCACTGCATGTAAAAGTTGAAATTCTTTCAACTCGACACAGAATCTTAAAAATGCGGCGCTCATGTACAATTTTACCCAATTGTAAGAAAAAAGTTTAATCATTTAAAATGTAATAACAATAATAATGATATAGTTATTAGAAACATTAAATCAGACACTTTATTTGCATTTAATATGCTTTTTGTATATAAATTCACTTTTGTAAATTGAATTTGATCCAGTCATCAAAATGGGATGTCTCATCTTATAGCTGTACTTTTTTGGTATTTCTTACTGTTTAGCTGGTTCAATAGTTGACAATTATGGCACTACTGTTTTGTAACAATATTTTATAACTACCATGCTTAATATTTTTCTCATTATGCAGTAAAAATGGGTCTGAATACATTAAATATATATTTCCCTTTATATTAAGGGAGTTCATCAAAAAGGGGTCATATTTAATTATCATAGTAATAAATTTAAAGACGTAAGGCAAAAAAAAAAAATGCATACAATGTCACAATCCTACAATACTAACATCTAATATGACCACATTCCCTGCAGTAATGCATTAATGGTCTGTTTGATAGCAGTATGACCCAAATACTGTTTCTGGCACAGGCATCTGGCGGCCCGCCAAACTGCATAGGATTTTTAATCCACAGCGAGCGAACGGAGGCCACAGGCCAGGGCCCGCGTGTTCTGCTGTCTCAGAGCTTTCCATACATGCCCTCCTGCAGTCAATGACCCTAACAAACACTGCTCACCCTCTGAACAGCAGGATCTACAGTAAATGTGCACATATCAGATGGAAAAATTCTAAAAAGTTACTTTTAACAAGCAGAGAACAGTAAAATAGTTCATTTAGAAAAAGAAAAATACTAAAATATGGTAGGATATTGAAACTACTGTAGACAGAGAAAGTGAAATACTGAAAGTAGAGATTGGCTGCTAAGAGGGAGGCGAGATTACGACTGTCTGGCTCTGTGAGGGAGAGTCTTGGAAAAACAGAGGGGGGGCAAGATTTGGCTCCTCCCGAGAATTCCTCCACAGGCACGGTACCAGCACAGGAAGAAACACAAGCATAAGAGATATAGGGTCATAAACTTAACTGCTTTAAAGTAGGATAGTTTGATATAACAAGAGGAGGAAGAGCAGACATGGGACAAATAGAGACAGAATGACCTAAATTAGCATTAAAGGAGTAGTTCACCCAAAACAATTAAAACCTTCAGGCCATTCAAGATGTAGATGAGTTTGTTGCTTCATCGGAACACATTTGAGGAATTCAGCATTACATCTCTTGCTCACCAATGGATCCTCTGCAGTGAATGGGTGCTGTCAGAATGAGAGTCCAAACAGCTGATAAAAACATCACAATAATCCACATGACTCAAGTCCATCGATTCAAGTCTTGAGATGTGAAAATCTGTGTGACACAAACCTATCAAGGTGTTTTCAAATTCAAACCATTGCTTTCAGCTAAAACACAGGTCGTCTATCCATAATATTGCTAGTGAAAAAATCATCATGTCTGAATCAGGAGAGAAATATGCAAAGATCAAGCACGGTTTACAAGTGAAAACAGTCCAAAACTGTTTTGTCAGATAGTTTTATCCAAAACAAATAAGTCGGAGGATTTTTATGAGAGGACGGATAGACTTTTTCATTGATAGAAACATTATTATGGATTATTATCAGATTTTTGGCCAAAAGTGCCTATAAATGTGTTTATTACAAACTTGAAATTTTTGGATTACTTGTGGATCACTGTGATGTTTTTATCAACTGTTTGGATTCTCATTCTGACGGCACCCATTCACTGCAGAGGATCCATTGGTGAGCAAGTGATGTAATGCTAAATTTCTCCAAATCTGTTCAGTTGAAGAAACAAATTCATCTGCATTTTGGACACCCTAAGGATAAATACATTTTTGGCAAATTTTCATTTTTGGGTAAACTAATCCTTTAAAGGTGGGGTATGCATTTTTTCAAAAACGCTTCGAGTTGAGGCCCAGTACCAAAACAAACTTGTAGCCAATCAGCAGTAAGGGGCGAGTCTACTCATGATGCAGAGGAGAGAGCGCTCATCAGTGCACATGATGGACATTAGCCGCGCCGAGCGACAACAGAAAGATAGACATGGTGGATAAAAAACAAAAGACGAAAACGTCTGCGGAACAAAAGAAGGCTTACACCATGTCTACACCGGAAGCCGCGCCGCAACAGCTAAAGTCTGTCTACACTGACACTTGAAAATTATTTGAAATTTGTGTCAATATGTCATAAATAGAACGTGGCAGAAGTTAACTGTCGGGGATTTGTCGTGTCGTGTTGCACCGTATCCAGTGTAGACAGCATCACTGATTATATTGAGTTTAGTATTTCGTCGCGCCATGCCGCTCGCGTCTGGTATAGACATGGTGTTACGATAAGGCAAGAAGTAGGACCCATGTAAATATCGGATCAGCTTTCCAGTGCTGGAGAGAGCTCAAGAACTGTGATCGGATGCCAAGGTTGCTTTGTTTCTTCTTGATAGGTGAGTAACATTGGTTTTTGCTTTGTTTCACAGAATTAATCGTTGCCTGGGTTGCGTACGTATGTGTGGGGCGAAGCTATCAAAATAGGGCCGAGACCCTGTTGGGTAGGGCCGTGTTTGTTTTGGTGATTTCAAATATCAACATTGGCTACCAGAAACCAGAAACCACCTTTAATGTGATGAAAAATATAATGAAAAATTATAATTTGACTTCATTGATGTGAAACAGGACAACAGTCTTTTAATAATGTAAAACGGGACTTGTGAATTGTTTGGATTAGGGCTACATGGTTTGGGGGGAAAAAATTAGCTATGTATATCATCGCACTTTATGACTGTCAACTAAAGTTCCGCACAAAGTGACCATCTTGAACTTTGCCTGATACAAAATGTTCTGTGGGATGTTTACGATGCTTCAGACCGATTTGCAGATGATTTATTTTGGCAACATTCTTTTAACATGTTATTTCATCGGTGTGGATTCCGAGGCTGGCCGGATGTCCCTCTGTCAGACTGCGACCACAACAAAGGTTCCCTGCTTAGATTTCCTCCATAAAAAACTCAAGTTAAGTAGACGCTAGTCTTCTAACACCCAGCCACAAGGCAAACCATGCTCATGTCATTAAAGAGCACCACACTAACATCCTCTCATTTAAAACAGGCTGAATTCACACCACAGAAGGCCTATTAATCTAAACATAGCTTTCCAAAGGCAGAAAAGAGACGGGATATTATGGAATCACACTTCCTCCAGGCAAACTAGCTGATAAGGACTGCTCACAATAGCAATTCCTACTGAGACCTGATCAGTTTGTGCTGTTTGAAGTGTTATTTTTAGATGTCACATTCAGTTTAGGCTTCATAGTTAAACTTTAGCACTCACGTGTTTTTGGTTAAATTAAAAATCAAACTGATGAAATCTATTCCAAAAACTGGGAAAATCACGTTTGAGTCTGACCCAGTGATCAGTCGTAAAGAGCGCATGCGTCACATGAGTCTCGCTAATCCATGTTACTGTCCTAGATGTAAACAGGACTGAATATTGCACGCTTGAGTCAAACATGATGCTGCAGATTGCTGACATTGACATCAAACCAGAAATTAAGCAAATTTTAGTTGCCGCCACAATGTCTACCTCGAGAAATCTCGGCAAGAACAAGGTCATGCTGTTTTCAAACACTCTGAAACCCACCAGTAGGGCAGTCGGCTGCAGCTTCATTCATGTGACCTACTTTTTCTGATGGCTGTGTCTGGATGGGGAGGGGAAAGACCCCCAGAGAAGTGAGAAGAGTGCATGGACAATGAGAATGTATTTCTCTATATTTCACAACACACTTTCAGGCTCAAGCACCCACATACTGACTGCATAATTCAATGCATGTGCACTTTAAAAAGTTCATGATAAACAAGATATTGAAGACACATGGAAATCCACTATAGGCTTATGGCAAGAACCAGAATGCATGACCATCAAACTCAATGGTTTTAGCGCTGCATCTCTAAACCACTAAAAGCTTTTACATCTGCTCGATACATAGCCATCAGTTTGGAAACACAAGACTAAGTCACAGAGGATCTTTTTGACATATCCTTTTATAATGCATATTAATGTCATATTATGACAAATGTGTGCGTGTAATTTAATTTTTAATGGCATTTGGAACACCATTATCCATATTAACCTGTACTGAAAGAGTACCAGGTAGAACTTTGCTCCCGACACTAGAATGTGGACTGATAAAAGGAAGGTGCGATATAGTCAAAAGTTCACTGAACTGAAAGCTGAATTTAACAGGCCATCAATTATAGTTTTGTAAACATGATGGCTTTTGTTGTGGAAATAGAAATTCATTTTATGGTTTCGATAGGAGGCTGCTTCAGGCACCAAATGAAGCGCAGATCTTGAGAATTTGTGCACCTGAAAGCACTATAGCGTCAGCTCTGATTTTTGAACTCAAAGTGAGAAAACACTTCCAATAGCTTTACAATTTAATAAATCATATCAGACAACAATAAAGCATGTGTTAGCTTGATTTACTAATATATTAAATTAAACACAAATAATGCTTTTTGACTGCCTACTTCGTTCCATAGTTTGAGTGTAGGATCTTTTTTTAAAGATACGGCAAGCCATTTAACATGTATTCTTTTAATAGTTAATTTTGTGTTGCTAATATTTGGTTTCAAATAAAAAAAATTAAGAGCAACACAGTCCACTAGTACCTTTTTAAATTTCACTAGTATTTTAGATACCATTACTCAGAAATTGCTAGTAAAATTCACAAATAATTACAAAGAAATGGCAATGAATTAAACATAAAATGTTGACACAGAAACAACTTCCCTATCGGTAAGCCCCGCCCCCCTTAGTTACTGTTGCTCACTGCCTTACAATGACAGCTGCAGTGTGAAAACCTTGTCCCACAATGTTTTTGCACAATTTTGGACACAGAAGGGCCACCATTCAAGTGGGAGTTAAATATTCCATGGAGGGATTTATAAAATATTGTAAAATAAATATGGTGGGTAACTCGAAGCGAGGGATTACAGATCACAATGCAAGCGGGAGAAGTCTCATATTATGGTCGGTCATCACGATCGCAGATGACAACATGCAGGATCAACACGGTTCATGTATCGTAGGGTACGATTAAATTAATGTACATTTAACCCGCTTAATATGGAGAGGCACTGAAATGTAGCCCTTCGTTTATGTGTTTTTGACCTACACTGTAAAAGAAGCGAGAACAGTTCGCTATTTAGGTTTGTACGTTAGCATGGACTCACTAACTTTAACGTTAGCTAGTTTTAGCCAGAGATACCTTTCTGAAGCACAAGATGACATTAATATTCTGCTTGAGCAGATGAAAATTGTAACTTAATGAGTGCATGACAACCAGAAAATGAACGTTTTTGTCTTCATTGGGATTGGGTTAGTCTCGCGTAGCCAGACCTTCAGACTGACGGCTGAAGGTCTGGAATAGATGTCCGCTTTGATTGGCCAAGGCCCGCCCATGAGGCCGTTTGACCGACATATCAAACAACCAATCACAGTTCGTTTCATTTAGCGTCACGTTTCGAAACTTGGGAATGTCACCGCGATAACAGACCGGTGTGTGAAACAATGAAGATTCTATGCCGCAAAATTGAAATATTTACCTTACTTACTTTTGAAAATCCAGCGTTTAGTTTACCCTGATAAGCATTCGTCGTCACATTTGTTAACACAACGGCTTGCTTCTTTCGTGAGGGGGTTTGGCACCACGTCATCTTTGTTTCCCGGCAGACCGAAATAAACGCGACACTCCTGGAAATCCGGTTTAATTCAACCAGTCAGATGACGACTTCGATATTCCTGAAGTGTTTCCAGAAAAGTGTGCCATATGCGTCAGACGTTTAGCCAACGGTCCGTCTGAGGCTGAGACTAGGATTGGGTTGAATGCTTAGGGACATTTTGCTGTTTTATTTGAGTTTAGGAAGTGTAATAAAATAAATTCTATTGCCCATCCTCTCAGGATACCTGGAATCAGTGTTACAAGTACCACAGCCACATTGTGTTTCCATTTCTGTAGCATGAACCCCATAAAACCGATGCGAGCTTTGGATCTTCCAATGTTTCTCTATGGCGCTGAAACCTAAAGATGTCCAAGTTCCGGTCCCGTGCAAGTTATACTCGACTGCCATTGGCTCATCTGAATTCGAAGGGAGGGGCTTACCGACAGGTCAATTAGAATTTCAATACTTCTGTAAAAGTTTCCTGTAAAATGCGTTTTATTCACAACTTCAAAAATAATTTTTACAGTACTTTTTACTACATTGACAAGTATCACTAATACATATTCCTTTAATTATAGAGGTTATTCAGTTTATACTTACAATTATACAATTAATTTTCTTAATTGAATTCAATAAAGATTTGTGAGAGATTTCTGTGAGATTAGTATTCTCATTGTTTCTGGTACCTATTTCAGTTCCTACTTGATTAAACACTTATAATACAGTATACGCTTTATAAGAGTATGTTACAATATATTTTATCATTTATTAGCGAATGTGTTAGTTTAAAATAGCTTACTTGTAAGATTTTAATTGAACTAGTTCTAACTACTAAATGCAACGGAGATAAGAAATGTTAGTTGACTGTAAAATGTTAACTTTACCACAAGTAGCAAAGAAATAAGTGCTAGTATCTAATGATTATTGTAATAGACAGGCTACAAAACTCTATCGAAATGCCAGTTATTAGAAAACAAGAACTAGCACAATACAAACAAATACTAGTTCGTTTTAAGCAATACATGTAAAAAAGGGCTTGCCATACAATGAGCGCGTTGGCGATACACTGGCTACATGAAAAAACTTGCCCTGTGGTGTTTACAGTTTCTTACCTGACTACGCTCGAAGTTTTCCTTATCAACTTCCAAGCTGTTGGCACCGGCAGCGCGACGGCTGAGCACTTTGGGAATCGGGTTGGGGACTTGCTGCATGGAGCTCTTGACGCGGTCCATTCTGGAAATAAAATCCAAACTGCGCGAGCGACGGAGCTAGACCTCTTAAATCAACATAAATAGAGTGTAGTTAAAAGAGACTGGCGCTAGCGGTGAGCACGACAAATCCCAGCCCTCGCCGTTATCACAAAAGGTCATTTTCTACGTCCACCGCCCATGAATATCATCCCAGCGCTGTCCGCTCGCGAGCGTGCAAAACATGCGCAGATCTGTAAGCGAATCACAGCAGGGTCAGTTCGCGTCATGTACTATACAAATCAACTCAACCCCAGACCAGCGACTGTCACGGGCTCCTCCCAGCGCTTACACACACTGCTGGAGGAAAATCATTAGCTCCCGCCCTTCAAAACAGTTATTCTGATTCACACGCTTTACTACAATGAACATTTCTCAAGGTACTGAATTCTTCTCAGTGACGATTTATTAGGGCCCAAGCTACTAAGGCGCAGGGGCCTATGTTTTCCTAAGGATTATTATTATTATTATTATTATTTTTATATCGACTATCCGGGCACTTTTGGGGGCCTTAACGTGCTCAAAAACTCTTGGAAATTGGCACGCACATTGGAACCTGCGGCCATTAGGACGCCGCAGAGGCTGGGACCCGGGCGTGGCGCAGGGGCTCTACAGCGCCCCCTGGAACACAGTCAAAAAGCTTGATGTATAGCTCACACATACTTGCACGTATTCATATGAAACTCGGTACACATATAGAACTGATTGAGCTGAACAACTTTCGCGCAGCATGTCTTAAGCTCCGCCCAACAGGAAGTCGGCTATTTAGGGCTGTTTAACAAGCGCATGCTCTGGAATTTGATATACTCCTCTGAGGATTTCCAAACGATTGCCACCAAACTCTGTGAACTCAAGACATTGGGGACGCTAAATTTAAAATATATTTTTGATATCTCGAACCATTTGCCCGGGGCGAAGCGATGAAGCAACGTGTCAAACTTTAAAATTCTTTTCTGGTGATTTTGAGGAAGATAACATGTTTAGAATGTCATGAAACGCAACACATATATCAGTATTAATGATAGATAGACACTAGCAAAAGCTCATAAACGGGCGTGGAAGAGGCACTCTATAGCGCCACCTTTTGTCAAAAGTGGGGGGGGGGGGGGTTAGTTTTAGCTACAGACACCAAACTAGGTACATATATTGGTCTTATCAATCCGGACAACTTTCTAATTTACAGTCATTAGCTACGACCAACAGGAAGTCGGCTATATTTATTTTAATGTGTTATTTTTTTTTAAATCAGGCTGTAAATAAATTCATACTCCTCCAAGCAGAAACAAGCAGTTCACACCAAACTTTGTCAACATGATACCAATATACTGAAGATGTTAAATTGCGAACGGATTTAGGATATCTTGAATGGTGTGGCAATGGTGATTTATTTAAATAACAGTAAAAAAAGATAGGAGTAATTTTTTGCATCTTTTAAGAGCAGCTTCCAAACACTTCATAAAAATTACATACACAGAACAAGTCATTCTGAGGAAATGTGATTAATTCCATGAATTTACAACACACTATGGAAAGCAGAAAATTAAAAAACTGTCAGACATCTGATGTCACTCTGCTTCTGTGTGGGGGGTGGGTGACTGTGTGACAGTGCGTTTACACCGGACAATAAATCGCGCTATTCGCGCGTAGTTGGACGCATGAACATTTTGTGTTTACTCGCTTCATTCGCGCGTGAAATTCACTGCACAACAGACGCGAATTCGCCCTTCTGCCAGGCGCACAGGTATGACTGCCACAGAGAGCATAGAATTTGGCAAATAAAATCAGCCCTTTATGTGCTATGGAAACACTGGATGCGTGTATTTCAGCCGAGAATGTAGTTGTTTAAAACTCAAATATGCGGTTTATTTAAAAAAACAGTGCCTATTTGAAAATGTGCTTCGCCAATTTCGGAGCCGTGAGCTCCAGGCGATCACCGGGCGCTCGTGCTCATGTATCCCGAAGAGAGGAGCATAACCTCGGCTAGTCCTTCTGACATTTGCCGCTGGCTCTGATGTCTCTGTAGTGGATAAACATCAGATATAATTTGTTTTGGGTAAATCTAACAGGTAATCTTTGGTCTATGGTACAGCTCCGGGTATCCACATACAGCTTCTTGATTTTGTCCTCTATTGTTGTTTTGATTTCTGCCTCCGTTCGTAATCACGTCACTACTAGAGCAAGCTCCTGATTGGTTAACGCGGCGCGAAATATCCGCCAAAGTTCAGATTTTTCAACTTGCCCGAATCGCGCATCAAAAGCTCGAAACGCTCAATTCGCGCCGCGTCATTCGCATTAAATACAGGTTTTGAGCAAATTCTAACAATTATAAAATACATAATGCAATGAAACAAAAAAGTAAATAAAAAAATGAACAAGAAAGTTAAAATTAAGTACAAACTAAATATAGTGACAAAAAGTTGCACATAATAAAATTAAAAAAGTATAGACAATTTAAAAATTAGCCTATGTAAACGTGCATGTATCACACTTATTTTCTGTTCTATTCTATTCTTGTATTCTATGTAAAAGTCTGTTTCATCTTAACACAGTGTTATTTACGTACATGTCCATTTTTAGAGAACTGAAACAGAGCAAGGGGCCTTGTGTTAACCTCAATAATAATAATAAAACCCTTCACATTTGACCTTCTCCCAAGCAAGGCCCATATCTATCTTTAACTGGCTTTGTTTTTGAAGTTAAAGGGATGGTTCACCCAAAAATGAAAATGTTAGTATCATTTACTTATCCTCAAATTGTTACGAACCTGTCTTTCTTCTGTTGAACTCAAAAGATATTAGTAACCGAACAGCTGACGGTAGCCATGGACCTCCATAGTATTTTTTCCACACAATGTCTACCAGCAACTTACCGACATTCTTCAAAATATCTTCTTTTGTGTTCAACAGAAGAAAGAAATACGTTCAACATAAAGAATATAGTAGTAGATACTTTACTTTCAATTCATAATTCAACTTAATGGTGAGTAAATGGTGACAAATTGTTTATTTTTGGGTGAACTATCCCTTTAAGCAGATTCTATGACCTTGCAGATGCATTTATGTTATTGTTTGAAACATATAACCAAGGCAGATGCTAAACTTGGTACGTCATTTCTCTTTTGACTGTTTGACTTGTGAGATCTCACTTGTATTCTCTTTGTATTTGCCACACCAATTAATCACGTTGTTCCTTTATCAGCAAATATCACTGTCAGTTTATTGTCTGCTGATTCCACTTGCATAACTATATTAAATAGCACAGGCACATGCAATCACTAACTGTGTCCTATCTCTAAATGGGCAGAAGCCAGATTCAATTTCCCTGCGAAGCAGATTCTATCAGAAGGCCGAGTCAGAGTTTTGTTTCAATGATTCAGTAGAATGACAGTGTGAAGTCATTTTGGTCTTTGTCCTGAGTAAACATGATCTTTTCTGCTTGTCAGCACAAGATGCCAACCGCAGTCAACACCACTATAATGTCAGCAGAGGAACCTTGAATTCCAAGACTCCAAAAAATCTAAATGTAATTGCTTTACTATATATTTACACTGTCCTAAATAGTGCTAATGTCTTAAAATGCTTAAAAATTGCTCAACAGATTTCAGATCAGAACAGATTTGGAGAAATTCAGCATTAAATCCCTTGGTCACCAATGGATCCTCTGCAGTGAATGGGTGCCGTCAGAATGAGAGTCCAAACAGCTAATAAAAACATCACAGTAATTCCTAAATAATCTTTCCTTTCTTTCAGTCAGTCAGTGTCACTGTGTTTTTCCAACAACTATAACAGTATATCATGTTTTCTTTTATGTTGTATTATAAATAGATTCCCCCCTAAATTTGCCATTCAGTTTAAATAATATAATTTGGTGACATGATTTGGATGAATGAGGTCTAATTCCATATGTTTCAGTTACTTTACAAATCACTATGATTTTGAGACATGGGGTTGGTTGGCACAAGGTTAATTGCTGGTTTACCGGATGCTGTTACCAAAATAAAACATCTGAATGTTTTCTCTGTTGTTATTTTCCAACCTGTAAAGAATCTAAAAATAATCATAACCTATTTATTCTAAAAAAATATATATGAATACAAAATCTGGTTTGGTTGGTGACAATCTGCACCTATTTGTTCCACCAGAGATCATTCTCAAAGAATAATAATTGTGGCAACCAGCCTCAGTCCAGCTGAAAGGATACCTAACGAAAAGCTTCTAAAGAAAAGTTGTCAAGAGAATTTAATTTATTTTAATGTAGCGACATCTAGTGGTTGCACAACGGTACAACACTTGCATGATACGCATATTTAAATATCTTGATATTTGTATTTGCAGCATTTACAAAATAAACAGTAAATTCCAGGAACGAACTTTTTGCTTAAGTGTGCAAAACAATATAGGCCATCACAATACATTAGCCTAAATCTTATCAAAAAGATCTAATTCAGGATTTATTTATTTTTTAAATTGTCTGACAGATGATATAGCTAGGAACAGATGTGGTTTTAATAAATAGGCGAACGTCTTTTTAAACCAAACGATGAAAATTAATATTATTAGTGTTGTTTAATGTACCTAAATCTAAAGTAAGTTCTAAGTGACTATCCAATAATGAATTAAAATCATTCAAGTAGGTGACCGACAGTGAAGCATGATGTCAGACAGATGACAACATTTTCAGAATTCCAAAGTCCTTTGTGACGAATGATCTCCTGATAAGTAGAGGGCAAACGAGTTGGCCTACTTCCCCTGAACTGACTCTCTGTGAACTTTCACCTAGATTACGCAGTTATTAATTCAGGAAAACGGGAAGTTGCTGCGTTCATGTGTCAGATGCTAGTTTCAGTATTCTTCAAATCTACACAAGTCACAAGTTTCAGGCGTGAAACGGCTACACAGGCGCAGCTGTGAATGTTCTCGACTGTTTATGTCATACAGTGAAATCCCCGACCTTTGGACTACACCAGTCGTGTTTACGTCACCTACAGTCAGTCACCAGACATCCTTCCAGTTCCTATAAAATCCTGAACAGTGGCTCAGTCCTCATTACAGCAACTGAGAGTCAGCTCTGGAGTTGGTTTGCAACCTCAGACAGCACAACAGGTATTTAAACTGATATTTAAACCTCTTTACTTTATGTTATTTACTGGATTAAATAGACTACTAGCTTTATTAATGCTTTGCTATGACAGCTTAATCATTTGACAGTAAAATAATTTGCTATGACACTTTGACTGTTCTTTTGCAGATTTTCTGCTAACTATAGTGACATGGCTTCTGTGGACGTTGTGAATAACCAGGTGTGCCATTTTAATCCTCATATGTGACCCTGGACCGCAAAACCAGTAGCATGGGTATATTTTTGTAGCAGCAGCCAACAATACATTGTATGGGACAAAATTATCAGTTTTTCTTTTATGCCAAAAATCATTAGGATATTAAGTAAAGAACATGTTCCATGAGGATATTTCATAAATTTCTTACAGTACCAAAACTTAATTTTTGAATAGTAATATGTTTTACTTTACAACTTTGAAGGCGATTTTCTCAGTATTTAGATTTTTTTGCACCCTCAGATTTCAGATTTTCAAATACTTAGTTATCCAAATGCTGTCTTATCCTAACAAACCATACATCAATGGAAAGCTTATTTATTCAGCTTTCAGATAATGTATAAATCTCAATTTCAAATTATTTTGACTGGTTTTGTGGTTCAGGTTTATCTAATTTAAATTTTAATACTAATATTAATTCTATTAAAATATTTCTAAATAAATGTATATGTTAGAATGTCAATTAATCTGTTCATTCCTGTCTGTTCCATTCTAGAATGTGGTTGAACGCATAGTTCACCTTCCCTTGGTTATTTCCACCTATGACTTGGTGTCAAATGTGTACTGCAACACCAAGAACAACCATCCCTACTTGAAGTCTGTGTGTGAGGTGGCTGAGAATGGTGTGAAATCCATAACCTCAGCTGCTTTTCACAGTGCTTTACCAATCATTGGCAAGCTAGAGCCTCAGAGTAAGTCGATTGTTGTTTGAAGGTTAAGATCAGGGCTGATTTTAGTGTGAATATGTATTTACTAAAAGTTACTGTCTCTCTGTAGTCTCTATGGCAAATGACTTGGCATGCAAAGGACTGGATAAGATAGAGAAGACTCTGCCGATCCTACACAAGCCATCTGATCAGGTATTACGTAATATTTGTCTAAATGTTAAAGTCGGCATGAAACGGAAGTTGCAATCATCTTTTCTTCCCTACTGTGATGTATATGTGGGACTTGATTTTGTCTACCAGGAATTGATTGGATCATTTTCGTTGGCTTTTGCTGATATCTCAAGTGAGCGGTTGTCAAAAATCTGCTATAAAGCAGCTGTAGCAAGACAATAGTGTCATTATTCAGCTCCAGTCAGTTCAGTTCGGTTCAACTGTGTAAAGTTCATTTATTATGAAACAAGTTCAATTCGGCAATTAGCAGCTCAACTGAAGGCAGTAGTGATGTTATTCAGCTTGAGTCAATTCAGTGTTCATTTAGCTCATAAACAGTGTTGAGGTTGCAGTATACATGAATTATGAACAAATTTGATTCAGCTATAAAACAGCTCTACTGAAGACAACAGTATCATTGGTCAAGTTTTGTTTTCACCTGATAGTGTCAGTGCTGTCAAATCCATGAGTCTTTTTGACCCCAACTAATCAAACCAAAAGGCAAGAAACCCAAACTCTATCAGGTGACAGAAATGGATGATGAATTTAATGAATTTAATCATGCATGTATATATTTAAGAAAAATATTTTATGTATTTATATATAATACAAAATATAAGAATATAAATGCATATACATGTAAATATTTTCCAAGTATATACTGTATGTGTGTATATTTACATATACATTGTAAATATACACAGTACACATTATGTAAACAAAAGCTTTTATTTTGGATGCGATTAATCGTTTGACAGCACTACTCGCCAAGCACTGCTCTAATGGTGTTCTTCTCTTTCAGATTGTTGCTAGTGCTAAAGAGGCAGTAACAGGAGCCAAGGAAGCCGTCAGCGGTACCATGAACGGTGCCAAGGAGTCTGTCTCCTCCACCCTCAGTGAAGTGACGGACAAGACACGTGGAGCAGTACAGGACGGCATGGAGAAGACCAAGATGGTGGTGAGCGGTGGAGTCCAAACGGTGATGGAGAGCAGGGTGGTCAAACTGATGAGCAGCAGCGTGGACA
This sequence comes from Barbus barbus, assembly GCF_936440315.1. Classification (NCBI taxonomy): domain Eukaryota; kingdom Metazoa; phylum Chordata; class Actinopteri; order Cypriniformes; family Cyprinidae; genus Barbus; species Barbus barbus. The sequence continues at coordinate 18,045,607 of NC_136759.1, read as the reverse complement.
CAGCACTGAGCACATCTGAGACTCTCCTGGAGCAGTTCTTACCTGAAACAGAGGAGGAAAGAGGTGAGGATAAGGGATGGACCGTGTTTACTGGCACTAGGATATTTTGCTGATATTTAGATAGATTTTCTTTCCTATTGTGCCATATATCAGAGGTAAACGGCTCCTCAAATAAGAAAACATTTTCATAAAACACATAATATCTATACATATATATATTGAGACTCTTAGTGAGAACTGCATAACTTGTGATATTCTTGTGATATGCTTCTTTTGAGGTATGGCTTTTTAAATTACATTAAAAGAATATCCATACTGTATGCTCCATTATAACCGTCAAATAGTCTTAGGAATTATTCTGTTTTCCTGGAAAATAAATATTAATTGTATTCATGAGTGGAACGTTAGACTTAGGAATATCTCAAAGAGACCCTTGACTAGCAATCTGAAATTAATTTTTGTCTCGAGCCTCACTAATCTTTATAAAACGCCATTGGAAATTCTCAAATTTAACAGTTGCTTCTTTGTCCTGTTTCTCTGCTTAATCTCTATCAGAAAGTGAAGTGAAGAACTCCGAAGGACTGGAAAATAACAGCGATCCGCTTAGTTACTATGTACGGCTGGGGTCTCTCTCCAGCAAAGTGCGGGACAGGGCTTACCAGAGGGCTGTAGGTAAAGTTCGTAATGCCATTCAGCGCAATCAAGAGTCCATATCTCAGCTAAACCACACCATGGATCTAGTAAGTTGATCTGAGATTCATTCAGAGATCTATAATAACTGTCAAAATACTGTCTTCTAATATCATGTTTTTGTTTTGTTTTTTATTAGATTGAATATACCCGCAACAATTTTGATGTGTCTAACCAGAAGCTACATGAAAAACTGAGTTCAGTGATGGGCTGGAAGACTGTTTCTCAGAGTCAAGAAGAAAATGAGATGGACACAGACAACGAAGCTGAGGTATCTGAGATATCATATGACTGGAAATTAGAGCTGCACGATTTCTGCAACATTTTGGTGTTTTGCAATGTATAGTGATATTAAAAATCCATTTATTTTATTCTATTTGTGTTTTGGTGCAAAATAAAAATAATACATTTTAAAAAATGCTGGAAAATTACTTAAATATATATATATTTTTAAGTTTTTTTTTAATGCCAAAATCATTTTAAGGCTGAAAGACATGTAAACCTGTACTTAAATCACAGTACGTTTTATTTCAAAATTTCACCATTTCTTTGTAATTATTTTCAAAATATACTAAATTTATGTGTGAAAATTATTTCAAAGTACACCCAACATCAAATGTTTTCTAGTGTTGAAAAATTGATTGTTTCAAAAAATATTAATCTTTTTACTTCAGTTTTTTAGGCCATATTCACAAAACATTGATTTTATTTAAAAATATACTATTAAAGAATATATATAAAACAAAATATGAAATATATTGTAGTAACATTTGAACTGTAAAATATAGTTAATTAAATCGCAATCTGGGCGATTTGACATTTGCACTAAGCCATATCACAATGTGGATTTTATTTCAATATATATTGTGCAGCCCTACTGGAAATTATTTTAAAACTACAATGTAAATGTAATGTTTTTAGAAACATGAAATTTAGCTATATCGATTATTACCCAGTTTCTCATTTTCTCTCTTGCAAATGTTTATTTTTTCAATCAGCAAATTGAATCGCGCACATTGACCATTGCCCACAACCTCAGCCAGCAACTCCAGAGCACATGTCTGGTCTTGGCGTCCAGTCTCAAAGGTCTCCCTCAGAACATCCAGGTCCAGGCCGTCTCCGTCAGCCACTCCGCCATGGAGATCTACAGCAGCTTCAGTAAGGCTGCCGCTGTAGGAGATCTGTCCAGCAGCGTCCTCACCACCAGTCGATCCCAGCTGAGCAGAATAAGAGATTCCATGGATAACGTCATGGATTACCTGCTCAACAATACACCTCTCAATTGGCTAGTAGGTCCATTTTACCCATGTGCAGAACAGGGGACTGCTAATGGCCCCGAATGTGACAAACCAAGGACCCTTTGAGCCACAGAATGAAGACTTTTTCAGTGATATTTCAGAATATTAATCATTTGTTTCTGTCTTACAAATATGCGTACAGTCACACATTCCTGCCAGTAAAATCCTTCTCTACTTTTGAAAGCAGTGAGACTTTCTGTGATGACAATTATAAAAAATAATATACAGCATTTTGCTAAATAATATTTCTGAAGTGTCCTAACTTTACTATTGTAAACCTGCATATGCCTAATCTTTTTTAAACACTGTTTGATTTGCTGTCTTTTTATTGTTTTTGTACATTTCTAATAAAATAATACATTTACAATATTCTTCTTGTTGTGTGTGCGTTGTTTTGAGGATGGAAATGTATAAATCTATATCAAGATCGCCAAAATGTTCAAATATCTCAAAATCAAACAGTTCAAAAAACTTAATATTTTGCCATTTGTTTATTTATTAAATATTAACTCTACAGTTACGTCAATGTTCATAAAATAAATACTACAAAAGTGCCACAAACAGGTCTCAGGTATTCACACATTTGTGAGCTTTCATAGACGCCAAGACAGAGAACAACAGACTTATAAAATACAGTATCTAAAAGAACACTTTTTTTCACAACTTTTTACAACTTTACAATGTAGGCTTAACTAGTTTAGTTAAAAGCTAAATTAAAATTGCAGTTAAAATCAGAACAATCTCAGTTCATTTGAAGCATTAGATTAAATGTGAGGAAAAGCGTAATGAGGTTTAGAGGTGGCATACTCATTGTAGCTTTACCTGAAGAGAAAAAAAGTGGAAGAAATGACAAGATCAAAACTGTAAGAAACCGTCAAGATATGTTTCAATATGTTTTCATTAGCTTGTCAAGTAACGATTACACTATTTGTCTTCAGCTTACCTAATGCAGATTTAATTTGCAGAGTTTCTGTTTCTTTTGGCAGCAGAGGTTCTACAATTGAGAAAAAGACAGATTAACAAAGTCTTACAACTGTCCACGCTGAAAAACTTAAACCTCTGGGCCAAAACATTTGGCATTTTGAAATATTTTTTTTTTTGCTTCATCAGAATGGGATGACTTTTGTTGCATTAGCTTTGTGAACACAAAAAAATTATGGACATGTTTCGGATATATTAAAGGATCAACAGCAACAAAACAACAAAAAAGTCACACTTGGCTCCTTCCTGGTCAAAAATGACCAACATAGGAAATAAATGGGAAATATGAAAAAATACAAAAACTCAGAAAATCTTTTGGCTGTACAAACTACAAATCAGTCATGATGCAAAACATGAACTGGTGTGACTGCAACATAAATCAATAATTCTTTATATATAGCTATATAGGAATCTAGTGCTCACACCATGGCATTACATACGTTTTTCTTTTTTACTCCCACCAGATGGCACTAATCTGCCTTCAAAAATTTGATTTTAAATATTTTAACATGAAATACTGCTTTGATCGAAAAATAAAATGTGACTATTTTCAATGGGGGAAAATTGGGAAATGATCATAATTATTAAATAAATATGAATTAGTACCATAAAATTCTCTCAAAATTCAAAAGAAAAACTATTATTGAACAAAAACATATTACATTGATTTTACTGAATCTAAAAAGTTAAATTTCAACCCCTAAATGAAGAGGGCTAGATGCTTAAACTGACTTAAAAGCAGCTTTTTTGAGTTTACTCAACTTAAAGAAAAGTTTTTGCATCAACTTAAAAAAAATTAATTTGCTCTGTGCTTTCATCAAACACAAAATAAGAAGTTCAGCTTGAAAATAAAGTCAAAATTAATGTTTTTAATATAAGCATTGATTACATAATAGCGATGTAGAACTTTTTAGTTAGTCTAACTTTGGTATCAGTTTGTTGAGCAAACTCAAAAGATTATAAGATGACTTCCATTCACCAAAGAAAGTTCATTATGTACTGAAATGGAAGAAACCTAAAGAAAAGAAAAGAAAAGAAAACACTAATCACCCTAATGGTGACGTGACATAAACATTTACAACAAAATAGACTTAAAAACACTACATAGAGATAATTGATATTTTATCAAGTCAACATTTTTGAAAATAGAGTTTGTATAACAAAACAAAAGTTTTGACAGTACATAATACTCATCAAAAGTGACCTACCTGTAACTGTGACTTTCACTGTGCTGAGAGCCAAACCTTCTGAGTCAAGAACTTTGTATGTTCCGGCACTGCGGACCGTAACATTACTGAGAATCAACTTGTTGTCTCTCTTTTCCAGATAACCTTTCTTGTTTTTGACTGCATCTTTTTGCCACAGGACTGTCCAGTCTGTTTCATCACTGTTTTGAAAAATCAATTGCTCAGCTTGATGCGTGTGCAGATCCAGGACCAGTTCATCCCCAGTCTTCACAGGTTTGATGTCCTTGTGATCTACCACGGGAAGAAGAACAAAGCATCAATTTAGAGTTGGTCATTATAGTTAACTAAAAGAGAGTTAATATAGTTAACTAAAAAAATAAATAAAAACATTTTCCTTATTTTAACTTTTTATTTTATATCAACAAGTTGCAAAGGAACATTTCTCATTCTCATTTAATATATTGTGGTAAAAAAAAAACTGAATAAATTAAAAAGAAAAATTATATAAACATAAAAAAACAAATAAAAATTACAAAAATACACAACATTATTTAAACTAAAATTACATTTAATAAACTAGGCTAATTATATTAAAATTAAAAAAATTATCTGATTTATACTGCATGTTAAAGCAATATTCCAGGTTCGATATAAATTAACCAACAGTATTTATGGCAAAATGTTAATTATTACAAATAATAATAATAATTCCAACTTCCTTACTTTCTTTGAAAGAAGCAAATCATGAGGTCATAGTAAAAGAGACCAAATTTTGGAGGATTTAAAAGCATAAATGTTAAGATTATAATTTTATAAAAGAATTTACATGAATTCTTCAGCTAAAGTATGTGTGTTATATGAGCTGTAAAGATTTTTCTAAATATTTTAAGTCAATTTCTAAGAGAAAACTGTTGTTACACCATTTTTCAGTGTATTACACTACAAGTGATGTCGATTGAGCTTAACTTCTGTACCAAAACACAGATTATTTATTTAAAACTGCTATAAGTGAGACGTGTTCTAGTGTTAAAGTGCCCTCACCGATAACTGCAAGTTGGACGCTCTGAATGAAAATTCTCTTCTTGATACTCGATTCACCAACCACCAAGTAACTCTCATAAATGCCTGCATCGCTGAATCTGACATCCTGCAAGAACAGAGAGCAGTTTCCCCTCACAAGCAGTTCCTCTGGGACATCCGCCCGACCTCTATAATCCTCCCTCTGAAACTGCTCCTGTCCCATTCGCTCAAACACCGAATCGCTTGTGGTCTGCCACTGTATGTGAGGCTTATGATCAGACTCCAGGTGTGATGCCACAGAACATGGCAGGACAGCTGGCAGACCGACCCTTGATGACGTATGGACAACCACTGAGAGGGGAGAGCAGCCTATAGAGACGAGTTCGATAAAATACACATTCTTTTACATAAAAATAAAAGGCAAAATGCTAATAAATGAAAAAGTTGGCATATTTTTGTCATTGTCATTGTCTACTTACCGACACAAATAAGGAGCCACAGCATCAGAAAGGCTGAAATCCTGAGAAGAAAAGTTATAAATTACAATTACTGAGACCGGAGCAAAGTCTCAAGACAACATTGTGTTCTATTAAGTAGTGCTCTATATGGCAAGCCAAATTAGCTTTTAATATTGCATTTTTACTGGTAACAATTAAGTTTGAAAACTTTTTGGTTTAATTGTTACTAGTATCAGTTACCATTACAGAGCTCTATAATTCAATTCCTACCAGTAACAATTGCATTAGATAGCTCTGTAATTGAATTAGAGAGCTCCGCTGTTGCATTTTTAGTAACAATTGAATTGTGGAGCTCTACAATGTAGTTCTCTCTAATTCTCTCTAATTCAGTTGTTACTAGAAAAAATACAATTGTAATGTTCTCTAATTCAGTTAATAGCTTTCTTGCAGTTTTTACAGGGTGATTTCTGTTAGAAAGCTCTTTAATTCAATTGTTCTTAGTAAGTTTTACAATTAGAGAGATCTCTAATTTAATTGTTGTTAGAATGCTATTGCAGAGTTCTCTAATTCAGTTGTTAACACAGCGGGCACCTTGATGTTAAAAAGACATCAAATTGACATCCAACATTGGCGTCAAAAATGCAAATCAAACTGACGTCAAAAACTTCACGTCCATTTGACATCCACAAACTGATGTTCTTTCGACCACCAAAACAACGACAAAAATCAATGCAATGAAAGAAAAGTTTTATTCAGCAAACTCGAAATCAATAATACTGTCACGAGTCCGGGTCCTGCACTCCTCCCTGGCGCCACAGGAGGCCGCCATCTCTCGTTCTCTCGGACTCATCTCCCATATCACTTACACCTGCCACATAACACACACCTGCTGCATCATCATGACACTCAGGACACCCACAGCTGTTTCCCATTTGTCTCGGACTATTTAGTATCCCCTCTCCCACTACTCTGCCTGGGTTCATTATTTGTCTTGCCATGTCGTCTGCCATTGATTTGAAGTGTTTGTTGTGCCGTGTTGGCCTTTATTTATATTATTAAAAGCCTTACCTGCATTTGGACCCTGACCTCGTCTTTCCACGCCATTCCTGGGGGCGTACCGTGACAGAATGAACCCAGCTAAGATGGGTCCAGCAGGGAGGCTCCTCAACATCCGCCAGGGGAAACGGAGCATTGAGGATTATGCCAGGGACTTCACTGGACTGGCTGGTCAGTCGACCACTGAGAGGTCCTGCCTCGTGGTTTTTTTCTGGGGAGGCCTAGTGGAGCCCTTCAAGTCCCTTATGCCTTACTGGCACCCCGAGGAATCACTGGAGGAGTACGTGAATCGGGCTCTTTACTTGAGCGGCTCAGCCTTTCGGGTGGATTTAGCTGCGGAACCCGTTCACAAGACTTCCGAGGCGGCGATGCACGCTCACGATCCTCCTGAGAGCGCGGCGTTCGCTCACGAAGCTCCCGAGACAGCTGTGCTCACTCACGAAGCTCCCGAGACAGCTGTGCTCACTCACGAAGCTCCCGAGACAGCTGTGCTCACTCACGAAGCTCCCGAGACAGCTGTGCTCACTCACGTTCCTCCCGAGACAGCTGTGCTCACTCACGTTCCTCCCGAGACAGCTGTGCTCACTCACGTTCCTCCCGAGACAGCTGTGCTCGCTCCCGTTCCTCCCGAGAGCGCGGCGTTCGCTCACGAAGCTCCCGAAACAGCTGTGCTCACTCACGTTGCTCCCGAGACAGCTGTGCTCGCTCCCGTTCCTCCCGAGAGCGCGGCGTTCGCTCACGAAGCTCCCGAGACAGCTGTGGTCACTCACGTTGCTCCCGAGACAGCTGTGCTCACTCACGAAGCTCCCGAGACAGCTGTGCTCACTCACGTTCCTCCCGAGACAGCTGTGCTCACTCACGTTCCTCCCGAGACAGCTGTGCTCGCTCCCGTTCCTCCCGAGAGCGCGGCGTTCGCTCACGAAGCTCCCGAAACAGCTGTGCTCACTCACGTTGCTCCCGAGACAGCTGTGCTCGCTCCCGTTCCTCCCGAGAGCGCGGCGTTCGCTCACGAAGCTCCCGAGACAGCTGTGGTCACTCACGTTGCTCCCGAGACAGCTGTGCTCACTTACGTTCCTCCCGAGACAGCTGTGATCACTCACGTTCCTCCTGAGAGCGCGGCGTTCGCTCACGAAGCTCCCGAGACAGCTGTGGTCACTCACGTTGCTCCCGAGACAGCTGTGCTCACTTACGTTCCTCCCGAGACAGCTGTGATCACTCACGTTCCTCCTGAGAGCGCGGCGTTCGCTCACGAAGCTCCCGAGACAGCTGTGGTCACTCACGTTCCTCCTGAGAGCGCGGCGTTCGCTCACGAAGCTCCCGAGACAGCTGTGCTCACTCACGAAGCTCCCGAGACAGCTGTGCTCACTCACGAAGCTCCCGAAACAGCTGTGCTCACTCACGAAGCTCCCGAGACAGCTGTGCTCACTCACGTTCCTCCCGAGACAGCTGTGCTCACTCACGTTCCTCCCGAGACAGCTGTGATCGCTCACGTTCCTCCTGAGAGCGCGGCGTTCGCTCACGAAGCTCCCGAGACAGCTGTGCTCACTCACGTTCCTCCCGAGACAGCTGTGCTCACTCACGTTCCTCCCGAGACAGCTGTGATCGCTCACGTTCCTCCTGAGAGCGCGGCGTTCGCTCACGAAGCTCCCGAGACAGCTGTGCTCACTCACGAAGCTCCCGAGACAGCTGTGCTCACTCGCGAAGCTCCCGAGGCGGCAGTGCCCGCTCTCAAGGCTTCCGAAGCGGCGGTACCCGCTCACAGCGCTCCCGAGGCGGCGGTGCCCGCCTGGTTTGTCCCTCCGGTCCCACCCTGGCCGTTCGCTGGGGTTCCTGTTTGGCTGGAGTCTCCCTGGTCCAACCCTCAGAATCCGCCCCGGTCTCCTGCTCGGCCTCTGTCTCCAGACCCTCTACCTCTACACGGACCTGGCCCGCCATCCCTCCCCCTGTTTCACCATCCCCCTGTTCCACCTCCCTCCAGACTTTTGCGGTTGATGGAACGTCTGGAAGCCGTTCCTTTAGGGAGGGGTAGTGTCACGAGTCCGGGTCCTGCACTCCTCCCTGGCGCCACAGGAGGCCGCCATCTCTCGTTCTCTCGGACTCATCTCCCATATCACTTACACCTGCCACATAACACACACCTGCTGCATCATCATGACACTCAGGACACCCACAGCTGTTTCCCATTTGTCTCGGACTATTTAGTATCCCCTCTCCCACTACTCTGCCTGGGTTCATTATTTGTCTTGCCATGTCGTCTGCCATTGATTTGAAGTGTTTGTTGTGCCGTGTTGGCCTTTATTTATATTATTAAAAGCCTTACCTGCATTTGGACCCTGACCTCGTCTTTCCACGCCATTCCTGGGGGCGTACCGTGACAAATACAAATGTAAATTCGTTCTGATTTTGAACAAAGATCGCAGAACAACAGATGAATAATTACTGACATTAGTCCAAATCACAATCTGAATTTGATTAGCTCTGCAGTGCTACTTCCTGATTTTTTAATCCAAAATTGGCCAAATTCCGTGACATTACACATTGTACAGTGAATTGAAGAATTTTGACTGCAAAATGGAGTACAACTATAGTGAAATAGCGGTGCGCCATGGATTACCCTCACACACAAAAAAGCAGTTGTGTGTTACACTCATTCCAAACGGTGACACGTGTACTAAATGTGGTAAATGTGATCAAAGTATCTTTTTTCTACCACGTGGTAGGTAGGCATGCATCCACAAAAAACTACCAGAAATAGTCATAGCACAAAGTCATATTTTATTGAAACACATTCTTGAAAGTATTCAAATTGACCCATGTATCCACCTGAGAGTGACAGAACATGAGCTGGACACAATGTCACGGTCTGTTTTAGGATTGTCAATGCTTTTGAAGCAGAAGCTCCCCCGTCAATACTAGCATAGCACCAAGGTGTGGTATTAAACAGAAGAGAACGCTTTGTCATTGAATGGGCATTAGAAAAGACAAGCGTTTGATGTGAAATGAACATCAAGTTTCTGACGTCAGTTTGATTTTGGGAGACGTTTCAAAAGGAGATGTGGCAAATTGATGCTGTCCGAGGCCCCAGTTAAGAAAAAATTCTACTTATACTTAATCAGGCTGACAAAGAATTCAGATTATGCAATAAGTATCAATCAAACACACAAATCATTGATGTCAATATTACATCATTTTGATGTAAACTAAATGTAAAACACATTGGCCTCCAAATACATCAATTTGAGAGTGAGTATTAACTTCATATTTTCACCCAATTACCACTGGATGAAATTGCTGTCCAAACTGACCTTAAAATTGTTATACAGCATCTTGATCAAGTCTTGAATAACATTTGACGTCAAATTGATATCAATTGATATTAGTTGCCAGCTAAGAGTTAGAACTCCAGGGAAGAGTTAGAATTCCAATTAAATAAATTCAATCATAATTATGGAACTTTGCAATTAAACATATATTTAATGTGTTTTTACAAATTTGACTGAGCTCTTTGACTGTAATTAAAGTAAGAATTGAGTTCTCTAATTGCAATTCATACTAGTAAAAATTCAGCTGTAGAGCTCTGTAATGAAAAACAAATGGAATTCAATGGAGACAGGACTAATAAAAATGTAATTATAAATGTCTCAGAATATATATTGTGACTAGTATTGGAATAGATCTCTAATCGTAATAGTTTAATAGTAAAAACTGAATTTTGGAGTTATTATAGTTCTTATTAAAGCGCAATTACTAGGAGTAATGCAGGGTGTATTTAAAGCTAATTCGGCTTGCCATCGGTCCGTCTGTGTCGCTGAGACGCGGTTCGGCGAAACGAAACAACTCAAAAGACTTCAGTTTAGACTCAAACCAACAAGACCTTAATATATTTGACAACAGTCCGTTAGCATGATATCTGGAGGACAAGAAGCAAATGAATTGTTGTTTTCATGATTATATATCTATTAGCCTCGCCGTTTTTATTGATAAACCTCTTTTATTCCTAAAAGAATGCAACATAATTTTCTTCAGAATATCTCCTAGCTTACTGTGTTGCTACCGAAGACTTTTCTTACCAGTTACTTCTGTCCATCTTGCATTTGTGTCGGCTCCCGATGCTGCCAGAGATGTTGAATGAGTGCAAACAGCTCAGCAGCGAATATACAGCCTACTATTATCCTAGCTCTCTCCATTTCCCAAAAAACGAAACTTGACGCAGAAACTCAGTCGAAACCGTTAGGTACAGCCTAAATAAGGCAGGCTACAATTTCATCAGAATATTTGGGAGATAGTCAAAACTGACTTATATTGTATCTGATCTCATTTCTCTGGAAATGGTGCTGGGACATTGTATTAAACTTTTTTGCGTTATTTAGCTAATGAAGGATTTTGATTTTAGATTTGTGGAATGTGAAGATAAAAAGAACCTATGTTTTTACCATTTTTGTACTTAGCCAATATTTAGCCTATGGCTTTATCGAGTAACCTATTACAAATCTACTATTCGGTGGAAAGCTGGATTGCAGATAAGGAGGCACAGAGAATGGGATGTAAGTCCAACGATAGTAGTACCTACTGTCCCTATATGGTTATATATGACACCAGTAGTTGACCTTCAGTTGAAAAACATAATTTTGGAAAAACAAAAATATATGTTAAAGGCGTTGGCAGTGAGACAATATTTGGACATGGAGTATAATCATTGTTTAAATATATATATACAGATGGATCAAACGATCCAGTGTCTAATCGAATAGCATCAGCTGTTGTTATTCCAGAGTTAATACAATAAGTAAAAGGATTTCAGATCATTTGTCAGTTTATACAGCAGAGATGATTGCAATTATGTTAGCAGTTCAGTGGGTAGAGAACTTGATCATAAAAATGTGGTAATATGTTCAGATTCATATTCAGTGTTATTAAGTATTATGTATGGCAAATCAACTTCAAGAGAAGATATTCTAATAGAAATCCTTCACTTATTAAATAGCTTTCAAAATCAAAGGAAAAATTTTATTTTGTTTGGGTTCCGGCTCATGTTGGGGTGGAAGGAAACGAAAAAGCAGGTATTTTAGCTAAGAAGACATTAAAAAAATACTGAAATATGACTTAATATTCCTTTAAGCAAATTTGAGGTTAAAGGAATAATTAAAAGAGTAATTAAAGGCTACTGGCAAGAGAGATGGGGTAAGGAGGGAAAGGGAAGACACTTGTACCGAATTCAAAGAGAAGTAGGTCATAAGAGAGTGGTTTGTGGAAATAGGAGGGAAGATGTGGTTATTTCGCATCTTCGTATAGGTCATACGGCTCTTAATCATTCTTCAAATGTTATAGGAAACATGAGTCAGGTTTATGTAATAATTGTAAAAAACCAGAGACAGTAGAGCATGTTCTGTTAGAATGCACCAGATATAGAAATGAAAGGCTAAAACTAGAAAATCTAATTAAGGATATAGGTTTAAGTGGGTTATCAATTCAGAATTTATTGAATAATTCTAATTGAGTTTTCAAGTTATTATTAGAATTTGTAAAGGTCACAAATGTAATTAAAAGAATTTGAATATATATATATATATATATATATTTTTTTTCTTGTTACTATACTCTTCATTGTTGCTCCACACTCCATCTCAGAAGGTGGCGGAAATGCACTATAAGTTAGTTTGCCAACCGCCAATAAAATGAAGGAAGAAGAAATCTAATATTCGAGATTATTATTATTAGGGGCCAAGCACCGAAGGTGTGTATATTATATGCGTTAGGATTCTTCTTATCATTCTTCTTCCGCCATCGCCTCTATGGCAGCCCATAGAACTGCTTCAGGGAAAGTTGTAAAATTTGGCACACTGATAGATGATAGTGTCAATAGTAACCACAGCAAATTTGGAGTCTCTAACTCAAACTCTCTAGCGCCACCGCTAGTCCAAAATTAAAATTTTGTTATGTTAATAACTTTTGAACCGTAAGCCACAAAATGAAAATCCTTGGCTCAAGCTGAGTCGAATCAAGTCCAAAATTCAAAAATCGTAAGGTTTAGTTTTTTCGTAAAACCTACTTTGTCGAACTCGTCCTAGACAGTTCGTCCGATTCTCACCAACATTTGCTCAGATCATCTACAGACCATGCTGGCAAAAAGTTATGCAATTCAAGTCGATTCATCCAAGCGTTCTCGAAAACCACACTAACGAATTCGCAGAAAAGCACGCAAAAATGGATCTGAGGCTATATCTCCGCAAGGGTATGGCGTATTGACACGAAACTTGGTGTGTGTTATAACAAGCATGACCTGAGGCGACCTGCAGTCTAGTAGTATGAAAAATGCATATTTTTGCTTATAACTTGTGAATGGTTTGGCCAAAAATCATAAAAATGGTCTCTTTAGATTCGTTGCATCATGCCGAGTCCAACAATATCCAATATCAGCCCATATATTCCCATATCAGCCATTTTGGGCATCGGCCATGTTGAATTTTGTAGTAAAATGCTATATTTTACGAACGCATTAACGTATCGTTACGAAACTTGGTATGGGTAATCAGCACGATGCCCTGAAGGAGCCTGAGAAGTTTCGCAACCGCGCCACCTAGTGGTAAAATCAAATTTTCACATGCTTTTAACTTTGAGTGGGGTCGACTTGTTTTCACGAGAGTTACATTTTTAGACTCCTGAATCGTTAAGGAGTCCAGCGATATCAAACTTGCCAGATTTTCCCTTATGGTTTGTGTAGTGTTGCATTGTAGAGCTTAAAAAACATTTGCCAATATCTTAGAAACCGTTACTCCGATCGACACAAAACCGTAGGAAATTCGTAAACTTAGCGTCCGGCTAAGCTAATGCCCAATTGCCAAAATTTTGATAGAAAGTGGAACAAAAATACCAACAATGGCATTTTTCATCTACTTACACACAAATATGTCTATAACCCCAAAACAAAATTAGATTTTTCACCAAATTTGATACACATATGTATGGGCACACTCGGACACATAAACAATTTGGTGGGATTGTGCCTCTTGGTGGCGCTATAATTGAACAAAACATGAAATTGCCATTGATTATATAATAGAGCATTATGCTATAAAATGCTATATTTTACGAATGCATTGCTGTACCATTACGGAACTTTATATGTACCATGGAGACCATGACCTGAAAGTACTCAAAACGTTTTGAGACAGTTCCACCTTGTGATCAAAAGTTACAATGAAATGTCAAATAAATGCTAATAGCTTTCTGTGAATTTTGCCTAATGAGACTGTTATTAATAGATTCCTTGGGTCATGCTGAGAACAGTCATACCAATGTTGCCATAGATGATCAAATTTCTTCTTGATTTTCTTTAATAACCTACTTTTTCAAACTCCTCCTAGACCGTAAAAATAGAATCATCTTCAGACCATGCTGACAAAAAGTTATGGATTTTGTGTTGATAGACAAAACTGTTTTCACATACCACAACAACGAATTTGAAACATGATGCCAAAATGACACTTGAGGCCGTATCTCTGCAATGATTTGGGGTATTGACAACAAACTTTGTGTGTGCCATTGTCACCTCACACAGAACACACCACATCAATTTGATAACGGTGTTACCTGTTGGTCAAAGGTGAAAAGTCAATCAATCATATTATTTGTAGTTTTAAATGATTTTTCAGCCATTTGGACTACAATAATCTTAAAATGCCTTCAATTACTAATTTCTGCAGTTGGACTCATGCTTGCTTATGTAGTGCTTGGCCCCGTCATTGTTGCTTGCAGCTATATTTATTATTTTTATTATATTGGAGAAAGGCAACTTGCATGCATGTGTGCCCATATTCGGCCATGTGCTTATGTTTCAAGATAAATGATTTAGTTTGTTTAATCACATCGCTGTTCAAGAAAAGGGAAGCAAATTATTTTTTTTTAAAACAAGTCTAAACTAAATAATATTTTTTTAAAATCTAAACTAAATAAAAATTCCCAAATAGCCTTGCTGTGTGCATTTGTGTGTATATAAGAGCTGAATCATGGAATCAATAAAATGAACTGAGACATCTGAGACATAAAATCACAATGCAACTATAAATAAATAAATATATAATTATTACAAAATATACAAATATATTGTAAAAATTATAATATATTTATAAATATATTATCACAAAATATATATAATACATAACATATATATAATTAATTATTACAAAATTCATTACGTTTTTGAACTGTTTGAAAGAACCGGTTCGCGTAGTTCCCAAACAGGAAATCTCGCGAAACTTCAGATTACATCCCACCACATTACAGTGTGCGATAGAGACGGGTAAGATGGCGGCGCAGGAGGCTCAAGCAACACAGCAGTTGTCCGTAAGCAACGGAGAGGTAAGAATAGCCGAAATGATAAAGTGTAGCCTTTAAATTAACGTGTCAACGAACAGCTTTCATGTAGTCCACACGTTCACGAAAGTAAATTCTTGTTTCGTGTCAGTTTTAAAGAAGAAAACCAGATTGCCGGTCTGAATCAGCGACCCCTTTAATTCAGCCTGCATTGGGGCAGAAATGCTGCCTGAGTCACGAAGGGTCTGTCTGATTGTGTGGTTTATTTTTTACCGGCACATCTCATTTTTACAAAACAGAAAAAAGCTTAATTTATTCAGTTTATCTATCACACCGACTGTGTTTCAAAGCCTAGCACACGGCTACTTTCCTTGACAGCATTTTTGGGCTTCATCATGTTTGAACCCGTCTTTGATGCCCTTAAACGCTGTCTAGGCAGCCTCTATTACAGACGGCCCTTGTGTTATGAGCTGATGCCTGAGTTGATCAGTGTTAGCATGCCGGCTAACTAGCTGCCTAGCTCTTCTGTTAGCTTCACATGTCAAAGCAGTTTAAAGATGGCAGTATTGTGCAGTCCTATTAATCCGTCAGCTAGACCTTATAGTGACAAAACAGCACGTGTCTTTGTGTAGACAGAGGAACTGTAACTTAGTGGTGGTCAGAAGTTTTGTAATGATTAGGCTATAGCATGCAGTCAGCTACTTGGGTAATAGGTTTAAGTCCGGGGTGATCAGTCCTGCTATTAGAGATGTGCTTTCTTTCAGAGATTTATTGCAGCCATGCTCCTGCTGTTATTTTCTAGTGAACATGAAGACTTTGGTTAATTATTTTTGGTGGAGTTAGACCTAAACCCTCAGGATAGCAGATCAAGAGTGAGAACTTGCTATTGGCCTGATGCTGGATTAAGTAGCTTTGATGGCAATGTTAGCTTCACTTATTTGGATGAATAACCCTGTGGTTACTGATTACACAGGTTATAAAGGTCATATAGGTGGTATCAATCATAAACATCACTCAGGTTTAGTAACCTTTTTCCAAAACAGGGTGGACTGACAAATGTAAACAAGTGGCTAATGGTTTCCCAGCATTTCTTTTGAAATCTCAAGATTCTTAATTTTATGGGAAACACAGAAAACTGGTCTGATGTCCTTTGTATTTCATTTGGTGTCTTACTCCATGTTTCTTATAGTTGGCCACCAGGTTTGCACACATCTCAGGAGGGATTTTGTCCCACTCCTCTTTGCAGATCCTTTCCAAGTCATTAAAGTTCCGAGGCTGATGTTTGGCTAGACCACTCCAGGACCTTAATGTGCTTCTTCTTGAGCCACTCCTTTGTTGCCTGGCTGTGTGTTTTGGGTCATTGTCATGCTGGAATACCCATCCACGACCCATTTTCAATGTCCTGTCCCTGACGGTACATGGCCCTGTCCATCGTCCCTTTGATGAGGTGCAGTTGTCCTGTCCCCTTAGCAGAAAAACACCCCCAAATCATAATGTTTCCACCTCCATGTTTGATGGTAGGGATGGTGTTCTTGGGGTCATAGGCAGCATTCCTCCTCCTCCAAACACAGTGAGTTGAGTTGATGCCAAAGAGATCGATTTTGGTCTCATCTGACCACAACACTTGCACCCAGTTCTCCTCTGAATCATTGGAAAACTTCAGATGGGCCTGTGCATGTGCTTTCTTGAGCAGGGGGACCTTGCGGGAGCTGCAGGAATTCAGTCCTTCACGGCGTAGTGTGTTACCAATTGTTTTCTTGGTGACTATGGTCCCAGCTGACTTGAGATCATTGACAAGATCCTCCCGTGTAGTTCTGGGCTGATTCCTCACCGTTCTCATGATCATTGAAACTCCACGAAGTGAGATCTTGCATGGAGCCCCAGACCAAGGGAGATTGAGTTATTTTGTGTTTCTTTCATTTGCGAATAATCACACCAACTGTTGTCACTTTCTCACCAAGCTGCTTGGCGATGGTCTTGTAGCCCATTCCAGCCTTGTGTAGGTCTACAATCTTGTCCCTGACATCCTTGGACAGCTCTTTTGTCTTGGCCATGGTGGAGAGTTTGGAATTTGATTGATTGATTGCTTCTGTGGACAGGTGTCTTTTATACAGGTAACAAACTTGAGATCAGGAGCACTCCCTTTAAGAGAGTGCTCCTAATCTCAGCTCCTTACCTGTATAAAAGACACCTGGAAGCCAGAAATCTTGCTGATTGATCAAATACTTATTTGACTCATTAAAATGCAAATCAATTTATAGCTTTTTTAAATGCATTTTTCAGGATTGTTTGTTGTTATTCTGTCTGTTCAAGTAAGCCTACCATTAAAATTATAGACTGATCATTTCTTTGTCAGTGGGTAAACGTACAAAATCAGCAGGGGATCAAATAATTTATATCTCTCCATTGTATGCTCTACGCAAGTATGTAAGCACAGACGTTGATAGCATCCAAAAGTCGATTTCGCATGTTGTTGCATACGTACCATAATTTATAAGTTTGTTGATATGTTACTGTATTCTATATTTTTTGGCCTTATGTTTTGACCCCATCCCGATCTTAGTGGCAGGCCTTTTTGGACCTATTGTTATCTCAGAGCTGTTATTTCTAATCTTTAGACATCTGGACTGTAACCAGAATCATTGTAAATCAGATCCCTATCTTCTGCTTCCATTTAGTTTACCTAAATCCAGTCAGAAGTAATTCCATGCTCAAAAAGATTTAAGTTTAATATTTACCCTGTTCAGTAGTGTGTCAAATCTAAATAGTTTTCCCTGGCAAATTGCTTTTAGCTTATCACCAATTAAAAGAACAGGAACAAGCTAGAACGGTTGCAAAAAAAGGATCAGAGCTCTGAAACCGATCTGTTCCATCTTTATATCACCGTGAATACTAGATCTTTATATATAGTAATTTTGTTCATCACAAATATTCTGTGCAGGTGAGCAGTAATGGGGCAGCTGCCTCAGGTCAGGTAGCTCAGACAGGTGCGACTGCACAAGAACAACAGCAACAGCAACAGCAGCCCAATGCCTGGCAGGTGATTAAAGGTGTCCTCTTCAGGTGAGTCCTTATTGTGCACCTAAATGGTTGTTTAGCTCTATAATTGTTTTTTTCCTTGTTTTGATATGTACTTTAAGAGCCTTCTGCATTTCGGTCTTTATTTGACAGAGGTGGTTTGTTTTTGACTATTGTATAACTTAGTGATGTGATTGGTAACTTATTATAGATAATTTGGTATTGTGTTTGAGCTAGGTTTGCTGTTTTTCAGTGCATTCGAATGACATCTCCAGGGTTTCTGTAGTATCAAAATAGGTTTGATAATTGTCAACTTTGGCTGGAATTACCTTCTGAAGTTTTGATATTGTAACAACCCCAGTATGAGCCCTAAGGATCTGTATTACTCAACAGACATCCCGTGAGAGGAAAGCAACTCAACGCTTGAGCTGTTCTGGGTGCTCTAATTGATGTCAGGGGATTTTATGTTAACTTATGTTAACATTTCATACTTATGCAATATATAAAGCTTATTGTCACAATTAAAAGTAATTACCTTCTCCAGTAATATTTCTATAAATTCACTTTACTCATATTTAAGGTGGGCTGCTAGAGGCTGTTTTTCACAAAAAGAAACGAACAAACTTTTTAAAATCTGTCTCTTACCATAGATGATAGTGTAAGGCAACAGTATTGCATCATGAGTTTTGGGATTATGTTTTCTGAATATCATGGGGTGAAGTCTAATGTGAGTCTGCTCTTGTGCTTGTGTATCACCCAGGATTTTTATCATCTGGGCTATAAGTAGCTGGTTCCGCAGAGGTCCATCAACTCCAGATCCCAACACTCCCGCTGGAGCTCCACGATTGCCCAGCCGAAACCTCTTCCCCAAGGACACCCTTATGGTATTCATAATCAAAAATCGAATCTTTTACATATATAACTACATAAGCAGGATATCTAATCAAGCACATAACCAAATTCTCAGTAAGATCTGGTTTGTAGCTGCTTTGATAATTCTGTTACCTGTCTCTTCACAGGATTTATATGTATATATCTCTGAGGATGAGATATTTACAGATTTTAACAATACAGAAGCACTGTTCTGGTACCAGCAAGATCTGGTTTATGGAGATTGGACCACAGGGGAGTCGGGAGATGGCTGCTATGAGCATTATCAAGAGCTGGACCTCTCTGAGGTTGGACGCAAAAGCTTTCTATAAATGTGAATGGAATAGATATGAGAGATGCATGGTTTTGTAAGAAGTAACATTGATTTTTGATTGTATATGTTTAGTGGAACTATCGAAATCTAAGAATACACTTTTTGGCATGATTTGCTGATAGTCCATCTCTGTTTGTTTGTACAGAGTGTGAAGCAGAACGGTTCTATATACATCCACATTTACTTCACCAAGAGTGGCTTCCACCCAGACCCCAAACGCAAGGTCCAGTACCGCAGGCTGTCCACGGTCCATACCACTCGAAGTGAGTGTTTCCAGTTTTTGGTTATTACTTGCTGTGACATTTGTGTTTTTGCTGCTCACACGTTTCACTGTGTCAGCAGGCCTAAAATAACACATTATCAGGGCATGGGTGAACCCTCTTTAAAGCCTAGAGCCCGTTTTCACACGCTTCCTCTTCAACAGTGCTCAACAAATACAAGAGGAGGAAGTTCCTTAAGACCAAAAACTTGCTGACGGGAGAAACCGAAGCTGATCCAGAAATGATCAAGGTAAGTTGTTGGGGGAAAAAAACAATTTGAGATTTGCCTCATTGAAATAAGTTAATCGGTGTTGATCTTGGTTTGTCTGCCATCTTCTTCCCCATGGCACTCATTCCTGTGCATTCAGGGATTTCCTTTTTAGTGAAGGACATGTATGTTGTGAAGTTTCTAAAGTTTTATGTTTGTACATTCCCAGCGGGCTGAGAGTCATGGGCCGGTGGAGATCATATCCCATTGGCATCCCAACCTCACTGTCAACATGGTAGACGATCACACAGCTTGGGTGAAAGGCTCTGTCCCCCCACCTCTTGACCAGCGTAGGTTTTTTTTTTGGTGCTAAACTTCTTATGTTTTTGAAACGACTTAAGCCTTAGATGAATCTAGAATCACCCCTGGTTAACTTGAGCACTTTTGTTCCTCTCAGATGTAAAGTTTGATGCAGTCAGCGGAGACTACTATCCCATTGTTTATTTCAATGACTACTGGAACCTGCAGAAGGACTATTACCCCATAAACGATACCCTGCAGAATCTGCCCCTCCGGTTCACCTACTGCCCCCTCTCCTTGTGGCGCTGGCAGTTATATGCCGCCCAGAATGCCCGCTCCCCCTGGAACTTCCTGGGAGAGGAAACTTACGAGCAGTCAGATGAGGACCAGGATTCTGTTAAGGTTTGTACTGCACTCAAGAAAATACTTTTATTGGTTTAGAGATCCAAGTGAGAGACGCGATTTCTTTACCATTAAAATGTTTACCAATATTTTTTTAAATAGTCCAAAATAAAAATGTATTTTTAGGTAACTTAAGCCATTTAGGAAAAAAATTATGTTAATGATAAAATTGTGAGCATATTTAGCAGATTAATAAAGCTTTGATAGTGCATATGGTTTTTCATTGTCAAATAGATTTAGCTGTTGTGGTAAAATGCAAAAATAAAATGTATTACAACCAATCTGTATTGGTTGTAATAAGAAAAAAGTGTTCAGTAGTGCTCAAACACCTGCTCAGGTAGTATTTTCAATTGAAATGAGTAGACACTTAGACACGAAACAGTCTTGGCAAGCAGATAATCTTCTGAGCTTAAATCATGACGATTAATTAGTGATGTAATGTTAAGATTACAAGCAATGTAACTACTTTGAGAAATGCCATTAAAATGTTTTGTTAAAAATAAAAATTGCTTATTGTCTCAACAGGTGGCTCTACTTGAGACCAACCCCTACCTCCTGGGACTAACCATCGTTGTTTCCATCGTCCACAGCATTTTTGAGTTCTTGGCGTTCAAGAATGGTAAATAAATACTGATGGATGTTTGTGGTAATTGATTGAGACTTGTGGGTTCTGGTGTCTGAGCTGCGCCACGCCACGTCTCTCACTTCCCGTTCTTTGCAGATATCCAGTTCTGGAACAGCCGTCAGTCTCTGGAGGGGCTGTCTGTGCGCTCCATCATATTCGGGGTGTTCCAGTCTCTGGTAGTGCTGCTCTATATCCTGGACAACGAGACCAATTTTGTCGTCCAGGTCAGCGTATTCATCGGTCTGCTCATCGACTTCTGGAAGATTACCAAAGTCATGGACGTCAGGGTGAGATGATGCCACTGCCAGGCACTTTGGATGACTTTAGTTGAATGGCTAGGCTTGAATTCTTGGATCTCGATGTTGATTCTTGTTTTCTTTTTCTAGCTGGACAGAGAGAATAGGATTGCTGGAATTATCCCACGATTGACATTCAAAGACAAGTCCACATATGTGAAGTCTTCAACAAAAATCTATGATGACGTAAGAGACTTTTTAGCTGCAATTTACAGGTGATTCATCAAATACACATAATTTATTTAAAGTTTGAGAAATGCCTGTTTTGTTTTGTTTTTTCCCCAGATGGCTTTTAAGTATCTGTCCTGGCTGTTGTACCCTCTCTTTGGGTGCTACGCAGTTTATAGCTTATTATATGTGGAACACAAAGGCTGGTACTCTTGGGTGCTCAGTATGCTTTATGGGTTCTTGTTAACCTTCGGTAAGTGTAACTTCACTTCATGTTTGCAGTGGCTACATTCTGATAAACACACAAATGCTCAGAGTCTGTGGAAAATTAAAATCAGTGACTAGATGCTTGAGGAAAAACTCACAAAGTGGAATTCCACTTTTTCACCTTCAAGGACCAAAGGATTTTCTACAGTTCTGTAAATAGAATAAGGAGAGAACGCTGTCACGTGTGAAATCCAGTCATAAGCCTGAGGGGCGTGAATGCGTGTTGACACACATTCATATTTAATGGATTTTAGAGTGAAAGTAACAAGAAAATTTTTTTTAACCCTCAGAAATAGCTTTTTGCCATGTTCTGAGTTAGTTTGTACTTTACATCTATGCAGTTGGACAGATGCTTTTATCAGGGCTTCTGTGGGTCTTTATGTCTTAAAAATACCCCATGATTTACTCAATGACATATTCTCACTTCAAAAACAATATATATTTTTTTGCATCTTTCCTTACTTAAAAGTATTAAATTTATCCTCATAAAACCCACAGAAACCTTGTTTTATTCAAAGTGACCTGCCTTGCATTCAAGATATACATTTGTATCAAGTTACGCTTTTCCCTGGGAATCAACCCCATGACTTTGGCGTCACTAATGCCATGCTTGACTGTTATAGGAGCTATTGGAACTTTAGTGTGAAATTCTGTTTGCTGATGCTATTAGTGCTGAAATCAAATATTTCATCTTTAAAAAATTACTAAATGTCAGTCATTCAGAAATATTTAGTCAAATCACTGTCTACCACTCATTCAAATGTTCTATAGATCCTTCACAATGGTTAACTAAGTAACTAATGCTTTAATTAGCATACTGACAACATGCTTTGCCTGAGCTTTTAGACCATTTGAATGGTAATAAAAAACATTTTAGGGAAATTTGTGAATGTAAATTTAATGCAACTGCTAAAGCAACACAAATTTTAGCTTCCCACCAGGAGCATTGCAGTTTTCCGTTGACATGTGACATTAAAAAGTGTTCTAGTTATTTTTTTACTTTTAAGTTAAAGTAAAGTAAGTAGTTATTTAAAAAGAGAAAAAAGAATCTTAAGACCCCTGAGTGCGTCCTCAAGACAGACTAGTTGTACCAGGTGTCCCACTGATTTTAAATTGTTGTTTCCCACATCCTTACTACTTTTCATTAGTTCTTATGACATGTTGAACTGTAAAAAAAAAAAAAAATCCATCCATTTGCCATGTTTTGAATTATAAATGCTTTGTTTTTCCTAAAGGGTTCATCACCATGACACCGCAGCTCTTCATCAACTACAAGATGAAGTCAGTAGCCCATCTTCCCTGGAGGATGCTCACCTACAAGGCCCTGAATACCTTTATAGATGACTTGTTTGCCTTCGTCATCAAGATGCCAATGATGTACAGAATAGGTTGTCTCAGAGATGGTATGTGCTTATACTTTGAATTTCTCAGTGTGATTGCTTCAGTGTAGTGTCATGTTAATAATATCTATTATTAATTTGATGTACCACCATTTCTTCACAGATGTGGTCTTCTTCATCTATCTGTATCAGCGCTGGATTTACAGAGTGGATCCCAACCGTATGAATGAGTTCGGGACCAGTGGAGTGGACCAGAGCAGGGACAGCCCAGCCCAGCCAGCAGCTGCTGACACAACCGCTGCCATCACAGATAAATCAGAGGGGGAGAAGAAGAATGATTAACCCCTTTTAACCCCCTCCCTTGCCCTCTGGTCTTGTGAAGGTGTGACAAGGCATCTTCAAGGCTGAGTTTATGTTTAATTGTCAGGGAAGGGAACTGGATTAATGGTATTATGTAAAAGACTGCAGGAAAAAAAAGTTCAGTTCAGCGTTCCTCCTCTGTATGGGATCCACAGGAAAAAAATATATATTTAATGTAGACTTCCTAAAATCATTCTTTTTCAGTCTCCCATATTTTTGCAGTCAAAGTGAAGTAAAATGTGATGTACTGTATTGTATATTTTTGGGTTGGTAACACTAATAATTTGAAGGGTTAGGTGGTCCATAATTAAATCCTATTGGCTGGAGTGAATAGGGCGATTGCAGTACATATCATTTTGTTTTTTGAAGGACAAGAGCGAGGAAAAGAGGCTCAATGCAGCCTCGCTGGTCTCCTGATTCTGTGTACTTATTTTCTGTTCGTTCCATGTGTGAAGGGGTACAGGAAGCAGTTGTGTAGTGTAGGACGGAGGTGGCCAAGAAAAAAAAAAAACAGCCAATTCTGTTCAAATGCTACCTGTGTGCGAGACAGAGACTTTTCACGTTTTTAAACCAGAATTGATGTTGCAAACCTGAACAAAAAAAAAAAAATAACAGCCTTGTAGGTATTAATATATAATTATATTAATATTAATAACTATGATCATGATTTTCTTTTTAAGCCTCTGAATTTTCTTTTGTCTGTTCTAAAACTGTACAGCATCTCAGCTTGTAAAACTTATTCATGCTGATGTCAACTTATCTAGCAATAGCTGAATTGCCAGTCCTCTCACTGAGAACTAGTTTCATTACATTCACACTCCACGGCTGGACCACCATGTGTCGTGTCCGGTTCGACTCGACACGTCGACCGTCCAAGAATGCGTGAGATTAAATGCCTGGTTTGTCCATTTTGTCAAAAAAAGTTTTGGTGCCGTACTGAATTGATTAGGCTTTTTTTGTGGTACGTTCCAAAATTTGATCACTCATGTTTATAGTAAAGCATAAGTGCAGTTTAAAGTGGACATTGTTTTATTCATGTCTCTAGAGTTGTGCACTTGCATATTTGGCTTTTTAAAGGTGTGATGATATAAAATATGTATGGTAAATTTGGCAAAGATTTTAAACCGAAACCACTTAATGAATCAGGGGAAAAGTTAAACATTTGATTACACCATATGAAGTGCATGCTTGGTTTAGCACAAATCTCTCTGCCTTAAAAATATTTAGGGGTTTTTCCATGAAAAGACTTTTATGACCATAACTACATTTTTATATTTAAATAGTAATATGAAATATATTAATATTAAAATAGTAATAGGAGAATTGCTTAAACAGGCTGGTTTTGGTATAAACTAATACAAATTAGCGGACATCTTGGGCAAAAACAAAGCTTACTTTTTGCCTATTTGTGGTGTTTTTATAATTAAGAAATAAAAACGTTGGCCATGAAAAAGAAAAGATATTGATTTCTAGTTAACGTTTAGACTTTTGGGGGCCTAAAATGTATAGAAGATAAGTTTTCTCTACCATTTCTGCAAGGCTTTGTCAGAATTTTGGATGATACACATGCACCAATCTAAATTTATCTTCACTATCTTGTCTTCTGCCTTTCCCCCTACTGTATGATATAACTGAAAAATGGTGAATGGAGCTGCAGAAAGCGAATTATTTTGTACAGCGCTGTGATCATATTCACAAATGTAATCAGGTTCAATATGCACACCTAGCGACGGACATGCAGCATTACGCAAAGGGTTTCAGTCACCGATGTCATAAGAAATTCTCTGTTTATACTCTATTTGTCATAATTCATTTATTCTGCGACCAAAGTTGTCCGATAATAAAGCGGTTTCCAAAATTCAACTGCCCAACATTAAGGCGACCCGCTCTATGTAAAATTAGTCGTCTTATATCATGATTGTCAAACATTTTGTGGTTAAAACGTGCTAAATTACAATCAAATTATATTTACTAATAAAATAAAACGAATGTATTAATTTTGGTTAACTTCTAAACTCTTTTATGTATTATATATCACCTCATTTATTCGTTTATTATTTATTAATTCACCTCATTTATTAGTAAATATGAAGCAAATATCAACTACATAAATGCATTTATTCAGAAATATTACAAATCACACAAAAAGGCCCGCTTTAAACAAGAAAACATTTAAAGATATTTTGATATTTAAAATAATTTTGCTTAACAATAAAAAGGTGACAAAATTAAACTTACAAAAAACAAAAAAACATTTCGAAATGAAGATTTTCTGAGTCTGGAGGGTCCGTGTGGTGCAAATTCACAATAATAAAATGGAAAGTTCATGAAGGAGCTGGTCTGCGGTGGGTCGGATGCTGAGGTCGCCGTCCCAACATAGACTGATCAGTTTTTGACACTTCTGTCCAAGAGAAGACTTGATAAAAACATCCCTAGTGATGGAAGGGCGCAGATTATACGCCACGACGGCGTACAGAATATACTGTCTGTCCCCCTCATACGGCGGCTCTCGGGTGAGGAGCTGCCACATCGTGATGCCAAACGAATAAACGTCGGCGCGCGGAGAAACCTCTTCTCCCTTCAGCAGCTCAGGCGCGCGGTGCGTAAACGTGCCACCGATTTCACTCAGGTGCGTCACGGTGTCGCTTTTACCCGAGAGTTTGAAAGAGCACCCAAAATCTGCAAGTTTACAAACACCCTTTTCTGATAATAAAACATTGGCAGGTTTTAAATCCAAGTGTACTGTGCCGTGCGCGTGCAAATGCTGGATCGCACGCGCGATGTCCATTGAATATCTCACGCATTTGTCCATAGGCAACGGGTCTGCGAGTCCGTAAATGACCTGCTGTAGGTTTAGGGCGCCGGCGAACTCCATTACAATCGTCCCGATGTTGTCTTTGGTGCTGAGGTGCGCAGGAGAGCACGTGGTGGCTGCGATCACGCGCACAATGTTTGGATGGTGCAGGTGCGCTGCATTGAGTTCCGCCCAGAAACTTTGCCTCGAAGCCAGCTTGTTTTTCACACATCTCACTTTCTTCACAGCAACAGTCTCGTCAAAGTACGTGCCTTTGAACACCGTACCGAATCCCCCGCTGCCGATGGGCTCTATAGCCTGCAGCTCTCGCCAGTGGATCACAGAGGACCAAAGTCTGTGCGCGATTTTACCGTGAAACGCGTTTGTGGGCACACGCAGCGTAGATCCACTCACTGTTTTGGATATTGGGCTGCTGCACGCGCCAAACTCCAGCCCAAAATCCCTTGGCAGCAGTCGGGTGATGGGGATTGGTGACGGCATAGTGCATGGTATCCGTGAACCTAAGTGCTGTTTGCTAAATTTGGGTCTCTGCTTCGCGTGGGAGAATTCACGTGATCGTTTTATGCACGTCTGTCATATGACCTTCACGTGCGAGCGAACATGTCAAGTGATTTAATTTGTATATTCTATGAAACTTGGTGTGTAGGCGATATTTGCATTGGCATACCTTTTAAATGAAATATGGTTAGACAGGCAGTTTAAACAGATTTATGAAGTTATATAAATCACGTGCGTAATTTGCGGCTCAGACTTTTCTACCTTACAGAGCTGTTTTAACAACTGATGAAAACAACAGGCACAGTGTGCCCTCATGACATCAGTCGTTGTTATTCTGCAGTAGTTACACGAGAGGTCACGTGACTATCAACCCTTTCGCTGTCAGAGCTACTAATGGCAATGTACAGGTCTAAAGTGAAATAACTGAACATAAATATATGAGCCAGATAAAAATACTCATTTTAGAAGAAATTTTTTGATGGCACTTTGAGGCTTTTGCATCTTAACCCTTCGTGTGTGTGTGTATATGTATAATATTTTTAAATGTTATATAAGCAATTTAATCCATCCAATCGTTTAATTAAATTTCGGTTTTATATAATGTAAACAATTTATTTATTTTTTACTTATTTATTTTTTATTTATTTTAGGACGGTGTTACCTGTGCGAAACTCACCCGTTGTCATGGTGATGAATCTAGGGGGTTCCCCAATTGTGACGTAGGGGTATTTCCATGCACCATATCCGACCTTTTGTAGCTCACCAAGAGTAGTGAAAGAAAACTACGAAGCGAAGGTGTTTGTCATGTCACAATCGTTAGCGGAGGAGACACAGACACATCGGTCTCTCATTTGCTCTCGAGATTTCTTTCCCAAAAAGCTTCTGTTAACTTCAGGCTTCCAAAAAAACAGGCGAAGCACCCGGAAATGACTCCATAACGCGGGACTGATGATCTGATCGCTGTTTCGGAGGATTACGATTCAACACAATACCGACCCACAACAGTGTAGGAACCAAAGAGAGGCATTTTTCTTCTACTTCGTGCCTGCAATGAGAAACATGAGCAACCGGCGCGGCGCAGCGGGAGGTCAGTTCAGTTTCTTACAGCTTCTCTTCGGCCTGTTGTCACTGATTCAGCAATACTCATTTGCTCTACTTTACGCCTAAAGCAATGAATTATGTACGCGTTATGCACTCCACTCGAACGGCAGCTATCGCCATATCACGTTTTATTACGTTTTATGACAAGAAAGTTCACGGGTATCATCGAAACTAAGTTGTTTTTTAAGAGAAGTGGGTGTTTCCAAAGTTACAGGCCTGTATTGAAACAATAACACAGGCCCGCGAATGTCTTTACGATTTTATCGTCGCAAAAATAATGTTTATAATCTGTCGAGAAGTGTGTTTATCATCATCGTAAGCCATTTGTTTGTTAGCTGGTAATAAAATCAAGCGGCTGCAGACACGTTTATCAAACGACTTTGGCATTAACAGCTAATTTTGTGTTAAATAAATAAATAAATAAATAAAAAGTTGCTTTCCGTTTCGTTTTCCGGAAATGCGCATGTTTAACTGTTTTTCTTGTCTTTTTCCCCCCATCATGCCTCCCTGTGCAGACCTAGATCTAGGTGAGTGCAGTTGTGACTTCATTGTGAGGTGACTTTGGTTGTCCTCTTTGTTTGTTCTTTAATATATTGCGTGTTTTGTGGTGTTAAAGGAATAGTTCAACAAAAACTCAGTCATTATTTACTCACCTTTGTGTCGTTCCAACTCATTGACTTCCCATGGAACACAAAAGGAGATGTTATGCAGCCCGAGTCACCTTGTTTTTCCATGCAGTGAAAGTACATAAGAGTGTCATTCTGCATAACATCTGCTTTTGTGTCACATGGGGGGGAAGTATCTTCAAGTGATGTCTTTAACTAGAGTTTGTGTTTCTAATCATCAAAACTCTACCTCAGATATTATAGATGAATACCTTTTGGAGAAAACGATCAAAGAACGGACCGTAACACTCCCTGGTCCTCCTCCTCCACCTGTGGACCAGGATAGCCAGCCAGTAGATCCGCCGTCTAGAAACAGGCAAAGCGCACCGGTGTTGGTCTCCAGAGGAGCAGCTCCACAAGTGAGTCTTTCTGCTGTCACACTAAAGCGAACAAAAAGAGCAGTCGTTGTATCAGTTGCTAGATCAGGCATTACTCATATTATTGTACATAGTCTTCTGAAACCTTTAAAAAGATGAAGATTCTGTCAACATTTACTCACCATCATGTTGTTCCAGACCTGTATGAATTACTTGCATCTGTGGAACATGAAAAGAGGATATTTTGAAGAATGCTGGTAACCAGATGACCATTGACTTCCAGAGACATTTCTCAAAATATCTTCTTTTATGGTCCAGAAAGTCAAACCGGTTTGGAATGACATAATGACAGAAATTTCATTTTTGGGTGAACTGTCCCTTTAACGCTAACAACTGAATTTAATTCATAACTCATCCTGTTTTGTTTGTGCTGTGGCTATGAATACTGCATCAAACTCTGTAGCATATTGAGTGTATTTGCTCTCTATATAAAATGTCTTGCATTTTTTTTTTTTTTAGTAGATATGGAAACTTGTTATTCATGACATCAGGCTTTTTTGCTCTCTGACGGGTGATTGTAATTCGATGCCTACTTTCAGTTAACGTTCTCTTCGCTCATGCTTCTCTCCCCCATACAAAAGACACTCAGTCTCATACCCTCCTCTCTGCTTCTCACTTTCTCATTGGCTGGTTTTCCGTCCAGCTATGTGAGCTTCCTGTTTCTTCACCATGCTTCTTCTGGCTCTTCTCAGCGGCTCTTTGTGTAAGCGATCTGAGTCCGTTCTCAGGCTTGTCCAGACTTGGTGTTTGTCTGTTGTCGTCTCAAAAATGCTTTTATTGCTCTGTTATTGTAATTGTGCTCTTTGCATTCAATATCTGCACGTGTAAAACAAACTGTTATTTACTTTTTTCTCTCACCCTCTTTTTCACACACACTCACTTTCTCTTTCTCTCTTGCTGTTTTTTTTGGTGGTTGCTTCGAGTGAGTTGAAGGTGAATTGTTTGTCTTTCCATTAATGATTTAAAAAATTGGAAAGTCAGAGAAGGAACGTGATTCCAGTGTAGTAATAAAACAAGCTAATGTGGTTTTCTGAACGCTTTGTGTTGCTGAATCATTGTGTGGGGGTTTGAAAAATTATTTAGTGTTTGGCAAGCCATTTCTTTTTTTAACTTACACATGTAAACCCTTTTGGCAAAGCTTTGTCTGTTTGTTTAAATATTTTGTCTCCTCTATTCAGTTGTTTGTTCATTTATTTGTTTTCTGGAAATCCAGCTGTTGAAGCCACACCAGGGGCGGTAATTATAATGATGCATTTTTAATAATCATTCTAATTAAATGAGAACAGGCAAATTCACACTACAACTATAACAGTAATGACCCAGAGAAGTGATATCGTTGGAATCACTTGCAAAACGAATCTTTTTGCAGCTGATAAACAATAAAATCATTGAAGCTAATCCGAATTCACCCGACTACATTATTTAAAGTGGCAGACAACAAACAGGCAGCACATGCTTACAATAAACAACGTAATTGTGCATTGATTTGGACACTAATAAAGTTTATTATTATTATTATTATTATTATAACCATCTTGATAGTTACTTTTCTTCATTAGTAACCACCCTCGTAAACAGACACTATAAATATCGTATAGTGACTTGTTAAAAGCCATTTAGAAACCTTTGCAATTGTATAGCAATGAACTTTTCTACAGAGAAGCACCATTCATTTTATTCATATTTTAAAATTAATTTAGCTTGCATCTCTCTTTTCTCAGAATCCATACAGGTTTGACCAGACCCCAACGGCGCACACTGATGGTATGGCATCGATGCATTCCATGCGAAGCCAGAAAGTGGCATCTCAGCGACGTGGACAGTCATCTTTAGCACCCCAAAGACTTCATCCTCAGCAGACTGGAACAGAACATCTGGAGCAATTCCTGGAAAAGCCAGAGCTGGTGGTGGTGGTGCAGCCGAAGGAGCGCGGCATGCGATTTCGCTATGAGTGCGAGGGACGATCCGCAGGCAGCATCCTCGGAGCCACCAGCAATGACTCCAGCAAGACCCTGCCTGCCATTGAGGTGAGTCAGAGGAAGAACTTGATACATCAGGCTGTTGTGGTTCATCTAGTACGATATAGGAGAATATGGAGCTCATACTCGGAGGATAAAAACTGTTTTATTCCGAGTCCCAAACTGAGCAAAAATATGCAATTTGGTGCACATGCTGATATTTATGTTCTGAAAGCTGATAAATCAACAGACACTTAAAATGTGTAAATATCTCTCAGTAATGTTTCCTACTAAGTGCTTAGTTTTATGATCAAAGCTATGTAGTTTTTATTGTGGGGGCAAAATGCACAATGATTGAGAGATGAACAAATAAATGCTCCTCAAAAGCCTGATGTATCATGTTTGATACCCACATTTTAACATAATTTTTCTAAAAATGATAAATGGATAATCAAGTAAAGCTAATTTTCTTCAGTCCGGTATCTGTTCATCTTGAAATATTACTAACAATATTAAAAATACTAACATTATTCTTAATTTAACTGGACATTTTTTGAATTATACTAAAAAGCCTTTTATTTGTTAAAGCATAAACTATCAATAGATTTGTTTTTCCTTAAAGTTTTGATCACGTGGATGATTTAGAGACCATAGAAATTAGCATATAAAGCCATTGGCCATATAGGGTTAAAAATGATATCATCAGTTAGACCTTGTAAAACCTATTTCATTTCCATTGCATGTTTTCCATTTACATGAATTTGAAATTGATATGCGCTCCTTATTTGATTCAGTGTGTGTGTCTGGAATGCACCGACTATCCCATAACATTGGGGCTTCCCCCATTATGGTTTGTGGTTTATTGTATATGAAATCAAGTTAAACTTGTAATTGCAGTTAAAAATGAAAGTTCTCTGGGCAGGAGTGCAACGCGTGGGCTCTGACGGAGGGAATTACCTTTAAACCACACAAACAAACATATTCACTAGTCAGTTTTGCCATTGTGAAATGTCCATAAATGGACAGAAGTGTCAATAACGCAACCACCCAATGGGCAGGAAAGCAAAAGTAAAACTGTATTTTCTTTCACCTGTTTTAGATACAAGGCCCCATTGATAACATCAAGAAAGTAGTGGTCACCGTGTCTCTTGTGACAAAGGACATCCCGTACCGCCCACACCCACACTGCTTGGTCGGGAAAGACTGTGCAGATGGCATCTGTGTCATCCACATCAATCCCCACAGCACTCGTCGACACAGGTATCTTTCTGTTAACGTCAATGTTTTGATCTTAGAGTAAAAATGTTATTTCCTGCCTGAGTATGTTGGTGTTTTCCAGCTTTGCAAATCTTGGCATCCAGTGTGTGCGGAGGAAGGAACTTGATGCCTCATTGCAGAAGAGGAGGAATAAGAATATTGATCCATTTAACAGTGAGTTGTTGAATATTGCAGACTGAATGGCTATGTTCTGAAACTTAGTAAGCAACCTCCATAATATCCAAATAATACACATCCGCTGTAGTGGAGTATGTGCATCTGTTGAATGTTTTTGTCTTGTTCTCCGCTAGCGGGCCACTCTAAGAGCATTGAGGACATGGACATGAACGTGGTGAGACTGTGTTTCCAGTGTGAGCTGGAACGAAAGGATGGAGACCGAATCCCCCTCGGCCCTGTGATTTCCAACCCCATCTATGACAAGAGTAAGAGCAAGATGCATGTTTGGCCAAAAACATACTCTACTCAAGCTTGCAAACTCTCTGAGATGTTTGGATTGTTTCTGTTTGTCTGATTAGAGGCGACCACAACGGCAGAGCTGAAAATCAATCGGCTTAATGTTGTCAGAGGCCCCTGCACAGGAAAGACTGAAATTTACATGCTCTGTGACAAAGTGCAGAAAGGTAAGTGGCTTTAAATATGTCATATTAAAATCTTCGATACAGTTGTTCTAAAAGGACTCATTTGTGTATCTGGAAACCTCCATAGATGACATTGAGATAATCTTCAGCAAGGATGACTGGGAGGCCAAGGCGGAGTTTGCTCAGACTGATGTCCACCGGCAAATCGCCATTGTCTTCAAGTCCCCACCCTTCAGGGAGCAGAATATAACTGAGGAGGTGGAAGTCAGTGTGTGTCTTCGCCGCATGTCTGACCGGATGGACAGCGAGCCAGTCAAGTTCACTTACATCCCAGACAATGCAGGTGAGTTATCAGACGCCATATAAAGACAAAATGAATAGATAACATCAGATGGCAGTTGTGAGGGAATATCTGAGGTATATTTCACCCCAAAATCAAAAGATAAAAATTTTAGTAAATCTTAAATGAATGAAATATTATGCTGTTAGAGACGCTGGGATAGGCTCCAGCATCTGTGCGATCCTACTGAGGATAAGCAGTTTGGAAAATGGATAGATGAAAGGATTATACTGTTTAAATATTAAATGATTAATATATACAAATTTAAGAAGTATAACAAATTCTACCACAATGTATAAATACTGTACAATGTATAAATATCCTTCCATTCAAAAATCGAAAGAAGTCTCTTATGCCCATCAAGGCTGCATTTATTTGATTAAAAATACAGTAAAACAATAATATTGTGAAATAACTAAAATGTAATTTATTCCTGTGATGGAAAAGTTGAATTTTCAGCACCATTACTCCAGTCTTCAGTGTCACATGATCCTTTAGAAATCATATTACAATATGCTTATTTGCTGCTTTAACAGTTGTGCTGCTTAATATTTGTGTGGAAAACGTGATCATTTATTACAGGATTTTTTGAAAGAAACACATTTGAAATTGAAATGTAAAAGTTTTGACTATCATAATTTTTGATCCATTTAGTGCATCCCTGAATTTGTAAATAAATAAGTTCGAATGGTAGTGTGTAATTTTTTCTTGAGTAGAATTTAAGGTGTAATGGTCCTAAAAATGTCAGTTATGGTGTTTCAGGTTTCTTGTGTTTAAAAGTAATAGCATACAAAAGTAGACCAATACAACAGTTAACTGAAGCAAAGACGCCCAGACATCCCAGAAATGAATCAGCTCTTCTCTGTCTAGTTTCTAAAATATTGCAAAAAAGAGGGTGTGTTACCATGTCAGTTTTTCATTATAAATAGCAGCATTATAGTAGTTTAAACTGAAAGTATGCATGAGGAAACTGTAATACTTCATAATAAGTCTTCTGTTGTCTACAGAACACAAAGTATTCTGTTATAGTCTGTGCCATTTTAGTCAGCGCCATCACATGCTCCTGCCACCCTGTGACACGGAAGGAAGGTTAATCTGATTTGCTCTTTTGATCTGCAGATCCTTACGGAGTCAACCGCAAGAGGAAAATTAAGTCTGATGTGAAGTTCAGCGAGCCATGCAGCGTTCCTCAAAGTAAGCTTGTTTCTAAAATAAACCGATACCTTAACATCACTCTCTCAAACTTTGTTGACTGCATCAGTCTTTTATTTCCCTCCTCTTGTAGATCAAGACATTGAGAATGAGCTCGGTATGCCACAGCATTTTGACAACCCATTCTACGCCCCTCCCGACTGTAACGTTCCCAATGCTTCCATGGCAGTCCCTGTTATGGACGGAGGCATACACATGCCATCCCAGGTCATGGAGGAAATTCATTATAATGAAGACTTTAAACAAGAGGATGGTTGTGTTAGCCTGGACCCAGAAACATTGGACACCGTCCTCCAAGGCATTTCCCAATGCCTTGCCAGCTTCAGACCTGACCAGTCCCAGCAAGGTTCAGACCAGATTCTTAATCAGTTATTCTTTCATGGCGATCTCAACTTTGGTTTAGATGGCACAGATACGAAATTGAACGTCAGCCAGCCTATGATGAACATGTCATCTATAAACGACGCGCACTTCAGTCAGATGGTGAATGAGAATCAGGCCTATCCAGCAGATCTGGAGAACATCGAAGGTCTTCTGTTTCCCCCCGTGAAGAGCGAGAACGACCTGGACCACTGAATGCCACCGTGTGCTCTTATGTATTTCCTATTGGGACTTTGGACATACAGTCACTGTTGACTATAAAATTGTTTTTGGACTAAGAAAAGACACAGACTAAGTGAAACTTATTGACTGCCAAATCTGACTTCCTAATGAAGTAAATCACCTGCTCAGCCACTGGTTTTGTAAATGGACTAGACACCATGTGCAAACAAAAGGTGGGAGAAGCATGTAGCTATTGCATTTTTCAGTAAAAAGGGAGCAACAGATGCTGCTCGGTTGCTTGTGATGTGCCAGTTATGTCCGTCATTCACTAATTTATTGTGATTTCTGAACAGATGGTCCCAGAACCAAATTCACTTTGTATTTAAGTGTTGCATGTAACATTTATATTTGTTTTTAACATTTCGGAACAGTCCATCCAGAGAGGAATTTCAGTTAACAGCATTAAGGGGACAAAATTAGACATTTAAACATAATTCTGAAGTAGCAGCTGGATTAATTCATGTAATCCATACCAATCTCACACCATGATCAAGCCAGGTGTGACACGACAACATGGTAAAAGTCATCTCTGTCATCGCCGCAACAAAATCTTTCACTGAATCCTCTGCCCATTGGTGGCCGTTTGTAACTCCTGATCAAAAATTGCTCTCAATAATTCGATTAAATAGTTAGCACTATGCTTTGCTATTAGGGGCTGGTGGTGGTGATGGCGCAGTGGATAAGACACATGCCTTTGGTGTGAGAGACCTGGGTTCGAATCCCCTGTGAGACACCAATGTGTCCCTGAGCAAGACACTTAACCCCTAGTTGCTCCAGAGGCGTGCAACCTCTGACATATATAGCAATTGTAAGTCGCTTTGGATAAAAGCGTCAGCTAAATGAATAAATGTATTAGGGGCTGTTCACACAGAACATGTTTTTCCACTTCACTGCGCCGCTTTTCCATTGTTTTTCTATGTAAACATGCACAAGACGCATGTTTGACCATTGCACTTATGTGTATTGTGCATGGCAAAATGTTCTAAAAACTTCTCTCTAGACCTTGCCTTTTTTCCCCCCCCATTCCACTGCCTGTGACTTATGTTTTTAAACACAGACATCTTCTGTGTGAATGGCTCCTTAGCTTGCTAACCAGTCTAACTGAAAGCACAAAGAAAGGGAAATATTTTATGTAATTTCTATACATTAAATTAGCACATTTTAATGTGACCGAGGGGATTTGGATTTGAAGCCCCATCCAGAAAGAAATTTAATTGGTCTAAGATTCTAAAATTGGTCTTAAGTTGTGTATTCTACATCATCAAGTATGTTCTAATTGACTGCTTTGCACCGTATTTTATTTTTCAATGAGAATAGTCACATTACACGTCCCTGGAAACTAGACATGTAAAGCTAAGAGTTTGCATAGGAAACTGAAATGAGTCAATAAGTCAGTGGCAAAAAGATTACAGTGATTTTGTCTGTCACATCAATGTTGAAGGAAGCTGGGTTACCAGCATAACCATTGGAAAGCATTTTGTTCATTTATACACATTTAATGTCTGTAGTACTGCTGTGATTTTTATCGTCCACTGTAAAAGTCTTTTAGTTGCTATCAAATAATGTCACATTCTGCTTCTTATAGTGTTGTTGCTGTCAATATTAAAATCGCGTGTTCTGGAAAATGATTCAGTTTTGCTGTCCCTTAGTGTTCTTGCTTTATTAGTCACTGGCTAAATCATAATTTCTTCCTGTCTCGAGAGTGGGCGGCACTAAGGCCAAAGTCCAACCAAATCCATCTCACCGCAGTAACTACATTTATTTGCATCCAAATAATCAGTTAGTAATCGGATTGAAAAGCCTTCATGTAAATGCCTCAATCGACATGTTTAATCCATAAATAATTTCCATCAGTCTGAAAGGAATTCAAACCTTCCAAACCCTTGATTTCATGCCATACATGTTCTGATATTTAAAAGCTACGAGCTGAGGGAATCCGTTTAGTCACTTCCTCATTCACTACAGCTATTGTAGTGCTTTGTTGCACTTCTCTGATACTATATATAGAGCTCAGAGCAATAGCTACACATTCAACGTGTCACAATCGACTCCCACAGTCTTTCATCAGACGTTAAGAGATGATGCATAAACTGATGTTCTATTCAAGCTTTCATTATGACCTAACAGTGACTTTAAAACAAAAGCCGTTTGTGTTGTGACTAGTGAGAAGTGATTTCACACCTCGGTCCACATGACTCAAGATGACAACTATTAATGTGAACAAAGTTTCTGCTCACCTGCTCTCTTGCTGTGTGTGTTGCAACTTCTGACTAACCAGGTTTAACATTGACGAGCTCTACGGAAACTATGTTGTAAAGTCCAGTATTTCGCAATGAGAGTGTATAAAACACATGGTGCCAAAAGGAAGCTTTTTAGACAACCTACATTTATACTCCCAAAATAACTAATTGCTATGAAAATTTTGTAATGTAACTTTATGGTTAAAATTATTTTTGACAAATGTCAAGCCCTGTTTTCAGAGTGTAAAAAAACTTTTAAGTTAATAGAGCCAGTATTGCCATTTGTGTCTGTTTTGTTCTTTTACTGACAACAAATGTCTTTCCTGTCTATGAACAAATCGTTTTGAGTGAATGTTTAAATGAATCGTTCAGAAAAACAGTCACTTGTCGCAAGAAAATATGTAACTCGGATAAAGTGTGACTGAAAAATGCTCACCAATAATCAACACTTCCGTGAACGTGCAAACACATACAAGTGGAGTGATACAAACATTTACTAGAACATTACTAGAATGTTAGGATTTGGTTTCCAAAAAGATAACCAATGAGAACCATTATTAGTAGGACATTACAGTTTCCAAACACAGCCAGAAAATAAGGTATTCCAGTCACATTGGCAAATACATCTCTGCTTCAATTTATTATTAAGTAAAAATGATATATATACAGAATATCAGCAAGCTGTTGGTGATGTTAATACAAAATAAATACAATATCGTTTATTCTTCAGACTGTATGACAGACATGGAGGATGGCAAAGAAGAGAACAGTCATTTTTTCTCCACAATCTGAGGCTCTGAGAGCTTTTTAATGGCGAGCTCCTCCACAAGCTTCTTCACCAAACTCTTGTGAAGAGGCTCTGGATCCTGAGAAAGAAAAAGAGTAATATTTATCTGCTGATAGCGACTTGACATGCAGTGACTGTCTTTTATACTCCTGTTCATTTCATTACCTTCTTTTCCAGTAGCCTTTGTTTCTCTACTGCTTCCTCTAGACTCAAGCCCACCCATTCAGCCTCCTCCTCTGGGATCTCAAACTGCTGCTTGTAAGAAATGAGAGGAAGGCAAGTGAAGAAAACACACAGGATCATTATCAACACCGTATGGCTGCAAATATACATAAAGATAATCAACTCATCTCACCTTGTAGCGGTTGTAGATTTTCTCCCTGTGAGACGGATCATGAGGGTACAGATCTGTGTCTTTCCGAGCCAGACGTAAAAGCATCGCACGTTTTAGATCCATTCCAAACTTGGAGTTCAAATCTTGCTTCGGTGTCTGATTTAAAAGAAATACAAGATATTGACCACATTTTGCTGTAAGATTTTCTATTATAAATGATTTTAAAAAATTTATTCTTCTGTAAATTATTACAGTACACTGAACCAAATAAACGCATATTATTATATAAATTACTGTAAGCTATATACAATAAAAAAGCACACTAAATGCCATAAACTTCTGAAGTCTCAATTTAAAAAAAAAAAAATTTCCAACACATTTGTTATAAAAAAAAGTATATTATATTACTGTATAAACATTATTATTTATGTTATTTTAATTTTTGTAAAATGCTGAAATGCAACAGATTGTGAAGACTTCCTAATTTATTAAGATAATAACAAATATACAATAATAAATAAAACATTTTTATACAATAAATACTACTATAAATATATATATGTATATTATGTAAAAGTATTACATTTTTGTAAAATTATAAAACATTAAACGCCACAGACTTTTAAGGCCTTCATATTTTTAATATAATAATAAATATCCAACAAAACTAAATGAAAAAATAAAAACATTTCATTCAATAAATATTACTGGCAACACTTTACGTAAAGGCAGCGGCTATTTGCACCAAGTGTAAATAGCGATTAGATGCTATTTACACCAAGTGCAAATAGCAGTATTTTTTAACGATATGCTATTTACACTAAGTGCAAATAGCTATAGATTCTATTTACACTATGTTAAAATAGCAAGATTTTCTGCTATTTATACTACTTATTGCAAATAGTGGCAATTATCTGCACCTCAGTATTGTAGTACATTATAAAACAGTACGCAATAATAACGTACGGAGTGTAAATTATCATTTTAATCCAAATTTATTAAATGGATGCCATCTTATTGGGACAATAAAGCCCTCCCTACACCTACCCTAACCCTACCCGATACTTTATTTTCAACTTTTTGATTATTTCCTTCATTTTTATTGAAAATAAATGCCTTTCTGATGCGATATGAGATTTGAAAAGGGAGAAAAAAATGTTTGGCAAAAGGTGGGCTCTAACTCGGGTCGATCGCGTCAAAAAGCATGCGCCTTACCATCTACGCTTCTTTTTTTAATGTTGACTAACCCAATCACACGTCAGGGGGCGGAGTTAGTGTAAATAGCCTTTGCCAACAAGATGGGCTATTTGCACTTAGTGTAAATAGACACTCCGTTACGTAAAGCCTTTATGTATAATGCATTGTAAAGGGTTATTAAAGGCTATAATGCATTATAATTATTCATAATATGCATTGCAATACATTACATCTTGTCGTAAATAATTATAACCAAATTTAAAATGCACAGTGTCCAAATGAATTGATAAGTGTTATAATGTATTAACTGTAGTTACAATTATGCATGACATTGTACAATGCATTATAAGGTACATTACAAGGAATAATTAATGCATTAAAACTACTTTAATGTGTTATACTTTAATGCGTTGTTCATTACTATACAAATACATATTAAATGTATATTTTTTTCTAAAATGATAAAACATACAGACTTTTGAGGACTTCTCACCTTAAGAATGTAGAAGTCTAAGCCAAAAGCAGCATCAATAAGGTCCAGAGTGCGAGTTGTGACGGTTACAGTGAACTTTTGGTCTAGGATCTCACTGTACAGCTCTCGGTTAAACAGCTGCGGCTTCCAGGTTTTGCGCAGTCTTGTAGAAAGCTGGTGTGACAAGTACATATTATATACTATAGGACAAGTCATCTTCAAGAAGCATTCTCATTTATTCACATAAAAGAACCAAAATCAATATCACTGTAGGTGCTGGTCATAAAATTAGAATATCATGAAAAAGTTGATTTATTTCAGTAATACCATTCAAAAAGTGAAACTTGTATATTAGATTCATTCATTACACACAGACTGATATATTTCAAATGTTTATTTCCTTTAATTTTGATGATTATAACTGACAACTAATGAAAGTCCCAAATTCAGCATCTCAGAAAATTAGAATATTGTGAAAATGTTCAATATTGAAGACCCCTGGTGCCACACTCTAATCAGCTAATTAACTCAAAACACCTGCAAAAGCCTTTAAATGGTCTCCCAGTCTAGTTCTGTAGGCTACACAATCATGGGGAAGACTGCTGACTTGACAGTTGTCCAAAAGACGACCATTGGTACCTTGCACAAGGAGGGCAAGACACAACAGGTCATTGCTAAAGAGGCTGGCTGTTCACAGAGCTGTGTCCAAGCACATTAATAGAGAGGCGAAGGGAAGGACAAGATGTGGTAGAAAAAAGTGTACAAGCAATAGGGATAACCGCACCCTGGAGAGGATTGTGAAAAAAAACCCATTCAAAAATGTGGGGGAGATTCACAAAGAGTGGACTGCAGCTGGAGTCAGTGCTTCAAGAACCACCACACACAGACGTATGCAAGACATGGGGTTCAGCTGTCGCATTCCTTGTGTCAAGCCACTCTTGAACAAGAGACAGCGTCAGAAGCGTCTTGACTGGACTGCTGCTGAGTGGTCCAAAGTTATGTTCTCCGATGAAAGTCGATTTTGCATTTCCTTTGGAAATCAAGGTCCCAGAGTCTGGAGGAAGAGAGGAGAGGCACATAATCCACGTTGCTTGAGGTCCAGTGTAAAGTTTCCACAGTCATTGATGGTTTGGGGTGCCATGTCATCTGCTGGTGTTGGTCCATTGTGTTTTCTGAGGTCCAAGGTCAACGCAGCCATCTACCAGGAAGTTTTAGAGCACTTCATGCTTCCTGCTGCTGACCAACTTTATGGAGATGCAGATTTAATTTTCCAACAGGACTTGGCACCTGCACACACTGCCAAAGCTACCAGTACCTGGTTTAAGTACCATGGTATCCCTGTTCTTGATTGGCCAGCAAACTGGCCTGACCTTAACCCCATAGAAAACCTATGGGGTATTGTGAAGAGGAAGATGCAATACGCCAGAACCAATAATTCAGAAGAGCTGAAGGCCACTATCAGAGCAACATGGGCTCTCATAACACCTGAGCAGTGCCACAGACTGATCGACTCCATGCCACGCCGCATTGCTGCAGTAATCCAGGCCAAAGGAGCCCCAACTAAATATTGAGTGCTGTACATGCTCATACTTTTCATGTTCATATTTTTCAGTTGGCCAACATTGCTAAAAATCATTTTTTTTGCATTGGTCTTAATTGATATTCTAATTTTCTGAGATACTGAATTTGGGACTTTCATTAGTTGTCAGTTATAATCATCAAAATTAAAGGAAATAAACATTTGAAATATATCAGTCTGTGTGTAACGAATTAATCTAATATACAAGTTTCACTTTTTGAATGGTATTACTGAAATAAATCAACTTTTTCATGATATTCTAATTTTATTACCAGCACCTGTAGTTCTCTCTTCAGTCTTACCTTGTCATCTTTAGCATATCTGAAGCCAGATATCCAGCCTTCTCCACCCCAGAGTCCGCTCTGTGATTCTGGAGGATGATAGACGGGGACAGGCACATCCTGCACTCGCTCTCTGTGTCCAGATTTAGGACTGAGACTGTATTTGACACCCAGAGGTTTCCAGTGCACAGGTGAAGGAGGGGTGGTGTCCTGCAGAGAGCGCAGGTAGTGCTGGGGTAAACGGGCGTAGATGCCCTTCTGCAGCTTCAGGGCTTCCCAGATTTTTGGTGGATACTTGTGTAGAGGCATTTTATTGGACAAAACCTTAGAAAGAAGGGTAGAGTACACAAAAAATATAATTATACATAGCAAAATATTAATAGTAATATATACAAATAATATACACATATACCATACATACACTATAATATATAGACATACAGTTGAGTAAAACTTTAAACTAGCTGATAAGCTACAGCCAAAGATGCAAATATACGCTTTATAATATAAAAATATAAAAATGCAAAGCTAATAACGATAAGAAAAAGGCTTGTATACAGATCAGCATTCTTACCGGGGATAGACAAGAACAGAGGATGTTAAATTTAATTTTACATGATCAGTGTTAGCCTGCTAGCCTCTCAGTCAGCACACGCTGTAAAGCTAACCAAGGGCACCCCACGTCATTTCCTGTGACAGGCACCAGCGTGAGCACGGTGATTGGTTCAGTGGTGTTCACTGCGCTGATTGGTTGTTTGCACGGCTGAGCTTAACAGTAGTTATGTTCTCGTGGGGGGGTCTAAAAAAGTTCATATTTCAACACTAATTAGTTAAAATGTAATTTATGTCACCTCGACTCAATTCCTCATGCGCCCGAAAGGTGGAATTGAACCACTCTGCCGCTAGGCAGCTACAGGTTTGAAGCCTGCACCCCGGACCACCGAGGTTCATCCGGGTATTTGAAACAAGTGAGCCTGCGTCTATATATAGGTCACTCTTGCGCTATGTGTTACATCTACGGTGAGTGTTATTTATGAACCTGTTTTTAACAGCATATCATGATAACTTTA
This sequence comes from Barbus barbus, assembly GCF_936440315.1. Classification (NCBI taxonomy): domain Eukaryota; kingdom Metazoa; phylum Chordata; class Actinopteri; order Cypriniformes; family Cyprinidae; genus Barbus; species Barbus barbus. The sequence continues at coordinate 18,002,771 of NC_136759.1, read as the reverse complement.
TGATATATTGTTGCCTCCCATAGTATGGAGTTCAAGGAAATACGACATTTGCAGAAATTCTACCTTAAAGCCAGCATTGCACCACATGCAAATTATTACTTGCTATTGGTCCAAACACAGGGCGGAGATTTACATATTTGTCTTGTTTTGTTGTGATTTTAATCCAAATCAGGCATGCTTGCTTTGTTCATTGTGTGTTGCTGTTTTCTAATGTAAGAAAGGATAAAATTATAGCCTTTTTGCATTAATAGATGTTTTACACATATTATAATACTTTATCTTAATATATTTTATTGCCTAACAATAAATATGTGGGTTAAGATTCAAAGATCATTAATTTACTTCAGTTTACATACCATGTCTTCTTATTTTATGTTTTTGATACATAAAATATTTCTTTATTTGTTTATGGCAGACTCACTAAGCAACTAACACTTATACATTAGATTGTTAAATATACCCTTCATTTTTATGGAATTGCCTATTATTTGTTCAGTGTTTATTGTGCAAACAGGAGATCATTAAAAACGCACATCAGCATCATTCAAATCGTTTTTATTTCGAAAGTAAATAAATTATGCAACATAAAATAATACAAAATAATAATCCAGTACATGAAAATGGTTTAGACACTGCACGAATAGCATCTGTTCCAGATCTTCACTGTACAATGGCAGACATTCACCTCATACTTATTAATTCTCAAATATTCTTGAAGCTTTTAAAGCTCCAGGCAAGAAATCTTGAAACCAGACACACCTTCTCAGAACCAGATTTACATTTGAGTTGTTGTAACAGCGGTGTCTCACACTACAGGGAACTTGTGTGCTCAGTTTTGTACTGAGCCATTTACCAAAAAGTGTGGTGAATAATAGCAGAACTGTCCTCATGTGTCATTCAAATTAATACTGATAACTGCCCAAGTCACTATGAAACCATCACCAGAACATATCTGTATATGTAAGGGTATTATAAAGTGACATATTCTTTTAGTCAGCGTTTAGATCATTTGTATTGAACAAAACTCTTCGACTGTGACGACAGAAGACACTCTCCAAGACAAACACCACTCCTCCTGGTATGTGATGTGATATAGTGATAAAAAAGACAGAAAGTGCACATTATTAGTACAGTATTAGAATGATGAAAATACTGTTGTGCCAAGAAATCAAATGATCACTCCCCATCTCACACATGGGACTATTTCAGTGCAATATAATCAACTTAATAGTGAGTGTTTATATGTGTATGCATCTTTGTTAGAGAAAATTCCATCAACAGATTTCAAAACGTCGTTTCACGCTCACTTATTGCATTATTCCACTAAATGATGTGCACACAGACTTTATTACTGGAACATACCATGTGCATCAGAGAAAATGTATACATTTGCAAACAATAATTCATAATTTCATGTAGCATTCCCTCATAAGGTCATTCACACCATTTTTATTCAGTTTCATCATCTTCCACTACAATGAACTGAAATTTCAGCTTTTGGGACTGCATTTCATTTTATGTCATTCAAATTGGCTTTAGAATAACACAAGCACACAACAAACTCCAACAGTGATTAATAAATATGAAAATCATAGTGCTTGTCCTATTAAAATGATATGCATTTACCTAGAGAAATTGATAGAGGAAAACATACAGTCAGCAGAAACATCGATTTTAAATTCCAAAAATGAAAATGCATAAACGTAACAGGATATGACAGCACCCTGATGTAAAAGGCTCCTAAGCGTAAACGCACACACACACACTCGTCCTCTCAAACAGGCTTAAGTTATCAATAAATAAAGTGGACAATCAAATAACACCATGTTCTCAAACACTGTTGTACATCTGGATCTTATAAAGAACGGCTTTTCAGTACAATCAAAGGGAACCTTTTCACTATTTCAGTTACCATGTGAAATCAAACACTGGGGATACAAATGAGTGACCGCGTTGCATTAAAAACAGACAAAAACAAACAGAATTGACAGAAAATGCCATAGTGGAGATGGACAGTTGAACTGCAGCAATGTTACAGACATATCAGTGAGGATTTCATTGGGACGCCGTCCTGTTCTCCTCATTAGATTTGAGTGTTTTGGGTTTGGATATGAACATACAATCAATTCTAGACGTCATCAGCCAGTAAAAATGATATTTTTTGTAGTTATATTTTTATTGAGGACACACTGGAAGGCTGATAAAGTAAATACATTGGTGTTTGATTCAACCGTCAATCCAAACCCACTGAAAAAACTACATCTTAGACTGACCAGACACTATCACTATATGAAATCTGCTTGAAAAATAAGAGTTAATACTTTTTTTTGCACATATTTTAATGCTAACAGTTTATTTGCTTATAATAAACAGCTGATCAGCAATTGCACAAGTTTTTGTTCATGGATACTCGGTCATAATAGGGTAATAATTGCATGTGTTAATTTTATTTAATTTCTTTATTTTCTTAAATATGTGGGTAGATAGTATTTATAGAGTTGTAACTTTTTAGTTTTAGTTACTTTTTCTTATTTGCAAGTCGCTTTGGACAAAAGCGTCTGCTAAATGACAAAAGTAAGTAAGTAAGTAAGTAATAATGAGTAAAAAAAAAAAGCCCAGACTTCCTGTTTTCCACTAAAAGTGGCTATGAAGGTGAAATGGAGGAAAAACAATAACTGTAATAGATCCTACATTATTTGATTTTGAGATCAGCACTCTTGTGCTTTGCTTTGGCAATGTGTGATTAACAAGAACCGCTAGACGCTAATTAAAGTTAGCACAACCTACTTTTAAAATAACTCTGCCCTACTTTACCTGAGGTTGGAGCAGTGCTTGCTTTACTCGGACTCCTGTAACTGTGCTTTACGCATGTTTATGCTCAGCCGTGACGGGGCGATGACAATAAATCAGAGTTGTGGTTAAAATTCAACAGGTTCGATGAGTAGGCTACTTGTTACAGGACCTTAGTGGGACCACCTCATCACAAGCTGATCAGTTGGCATCTCAGTCGCTATCCGAGACCGATAACGGAAAAGTGTAGTAAACAAAAAAGAAACTGCAACTACGTTACACTGACCTTCTGACTTGGTGTGTAACGATAATGCATGTACACCAAAAAATAAAATAAAAAATACATTGCAAACTGATAAGATTTTCTCCACAGATCTTGACCCTTTGTGACATCTGAATGCCAGAATCTCTTTTCCTAGCATTTTAAAAAGTAAAGTGTTGCCTAAACTTCTATCAGCCAAACAAATCTTTCATTTGCGATATTTTGACGAAGAAAAAAGTCAAAATGAAAATCCAAAGTCGTGAAAAACAACCCAAATAAAGCCATGCAGACATATTGTGGCGGAGAGTGTGAAAAGTGCTAATGCTAGTCCTCCATCCCGGCCCGTGCTCCTCAGCGACTCCGGCGTCGTCATGCAAGGCCATGTGTTTGTGGGACGACTCTCGCCACGGGTTGCACGCTGAGGATGGGACGTGGCGAGGTCCAGACGGAGGATGTGGGAGGGGGGGAAAAACAAAACACTCGTAACACGGCACACAAACAAGTCCTGGGATGAATGTGTCATTCCCACTGACCGCATGATGCTGGAGATGTACACATACAAAAGGCAAACCGCCCACCATGCATACTGACTACCAATGGCAAAAATAGAATCCTTTTTGTCTTTTTCCCATTTTTTATCTCCTATCCTCATCCCATGTGTCTTCACTGTAAGGTAAGGCAGGGATTTATATATTTTTTTTAAATACATTTTTTTTATCTGATGTGTGACTGTCTGTCGTTAAAACAAGCTCATGACTACACCGCCAGACCAGCAGCCTAAGCAGTATCTTCGAGACATCACCATCACTCCCCCCGCTGCTGATCCTCGACAGGTACGCTGTCCTCCAGAACGGTCTCAGATAATCGCCAGAGTCATTTCCGCATTACGCCATGTAGATGAAGGTGTTAATGTCCGTCTCGTCTCTCTTGATGTACTTGTGCTCAATGAGCCACTCGATCTGTTCCTTGATCATTTTCTTCTGAGGGAGGAACATGTTCTTCAGGATCTCCACCAGCTCGGTCTGCAGCTGAGCGTTTGTGATCTTCTTACGCATCTTCATTATCTGAATGATGGCCTCCTGAAATATTCCAGTCAAAGAAACAAACACATTAAGTCCACTGTAAAAAACAAACAGTATTTTACAGTAAAATTTTATTACAATGACTGACATGGAAGAGAAGAAATAGTTATTTTCTTAGTGCACAAGAAGTATTCTCATAGCTTCATAAAATTATGGTTAAACCACTGATGTCACATGGACTATTTGAAAATTGTCCTTACTACCTTTCTGGGCCTAGAACATGTTAGTTGCGTTGCTGTCTATGGGAGGGTCAGAAAGCTCTAGGATTTCATCAAAAATATCTTAATTTGTGTTCCGAAGATGACTGATTGTCTTATGGGTTTGGAACGACACGAGGGTTAGTAATTAATTAAAGAATTTTCATAATTGGGTGAACAATCCCTTTAATTATTCTGTTAGATCTATTACAGTTTTTCACAATATAAAGTAAGGGAATTTATTGTTAACTATTTAACAGGTTTTTAGAGTAGAATATTTACTGTCAATTACAAACATTGTTACTTTGGTTTTTATGCAAACAGTGCACAATGCAAATTTCATCATCAGAGTAGTAATTGTGTACTCTACAAGAACAGTCCAATTTTGCTAATGGTGTACTGTTAAATTTTTTGGCACTAATTAATTTGTCCACAAGTTGGCAAAACTGGCCCGGACCGTTGTTTCATAGTTGAAAAAAAATGAAGGAGATGGAACAATAACAACAAACGACTGGAACAGATGCCTATGTTGATGAGCACTTGTGTGATGGAGTTACACGCAACTCTAGTTTAAACTAGTAGACGATGGACAAGGAAACTTTCTAGCGTGTCGAGTACTTCTGTTTACACGCATACTATCAAATGGAGTAAACTTTCAAAGGCTACACATTAAACTGAAGTATACTTTGGGCTTTAGTGACTAGTGTTCATGAACACAGAGGACTAGTAATGCTTTTTGATGTTTTGTACCTGTGTTCTTAATATTCTAAGCTGGACGATGCCTTCGTTCTCCTCTTCTCTCATTCGCTCTGTCGTCAGCTGCAATCGGCCAATTAGATTTATTTTCCCCCTCTTTTGAACCTTGGAGTTTTTTCTGAGGAGAAACAAAAAATGTATTATTATTATTATTTCCAATGAAAGAGACCAGTTCTAAAGAGCCAGCAGGACAGGACATGTTCTTACATCAAGGAGAATTCCTGGTTAACAAAAAACAATGTACTGTCTGTGAAGTCTTTGGGAGAGCTCACTTGAGGTTCATATAACAGCACTTGGCGTTTGAGCTTTGGGAAGGCAACAAGAGACTGTATAAAAAGAAAGGGAAAATGTTAAGTAGATGATGATGGTACAACATCTATAAACAAAGATATTTTAATTGATCATAATCAGTCCATTTTAGATATTTCTAATTGATCTTTGAAAACACTAATCATTTAATAACACTGTAAAACGTAATAAAATAAAATAAAGAATATCCATTTTTCATACAACATACATTATAATGTTGTGATATCTAAATTTACATGAAGCATTGTGATTAATTTTAGCTCTAGTTAGCAGTTTTTTTTCTCTATTCACACTAAACAGTACACAATTTTTATATTGATCACTTAACAGTTATCGATCATAACATAAAAATAATTATCGGCTTATCGGTATCTGCCAGAATTTTAATATTGATGCATCCATAGATCATGTTAAACCTGTGGGCTTCAGAAAACTTCCTTGGGGCTCGCATGATGACAAAGCATTTAAATGAATAAATTATTCTAAGTGCTATTAATATTAAAAATCTAATCTAAATAAAACACATAAAATCAACATAACTATTGTTTTTACTAAGACGCACAGTTCTTGGAATTTCTGGAATCACAAAATGAACTGTGCTGAATTTGTTTAATATATCAATGCTTCCAATTTCCGTTTAAAGTTTAAAAACAAGAAGCTTCATCATAAATACAGCAGAAATATGGTAAATATCTAATGGAATAAAATGCGACATATGGGCCTTCAGTTTTGACACTCCAGTCATGTTCTTACCCAGAGAGTTCGTCTCAGTTCCGCATCAGGCAGCTCAGTGGCAAGTTTCAGATTCTCAAAGCTGATCTTCTCTCGTGGTCTTTGGTTCCAGGCAAAAAGTACAGCCAGCTGAAAGGTCGTGACCTCCAGGTCGTACTGCCCTACTTCATTCTTAAAAGTGATCTATCCGACAGCACACAGACTGATTAGCTACAAGTTGCAATTTACAGTTACTACAAATCACTACTAAGCACTAAACTACTAAGTGCATAAAATAAACCCACAATGCCATTGGACATGAGGTGGTGCCAGTGGAGTTTGCGGCCACTGTGGTTCTTCTTGTAGAAGTCCTCCACCTCTGGAATGAGGTCTTCCAGCTCGGTGGGCAGAGACACAAACACTTTCTCTGAGCTGCGTGACCATGCTCCAGCATTCAGGATCTTTATGTTCACAGAGTCCGCTGGGTAACAGAAGAGGAGACCGTTTTTGATACATTTAATGCTTCCTTGCTGAGTAATAATATGAATTTTTTTCAAACTCAGTTAAAAGGTAGTGTAAATGCATATACAGAGAGAAAAATGGGCTTGCACGTCACCTGGTAAAGCCAGCCTGTTGTGTTTGTGCATTTCCTTGAAAACCTGGTTAAGATCTTCGGACACTTTGATGTCCTGGAACATTCTAGCTAGCTTGTTCACATAGTCAGCAGGCATCCCAACTTCCTGACACAAGCCAAACAATGAGCCATTAGAGTATAAAACACTCAAATACAAATTATTCACTCTTATATGTCTTTATTCTTACCCTGAGCCACTCAACCATGTTCTCCTCCATCTCACTGTCTGCTGAGATGTCCAGGATCAGACGTCTGGTCAGATGGGCTTTGTGGTACCTCATGAACACATCCTTATTCTGGACGTATTTTAGCACAAGTAGCTACCGGAAAAAATAGTATTTACATTTCAAAACACTTTTGAGGACAACAACACAAGCATTAAAGTAAACAACATGTGACTTTTTACAACAGGCCCTCACCACTTCCTTCAGTTTGAGCTCGATCTCCTCTGAGGTCAGCTTTTTGCTGAGTGGTGTTTTTCTTAGCAGCATGTCACAATAGTTTGCGAGCAGCTCCGGACACTTTGACTCTGGTTGTGTTTTTAGGCCAACTCTGCATTTAGAAACATCCAACATGACTGATACAAGTTGATACAATACTGAAATATGGATCGCTAAACTCACTTGCAGGATTATTATATTTAATACTAAAACCACACAAAAAAAAATTGTGACTTAAAATAAAATAAACTTTAACTGAAATAAAATATGAAAAACTTTCAGCTAGTTGCCACAGCAACTTTTCTCATTTTCATTTAGTGTATTGTGATGCACTAAAATAACTCAAACTGGAAAAAATGAAATGAACTGAAATGAATAATGAAAACCATATAGACATGACAAACCATACAAACAAAACGGCAAAAAATGATAAACACACCCACAAACTAAAACTTGAACTAAAATTAAGGTGAATACACAAAATATAAAAATAAAAACCAATTCAACATACTAATAAAAACTAACAGTATCTTAATGATACTAAAAAAAACACTAACTTGCATATGGGCCCTTTTTAACTGTGAAGACGTTGTTTCACAGTTTATATTGTAAATCTAAAGTTTTTTTTCCATTATTAAAAAAAATGTAATATACATTTATAACAATTTACTTTGTTTTATATTTCCTTGGCATTAAATTACAGAAATTGTATTAGTTTTATTATATTTTTTATAGCAGATATACATTTTAAATAAATATTTATATGTATTATACATAAAACTGACCTAATTTACTAAGACTTCAGCCTCTGAGTTGCCTGCAAATGTGTCTATCAGTTAAAAGAAGGTTATTTTGTGCATCTCACTTAAATGGACTGTCAACAGAAGCCCAGAAGGCAGCCGTTACTCACCCCTTCTGTTTCATTGGCAGCTCCAACTTAAATATTGTAGCATCATTCACAACTGCTTTGTATGCCTGTGGGGAAATGTTAAACACCATTAAAAAGGTACGTGAAATATAAAAACTTAATTCATTCAAAATAATAAACACCTCAATTCATTTTTCAGTAAAATCAACAGTATGGAGTTATTGTTATATAACCTTCCATTGTATTCCTGTGTCACCACAGATCTCTGGTAACCATCTGCGGTGTGATCTAGTCATGCAGGCTACTTACTGAGACCAGAATGAATATGAATAGGGCGGCATGCTCACTTTGTCTCTGGCTGTAAGGAACCGAGGATCATCATGGAACGCTTCCTTTACTAATTTGCTAAATCGATTGAAGAGAGTCAGGAGCTGCTCCACATACTTCTCAGAGTCCTGAGAAGAAACAAACACCTGTTCGACACTGTGGCTAATATTTAGGATTTATTCTAACACAAAGGTCAAGGTTCAAACCTCGACAGGGTTTTGGATTAAATCAAGTAAAACGGTGATAATTAATTAAATATTCATCTTATCAACATTAACCAATTATCCTTTATTTATACTGTGAATAACAAAAGTTATTCATAACTTATAAAATTCATAAAGCTCACAAAGAATCATTTTGCAAATGTTTTGCTCACGGTTGTGATGGTCTCAGCAGTGGCCAACATGTCTGCCAGTCCAGCACTGATGATGTGCTCCTCTAGGTCTTTCAGCATGGGTTCAATCCCATTGGGCACTTTATCCATGAGAGAGAACATGAGGTGCAGCTCTGCAGAAGAAGAGTTCAGAGGTTTGAAACTAAAAGCTTATGTTTAGAGATATTATATAGCTACACAATATGCAATGTATGTATGCAAAATTCCAAATTCATGGAAAACAGGGCCAAAAAGTTCTGAAAAAGTTCAAAAGCTGGGGTCATTAAGTTTATGTGATGAAAGAAATTGATGTATTTATTCAGTAAGGGTATATGTAATTGATCAAAAGTGACAGAGACATTTATAATCTTACACAAGATTAAATGCTGTTCTTGTGAACTTTGTATTCATCAAAAAATCCTGAAAAAAAAGAATCATAGTTTCCACAAAAATATTAAACATTTTCAAATTACTTGAGCAGTAAATCAGCATATTAGAATGATTTCTGAAGTATCATATGACAGTGAAGACAGGGGTAATCGATGCTGAAAAACTAGCTTTGCCATAACAGAAATAAAATACATTTTTAAATACAAAACAGCTAATTAAATCTGTAATAACTTCACAATATTAGTACTGTGTTACAGTGTTTTTGATCAAATCAATGCAGTCCTATTGAGCATAAATGCTTTCTTAAAAAAAAAAAAAAAAAATCCTAAAGACAAAATTTGGAACGGTAGTGTACATAAAACCTCAAATGGTCATTTTAAATATATCTAATAAAACATTGCAAATAGTCTGATACTCACTGTCAGTCTCATTTCGTTTGATCATGCCAGGACATTCAGCCAAGATAGTTTCTTTAAATGATGTTACCAGTGCATTCACACAACATTCCATAAGCTGAGGAAAAAAACAATGCAGTCTCAGTCTCACATTCCTGGTTATATTATTTTATTTAAATTAAATATTGAACAACTTAAAAATAATAATACTTTTAATATTTTTACATGTAAAAATACTAAAATATTTTAATGGCTGATGCCCTATTTTATGCAAAATTTTTAAATTCAATCTTTGTCACAGCCTCATTTCTAAAAATGATGTATTATTATTATTTAATAGCCAATCATATACTCACTGCTTGTACAGAGTTACATTCACGTCTTGTCTCTAAATATCGTAGAGCACGTTTTTCCTCTTCTCTTAATTTAGCATCTGCCTGTAAACAGAGACATGACAATATATGATGGCAAACACAAGCCTCTCGGCTATGCAATCTGATTGGCTGAAGATCATGTAGTCTAAAATCTGATGTCTGGCAGGCCGTACATATTTCATGTAGTTTTGTACTCCATTCTGCTGCAGGTAGGACGGCGCCTGGGTCCTGTAGAACCTCTCAGTGGAGTCTAGGTAGGCTTTTTCAAAGTTATCCCTGTAGATCTGCAATTTATCATCAGGATTGGAGCACAGGTTCACTGAGAAAGAGATTGTAAGAGACTTTTCAGTTTTCATGACTAAAAAGATTCACTAAATCCAATGAAAAACCTGGAGTGAACCTCACCATACGACTCTCTGACACCGATGACCAGCTGCGAGTCGAACGCTTCTCCCAGCCGTTCAGCATGGACCAACTTCATCGCACTATCCTGCAATCTATTCTTGATGTTGGAGAATATAGATTCATTCCAAGTGTCCAGCATCAGCTGCGAGAACATAAAAAAAGCAGAGCAAACCAATGAATCCCATTCTAGGAAATCAACCTAAAAATCCCGCTTTTATCCTGCTCACCTTCCTAACAATGCTGTCCTCCACATTGGACTTCTTGTTGCTGCCCTGTTTGCCCATCAGGGTGATCTCCAGCTGGCAGAACGGCTTGGGCAGAATGTCACACTGCGTGAAGAACTTCCTCCACTCCACGATGTACGCCTTGAGGAGCGCTGTGTCATCTTGGTGACTGAGCACTCGCTAAACACCAACGATCGAGAATGAGACATGATTCTGCTTAAAGAACATCAACAGGTTGTTTAATCCTGAATCTTTCTTACTGCTTGAGCTTGTTTAATAAAATCTAAGATGTCCTCCTTGAGGGCCTGGTGGATCTTTGCTGGTCCTTTGTCATCCCATAGACAAACTGCATGAACATCTCTGGGAGAATGGAGGAGAATAGGAAGACAGATTGAACATTCAGACTAGTTAATGTGTAAAATATAAAAAGATCTGAATTCATTGGGGCCTTACGAGAAAAGATCAAACCACTGCTGCTTGGTTACGGACTCTTGGCGAAGCAACTTAAGGACAATGGGGCGCATAAGATCCCACTTGTCCTCAAACTGGAGGGAACCCTTGTTCTAAGCAAAAAGACATGGAAGAGGATACAGACAGTTAGAGAAAAAGAGTGTGAACCAGACATTATGGAAGACCTCTCTGTCTCAACATGCCCAGAAAATCAGAAGCCTTAAGTCTGAATATGATTCACAAAGCATTTACAATAAGGCAAGCAGTTGGCTGTTTCTTTTATATCTAATGTCTTTAAGAAACATTTATGTACGTTTTTTAATTTTTTTATTAAATCTATTAAAACGCAACCAAATGTTTTTATTAGTACTTGTACTTTTTGTATTACTTTTATTTTATTTTTTATTTCTTTGTTTTTTATTACGTTCTTTTTTCTTTGTTACATAAGCTTTTAACATCCTTTTCAAATGCCTTTTATTACGTATAGATTTCCTTGTTTTATCCGTGAACTAGACCTAGACGTTCAATCATAAAATATGAAAATAAATCTTAAAAATACATTTTTAAAACCATAATTAACACAAATTTTGTTATTGTGTGAAACTTATATATTTTAAAAATGATATAAATCACAAATTACAACTTATATATTTAAAAAAATTATATAAATCAATTTTTATATAAATTACAACTATACCTCAATTTTGTGTAATTTCCCAAATACTGCCACTTATAAAATTAATTTAATAATAAATAAAATGTCTAGGTTTTTTTTCCACATTTTAATATTTTTTCAAATGTTGTACTTGTTTACCAAGGCAACAGTGAAGAGCTTGAAATCAAATATGAGACGTGAAGAAAAGAAAAAAGAATAAAGCAAGGTAAACAATTTTGTGCATAATTACTCAAACTACTATTTAATAGTTTATTTAAGATTAGTCTATGCTAGCTAATTAATTTCATCAAGAAAAAGAAGTCTTTCAATTTCATATACTTTTAAAATACAATGTCCACCACAGACAGATAGCATGTAACAGCAAAATCTCAAAAGTTTATGACTCAATATTTACCATTTTGGACATCATTTGGTTTTCAGACAAAGCCACTGTATTTAACTGTATTAAATCAAACATCATCTATACAAATGCAATGTCTCTACTCTCTAATACTCCCTGAATGATTTCTTCACATATTTCAAATGCTTATAATATCTGACAGTTGTTCTTGGCTTACTACAACACGAAACTCTTAGTAATAACGGCACACATTCACATTTTATATCATTAGCTCAGACTCAGTCATCAAATCATTGACCAAGCTAGCAACATGCGTGCTAACTGTCAACAGAAACACGTCCCTTTATGATATATATTTATAAACAACATAACACCGAGGGTTGGAGTGAATCATGACTTCACCTCGTCTGCATGCAGTCTAGTATTTTTGTGATTATTGGCTTTATTAATCTCAACTAGCTCACAGTCTGCTAGCTAAACACAGGCTGCAAGACTCTCTTATAAACTCACTGCACATGCATGTAAGAGTCCGAGCAAGCCGCTAAATCGGTACAACATATTTGAAGGTTATAGGCGTCTAAAAGGGGTTTTGACTGTTTATGGGGAATTTGGAGCTTAAGTGTCTCTTACCTTTAACAAATTAGACATCGCCATGTTTGCTTAATTTATCCCCTCGTCCGTTCTCGCGAGATTTGGTTCGGTTTTAGATCTGGTGACGGGATCTCCGATTCATATTCAATCTTCATTTGTAAGTGACTTTTCTTTTTGTTTTAAAGATGCTTTCTTTGCATTATTTAAATAATCAAAAGAGAATATAGGGAAATATTATATCATTAATTTGTGTTTGCTGTTGGCTTCACATTCACAAACATGGCTCTAAACTCTCTTTTCTTTATTTAAAGTGGACAAGTATATGGAAACTATCCAAATTTCTGTTCATTTGAAAGTATTAACTGTATCTTTAGATTCGTGCTTTCTTTGTGTCTTCTTGAGATGTAATTGTATTGTTTTTATCAATGTATGTAGTATACAGACTCTCTCTTTCTATATATATAGATATTTTTGTCTTTGTTTATAATTGTATTGTCATAATTGTTTGATTTATGTACTGTGTTGTAATAATAATAATAAAGGGATCTCAAATTCATTTATGCAAATATACTCTCTTGAACAGTTTTAAAGAGCTTGTGTGTTTATTTTATTTGATTGAATTTAGAAAAATAATATTTATATAAAGAGAATTTATACAGTGTAGTCACTTAAATAACATAATAGCTAAAAATAAAGGGAATAACTTCAAATAAATACAACCCTGCTCATAAAAACATATTTAGCCTAATTAGAATCTATATAATACAAAACATAGCAGATTTTTGCGTTCATTTTTTTCTTTTTCTTTTTTTTTTTGCGTAGAAGTCATTTAACTTGTAAAACATTTTCATTTCATTTTAGATTTTATTTGTAGCGTTTCATATTAAATTATTGAACTCATGTCCGTGGTAATACAGGAAATTTGGTTGAAAATTTAGATGTAAAAAGCAATACTTAAAACAAAAATCAGTACATAAAATTAAATAACAATACATTAAACCTTTAAATAAAACTGGTTCGACTTCCTTGGTTCTACAAAGACAGCTCTCAGCTAAATGAGTCAGAATCAAGTACCAGACTTGTCCAGAAGAGTCGATTCCGTCGACTCGAGAAACTCCCTGACAATTCATTGCGTTTCCCAAAAGCAACTATAGTCGCAAGTTATGTCGTTACCAATAGAGTTCGATAGGACTTACCACCATAGTTAACTAACGATGCTTTTGGGAAACGCACCCCAGAATGGTTTGGAGCACTGATTATTGAAAGGATCCAACTCTAAACGATTCGTTGGCCAATCGGTCACCGCTATTTTCGTTATTCGTTAGAGACAGTAGGCTAGTGGGCCTATTATGTGTGGAAATGTGATGGCTTTGACGTTGCGTTTAGGCGCATAATCACTATGCGTACTATGCCGTTTTAGAGAGAGAGCGAGAGAGAGAGAAAAAAATCTTTGCTGGGAAGCCATATATTTCCACACATCAGGCTGTGACATTCAGTAGTCACATGCAAGACTAAATATAGCCAGACATGTGAGAGCTAGAGCATATCACTTAACCTCATATGTGTAACTCTTTATGTAGACCATGTGGAAGTGATTGACCACTAGTTAAAAGACTTTATTTCCAGCTTCAAAACAGTATGATGTCTCTTCTTTGTTCCCAGCCTAGGCAAATTGGTTATATATTTGTTTGTTTTATAAAGAGTTTGAGCACTTTTCAGCTTACCAGAACCATCAGTCAACTGGTTAAACATGACCTTGACCAGGCTGGGAAATCATCTTAAACCAGGCAAGAGAACTCACCTTTAAAATACCCCTTTTTTCATGCAAATTGTGACCCTGGACCACAAAACCAGTCATAAGGGTACATTTTTCGAAATTGGGAGTTATACATGATCTGAAAGCTGACTAAATAAGCTTTCCAATGATGTATGGTTTGTTATGATAGGACAATATTTGGCCGAGATACAACTCTGAAAATCTGGAACCTGAGGGTGCAAAAACAAAATCTAAATTCTGAGAAAATTGCCTTTAAAGTTGTTCAAATGAAGTTCTTAGCAATGCATATTTCTAATCAAAAATTAAGTTTTGATATATTTACAGTAGGACATTTACAAAATATCTTCATGGAACATGATCTTTATTTAATGTCCTAAAGATTTTTGGTATAAAATAAAAATCAATAATTTTGACCCATACAATGTATTTTTGGATGTTGCTACAAATATACCCCAGCGACTTAAGACTGGTTTTGTGGTCCAGGGTCACAATTGGTTTATAAATGGGTCTTGCCATTTGAATGCCTTACATGCTATACTGTAAATGATGGATCATATAATCCATCAGAAAAATGATCTTTGTCTTTTGGTTTTGATCTTGAGCAAATGACATCCATGCAAGGAAATAGCTCTTAGGCCCTTGATTGTGAGATATTTAGGATTTAGATTTATTTAGAAACACAGCTTTTGTCTTTCATTCTTTATATACAATATTAAATACAATCAATCATTAAAAAGCTTCTTCTTAATGTTACATTGACAATAAAAAACAAGACTGTAACTTTCATCTTACAAACAATATATTTTTTGACACAAACTTAAGCAAGCTATGTGGTAATATATGATTAAAAAGATTAGAGAACAGCATGAGAAAGACCGTCTCCAGGAGTGTCATCAGTTAGTGTTGTTTTTTTGTGTGTTTCTAAATTGTGTAGTTTTTGAGACAGAATATATTTTATTATTATACTGTAAATTCAGGTGAGTTTATTGTTTTGTGCTTCTTCTTTGTGTCTGTGTCACATTTAGAAGAGCACTGATGTTTCTTAAAGGGAACATCTGAATATGCTGTCATCATTTACTTGTTCCAAACCCATAAGACTTTCATTCATCTCTGTCACGGGATTAACAGGTGGTAACTAGGAATTACAGAAGCTTCAGTCTGGATCCAACCCTTAAATGATCTGAGATGACCGAACACCTGAGAAAAGATAATGCCAACCCCTCAGAGGATGCCAACGCTCAGACAACATACAAAATTACCAAATTTTGCCATAAATTAAACACATTAAGGTTCTGCAAGATATAAATATATTGTGGAAACTTAAATTCCTGTAGAGCTGCTTTGCAACGATTTGTATCGTAAAAAGCGCTATACAAATAAACTTGAATTGAATTGAATTTAATTAATGTTTGTAATTATTTATATACATATATTAATCCAAAGTCCCAAACTAGTCTTTTTCATGTTCATTCATTTCACGTCTTCTTCCATACGCTCTACCCCAAGAAAATGCTTAACATGCAACTCAGTGAGTTGTATTCAAATTCCGGGGTATATTCTGCTTGTCTGTAAATGGTGTAAGCTAGGGATGTCAATTTTCGATCATTTCCACAATCGATCGTCGTTTAAATTAACAATCAATTAATCCATTAATCGTTAACCTTAATACTGCAAAATGCATCTATTGCAGTAACATATAGTCCCCGGCATGACAGGATGTGCATCACCCGAGGAAGTTGTAGTCTAAATAAAAGGCTAGTAGCAGGATCGTAATGAATGGATGTGATTATGATCATTTGATAAAATGAACAAAAGAACTTAGAATTGTATTTGTTTTAATGTACTTGTAAAATTTGGATCACATTAAAAGTGTAGTTTGTACATTAGTAAATTATTTTTGTGTAAGACCCAGCCCCTTCACCATCACTAGCAGACGTTTGCACGCGTTTTGCTCATGAGCTGCACGCACCCCAAAATGAACCTGCTTAATTGACCATCGATAGCTTTTATCGATTACATCGTTTATCAACAATTAATCGATCGTCGATTAATCGTTGACATCCCTAGTATAAGCAGGTGTGTATTGAACTCGGTCCTCCAAACTACAATTTGTTTAGGAATGTCCCGTTTATCATTAGACCACTATCCTGCGATAAATGTGTTATTAAGTCATTGTCAATTTCGACTTTTAAAGTCATAATTGCGACTTTTTATGACTTAAGTCATAATTTCAGTTTATCTCATAATTTCGGCTTTTTAAGTCATAATTACAACTTTTTATCTCGTAATTATGATTTAAGTAATCATTTTGAGTTTTTTTATCAGAATTATTACTTAAGTTTGTCATATGCCTAATTTTGACTTTTTGAGGCATGATTTTTTTTCTTATATGGCAGAAATGGGCTTCCATTGTTAACTGAATACTTTAGACTTTAGCATTTAATAAAGCAAACTTTGTTTCATGTTTTATTCCATTGTATTTATCCTTTGCTTTTTTATTACTGACAAGATTAATTAGGCTATTTTCATTAATTTTGAGGACTTTGACTTTTTTTTTTAGAAGTGAAGTGAAGTGAAGTGACATTCAGCCAAGTATGGTGACCCATACTCGGAATTCGTGCTCTGCATTTAACCCATCCAACGTGCACACACACAGCAGTGAACACACACACACCGTGAACACACACCCGGAGCAGTTTACTAACATTAGTTACCTTAGTACTCTTCTGTGGTATTGTGAATTGTGACATTTCGCTGGTTTCTAAAATGTAGATCCCATAGCAACGTATTTACAGAAAATATATATTTGATATACACTGTAAGAAAAAATTCCGTAAAATTTACGGTAAAAAAAGTGGCAGCTGTGGTAACCAGAATTCTACCGTAAAAAATACGGTAGCAACGCTTTAGGTTTTACGGTTTTAACTTAAATTTACAATTACATACCGTAATTTCTTTAACTTATATAATCTTAATATACCAACTTATTAAAGTACTGAAGTCTGTTTTGTTCCTTTAAATACACCGATATCCACCAAATGCAGGTGATGATGAGAAAATCACATGATGAGCCAAAGCCCATTACAAGCAACTTTTAAACAATAGAATGTTTAGAAGGTGCACAGTCTCATTCACACAAGCACTAAACACCATCATGGTGAGACTCATTAAACTGAAATATGCTATAAACATTAATTTAACAACATTAGATGTAACATACAACCCTAATAAACATAACCGATAATAAAAAAACTAAGAAGAAACATAGTTATTTCAAAGAAAAAACGTCAAATTCAAACAGAAATTGAAATGGAATGCAGGGAATTCTGGGAACGTTAGTTTACGGCTTTTCCCTGTAACTTTTACAGGAACTTTCCGTTAACCATGTAACAGGTTTTTACCGTAGCATTTTCACAGTTTTTTACTGTTAAAATCACGATCATTTTTTACAGTGTATATAAATAATCCAATTTTTGTCATAATGGAGCAGCCATATTATTTACTTTTGCCCATAAATTTTCAGATTCAAATAAATAACCTATGTTTAAAAATGTTATATATATGTTATACAATAATTAATTAAAAACATTAATTGTAAATAATTACATTAATTATGTTAAATGTAAATAAATAGGCCTATATACCAGTCATAAATAGCAGTCCTCTGTACATTTTGTGAATTTGATAAACTACAAAATTATCATAAAACATATCAGCACACCGAGGCAGAAAGCAGCTTGTGGTCTTGAAAAAGTATAACTGCAAGCAGGTGCTGCTGACTGTTAAACCCTCCCCCTCCACACACTTCAAACACCACACTTTTTCTCTTAGTGAAGCTGAATTTAAAATTATTAGCTTATTGTACAGTTTTATTATTTTATTGTTAAAACTGTAAAAACACTGAAATAATTTTAAGTACATCCCAGATAGCAAGCAACCATTAAAACAATGTTCAGTCAAAGCAGATGTGTCAATGCTAATTGTATTTTTATTATTGTCACAAGGTAATGTTGGTTCAATATCACTTTTGCACCCACATTCAGTGTTGAAACAAGGTTAAGATTTCAACAGAAAATCAATGAAAATTAAAAATTTGAATTACAGTTATGACGTTCACCCTCAGTTAATGCCACTGAATCAATGTTACACTATGATGTTTATTCTGTGTCTGTTTTAGAAACAATAATTAACAAAAGGAATAATTGGTAATATTGTTGAATTCATGTTACATTGCAATGTTCTTTCTACATCACTATCATTGGTAATATATATAAGTTAATATATACAAGTAGTAATAAATAATTGTACTGAACATGTTATGTTAGCTGATGATTTTAACTGAAAAATATAAGATTAATTGGTTCTAGGCCCACAAATCCATTAGTTGGAGCAACAACTTCAATATCTTAATCAACTTAAAAATGTTTATGCTACAGATTATGTTCTTCTAACGCAAGTGTAGTTTGTTGATTGAACATAATTTCATTAGAAGTTGTCATAACATAACATCATTTTACGTTATTTATTCATTTATTTTTTTAAGAGTGACAAGTTTTAAAATGTGCTTTTATAACCATCTGAGATGCCAAGTAATGATACATTCACACAGGATGTGGTGAACATGTTTAACACTGTCTAGGACTTTTCACTGTTTATGTCCCCATGTTTGTCTGTGTTTGTGTGTTAACGATAGACTGTCAGTGGCCATTTCTGAAGGTTAGCCTACACAGTTATGCCAGTAGGTGGCAACAAGAGTGTACAAGCATATATCGTGCTGACAGTTAAATCACTTCTGAGTGTGCTTTAGTGGATCTAATGTGGCTGTAAAAATGACTATACACTACATGGTCAAATGTATGTAGTCTCTAACTGAACAGAAACTTTAAAATTCAGAACAGAAAAAAATTGAATCACCAAAACCGTCAGCATACCTCTCTTTCTTTTTCTTGTGCATGCTGGGAACGTGTGAAGGTGCACGGTGAGTGAGGACTTGCTCTTCCAAAGAGCAAACCCACCCTATACCTTCCTTCACATATGCACAGCCAAACGCAGGCACTTCACTGCTAGCCACCAAACCATCACAGTCCAACAACACCCAAAGTGAAGCAGACACACCTGCAACCCACCACAGCCCAGAGGAGGAACCCCAGAAAATCACAACAGCCAAAACTCCAGTTGAGGAACTGTTTGACACCCTAAATTTAGATTTCTTATGTACATGCATAGTTTTTGGGTTTCTGGGACCCCAAACACGGAAGTTAATCTCAAGAGTGCTTAGAGGAAACTCTGTGGTTAGCTAGTTTCAAAGTTGTCACATGCTTTGTGTAGTCCTGCAAATAAATGAATAAATAAAAAAAAATCCCACTTGAGAAGGGCAACTTACAGCTTGAACTGTGTGGGAAAGGGTTGTTTGAGACTGTTGTGACCATTCCAAGCACTATTGGATCAGATAAATTTGCATGTTTTTGTTTGTCTTTTGTATACACTCTTAAAAATAAAGGTGCTTCACGATTCCTTTGACTGAATGGTTCTTTATAGAACCAAAAATGGTTCTTCTATGGCATTGCTGTGAAGCATTTCTTCTGTGGAACATCTTTTGTGCTGTGAAGCAAAGTCATACAGGTTTGGAACAATACGAGGGTGAATGCAATATTAACAGATAACCATACTTCTTTTAAACGTTAAGAGTTGGGTGTAGAAATCACACTAAGATTGCCATATGAAGAGCAGTGTGCATGTGTGTGTGTGTGCACTTTTACAGGAAATAGCAAGTGAAGGGTTTTTAAAAGGGTTCTTTGAATTAGTCTTCCATTAGTTCTTGATGACTAACACTGACATTCTTGCTTGACAAATATGGTGTACATTTCACAGTTTTGGATATTTTTTGGTGTACTGTTGTCTTTAAATGGTAAGTTATATGGATAGAAACTTGTCTTGTGTCTCAATGTGAGAGACGAAGTGTTGGATCATTAACATTTTGATGCTGTTCTTCTGTTTAGCTCTGGACCGCTGGAATACAAGATGTACAGATGTCACAGTCAAAGCCTCTTTGAAATCTGAAGTTCTTCTCCCATGTTACTTTAAGATCAACCATTCCAATGAAACTGAGACAATAAATTGGAGCCACTATTCCAGTCTTGTAACGATCATGACTAATGGCAGAATCTCCTTTGATAGTCCTTCTGAAGGACGAGTGAGCTCTTTCCCTATTCTGGCCAGAAGAGGAAACTTCTCCATTCTCATCCATGATCTGCAGTTTTCAGACATCGGCACATACATATGTGAGCTGAACAGTGAATGCTGGAAGGTGAAGATCATGCAATTGCCAGAAAGTCCTTTTTCAGAAACAGAAGAACTGAACTTTAATCACAACTCCTGGTTATTCTTTTTTGCTGGAGTTGGAGTGTTTATTCTTCTTTTTATTATATTCAGTCGCACTGGCAAGCATTACTTTTCATCAATTATCCACAGTAAATTCCATGAACCAGTATTAGCCAAATAATAAATACTCCTGTTTATTTATATAAACAATATTCAGGCTTACAAAACCGTTTGCAGTCCCTGACAGAAAAATGCATGAGATCAACCAAATCAAGCTCTACTAATGAAGAACACCATGAAGGTAAGTTCAGTAAAACATAATTGTTCAATATTTTAAGATTTTTTTTATTCTGAATAAAGAATAAACAGGTTTATTATTGGCATTTAATGGCAGTTGATATATTTATGTATTTATATTTACATGCAGTAATTAGTAAATGCATATTTAATTTAATTGGATTGTTGCTGATTGTTTGAAAGCAACACAATTCCTGCTATAGGTTATTTATATTATGTGATATCAAAATATTTGATATATTATATTGAAGTTTTTTAATTTTTTTAATACTGAACTTAAAAGAACCTTTTTTTTCAATGTGAAGAATGTTTTAAAAATCTAAAGAAATATTTTTCACTATAAAGGTGGAAATTACATTAAATATTAAAGGTTCTTCAGGGAGCCAGAGATGCCAATAAACAACAACAAAAAACATTTTATTTTTAGTGTAATATGTGATATCAATTAATATAATATTGTGCTGTACGCATTTTGTTTCTCAAGAACATGGTTCTTCAAGTCAAACTTCTAATATCCAGCGAGGTAATTCACCATTTCTGTTTCCTTTATACATTATGTACACATTATTAAATAAGATATATGTTTTAGTTTGACAATAAATTAAGCTCAACTAATAAAATTAGCAAACTAATGTATTTTGTTTTTAACAGCATTCAAAACTCCAGATCTAAATGACTCTACGACGTCTACGGTAAACTATGGTAAGATACAGTATGTTTTTAATAAGGTTTAGAATAGGATAATAACAAAAGAATAACAAAATATCTGCTTGATATGTTTCAGTCTTTCAGGCATAATTGTTCAGATGAGAAGGTGCTGGCAAGAGGGGAAAATAAAAATCACGTTTTCCTATTTCAGATTACAAATCTGTTATTTCAGTAAAAGCTTGTCTTTTTTCTTTACTCAATCATATGCCATCTGTTTTGAAATGTTTTTTTTTTCTATTATCATTTTTTGATTTTTAGTGTTTCCAGTTTTTTCAACAGCTTACACATATTTTTAAAACTTTACACACAAATCCAAGAATTGCATACAAAAAATACAAAATGCCTCCCATCTCTTGCAAAATGAAGCACTGCATTTAAAATATCACATTTCAAAAGCAAACATTTGCAAACACTTTTGCCATAATATTAATTCCTGTTAGATTTATGTGTGTTACATAGAGAATTGTGTGTTGTGTTTTGCAAAAAGTGTTTTATGAAATTGAAAACTGATTCAAAGGCTGAGAATTAGTGTATGGTTTTGCAGATTTGGTGTGTGCTTCTGGTGTTCGAGTGTCAGCTTTCAGAAACTGTGTGACAGGTAAAGATTTTGTGTGTCAGCAGTTGAAAAAAAAAAAAGATAAAATAGGTTTATTCTCAGATGACTGAATACTTTTGTAAACCACATATGTACATTTAAATGCACATTTTCATTGTACTCTGTCAACTTTTCTTTTGAAATTATTTGTTATTATTTGTAAAATGTGCACAAATAATTTGAATATAAATAAACAAAAAGACCCAAGTTGCTACTGCGTCTATATCTTAGTCATTCTTGTACCATTTCTGAAAAAGTAATATTTTTATTCCTTAGGCCATTTGAGAGTCGATGGAAGCTGTGAAATAATCCATTTTATACTGATGGCATAGCCTATTTCTTTCTTTCTTTCTTTCTTTCTTTCTTTCTTTCTTTCTTTCTTTCTTTCTTTCTTTCTTTCTTTCTTTCTTTCTTTCTTTCTTTCTTTCTTTCCCTTTTGTTCATTATCTGCCTTGCTTCAATAGATAGGTACAATATGGAAAATTGAGTACAATAAAACAAGCTTGGAAAAAAAGCAAGCGGAAAACAAGAGTAAACGTGTTCATATTCTGTCCAATAGGTGACGCTAAAGACATTTAGTTGGATTTGGAAAGAAATCACTTAAAAAGGTAAACGTAAATAAATATTTATTTCATAAAGTCTACATGCAATATTTTATAATATTATTATGAAATAGTTTAATAATTTCTAATATTAATGTCTAAATTGTTTTAGTTTACCCCACATACACTATATTGCTATATAAGTATTGGGTCACTGCCTTCTAATGAACATGTTTGACTACTTTAGTCATTTCTATGAGTACAAATCTTAATGTTAAAGCATATAACGATATTATTGGTGTTTGGTGATGAGTTTTTGGCTCAAGGTCTGCATTTAAAGTCACACCAGAGGAGTTCAGCTGGGATCAGGACTTGGGTTTCTGTAGACCAGTCAAGTTCTTCCACACTGACTGAATCAATCATGTCTTTTTGAACCGTGCCTTATACACAGAGACACTGTCATGTTAGACTAGAAAAGGGTCCTGTCCAAACTGTTGCTATAAAATTAGAAGCACACAATTCCCTAGAATATCATTATATGCTTAAACATTAAACATTGTACTCATGGAAATTACTAAAGTAGTCAAACCTGTTCATTAGAAGGGGGTGACCCAATACTTTTGGCAATATAGTGTATGTTGCTAGACCTTTAAAAACAAATGTAACCTTTACCATTTAATCTGCTCAAAGACGAATTTATGCTCAAACTGTGTGCGTGTGTGTGTGTGTGTGTACAAAGGTGTACTTTAAAAAAAGGTATCAGCTAAAAAGGTATCAGTATCAGATTTTGTATCTCTTTTTTTTTTAGTGATCTTGTAGTGTTACTTTAAGGCCATTTAGGGGAAACACTGTGGTTTGCTATTCTCAGCATTTACAGATGCTATTGTTGTGGTTGTTGCAAGCGGATCTTAAAATAAACTATACACTACATAAAGCCTCAGAACAGGGGAAAACCTGCTGCTTTGGCCAGAACATAATCTTTCTTTCAGACACAGAAATGTACATGTTTGATGCAATAATAAACACAATTGTTTATTATCAAGAAATTGATTTTCAGTGTATATAGCAGAGGTGTAAAGTATTGGAGTAAATGTAACTAATTACTGTACTTGACTATCTTTTTGGATACTTTGTAGTTGTGCTGAGTATCAAAGATATTAGCAACTTTTACTGTCTACTTCACAACATGTTTGAATGAGTATCTGTACTCTTTACATATATACAGTGTATATATATATATATATATATATATATATAGCCCTAGTGTTTCTTTAGTTCCCTTTGGTTTTGGTATATTGTTTGTTCTAGTTTGTCCATGAAATGCCTGCACACAGATCCAGCGGCGTAACTTTGCTTTGAAAAGTGGTGGGGACACCGCACAACTCGTTTTGCTATTTGTTTATTTAATAACCGAATTTACTTGGGGACTGAGTTCAGAGTTGGAAATGCACTTCATTTTCACTTTGATGTACACATGCATCACATTCACAAATATGTCTATAAACATCCGAATAAGCAAAACGAATGTTACGTTTTGCTTATCACAACACATCCAGGGTAGCTAATATCAATCAAAATACGCAAGATAAATATGGTGAACTTGCCATTTCATGGTCAGCTCAGCTGCAGCGTATTCATTAATTGCACAATTATGTGCGTGTATTACGATTCATTCTACTTTGAATTACTTGCATATTTTCTAATAAACATTACGTCAAGAGTCAAGACAAGCCCACAAAATTTTCCTCATCCAATCAAATAATTTAACCAATCCTGAACTACGCAAAACCTTGTTTAAAACATGAGTGAGAGTTTATTTGTGTTTAAAATGGTTAAACTACCTTTATTAATTAAATAATTAAATAAATGAAATTGTTTTAACGAATCTTTTTTTTTTAATTTTTTTATTACGTTTTTATAAAAGCTCTATTTTTTCCTCCCCCACCCCGCATGTAAAGGCTAGTTAACGGTAAATGTTGCTACCTATAGCATAAATGTTAAAACATCAACAAAATGTCCAAAAGAAAGTGTGGAAGTGATATAAGAAGCTTTTTAGTGAAGCAGCCACGCACAGTAAGTTACTTTGCTTAACACGAAAACATATTATATTTAATTTACGTGAATACTGTCGCTAATCATGTTTTCTGGCGGCCACTGGAGCGCGCTGTGATTTAATACAAAACTGAATTAAAGGACTATGAACTAAAGACTTGTATACTTTGTTTTAATTGTGAAAATCCCAGTCATAACATAGAATTGTCCTGTTGTCTAAAAGTGCTTTAACTATTATTCAGCCTTCAATGATGGACAAATGCCAATATATTGCTTATGATTGCAAATGTAAACATTTAGATCCCAAAATGAATTATTTACTTCTTACATAACTTAATTTTTCCTATAACACTTAATCATGACTTGTAATAATAACCGTGACTTGTGAGTTTTTAACAATGCCTCAAGTGAACTCACCTCGCTGCGTGGTTGAAGAAGAACCGTCGTCCACCTTCTAGTCATCACTTGATGACTACAGTGAGTGATGATTTGACTTGTGGACCAGAGATATTGTCCAATTAATCTTCTCAAAAATCTCAAATAAAATATTTCAACCTTGAAACAGTATCCAAACAATACGAACATCGTAAAAAGAAAGGTACAGGATCTGTAGACTAATTATAGGGAAAGGAAACTACATATCCCATGACGCATATCGCGTATCTCGCGATAGTTTCACAACGAGACTTAATATTCATCTTTGAGGACGTTGAAAAGCGTCTGACCGGCGGAAAAATGTGTTAAATGAATGAATTAATTATGAAGAGTGACGATTTGTAGATGGTGCTTTTCCTTTAATATATACCTTACGCAATCTATTTTTCAGTTACTTTTTAAAAGTGGTGGGGACAATATCGAGCCTGGTAAAAAGTGGTGGGGACATGTCCCACCCGTCCCACCCGTAAATTACGCCTATGCACAGATCCTTGTCTCTGCCTGTTTCCCCAGCTTCTCTACAACGTTACAGTTTTTGACTGGCATGTCTCTTTGACTTGTGCATCTTTGAGCCTATATTTAGTATAAATAAAATACTTTAGTACTGTTAAAGTCAGATACTCTAAGAATTTTACTCAAGTTGTTTTGGAATTGGTGACTTGTAACTTCTAGTGGAGTAATTTTCACTGTAAGGTATCTTTTACTCAAGTATGGTTTTCTGGCAATAACTTTGCAAAATATGCAAATTAAGGCAGATATTGCATAGCAGTTATCTAATAATATATCAGTTCTGTCATAAGATAAAACTGTATGACAATAGTAATTAAATACTTTCTTAATGAGTTTGACAAGAGTTATTTTTTGCATACTGTTCTCACCATATAGTTTTATCACAGTCGGATGCACATAATTATCTGAGATGATTTCACTTTGACTTTGCTACAGGATGTGGTAAAAATGGAAACCTGTTGCTTAAACTGAGGTAAGTAGCCCAGCGTTTGACTCAACAACCTCAAAACACTCTAATGCAAAAGTAAATCTATCTACCCTCAGCCTTTAATGTTATCAAATCACAAAGCACATTATTCACAGACTGGCCACAGCTGCATCACTAATCTGGCTGTAGAAAATCATATGTAAGTGAAGAGTCACTTACGCTGTAAAATCGCAGCCCCAGGCCCCCACATATAAGAGGTTGTGCGTGTGTGTTTACAGGAAATAACATGCGAAGGACATCAGCCTACACGTTCTCTCTCTTGGTCTTGCAACTTTGACACCTTGGATGTCATGCATCATGCACATTTCACATCTTTGGATATTTTTTGGTGCTTTGGTGTCTTCAAACAGTAGGTTCAAGTATTGTCAGTTATAATGTGGTTTATATGACATGGGGGTAAAATAAACATTGATAATTTTGACTATTATAATTTATAAAAGAATGCAAAAGAATAATGTTTAAAGTTAACAAACCAGACATTTATTTAGCATTATGTATGTTATGTTTGGTAGCAAATGTGATTAAAATGTGTGCATGTGCATCATACTGAATCATTTATATTTTGATGGCCCTTCATTTTAGCTCTGGACCGCTGGAATGCAAAATGTAGAGAGATCACCGTCAACGCCTCTCTGAAATCTGATGTGTTTCTCCCATGTCACTTTAATATAAGCCGCTACAATGAAACAGTGGAAGTGAATTGGAGCCACTATTCCCGTCTTGTAACAATCATGATTAATGGCAGAATCATCTTTGAGAGTCCTAATGGACGAGTGCAAGTTTTTCCACTTCTATCTAAACATGGAAACTTCTCCATCCTCATCCATGATCTGCAGTCTTCAGACATTTCCACATATATATGTGAGCTGAACAGTGAATGCTGCAGGGTGAAGATCAATGAACATGTGAAGATCAATGGACCTCCGCACAGTAAGATCAGGGGTCTTATTGTCACAAGTGCTATATATATAACTGCACTAGCATACATTCAGGCAAATGTTGATGTAAATGTATACAATATATTTAACAAATTAATGGTTTAATTATTCTGTTACCTTTTACATTCTCGCAGATAAATGACTTCTGGTGTTTAACAGTTATTGTACTTATTTCGTAGAAAAATGCAGTTTAAAAGCATGTTCCAGTGTGACAATTTAACCTATGTAGGGTGACAACATGCCAAGCAATAACTTTGGAGACGTTCAAAAGCATTTTTATATTTAGTATTTAAGCGCATGTGCAGAAATTATTATACAAGTCTACAATAACATTTGTATATAGACACATGTACATTTTACAGATACCATGGTTATTGATCAAAACTGTATGATTTCGAAACTGTAACATTATAACTGTATTTTTTTTTCTTTGTAGGAATCAAAGAGTTCAACCCCTGGTTCTACTTTGCAGCTGGAGCTGGATTGTTTATTCTCCTTTTTATTGCATTCAGCCTGTTATCAAAATTCTATGGTGAGCATTGTTTCCTTACATTTTTAGATAGTGTAATTTAAATAGTGTTTTTATATTTATTATGTAAAATAAATCAAATTAATAATTAATGTATTTACTCAAATACATGTTTTAAATAAATCTTGTCTTGGACAGGAAAGTGTGTAAATACATCACCCAAATCTGATACAGTTTATGGCGTACAGAGTGCAGGTGAGGAGTATAACACACCTGATGAGTTCTTGATGTTCAGTGGCATTCTGTCGAGTTTCTTGACCTATATGAAAATCATATGACCTTTAGGTAGTAATTTTCCTGAAGAGTCACAGAATACAGAAAGCAGTGGACATAGAAACAAGAGGGGTAAGAAACATACTTTACTTAGCAACATATGTGACCCTGGACCACAAAACCAGTCGTAAGTGTCCATTTTTAGAAATTGAGATTTATACATCACCTGAATGGTGAATAAATATGTTTTCCATTGATGTATGGTTTGTTAGGATGGGACAATATTTGGCCGAGATACAACTATTTAAAAATCTGGAATCTGAGGAATCAAAATATTAAGAAAATCACCTTTAAAGTCGTTGAAATGAAGTTCTTAGCAAGGCATATTACTAACCAATAATGAAGTTTTGATATATTTGCGTTAAGAAATTTACAAAATATCTTCATGGAACATGACCTTTACTTAATATCCTAATGATTTTTGGCATAAACGAAAAATTATTTTGACTCATACAATGTATTTTTGGCTATTGCTACAAATATACCCCAGCGACTTAAGACTGGTTTTGTTGTCCAGTGTCACATATGGTCTTGAAAAACACACAACTGCACTTAAAAAAAATCAATGCACGCCATTGCATTAAACCAAGGCTGCGTGGAACATTTGAGAGAAAAAAACATTAAATGTGCATATTGTTGTTGTTTTTTGGGGGGAAATAATTGCATTTATTTGATACAGTTAAAACAGTAATATTGTGAATTATTAAGAATTATAAATATTATTACTTATATTATGTGTTTTCTATTTTAAAATGTCATAATTTTAATTAGCCATTATTCCAGTATTCAGTGTCAGTGTAAGATTAAAAAAGAAATTACTACTTTTATTTGCATATTTGCTAATTTATCAAAAGTGACAATAAAGACCTTCGTAATATTATATAAGTTTTATTATTATTTATTTATTTCAAATAAATGCTGAACTACTTTTTTCAATTACATTTATTCATTTAGCAGACGCAAAGTGACTTTCAAATGAGGAATACAACAAGAAATTCATCATAAAAAGGCAAAATAAACACAAGAAGTGTTTGTAATAGACATCGTTTAGAATAGGGAGGGACTCGATTGAATCATATCAATATATAAATCATTATTACTGGTTTCATATACACTAAGTATTCCATTTTAGAATTTCAACAGACCAATTTTTTTTCTGGTCAAAGAATACATGATGTTATGATATGGTATTATTGATTAGATTACCTCAGAATAAACATTTTGTTTGTCTGTTGATCTTATTTCTGAAGGTGTGAGGAGGGGCCCCTCAACTGTGTATGGTATGAATCATGTATTTTAACTGTTTTCACTGTGCTAGTTTTAATTATTTATGATTTTGGGTAAAATTATAAATGATTTTTTTTTTTTTTGTCCAGAAAATGACATGCATGCTCCAAATCAAAGGTCTGCTGTGCAGCAGGGGCAACATCCTCAGAGAGGTGAATCATCATTTTTGGTTCTTGATTGATTGTAGTATTACTTTACAAGATGCATTTTTCTCATTTTGAAAAAAATCAGCCTTCAGAGCTGTTCCTGAGCCAACTACAAGTCATCCTTCAGATGTAATACCATATTATGGTAAGGAAATATTTGTGCTTGAAAGAACAGATTATCTGTATTTGCTATAACTGAAATAACCTAAACATTTGTTTGAAATATTTCAGTCAACCAGGCGGAGCTCTCCACTCCAGCAAATGCTGGCAAGAAACGGCAAAAACAAAAACGTAATTACTTGTCATTGTTCTTAAATGTCATTTATTTTGTATATTAATGAAGTTATGGCACATGGCACTTTTTCAGAACAATTATCACAACCAAAAAAAACTTGTTTTCTTTCATTTCTCTGGCAGAGTATCAGTTTAAGAATCCAATATACAATGACTGAAGTGATCAGAAGTCAACGACAGAATCCAGAATGCACATTTCAGATTTCATTACATAATTTTTCATTATAAACAGATCTCAATAAATGCTGATGTATAACATGGTGCATGGAAATCACATGCAATTCATTAAAATAAAATCTGTTGCATACACAAATCACTGAATGAAAAACTAATGCTTCTGAATTATTATTATCCTTCTAGAACATTCAGTTTGTCACAAACTGACTGAAATTTTGTGAAATGTCTGAAATTCTAGTTTGCAGAAATGAGTAAATACATTGCTGGATATTTTGATCTGTTGGTCACTTGTTTTCCAAACACAATTAGTCATAAAATTATTGTACATCTAATTTATTTTGAACATACATAATATAATGCACGTTCACATTTTTAAATAACAGCTGCTAGAGTGAACACCATTGAAACCCTGCAGTGAACACAGCGGTGCTATGTCCTCCTGTGCTGCAGGTGGCGCTAATATGTTTCCGTGAGCTGTGAGTAAAAACAGACGTTGGTTGCCAGCTGCCGTTAAAAACCAAGAAGAAGAAGAAGAAGGAAAAAAATAGACATGCGTTCAAACGCTGATGAAAAACCAACTGACAACTTGTAAACAAGGTCTTCTGCGCCAAAATAACGTGTGATTATGACTTATTAATATTCAGTTGCGCTTTTAGTAATCGCAAGTGGTGAAATATAAAGTTTGAGTAACGTTAGGAAGTGGATGAACGGTCGTAGACATGTCAAAATCAGAGAAGAGCAGAGAAACCGAGAAGTATGAAACAAGAAAGCTGCCTATTTATCAGCACAAAGACAAACTCATCCAGGCTGTGAAGGAAAACACCTTCCTGATCGTAACTGGTGAAACTGGCAGCGGAAAGACCACCCAGCTGCCGCAGTACTTGTATAAAGCAGGTGTGTAAGTGCATGACCATTGAACTGGAATTGAAAGGCATGTGTGTTGGATCTATTCCTCTTCTTCAGCATGTCTGTTTTTTTCTTAAGGTCTTTGCAAGAATGGCAGGATTGGTGTGACTCAGCCCAGGAGGGTTGCAGCCATCACTGTAGCCCAGAGGGTGTCCCATGAGATGGGGGTCAGGCTGGGCGAGGAGGTGGGATACCAAGTGCGCTTCGATGACTGCTCCACAAAGGTATGCGATTACACTCCTATTTAACACTAACACTTCAACATTTGTATCAGAAACAAAGGTACAAAAGCTGTAATTGGGGGTGTACCGTTTTAAAAGTTACGCTTTTGTAAAAAAAAATTACCCTTAAAGTGTGCCTATTAGTGCTGAATAAAATTATTCTTTTATAGGCAAGGATGCATAAAATGAGTTAAAATTGACATTTAAAATGTTCCCAAAAAAAATTATTTGCAAGAAATGCTGTTCTTTTGAACGTTCTATACATCAAGGTTTCTTAAACAATTATCATGCTTTCAACAGAATTATACCGAGAAAAGTTTCTTGAGCAGCTAATCAACATATTAGAATTCAGAATATCAGGATCATATCAATATCATATGTCACAGGAATAAATTACATTTAGTTATTAGTTATATTTTTTTAATAATATTTAATGCTTTACAATATCTTTAACCTTTTTGAGTGCAGGATACTTATTTAAATAATATTAAAATGCATCTTACTGAAGTCAAACGTTTGAACGGTAATGTACATTGTGAATTTCATCATCTTATTTCATGTTGGACCATATATTGTTGTTATTGACACTAAAGTCTGCATAATTTCAAGGCAGTACAACAAATATTACCACAATGTATACAAATATTTAATATATATATTTTTTAAAAATCATGTTTTTCATATTGCAGTACTGAGATTTAAATTGTTTTGCATTATGGGATAAATGCAAAAATCATGTCACTAAAACGGCAATTAGATTTACACATTTAATGATTTTTAGGAAGCAGCTAAAAGGTGTAGGTAGATGCTACTTAAGTTAGCAGGAAATTGCATCTTTGCTATAGTAGTAAGATCTGCAAATAGTGATCTATTTGCAAGTAAAGTAAATATTAGACTAGTCATATTTTTAAGGGTAATTTATATTTTTAAGGGTACATGGTCTGGGTTTGTGCAGGTAGCCTCTGCCAAAGTTATGCAGTGATTGTAATTAGTGTCATTTTTATCAGCTTTTTATGTTTTTCTCATATCAGGACACTATGATTAAATACATGACAGATGGCTGTATGCTGAGGGAGATTCTTGCAGACCCCAGTTTATCACAGTACAGCTTTGTGATCCTGGATGAAGCGCATGAGAGGAGCCTGAATACAGTATGTGGACTAAATATTATGCAGTT
This sequence comes from Barbus barbus, assembly GCF_936440315.1. NCBI lineage: Eukaryota > Metazoa > Chordata > Actinopteri > Cypriniformes > Cyprinidae > Barbus > Barbus barbus. Next base: position 17,970,505 of record NC_136759.1, on the reverse strand, counting down.
TGTGGTTTTACTTATGAAATTATAAAAAAAAAAAAAAAAATTAAGATTTTGGCTTTTTTTGTTAGTGGCGTATTGATAATATGCAGAAGATATTTCACTAAATCTTTAATACAATTGTTTGTTTTGCAGGATGTTTTGCTTGGGTTACTCAAGAAAACTCTGTCAAAAGGGTCCCGTGGCCGTAAAACACCACTCAAAGTGGTTGTGATGTCAGCAACATTAGAAACAGAAAAGCTCAGCTCTTTTTATGAGAACTGTCCTGTATTCATGATTCCTGGGCGCGCATATCCGGTTAAGGAGAAATTCTGTAATCTTATTAGCCCGAAAGACAAAGATAGTTCTGTCTATGTCAAAGAGGTGTGTTGGGACCATTTACATTATTACAAACTTTATTACAAATAGTCTGTTTGCAGGCAAGCATGTTTGAAACCTCTAAGACTGTTGACAGACTGTAAATATATTCTGTTTGTGATCCATAGGTGGTAAAGATGACTTTAGATGTGCACACAAATGAAGCAGCTGGTGATATTTTGGTCTTTCTGACTGGTATGTTCAGCAGAGAGATACACTACTGTTCAACTGCTTGTGTGTGTTTTTTTTTAAAGAAATTAATACTTTTATTCATATGCATTTCATGATCAAAAGTGACAGTAAAGACATGTATAATGTTTATTTTAAACAAATGCTGTTCTTATGAACTTTCTATACATCAAAGAATCCTGCGGAAAATTAATTATAGATTCCACAAAAATGTTAAGCAACACAACTGTTTTCAGCATCGATAGTAATAAGAAATGTTTCTTGAGCAGCAAATCAGCATATTAGGATGATTTCTGAAGGATCATATGATACTGAAGACTGGAGCAATGATGCTAAAAATCCAGCTTTGCATCACAGGAATACATTACATTTTAAAATATATTAAAATAGAAAACATTTATTTAAAATTTGACAAATATTTCACAATATTACTGTTTTTACTGAATTTTGATCAAATAAATACAGCCTTGGTGAGCATAAGAGACCTTTTACTGACAGAATATTCTTACGGGCCCTAAACTTTTGAAAGGTATTGTAATTATTATTTAAGAGTTTTAAGTGAAGTGAATTCCCATACTCGGAATTCGTGCTCTGCATTTAACCCATCCAACGTGCACACACACAGCAGTGAACACACACACACCGTGAACATACACCCGGAGCAGTGGGCAGCCATTTATGCTGCGACGCCCGGGGAGCAGTTTGGGGTTCGGTGCCTTGCTCAAGGGCACCTCAGTTGTGGTATTGAGGGTGGAGAGAGCGCTGTACATTCACTCCCCCCACCTACAATCCCTGCCGGCCCGAGACTCGAACCCGCAACCTTTGGATTATGAGTCTGACTCTCTAACCATTAGGCCACGACTTCCCCACGACTTTTACAGTAGCTTACACATTTTCAGTGTAAAAATATACTTTTATTCACAATAGTCCTCTTTAGTTTGTAGCTCTGGGCTTGTGTTTTGAACAGGACAGTCTGAAATCGAGAAAGCTTGTGATTTGCTTTTTGAGAAGGCTGAAATCTTGGACTACCGTTATGATGTCCATGACCAAACTGTTGAAGGGCTTCTTATCCTGCCTTTATATGGATCCATGCCAACAGGTCAGCCTGTCTCTAGATTGGTCTTAAAAGTCATACCAGGGTGAAATTTTGTGCTTAATCATAAAGTGATCAATACATGATTTGTTATATTTAATGTTTTTTACAGATCAGCAAAGACAAATATTCCAGCCTGCACCAAAAGGTGTGAGGAAGTGTGTGGTAGCGACAAATATCGCTGCAACTTCACTCACAATTGATGGAATCAGGTAGAAAAAAGTCATACAACATGAAACAAGCAAAAATATAAAAAATTAGTTAGTTATGCTCAGAAAAACTGTTGTAGTGTAACGTTTCTTTTGTGTGTGTGCGTTGTAGATATATCGTTGACAGTGGATTTGTGAAACAACTAAATCACAACTCAAATGTTGGTTTGGATATTTTGGAAGTGGTACCTATTTCAAAGTGAGTGACATGGGAAATTCCAGAATTTATTTATTTTTTATTATTAATGATTTTTTATGTATTATGTTTTCTATATAATTTAGTTTTTATAAGTACTTATTTTATCATTTTAATCTTTTATTATATATTGAATTATTTTATTCATATTTTTGTTTTATTATATATTGCCATGAATGTAATGATCAAACTCCAAGTGAGTGTGTTATGCTACTTGTAAAAAAAAAAAAGTGTTTAGCTAGGAATTTACTAGTTTGTCCAAACAATAGGGAAAAAAATATCCAATTTAATAAAAGTGCTGATGATGTTTCCATACAGGAGCGAGGCTCAGCAGAGAGCAGGCAGGGCTGGACGAACTTCAGCAGGAAAATGCTTCAGGATTTACAGTAAAGACTTCTGGGACACATGTATGCCTGAGTACACCATTCCAGAGATCCAGCGGACCAGCCTTACATCTGTCGTTCTCACACTGAAATGTCTCGGTATCCATGATGTGATCAGGTATTGCTGGGCTGCGTTGCTATTCTTGGATTGTTTCATCAGTTTGTCAATAATTTTAATTTGTACATTTCTTTTTTCAATTATGGTATATTTAGATTTCCTTACCTGGACTGTCCAGAGGAACGCTTTATCCTGACTGCTCTGAAACAGCTGTATCAGTATGATGCTATTGACAGGTGAGTGAAATGCGTCTCACAAACTGTTTTCTGTTATATAAGTAAGTTGCAAGAAACAACTGAGTCAGTAGGATACTGCCAGCTGCATTTTTCCTGAGGCCCATCCATATTGGCTTTTTGTTTCAGGAGAGGTCAAGTGACCAGGCTGGGGAGGTTGATGGTGGAGTTTCCTCTTCCTCCTAATCTCACTCGTGCTTTGCTCAAAGCTGCTGCTCTTGGTTGTGAAGATGTAATGCTTCCCGTGGCTGCCATGCTCTCAGTAGAGAACATTTTCATTCGACCGGGTAATCATTTCTGTATGTTATCATACATGTCTATCGGCATGAAGTCGGCATTTATTTATTTTTTTGACCTCCTTTAATTAAAATATCAGAACTCTGTCTTTTGCTGAAATGAGAGACTTCTCTCTGGTGTTCTGGCAGGACTTCTCCAATCATTTAGTCCTCTTAAACTCCACCCCTTTCTTAAATTTGAAAGCTTGCATAATATAGATAAATATTATATACTGTATATCTATATTATATATATGTATACACACACACACAGTATATGCATATATATATATATATGATTCTAATGTATTCAATAAATCCAACATCCCTTTTTTTTAAAGGTAAACCAGAAGGACAAAAGCAAGCAGATATCAGACACAAAGAGATAGCAGCTTGTGCTGGTGACTCCAATGATTTCCTCATGCTGCTTTGTGTGTTTGAGAAGTGCAGAGCGAGGTAGACCATGACTGACCAAATGACTAAATAAATCCAGAACACTTTATAGAAATCATGTGAAATAATGGTATGCATTGTTATTTTGCTTCTTATAATAGTGACAATCCATCTGCCTGGTGCAAAGAGCACTGGATCCACTGGCGAGCAGTGAAGTCAGCCTTCAGCGTTGAGTCTCAGCTGAGGGAGATTCTTCTTCGCCTGAAGCAGGTAATTGTTTCTCTACAACAGTATTTGCATTTACTATTATAATTGTGAATTCTTACGACTTGTTCTTGACTGTTTATGTAGCAGAAAGACTTTCCACATGAGACGTTTGAGGGCAGTCGGAGTGAACTGCTGCGGCAGTGCCTTTGCCTGGGTTATTTCACCAATGTAGCCAGGAGGTGAGTGCCACACTGTCATTTTATTATCCACTTGATTGGCTCTATCACTCTCTCCTCTCCACCTGTAGCTGGTGTGTGGTGAGCGCACTGGCGCCGTTGTACTGTGGCTGCTGTCGCATCATCCAAGTGGAGAGAGACCCCCACATGATTGTAAAGCGCTTTGGGTGTACGGCAATACACAATAAATGCGCTATATAAAAGCATCATTCATTCATTCATTCAATATGTATTTATCAAAGCCTGTATTCAAGCTGTTCTGTTTTCCACAGATCTATTGGGAAATCATTCTGCACCATGGATGGACATGGGTCCAGTGTTCTCATTCACCCCTCATCATGTGTGAGGAATTAAAGCCATCCAAAAATGAGATTTTTGTCATTATTTACTTACATTCATGTCATTTCTAAGCCTGTTGTATAATAGTTTTTGCCAAACTTCTTTTATTCAGCTCTTTGGTCAAGAATTGCATCTGGATTGGATCATCTTCCACGATGTGTTGGTCACCTCACGGGTGTACATGAGAACAGTTTGTCCCATCCGTTACGAGTGGGTAAAGGACCTGTTGCCGAAGCTGCATGAAATCGACGTCTATGAGCTGAGTAATGTCGCTAGGGAAGAGGTAACCGATGAAGAGATGGCGCAGTGGGAGAAGAAAGAGGCAGCAAAAAGACAAGCAGGTGCGTTTGAAGAGGCTGAGCATTTTGATGTAGTTAAATTGTCACATTTTTGTAACACATTTTTTGTGTTTAAACAGAAGCCACAGAGGATGCGGCAAAGAAGCTGGAAAAGCGAAACGATGAAAGCTCAATCACTGAGGCTCGCGCTCGCTATTTGGAGCGAAAACAGCAGCGGCTGCAAAGAAAGGGCACATGAGAGGATCAAATACTCACCACTGATACTGCAGCTGCTGAATACTAATATGAAAGACTTTATAATCTCAGATTTCTGAACATAATCCTCATTTACTGCCACAGCACTCTGTGGATTTTGAATATGGCTCTCGAGTCATAATGTGTAATAAACATTTTAGATCTTTTATGTAAATAAATTGTTTTTTTACTTTTTGATAGTTTTTTTTTTCAAAACCTGTTTAAAGTGCAGACAAAATATGACAGATTTGAAAACCATCCCACATCCAGTGCATTTAGATTTGTTAAGATTAGTTCAGTGGCCCTCTCTACAGTTTACCAATAGGAGGTGAGTCATTGAGTCTTTCACTCAACTGAATTATTAAAGGGATAGTTCACCCAAAAATGAAAATTGACATCATTTACTCACCCTCAAGCTATTCCAAACCTATATGAATATTTTTTTCTGTTGAACATAATATTTTGAAGAATGTTGGTAACCAAACAGCGTATGGTAGCATTGACTTCCATAGTATTTTTTTCCATACTGTGGAAGTCAATGGCTACCGTCAACTCTTTGGTTAGTTGCCATTTTTAAAATATGGCAACAGAAGAAAGAAACTCGTACAGGTTTGGGACAACTTGTGGGCGAGTAAATGACACAATTTTCATTTTTCGGTGAAGTATACCGAGACATACGAAGCTGACATCAAAGAATTATCATTGACGAAAGCTGGCTGTGTTGTTGCCTTGCTCTGCCTGCTTCTGGGACAACAATTTGCACTTGAACACACCACAAAGATTATGGCCAATAGCAAACTTAAACATATGTTCTGTTCCTGTGTGAGAAGAAATAACTCTCCATATTAGCAAGTGGCAGTAGTCTGTATTTGTCATTAAATATTTGAAACCTGGAACTAGGACTGCAGATATACAAACTATTAACAGAGCATTGCTATATACCATTTTCTTGCTAACCACATGTCTGATGAGTTGCAAATGGCACTGTCTTTGTCAGTCCTTTGGGCCAGAAAGGAAAGAACTGGAAGTGAAAAATAAGGAAATAGTTTTGTCACTTTAGTTTTTTCTTGTGCACTGGTTCGTTAACATCCAGTCTCTTACTGAAGGGCTCATTTGGCCAAAACGCCATAACCAACGCAAAAACGGGGCTGACAGACATTCAACACTGGCTTGAAATTGGCTGACCATTGGTTTAGTGTGTCACAGCCCAAAAAATGCCCAGTTGTTTATGACCCATGATTAGAATTTGACCTATGATTGAAACTCCATAAAATTTCACTGTTCACTGATGAGATGTTCAGCTTAGGTTCTTCAGTGCTGTTCTCTTGTTCAGACCAATTTATTGAAAAACGTCGAAGATTGAATCATTTTATCTCGTTCTGCAAAATTATCTCATCTTTATTCAAATAATTTCATATGGACTGAGTTTTCAATATCCAAATTCCCCAGACATGTCCAACCAATGACATTATGCTCCTTCACAATCAGTATTTTGCGCAAGTTAGAAAACGATTCATTGAACGACTCAAGATTCATTCAAAAACGACGATTCGTTCACGAACGAACCACCACTAGAGTGCAGCCGGAAATGACGTATATAGAATATGAAGAACTGAATGATGTGGCAAAAATGAAACGAATTATTTAATACTGACTAGAGTACTCATACCGGCGTTTATAAATCAAATCTAAAATATTAACCACCCAAACGCTCCCATACACCAGGTCAGAGCTTCGCGCATCGCGTGCTTGATTAACAAAATCGCTGAAATCGCGAATGTCCTTCCGCCGCAAAATCCGCGCTGCTGCTTCCGGATTGTCAGACTGAGCTGTTTCCGCCGCCATTGCGGGTCTGAGCGAGTCCCATCCGTGCAGAGAGGGGAGAAAAAACATCAACCATCTGGCGGATTGGCTTGACACGACACTTGTATTCTCTGTCTAATAAAGCCAGCAGTCCTGCATTTGATCTGTTTCGAATCGGGGGTGTCCGCGGAGAGGAGGTCGTCGCTCGCTAAAGCTAGGCAGAATTTTTGCGAGGAGTCCGGCCGGGAGGATTGAGAACAGAAAGCCCAAACCATGGCTCAAATCCTGCCTATCCGCTTCCAGGAGCACCTGCAGGTAGGTTTTTACTACGGCTAAACCGTACGCGACTCGTTCACATCATTAATAATCGTTGGCTGTGCTGTTACAGAGGTGACAGTGCTCGTTAGCTTTAGCGCTAGCTCAATGAATGACCTCCCATCCATTTCAATGGCTGTGTTTCAAAAACTCCGCATTTTTGAACGATCGAATTTAATGCATGTGAGATTCTAAAAACTGACGAATGTTCGAATTTAAAAGTTCGAAACCGCCGTTCAGACGGAAAATACTAGATGTTCGAATCGAACGAGCTTATGATGCTGGAAATATGCAGCCTGGGTAGCAGGTCACTAGGTTTTTGGACACAGCCTATGCAGGTGGATGCAGCGATCGGGGAAGGATTAAACCAGCTTTATCAAGCTGCATACCTGGTGGGATTGATTTGATCGCAAATGTGTCGTTTAGATAAAACGTGACTTGGGTGGTCCATGGTACCGCTTGAAAAATGTCCCTTTATTGCTGATTTAAAGGGATAGTTAACCCAAAAGTGTAAAAATTATAATCGTGTACTCACTCAAAAAGCAATATAAAAGATGTTCGGCAGAATGACGTCAAATTATGCTTAAAATATATGGGTGGTTATTCACAGACTTCAAGAGTCTATTCGATTCAGATCTTGATTTCGGTTCTATTCAAAATTTATTCGCTTGTAGATATATCAAATACATAACGCGTCAATTTGTCTTAAGGAAAAATTCTAACCAACTTAATAATGTTGTAAACTACAGAAATCCAAATTCGATTGCGGTTTATTTTTAACAGTCAGAGCTCAAATAAAAAGAGTTGGATCCAAACACTGAAAATACACATTTATGTAAACTTATTAGTGATATGTTTTTACAGACACAGATTTTTTTCAAACTTATATTAAATGAGACATCACTAAAAGGTTAAGTAAAAAATATAATGACTATGTAATATGGTGCATATACTGTATTTAGGAGAATAGTGGAGTTCTAACATACATGCTATGGACATTAAATGGCTTTCCTGAGGTAAATGTTATTTGACATTGTTCACAAGCTGTTTTATTGACGTCTTTTCACGGTTGAAACACTAAGCGATGAGACATGAAACGGATTATGGTACTGTTTCTTTCAGCATACCTTCTGATGTTCATTCATGTTTATTTCATGCTATAACTAGTAGTAAAGAGGAAGAGATATGCACTGTGTTGTCACATTAAAGAGCATCAGAATGACAAATTACTTTCATGATAAAATGGACAGAATTTGAAAGCTGAGAATTTTTCATGTAAGTAAAGCACAAAGCTTATTGTTTTAATCACGCATCAGTTGAAAACAGACTAAATGATGGATTTTGGAACTTAAGAATCAACATCGATTCATCAAAATAAAGATGTAGTAAAATTAGATGTTTGATCTTGTCACCCTAGCCCTAGTTTAAAAAAAAATGCTGCCACTCTGCTTAACATTTTTAGTGAACTTTCCCTTGAAATAATCTCTAACATTTAGGATAGTGTATAGATGGTGTTTATCAATATCGATGTGTGATACATAGATAAATAAGATTTGAATGCTAATTCATGGATATTTGTTGAATTCCAGTTACTGGAGCATTAATGTAATGAACCGGCCTGACTTGAGTCATTAAAGTGCATTGTGTCATTGCGCAGGTGCATCACAGTGGGGGAGGAGGATGATGCCGCTTGTGAGATTGTGCCCATAGATCCCTATTTTTAAAATGTCTAAACATCCAACAAACATTGAAATAGACTTGCAGCAGACACATTTGATTATTGACCTCCAGGCAGTGTATTAAAAAATTAAGCCAAGCCTAGACAGCATTTTGATGCCGAAATGAAAAAATACTAGTACTGTATCTAACAATAGTAAATAATGCCTGTCCACTTCTTACAGCTCCAAAACCTGGGCATAAACCCAGCGAACATTGGGTTTAGCACCCTCACGATGGAGTCAGATAAGTTCATCTGCATCCGGGAGAAGGTGGGCGAACAAGCCCAGGTGGTGATCATCGACATGAGCGATCCAAATACGCCCATCCGCAGGCCCATCTCTGCAGACAGTGCCATCATGAACCCAGCCAGCAAAGTCATTGCCCTTAAAGGTAAGACACAGGGACATTAAAGATATTTGAAAAGTGGGGGGACACATTAAGGCATGGATTTTTGAAATGTAATGATCATTTTTGGCATGAATATAGAAATTTCCATGAGGTTGTGTGTTCCTGCAACCCCCTCCCATCCCCTCAATATATAACATGACTACAATATCTTCAGCTGACTGTGTTTCCATCGAGACAGTTTAGTGTAACAGTGTATGACTTTTGTGATGTCAAATGACATAATTATTCTAAAATACCCTCCATAATTCTAACAAGTTTGTTCATATTCCCAGCCATCTCTGTCTCGTTACGTATTAAAGCTTCTTGCTGTAATTTTTTGGTTAAGAAAACCTTTGAAAATGCTCATTGGAAATGTCTTGCCGTCATAAATGCTTTGTCTTTTCTTGCTTGTTTTTGTTCTTTTTTATTTTTTTGTTTCTTACTGCTTTCTTATGTTTGCAGACGGTGAGTTCAATTTCATCTATACTGAGTTGTGGGATTTTTAACTGTGAAATGTGGGGTCAATCTGAATGCCTTTGTTGAATGATAGGTTAGCCATGTAAGGAGGGGGTTGGGATTGTGTAACATGCATGTAACATGGCAACAGCCTATTTTTTTTCTTGTTTAGTGTAAAATTAAATGCATTTTGTTGTTGTTAGTCATAACAACAATATTCAGCTCTTTAATTTTTTTGTTTTGGCACTTGGCAGTATACTGTTTATGCAATGCAAAGGTGTAATATGTCTGTAAACTGATAGATTTGCAAGGCAACTTTCTAGATATTCTTACAGTTGAGTTGCAGAGTGAAATATGAGAGGGTGAATTATGACCATGAAATTAGTGATAAACTGAATATGGTCTTATTTGCAGTGATGATTTGTAAATGATTATAGTGATTTTTGAAATCAAAAGTTTGGGGTCAGTTTATATATATATATATATATATATATATATATATATATATATATATATATATATATATATATATATATATATATATATATATATATATATATATATATATATATATATATATATATATATATATAACAATACTTTGATTCAGCAAGGATGCATTAAATTAGCTAAAAGTCACAACAGAGACATTTATAATTTTAAAACATTTCTAATTCAAGTAAATGCTGTTTGTTTTTCAACTTTCTATTTATCAAAGAAACCTGAAAACTACACATGTAAGCATTACAACTGTTTTCAACATTGATGATAAGACATGTTTCTTGAGCAGCAAATCAGCATATTAGAATGATTTCTGAAGGATCATGTGACACTGAAGACTGGAGTAATGATGCTGAAAATTCAACTTGCATTACAATAGAAAACAGCTATTTGAAATTGGTATACTATTTTACAGTTTTTCTGTATTATGAAAAAATAAATGCAGCATTGATGAGCGTAAGAAATGTCTTTTTAAAAAATTATACTGATCCCAAACTTTGGAATGGTAGTGTATTTATATTGAGAGCAGGTTTTTTTTTTTTTTTTTTGGAGTTTAAATAATATATGCATTTGTTAGTAATATTCAGAATTGTTAGGTGTTTCCCCCCTCATGACATTGTTACATGTAAGGCCAGATTTATTTTTTATTTTTTTAATCAATTACTAACAGTGGTTAACAGAAATGAAATCAAATATACAGTGATCCCCAAAAATATTTGGACACTTAAAAAGTCAGAATGCCGTCACATTAGAGAAAATTATCAAATCGAGTGCAAACTAATCATAATTCAGCTTCTCTCAAAACTAATTAGATTTTTAATGGCTGTTTGAAATCTGCTTTCTACAATATTGACAGACATTTGACAGCTGTGAAGTGTCCAAATACTTGTTTTAAGAACATTTGTTTTGATTTAAAAAGTGTGCTTCTGCTAATTTTCTTTAAAATAAATGCTACTATTTTATTTTTATTGCAGTGATATACATTAAGTGTGGCTTTAAGTGTCTCAATGCATTTTGGGGCCGCTGTATTTTGATTAAAAGAATAATGCATCTCTGCAGATTTAGCCAATTGCGGTCCACATTTTAGACTGAAACTTTTAAACACGCTTTAGCAAATAGTATTCCCACATACTTGAGGTAAGCTGATGATTAATGTGTTTGCAGGCGAGAATAATATTATGTTTTACAGTAAACACACAGTCTGCATTGCATTTTTTGTAGTGCAGAGTAGAGACATATGAGTTCCTAACTAATTAATAATCCATAAACTTGCTAGATTTAGAACTTGACTAAAATTGTCCAACTAAATGCAGATTAAAACTCTGCTTGATGTTTGCAGTGTTTGTCCTATAGCTGTTGCGTTGTAACTGCTTTGTCATGATGTCCATATCTTTGTTGTTACTTTACACTTACGATTTAACACACACATCTTGTTAGTAGCATTACGCTTGATGTCTGTATGTTAACTAATTTAAATCACACCATGAAAAAAAATCGTCGCCATTTTATTCAAGTGACCTCTGTTCCTGAATTTCAGCGGCAAAAACCCTTCAGATTTTCAACATTGAAATGAAGAGCAAGATGAAGGCCCACACCATGACCGATGATGTCACATTTTGGAAGTGGATCTCTCTCAATACCGTAGCACTTGTGACAGACAATGCGGTCTATCACTGGAGTATGGAAGGAGACTCACAGCCCATCAAAGTCTTTGACCGGCATTCCAGTTTAGCAGGCTGTCAAATTATAAACTACCGCACTGATGCCAAACAGAAATGGCTGCTTCTAATTGGAATTTCTGCACAGGTACAAATAACAATTTGATTTGCAATGTTTAATGCACCAAAAATTCCTTTCTCATTAACCTGTATGTCACAGTTGTTGTCGTTTTTTCCTGCTGAAATGCCATTTTTAAACCTTTTCCTGTCAGCAAAACCGTGTTGTGGGTGCAATGCAACTTTACTCAGTGGACAGAAAGGTGTCGCAGCCAATCGAAGGCCATGCTGCTGGATTTGCTCAGTTTAAAATGGAGGGAAATGCTGAGGAATCCACACTTTTCTGTTTTGCTGTTCGGGGACAAGCTGGAGGAAAGGTCTGGTTATTTTTTTTTAAATGAACGTCCATGTGGAAATAAATGGTGATTATGTCTATATTGCATTGAAACAGTGGATTTAATGTCACTCGTGTATTTTTGTCCCCACTGTAGTTGCACATTATTGAGGTTGGAACACCTCCGACAGGTAATCAACCCTTTCCAAAGAAAGCAGTCGACGTGTTTTTCCCTCCAGAGGCCCAGAACGATTTTCCGGTTGCAATGCAGGTATTCATAGTTTTGAATATTTAATGAATATTATAAAAATTTGTCTGTTGGTACGTTAGGTTTAACCACAAACTTTCCATAACCATTAGAACAGAAAAACCCTTTTAAAAGCCGTTTTTAGAATAAAAAGAATATAATTTTAGAATAATTATAAAAATGTGTGTGTGTGTGTATATGTGTGTATGTATATATATATATATATATATATATATATATATATGTGTATATATGTGTGTGTGTGTATATATATGTGTGTGTGTATATATATATATGTGTATGTGTATATATATATATATATATATATATATATATATATATATATATATATATATATATATATATATATATATACACACACACACACAATAAAATGTTAATTTATAACATTTAAATGAATAGCTAATTTATCTTGTTTATTAATTTAATACATTTTCACTAAAGTAGAAGACGCACTCCTTTCTTGTCTTCTAGATAAGCTCCAAGCATGATGTTGTCTTTCTCATCACCAAATACGGCTACATCCACCTCTATGACCTTGAGATGGGCACCTGCATCTACATGAACAGGATCAGTGGAGAGACCATTTTTGTCACCGCTTCTCATGAAGCCACATCTGGCATCATTGGTGTGAACCGGAAGGGACAGGTACAGACCGCTTTACCTGCTGTTATTGAAAGAAGAAAGTGGTGCATTGGCTTTGATTTAGCTTGAACATTTAGGCTTGTTTGGTCAGCACATTTGAATGGAGCAGCTGAGCTAGTTCCAGACAGACACCAGGGGATTGTTTCTGTATAGTTAGTCTGTGCAAACACACTAGCTTGTGTTCTGTAATCTACTGTAACAGGATGCCATCAGTTGATTAATTATTTTGGAGCTCAGACCCAAAAGTTATTAAATATGCAGAGAGAGCACGGAAATGTGAACCCTACTCATCGTTACTCTCCCGTTTGTTTTCCCCTCCTCATTAAAGAAACCTCCCTTATCAAACCACAAAACTGTCAGACCACACTAGGGTGGGATGATCTATTGAATGTTCACGATGTATTTGTCTTGATTTAGCTGGCAATATAAAATGAAGCAACATTGAACATTGCAGTAATGAACACAATTTTCAATGTGTTTCCTAAGGATCATGTCATTCTATTTTTTTTTTCTATCGGAAAAAATAGGTTTTAAATAGGAAATAGGTTTTTGCCAGGAAAGAACCAAAGAGACTGGCATGAAGTTGAATAATCAACAATCATTTTTCTCATGTTTTAATAACATTTCTATTTCAAACCACAGTCTGTGTCAGAGTTGATAAGTTTGAATCATTTCCATGAATCATTTCAAAACTTAAGTTGTTCAAAATTGCTCATTGCAGGTCATTTCATATTACTATAATGTATTTTTTTAAATGAAGTTAAAGTTAGGTAATGCATATAGGTAAATGTAGATGATGCTTTATATCTATTATTATATTGTTGAATATAATGAAAATGGTAAATATAAGTTTTGTTCATTTAACAAAAAAAGTGGCTATATTTGTTCGTAGAGATGACAGGACAGTATTGGGGCGAAGAGAGGGGAGTGGGATCAGCAAAGGACCTCGAGGCAGGAATCAAACTCGGGTCGTTGTGAGCGCAGTTGTGCTGTATGTCGATGCACTAACCATGAAGCTATCTGCGCCGACGAAAATAATTTTGATTAAAAAAAAAATGCCCTATTGTTTTTGCTATTTTAAACTTAATTACCTATATTAGCTATTCTAACCTCAGTCTTATATTCGAGTCTCAGTCCATAATGCATTAGGATGCTGTAGCTGAAGGAATCCCTGATCCCTCGACACGTACAGTGAGAACAGCGTGTGCCACTAAGTTGGAGGTAGAGACGGCCGCTGTAATCCTCTTACTGCGTTCTGCGGTGTGTTTGCTGGGCTTCAGTCGCTGACTGATGACTAGCTCTGTCACAGGCCGTGCTGCAGACTTAAATAACTGTATAATGGGATACCGGCCCATTCATTTATGTATTACCCCGAGGGTCCCTTTAGGTGCTTTATGGGTCCAGATCAGCATCATTTGGAGCCAATCAGTGTATTATTAGGGGCTTATGAATAGAGATTAGCCAGATTTAGCACTAATGTGGTAATGGAACAGATTATGGGTTGGCACACAGAGATTTGTTTATTTGACAGAGACAAACAAACTTCACAACAAGCATTACTGATACTAAAAAGATCCATAAACAGAGCTCAGAGGTGGCTTGTGGCTGTATGTTATGGGACTGGTGAAGCGTGACAGAATATTAAACACGGGCAACTGGGGTTGTGCTGCCACAATTTCAGTAGTTGGTACTTGGTATAAATACCTGTGGAAATTGAGTTTTCACACCACTATCAGCTAAAATGTTGAACATAGTCTTTCATAAATGAAAGTAAATTAATATTCAAAAAATTAAATGAATGAAAGTTTTTCACTTTATCGCAAAATAATCACAAAAAATATACAAATTAAACAAACAGTTCTTGAAGTTTTCAGGTTATCCATTTTTATCAAGTGTTTATTTATCAATTTTATATATATATATATATATATATATATATATATATATATATTAGTGCTGTCAAACGATTAATCGCATACAAAAAAGGTTTTGTTTGCATTGTGGTGTTTATGTGTGTGTGTATATGTTTGTGTATATATAAAATAATTAATGAAAAACAGTATCACACAACATCACATGTATTAACATTGATAAATGTTTCTTGAACACAATCATATTAGAATGATTTCTGAACAATCATGTGACACTGAAGACTGAAGTAATGATGCAAAAAAGTCAGCTTTGCATCACAGGAATAAATGACATGTTAAAATATATTAAAATGGAAAGCAGTTGTTTAAAAAATAAATTATGGATCCCAAAGTATAATTGTTTAATTTGTATTGTGAATTATGCTGTCAGTGTCTGCATTCTCTTTCTGACACTGTCATTGTTTTTCAGGTGCTGTCTGTGTGCGTGGAGGAGGAAAACATCATTCCTTATATCACTAACGTGCTGCAGAACCCTGATCTGGCCCTCAGGATGGCCGTCCGCAACAACTTGGCAGGTGCCGAGGAGCTCTTCGCCCGCAAATTCAACAACCTATTTGCTGGTGGCAACTACTCTGAAGCTGCCAAAGTGGCTGCCAATGCACCAAAGGTACAGCAGACTGCATCACACGACCTGATGCCTCATTAGTCATTGTCAGGCAAATGTTAGGGTTTCTGATTGACTGTTGGCTTCTTGCAGGGCATCCTGCGCACCCCAGACACCATCCGTCGGTTCCAGAGTGTTCCTGCTCAGCCCGGTCAGACGTCTCCCCTGCTGCAGTACTTTGGGATTCTGCTGGATCAGGGCCAGCTGAACAAGTTTGAGTCATTGGAGCTTTGCAGGCCCGTCCTGCAGCAAGGCCGCAAACAGCTCCTGGAGAAATGGCTAAAGGAAGACAAGGTAGATCCTCTTCTGAATAAATATGTGACCCAAAGTTGTATTAATTCAAATTATTTTCTTGGCTTGATTGTTATACACAAAATATTAAAGCATCAATAAAAAAAACCGGTTACAAAATGATAGATAGATAGATAGATAGAAAGAAAAAGAAATATTGTGTTAGTAATGATAAAAATAACCAATAATAGTATAAAGTAAAATAGACATGCTCTAGGTTTTGTAAAGCCATGAAAACTTGGAAATATCAGAGAATTATAATATTGTGTTTTTCCATGCATGAACAAAATAATGGAAATTAATAGAGATGCACCGATTGCGATTTTCTTGGCCGACTCCAATTTCCGTTTTTTTGTTGTTGTTGTGATTTTCTTTCTAAGAACTATAATTGACAGCATATGCAATTAAAAATCTATACTTTTTTTTTTCAATGCAAAAAATGATTTACATAAAAGAAATTATTAAACATTACAATTCCCCAAATCTGGACTAAGTTACAGATGTTGTCTTACTTGAACGACTCTCAAAATAAAGTGCTCTGTGACTGGAAAGGGGTTGAAATAAAACCACCAGTAGTTGGTGGCAAAATACTGTTTTAATGAGTGAGTCATTTAGTTATTCATTCAACCGATTCGTTCAAATGATGATTCATTCAGAAAAAAGGCAAGTGACCGAATCATTGACTTACTCGATTCGTTCAAAAAATACATTATCATTTGCCATTTACACTGAATTCAATAAAATCAGAAACATTCTCATGAAAATTTTTGGTGGCCAAGCTTTAGTGCTTCCCTAGTTATTTTTCTTTTTGGCATTTTATTGACTCTTCTTCTTGTCCGGTTGGGCAAGTAAAATTCTCACTCGCCTCTTTAAAAAAAATCTGCCTGTCCCAAACAAGCATTAATCGAGCCATGCGGTTCCTCCACAGTTTACTTGGGCCCTACACATATTACAAATTGCGAACTTTGTGTCTTCTTCACTCACAGAAGAACTTCCATGCCGACAACATGTTTACATGCAGATGTGAGAGTAAGTGTGATGTCAAAATGGAACGGCCGGTCACTGGTCCGGGCCAATCATGCGGAAAATCGACTAATTCTGGTCCCTGGCCGGTTGATCGGTGCATATCTAGAAATTAATACAATTATGGTAAAGTCATGGAAATTGCTTTGAAAAATTGACATTTTCTAGCTATGCTGTACAGTAAAATATTTAATCTGTTGGAGATTTATTTGTTTTAGAGTAAAAGTGATGTCTGATTTGTTAATAAATCAGTCTTTTAATTTATTTTTTTTATGGGTAAGTTCATCCAAAAAGGAAAATTGTGTAATTTACTCACCCTCATGTCATTCCAAGGCTTACTTTCTTCTGCTGAACATAAAATAACGCATTTTAAAAAATGTTGGTAACCAAACAGTTTTGATTCCCATTGACTTTCATTATATGGATAAAATATAATGGAAATCAGTGGTACCCGAAACGGTTTCAATCATGAAGGTTTGGATTGGAACAATATGAGGGTGTGTAAATGATGATAGATTTAAATTTCTGGGTGGACTATCACTTTAATGTATCACACAGGCTGATTCACTAATCAGTCTTAATCAAAATGATTTTTAAAATCGTATTTTTATCACAAACAACTGGAAAGGTCATAGAAATGAATTTGTCAAAAAGTGGGGAACCCCGCATATCTTTCCGACTAATGTAACTTGTTATTCAATATTATGATACATAATGAAAACCGTCTGTTTTTGGTTCCTGTAGCTGGAGTGCTCTGAAGAGTTGGGTGATCTGGTGAAGTCTGTGGACCCAACTCTTGCACTTAGTGTTTATCTAAGGGCCAACGTTCCCAACAAAGTGATCCAGTGTTTCGCAGAGACCGGGCAGTTCCAGAAAATTGTACTGTATGCAAAAAAGGTGAGTTTTAAAAAGGTGGCACTAAATTTCACACTGCTCTGTAAACTGCTGTATTCGTGTGAGAGATTTAATATTTGAGCTCCATCCTCTAATGCGTGGCCATCTGTGTGCAGGTTGGCTACACTCCAGACTGGATCTTCCTGTTGAGGAATGTCATGCGGATCAGTCCAGAACAAGGCCTGCAGTTCTCCCAAATGCTCGTTCAGGATGAGGAACCTCTGGCTGACATCACTCAGGTATAATAGCATTTTCTATTTCCTCCGTTGTATAACTTGTATTTATTTTATACAAATTTGGACTCTCTCTTGGACTGCATGTAAGCATTTCTGAGGATAAAGTAGGCAAACTTTTAATAACAAATGAATTTGCTAATGTTTTTGCTTATTCTACAGATTGTGGATGTGTTTATGGAGTATAACCTGATCCAGCAGTGCACTTCTTTTCTGTTGGATGCCCTGAAGAACAACCGTCCCACTGAAGGTCCTTTACAGACTCGTCTATTGGAGATGAACTTGATGCACGCCCCACAGGTGCTCACTACGAACATCAGCACCACGCACCTCACTTACTTTCCTATTTTGCAAAGTTTTGTATCATAACATGGTATTTGTTTTGCCCTATGTAGGTGGCAGATGCCATCCTGGGGAACCAGATGTTCACTCACTATGACCGGGCCCATGTGGCTCAGCTGTGTGAGAAGGCAGGTCTTCTGCAGAGAGCTCTGGAGCACTACACTGACCTGTATGACATCAAACGGGCCGTGGTCCACACCCACCTGCTCAACCCAGAGGTACAGTCCACAGTCTGCTTGAACTTTTATACCCAGACCATTACTGTATCATTCATTTGCATTTATTAGAATGGAATAAGACTCTTAAATGTTGATAGTTATGTTCATGGCCATCAGTACTTTGGTACTCTGATTGATGTGGTAATATGTTGTGTTCTGGTTGCAGTGGCTGGTGAACTTCTTCGGCTCTCTGTCGGTGGAGGACTCTCTGGAATGTCTTAGAGCCATGCTTTCTGCTAACATCAGGCAAAACCTCCAGATCTGTGTCCAGGTGGCCTCCAAGTATCATGAGCAGCTCTCCACCCAGTCGCTCACAGAGCTCTTCGAGTCCTTCAAGAGCTTTGAGGGTAAGAATGCTGAAATGCTTTCAGTGCACCATAACTGATTTTCCTGAAATTAGGGCAGGACAATATAGCTTAAAGGGATAGTTCACCTTCAGTTGGTCCCCATTGACTTGAATAGTATTTTTTTTTTTTTCTCCATTCTGTGGAAGTCAGTGGGGACCAGCAACGGAAGGTGAACTGTCACTTTAAAGTATTTTATCTCTTTTTTTTTGGTTTAACCATATTCATTGTGTACCTACATATTTGTGTATTTGCTCTGAGTTATCCAGATAATTTTATTTATTAACAGTGCATTACTATTTTTACAATAAAATTAAGTGCCACATGGCCACTAGCCTGAAAAAAGTTTGAACTAGGAATGCACCGATACCACTTTTTGAGAACGAGTCCGATACCGATATTTTTTCCATTGCATTCGTAATTTCTTTTAAATATTGAGTACAGAAACAAAATAATAATAATAAATAAAATAAAATTATGAATCATGTTAGCTGGCTTCATTTAGCAAACAGTATTTTGTTAAGTTATTTTCACACTTAATTATACATGTTAAAATGTATTGCACAAGCTTTTGTTACTTTCACTGTTCATTTTATTGCTCTGTTATTTCATCTTTAATTTAATGGCGCATTAGAGCTGTACCAAGTCGATTGCAGCGGCTCAGTACTGTAATCACAAAACGTTTTCCTAAAGTAATGCAGGGAACCACTCGTTATACATTATACAATTACACGCGTACTATTTTGGTGACAAAATTTGTGTCACGCACTGTATGTGGACGCTCGTGTACGAGTAAAAACTGAATTATTCTTAAAAGCAAGCAAAACATGCACAGCACATGCCCAAATTGGTGCAGAATGAGATGTATATAGTGCATTTCACACAGGCTGCTAGTTTCACTTTCAAATGGTGTATGCTTGACGGTTAAAATAAATATGGTTTAATGCCCCTATGATTTTTGTTTTATATTTACGATTTAGTTTTAATCCAAATGATGCATCTGCTAAGTGCGCAAACAGCAGTCAAGATCATGCAAAAGAAGTGACTCTCTCTCACTCTCTCTCTCTCTCTTTACCGACAAATAACTCTAGTAACTTGTCTTGTGCATTGGTTTACTCACTTACTTTTGACACATCCGACTGAACTACAAACTTTCCAGTGATGTCTGTCAGAAAGGGATATTTGCTTGACAAGCTCGCACATCTGTGCCGCTGCATGCTCAAACCACTCAGCGTGCTTTACTTATCAGCTCGTGCACAGCTGCTTACATAGGCTACATGTACTTCATAGACATCCTTAATCCATAAATCCATTGTACTCTGTTTGTTCTGTTGTCAGTGATGCTTTATCTGGACACAGCTCTGTTCACAGGCTGTGTGGTATCGGCTTTTGGTTTCGTAGCATTTTTACGAGTATGAGTAGTGGAGTACAGTATCGGGCCCGATATCGGTATCGGTGCTTCTAAAGTTTAAACAGTTGTTTTAAATTGATTACTTGATTTTCATTTAAACTGAATTATGGAAATTAATCAGATCTCATGAGCATATGGGTTCATGTGGCCTGCAGGTCTGTTCTACTTCCTGGGCTCCATTGTGAACTTCAGCCAGGATCCAGAGGTTCACTTCAAATATATCCAGGCTGCTTGTAAAACTGGTCAAATCAAAGAAGTGGAGAGAATCTGCAGAGAGAGTAACTGTTACGATCCTGAGCGTGTGAAGAACTTCCTCAAGGTATGACTCTTGAAGACTCTTGTTTAGGCTTTTAACAAGCATCTTGAAATTAAAAAGTTCATTGTGCTATTAAGAACAATTGACCTTGTCTTTAACAGGAAGCAAAACTGACAGACCAGCTGCCCCTCATCATTGTGTGCGACCGCTTTGACTTTGTCCATGACCTTGTGCTCTACTTGTACCGCAACAACCTACAGAAGTACATTGAGATCTATGTTCAGAAGGTACTCGAGTCATGATTGCAGCAACTCTTGTGATTCTCGAGTGCTTGCCTCGGCTCTCTGTGTGGTGTTTCTGTATCAGTGGCTGATTGAGTGATTAACTGGTTTTGTCAGGTGAACCCCAGCCGTTTACCCGTGGTGATTGGAGGGCTGCTGGACGTGGACTGCTCTGAGGACGTCATTAAGAACCTCATTCTTGTGGTCAGAGGCCAATTCTCTACTGATGAGCTTGTGGCCGAGGTGGAAAAGAGAAACAGGTGCGTGCTGTTGGCCAATGTAATGCAGATAAACTGAGTCATGATGCAATTTTAATTGTACTAAATAAGTAAAATATTTAACACAATGTTCATGTAAATATAGAAAGTGTTTCGTTGTTGTGATCCTTTGACAAGTGATTTTTGAATTGACACCTAAATAATGTACAATATACACTACTGCCTAAAAGTTTTTGGTTTATTACTACTTTGTTTGTTCTTTTAGAAATTAATATTGTTATTCAGCAAAGATGTTTTCAATTGATCAAAAGTGAAAGTAACAGATTACACAGTTTAGACTGATACATAATATTTAAGAAATAATGAATAAATTATATAAGAATCAAATCATCATATTAAAATGGTAACTTGAGAATTAACACTTTTAAATGGTGGTCTAAATGTATAAATAATGCTTATGTTGTTAATCTGCTAAATTAGCACACTTATGTGCAGATAATTCAAATGTTGTCAAATATCTATAATCGTGTTGACATTGACCAGTAATTATATTGTTGTGGTCTGTTTTGGCTAAAATTAGTCTGATTCTGGGCAGCATTATTGACCATTTTGATCTCTTTGACAGACTGAAGCTGCTTCTGCCGTGGTTAGAGGCCCGTATCCACGAGGGCTGTGAGGAACCTGCTACCCATAATGCCCTGGCTAAGATTTACATTGACAGCAACAACAACCCTGAGCGCTTCCTCCGAGAGAACCCCTACTATGACAGCCGCGTGGTGGGCAAGTACTGCGAGAAGAGGGACCCCCATCTGGCCTGTGTGGCTTATGAGAGAGGACAGTGTGACCAAGAGCTCATCCATGTAAGGAACAATGGTGCTTTTGTTTTAGCTGTTTGTTGCAGCAGAATATTTTAAGAGATTTTTTTTTAGCGTGTTCTTTGATAAATCTCTAAATCTTTTCTTTCACTTCACAGGTTTGCAATGAGAACTCGCTCTTCAAGAGTTTGTCCCGTTACCTTGTGCGTCGTAAGGACCCCGAGCTGTGGGCTAGTGTGCTTCTGGAGAGCAACCCTTACAGGAGACCCCTAATCGACCAGGTGCAAATTAGAAAATAACATACAAGTCAACATGAAGCTTTATTTGCAATCCATTTTAGCAGAAAGGCACAACATAAAAAATAATCCATTGAAAAGTAATTGGATTATGAAAAGTAGGTGCTACATAGCAGAATGTAACCAAATGGCTTAAGGGGAGGAGCTAAAAAAATAAGGGATTGATGATGTCATCAGAAAAGGAAGATTGTTTCAACCTGTTTGCAAAAAGACTAGGAATGCCATGTCAATTATTTTTGGGCAAAGAAAATAAAAAAGAATGGGACAAATTTTGATTTCATGTTGACTTCAAGTACATTTCTGAGTTATTAATGTCAAAAAGTGCTTCAAACATAACGATTAAATCCAGTTTATGTTCCCGCCCACCACAGGTTGTTCAAACTGCCCTTTCTGAGACCCAGGACCCCGAGGAAGTGTCTGTTACTGTCAAAGCTTTTATGACTGCTGACCTACCCAATGAACTCATTGAACTTCTGGAGAAGATTGTTTTGGACAACTCCGTTTTCAGCGAACACAGGTAATTTCATCTGAGCGGTGACGGAACATAAATTGATTTCCATAAAAGATTTTAGGTTGTTAAACATTTGTCTTTCCATTATTCGTGTCCCAGGAACCTGCAGAACCTCCTGATCCTGACAGCCATCAAAGCTGACCGCACACGTGTCATGGAGTACATCAACCGCCTCGACAACTACGATGCCCCAGACATCGCTAACATCGCCATTAGCAATGAGCTCTTCGAGGAGGCTTTCGCGATTTTCAGGAAGTTCGATGTGAACACATCAGCAGTACAGGTACATCTTATCTCCCAAATAGGTGCCATAGAAGGTCTTAATCATCTTAAAGGTGCCATAGAATGCATTGATACAGTATTTTAAATTGTTCTCTGATATCTACACAGAAGGTATGTGGCTTAGGTAAGGGCAAAAGATCTCCAGAAACGATTTTACATGTCCATTTACAACCCTAGGATTTCTCCCTAGAATGAAACGGTCTGTTATTGGCTTATTTGGCAGGGTCATGAATAATAATGAGCTCTGCTCTGATTGGCTGTTTCACAGTACGGCTCATCAGCAAGAAGGAAGCACAGGGAGGAAAATATATATTTAAATACTTTCTCTCGCAGTTATATCGTCGGGTAATTATACTGTATATAAAACGCGGGCATCAGGGAGCCGTTATTAATATGCGAGGCATTGAAACTGCTTTTGAACGATCCATCGATCGCGTTATAGTTTCCCTTTCAAGAGACGCGATCACACAAACTATGTTTACATTATGGAGCAACAGTACTTACCACACATTTCACAAGATCAGATGCTTGTCAGTGGTGCTCAGGATCTGTAAGTCATTCGCCATCATCCTCATCTCTCCTTACTGAGAGTGAAATCTTATGTACTGTCACAGGCTACCGCTAGCAAGGAGCTAACCATGTCCCTTTAGTGGCTCACGTTATTTGCTTTCTGTGCCTTTCTGAATACAGACACCAACCCATCCCTGCACTTCACACCCCCTGCACGGCCTGGAACATAACATTTATTTTGTTATTTTCGCTGTTGTCCGCGCTTGTTTATTTACAATACCTGCAGAGCTTCTGATGGTTCGGCCGGCTTAGAACAAGGGCGGGTTTATGCAAATGTTGGGGGCGTAGTGATCCCGACTGTTGCGTCACAGTCGGTGTTATGTTCTGATTCGCCTGTTTTTCAGTGGTCTTTTTTAATCACGAGATTTACATATGAAGGAGGAAACTATGGTGTTTGAGGCTCACTGTATGTCATTTCCATGTACAGAACTGTTATTATTTAAATATGCCAGGGTAAAGACAGTTTTTCATTCTATGGCACCTTTAAAATATTCTATATGAATGTACAAGCATAGAGTTGTTCCTAGCCTTAGTTTCCTTTTCCTGTTTCTGTGAGCTCAAATAATTTGTTGTCCTTCTTGACTGTAGGTTCTTATCGAGCACATTGGGAATCTGGACCGGGCCTATGAGTTTGCTGAGCGCTGTAATGAGCCGGCCGTGTGGAGTCAGCTGGCTAAAGCACAGCTGCAGAAGGGGCTGGTGAAAGAGGCCATTGACTCTTACATCAAAGCTGACGACCCCTCTGCCTACATGGAAGTGGGACAAGCTGCAGCTCAAAGCGGTAAGAACCAATAAAAAGTGCCTGATTCTTGACTAAATCCAAAACGTTCCAAGTTGAGATGTTCTTAAATATGGGAAATGGTCTAGTATTATTGTTGTTTTCTCCTCAGGAAATTGGGAGGATCTTGTCAAGTTTCTGCAGATGGCTCGTAAGAAGGCCCGGGAATCGTATGTAGAGACCGAGCTGATCTTTGCCCTGGCCAAGACTAACCGTCTGGCTGAACTGGAGGAGTTTATCAATGGGCCAAACAACGCACACATTCAACAAGTACGAGTCTCCTACTTTGGCTAAGTGCATTATACTGCTTGTTTAGAAATTCATGGGGAAAAATTCACCACCGAAAGTGCAGATATCTTAAGAAATTAAAAAAATGGATGACAATTCCCCCAAAATGAATTCATTTTTATTTTAATATATTTTTGCAATTGGCAATATTTGCTGTATTTGGATATATTTAGATGTAAAATAAATAAACTGTAGTATTTTACATAAAAGGATGAAAATATAAAAAAAGCCCTTGGAAATTAAGTTGTTAAATTAAATCAGTTCTACGCTATGAAATATTGCTGTTTAGTTAAAAAATTACAAATTCCTGCAGTGTTTTTTGTAAATATCTGCTCGATTAATGTCTGAACTTATTTTGCTTTTTTCTGTCTAGGTTGGTGATCGATGCTATGACGAGAAGATGTACGAGGCAGCTAAACTACTTTATAACAATGTATCCAACTTTGGCCGTCTGGCCTCCACTCTGGTGCATCTTGGCGAGTATCAGGCTGCTGTCGATGGGGCCCGCAAAGCCAACAGCACAAGGACCTGGAAAGAGGTCTGGTTATACATTCTTGCTCTTTTCTACAGTTACAGAAACCATTTTAAGCTGCAGGTTACCTTGTGTTTATGTGAATAGCTTTGATCCCATGCGTTTTGCCTCTATATATTCTGTTTACATTGGTGTCAAAGATGTTGTCTGCTTGTAGGTTTGCTTTGCCTGTGTTGAAGGGAAGGAGTTTCGTCTGGCTCAGATGTGTGGATTGCATATCGTCGTTCATGCTGATGAACTTGAGGAGCTCATCAACTACTACCAGGTGAGAATGATTTAATCAAGCCTGAGATATTAACAGGGTTTCCACAATCATGAAAAGTTGTGAAAAATATTCATAATCCTTATAATTCTATAGTAGATTTAATTATCATTTATATCAAATATATCATTTTAAGATATAGGGCTGTTACAATTCCTCGATTCAATTTGAGTACTCGATTTAAAAAAAAAAAAAATTCTCTGCAATTTGCCCATGTCGAGTAACAGGCAAAATTCAGGAGGTGGTGCATTCCATGGACGAGAATCCATGAAACACATTATTAGACTGTTTTCCATGGCTGCCTGATACATTTAAAAATCATTGTAAAGCATAATGCTATTGTGAATTCACAAACACTGCGATTCAATTAAATCAATATTCGGTGCAGGTTTAATATGTGTTAATCTTTACATAGTAGGTTACGTACATGTGTCAGTGCAGCTCCGTTAACAGGAAATGCTGCTCCACATGAACTGTCCTCATCTCAAGAGTAAAAACAGTCTTCAGGGCGTTGGCACCCTCTGCAGGCATTTGTTATAATGTGTGTGTGTATATATATATATATAGAAAATAATAGTAATTATTATTGTCCAGATAGGAGTCTTCATAGAATTCTCAAAATCTCAAGATCATAGAATTAAATTCATAATTTAAAGGGATAGTTCACCCAAAAATTTAAATTCTGTCATCATTTGCTCACCTTCAAGTAGTTCCAAACCTGTATGAATTTCTTTGTTCTGCCGAACACAAAGGAACATATTCTGAAGAATGTGGGAAACTGAGCAGTTCTGGGGCACCATTGACTTCCATAGTATTTTTTTTTCCTTCTATGGAAGTCAATGGTGCCCCAGAACTGCTCTGTTTCCCACATTCTTCAGAATATCTTCCTTTGTGTTCAGCAAAACATAGACATTCATACAGGTTTGGAACTACTTGAGGGTGAGTATTTTTGGGTGAACTATCCATTTAAGAACAACCTCCTTAGTGTGTCTGTCCATCTTGGAGTCCAGCAGCACTGATATTTGCGGTTTCTCCATCAGGACCGTGGCTATTTCGAGGAGCTGATCACCATGCTGGAGGCGGCGCTGGGGTTGGAGCGTGCTCACATGGGCATGTTCACAGAACTGGCTATCCTCTACTCCAAATTCAAACCACAGAAGATGAGGGAGCACCTGGAGCTCTTCTGGTCCAGAGTCAACATTCCCAAGGTCTGTCTGCTTCAAATTTATATTGATTGATTGTAAATGGAGTTCTTATATTTGGCCAAAACTGTATATTCAAACCCTGTATATGCACAGTTGATGATGGAAAAAATTTATGAAATATTTCATGCATCTGGTCAGGTTTTGAGGGCAGCAGAGCAGGCTCATCTGTGGGGAGAGCTAGTCTTCCTGTATGATAAGTATGAGGAGTATGACAACGCCATCATCACTATGATGAACCATCCTTCAGATGCCTGGAAGGAGAGCCAGTTCAAGGACATCATAACCAAGGTATTGTCACATTTTACTCATACTTTGGGGTTTAGGACTTTGTTCACTCATTTAGATTGAAATGGTTGTATTTTGTAATCAAATTGAACCTTTTGTTAACTCTTGTTGCAGGTTGCTAATGTTGAGCTGTATTACAAAGCCATCCAGTTCTACCTGGAGTTCAAACCGCTGTTACTGAATGATCTGTTGATCGTATTGTCCCCACGTCTCGACCACACTCGTGCCGTCAACTTCTTCAGCAAGGTACTGTGTGACTTTTGCTTAACATCACATCTTTAAAAGTCAACCATTTGGTTGTTTTTACAGAATGTTTTGATTTGTTGTTTTCAGGTCAAGCAATTGCCGTTGGTGAAACCATACCTGAGATCTGTACAGAACCACAACAACAAGGCTGTAAATGAGGCACTAAATAATCTCTTCATCACGGAGGAGGATTATCAGGTATATATCAAATGCACCATTTTGGACCCAGCCTGTAATTTTAGAAGCAATCTCTTGGTTGGCAGCTTTGCAAGCTGTCGTCTTTTGTTTTTTTTCCCACAGGCTCTGCGCACATCCATTGATGCCTACGATAACTTCGACAACATATCTCTGGCTCAGAGCCTGGAGAAGCACGAACTCATCGAGTTCAGGCGAATCGCTGCCTACTTGTTCAAAGGCAACAACCGCTGGAAGCAGAGCGTGGAGCTCTGCAAGAAAGACAAACTCTACAAGGTCTTACCCTCAGCCATCTATCTCTTATTTCAAGAGTTTTCAGTATTTTAGATGCCAGGAATCCCAAAGATGATCATACTTATTTGAGGGACTCCCATGATCAAATTTAAAAAGGATCTACATAGTTTTTTTTTTGTGTAAAGAATTTATACCGTGTAAAATGTATATTATAAATCTAAAATATCAAAGTTATATTGTTTTTTTATTCATCATAGCATTTTAATTTTAGCTTTAAATTATTAAAATTATTTATTTTAATAATTTTATGTCATTATTTTGATCTAAACATTATTTAATAATGTTTTACACATTTATATATAGTATCTAATAATTATTTATTCAAATTTTTACTTGTGTGGCCTAGTATTTATTTACTTATTTTAATCAAATTTATTTACTCATTTATTTGCTTATTAAAATATACAATCTAAGTTTACTTTATCAAATTTTTATTTATATTGTTTTTCTCTATGCTTTTCTACAGACCCCCTAGCACTTCAGATTGTAAACCGCTCTCTTACACCACATGGGACATCGTACGGAGACAGTTGCTTAATTTTTGGCAGGACCTAACTGAATCTTTGTTCTTGTCTCTCTTCCACAGGACGCAATGCAGTATGCTTCAGAGTCAAAGGACACAGAGCTAGCTGAGGAGCTGCTGCAGTGGTTCTTGCAGGAAGACAAGAAAGAGTGTTTTGCTGCCTGCCTATTTACCTGCTATGACCTGCTGAGGCCCGACGTGGTGCTGGAGACCGCATGGAGGCACAACCTCATGGACTTCTCCATGCCCTACTTCATCCAGGTCATGAGGGAATACCTCAGCAAGGTGAGCCTCCATCCAAAGGATCTTCTGGGTCTGATGGTGGACACGGTTTGGGATGATAGATGCTTTAGATCAAGGTTCCTCAAATCTTGCCCTGGAGGGCCAATGCGCTGCAGAGTTTAGCTTCAACCCTACCTGTGATTTTCTAATGATTCTGAAGACATTGATTAGCATGCTCAGGTGTGTTTGATTAGGGTTAGAGCTAAACTCTGCAGGAAAGTGGATCTCGTGGCTCGATTTGAGGATCCCTGCTTTAGATTAAGCTTTTTCTCAGTGGAAATGCTTTAGGTCTATTCCAAAACCTAGTGTATAAATGCAGCGGCTACTTTCTGATAGATTCGACTCGCAACTGATTCCGATAAAGTTTGACGTTACATGTTGCTAAGTTAATAATGCAGTATTCTAATAAACAAAAAAACATAGCACCCTACCTGTTTGCTAAAAACAGTCCGTTACTATTACTATTACCGTTATTACTTATTGATACCTTTCAGTAAAAGTGTTTCTCTGGTCATTTAATTGTTTATTTTATGATTGATAATGATGATAATCAGTTAATTTATATATTTTCTTGAAACGAATTAAAAGTAAAACACTAAAAGCTAAAATCATTAATTTTAAATAACACATTTAGTCATAACAAATGTATAAGTAGGAGAGCTGAGCAGGTACAACTACATATTCAATATCATCAGATACCGATAAATTAAAATATCATGTAAAACACCTTTCAGAAGTTTGGGTTGTTTTTAAAGGATGTCTCTAATGCTCACCAAGACTTCATTTATTTGATCAAAAATACAGTAAAGCCTTAATATCGTGAAATATTATTGTAATTTAAAATAAATATTTTCTGTTATGCTATATATGCTGATTTAATGCTCAAGAAACATTTAATTTTCAGTATTCTTTGATGAATAATAAAAAGCTAAAATGAGCAGCATTTATTTGAAATATTTTGTAACTTCTTTACTATCACATTTCACAATTTAATATATCCTCGCTGAATAAAACTAATAATTTAAATGATAGTGTATACCAGTATATTGTGCATCCATACTATGACGACTTAAAGGCTGCTTGCTAGGTTTTGGAACAACATTTTAGCACCTTCTTTCCATATTTGTATAATTTGGATTTTTTTTTTCTACATGCTACCGCATGTTGAGTTATAGTTTTATTTTCTCTTTCATTCATGAACATGTTCAGACCAGACATTTAATCATGAGGAATATTTCCTCACCTTAACCAGACCTTTGTTTAAGCAAGTTTAGATTTACAGTCACACTAGGTAATATAGATTCATTTGAACATCTAGTGAAAAACAAATGCTAGTGGAGTAACAGGGAGGACATTTGATTTGTATCTTCTCTGATTTCCTGCTGTTAATTTCTTTTAACACTTCTGGTGATTGCTGCATTTGTTTCTACTTGCTTTTTGCAATGCTGGACTGTTAAGTTTGCTTTTTTCTTAAGCTGCCACTCTTAAATTCCCTTTCAGGTTGATGCAATTAAGGAAAAGGTGAAGGTTCACTCTTATTCCATCTTTAACCCTTGTAGTTTGGAAGACTGAAACTTTGAAGAATCTGCATGAGTTCTTCCCTTCCATGTCACTCTGCTGCTTTTAAATACACACCTTAACTAGACTTTCCTTGAGTTTCTTCTAGATTACTGACCATCCGTTTGCCAGACGCTGTGGTAGTGCGCCTCAGACCTGTAGAAGGTAGAAAGCTGGAATTAGCTGATGAATGCCACGAAACTGTCATTTCATTGATTGCCAACTAGACGATTTTGTTTGTTCATTGAATTTGAAATAATAAATTGTTAAAGATCATCAGCTAATTCTGTTGTAGACTGGTTTAGGTAATTAGGTTCAATGTGAGATGACAGCAAAATGAAGTGACCACATTTTCATAGTTAATACTAGCATTAAACTAAGAGTTGCATGGTTGCTCGGGTTGTTTTCAAGCTGCAATCTAGCGACAGCTATGAGAAAGTGTGGTCCTTCACAAAAATAAAACCGTTGTATGCTATAGATACTTTGAAAGCATGCGTTTTACCGTGTTAGTTGCACCCTTAAAAGGTCAGGGATCGTGGCTGTTGGCTTTGCCTGCCTCTGGAAGCCGTGAATGGCTGTATAAACCATCTCTCACCCCGTCACACCTTCACTCTTACTCTGCCTTTCTCTCATGCACTCTTTTTAACATGGGAATAACAAACTACACCTGTGGCATGATTTCTTCCTCTCAACGAAACTTCGACCTGCCGAACTCTTTAAGCCTGCTCAACATAATACTTTTAAAAGTTGACACCAGCTCTATGTAGAGAACTGAACCCAAATACAAAGATAGTTCAAACAAAAATGAAAATGATCATTTATTTACCCTCGTGATGGCCCAAACCTGTATGACTGACTTCTGTGAAACACAAAATTTTGAAGAATGTGCCAGGTGCTCTTTTTCATAAATAAAAAAATGACAGACAGGTGGTGTCAGGCTCCAAAAATGACAAAAGTTACCATAAAAAGACTTTAAAAAAAGGACTTTTTATCATTTTTGGAGCTCAATAACTCCAATCTCCATTCAGTTTCACTATATGAGAAAGAACAGCTTGGCCATTCTTCAAAATATCTACTTTTGTGTTCCACTGAAGTAAAAAAAAAAAATTGATTTGGAACGACATGAGGGTGAGTAAATGATGACAGAATTGTACTTTTTATGTGAATTATTGCTTTAAATCATAATTCAAATCATTCAAGGATGGGTAAGATACCCAGGACAGTCTAACCTTTGTATCTTGGCTTTTACTTGCTTATTGGTCATGTTTTTTATCACCTATATCAGATTATGGTTTTGGCTGTTTCATGGTGGTAAGGCACCTATAGATTTTTTGTAAGTTTCAGTTTCCATTATTTGCACAATGACTTCCTTTTTCTCACAGGGGCATCTTTCACAGAACCTGTCCAATGAGCAGCTTGCTCCATTTTAAATGTACACACAGCACTTCTTAGCACATCAAGTGAGTCCTTTAGTTTGAATTAAAGGGTTAGTTCACCCAAAAATGAAAATTAGCCCATGTTTTACTCATCCTCAAAGCATCCTATGTGTATATGACTTTCTTGTTTCAGACGAATCCAATTGGAGTTATATTAAAAATGTCCTTGCTCTTCCAAGCGTTTGAATGGGCGTAGGCGGTTGTTTTTTACGTCCTACGCCATCCGCCGGAACGACTTGCACGTATGACATTCAGCGGAAGTGAGAAAGTATTTATAACATCTTAAATATGGATATTTTTCTTACAAAAACGCATCGATTCGCTACAGGAGGCCTTTATTCACCCCACGGAGCCATGTGAGGCACGTTTTACTATGGATGTGCGCACTTTATTTGACTGCTTTTGGACTGTTGAACAAAAACACTCGCCTACTCCCATTCTAACCCTTGAAAGAGCAAGGAAAATTTTTTATGTAACTCCGACTGGATTCGTCTGAAACAAGAAAGTCATATACACCCAGGATGCTTTGAGGGTGAGTAAAGCATGGTCTAATTTTCATTTTTGGCTGAGCTAACCCTTTAAGGTGCGGTCACATTTACCGTTCCGGCAAATTTTTGGTGGGTGAAATCCAGTCAAATCAATAGGAAACTACATGTGAGGAAAATATTTACTAACGCAGATTGTGTATGCGAATTCACCACATTGACCAACAGAAAGCTGCTTGGTTTAAAAGTGACTTCTGTGTGAGCTGTGCTTCATACATTGCTACACTATTGACAATAGACTTTTTTCCCCTGCAATATTTTCCAGAATTTTTCGCTAATGTGATCGCACCTGAAGAGGGTTCTGTTTTCTACATATGCATTGTTAATTAATAGGATACTGACTGACTGTATGGGGGACCATCTATTGCTAGTACCAAGTCTTTATCATCGACTGAGTTGACAAAGCCATAGTGACCCATGATGCATAGACCAGTAGTAAATAATCAGATACTTATTTCAATGGGAAGTGTTTGTTGTCGGGTATGGAGTGCCTTGGCAAGAAGCTTGTGCCCGGAGACCTGCTTTGAAAGTGTGTGCACCTTGTATTAAGCTTGGCTTTATGCATCTCCCATGAATGGTCCCATCCATCAGTCATTAGCCCCTTTCTTCAGAGTATTTATCTCTCCTCATTGTTCCTCTCTTGTCCTTTTTTCCTCACTCTCCTTCATTCAGGTTGACAAGTTGGATGCTTCAGAGTCTTTGAGGAAAGAGGAAGAACAGCTCACAGAGGCACAACCCATTGTCTATGGTAGGACCCTTACACTGCCCCTTCATCTAAGAAAGAAAGTTTTTATAACTCCGCTACAAATTATTGTTCAAGCAATATTGTATTTATTTGGCTAATACAGATATCTAGAAGTCACTTGTTTGTTTTATCAATATATTATATTTTATTTTAGGTTTTATTTAAAATAATTGTTTTAACTATTTTTTGCATTTGTGTGTATTTACTTACTTTACTTTTTTTTTTTTTTTTTTCTCAGTTTTTGTTTTTGTTATTTTGTGTTTTTGGTTTTGTTTTGTTTAATGCTAGCAAGCATGAATGGAATTTATATTTAATTCGCATATATAATTAATGTAATATTTTCACTCAAATTTTTACCGTAACCTCAAAATGCCTAATATACCACAATATATTAGTTTGTTACATTTTTTTGTACGTTTTATTTAATTTTTTGTTGTTGTTCAATGCTAGGAAGCAAGGATTTAATTTGCATACATAAAAATATTTGCAGTGACCTTAGCATACATATGGCAAAATATTTGTTCATCGTTTCACATTTTAATGATTTCATTTAATTTTTTAAGTTGACATTTTTTGGTTTATTTTTTTATTTTGTTTAATGCTAGCAAGTACGAGTCAAATTTATATTTAATTCTCATGTATAATTTTATGTAATTTCCACTCCATAAAATATTTGCAGTAACCTCAAAATACCAGATATTGGCTTATCACATTACTTTTTTTTTGTTTGGTTTGGTGTTTTTATTTTTATTTTGTTTTTTGTTTAGTGCTAGCAAGTATGAATGGAATTGATATATATGTGTGTGTGTATAATTATTTTCACGAATATGCCCAATATATTGGTCTATCACCATAACAAATGCAGAGTAGTCTGGTGTAAAATAATTTACAGTTGCATACTAAACCCATTAAATGAGACCACCAACCTGTGGTTGGTAGTTTTTGTATTAATGCTTCTGTGTTCGATCATTTTTCCCAGGCACACCCCAGCTGATGCTCACTGCAGGCCCCAACGTTGCAGTTCCCCCACAGCAGCCTTACGGGTACGGCTACCCCACGGCGCCTGGCTACGGCCAACCCGCACAGCCAGGCTTCGGCTATGGCATGTAAAGCCCTCCTGCCCACAGCTGTCCATCCATCTCTCCTTGAGTTCCTTACTAGCTTATTGTGGTCTACTCATAAGGTTATATAAAGTAAAAAAAAAAAGAAAAAAAAAAGTTACATCTTTTAAATTATTTTCCTTAAAATGCAATGAAGGACTTCATTTTTATTTGTTGTCAAAGAAAATAATCGGACCACATTTTTGTTGTTTCACATTCCATATTTAAGGCTACTTTATCACTAGTTTTCTTTCTTTTCTTTTTTTTGCGAGCATTTTTTTTTTTAAGGGGGCATGGGTTGTGTATGTAAGTGGAGTGTCAAGAAGAGCAATTAACCTTAAAATATGTCGTGAAGCATCTGATTTGCACTCTGTCGTGAGAGGAAACTAATGTAGAATCTCTTAATTTTGATGTATTGTATGTGAAGAGCTTACACTGTCAGTCTGTTTAATGCATTTCATTATTGTATATTCTGAAAAAGGTTAAACAATATTTGAACATGAACGTATGCATCCATGGGTACATTTAGCTAACACTAAGTAATAATCTGATATTCTACACAAATATGTAGCTGTATGAAAATTTTAAGCGCATACAGACATATAGTAAATATAGTAAATGATTTTAATCCCTTAGCCTAAACAGGTTTCCCCGATCGACCTCGTAGTTGTTAACATCTCATTCACTCCATGTGTAACAGGTGACCTTTCCTTGTATTGAATACAGTGCTCTTTCTTGTGTGAATCCATTTCCATAAATGAGCAAGGGATGCATTGATTCTTCTGACTTCTGTGTTTACTCATCCGATTCTTTGTATTGAGGTTTGTGTGTGCCAGGTGTCGTGCTGTTCTAGCTCACTATTCGGAGTGTACAGAAGAATGAATACCAGTGCTTTGTCCACCTGTAAGATTGTG
The DNA here is from genome assembly GCF_936440315.1 of Barbus barbus. Classification (NCBI taxonomy): domain Eukaryota; kingdom Metazoa; phylum Chordata; class Actinopteri; order Cypriniformes; family Cyprinidae; genus Barbus; species Barbus barbus. Next base: position 17,935,960 of record NC_136759.1, on the reverse strand, counting down.
TACGATCTGCAGATTCAGAAAACTGGGGAATAAATTCACAGGATTGTGATTATTTTGGTGGCTTGATTGTAAATTGGCAGATTAAAATGAAACCCATCCATTCTCCATCATATAGCTTGCCACTTTATTTTTTCACAAATCACAGACACAGCAGCCATTAAAGGTGCATATGGTCATTTTTTTTCTCTTTTGCTAGTATGGCAGTCATATTGGGAAAAAAAAACAGAAAATCTTGTGTGGTTAGCATAAATTATTTTATTACACAAAAAGAAAAAATCGGCAGATCATGTGATCTCAACATGGTACAATAAATCGCCATTTATTGGAGTAGTGATGTAATGTAACATTTTACACATTTAAAATGAGAGACAATTGCGGAGTCTTTAAATTTGCACAAATGTATATTTGTAAGCATGTTCATTTGAATCAATCTATTAGAGAGAAGCCTGGAAAAAATCCCAACACATTTTAGACGTGTATAAATAGGCACACGGGAAAGGACATGAACTTCCTTCGGTCATTTGATAGTGCGCTAGAAAATCGTGAGACGTCAGATATTCTGATCCCGGATACGCATGTAGCAGCATAAAAGACCACCTGGTCGTCTTGGTCATCCTAAAATAACCTTTCTATTTTTGTCATCGACAGAGCCCCAAAGCCATATGGCGAAGCTGCTGTACGATATCCTAAATTAATATTTATATGCTTTCTATAATATTTAGAGCATGTTGAAAATGATTTCAGCCAAACTAAAGCTCGCTGAAATTTAGCGTAATGATAAAATCGACTAAACCGATGCCAGTCAGCATGCAGTGCAGTCGTTCTCTCCGGGACTTTTATTTTGAAACGACTGCACTGTCCTCCAGCTGAACGTGAGTCATTTCCTGTGGCTGTTGTCGCTTATTGCTGCTGTCAGGACGGAAGAGTAGTTGCAGGTATGACGGTGTCCCTTCACTTTACATTACCTCTGTTATGACGCTTTTCTCTCTTTTTAGTCTAAAAGTATGTGAACATCGCTGTGTAATCGACGCTAAGTCTGAAATCAAATATAAACAGCGATAGGGGACTCAAAGCTAACCTAGACAGCTAATTCCTGCCGGTTCATCACCCACATGTGCTGTTTGAAATAAATATAACCTGTAAATGGAATCTGGAAATGGTATTTTGTTTATTTGACATAATTGTTAATTACCCAACAAGTGTTAAAAATTCTCATGTACTGTAAATCTATTGGTTAATCTTCCCAATGAAGTTCTATCTTAGTAGGGTTAGCTTAAGTGCTAGTTAAGGTCCTAGTTCAAGCTATACAGCTGATCAGAGTCCTGTGATGGAAATAAATAAATATACTGGTACTAGAATGCATTATAATTCCTTCTTTCTTGTCAGTTTTATTGATTGTAATGGTCTTTGTGAACATCAGATAGTTACATTTTTTAATCAACATTTCTACATTTATTCCCCAATGACTAACTACTAATCCACTCAAGGTTTTCTTTAGAGGACAAACCACTATCAACACTTCCAAACTTTGCCACTTTGCCTTCAGCAAACTTACCAAGACCTCAGTGAGTCATGTTTTAACGGCTGTCATTTATGATGAAATTACAAAGTTTGTTTTCTGTGTGCAGGTGTCTGAACTGTAAACAGTAGTGGGAGATGGCTGCAAATGGAGCACAATGTGAACAGCCACAGAAAAGACTAGGACCTAAAGACAAGCAGAATGGCAGTTCTACAGGTTTGTTAAGCTGATGGAAAGCTGATTTAATCAATTACCTGCTGGCAGCCACAGCGTAACCAGCTGTGCTGAGCTGATCAAGGGTCAGGACCAGAGATAAAACGTCCTGTGGAGATAAACGGACCTGCCCTACATCAATCATCATTGATCTTAAAGAAATGATTCACCCTAAAATGAAAGTTTTGCTGAAAATATACCAATTTAGCATCACTTGCTCACCAGTGGATGCTTTGCATGTTGTTTTAAAATACAATTGAATCGTATTTTAAAAGCTTGTGTATTGTACCCACAGATTCATCTCTGAGAGAGAGAAAGCAGCTGGACAGGGAAGAGCGTCTCTCTTTAGTACTGTGGAAGAGACCTTTTACCACACTACAGTATTTCTGCATAGAAACCCTCATAACCCTGAAAGAATGGACGTGGAAGTAAGAAATCAAGTTTACACTCAATGTTTAAGTGTCTTTTATATATAGTTTATGGGAAGTTAACCAAATTATTTTTCCTTGTATGGTGAAATTGATTTCCTAACAGTGCTAAAAAAGTGAAATGGTACCGAGTGATATTTACAACTGTTATTTAGGGTCTTTCTTGAGGGAACTGAATGCATTTCAGAAGTTTGAAGTCAGTAAATAAAAGTATTAATTTCTATATATATATATATATATATATATATATATATATATATTAGGGCCGGGACTCGATTAAAAAAATTAATCTAATTAATTAGAGGCTTTGTAATTAATTAATCGAAATTAATCGCATTTTAATCGCATATAAATATTTGACCTGAGAACAGTGAGAAGTAAGTTTTTTTTTATATGGATTTTTAAATTTCCCATCCACAGGGCCAACCAAAGCGGTCTCATCAGCTTCTTTGTCCATGTTCACTGTGGTTTGTTTTTGGCTGTTTCTCAATATGCGTTCTTCAGCGATCTTGCGTCCTTGTGTTCTCGTTCTACGTCATCATTAACCGTCGAAGTTCAGTTCCAATTCTCAAGAATGCAAGTACAGAGGATGCATGAAAGTGCCCGGATATGTTCTTGAAACTGAGGATGCATCGAGTGCAGACTTGAGAGAATCGAGCCGTTAGAAATCACAGAAAACGCTGTGGGTGGCCAGTGTACGGAAGCCTGTAAGCTTTAAAGTCGCTCTCACAAATACTTAACGGCTCTTCAAGTTGAAAGTAAACATTTATCGTTTTGTTTTGGTTAATTTTAATAAAGTTATAAGACCCGGAGAAAGTCTGCATTTTTATTGGCATATTAAAATGAATCTTAACAGTAAAACATATAACGCTGTAAAATAAAACAATACAATTATATGAAAGTAATATCTATAATAGTATGAAATGTTTTAATAAGTTATGACATTTTGTAATATTTATTGTTCATTGGTCGCTGTTTATGCTGAGACTATGCGGTCAGTTAAGCAAGAACTCAGTACATCTCAGTTCTCATAAGTGTGCGTTCTGTGTTCTCGCGTCCTTCCGAGTAGAGGGACCCAACGCAAATCTCGCGGGAGCGGGCGGTTTGAATTTTGGTGCGGGCGGGAATGGGCGGCAAAAAAAAAACACTGCGGGATCGGGAGGTAGCCTAGCGACATGATGTCATTGTCAACAAAATCAAAGTACTTGAAGTCTAAAGAAACGCGCGGTAGCCTAAGCGTTTTAGATGTCCCCGATAGCCTATATTCATCTTACCTACCAGTGCGTCAGAATACATGCAGGTCAGGGACAGAAACAAACATGAATCTATTTAATAATAGCAATACAATACGTTTTGTTTTTCCTGCGGGACGGGAGAAGACACAAAATCAATGCATCTCTATTATCGTGCGGGAATAAATTCTCAGAGTTTTGCGGGTGCGGGCGGGAGTGGACATACATATTGCGGGAGCGGGTGGGAGTGTAACACACACGTTGCGGGAGCGGGCGGTAATGGTCAGAAATTCGGCGGGAGCGGAATGAAGAAAACAGTCCCGCGCAGGGCTCTACTTCCGAGTTCGTTCTTCCAAGGAAGCTTGGCAAGACCGGTCTCCACTGCAGTATAATCGGTCCGCCGAAACTCATCCAGTGAGAAACGTTCCGCGGTGCAAAAATAAGTGCGATTAAAATGCGTTAAAAAAATTTAACGCGTTATTTTTGTGTAATTAATTAATCTAAATTAACGCGTTAAAGTCCCGGCCCTAATATATATATATATATATATATATATATATATATATATATATTTATTTGTAAAGAGATTAATACTTTTATTTAGCAAGAATGCATTAAATTGATCAAAAATGACACTAAAGATTACAAAAGATTTCTATTTTTAAATACATGCTGTTTTTTTTTTAAATATTCTATTCATCAAAGAAATTCTGAAAAAAGTGAATCTGTTTCCATAAAAATATTTCTGATCAAATAAATGCAGACTTGATGAGCACAAGACTTCAAAATAATTGAAAAAAAAAAACTTTAGATTCCAAACCTTTGAACTTTAGGGCTAATTGGGATTATTTTAATTAATTTATAGTCATACTCCTAATCAGATCCACCTTTTAATAATGGAATCAAACCTACTTTTAATAGTATAGATTAGTATACAGTGGCTATTTATTTATTGCTTGATTTATTTTGCAGGCTTTGGCAAAGAAGAGGTGTGGTATTTTTGACTGTAGTCCTTTTTTCACTTTTCTCAATGGCTTACTCAGTAGAAGGAGCGCATCAAGAGGTGAGCTCAAGGGCTTCTACAGCATTTTTGTTGTAGCCAGAATTGTTGTATTTGTTAATGTAATTGAATTATTGTAACTTTTTTTTTAAGATCGGCTTCTTTCTAAAGCTTCTATAAGGTAGTCATTTAGAGAATGTGTTACTCTGAAGCATCTTGATTCTTTATGAACTTAGTGTTTGTATTGTTTGTAGTATGTGCAGTACCTGGAGAAGAAGTTCCTGTGGTGTGCCTACTGGGTAGGCCTGGGTATTTTGTCTTCAGTCGGTCTTGGCACTGGACTGCACACTTTCCTACTGTACCTGGTAAGAATTTTTATACTGGACCACTGTATGTATTTAAATACATACATTTATATGACCTCAGTGGTTACAAACATGGTCTGAAACACATCTCATGGGGTCTTTACATGCAGTACAGTCAGGTATTCCCCTAAATGAACTGTCAGGGGCTCAGTGGGACCCTCTGTCAAAAGGGAAGTGTATGTGTGCTCGATGTTCCGCTGGAGTATATTAATAGAGTGACAGTGAGAGCATGTGCTCCTGCTTCTCTACAGCAGATCTCAAAATCAGAACCTCTCACCAGTTTCCACTGACTCAGACTGAACTGCGAGACCGTGGTGAGAGTGTCCACTTCCACTGGCTGTGGTGAATGTCACACCCCTTCTTTGTCACCAGAGAACTCTAGTACTTTGTGCTCAGTTTGTTTTGCATGGGCGGCATTGTGAAAGAATGGGATGTGAAAGTGCAAATATGCACAATGTTTTACCACCAGACTTTTCTACAAAGATGAACAGTTTTCACACGTTAAGCTCTATTTTCATCTTTTTGAATTTGTAAAGGACGAAAACTATAGAGAAAAAAGCACACAAAATAATTCTTTATAGGTTTATACACCTAACTTTGGGAAGAAAAAAAATACACTTAATATAATGTAGTACTTCATATAATATACTTTAATATTATTATTTTTTTCCTTGGAGTTGGTCAAATTAATTGATTAATTATTATAAATTATTAGAATTTAAAATACCAGATTTCTATTTAAGTATATTTTAAAAATGTAATTTATTCTGTGATGCAAAGCTGATTTTTCAGCATCATTATTCTAGTCTTCGGTGTCACATGATCCTTCAGAAATCATTCTAATTTACTGATTTACTGCACAAGAAGCATTCATATTATTATCAATGTTAAAAACTGTTGAGCTGCTTCGTTTTTTTGTGGAAACTGTGTTACTTAATAGAAAGTTCAACAGAACAGCGTTTATTTGAAATACATTTTTGTAACATTATAAATTCCTGTCACTTTTGATCACTTTAATGCAGTGGTTCTCAAACCTGTCCTGAGGACCCCCAACCACCACACGTTTTGTATGTCTCCCTCATAGGCCACACCCAGTTCAAGTCTTGCAGACTATATTAATGAGCTGATGAGTTGAATCAGGTGTGTTAAATGAGAGAGACATACAAAATATGCAGTGGTTGGGGGTCCCCAGGACAGGTTTGAGAACCACTGCTTTAATGCATCCATGCTGAATAAAAACGTAATTGTTGGTGGGTCTTTGGCACCAAAAGCTCTGTTTTAAACTTTAATATAAGGAAACTGCTAATATAAGTTAACCAGCCTGTCAAAACAAGCAGGTCCTCATCATCTGCATCTAATGATTGAGTTTGGTAAGTGGCTTGTGTCAGGTTTCAGTGCCTGGGAAATAAACTCGATTGCAATGAGTAACCAGATAAAACAGTCGCCGGATCAGGCTCTTTGCTGTGACACCGTTATGAGCTCATTCCTCTGAAAGTGACTAAAAAATGGTCCTGACTTGCTGACATCACCTCCGCCTGTAAAGATCCCAACAGTTAGCAGAGTAACATAAGACTAACGTCAATATTTAGACAGGGTTTAGGTTTAACAGGCTTTTTAGTGCAGGTTTTGGATGTCTTGTTGCTTTATGGTCATCATAAAGCAGCGTTTGAAGTCAGAAAATAAAGGTTTCTGTATGACTTGTTGCATCTGTATGGTATTTTCTTTTGGATTAAGGTTGATTTGGATGGATCTGTGCACTAAATGGTACCACCTGAGTCATTCTTGCCTCCTTCGGTTATGCAAGGTTAATCAGAGGTTAAAAATGCTAGACATGGTATATTGTCCAGTCTCCTCTCCCACGAATCATCTCCCACGGACTGACCGACCGTGGGAATGAATGACATCAATGTCTGTTTTCACTTAGCAAATGAACTGTCATTCAGTAGGTGTTGCGGTTTTTCCATTGCGCTGCATTGAGGTCACAAGTTTTTCGCTGTTGCATTTGAACCTCAAGTGCTTTTGAGGTAGTTTTATGTACTTGGTCAACGTACAATTGTTTATTTTACTTATGAGAGACTAGTCTTAGAAATGTATCAAGCTGTGCATGTGACAGCGCTCATGGAAAAGAAATGTTCATGCTCACGTGAAGTATTATTTTAGTTTGTAAACATGTGATTGCATCATTCTCTCCAGGGTCCACACATAGCTTCCGTCACCCTGGCTGCATATGAATGTGGCTCTGTGAATTTCCCCGAGCCGCCCTACCCAGCCCAGATAGTGTGTCCGGAGGAGGAGTT